>NC_058121.1:5075000-6425000 GCF_914725855.1 Thunnus albacares
TTTATTTATTTTTTATTTACTACCAATGAGTAGATAAATGCTCAACTGAAAACACTGCTAGCTAAACACAATGAGCACCAAACTTTTAGCCACCTAGCTGAAGCTAACTTTCATCATAAAACGCAGCAGTGAGTGCAAATAATGTTAATCATCCATATACTGTACTGCATATTGCTGTAGCACCACTGTATACACCCTTGTAAACTTAAGCATTTCATTTATTTACTTTTTTTTTGGTTGCTAAAGCATTGCTAATGCTAACATAGTCAGTTAACTATTGCTTCTTGTACATTTCAATTTGGTTTATTTGACATTACAAGAATGAGACATCAACTTGCTTGATAATCGTTTACTAAATTTTGTCAGTTTCTGGGGCTCCATAATCTACTGCTTTAGGAACAGATGACTAAATACATTTATAAAATGATAAAAGTGAGGTGTATCTTGTTTTGTAAGTGAGGGATATAAAATGCAGGATGTCTTCAAAAGATAATTTCTTGCCCTCAACAGACAGATTTTCCTGTTTTTCAGACTTATCAGTGACAAAGTTCCTTTGTTAAGTGAACCAATAGGTGTTCCCTCACACTAATAACCTCTAATTACATGTTACTGCTCTTATTGTTTTCACTGACATGACAATGCTGTCAGTGAACATATCAAGTGTTTGTGGTGTGCCATATTACATCAGCATATGCACATAAAACAAACACATAATATTTTGTTGACAAATCATGTGCGGAATGTCCCTCTTGCAATTAAACTGTAGAGACTGTGCGTCAACATTACTATTAATTATTAAACACACACACACACACTTCTCACTCGCTTGTATTCCAGTTCTGAACAGGTCTCCATTCTGGCATCCTAAGCATGATAAATCTTGTGCTGATGTGCCATGATCTTGTTAACTCACAGCCAACACTATGTGGAAGCTCCTCTGTCCAGTGCAGTTAATGTTACCTTGAAGAGGAAAAGCCAATAAAAGGTGTGTATACAGGAAAACAATACAATTTCTGTTTATTATTATTGTTTATTCTGATATCCATGTAACATTTGGCTTCTCTGGAAATGATGAACATGAACTCTCATTTACCTCCAGTGGTATCTAGCCATGCTGGTACTTTTGATTTTACTGTATTTGCTCTGGTTTTCAGATCTCTTTCTCTGAGATTTTACCTTGCTGGTTGCTTAACATTTTTCACTGAAACTATTTTCTAAAGAGGAAATAGTCTGAGGAAAATTGTTGACAGTGAGTTATATGGGTTAACCAAAGTAACCGAGACACTGATTCTGGAAGTCAGTTCAATTCTGGTGAATTTTTAGTATTGATTTTTGTTTTTTGATTGCAGTGAGCAGCACAAAGATGAGTAACACCAACCCGGGCAAAGCCAAAACTCCCTGCATGGCTAAAACCACTAGAAGTAGGTGAAAAAAATATGTTTATAATTAGGGAGATTTCAAATTTCAGTTGTACTTTAGAAGGTCAAGTTCACCCAACTTAATTAACGTAATGTTCTTTTTTTTTAATGAGGAGAAACCTATATGTATTATTGTGGAAAATCTAAGCTTCAGGCATGTGGGTGGGTGTTTCCCATGGCAGTGGCTGATGACAGTAACATAGAGAGTTGGTGCTGTTGGTGCTGCCAATGTTTGTGGTGTACTCCTGACTGGAGCCCATAGCCCTGTATGAACACTGATACTGATACTGAGTTCTCAAATGACAAATGGAGACATAACCTTTATTTAATCAGGGAAGACCAATTAAGAGCAAAGCTATTATTCAAAATGGTGCCCTGCAAATACATAGTCAAAAATAAGTTATAGAATACATACAACACAAACACAAGACAAATGACTTACAAATAACACAAAGAAAAAGACAACAGGAAAAGAAACAGACAAAAGAAAACCAACAGGAGCATTCATTATATAAAACGTAGTTCAACAGAAGCTTAAACTGTTCTAAGGTTAAAAACTTGTCAAATGGGACTAAGTAACAGCTAACAATGTCGGCCCATCTGTCTGTATGGCTATTTGAATTGAAGTGATACAAGAATTATATTAGACCAATCAAATTAAGGTATTGACACTGTCAGTTGGAACAAAACAGTCATGGCCCCTGGAGACATATATTTGACCAAAAAGACATAGTTGGAAGACTAAAATAATAGGGAAAAAGTACTTTAGCAGGATTATTTTTAATCAGTACACCTGGCAGACACAAGTTTTTAAGTTGATGGGTTGACTTTGGACTAGCCCCAAAGCCATGCCGGGAATTTTATAAAGCTGATAAATAGCATTGATGTGATGAGATAATTATTAGCTCATAATAAACCATAAAAGCCTTAATAATTGGCTTGACATTCCATTGTTGAAGGTGTGGTTAGATGTTAGACTAATGTTCCGCATCTATTGTTGTTATAACTATACAGACAACAGCCAATAAAACAATGCAGCAAGTAAAGCTGGATGGAATCACCATATCATTTCTTTTTTTTTCTTTCTCTATCAACCTTTCTTTGAAGGAATGGCAATATCTAAGAATGGCTTAACCATCTTTGCCCTTCTGCTGGCACTCTATATTTTGGAAACAGGCAACTTCACTGAATTTTCAAGTTTGGTTTCACCGGTAGGTCCACTCTGTTTACAATACTGAGCATAAAATACGGGAGCATGCTCACATGTTTTGATAACACAAGGCAATTATTTTTGTCTCAGGTACACTATGAAGAAGAACATTTTCTACCTCACACCAGGGAGAGAAGGAATGGTCAGTCTATTGAATTCATATTTTGAAGAAAGATTTTCAAGCAAATCTTACCAAACTGCTTTTGTTTGTTTGTTTGTTAGATACAATGAATTTTCAAGACAGGATATATCAGAACTTGTACATAATATATTTATGGTTGTCTAAAGTCATATTGTCTCTTTTCAAATTTGCAGTGCATACAGGCCAATGGAATTACATGATAGATGTTGAAGTGAATGCCTCTGATGTAGAAACATTTGAGCGGATTCTGTCAGTCTTGAACAATACTACTTTCCCCATACAACTTGGTAACATGACAGAGATCTCTGACATCGGCATCACCACAGGTGAGTACAGCAAGCTTCAGTAAAGAGCGACTTGACCTTACTTACCTGACTTACCAACCTTAACAGTACACTAAGACAATGCTTTTCTCCTGACAGTGTGTTCCTCAACTGGCACTGGCTTCCAGTGCAGATGTGAGGAACAATTTGCTTGGCCATACAGCAGCTGCATCACATACGGAGCCTGTGATTACATATCTGGTGGCATCTGTAAATGCATCAATGCTATTCCAGCTGATGGTCAGTCCTGCCAGCCAATGTCAGGTAATTAAGTTCAAATTCCTTCACAAAGAATTCAGAGGCATTCATTTCCTATGGTCCTGTCACAGTTGGGCAGTTGAATGTTGATTACAATTCAGCACAATTTATTTATGTGCATGTTAATTCAATTCAATAAACTTTATTCATTCCTCACAAATTATATTAACAATAATTCCATTATCCAATTAAGACTTATGTTGCTCCATATATGCTGGATTTGTAAATAGGCAAATGTTTGCTAACAAGTTGGCCATATCAACTGTATAAGGAAATATGTCAGTCTTGTGTTTACAGCCTGTTTCAGTTGCCAACAAGAAGTCAAAAATCAGTTATTGCAAGTTTAAAAAGGATATGCACAGCAGAACACATACACACACAGCATATCATTAAAACACAAAAGATGAAAGTATAAATGAATGGTGGTTAATGGTGAGGTTTACATTACACTGTACAGATGATGAAGCTACAAAGACGTTTTTGATAAAGTTCCTGGCTAAACACCTCAGCAAAGAACTAAACCCAGTTCCTTGTAACAATAAATCTAATCTTTAACAGACTTCTAAGCCAGTGAAATTTATGTGCCACTTCAAAAGAATTTAACACAGATTAGGTAATTTCCTGTATTATGTTTTTAGAATAAACTTGTTTTATAGCCTTGAATGCCAGCCCTTGAATATGTGAAACAGTATGTGATTCTTAAGAGGACCATCAGCCCTCTCTGGAAACACAAACTAAAATTTTATCTTAACTATCTTACAGAGTATGTACAGCAATCTCTCTACAAAGAATCAAAAGAAGACCCTAAATCATGTTGTTGTTTGTTTCCTACAGTGCTGCTAGCTCACATTGAGTATGAAGTGGATGTAGAGCTGAATGTGACTGATGTTGCGACAGTGGACTACCTCAGGAGCCTGTTAAACAACAGTAGCTTTTCCCTGACTCTGGGTCCCACTGTGAATGTCACACACATTGACATCACCACAGGTAAGAACGGAGCTTCTTCAAGACTTAACATCATGGGTGCTAATATGAATCAAGGCAGAGGGTGCCAAGTGTGGTCCAGTGTGCTGTGCCCTTCCCCCCCACAATTTACAAAGTGATTAATTCTATAAAATCTAGAGAACAAATATACACATTATATTACATTATATTATAACATATCCTCACACACAAAGAATAGAATGTAATTAATAACACCAATGTGACTCCCCACCAACTAAATTAGTTGTAAGCTAACTCTGGTACAGTACATCAAATGGTAAAAAAAAATCTAAATTAGAAATAAATAAATAAAAGAAGTTGTGACATTATCCATTGATAATGCTTTTGATAAACATAGTCACATATTAGGAAGTCTATGAACCAGAAATCTAATGTGCACTGGTGCAGAGCAAATGCAATAAGATGTGCGTCACTGCCCAAATACTTAACAAATACAAGTAGGTTAACAGGAGAGTCAGTTCTGCAGGCATGCACAAGTTAAAGTTCAACAAGGAACTGTGAAAATCCTGCTGTGATCCTACTCTACACTGCCCAACATAGGTGGCCTGTAAATGATTGATCTAACGACAAAAAGTGTGTTACATTTTTCTCACAGTTCTTAACCGCTTGTACAATATGTACATGTATATCAAAATAGGCTTTGACATATCAAACTGCTGCAAGCACTAAACACCTTCAATGACCAATCATTCAGCTCAGTCTGTTTTTATATTCTCATGTGTTCTGGTTTAGTGTGCTACCCAAATGCTACCAGCTTCCAGTGCAGATGTGAGGATCAGTTTGTATGGTCGTATAAAAACTGTATGACATATGGAGCCTGTGATGACATCACTGATGACACGTGCAGGTGTATCAACGCTATTCCATCTGATGGGCAATACTGCCAGCCAAAGACAGGTGATACAGACTTAATGCAAAATAATTTGATAATGCTGAATTTATGCTTATTAAAAGAACGGATTCACAATTTTTGTATTAAATCAATAGTCCAAATGAAATCAGTTTTTCTCACCATCCCTTCATAATGCACTTACGATGTAAGTGATGGAGGCCAAAATCCACAGTCCTCCCTCTGTGCAAAAATGTATTTAATGTATTATCTGCAGTTAATATAAAGCTTGATGCTAGACCACATGATCCTGTACCTTCATAATTATGTTTACACAAAAAAACTTAAAGTCATAGGCCTACTGTAAGACCAACCCCATTACATACATGAGGCATTCTAAACAAAATTTGTCTCTCTTTTTTCAACAGTGCCCCCGGTTGTCTATGAATACCAGATTTTCATTGAGGTGAACACTACAGATGCAGATCAACTGAGAAACACCATGGAAAATATCACTTTCCCCATTCAAATCAGCACACAAATAAACATCTCAGATGCAAATATTACTACAGGTATATTTTAGCCCCCAGAGGATAGATTTTGTGATAACTTCTTCCTGAAGTGTGTAGCTTGAAATTTTGAACTTTTCCAAGCAAAAATGTGGTGTTTTCTTCAGTTTGCCACCAGGATGACACTGGGTTCCAGTGCCGTTGTGAGGATAACTATCTTTGGCCTTGTGACAAGTGTGCCACATATGGGAAATGTGAAGGTGATACAAACAACACATGCGGGTGCATCAAAGCTATTCCCACAGATGGACAGTACTGTCAGTCAATACAGCATCAAAGTGAGTATTGTGTTGTGTTGCCATTATGATGTTTTGTGAGCAGACATAATACTGAAATCTGTTTTACTTAACATGATCCAATGTTGAAACTGATTGTGAATGTTTAACACTCCTTTAGACACTTTTTCACCAACAATTGTATTTCTGTCTACAGACAAAACAGTGTGTCCTCTGACAACGACTTCTACACCACCATCAACAGGTAAAGCTGAGAAGACTTTTTTGTAATTAATCAGAAAATATATTAACAAAAATATTTTTAGCTTTTCTTCTCTCTCGACATGTAAACTAATTGATGGTCCCATTGTTCTTTTATTTTCTGCTTCTGCAGCTCCTCCAGTTGTTTATGAATATCTGATTTCTATTGAGTTGAACACCACAGATGCTACAGTAACAGATCAACTGAGGACCACTCTGAGAAACATCAGTTTTCCCATCAGCATCAGCAGCCACATACAAGTCTATGACATCAACATTTCTACAGGTAGTATATTTTTTCATGCTCTTTGGTCCATACCTTGTTCTTAAAAAATCTGATGAATAACTATTTTGTTTCCAGTTTGCTATCCAAGCAGTGCTGGTTTCCAGTGCAGATGTGAGGATCAGTATCGCTGGTCATGTGACCAGTGTATCCTGTATGGATCCTGTGACAACATCACTGATGACACATGTGGATGCATCAATACTCTCCCTCCTGACGGACAATATTGCCAGTCTGCTGATCAGCACAGTAAGCAGTCTTTGATTCCTCCTTCTTCGCTTTGTATCTTCCAAATAATTTGGAACTTCTTATTTTGTCAATGAGGAAAAATGAGGTGATAGCATTACAATCATTTATTTCTTAATTATTCATCCTATATGGTGGCATTCCTTACACTCTACAGAAAGAAACTTATTATGGACTATAGGCTGCAAACCATTCAGCATAATCAAAATGATCCACACCCATTCTGTCAATTGACATTTCTCAATTATTGGTAGGACAAACAGTGCAACAAGCAAGAAAGTATGATTCCACTCATACCAATATCGATACTCTCCTTATCCTACTTTTCTTTCTACCTACAGACTTCACAGCGTGTCCCTCAACAACACTCTCTCCACCACCAACAAGTGAGAAAAGACAATATTTAAATCAATCAACAGTATAACATACATTAGAAGTGATACAGCTATAAACCTGCTTTTCCAATCTTTGATTCCTCCCTCTACAGCTCCACCACTTCTTTATGAGTACCTGATTTCTGTCGAGTTGAACACCACAGATGTTGCAACAATAGATAGACTAAGGACCATTCTGGGAAATATCACATACCCCATCAGCATCAACAACCACATACAACTCTCTGATGTCAACATTTCTACAGGTAAGATTTTTAAAATCATAGTTTAACTGAATCATTAAAAAAATAACATTTTAAATATATCATTATTTATCGATACATTCAATTCAGTCCTATTATTATAGGCCTTTTTGCATGGAAGACATATTTGATATGGTAAAAAAACAGCTCCAAGTCAGGTGCACGGTTGTGGCAAGGATGAAACAAACAAAACACTGGCACTCACAGATCTATGTTATTATTATTTATTGCAGATAGAAATGGACATGTTTCAGACAGAAGCCATACCCTTATTATCCTCATCCATATAATTATATACATATCCTGTTTCAGAGATTTTTCAGAGATTTCTCTATTTACTTAGTAATTTAAGCCCTCTATTCACATTGATTAGTCATTAATGCATTTTGGACAGTTTTAAGCATAGATTCATTTTATTATTTTCCTCTCTAGAGGACAAATTGAATGTATGCACATTATGAAGGTGATCTCTCTATTATGGTTTGTGGCAACTGTTTTTGCATTTATGGACATCTCTATTTATTAATCTGGTTTGTATTGCCCTCTAGATATTGTCTTTTGCTGTGTGTTTCTGGTCTTGGGCGTTCAGTTTTGTATGTTCATTACCCTTTGGCTTATGACACTAGTCATTGTTTTCACTGATTACTGAGGTCACACTGGTCACTTCATTGGAAGAGGCTACGTCAAGGTGGTTCATTCATCATAAACAATTATGTAATCTCTTCACTGATTGGTGTTTGAACTTCACCTGTTTATATATATTGTCATTTCTTCTGTTTTTTATTACACTGATGGTGGCTTCTGGCTGAAACATGTCCATTTCTGTCCACAATAAATAATAAGAAGATAGATCCATGAGTGCCAGTGTTTTGTTTGTTTCTGACATTTTTGACATGTCACAGTGGCACAGGTGCAAATAATCAAATGAATAATGGCCAAATTCTATTTAGCTGCTTCAGTTTTAGTGTCCTGGTATTGCATGCTGGCTCACTGTCACACTGTCATGGCTTACTGGGACAGTTTGTCATGGGTGTGTACTGACCAAACAGCAGGAGGACCCAATTACAGACACCAAGGCAGACAGGCTGAACGAAAAGATGATTTAATAAACCAAAATCCAAAAAAAACAGCCTTACAGTATGGCAATGTGAAGGCACTTTAAACAAGCAAACAAGTTCCAAGGGGGCAAGGCAGGCAGGCAAGCAGGCAAGTCATAAACAGGCATAAGGTCAAAAACACAGGTAGCAGATAATCAGACAGGGAAATCAGGGACAAGGAAACAGGTTCAGGATCAGGCAAACAGGAATAGGTCACTGGAACACGAGTATACAACCAATCAACATTGATGAACTAACCGGTAACGGATGGCAGAGGACTGGTATATATGCTACCGGGGCTGACAGGATAATGAGCAGCAGGTGAAGATAATAAAGGCCTATAGGCAATAACTTTAGACTGTATTCAGAGTTGGCAACCTAAAGCTTATTAGAAACATATTTTTTGCAATTACATGGTGGTAAAAAAAACATGACAGATGCATAGTCGCCACATACAAAAAATTGCTAATTTTCACATTCAGCAGACACAGAGCAATTTTAGCATTCATTTGGAGTCATATTTCTTTCCACCTGAGAATAACAAGTTCACTGTTCACTCTCCTTATAGCTCTGGTTTGATCTCCACCAAGTCTGGAGAAAAATATTTGTCTTTAGCTTGCTAGATGTTTGACTTTCTTTAGCTAATTGCTTAATTTGTCAGTCTGCTCTGTCGTGTTGGCAGGTAACGTACAGTGGCTTTATAAGAACATTTTGCTGAAAACAGCTGGAGGAGGAGGTTGATGAGAGCAGTTTACTCAACATTAATTGAATTTTATATTATATTAATTGAAATTTATAGTAAACGAAGCTGCAGATCTGGGTGGTAATTCTTCATAATTTCGGCACTGTGAGCAACTCTTTCACTTTACGCAGGTGGTTTCATTTAATGTTAATTAATAAATCAAATATATGAATAAATGTTGGTTTGAGTTTACCATTTACAGCTTTATTTATTCATTTTTGTCCAATAAGCGGACAGGAAGTCTCCAAACGAAGCTGACATACACGCAGACCTGACTATATCATATATATTAACAGTTGCACACTTACATATCTGCCAGACAAAGAGGAACATCTTCATCCAACTGGAGAATATTCATTGGCTATTTTAGCTCTGGTCTGCTGTTCACCAATTCCAGAGAAAAAATATCCATTAATTTTTTAGCTTGATACATGATCAGTTTCTTCACTAGCTAGACACTGATAGCTACCAAAAGGGGTTTTTTTTAGAGCATCTCAGATTCAACCCGTCTGTAAATGTTGAGTTTTATGAGCTAAAAGAGGCCAGGGCAGCAGAGTGAGGTGACTTTGATATTGATTAATATTGACCAAGGAGCTTTTTTTTTTTACATCCAGAAGTCTCAGTGAATCTGTTTGTTTTGAAGTGTGCACTGTACATGTATTCAAAGTTGTATGTCAGGCTTAAATATTTTTGATGTCTTCCTCCAGTCTGCTATCCGAGCAGTGGTGGTTTCCGGTGCAGATGTGAGGATCAGTATCGTTGGTCATGTGACCAGTGTTTCTTGTATGGCTCCTGTGACAACATCACTGATGATACATGTGGATGCATCAATACCCTCCCTCCTGATGGACAATATTGCCAGCCTGTTGATCAGCACAGTAAGCAGTCTTTTATTCCTCATTCTTCACTTCTCCACACAGCATCCACTGTAAAAGAATATAGGCCTTTAAATAAATTATTTAATTAGCTTACTACTCTACTCACTAACTACTTCACTCTCTTTGTCTACCAACAGATTTCACAGCTTGTCCTCTTACAACACCCTCTCCACCATCAACAAGTAAGACTGAGAGGACATTATTTAATTATCCAACTTCCTTAAATGATGTGTCAAAGTGAAACAACAGGAGGCTATGTTTCCCTCATTTCTTATCATCTCATTTTGCCTTTGATTTGACTATCTGCAGCTCCTGCAGCTGTTTATGAATACCTCCTTTCTATTGAGTTGAACATCTCAGATGGTGCAGTAATAGATCAACTGAGGACCATTCTGAGAAATATCAGTTACCCCATCAGCATCAACAACCACATACAAATCTATGACGTCAACATTTCCACAGGTATTACTAATAGCTCTGTCAATTTTGGTTTACCAGCTATAACCTTGTTTCCAGTTGAGCCCTTGACTGAAAAAAAATGTATCATCTGCTTTTAGTATGTTCATGCAAAGTAATTTATGTGTTTATTATTCAAATTAAGAGACAATTTTAAGTCAGAAAAATTCATGACACATTCAGCACTATACGTCATGAGTAATTTTGAATGATTATTATTGTATGTAAATAAAAGGCCTCAGATATCCATGTTTTTGTTTCCAGTTTGCTATCCAAGCAGTGCTGGTTTCCGGTGCAGATGTGAGGATCAGTATCGTTGGTCATGTGACCAGTGTTTCCTGTATGGATCCTGTGACAACATCACTGATGACACCTGTAGATGCATCAATACCCTCCCTCCTGATGGACAATATTGCCAGCCTGTTGATCAGCACAGTAAGTTGGTCTATAGTAATTACTGCATTCACGGCAGTGTACGATGTGGCTTATTGTAAAAACCATTTAGCAACACAATGTTTTGGAATAAAAAAAACAAGTGAAGATTGGACACTTTGAATATATACTTTTATCAAATCAAGATAGGGGGATATTCCATAAATACTGTCACATTTGAAGAAAAAAACTGCAAATGAATGAAAATTAAATTTATATATACAGTAATCACATTTGTTGTTTGGTTATGCAAATTAAATACAGTAAACATGATCGATGGGCTTCAAAAGAGAATCAGAATTATAGGAGATTCAGCTGTTAAGTGATTTCAAAGCTGACAGGGCTATTAAGAGCCATTCCTTAATTCTTATGTCAAGCTCTCAGAGGTGGCCTAATGCAATGTTGGGATCCTGGAGAGATTTACTCTTTTATTTAAGACACAATCTCGTAACATGACAATGTGTGACACTGTCATAGTAGTTATTTGATAATTTTTCCTCTCTGACAACCATAATTAGAAAATTTGCATTATAGCTCTCTGAAGCATTGTTAAACTGAAATAAGCGGCTTCTCTGAGCCACTTTTCTTTTCAAAACAATTATTGTGTCTCTGTCACTCCTGGCTTTTGAGTTGCCTAAAGACAGGAGCTTGTTTCAGTCAGAAGGAAGCTTTTGAAAACAGTGCCATCTGTTGTCAGAAATGCATAATTACATCTAAATGTCTTTTCCTCAAATGTAAGATTGTCCAACTTTTTCAAATGTAGTGTCCAGAAAAATATAATGTGTTACAGTATATCAAGGCTAATACAGTATGTAGCTTATAAGTATAGTGGTAATTATCTTTTATTCAGAATCAAATGCTCTCTCTCTTCCTTCTTACAGACTTTACAACTTGTCCTCTTACAACAAAACCTCCACCACCAACGAGTAAGACCAAGAAGGCAATATTTAATCTGTGAAAACAAAAAGATAAACACAGTACAGATAAGTGATACTGCATTTATAGTTCATTTCTGCAACTCTCCTTTGATTTCTTTCTTTGCAGCCGCACCAGTTCTTTATGAATACCTCATTTCTATTGAGTTGAACACTACAGATGCAACAATAATAGTTCAACTGAAAGCCGCTCTGGGAAACATCAGTTACCCCATCAGCATCAACAAGGACATAGAAATATCTGATGTTAACATTTCTACAGGTAAGAATAATGTCATTTAAAATGATTCAACATATACAACTTTTTCACTTCATGGTGTATTTTAAAAAAAGGATTTTATAGTCTGATTTCGAATTCTTCAGGGGTCAAAACATATAGTAGTAGAAGTCTATTGATTTTTAAATATCTTTTTTATCTTTTCTTTAGCTTATATGTTTATCATCTCATAATGTGGTATGCATCATCTCTCAAGAAGTGGCCTTCTGTAATGTTGGGATCTTCGAAAGATTTGCTCTGTTATTTATGTCAGACTAAGAATATAACTTTAGATTATGGTGCAACAAAGTATAACAGTATTTTCTGCTAATCATGAGGGTACATATCCATTTTAGCACAACAGTGTTTCAACATCTAACTATACAACTATTAAACATTCTTTATTAAAAAGGTTACATACGTTGTCAGCCATCTGACTTTCCCAATCTCACAATCACTCTGAATCAGTTATTAAAATGTACCTTTTTTCAGATTTTGAATATTTGGAAGCGTGCAATTCAGATCTGCATTTTTTTCATTGATTTAACAACAAATTCTCAATAGATGTATTACAGATGCTTTCTTAGTAGACATATTTCATCATGATATGATTATTTCCAGTCTGCTATCCAAGCAGTGCTGGTTTCCAGTGCAGATGTGAAGATCAGTATCGTTGGTCATGTGACCAGTGTTTCCTGTATGGATCCTGTGACAACATCACTGATGACACGTGTGGATGCATCAATACCCTCCCTCCTGATGGACAATATTGCCAGCCAGTTGATCAGCACAGTAAGCGGTTTTAAACTAATCATGTAGAAATAAAGCAGCAATCAATACTTAGCTAAGAAGTGTGAGTACCAAAATGTGTTCTTATTCTGGAGCTACTGTACTTTTCTCTCTTTTCCTCCCAGATTTTACAACTTGTCCTGCCACAACATCCTCTCCATCACCAACAAGTAAGATTGAGAAGACAGCATTTAATTAATAAAGAACATTAAGTGATTATTAATATCAGCACTTCAAGTTAAACATAAACATAATGCCACGTTTCTTTTAATATCTACCTACAGCTCCTCCCGTTGTTTATGAATACATCATTTCTGTTGAGTTGAACATCTCAGATGTTGCAGTAATAGATCAACTGAGGACCATTCTGAGCAACATCAGTTTCCCCATTAGCATCAACAACCACATACAGGTCTCAGATGTGAACATCTCTACAGGTAAAAATAATAACATTTTAACTAAAAGTACTGATAAGCAATTTATTCTGTGGTCAGTTAAAGCAAAGCAAAACAATAGAGAAGGTAGACAATACACTGAGTGACACAAAAAACGGAACCACCTCTACACTGCTAAACATTTTTACCTGTGTACAACAAATGTGTATTTATTTCATGCAAAATTCACAACTTATATGTGTATATCAACAATAACAACACAAGATTTCCTTGTAAATGATCTTGATATTTTCTTAAACCCTCCCCAGTTTGCTATCCAAGCAGTGCTGGTTTCCAGTGCAGATGTGAGGATCAGTATCGTTGGTCATGTGACCAGTGTTTCCTGTATGGATCCTGTGACAACATCACTGATGACACATGTGGATGCATCAATACCCTCCCTCCTGATGGACAATATTGCCAGCCTGTTGATCAGCACAGTAAGCAGTTTTTAACTAATCATATGGAAATAAAGCAGCAATCGATATTTAGCTAAGAAGTTTCAATGCCAAAATCTATTCTAATTCAGCAGCTATTGTACTTTTCTCTCTTTTCCTCCTTACAGACTTTGCAGCTTGTCCTGTTACAACACCTTCTCCATCACCAACAAGTAAGACTGAGACTAAGACACAACTAAATCAATGGACAACACTGAATGGTTGTAATGTTAGTACTCCAGGCAAAACATGTTGTTTTTACAGTATGCCATGTTTATTTGAATATCTCCCTACAGCTCCTCCAGTTTATGAATACATCATTTCTATTGAGTTGAACATCTCAGATGTTGCAGTAATAAATCAACTGAGGACCATTCTGAGCAACATCAGTTACCCCATCAGCATCAACAACCACATACAGGTCTTGGATGTCAATATTTCTACAGGTAAAAAATAATGTTACATCTTCAGAATTAATTAGCATACACTAAAACCTATTTCAAGTTCAACAATTCAATAGTGTCTGTTTAATTATCATTTTCTCTGTAGTTTGTTACCCAAATGGTACAACGTTCCAATGTAGATGTGAAGAACAGTATCGTTGGCCTTGTCATATGTGCTCCACTTTTGGCAAATGCAACAATATAACTGACAATACTTGTGGATGCATCAATGCCATTCCTCCAGATGGGATTTATTGCCAGCCACTGTCAGGTAGGAGCTTAAAATCCCCAATGAAGTACTTTCATGCATCAGTCACATTTATATATTTGCCCAACTATTTGTTTTCAAAAATGACTCTGTCTCTTTTTCAAACAGACCTCTTCATTTGCCCATCACCAACTCCTCCAACTGGTAAACACAACACTAAATTTATGAATACTACATAGTTGTTGGCTGTCTCCCTACTTCTTCTTCTACCTCTTTACTGAACCTGTCACTTATTCCTTCTCATTCATCAAGCTTCTGAAATATGGTTTGTCTGAGTTTTAACAGTTGAGCTACTCTTTTAGCTTTTCTTGGTATTTCAGCAAACAACTGTTTGACTTTTTAAAAAATCAAACTGTTGCCACAATGCAAAACACTACAGCAAATTTAACAACTCCTACTCTCATAACTAATGTACTGTATGATACTCACATATATTTGATGTAAAATGTTGACTTTGACTTTTCGTCTTCGTAATAAGCAACGACATGTGGTACATTCAGGGTCCTGGGGTGCCACGCCTCCTGCAAATCCAATTGTGAAATACATATTTTAATGAAAAATAGTTTTTGTTATTTGTTGTTGTGTGTGTATAAAATTTAGTTGTTACTTTCACATAAATCATGCATAATTACAGAAACGTGTAATGACTAATGAAAAAGCTCTGCCTACAATCTTTGTCTGCGTGCCAAATGGCGTACTTTTATCCGTCCTACGGTGGTATGTGTGTAATATGTTTGGCTTTTCCTGGTGGCCCCTGATTGGTTATGGTTGGTTAAATAACTGGATCTGGGGTGGAGAATTTTGTGCCCAAGAAATGTTGCCAGATTTCCAAATTGCTGCTTCCTTATTAGATAACATTTACTCACTGATGGCAGGCAAAATGTACACGGATCATTGTGGTACTGTGGTGGTAGTTGTAAAGTGAAAGCAGTTGCTATGTGGCCACCAAAAGATACCTGTTTAACTTTTAGAAACTGCTAGCCTAGCCGTAGCCACCAGCAGCTGGCTCTCTGCCACATTGTATACTGCATGTTCACGGAAAAATACACAGAGCTACATGGGGCCGCAGCCCCAACTAGTGGCAAAGTCATGCCATGCCACTGGTAATAAGTAAGATTTTTACCAAAAGGGTTAAACTTATATAGTAAACTACTATATAACACTGGTGTATTTTACATTTTTACATTTACTTTTCCATGCATGGCAATTCAAATAATAGTAGAATAAATAAGGTATATCCACTAAATTAAACACAATTTGGCTATATGTACATTTATAGGTACTGGTAAGGTTGCAAATAAGATGCCAAAAACGGGTGTAAAATTATTATTATTATTTTTTTATTATTATTTTTTAAATTTAATTTTAAGCATTATTGTTATACACCACAACACTTATATTTTACATGTGAATTTTCTGTTACTCATCTTCACTTGAGGGATTTAACATTTGTGTTCTTTTCAGATTCTACACCTGTTGGTACAACAGATGTGGCCACTACAACAGTTGCATCAACAATCATAACAAGTAGGTTCTTCAAACATTCTTCTGACTAATTTTGAATTCTATTGTCGATATTAACACGTCATTATAAAATGCTCCTTATAGACACAACACCTATTGCTACAACAGACTTGAACACTACAACCCCCACAATTACACCGTTGACTGTAGTTACTAGTAAGTATTTAGAAGTAAGGGATGGGTAACAGTCCTCTGGTTAAGATTTAAACATTACTATACCGACAGCTAATCCAGCAACTAGTGTAACAATTACGTTTCAATTCAATGAAGTTTCAAGATAAACATGGGTCATAACTGTACAGTGCATTAAAAGTTTTTGTTTTGTGATCATTACCTCATTGACTAGAAAAGTATATGTTGGAAAAAATACTGTAAATGATTAAAAACAACATTGTTTTACATATACATTGTCATATGTAACAACTGTATAATGGTCACTATGAATTTACCACAATAAATAATTGTGTAATATTCCATTTAGATTCCACACCTGTTGGTACAACTAATCTAAACACAACTGCAGCTGCAACCACATCACTGACAGTTATAACAAGTAAGTGCAATTGTAACAGCACTATTACTTTTTACAAGTAGGCTGTTTTAAGGTAATACCGTATGTAAAAACATGTACAGTATACTGAACATGGTTAATCACTAGAGTGAATAATTTTGCATTGACACATTACTACAAAATGTTCTTTACAGACACAACACCTTCTGTTACAACAAGTCTTAACATAACAACACAACCAGCTGTAACCAGTATGTATTTTTGAATACAAAAATGCATTTATATTTTTATTTGAGATTTGTTTGAAAGGATATTAATTTTGAAGGTAGCAGATAAATGACAATAAAATTTTCTTTTTAGACTCAACATCTGTTCTTACAACAGATTTAAACACTACAACATTCACAGCAACACCAACATCAATTGTAACAAGTAAGTACTTTAAAATAATGGAATAGGTTAATCATCTTCAGTAAAAATAAATAAATAAATAAATAAAAGTCAGTCTCCATAGGGAACACAAAAATCTATCTATCTACACGTAACATGATCAAGGTTTCATCTTTACAGATACAACACCTATTGCTACAACACATCTGAACACCACAACACTCACAGCTACTTCACCAACCACTCTAAAAAGTAAGATGTTCAAAAATAACGATGTACATTTTGCTTTGTTATAACCCTCTTTGTATTTCTAGAAGTAGAAAAGTATAAACTACGGAATGTGTTACATAAATTAAGTACATTTTATTCTCATTAAGATTCAACACTCATCACTACTACACCCACAGCTACACCGACCACCGCTGTCACCAGTAAGTTTATAGAAATAAGGGTGACACATAAAAAAGTTACATATCTTTAAATGATAAATATTTTATCATTTTAATTTTTCCTTTCAGATTCAACATATATTGCAACAACAGATTTAAACACAACATTCACAGCAACACAACCATCAATTGTAACAAGTAAGTACTTTAAAATAATGGAATAGGTTAATCATCTTCAGTAAAAAACATAAATAAATAAAAATCGGTCTCAATAGGAAAGAACACAAAAATCAATCAATCAATCTGTCAATCTATCTATCTACATATATATTGTTAAAATCTCACATAACATGATCAACATTTCATCTTTACAGACACAACACCTATTGCTACAACAAGTCTTAACATTACAACACAACCAGCTGTAACCAGTATGTATTTTTGAATACAAAAATGCATTTATATTTTTATTTGAGATTTGTTTGAAAGGATATTAATTTTGAAGGTAGCAGATAAATAACAATAAAATTTTCTTTTTAGACTCAACATCTGTTCTTACAACAGATTTAAACACAACAACATTCACAGCAACACCAACATCAATTGTAACAAGTAAGTACTTTAAAATAATGGAATAGGTTAATCATCTTCAGTAAAAATAAATAAATAAATAAATAAAAGTCAGTCTCCATAGGGAACACAAAAATCTATCTATCTACACGTAACATGATCAAGGTTTCATCTTTACAGATACAACACCTATTGCTACAACACATCTGAACACCACAACACTCACAGCTACTTCACCAACCACTCTAAAAAGTAAGATGTTCAAAAATAACGATGTACATTTTGCTTTGTTATAACCCTCTTTGTATTTCTAGAAGTAGAAAAGTATAAACTACGGAATGTGTTACATAAATTAAGTACATTTTATTCTCATTAAGATTCAACACTCATCACTACTACACCCACAGCTACACCGACCACCGCTGTCACCAGTAAGTTTATAGAAATAAGGGTGACACATAAAAAAGTTACATATCTTTAAATGATAAATATTTTATCATTTTAATTTTTCCTTTCAGATTCAACATATATTGCAACAACAGATTTAAACACAACATTCACAGCAACACAACCATCAATTGTAACAAGTAAGTACTTTAAAATAATGGAATAGGTTAATCATCTTCAGTAAAAAACATAAATAAATAAAAATCGGTCTCAATAGGAAAGAACACAAAAATCAATCAATCAATCTGTCAATCTATCTATCTACATATATATTGTTAAAATCTCACATAACATGATCAACATTTCATCTTTACAGACACAACACCTATTGCTACAACAAGTCTTAACATTACAACACAACCAGCTGTAACCAGTATGTATTTTTGAATACAAAAATGCATTTATATTTTTATTTGAGATTTGTTTGAAAGGATATTAATTTTGAAGGTAGCAGATAAATAACAATAAAATTTTCTTTTTAGACTCAACATCTGTTCTTACAACAGATTTAAACACAACAACATTCACAGCAACACCAACATCAATTGTAACAAGTAAGTACTTTAAAATAATGGAATAGGTTAATCATCTTCAGTAAAAAAATAAATAAATAAATAAATAAAAGTCAGTCTCCATAGGAAAAAACACAAAAATCTATCTATCTATCTATCTATCTATCTATATATATATCTCTCTACCTATATATATATATATATATATATATATATATATATATATATATATATATATATATATATAGTTAAAATCTCACATAACATGATCAAGGTTTCATCTTTACAGATACAACACCTATTGCTACAACACATCTGAACACCACAACACTCACAGCTACTTCACCAACCACTCTAAAAAGTAAGATGTTCAAAAATAACGATGTACATTTTGCTTTGTTATAACCCTCTTTGTATTTCTAGAAGTAGAAAAGTATAAACTACGGTATGTGTTACATAAATTAAGTACATTTTATTCTCATTAAGATTCAACACTCATCACTACTACACCCACAGCTACACCGACCACTGCTGTCACCAGTAAGTTTATAGAAATAAGGGTGACACATAAAAAAGTTACATATCTTTAAATGATAAATATTTTATCATTTTAATTTTTCCTTTCAGATTCAACATATATTGCAACAACAGATTTAAACACAACATTCACAGCAACACAACCATCAATTGTAACAAGTAAGTACTTTAAAATAATGGAATAGGTTAATCATCTTCAGTAAAAATAAAAAATAAATAAAAATCGGTCCCAATAGGAAAGAACACAAAAATCAATCAATCAATCTGTCAATCTATCTATCTACATATATATTGTTAAAATCTCACATAACATGATCAACATTTCATCTTTACAGACACAACACCTATTGCTACAACAAGTCTTAACATTACAACACAACCAGCTGTAACCAGTATGTATTTTTGAATACAAAAATGCATTTATATTTTTATTTGAGATTTGTTTGAAAGGATATTAATTTTGAAGGTAGCAGATAAATAACAATAAAATTTTCTTTTTAGACTCAACATCTGTTCTTACAACAGATTTAAACACAGCAACATTCACAGCAACACCAACATCAATTGTAACAAGTAAGTACCTTAAAATAATGGAATTGGTTAATCATCTTCAGTAAAAAATAAATAAATAAATAAATAAAAGTCAGTCTCCATAGGAAAAAACACAAAAATCTATCTATCTATCTATCTATCTATCTATCTATCTATATATCTCTCTACCTACATATATATATATATATATATATATATATATATATATATATATATATATATATATATATATAGTTAAAATCTCACGTAACATGATCAAGGTTTCATCTTTACAGATACAACACCTATTGCTATAACACATCTGAACACCACAACACTCACAGCTACTTCACCAACCACTCTAAAAAGTAAGATGTTCAAAAATAACGATGTACATTTTGCTTTGTTATAACCCTCTTTGTATTTCTAGAAGTAGAAAAGTATAAACTACGGTATGTGTTACATAAATTAAGTACATTTTATTTTCATTAAGATTCAACACTCATCACTACTACACCCACAGCTACACCGACCACCGCAGTCACCAGTAAGTTTATAGAAATAAGGGTGACACATAAAAAAGTTACATATCTTTAAATGATAAATATTTTATCATTTTAATTTTTCCTTTCAGATTCAACATATATTGCAACAACAGATTTAAACACAACATTCACAGCAACACAACCATCAATTGTAACAAGTAAGTACTTTAAAATAATGGAATAGGTTAATCATCTTCAGTAAAAAAATAAAAATAAAATAAAAATCGGTCTCAATAGGAAAGAACACAAAAATCAATCAATCAATCTGTCAATCTATCTATCTACATATATATTGTTAAAATCTCACATAACATGATCAACATTTCATCTTTACAGACACAACACCTATTGCTACAACAAGTCTTAACATTACAACACAACCAGCTGTAACCAGTATGTATTTTTGAATACAAAAATACTTTTATATTTTTATTTGAGATTTGTTTGAAAGGATATTAATTTTGAAGGTAGCAGATAAATAACATTAAATTTTCTTTTTAGACTCAACATCTGTTCTTACAACAGATTTAAACACAACAACATTCACAGCAACACCAACATCAATTGTAACAAGTAAGTACTTTATAATAATGGAATTGGTTAATCATCTTCAGTAAAAAAAAATAAATAAATAAAAGTCAGTCTCCATAGGAAAAAACACAAACATCTATCTATCTATCTATCTATCTATCTATCTATCTATGTATGTGTATATATATATATATATATATATATATATATATATATATATATATATATATATATATAGTTAAAATCTCACATAACATGATCAAGGTTTCATCTTTACAAATACAACACCTATTGTTACAACACATCTGAACACCACAACACTCACAGCTACTTCACCAACCACTCTAAAAAGTAAGATGATAAAAATAACGATGTACATTTTGCTTTGTTATAACCCTCTTTGTATTTCTAGAAGTAGAAAAGTATAAACTACGGAATGTGTTACATAAATTAAGTACATTTTATTCTCATTAAGATTCAACACTCATCACTACTACACCCACAGCTACACCGACCACCGCAGTCACCAGTAAGTTTATAGAAATAAGGGTGACACATAGAAAAGTTACATATCTTTAAATGATAAATATTTTATCATTTTAATTTTTCCTTTCAGATTCAACATATATTGCAACAACAGATTTAAACACAACATTCACAGCAACACAACCATCAATTGTAACAAGTAAGTACTTTAAAATAATGGAATAGGTTAATCATCTTCAGTAAAAAAATAAAAATAAAATAAAAATCGGTCTCAATAGGAAAGAACACAAAAATCAATCAATCAATCTGTCAATCTATCTATCTACATATATATTGTTAAAATCTCACATAACATGATCAACATTTCATCTTTACAGACACAACACCTATTGCTACAACAAGTCTTAACATTACAACACAACCAGCTGTAACCAGTATGTATTTTTGAATACAAAAATACTTTTATATTTTTATTTGAGATTTGTTTGAAATGATATTAATTTTGAAGGTAGCAGATAAATAACAATAAAATTTTCTTTTTAGACTCAACATCTGTTCTTACAACAGATTTAAACACAACAACATTCACAGCAACACCAACATCAATTGTAACAAGTAAGTACTTTAAAATAATGGAATAGGTTAATCATCTTCAGTAAAAAATAAATAAATAAATAAAAGTCAGTCTCCAGAGGAAAAAACACAAACATCTATCTATCTATCTATCTATCTATCTATCTATGTATGTGTGTATATATATATATATATATATATATATATATATATATATATATATATATATATATATATATATATATATATATATATATATATATATATATATATATATATATATAGTTAAAATCTCACATAACATGATCAAGGTTTCATCTTTACAGATACAACACCTATTGCTACAACACATCTGAACACCACAACACTCACAGCTACTTCACCAACCACTCTAAAAAGTAAGATGTTCAAAAATAACGATGTACATTTTGCTTTGTTATAACCCTCTTTGTATTTCTAGAAGTAGAAAAGTATAAACTACGGTATGTGTTACATAAATTAAGTACATTTTATTCTCATTAAGATTCAACACTCATCACTACTACACCCACAGCTACACCGACCACCGCTGTCACCAGTAAGTTTATAGAAATAAGGGTGACACATAAAAAAGTTACATATCTTTAAATGATAAATATTTTATCATTTTAATTTTTCCTTTCAGATTCAACATATATTGCAACAACAGATTTAAACACAACATTCACAGCAACACAACCATCAATTGTAACAAGTAAGTACTTTAAAATAATGGAATAGGTTAATCATCTTCAGTAAAAATAAAAAATAAATAAAAATCGGTCTCAATAGGAAAGAACTCAAAAATCAATCAATCAATCTGTCAATCTATCTATCTACATATATATTGTTAAAATCTCACATAACATGATCAACATTTCATCTTTACAGACACAACACCTATTGCTACAACAAGTCTTAACATTACAACACAACCAGCTGTAACCAGTATGTATTTTTGAATACAAAAATGCATTTATATTTTTATTTGAGATTTGTTTGAAAGGATATTAATTTTGAAGGTAGCAGATAAATAACAATAAAATTTTCTTTTTAGACTCAACATCTGTTCTTACAACAGATTTAAACACAACAACATTCACAGCAACACCAACATCAATTGTAACAAGTAAGTACTTTAAAATAATGGAATAGGTTAATCATCTTCAGTAAAAAAATAAATAAATAAATAAAAGTCAGTCTCCATAGGAAAAAGCACAAAAATCTATCTATCTATCTATCTATCTATCTATCTATCTATCTATCTATCTATCTATCTATCTATCTATCTATCTATCTATCTATCTCTCTACATATATATATATATATATATATATAGTTAAAATCTCACATAACATGATCAAGGTTTCATCTTTACAGATACAACACCTATTGCTACAACACATCTGAACACCACAACACTCACAGCTACTTCACCAACCACTCTAAAAAGTAAGATGTTCAAAAATAACGATGTACATTTTGCTTTGTTATAACCCTCTTTGTATATCTAGAAGTAGAAAAGTATAAACTATGGTATGTGTTACATAAATTAAGTACATTTTATTCTCATTAAGATTCAACACTCATCACTACTACACCCACAGCTACACCGACCACCGCTGTCACCAGTAAGTTCATAGAAATAAGGGTGACACATAAAAAAGTTACATATCTTTAAATGATAAATATTTTATCATTTTAATTTTTCCTTTCAGATTCAACATATAATGCAACAACAGATTTAAACACAACATTCACAGCAACACAACCATCAATTGTAACAAGTAAGTACTTTAAAATAATGGAATAGGTTAATCATCTTCAGTAAAAAAAATAAAAATAAAATAAAAATCGGTCTCAATAGGAAAGAACACAAAAATCAATCAATCAATCTGTCAATCTATCTATCTACATATATATTGTTAAAATCTCACATAACATGATCAACATTTCATCTTTACAGACACAACACCTATTGCTACAACAAGTCTTAACATTACAACACAACCAGCTGTAACCAGTATGTATTTTTGAATACAAAAATACTTTTATATTTTTGTTTAAGATTTGCTTGAAAGGATATTAATTTTGAAGGTAGCAGATAAATAACTGTAAAATGTTCTCTTTAGACTCAACATCTGTTGCTACAACAGATTTAAACACAACAACATTCACAGCAACACCAACATCACTTGTAACAAGTAAGTACTTTAAAATAATGGAATTGGTTAATCATCTTCAGTAAAAAATAAATAAATGAATAAATAAAAGTCAGTCTCCATAGGAAAAAACACAAAAATCTATCTATCTATCTATCTATCTATCTATCTATCTATCTATCTATCTATCTATCTATCTATCTATATATATATATATATATATATATATATATATATATATATATATAATTAAAATCTCACATAACATGATCAAGGTTTCATCTTTACAGACACAACACCTATTGCTACAACAAGTCTTAACATTACAACACAACCAGCTGTAACCAGTATGTATTTTTGAATACAAAAATACTTTTATATTTTTGTTTAAGATTTGCTTGAAAGGATATTAATTTTGAAGGTAGCAGATAAATAACTATAAAATGTCCTCTTTAGACTCAACATCTGTTGCTACAACAGATTTAAACACAACAACATTCACAGCAACACCAACATCAATTGCAACGAGTAAGTACTTTAAAATAATGGAATAGGTTAATCATCTTCAGTAAAATAAATAAATCAGTCTCCATTAATATATATATATATATATATATATATATATATATATATATATATATATATATATAGTTAAAATCTCACATAACATGATCAAGGTTTCATCTTTTCAGACACAACACCTATTGCTACAACACATCTGAACACCACAACACCCATGGCTACTCCACCAACCAGTATAGAAAGTAAGATGCTCAAAAATAACGATGTACATTTTGCTTTGTTATAACCCTCTTTGTATTTCTAGAAGTAGAAAAGTATAAAACTACAGTATGTGTTACATAAATTAAGTACATTTTATTTTCATTAAGATTCAACACTCAACACTACTACACCCACAGCTACACCGACCACCGCTGTCACCAGTAAGTTTATAGAAATAAGGGTGACACATAAAAAAGTTACATATCTTTAAATGATAAATATTTTATGATTTTCAATTTTTCCTTTCAGATTCAACATATATTGCAACAACAGATTTAAACACAACATTCACAGCAACACCACCATCAATTGTAACAAGTAAGTATTTTAAAATAATGAGATAGGTTAATCATCTTCAGTAAAAAATAAACAATAAAAATCAATCTCAAAAGGAGAAAACACAAAAATCAATCAGTCAATCTATCTATCAATATATATATATATATATATGTGTGTGTGTGTGTGTGTGTGTGTGTGTGTGTGTGTGTGTGTGTGTGTGTGTGTAACAATGTGTGTATATATATATATACACACACACACAGATTGACTGATTGTTTTTTATGTTTTCTCCTTTTGAGATTGATTTTTATATGTATAAATATAAAAAATGTATATGTTTATATATATATATATGTGTGTGTGTGTGTGTGTGTGTGTGTGTGTGTGTGTGTGTGTGTGTGTGTGTGTGTGTGTGTGTGTATATATATATATACATACATACATACATACATTGTTAAAATCTCACATAACATGATCAACATTTCATCTTTACAGACACAACACCTATTGCTACAACAAGTCTGAACATTACAACACAACCAGCTGTAACCAGTATGTATTTTTGAATACAAAACACTATTATTATATATATTTTGTTTAAGATTTGTTTGAAAGGATATTAATTTTGAAGGTAGAAGATAAATAACTATAAAATGTCCTCTTTAGACTCAACATCTGTTGCTACAACAGATTTAAACACAACAATATTCACAGCAACACCAACATCAATTGTAACAAGTAAGTACTTTAAAATAATGGAATAGATTAATCATCTTCAGTAAAAAAAAAAAAAAAAATCAGTCTCAACAGGAAAAAACACAAAAATCAATCAATCAATCTATAAATCATCTATAAATGTATATATGTATATATATATATATCATTTCCAGAAATAGAAAAGTATAAAATTATCGTATGTGTTTCATAAATTAAGTAAATTTTATTGTCATTAAGATTCAACACTCAACACTACTACACCCACAGCTACACTGACCACCGCAGTCACAAGTAAGTTTATAGTTTATAGATATATATCTTTAAATGATAAATATTTCATAATTTTAACATTGTTTTTTCAGATTCAACATATATTGCTACAACAGATGTGAACACTATAGCTTAAACACCAACAACATTTGTGATGAGTAAATACCAAAAAAAAACAAAAAAACAACTGTTACACAGCTGTGTTGCTGAAACTTAGCAGTGTTTTAAATCAAGGTCAATAGGTTTTTAAAGTAAATGTCAGAGAAGTGTATCTAAAAAAAAAATTAGTAAAAGTTTACAGTTAGTAATATACTGTATGTGCCTCAATAATTTTGCTTTGTATATTCAGCAAAAACAGATGATCACATAATCTCAAATACTCAAACCTTTAGCGACTGAACTGAACACTGACCAGTATAACATCCACAATTTCAAAATCAGCTATTGTCATGAGTACGTTTTTAATTTAAGTGTAAGTGCATTGTAATGATTAAGTACAACGAGGCCGTGATTGTTTAAGTTTACGTTTTGTGTAATATGTGTTGTAAAATTGTTATTTTATTTTATTATTTATTTTTCTTTTTAGTTTCGTCTGTCAACAATAACACATGATCATAACCTGGTCTTTGCAGACTCAACAAATATTGCGACGACACATCTGAACACTACATCACCCACAAGTTCACCAACAGCCATAATTACCAGTAGGTTTTAGATTAGAATAGATAGGGAAACATCTATTTTATCTTAACATCCTTTGAGTTTAGCACGCCTAATTGTGAATTATTTTTCATATTCAACACCCATTGCTACAACAGTTATGAACACTACAGCACGTGCAACACACATACAGACTCATAACCCACTGCTACAACAGATATCAACACTATAACACCTGCAGCTACACCAATATCTGTATACTCAATTGCTTTGTTGTATTGCTTCAACCAATTTGAGCACAACAATGCTCATAACTTTACCTAAGTTAAAAAGAAAAATTTACCAGTAGGTTTTTAGGATAAATGGAAGGTCCACCTCTCACCTGTTTAGGATTTGTTTACAGTTTGTAATTTATCTTCAATTGTCAGATTGTACTTTTCAGTTTAACATACATTATTATAAAATGGTCTTTTCATATTCAACACCTGTTGGCACAACAATTTTATTTTGTATTGTCAGCTATAATGCATGATTGTAAAATGTTTTTTGCGGATTCTAGGCGTATTGTTACAACACATCTGAACTCTACAACAGTCACAACTTCTATCACATTATACATTACCAGTACATTCATACATTTCCCTGGTTAACATTTGTTTAAAATGTTGTAGCAATTATATCTTTACTTGAAGGATTTTATTTCACACTTTTTTTTTTCCAGATTCAACACTTGTTGCTACAACAGATATGAACACAACAACAGTTGCAACACCACTTATTTAAAATAATTCTTACTTTTACTTTTCAAAATTTCCTTAAAATGTATCTTCACTTATATTTTTACTCTCCCAGTTTACCAAACAGAATTATAAATTGTTCTTTCTAGATTCAATAACAGTTGCTACAACAAATGTGAACACAACAAGTTACCACACCAACAACAATTGTAACAAGTAATTGCTTAAAAATATTTTTTGAGATAAGTGCTTATATTTATATACAATAATTGTGGGGAATTTCTTTTACTATTTTATGCAATAACACATGGTCACATAGTTCTCTTTGCAGACTTTGCATTTTACTGTACATGATCTGGGCTTGAATAATTTTGGCTTCTATTTCCAGCAATAACATATGATTGTAAAATGGTCTTTGCAGATTCAACACCAATTGCTACAACACACCTGAACAATACAAAACCCACAATTTTACTAATAACTGTAGTTATCAGTAAGTTTTTAGAAATAAGAAATGGTGTCGATTTTCCAGTCATTTATGTTCCATTGATGATTTTACTTCACACATTATGTTTTTTCCAGATTCAACACCTGTTGCTACAACACATATGAATACTACAACACTCACAACTTCACCAACGACTGTATTTAATGGTAGGTTTTTAGAGTAAATGGAGGGGCTTACTCCTTTCCAAGGATTTGTTTAAAAATGTATCCTCAGTTTTTTTACATTTTCCCTCTTGGTTTAACATACAGAACTATAAATTAATCTTTCCAACAGTTGCTACAACAAATGTGAACACAACAACAGTTACCCCAACACCAACAACAAGTGTAACAAGTAAGTGCTTAAACATATAAAAAAAATAAAAGTATAAAAATGTAAAATAAAGATAAAACCAACCAAGTGGCACTTTAAAAAAAAAAAAGTAACTACGATTGTCATGGCGTTTACTGTTGCCGTGACGACGAGGTTGCCTAAGTAAGTAATATACTGTATGTTCTTCAATAATTTTGCTTTGTATATTCAGCAAAAACACATGATAATCTCAAATACTCAAATCTTTAGCTGCTGAACACAACTACTGAGCAACAGAACACTGACCACTATAACATCCACAATTTCAAAACCAGCTATTGTCATGAAACGTTTTTAATTGTAATGTAACTGCAAATTTTGTGTCCAGATTCAACACCTGTTGCTACAACACATATGAATACTACAACACTCACAACTTCACCAACGACTGTATTTAACGGTAGGTCTTTAGAGTAAATGGAGGGGCTTACTCCTTTCCAAGGATTTGTTTAAAAATGTATCCTCAGTTTTTTTACATTTTCCCTCTTGGTTTAACATACAGAACTATAAATTAATCTTTCCAGATTCAACAACAGTTGCTACAGCAAATGTGAACACAACAACAGTTACCCCAACACCAACAACAAGTGTAACAAGTAAGTGCTTAAACATATAAAAAACATAAAAGTATAAAAATGTAAAATAAAGATAAAACCAACCAAGAGGCTCTCTAAAAAAAAAAAAAAGTAACTACGATTGTCATGGTGTTTACTGTTGCCATGACGATGAGGTTGCCTAAGTAAGTAATATACTGTATGTCCTTCAATAATTTTGCTTTGTATATTCAGCAAAAACACATGATAATCTCAAATACTCAAATCTTTAGCTGCTGAACACAACTACTGAGCAACAGAACACTGACCACTATAACATCCACAATTTCAAAACCAGCTATTGTCATGAAAACGTTTTTGATTTTAATGTGACTGCAAATTTTGTGTCCAGATTCAACACCTGTTGCTACAGCACAATTGTTGAAGTATCCTGTTGCTACAGGGTACTACAACAACTGCAACACCAAAGACAATTGTAACGATTAAGTACAACTAGGCAGTGATTGTTTAAGGTTTTGTGAAATATGCCTTGTAAAATTGTTATAAAACATTATAATAAGTTTTTTTCTTTTTAGTTTCTTCTGTCAACAATAACACATGATCATAACATGGTCTTTGCAGACTCAACAAATATTGCGACGACACATCTGAACACTACATCACCCGCAACTACACCAACAACCATAATTACCAGTAGGTTTTAGATTAGAATAAATGGGAAACATCTATTTTATTTTAACTTCCTTTGAGTTTAGCACACCTAATTGTGAATTATTTTTCAGATTCAACACCCACTGCTACAACAGTTATGAACACTATAGCAAGTGCAACACCTATACTTGTAACAAGTAGGAGTTCAGAAATATTCTATTATAGAAATGTATAAAAAGGAAATACAGTGAGTTGTCTGGGATTTAACTATTTTATTTAGTTTTTTTACTGTCAAAATAAAGGCAGGATAATAAAACTCTTTGTAGACTCAATTTATCTTCATTTCTCAGTTTAACATACAGAATTATTTGTTCTTCCCAGATTCAACAACAACAACAAATGTGAACACAACAACAGTTACCAAAACACCACTAACAATTGTAACAAGTAAGTGCTTAAACATTTAAAAAGTATAAAAGTATAAAAATGTAAAATAAAGACAACACCAACCGAGTGTCACTTATTTAAAAAAATGTAACTACGATTGTCATGGGGTTTACTGTTGCCAAGACAACAAGGGTTGCCTAACTTTAAGGATGTAGAAACTTTAACCCACACCACTTTCAAGTAATCATTTTAACCCTAACCCAAACCATGATCTTTCCCTAACCCTAACAAAGTGGTTTTTGTGCCTAAACCTAACCATAACCATAACCTAATCATTGTTTTTTAACAGTGATTTGTAATGGTTTTAGAAAAGCAGACAAACTATATTATCCTGCCGATTACTGCTGATAGAAGTGCCATATTAGAAAACGCTCCTCATGTACACATGTTTACTTTTCATGCCTATGCAAAGCAAAACCTGACGCTGACACGGTGGACTGGCAGTTGTAATATTGTTGGGAATCTCTTTTATTATAATACAATAATACATGGTAATATAAATCCCTCTCCAGACTTTGCACTTTACTGTACATGATCTGGGCTTGAATAATTTTGGCTTCTATCACCAGCACTAACATGATTATAAAATGGTCTTTGCAGATTCAACACCAATTGCTACAACACATCTGAACACTACAACACCCACAATTTCTCTTATAAGTGTAGTTATCATTAGGTTTTTAGAAATAAGGGATGGCATAGATTTTTCAGTTATTAATCTACATTTGAAGGATTTCACTTTATGCATTGTTTTCAGATTCAACTCCTGTTGCTACAACACATATGAACACTACAATAGCTGCAACACCAACAACATTTATAACATGTAAGTGATTCAACATAATTAATTTACTACCTTTCCTTATGATAACTGGGCATTTATTTTTTTAATTAAAGTCATGTGAAATATGTGTATTATAAAGATGTAATAAAAAAAATACAGTGCATGATCTGGGCTTAATTTTTAAAATGTAATTTAAGCTTTTAGAATAAATGGAAGGTTTATCTCTCACCCTCTTAGGATCTGTTTAAAGTTTGTCAGTAATTTATTTTCACTTGAGGATTTTACTTCACTAAAGAGACTGGAAGGGGCCATGGAGAAAAAAAATCTAATTTGTGCTCCTGATTTAATAATTCATGCTCTCAATTTAACTGTTTTGCCAGTTAGCTGGAAGTTTGAAAAAAGTGACAAAGACGATGTTTCCCTTCAGTTACTGATCCAAGCCAAGCTTGAACAAAGGCAGCCAAGAAGCGCTCCACAACCACAGATGTGGATACATAATATTCAGGTATATGTTTGAATGTTCGGATGCTCCAGCTTCCTCCCACAGACCGAAAACATGCAGGTTATGTTAACTGGCAACTCTAAATTGCCTGTAGGTGTGAGTGTGAGTGTGAATGGTTGTTTGTCTCTACGTCTGAGATCAGCTCCAGCTCCCCCACAACCCTCTAAAGGATAAGCACTATAGAAAATGGATGGATGGATGGATGGATGGATGGATGGATGGATGGATGGATGGATGGATGGACGGACAATACATCCATGTCCACAACCCTGAAGCTGAGTTTCTATGAACTGAATGACAGCCTCAGGAGCATGAAACGAGAGAATGGCATGAGGGTGAAATCCGTTAAATCAAGAGCACAAATTACTTAATCATAAGCATGAATGATTAAATCACAAATTAGTTATTTTTTTCTCCATGGCCCCTCCGTACTTCTCTACTTAACATACATAATTATAAAATGGTCTTTTCAGATTCAATGAACACAACAAGAGTTACCACAACACCAACAACAATTGTAACAAGTAAGTGTTTAAAAATAGCTTTTACAGTTTAAAAAAAGTAATATAATTCTGAACTCTATACAACTTACAGTACCAAGAATTATTACAATAGCCTTCCTTGTTATAACAATTCAGGCAGAGTGAAAGTTAGTTATGTGACATACCTCCGCTAAATATGCAGTAAAATTTGTAGTTTGTAGTGCCAGCAATAATATATGGTTGTAAAGTGATTCTTGCAGATTCAATGCCTGTTGCTACAAAACATCAGAACACTACAACATTAATTTCACCTTCCTACTTACCAGTAGGTTTTTAGATATATGGGGTAACACTTCCCTGGTTCATTTGTTTGGACACCGTAAAGAGTTCATAATTACATATAGAAACGTACTTTTTCTTTCAACTTTAATTGGTCTAAAACTTTAAAATCATCTGATCAGATTCAACACCCGTTCCAACACCAGATGAAACCTCTACAACAGCTGCAACACCAACATCAGCTGTAACAGGTAAGTTTTTGGAAAAGGTTGTAGTGATTTTCTTTGTTTAACTGGGCATTTATTAAATTAATTAAGGTTATGTGAAATATGTGTATAGTCAAATGTAGTAAAATATTACAGTAAATGATTTGGGCTTGAATAATGTATTGTTATGTTTTCTAACCAATACCTAATGATCATAAAATGGTCTCTGCAGACTTAACACCTCATGAAACAACACATCAGAACACTACATCACACACGTCTGCACCAGTAACTGAAGTTACCAGTAAGCTATGAGATACAAGGCATTGGCAACACTCTTATGGTTAATACCTGTTTGGAACAATTTAATCATTTTTGTTTTTAAGTGAACATAAGCAATAGTATTTTTTTCAGATGTACCAACACTACAACAGTTGCCACATCACAAACTATAATTTTAACAAATATATGCCTAAAATTAATTGCCACAAAAACATAGTGTAGTGGCTTGAATCATTTAGTTTTTTATGGTCAGCAATTATGTATGATCATAATATTGTTGGTGCTAACTCAACATCTAACATCTGAACACTGCAACACCCAAATTACACCAAGGATAGTTACAATGGTCTTCCTTTTTATTACATGGCAGTTTACTGCACATACTTGCAATAGAAATGTAGTATAACCTTACAGCAAGTGAGCAAGACTTGATTAATTATGATTTCTGTTGTCTGCAATAACACATTGTTATAAAATGGCCTTTGCAGATTCAACGCTGATTGCTACAACAACCACAACTCGACCAACAACTGTCATTACCAGTAGGTATTTAGAAGTGACAGGGCTGATATTTGTTGGACAATTCTCAGTAATTTGTTTTCAGTTGAAGGATTTTATGTCTCTGTTTAACATACATAATTATAAAATGGTCTTTTCAGATTCAACAACCATTGCTACTACACCAACAACAATTGTAACAAGTAAGTGCTTAGAAATAATTGTAACAGTATACAAATTTTAAAGAAATTATAGTAATAATATAGCAACAACACATTGTTATAAAATGGTCTTTGCAGACTCAACGCCTGCTGTTACAACAACCACAACTCAACCAACAACTATCATTACCAGTAGGTATTTAGAAGTGATGGGCTAGCACTCCCATGGTTGACATTTGTTTGCAAATATTGAGGAATTTATTTTTCACTTTAAGGATTTTACTTTATATCTATAATTTCAGTATGCTTTTTACACATTAAACATCTGTTGCTTCAACACCAACAATAGTTGTTACAAGCAAGTGCTTTAAAATAATGTGATGTGAAATATGTGTCATAACAACACCCAATGCCATGACCTGTAGTATTTACAAATTGTTGAGAAACTATAAATCTGTTGTACTATTATATATAGTAATTATTCTTATGCTTAAACTGTTGCATTTGTAGCTACTCATGTGACCAGCCAAAATACCACAGTTAGCTCCACATCAGAAGTTACTTCTACCCCAGCCCTTACAACAACTACTAGTACCAAGGCTAGTGCCACTACAACTACTGTCCCCAACATGACTACTACCATAACCATTACAACCACCACTACCAGTACAACTGCTACCAGTACCCCTTCAGCAACCAGTTTAACTACTACTGCATCTACTACTGTTACAACACCGCCTGCTTCTACAACAGCTTCTGCTACAGGTATTGTTTTATTGATAAAAGAGGGGCTGAGGTGGCACTACAGATTGCCCTTTGATCCATCACAAATAATGTTTTATGTTCTGAATTATAGTATATCTTATATTACATATTTTAAACACCGCTGTTCAAGTTTTGCCATTTGGTGACCGTTAGAACTGAGGGTCAAAATTTCAAACTGTGGCTGCACTGCGTCAAGAAAATACACTTTCCTGCTAAAAGTTACAATTTTATTGAATAGTCTCATACAACACTGCACAACTTTGCTCCAATTTACTTTTTTTTTAAAAAATGATTCAATATACAAGCATAGTCTTGCAGAGGTCTGTTCTCATAATGCAGGCTTAGTGAACTACTGTTCTTTGGATCCTATCCAAATGATGTGACAGCTAATTTAATGTGATGCTTACTTGCCATCTGTTAAACATTAACAAATGTTAATCAGTAAAGAGACACAGGAGTTACTGTATATACTAATATATATATATATATATACACACACACATACATATATACATATATATACATATACATATATATATTATGTATAACAGCTACTAGAATATTTTTTTCAAAACATTATCTAAGTTTCATTGAATGCAAGGGGCTGCTGGAATAAATTCTACTTGATATCTAAAAGCTGCAGTAACAAAATAGTTTAAAAAGATATGAACAGTTTTGAGAGTAATGTTTTTATATATCTGCCCTGGAAATGTGATTGAATATTAAAAAGAGACTTGTGCTTTTGTCAACAAAGATATTGGCCTCTATGAACCTTAATTTCCACTTGTCTCCTGTCTTGTGTACTATTTTGTATTCTGTCTATATTACCCTTTTTTCTGGTGTCCATTTGTTTTTTTACATCAGGAAAGAAAAAATCCTGAAATGTTTAACCATAGCTTTGCTTTGCAATCTTTTTCAAATAAGCAGGATTTGATGTGGAAATGTTAATCAGATTAGACAAACAGTACACGCCAGAACTGAATGATGCAACAAGTTCTACATACAAGGAGCTTAAATCAAGGATTGATTCAGTGGTAAGTGCATTGCTGATACCATAACCAATTCTAACTTGTATTTTCAGAGGTTATCAATTCAGTTGTCAGTTGTTGTTTTGGTTCTAATGTTGATATCATGAACCAAATCTCTCTCACAGTTAAAGGAGCAGTATAAAGGAATCACTGGGTTCATTAATGTTTTTGTGAGGGCCTTCAGGTATGGTAATTATGGTTTTAACAAAATATGAGGCAGAAATTGGTACACATTTAATATCTCAACAAAACAACTGGCTCTTGTTTTTTTTATTACAGAGAAGGAAGCATAAATACAGACTTTGTTGTTCAGACAAGACAAATTAGGTCAGACGAAATAGCTAAAGCAAATCAAAAACTCCCAGAAGCAATGGAGCCTATTGCCCCTGTGATTGGCTCCGTAACTGCACTTTACAACAGTAAGTTACAGAAAGCTAGTGGTCTCTTACTCTTTGTTTAACTTAATTAAATTCCTAACTGATGTTCTATTTCTCAAAGGTCCAACTTCAATCAGCTTTCCAAACCTCACTTATACTGGTAAAGCAATGACACTGACGTGTGGGCCTCCTCCTGAAAACATTAATATTGGACAAATTTCGGACTCTAGATGGAAATTTAGAGGACTGAGAATTAAAGGCAGTGGAAGATTTACTATAACTACATCTGACAACACGTCTGTGCTTAGAATTGACAACGTCATTCTTGCTGATGCTGGTAAGTCCAAGCTAAGACCAATAATCACCTAATACAGTGAATAACACAATAGTTACGAAACTATACACCAGGGATTTTAACTATCAGAATATTGTGAAGTAGATTTAATTGTCTTTTCAAGAGTAAAATAACAGTTTTCTAATTGGACTTTTGAGGCTGACAGAGAGGAGAAATGAATTCCTCTGCTTGCTTAACATAATATCCATATTACAAATTATACCCCCTTTCAACCAACTTGAACCTAGTGCTGGTGCTGGTTCAACCAACCAGTTTGCTGTTCCACGGGCTAGAGAGCCAAGTCGTTACGTAACTGTACATGCCTCTGGTTTCCTAGCAACGCTAACTTCAAGTACTTCACACTCCAACATAGTAGGTGGCAGTAATTCACAACGTCTGTTGCCACCTGCCATAACACTAATGCACAACAACAATGGCAGACTACATTACCATTTATGCACATCACAGATTTATTTTCCCTCATATATACTGCATACTGCCTACTAGATGAATGATTAAGTATGCCATTACCAGTAGACTGATCACACTGAAGTATACTCAAGCAAGGCAGTCTGTATCACATGGCTGACGGTCGTCTCACCTGGTGTTACACTGTATTTGGTGACCCATCAGAATGTGTGACCTGCAGTGTTGGAAGAAACACTCAGATCAAGCTGTGACTGATATGTTAAAATGCTGCTTATGCATTGACTCATCAGTATTATTATGATGTACTTTGTTAAATGTATTTAATACATCAGATACTTTTACTTAAGTAAAGGATCTGAGTACCTTTTCTAACACTGCAGGTCACACAATCTGATGGGTCATCAAATATGGTGTAACAAAGGCCAGCGGCCCCTTCAAACCTCATGGCAGGTGTTATTTGGATAAACTGACCACATATTGGGAATCTACATGGTTATTTTCTTACCTGAAAAAATATTAAAACTTAGTAAAGTGACATATTAACAGCTTTTAGCCTGGCTCAAAATCTCCGCCACAATGGCAGAGATTTCCCTCTGGTTGGTCAGATAATCCCGCCCCCAGCCCCTGACATGGGCGGTTCTTTCTCGTTTGAGATTAGGCACTGGATCTGAATCGGCCCTTGACTTCTTGGTCGAAAAGGGGTGTTAGACACCATATAACTCACTGCTACTGCTTCTTACATTAAACGTTGTACTGAAAGCACCTACAGTGACACCCATATATTGTCACAGCATCAAAATATTTAGTCACAGCCATAGTGAAATACTGTCATACTATTATCTGTTTTTTATTTCACCGTATACCATCATTAATACTTGCTTCTCTTAATCATAGGACTTTATGAATGTACTCTGATTGGCAGAGTAATGGATTTCCTCCAGAAAGGAGTAACAAAGATCAAACAAGCTCCCGTTGTGCGACTACAGAGTAAAGTTAACGTTCAATGCAAATTGGGACAAATACAACCACTTAAGTGTTGCGTGCAGTCCGACTATAAAGTCAAGTGGTTTCAAGGCACAACTGTTTTACAGTCAGGTGAGTATGAACTGACATTGAAAACTCTTCAACCTAGTCACGCTGTGAAGCTGGAAGCAGCTATTAACAGTTCATATTATTAACATTGTCAATTGTTCACAGACGAAAGTAATGACCAAAAAGCCTACTGCATCACGCATGATTACCAGATAGACAGCTGCAGCGAATCAGAGGAGAAAAAAGAGTTTATATGTAGGGTGGATGACCCGAAGGATTACAGTATGACAACAACAATGATCATTTTCAGAGGCGGTAAGAGCAACATTTGAAATGTGACTATACTGTCCCTTTGCTTTTTATCTTTTTATGTAATACTAATTGATTACTTACCTCTTAAGATGTTAAATGTGATGATGCTCAGTATGGGAAAGGACGAGACGGTGACAGATCAAGCATAAGATGTGATGAAGGTCAAGAGGGAAGCAAGACTGCAGTCTGTAAGGAAGGAGTATGGACACTTGAGGAGGACAGCTGCATCTTAACAGATATCAAGGAATTATTAATTGATTCACAGGTAGGTGATTTACTGTAAGAAATCATCCCCATTAGCAATCTCTGAAACATACAGTATGACATAAAGACAAATATTAGTTATCAACACTAAATGCTGTGGGCATCTTTGTCCTGGAAGTCAGGGCCATTTCCGTACATTTTGGTTCCCCTGAGGGAATTAATCTTTTCATTATTCTTTATAACAATTATAATAATTTTAGAATGTTTTATTTTAAATTTTACTTTATTCAACTTCACTCAATTTCTGGTCTGTGTCATCAACATGATATTGTCTGTCAATTAGTAAATGTACATGCTCACTAATCCCTGATATGTCTTATCCTGATATTGATCAGGTTCAGGATATGATGTGAAACATAAGAAATCTGGTTATCCACATAATTGTATGATTCTAACATCATCCAGGTTTATGATTGTTTGTGCAGTAGATAGACTCCTCCACATCACAGGCAGTCTCTGGTATTTACTGCATGTACTAAGGTGCAGGTATCATTAGTATCAGACTGTCAAACTTTTTCTTGTGAATGTTCTGGCCAAATTTTATAATCCAATATTAATTGAAATTCCACATTATAAAACTTACAATGCATACTTTAGACAGGCATTCGAATTAAGGAAGCAATTTAGACATGTTTGACATCTGCATGGTTCTTCATTAAGAAAATTCTGTACCGAATAACATGCTAGTTTTCTATAATATTTTGTATAGTGCCCTACTGTGATAGTGGGAAACAAAAAGATAGGATTTGGCACTAAAAGGACTGTAACATTGAACAATACCAACTCAATTTGCCTAACTCAGACTGCTGATGCCTAATATTAGCTTCACATGCATTTTTCAGTCATCTTGATCACCTAGTGGTTAAGGACGCTTATTTGTGCTGTGATTGTCACAGTATATTGTTGTTCATCAACTCTCTAATATCTCTTTTACAGTCACCTGTAGTTCACTTCCACTGAACAAAGACAAATTGCCAAAAAGGTGTGAGGAGAAAATTGCTTCATAGTCAGTAGGAGGAACGATAATAGTGACCAAAAACTCCTTCAACATACATATGGCATATACACTCACCTGTATATGCACTTTATTAGCATTATATTGAAAAGTGTTCCTAATATTTTGTTCACCCCATTAACATACAAGAGGGGAACAAAATATTAGGAACACTTTTCAATATAATGCACTCCTGTACACCACCACTACCCACTATAACTTCAGTAGTAAACATAAAGTAGAATTATCACCTTTCTGACAATGTCAACAAAAACTGAAAATGTATAAGCTTCGTAAAAGTAGAATTTATGGCAGAGCTGTTGTATTAGATTGCACAGGTGTTCCTAATAAAGTGAGTGTGTATTGTATTAAGACAGTCTTGAAAAATTCATACATATCCTTTAATGTTTTAAAAGGATAATGAGGCGTAATTGCTTTATTTCCATTCAACAACATCACATCCTTCTAGCCTGCCCCCCACTCTTTTTGGCCTAAAAGGTGCACCGCTGTTCTTTGTAACAGTTTATTTTGACCAGAAAGAAACATCTCTGCATTTGTCTTCACTGGTTTGCAGCCTCATACTAACACTGTAAGTTTCATTCTTTCAGGATTTGGTTGTGGAGCAAGTGCCAAATTTTGTGGCGAATCTAAGTAAAGCTGTACAGGAAGACAAAACAGAAATTGCAAATTCATCTGCAACCATATCAGCAATCGTTGACATCCTAAACACCATTGCAAATGTTTCCACTGATGTCAATGAAAGTACCATGGAGGTAAGATGAACCTTAGTGAAGGATATACAACAAATGTACTTTTTGACAGTTTGTGCAGTGTTGTGAGATGAGGTTGTATCCTTACCATGAATGTCTCATCATCTGCAGGACGTGCTAAAAACAGTTGATGTCATCATTGCTGATGATGCAAAACAGTCCTGGGAAGTTCTGAATGCAAATAAAACCCAGAATGCCAGCTCAGAATTACTGGGTTCACTGGAGACTCTCTCTGAAGAATTGACTGGGGAGTTTGGCATCGTGACTCAACGAATCCAGCTCAACCGTACCATGTTTAACAAAAACTACAGTGCAAACCTGAACTCCAGTGTGGTCATTGACATTCCAAACACCAACACTGACAATGTCTTTATCACCACCATCACCTTTTCAACCCTTAATAATGTTATGCCAGCACGGAACTCCAGCTTTGACACCAGCATCAACAATGCCACCAACAACAATGCCACCAACAGTACTCTTGCTAACACCATTAATGCTGCTGTGGTACTTGTGAAAACAAAGGCATCAATTCAGAATGTCACTTTCAGCTTCGACAAGCGAAATAATTCTCTTACACAGAACCCACAGTGCGTCTTCTGGAACTTCACACTGCTTGATAATCTAGGTGCTTGGGATGATGAGGGGTGTACAGTTGTTTCTGACGAAAACAACACAGTAATCTGCAGCTGCAACCACCTCACCTCATTCTCGATTCTGATGGCCACTAACATCCCTCAATCTATAAGAGATGCCTTGGATATAATCACTTATGTTGGAGTTGGGATATCTATGGCAAGTTTAGTTATATGTCTCATTATTGAAGGATATGTCTGGAAAGCCATTACCAGAAACAGCACTGCCTTCATGCGTCATGTTTCCATTGTAAACACTGCCTTGTCTCTGCTGATTGCAAACATTTGTTTCATCATTGGTGCTGCTATTGCTAACAACCCCGTTGAAAACCCAGGGGAGGACCATAAAGTTCCAGTGGGACGATGTAGCACAGCAACATTTTTTATGCACTTTTTCTACCTTGCTCTGTTCTTTTGGATGCTTGCGTCAGGACTTTTACTCTTTTATCGGACGGTTATGGTCTTCTCTCACATGTCCAAGTCAACCATGTTGGCCATTGGCTTCAGTTTAGGCTACGGGTGCCCTCTAATTATAGCTGTCATCACTGTTGCTGTTACAGCACCAGTAAATGGATACATCAGGAAAGATAATGCTTGTTGGCTGAACTGGAAGGAGACTAAGGCCCTTCTGGCTTTGGTGATACCTGCCTTGACCATAGTTTTAATGAACATATTGATTGTAATTGTGGTCTTGTTCAAAATGCTGAGAAGAGGTGTGGGAGACACGGCCCAGTCAGATGAAAAGCATACACTGGTTGTCATTGCAAGATGTGTGATCATTTTGACTCCTTTATTTGGACTGACATGGTCTTTGGGAGTGGGAACCATGATATCGCCAGAAAATAAAGGAATCCATATTGCCTTTGCATTCTTCAATTCACTACAGGTATTTGCATCCACTGAGATACAAGACTGTGTTTTAATTGTCATAAGGCAATATTTTTGTTTGGGTTGTTTTCATCTGATAATCAAGAAATGTATATGTCTCATTTTTCTCAGGGTTTCTTCATTTTAGTGTTTGGGACGCTATTGGATTCAAAGGTAAGTTTACATTAAAGGAATACTTTGATATTTTGGGAAATACAGTATGCTTGTCTGCTTTGTTGCTAAGGGCTAGTCAAGAACATTAACACTACTCTGGGAGTAATGGAAAAAATATTGAAATCCTGTAGTCAAGTAAAAGTAGCAACACCACAATGTAAAAAATACAACCTTATAAGTAAAAGTCCTACTATTATTTAGTACTACTTACTACTTATTTACTAATGTTTTTTAGTTCTAATCTTGCTAAATATTCCATAAATTGCACAGTCACGCAATACAATTGATTTCGAAGTTGACATGAATTTGATTGTGCCTGTAGATCCGATCTATCCTCTCAAGACAATCACCTACATCAAGCATAACTTCAAATCCAACAAGAGTAAGTGGTTTGTTTTTTCTAATATACCAAAGCTAGTGCATATACTTACAATTTAGCTGGTTTCTTTGTAAGTTTATGTATCCTAGTCATAGCTACAGACCTGCTACGGAAAACATGGTTTTATATCTCAATGACAAGATCCTAAAGTAAAGTTTTACCATTTTTTCTTCTTATTTATTTGTTTCTACTATAGAGTACAAGTGGCATTCCCTCAAGTGGTGGCATTCCCTCTTTCAGTGGAACAAATTTGATAAGCAGACTACGCGGAAGGAGATGTAAGTTATTGTTTTTCATTTAGCAGCTCACCTACTTATTTGAATTGTCTGTCATAACAACTATCTGTTGTTTGTCCTTCAGATATCTACCACGTGTCAGAAGCCGCAAACCACTCAAACAGTACTGACTTATCAGAGTCATTTGTCAGTATCTGAATCAACACAACAATCTGTGTACATAATATTGACTTTATTACTAATTCATAATATCTGTTATTGTAAGATTTTTCAGTAGCCTATATAATCAGAAATTGGACATTACATTATGTAGAACTCCACACTGTCTCACAGCACTGAGTCTTCAAATGTGTTTTGTGTGTCAAGTTAACTAGGACGATATGGTAAACACAAATGTTACAAACATGGTCAGTTTTGAAATCAGAAGGTATATGATGTGGTAACAAACAAACAGCATTACATCATGTTTGAAGGAGGCTACACTGTATTGTCTCTATTCACATTTCTATAATAAGAAGCCCAAGGAAAGCATGTGATATAAATGGGATATAGCTGAAATTTAACTTAACTTTATTTTCAGTAACATAATATTGTGGGGGGCACAAAAGCCAAAGGAGTCTCTGAGGAACCAGTAAGAAGGAAGCAACTTGTAAATCATGACTAGCTCAAGTAATTCCCAAATAACTCTGAATCAATGATAAATGTAATAAGCTACTATTTTTGTGTCCACTCAAGTGGTGCATCATACAGACTAGTTTCTAAGTTTTCATGATTAACTTTGATTACCGTACCATTACCTACCACTTTCTATGTCCCCTCAAGTAAAGAAGGGCAGCCTATTACTAAACTGGCAATGAGCTACTACGGATTTAGTATAGTACTGACTGCTCAGAATTTTGTGAGCAATTGAAGTAGTAATGCAATGAAATAAGAATTATAAAGATAATTTGTCCAAAATTTGCTTATGATGAACTCTGCTGTAATGTGTGTGTACAGTTCACTGAGTTATCAGTGTGGATTTATTTTTTCAAATCATTTATTTTTATAAATTATAAATAAAAAGATATACAAGATCGAAAGAGTGTTTTTTCTATTATGCTACCACACAAACTTGTTTTCCCGCTATCTTTATAAATCTGTTACAATTCAACACATTATTCTTTTCACTCATGAAATACATGATATCTGAAAAATAAAAAATATTTTTTAAGACTAAGCCTTGGCCTGTAAGTTGTAAAGGTGTACAGCTTTACTTACTATTCAACTCATTACAGTAAGTTGTTACAGCCAGATTGGTTCCTGGATAGTAATGAATCTGTTGACTTTAGACTCGACAGAATTAAAAAAGACTTGCAACTCAACTTTGACTTAAACACCAATGTGCAGCAAATCAACTCTTCATATTTCTGACAATGGATATACTTTGAATAAATGTGACAGTGCACACCGGATCATCACTACGTTGAACACAGAAACATTCATGTAGCTAGACTAGTAATGATGATCTTTCGCTGATTTAGATGACAAACTTTGTCAGCTGTAGTTCATTAACATCAATGCAATGAAATACTTCAAGTTAAAGTACAGAAGTATTGTCGACAAAATGTACTTACAGTATCAAAAGTAAAAATACTTACTTTGCAGCAAAATGACTGAATGTGAGTGATATCAGATATGTCATAGATTGTTTATACTGATGCATCAATGCATAAGCAGCATTTTACTGTTGTAGGAGGTCAAGGTGGAGCTAGTTTTAACTAACTTGTATACAGTCAGGTAGATTAGTCCAGTGGTTCCCAACGTAGAAGTTGGGCCCCTCCAAAGCCCCTCCAAAATTAGGTTGCTTGTCCAAATTAGTGCTTCTGCCTTCTCAGACTACAAACAGTACAAATTTGGTGAAAGACACAGTGACACATTTAACTAGAGACGCAAAATCTAAGAGTTGGACTTTGTATGTTTTTCTATGCAAGTCTTTCCTATGCATGTAGATCATGCATGTAGATATTCTTCACATTTTAAATTTTACTTGATTTTTGCATATTTTCAATGTCTTTTTTCACAGTTTTTTTTCATCATCATATAAACTTTTTTAAAATTGCCTCTTTTAACACATTTATTGATGATGAAGCAGGCACAATCATATGGATACCTCATAATATCTTTTTGGTGAGGATATTTACAAAGAGCATGGGTTCGATGTTTTGTGATACTATCTGTCCAATGATGGGAGCCAAACCTTGCCTGTAGATTTTGTTGTTAAACTAACTGAGATGATTTTGAAAAAAATAATTTTGATGAGTCCTTGTTTCTACTAACACGTGAAATTGTTAGGGGATCATGCATGGCCCCGAACTATGCAAATCTGTTCTTGGGGAAATTTGAAATGGATTGTATATACAACAATAACCCCTATGGTTAATACATCAAATTTTGGGGCAGATAGATTGATGATATTTTTCTGGTGGTCGACGGTAATTTGGAAAAACTGGAAGAATTCCAAATCTATTTGAGCAGCCTGAGGCCAACTCTCACCTTTGACATGAATTTCAGTTCTGAATCAATCAATGTTTTAGATGTTATATTAATCAAAGATGGTCACAGGAACACTTTATTGACTAGTATCAGTTGATCTTAAACACAAGTTCCAAGCAAGGGTTTACCCTTCTCAATGGATTGACTGTGCTTACAACAATGTGAGAGGAAGACCTAGATAATCTTAAATGAAGCCAGCCAGGAAGTCAAACAGAAGTCATTCATGTGTGTTCACTTCTAGTTTTTCACCTTTGTCCGTTAAAATCAAATCTATAGTTTTAAAACACTGGCATTTTTTGAGATGATGAAAGAGTTGGAAAATTGTTTAGACACCAGACTGTTTTTGTATACAAGAAAGGCAAGAATCTTAGGGCCTGTTTACACCTGGTGTTAACATCCCTCTCAGGTGATCTGATCACAAGTGGACAGCTCTAAATACTGGTTTAAACGCATCCAAGACGCATTGAGGATGGATTGAGATCCAATCACTCAGACCACATTCAGAGGTGGTCTGGGCCGCATGTGGCCACATTCATTCAGTAGTGTAAGCGCAATGCATCCTGGGCCACATTGAAGGACCACTTACTCAACTGACATCCTTTATTTTGTTTTTCATGTGAATTAAAAAACGTAATCCACCTCCCGTTGTTTCTCGTATTTCCCATAACCAGTGTCCCTCTTCAAATCGACAATTTGAATAGTAATTAAACCAAAACCAGAAACTAACTTGTTTTTCGCTTGTCTGTCTAAAAAAAATATTTCAGAAGCTAAACGTTATGTTGCTGGATAGTTTCCTCTGTCCTGTCAAGATGATAACTACAGTTTTTAGTTTTGCTGCGCTGCTTGACAGAATGAGCTCAGGATTTATCAGGAGGACGGCTGCTTTACTCCAAACAGTTTCACTGAACCGGACAGCGTGTGTAACAGCTGACCTATTGGATGTGTAGAAGAAAACAACATTATTAACATTAGATCCTTGCTGATCCTGTCAGCCTGTTGATGATTTAAATAATCAATAAAGTTATGCTGCTGTGTCTCGTGCATAAATGTGCACAGTGTCTCTCAATGGAGAGACGCAGCTGTGGGGAGATCACTGCCTCTCTCTCTCTGTCTCTCTCTCTCTCTCTCTCTCTGTCTTTGTAAACAGAAATGATGTCGGTGTTTATTTGCATATACAGCGGGGAAGTGAGATCCAATCACAAGTGGTCACTCAGGACACATGTGGAGACACAAGTTGATGCCAAGTGTAAACAGACCTACTTAAAGCTGTCCACTTGTGATCAGATCACCCGAGACGGATGTTAATACCAGGTGTAAACAGGGCCTTAGACATTCTGGTCTCTTCAGATTTGAGAACCCGCTCTGAAGTCGATGATAATCTGAATTCTCCTTGTTAGTCATGCACTCATAGCAATAAAACTGTCATGGATTCATGGTTTTTTGACTCTTTGTGTTTTGTTCTTTTGGGTTCCTGTGTTCACTGTGTGTGTCTCTTGAATTCCAGTTCTTCTTTATGGTTATTGAACGTGTTAAGTTTTCTGTCAAAGTATGGCTCTGTGTCCCTTGGTTGCTATTCTCCTCCATTCGACCAGAGACCTCAGCCTTTCTCCCTGTTATGTTAAGACTGGACTGTGTTGGAGAAGGCCAAATTGAGTTGTTTCTCTAAAAGACTATCTGGCATGATATTAAGTTACCTTTATTAGTTAGTCTGTCTTCGTTTTTATTTTGGTCTGTACTCACAAAGTTTACTGGGTTTCCCCAGCCTGCTCCTCCCTCAACACCTGCCCTGTACCAGCCTCGTCAGCCCTGCTTGCTCCCTGTGTTTCTCCCAGCCAATCAGCTCTTTTTCTGTTCTCCTGTTCCACCTGCACGTCATCCCCTCATCAGTTTAGTTTGTATTCAAGTCCTGGTTTTCAGTTCAGTTTTGTTGGATCCTTTGCTCAGTTTCAGCTGCTTGTGCTGTATTCTGTTTTGGCTATGACCTGCCAGCCTTGTTTTGCCTGCACAGACCTTGAGTAAAGAAGTTGTTTTTTTTTCATCCCTGCTTTGCCTACGGTTTCTGTATTAGGGTCCACCTGCTCCACTACTCATAACAAACACAATCTGCACTGAATAGATCAGGCATCCCCATTCAGGACAGACCATGTAATGTAAAGAAACGCATTATTTGTACCATCAGTGGGGTTGTATACATGCTGAAATGTCCATGCAGCTTGATGTATGTGAGGAAGACAAAACGACAATTGGAAAAATCAGATTTCAGAACACAAAAGCACTATTTGGAGACAGGCTCTAACTAACATAAATTAAACATGCTATGGCCACATGGACTGAATGAAGAGATAGACTTGAGGTGTTTTCTTATAAGCTAAGTGTAACTGTTGTTGTTTAGCTTACAATTTGTCAGAAATTATACTGGAATTTGATTTTTGGTTTGTTCTAACAGCATTTAGTCCCATGGTTTTGGGCACATAAATCTGTTTTACACAATTACATTGCGGGGACTCTCCTCCCTTTTTGGGGACAAAAAGCAAGTCCCCATAACATAGATCATATCACATTTTAGGGTTTTAAGAGGTGAAAAATATTTGCATGTACTAAAAGCACATGTGTGCACCCATGGAAAAAAATAGTGAAGAACACTTATGTATATATATGGCGGAGTGTGTGTGTGTGTGTGAGTGTGGTCATGTATAGATTTAGTGCTGTAGTTTTGATATTGGAAACAACACATCTTTGACTTTCATTAGTGAACGAACCTATGTGCCCTTTATTGGGTTAGTGTGTGTCTACTATTGTGGTGCTCCCACTCCCACCGCATGTGTAAACTGCATACTGTTTTAAAACCTGATAAACCCAAGTATGTGCATGTGATTGAATGCGTGCGTGCATCCACGTACACATGAATGCGCCCATGGCATCAAAATCTCACTCCAGCCAGGTATCTAAAGTTGGCAATCCTGGTGTAAGGTAACGATGCTGGTTGTAGAACACTGCAGGTCTTGTTGTGTCTGAGGCTAGGCCTTGTGTCGCTGTTGCACTTCAGCTAATGGTTGGACTACTGCCACTCAGGCTGTCATTATCTAACACGGGCTAGCTCTACCTACATCATGAATAGCTAGAACCCACTGTTCAGGCTTGGCACTAATGACATTGCTTCACTTTGTTCACGAGCTGCAGCTTACTGTTACCACACTGAAGCACAGGCTGTTGGCGATTATAAGCACCCCATCTGGGATGGTGTTGCTTCTTCTCTCCCTAACTCAGGTGGGGTGAATGAGGGGGAGACAATGTTGGATGCTCATATGTCCCCCTCAGCCTCTATCTCCTCCCCCCACATGCCCCAATTCATCAGTAAGAGCAACCTAAGCACCGCCACTCATTTTGTATAGTCTCTGCTGGAACTTCAGGCTCACTGTGTGTTTGCCACACTGGGTGCATGGACAACAAGGCTTCTTGGTGGTTTTTGATGAGGGCCCGTCTGGCATGTGGTACTGTCCCTTTTTCATCTTATGAGAGATGGAGCTTGGGCACGGTGTCATAGCACCATAATTCATCCTCCTATTTCAATTATAATCTTCCGCCTTGTGCCCTACTGTGCCAGACACACAGGAGCGCACAGACGGGCTCCAGCACGGTAAATTGGTGTTGATTCTGCCCAGGTACATTGTCACAGGAGCTTTCATGACCAGAATGTGGTGTCCACTCTCCGAGGAATCGGATTACAGCAAGTAGTTTATTTACACTTTCTTGCTTTTGCCATCAGTTGACTGTCACCACCTCATGCTCCGTGGCCATGACATCACTGCATATTTTTGGTGGGTGTTTCATGTTTCTCGTGGGAAGGATAAGCTGCTGGTTGCAGGAATTGAGTTACACCACCCTCCAATTCCTTCCCGCTCACTAAGGTGGGTTCACCCACCTTGCCTCTCCATCTCTCCCCTCTGCTCTCTGTCAGTACCTGTATGCACAAGGGTGGGGCTGAGCTCCACACACATAGACATACCGTTACTCTTTTGAAAAGAGGACAGCTATAAGGATACACTCACTAATGTATGTTAAAGCTCAAAAACGGGTGCAAGCTAACCCACATTGCCATGACCTACAATTAGCAAAATAGCAGAACAAAACACAATTTGCTCTGCACTCCTTTAAAATAGCATTAGCTCATACTGGCAGATGTATCACACTGAGCTTGTGATGGGGAAACAAGTTGAAATCACCAATATATCGCTGGTTCCAACACGTCATGATAAACTGGTCAGTCAGCAACAAACTAGATATAATGTTAGCAACCATTAGCTCTGGACAGTCACTCAGTCAGGGGAAATGCACACATAGTTTTTATTTAACCAAGCTGACAACAATACTTTCCTTTGTTAATATATTTTTTAAACTATTTGTATTAAATATTTGTAAAAACCAAATACCATATTCAGATTCAGCACCATCCTGTCTGTCCGTCTATGCATATATGCATTCATGCATTCATTGCAACCAAACTGTGGGTTTAGAGTACATTTAGATACACAGGCAATACTTTTTAGTAGGATCAATTCAATGTTGGACAATAAGAAATATAGAATATGGGCAGCCTTATCTTCGCTGATTTTTGCAACATCCCCTTGTTGTTAATGTTCATAATATATTTATGTATATTCCATTCACACTCAATATTTGATCCATCATAAAAAGATTTACAAAACAAACTTTACAAAATGTTATATATATTTCTCTTTTATTGTTTCCACCTTTTTATTGTCATGTCAAAATTTCAGCACTCCATGAAATCATAAAAACAATTCTGAATTGGCAAAATCACCTTGAAATATTTTTCCAGTAATGATCATTCTGAAAGCCGATCGGAACCACTTGTAAAAGAAAGCATATATGAAGGGATTCAGTATTGAATTTGACAGTGTAAGCCAGTTAAGTGCTTCAATCACAGGAACTGGTGGAGGATTATAAGCTAAAGGCTGAAAAACCACACAAAGAAAGTAAGGACTCATACATAAAAGAAAAACTCCCATAACTATAGCCAGAGTTTTGGTGGCCTTTCTCTCCATCTTACTGACAGTTGCTCCAGACTTTATGCTCTGACAAGTTGTCTTCTGGATGCTGTTCACCTGTTTCCGAGCAACAAGAAAAATCTTCAGGTAGATGCAGATCATTATGATTGCTGAGAAGTAAAAAGATAAAACAGGTCCCAAAATATTTGCCAGTGCAACATCAACAGAGCACATTTCTTCACATGTTCCTTGGCTGAATCCTGCTATTATGATGCCAATTCCAATTAAAGCAGAAATACCCCAGCACACCAGGATCATTATCAAAGTAACATGGACAGTCATTTTAGTTCTATATGTCAAAGGCTGATGCACTGCTTGATATCTGTCAATGGAAATACAACATAAGTTCAGAATAGAAGATGTGCACAGTGATATATCAAAGCTGTCTCGTATTTTACAAAATAAATTCTCATGATACAGACATGAGCTAAGAGAGAATGCCATGCTGAAAGGAAAGACTAAAACACCAACAAGCAGGTCAGCCACAGCCAGAGAGAGGATGAGGTAGTTTGTAGGAGTGTGGAGCTGTTTGAAGTAAATGATGGAGGTTATTACGAGAAGATTCCCACATATTGTGGTAACAGATAATAAGCCAAGGAAAACATATGCTGAGAGACATATTATGGAAGGGTTGCTTGTAAATATGTAAGTTGTATTATCTGATTCATAGCAGGGATGTATGTCATTAACAACATATGTCCCATTGACAGTCAATTCTGGTTCCATGCTTCTTGATTTCTGCAATAATGATATATAATATAAAAAAAACATTAAAAGATATTTAATTCAACATGCATGCACAATTACAACAACAATTATCTTAGGAAAAAAGGAGATGATGATTTTCAGTTCATTTTAGCTTTCCATTTGGATTTTTCCCTTACCTTGGAACACCTTGATGGTGCCTCTATATCAGTGTTGCATGTCCTTAGTCACTGTGCCACTCTGTAGAACCTTTCGACTTGGTATAACATTTATTAACCTTTATCTCATTATCATACTTTTTTTTTTTTTTTTTTTTTAAAGGTCATCCAATCAGATGTGGGTACTTGCATTGTGTTTGCATGAGATACAAAGATATAAAATGACGAGTAATACTATATACCAAATGCATGTGCACACATGTCTGTGTGTGTGTGTGTGTGTGTGTGTGTGTGTGTGTGTGTGTGTGTGTGTGTGTGTGTGTGTGTGTGTGTATGTATGTGTCTTTTGGGAAAGTGAGGACATTTTGGGTTAAAGGATAGGTTCACCATTTTTAAAATCTCTCAAAACAGTCAGGTGCCCATATGAACAGTGAAAAGGTTTTCCTCACTGTCACCATTTCTCTTTTTCATACTGGCTATTAAAAAAATCCCCTTCAAATGTGCTTTTCAATTTGTGGCCAGTGGCCAAAATCCACAGTGTGTCCGCACAGTCATTTTATGCAAGAATTCATTTAAATGTTTCTATAGCTTAAATCTGTATTTTATGTATTATTTTATTTGTTTATTTAACAGCAACAATGGACAATGGTCATAGCATAGATAGCTAAATTTTATCAGCAGTCCCTGGGCAGGCAAATCTGCAAAAGAATTACGGCATCAAATGTTATAATTAATACAGGGGTACAAACAATAAACATTGCATCATACAAAGCTAAAACACTTTCCATTTAAAACTTTACAACATAGAAAATCTCTCTGGTACTTTGTGGTTAAGGGTCACACAAATGGTTCTGTTTCAGGCATAATTTCAATTGTGATTTAAAACTAAATCCACAAGTTGCTCTGTTACCACTTTTTCTATCTTTGAATGCTACTGGCAGAGTGCTAATAGGCATTTTTTGAGTATAATGCACCGTAACTACATCAAAGCCAATGTAATACAAGGCCAGTAGACTTGTCATCATGGATTATTATTACAGTTTTGGTTGATGTGGATACTTGGTGACACAAACAGCAGTAGATAACTTTAAGTCAACTGTTGCAAATTTATGTTCAGGTTCTCTGCAACCATGTTCGCATAAAACTGTACTCATAAGGTCTGTATGTCACATTCAACACTTAAGTACAGATAATGTATAATATGAAGGAAAAACACCACATTAGAATTGTATAGAATCAACTTTATTTTACAAAAGGAGCATGTGAAGGATTGCACTAATATTTAGCAGCTACAGCCCAACCCCTGGATGCTTCTGTCTTAAACTACTGAACAAGCTGAAGCTCCCATGAACACACCAACACAGGGTGCCATCACACTGTCTCTCCTGGCTGGGCAGACTGAGAGGATGATATTCATCTAAGGAACGGTTGGTGTTTGTCCCGCAGCTTCTGCTACAGTCCTGTATCAAGCTTCACTCTCTTCAGGCATCCCATGTTGCTGCTGTGGTCTTCATCACTCACTGTGATGCAGCTCTTCCCCTCACTGCAGGCTGTGGGCCTGTTGATAGACAGAAGTATAAAACAAGATGTTCCAAAGTTTAAATATTACATATTTCACATAGACAGGGTAGTAACTGTTCATGAGTAAATATGTTCTAAAATAGGGTGGTTCTTGAGTATTGTTCAGTTATATCACTGGTTATCAACAGTGTCAAATCGCAGTCAAAAATTTAAGAACTTCATACTTTTTTAGGAAGCTATTGTAATCTGGTGGATTGTATAATATTGATGTATGTGAATTGAAAGTAAACTGCTGGACATAAAAAATACAACGTTAATGTGTGACAAAAAGGCAGACGTGTATGAGTTACTAGCAACAAATTGATGGCAGATTGCTAAATAAAGCAACAAGGATTAGCTAATGCTAAATCTTAGCCAGTTAGCTTGAATGTGCTTAGGTTCAGAATGAGGCTGAGTCCAAACTGGTGCAACACATTTATTCACAAGGGTTACCTGTGCAAAACATATTTAAAACAGTAGTCAGCACATTACTCATATCATTGTGGTATTAGCTCAGCTTGCATCAGCTCTATCTCTGAACTGTGAGCTTCGCTGTAATAACTTTAGCCTATAGCCTTGCTTTAAACTTCTCAATGGACTTCACTCACTTTAAACATCCTGTACACAATGCTACAAATACCTACATGTGAAAGCTGCAGAACACACTTTTATTGATGCACGCATGTTGTTAAAAGTAACCAACTCATAGCTCCAACTCACCAACAGAAAGGCAGCGGGATCTTCTAAACATGGTGCGTACCCAAAATTCAACACAGTGTTGATGTCAACCTCATTCTCTATAGTCAAGTCAATTTTATTTGTATAGCCCAATATCAGAAATTACAAATTTGCCTCAGGGGCTTTACAGTCTGTAAAGCAATACATCTTCTGTCCTTTGACAAATAAAGGAAAAACATTTTAACAGGAAAAAAAATGGAAGAAACCTCAGGAAGAGCAACAGAACAGGTGCCACCAGAACAGAATAATACCTGAGCCACGTGACCTCCATCACCATGGAGACCTGGGAGGAGGACAGACTACACATGCACACTGGGGAGACACCTGTTGGGTCCTCTCCAAGGGACATATTTTTCTGCAAGAGACTCCTTTTGAACTCAGTAGATATGAGAATTAAACTGACTCACGCCACCAACACCTTCTGCCTCATGGGAGCCCGCAAATTCATTTTCTGTTTGAGAATATTAGGGATCTCTCTGTTTGTCAAATGTTTCCGTTTCCCCTGCAGTCCGCTTAGGTCACACGGTGGCCTTATTGAAGGGTAACGCATTCTACCCCCTGTCACGCCTCAACGTGAAAACATCCCGGAAAATTCCAGAATAGGTCACCAGAAGAATCTCTTTCTGGGCACTATGCCCAAATACATGGTTTTGGGCACCCCTCAATTTTATCCACAAGGGCGTGGAATATCTGGCCTTGTCAGGAGGGCAGACAGGGTCTGGCTAAGGCTTTACAACCCTAATTAAACCACAGGATTTCGGTCAGAGTTTTACAACATGTTTATCACTATGGGGAGACATCCTAAGGATTTACCTCTGAGCATCAACCGTGGAGAATTTAACAACGGATGTTTGTGTTTACTCTGAACCCAGGCAAAGACAATGACACTTTGTCCCCCGTTTCCAATGGGAATGTAAGACTGGAAATGAGATTCAGATTAACCTTTCCGCATACCACCACTTTATTGTCTACACCTGCTATGATTCCATTCTGGAGATCAACTCTAAAAGTCAGGTGTTGGTGGATTATTATTTAAAAAAACAAAACAACCTCATTTCATTCTGAATTAGTGAAAAAAAATGAATAATCATCAACTGGAAAGTCTTCTGCATCATCTGCTGGGAGACGTATTTTACAGCATATGGGCTTCTGTCCAGCTGCTTTTACTGAGTTGTTTGTTTAGACTGCCTGCCCACTCTATCGTCAACACGCACCCTGCACACATGCCCAGAGAGCACTGGTTATCTTTGACTCTGGAAGAGGACGGCATAGCCACCTTTTTTGACTCTTACGGTTTCCCGCCAGACTTTGCTCATTACCCCTCAAGCATCTTTCAGTTTTTGCAAAATCATTCTAAAAAAATATTATATCATGATTGTCAGCTTCAACACCCCCTGTCCACTGCATGTGGTCAACACTGCGTTTATCATCTCTGCCATCGGGCCTGTGGATTATCTTTTGAACAAGTGTTGTCTTTGTATTTAAAGGTTCAAAGATTGTTACAACTTGTGAGATGCAAGTTTTATTTCACCCTGCTTTTGTTTATTTCTAAATAATTAAAAATGTTTCTGATCTTGTTTTTTAAATATTACAAATGTTTGCAGATTTAGATTGCTCTTGTTTTTTTCTTATTTCTAAACAATAAAAATTGACTGTAAACTTGGAATGTGATTAATACAAGCAGGGTCATTTCAGGTGGAGCAGTAACCTTCACGTAGGTGTATGTTGTTCTCGTAGCTTCGGTAACAATTACAGACGTATTTGGCCCCTATAAAGGCTTTCAGAATTTTTATTCCATAGTAGTGGTTTTGGAATGAAAAGAAACAGGGTTAGGACATTCAGAGAAGTCAGTCTTAAATTGAGAGAGGGGTCAGTCTTCAGGGCTTCTGTAAAACACCACAATTTTACATTTCAGAATATTTTCAAATTTGCTGACATCACTAGGTTGTAGGTATCTGATTGCAAGACATTGCAACTCTCTCCCTCATTCTATGGTCTGGCTATCAGTGAGTTTAGAATGGATTAGATGAGCTAAGATGATGGCAATGAAGTTCCTATTGTCTACAATATACAGTGTGAACAATGTGCGTTTTTTCCACTTTTCATTTAACGCCACCTCTGGGATTCCATACCACCTGAACAATTAATTCTAGGCTAGCGTCTGATGCGATATTTGTGTTTGATTGTACCAGCTGCTCTAGTAAGCCTTCAAAAACTGGCCGGATAGCGTCGCCACCCTCATTGTCGACAGTAACAGAAATATGAGAGAACTGAATGCCCTGTCTGAGTAAGGATGGTAACAATAAATTTCTTTCATAAAACTCTTTATATTTTCCAATCTTATCTGTAATCTGCATGTTATTTTGTTGAAATTAATGTCTAACATTTTTACTGACTAAAATCTATCAACCTTTTTTCAACCTTTATCATTGTTGTCAAATTTAAATTACATGTAAGCATTCAAAACAATACGTCAAAGGAGTTTTGAGTTGGCATAATCACCTTGAAATATTTTTCCAGAAATAATCATTCTGAAAGCCGATCTAAACCAGCTGTAAAAGAAAGCATAAATGAATGGATTGAGCATCGAATTAGACAGTGCAAGCCAGTTAAGTGTTTCTATCACAGCAATTGGAGTTAGATCATATATTACAGGCTGAAAGATGATACAAAGAAAATAAGGAGTCCAACATAAAATAAAAACTCCCATAACTATAGCCAGAGTGTTGGTGGCCTTTCTCTCCATCTTACTGACAGTTGCTCCAGACTTTGTGCTTTGAATGCTACGTGCCTGTCTCTGTGCAACAAGAAAAATCTTCAGGTAGATGCAGAGCATTATGATCACTGGGACATAAAAGGAAAAAATACATGCCAGAGTGGTTGATATTAGAGCATCAATTATACAACTTTCTTCACATTTTCCTTGATTAAATCCTGCAATTATGATGCCTATTCCAATTAGCGCAGAAACACTCCAGCTCACAAAGATCAGTATCCCAATAACACGATCATTTATTTTACTTTTATAAGAGAGAGGCTGACACACTGCATAATATCTGTCAATAGAAATACAACATAAATTCAAAATAGAGGCTGTGCTCAGTGTTACATCAAAGCTGCCTCGTACTTTACATAATAAACCTTCATAATACCAACATGAAGTTACGGTGAACATCATGCTGAAAGGAAAGACTAAAACACCAACAAGCAAGTCAGCTACAGCCAGAGAGAGGATGAGGTAGTTAGTTGGGATGTGGAGCTGTCTGAAGTAAATGACGGAGATTATTACAAGAAGGTTTCCACATATTGTGACAACACACAACAAACCAAGGAAAATATATAATAATACACACATCATGGAAGGGTTGCTTGCAAATATGTAAGATGTATTATCATAGCAAGGATGCATGCCATTAATGACATAAGTACCTTTGTCAGTCGATTCTGGTTCCATACTTCTGGATTCCTGTAATTCAGTTATCTATTAATAATCAATTATACTGAGAAAACTTTTTGAATACTTGCATATTTACTTCAGCATGTGTACAACATAAATTATATTTCTGAAGAAACAAAGACTTTCCATAGAACATAATTTGTAGGTCATTAAGTACCATACCATGTGCGTCAAGTTAGTCAAAGCATCAGTGTTGGGGTATGTCCTTATTCACTGTGCCTCTGTGCAGAATCTCTGGACTTGGCATTTTATTAATCAACCTCTGTCTCATTACCATAATTAATACAATACTTCTCGTGTCCAATCAGATGTGGTTTACTACATTCTGTTTGCATGCAACATGAGTAATAATATACTTTTTGTTTGTGTGTGTGTGTGTGTGTGTGTGTGTGTGTGTGTGTGTGTGTTTGTGCGTGCACACATTAAGATTTGCAATTTGCAATACAAAATACATAGTCTTGAACTGGAACATGAACCAAAGAAGTCCCTGGCTGATCAAATACTCAATTTTCAATATGAACCTGATCCTAGGCCAGTGTTGCCAGATAGTACTGACAAAAAGTAGCCCAATCAAAGCTTAGAACCCACCCATTTGGATTTGAAGGGTAACGCATTCTACCACAACTCAACGTGAAAACATCCCGGAAAATTCCAGAGTAGGTCACCAGGAGAATCTCTTTCTGGGCACTATGCCCAAATACATGGTTTTGGGCATGGTACACAAAAAAGCCTTCACATGGAGAAGAAACCTGTCACCCCTCAATTTTATCCACAACGGCGTGGAATATCTGGCCTTGTCAGGAGGGCAGACAGGGTCTGGCTAAGGCTTTACAACCCTAATTAAACCACAGGATTTCGGTCAGAGTTTTACAACATGTTTATCACTATGGGGAGACATCCTAAGGATTTACCTCTGAGCATCAACCGTGGAGAATTTAACAACGGATGATTGTGTTTACTCTGAACCCAGGCAAAGACAATGACACTTTGTCCCCCGTTTCCAATGGGAATTTAAGACTGGAAATGAGATTCAGATTAACCTTTCCGCATACCACCACTTTATTGTCTACACCTGCTATGATTCCATTCTGGAGATCAACTCTAAAAGTCAGGTGTTTGTGGATTATTATTTAAAAAAACAAAACAACCTCATTTCATTCTGAATAAGTGAAAAAAAATGAATAATCATCAACTGGAAAGTCTTCTGCATCATCTGCTGGGAGACGTATTTTACAGCATATGGGCTTCTGTCCAGCTGCTTTTACTGAGTTGTTTGTTTAGACTGCCTGCCCACTCTATCGTCAACACGCACCCTGCACACATGCCCAGAGAGCACTGGTTATCTTTGACTCTGGAAGAGGACGGCATAGCCACCTTTTTTGACTCTTACGGTTTCCCGCCAGACTTTGCTCATTACCCCTCAAGCATCTTTCAGTTTTTGCAAAATCATTCTAAAAAAATATTATATCATGATTGTCAGCTTCAACACCCTCTGTCCACTGCATGTGGTCAACACTGCGTTTATCATCTCTGCCATCGGGCCTGTGGATTATCTTTTGAACAAGTGTTGTCTTTGTATTTAAAGGTTCAAAGATTGTTACAACTTGTGAGATGCAAGTTTTATTTCACCCTGCTCTTGTTTATTTCTAAATAATTAAAAATGTTTCTGATCTTGTTTTTTAAATATTACAAATGTTTGCAGATTTAGATTGCTCTTGTTTTTTTCTTATTTCTAAACAATAAAAATTGACTGTAAACTTGGAATGTGATTAATACAAGCAGGGTCATTTCAGGTGGAGCAGTAACCTTCACGTAGGTGTATGTTGTTCTCGTAGCTTCGGTAACAATTACAGACGTATTTGGCCCCTATAAAGGCTTTCAGAATTTTTATTCCATAGTAGTGGTTTTGGAATGAAAAGAAACAGGGTTAGGACATTCAGAGAAGTCGGTCTTAAATTGAGAGAGGGGTCAGTCTTCAGGGCTTCTGTAAAACACCACAATTTTACGTTTCAGAATATTTTCAAATTTGCTGACATCACTAGGTTGTAGGTATCTGATTGCAAGACATTGCAACTCTCTCCCTCATTCTATGGTCTGGCTATCAGTGAGTTTAGAATGGATTAGATGAGCTAAGATGATGGCGATGAAGTTCCTATTGTCTACAATATACAGTGTGAACAATGTGCGTTTTTTCCATCTTTCATTTAACGCCACCTCTGGGATTCCATACCACCTGAACAATTAATTCTAGGCTAGCGTCTGATGCGATATTTGTGTTTGATTGTACCAGCTGCTCTAGTAAGCCTTCAAAAACTGACCGGATAGCGTCGCCACCTTCATTGTCGACAGTAACAGAAATATGATTTTGCACATTCTTGACTTTCAACTCCAGCTGTATCACATCATTGTGTCTAGCCTCTGATTTGACCGCATCAGTCAGATCTTTAAGGACCTTCGTAGAATTGGGAGGAGGAACAGTGAACTCTTGTCTTATTTCCGGATTGTTGAAGTGGTTGCGGGACACTGTTCTGGGTGGATTAGGTTCAACGTGCCCCCTCTGATTTTGACCGGGGGATGATGAGGAGGAGGCTCAGTGACATACTTAAGTTGCAAGATGTTGATGTTGATGTTTCTGTGACTTCTGTGGGAATAATTTTGAGATGTGTTGTGGATAAAAAGCTCTCAAAAAGCCATCATTTCTAACACCAAGCCCACATTGTTTGGCATAATGTGTTTCTACTACAGTAAGCGAGTTATCCCCCAGGTCAATAAAACTTATTTTTGCCACAAACAGCATTCAGTAACAGACTTTGCAGCCACACATGATTGATAGCACTCAGCTTTCTTTTTCATTTTACATAATATGTTTTGTGTTGCCGCTCGGCATTTTCACAACAGCCTAATTAGACAAGTTGTGATGAACAGGGTCTGAGACATCTCTGTATTTAGATATAGATTCATAGATTATGTTATTTCCAGTGAAGAGAGAGAAAAGTGATGGGGTTTTAAGCTGTTGTCAGTACTTTATTTCTTCAGCAATTTGACATGTTTTAAGAAATAGCATTAGATTTTTTTCCGATCTGTCTTGAAAAAATACTCACATGCTCATGTGTACATAACAGTTATTGATCCCCCTAATCATTCCTCCTGTCCTGGTCATGAAGAGATCCCTTCAAAGCACAACTATAGTATGAGAGATGGAAGTCAAAATCCACAGCATTCATTTTACATTTGGCTGAAGAAATTTGTTCAGAGGACTAACTTTAGTAATCACTAACTTGATTTGACTAACTCAAACATATTGGCTTCAGTTAAACTTTAGAGTTAATTTTTGCAGGAAACAAGGATTTTGACTTCTTATCACTTACAGTGTAGTTGCTCTATGAAGGATTCAACATGAGCATTTGATTATTGACACCAGAAACTTGAGACAGGTGTCAACGTGTTACTTCATTCCTTGTTAGGCACTGAGTGAGCTGAGACTCTGAGGCAGGGTCTTTCTGTGGTATGAGAGGTTTCGGTAAAAGACTACCAGAGAACTGAATGCCCTGTCTGAGTAAGGATGGTAACAATAAATTTCTTTCATAAAACTCTTTATATTTTCCAATCTTATCTGCAATCTGCATGTTATTTTGTTGAAATTAATGTCTAACATTTTTACTGACTAAAATCTATCAACCTTTTTTCAACCTTTATCATTATTGTCAAATTTAAATTACATGTAAGCATTCAAAACAATACGTCAAAGGAGTTTTGAGTTGGCATAATCACCTTGAAATATTTTTCCAGAAATAATCATTCTGAAAGCCGATCTAAACCAGCTGTAAAAGAAAGCATAAATGAATGGATTGAGCATCGAATTAGACAATGTAAGCCAGTTAAGTGTTTCTATCACAGCAATTGGAGTTAGATCATATGTTACAGGCTGAAAGATGATACAAAGAAAATAAGGAGTCCAACATAAAATAAAAACTCCCATAACTATAGCAAGAGTGTTGGTGGCCTTTCTCTCCATCTTACTGACAGTTGCTCCAGACTTTGTGCTTTGAATGCTACGTGCCTGTCTCTGTGCAACAAGAAAAATCTTCAGGTAGATGCAGAGCATTATGATCACTGGGACATAAAAGGAAAAAATACATGCCAGAGTGGTTGATATTAGAGCATCAATTATACAACTTTCTTCACATTTTCCTTGATTAAATCCTGCAATTATGATGCCTATTCCAATTAGCGCAGAAACACTCCAGCTCACAAAGATCATTATCCCAATAACACGATCATTTATTTTACTTTTATAAGAGAGAGGCTGACACACTGCATAATATCTGTCAATAGAAATACAACATAAATTCAAAATAGAGGCTGTGCTCAGTGTTACATCAAAGCTGCCTCGTACTTTACATAATAAACCTTCATAATACCAACATGAAGTTACGGTGAACATCATGCTGAAAGGAAAGACTAAAACACCAACAAGCAAGTCAGCTACAGCCAGAGAGAGGATGAGGTAGTTAGTTGGGATGTGGAGCTGTCTGAAGTAAATGACGGAGATTATTACAAGAAGGTTTCCACATATTGTGACAACACACAACAAACCAAGGAAAATATATAATAATACACACATCATGGAAGGGTTGCTTGCAAATATGTAAGATGTATTATCATAGCAAGGATGCATGCCATTAATGACATAAGTACCTTTGTCAGTCGATTCTGGTTCCATACTTCTGGATTCCTGTAATTCAGTTATCTATTAATAATCAATTATACTGAGAAAACTTTTTGAATACTTGCATATTTACTTCAGCATGTGTACAACATAAATTATATTTCTGAAGAAACAAAGACTTTCCATAGAACATAATTTGTAGGTCATTAAGTACCATACCATGTGCGTCAAGTTAGTCAAAGCATCAGTGTTGGGGTATGTCCTTATTCACTGTGCCTCTGTGCAGAATCTCTGGACTTGGCATTTTATTAATCAACCTCTGTCTCATTACCATAATTAATACAATACTTCTCGTGTCCAATCAGATGTGGTATACTACATTCTGTTTGCATGCAATATGAGTAATAATATACTTTTTGTTTGTGTTTGTGCATGCACACATTAAGATTTACAATTTCCAATACAAAATACATAGTCTTGAACTGGAACATGAACCAAAGAAGTCCCTGGCTGATCAAATACTCAATTTTCAATCTGAACCTGATCCTAGGCCAGTGTTGCCAGATAGTACTGACAAAAAGTAGCCCAATCAAAGCTTAGAACCCACCCATTTGTCAAAAAGAAGCCCAATTTTTAATTTTCATTTGGGAAAGGGTTTTTTCTGTGTCACATTGGTGTTCTGCATAGGCAGTGCCAGAGATTGTTTTTTGCTGGGGTTAGTTAGGGACTGTGTTATTTATTGGTGGGGCTATGGAGTAGCAAGGCTAGGTGTGGACGTGTAACATTAGAAGGCCAATGTCAAGTTGTGTGCATACTACAAACACTTCTGATCATTTTTAAGAACGACACACTATTAATAGAAATCCCAGTTTAGTTCTTTGAGTTAAAAATCAATAACATTCAGCACATTGATGGTAGAGATAGCAGATGATGCCCAAATACTGTGGTTAACTCAGAAAACTGACCAAAAAAGTATTCCAGAAAGATAAGAGAATTCCAGAAAAACTAGTTACACAGTTCACATCTAGAGAGAAAAAAAGCAACAAGCCAGGGATTATAGGAAACGCCTACAAAACGTTGGCTTTTAAAGGATAGGTTCAGTCTTTCTTAAACAATAGTCAGATGCCTACATGGACATTGAGAAATGATTGGCTTGCTGGAGTCATTCCTCCTGTTCATACTATGTGCATTCAATGTAAATGTCCTTGTTTTGTGCAAAAATGTGTTCAATTCACTAATATGAGGCTTCAGTGGTCCAAAGTAGTGGTAATTAAGTGGATATTTTCAAAGGTTACAGTCTTAGACTTAGAATGAAAGCACTTTTGGAGGGGATCTTCTAATGGTCAGCATTCACAGGAGGAATGATTACCTCAACTGTGAACTTTTTCTTTAAGTGACAGGATATTTCAGGAGTACTGTTCCTACCAGATCTGAGTGAAACTCCTTTGCTTTTAATGGAGTTCTTTCAGGAGATACGTTATCATGGCTCAGTGCCAGGGCTCCCTCTCAGGCTGCCGACTGCTAACAATGCTGTTGCCAAAATATTGTCCCCATGTTCATATGAGTAAAAACTTTAAATGTTTAATATAACATTTTCTAAAAAACTTTTACTTTTACATCAGCACAGAGTAATGTATAAACTCTTTCCTAAATGAAAATTTAAAATTGGGCTACTTTTACAATGACCGGGCAGGTTCTAAGCTTTGACTGGGCTACATTTTGACAGTCGCATCTGGCAACACTGACCGCCAGGAGTGAGCAGCACTGGAGGAGGTACTGTAGCAGGTCACAGGTGGTCTCTCACGGCTATTGTAACTTTCTCTCTCTCTCTGCCTGCCTCCACTTTGTCATTTTCACTAGTTTCTGAGGTTGTTTTATGGTTAAACAATGTGTTTTCATTCGCTGCCAGCATGCCATAACAATTTACTATGCCTATAGTATTCTGAGAACCCTGAAGAAAAATATAAGAGAGGCTGGCATTGGTCTTGCACATTGATTTTGCAGAAAATGACACTCCATTCAGGTGTGGCTCACACTAAAACTGGCATTGTGACTGTCTGCTCCATTAGCTCATCAATGCACCACGACCCATGCACAATCTGAGTTTATCTAAACAAAGTGCTCTCCTACCTCAAAGAACTGACCCAAATAGCAATCATACTACATGTAATCAGTGATGGTCCAACCATGCAGTACAGGTCAAAGTAAAAGTTCTTTTTCCAGAGTAAAGCTCCCTTTCAGATGAGCAACTTTCAAACAGCTATCTACTGTGTAATGTACTGTATTTAAAAACAGTCAAATTCTTTGTTTTGCTCTTTATTTTCTTTTTAAATAATTAATCAACCTAAATCACATATATCAGAAATCTAATGTTAAATTGTAGAAACCTTTAAGCAGGTTGCAAATACCCCAATTAAGAAGTCACAAAGTACCCCAATTAAGAAGTCACAAAGTATTCTCCATTAGCAGTCAAATGTAAAACACGTACAGGACTGTGGCATTACCGATAGGCCAGAAGTGCAACATGCTTGTAAGTTTCAGAATGCAGAGAGTGGGGGAAAAGCAGTTTTATGCCTTCTGATTTACTGTGAATTTATGTTTTAAAACTAACAAAGTTTACTTTCAAAATAGATGTTACTCAGTATCAGTGATAATAAACATGAACATTTTTCACTAGTGCTGTTTGTCACGTCTCCGCTATGTCCTGTCTTTTCCACCACACCGTGTCATCTCCATCACAACACATATTTTTAAAGTATAAAAATAACACAGTGACACTAATAATATTTAGTAGATTTGAGAATTGTGCATTTATGGTCATAATAAATTTATAGTATTGGAAAACTCATGACTATGCGATGAAAAAAAATTGACTCAAATAGTTTCATGCTGTTTTTCATGTAATGGAAAAATATTATCTTTAAATCCTGAAAGTAAATACATTTGGGCAGATCAGTGTGTGAGATTTCATGAAATATTTTGGAACACAAAGTATGTTACTAACTTTGTTTCAAAAACACCTGCATTGTGGTGTGATAGAAATGATTTCCTCTGAATGTTAGAAAAAAAAGCCAAAAACTATATTATTTAAAGAAATTAGTTACTTTCTATATAGAGTGGATAAATTAAACATTTGATTCGTCAGATTTTCTAAACTTTTCCATGCCAAAATGGACCGTAGCTGAAGAATACATGTACATTTACATAGTGTGTTTAAGCTATGTGATTGTATAAACTGATAAAGCAGCTCTGTAATATTGTATTTTTATAGCTCAATTAAAAACAAAGACATAATGCTCTGATGACAAATGCCCAACGATCTTTATTATTCAAAGTTTTCAGTACTGACATATGCATAGGGTATTTCAATAAACCAAACAATATGTCATTGAAGTTTTGTGTTTGCAAAATCACCTTGAAATATTTTTAGACATATGATTATTCTAAAAGCTGATCGGAACCAGCTGTAAAAGAAAGCATAAATAAATGGATTGAGCATTGAATTAGACAGTGCAAGCCAGTTAAGAGTTTCAAACAGTGCAATAGGCACTGACACATTATTTAAAAGCTGAAAGGTAAAACACAGAAAGAATGGCGTCCAACAGATCAGAAAAACTCCCATAACTATAGCCAGAGTTTTGGTGGCCTTTCTCTCCATCTTACTGACAGTTGCTCCAGACTTTGTGCTCTGGATGCTACGTGCCTGTCTCTGTGCCACAAGGAAAATCTTCAGGTAGATACAGAGCATTATGATCATTGGGAGGTAAAATGAGAAAATAGCTCCCAAAATGTTTGCAAGTAAAACATCAATAAAGCACTTTTCTTCACATTTTTCATGGTTTAAACCTGCAATTAAAAACCCAATTGCAAGTAGAACAGAAACACTCCAGCTAACCAGGATCATGATCACAACAACATGAACATTTATTTTAGTTCTATATGTCAGAGGCTGACACACTGCATAATATCTGTCAATGGAAATACAACATAAATTCAGAATAGAAGCTGTGCTCAGTGTCACATCAATGCTGTCTCGTACTTTGCATAATAAGTCTTTGTGATATAGACAAAAGCTTACAGTGTATTCCATGCTGAAAGGAAAGACTAAAAAACCAACAAGCAGGTCAGCAACAGCCAGAGAGAGGATTAGATAGTTTGTAGGAGTGTGGAGCTGTTTGAAGTAAATGATGGAGATTATTACAAGAATGTTTCCACATATTGTGACAACAGATAATGAGCCAAGGAAAATATATAATAAAACACATACTGTGGAAGGAGTGCTTGTCAGCACGTAAGAAACATTATCTATTTTATAGCAAGGATGTATGTCATTTACATCTGTGCGACTGACTTCTGGTGCCATGTTCCTGGGTTCCTGCAAATAAGATTTTCATTTATGACCAGCAATATTTAAAATATCATAAATAATATTTATTTTAAAATATTTTGCTCCATACTAATACAAAACAATAATAATGCATTTTTATACCTTATCATACGATACCTTTTAAATGTTCAAGATAGTTCCCACATCAGTGTTTTTCATTAGTGTGCACTGTGCAGAATCACAATTTTTATCAACCCCTACCTCATTACCATAATTAGTAGATTCTTCAGTCATCCAATCAGATGTGGGATTTTTTTCTTTATCCTGATGACCTTAGATGCCAGAAAAACATACTGTAGAAGAAATTCACTTTTTAAAGGAATCATTTCATTGTCATGTTGATATCATGATGCAAATTAAACATGTTATTTTACAGTAATAGTAAGTAGCTAAAACAGTAAGGAGCTACAGTAACAATGGAGGTAATGACAATTTACAGTTTACACTTTTAGCCCTGGTACAAGCCTCCTTTAGAGAATAGTGTTCATCCCTCCAGAAGAGTTCCAGAAACTTGTAGAATCAAGACCAAGGCTGAGGAACACCATTCTTCCAAAAGATATTCCCACATTTGGTGTTGTGATGATGGTGGTGGAGAGCACTGTCTAACATGTCAGTCCAAAATTTCCTATAGGTGTTTAAGTGGGTTGAGATCTGGTGACTGTGAAGGCCATAGCAAATAATTCACATCATTTTGATACTCATCAAACCATTCAGTGACCCCTCATGCCCTATGAATTGGGGCATTGTCATCCTGGAAGAGACCACTCCCATCAGGATAGAAATGTTTCATCATAGGATAAAGGTGATCACTCAGAACAACTTTGAATTTATTTGCAGTGACTCCTCCCTCTGAGGGGACAAGTGGACCCAAACCATGGCAGCAAATTGCCCCCCAAGCATAACAGAGCCACCAGATCTGAAACACTTGAAATTGTGTAATGTTTGCAAGAAATTGTTCTAAAATTTGAAAATATCACTGCAATTGTTTTACAAGGTATCTGAATTATTTTTACAATGTTGTTTAAATTTCATAGCTCTTTTGTCATGTGTTTTTCATCCACAAATATGCATTTGTCATCATCACATTTTTTATTAAAATATGTCTCTGCAGATGTCCCAGAGGGCTTCATCCCCGACCACATTAGGACTGGTTCACCAGACGTGAAAAGGAGCTAACTCCATGATGTTGTTTCCCAAGTTGTGGACAGATTTGTCATGTTTAATGACATCTCCAATATTGTAACTGCTGTCAGAGATACCACCAGTGACTGGCCTCTACAGGGGAAGGAGCTCCCATGCCGCATGCCAGGTTACACAACATTGGGCAGCTGTGGTTCAGGATGTAGAGTGGGTCATCCACTAATCAGAAGATTGGCAGTTCGATTCCCGGCTCCTCCAATCCACATGTTGAAGTGTCCTTGGGCAAGATACTGAACCCCAAATTGCCCCCAATGGCTGCACCAGCACCCTGCATGGTACTTGCCACCATCAGTGTGTGAATGGGTGAATGTGGCTTGTAGTGTAAAAGCGCTTTTACAAGACTAGAAGAAGAAGACCAGAAAGGCGCTATATAAGTGCACTCTCTTTACAATTTAGATATAGATCTAACCTCTAGTATATCTCCACTATCTTGATAACAACTTTGGACAGTGGCGAGCTCAGTCGCTGCATTTTTAGGAATTCCTGGAGGTTCTCAACTCCCACCATCCTCAAAATTAAAACATAACTTACAGTTAGAGGAAGTGGTATTTTTAGACATGCATGTTTTTTCGTGGCTACACAGAGCACACTAAACGGCTAGAGACTTGAGTTTACTTCAAAGAGACCAACAGACACCCTGCTGCATAAAAGTAGCCATCACCCAAGACACACCTTCTGGGGCATTATCAAATTACAGCTGATTAGATTTCACAGAATATGCAGAATATGCATCTACTTATAAGATGTGGATGAGGCCACATCGATATTCTGGTACATACCCGATTCAATCACCACAACAAGAAGATTGACAAATAACTGCTCCAGTATTCCCCATATATAATCAACAGGTACCCAGGACAAGGAGCTCCCCTGCATGCAAAGTGGAAACCGGACATCACAAATCTGATTCATATGATAGAATGTATGTATTGCCACAAATTTTACATTGGTGAAATTGAAAAAGCTGCCAAAACCAAAATCACTCAACATTTATACTGCATTCAGGGGGGCAAAGGGACCAGCATCTTCCATTGGCATTTCATGCAGGTTGGGGTACAGTACCTTAAATACAGAATTCTGGATAGCAACCAGACCTGGTCTAGAGAACAGAGTCGACGTAATGAGAGAATGTGAATCCAAAATTCGTTAGGCTGTAATGAGAAATATAATTAGAATAGCTTACCTGTTTTCACTGGTTTTTCTTCTTTTTCTTTCTCCCTCTGGGCACTAGGCCAGTTCCCCTTTCATAAAACAGAGCCGCTCTCCATCACACCTCATGGTTTTGCTGAAGAAAACACAATACTCTCAGTAAAACCCAGCATACATTAACCTATTTAAGAATACACGAGTATGAACCCAAGTACACAATCCCATAAGCTAATTAATAATGCAAGGCAGTCCTTAAACCTACGACCCAAATCATAAACGAGCAAAACCATGTGACCAGAGGGGTGTTCCATCAACGCAGCTTGTCGCGGGTTCGCTTTCAATGATGGCTCAGACAACGAGAAACTTGATTTTTTATTTACACCAAGTTCCCCCAAACAAGAGTGGCAAAAATATTTACAGTACAGGAGTGGGGAAAAAACCCTAATAACAAAAAAAGGTATTTACACGACAGGTTTCACACTGGCAGTTTGTCACCCACATTGTTACTTAGCCACGACCAAAAACCCAACCAACCTAAATGAGCAGAGCTCCCCCTTATATATTCTTAGCCCCTCCCCTGGGCAAACCAATTACCAAATTATAGCATCGTACAGTCAAATTTGACAACACATACACAACATAAATTCAAAAATCAATGATACTTCGCATAAAAGAAAAATGGCACTAATCGCCCTTCATACAGCGATGGCCAAATACCCCCAAACCAAAATAAATCATAAAATATCAGTTCATACAATGTCGATAGTATAGTCCATGGTCACCTGACCCTCTTAAGCGCGCCACCAAGCGCTATATATGATGTGTCCAGAAAGTGCCTCAGTTTGGCCCATGCCCAGAGGCAACCAGAGGCAGCAGCAGCAGGTAAGTGTATATGTGTGTGTGTTGCGTCAGCGCCGAGTGTGCACCCTCGAACGCCTAGCGTGAAGAAAAGAGTTCGGACAGTGGGGAAAAGTTTGTGGGAGTGCATGACCGCGGGACACAAGTGCGGGCCTGCAAGGAACAGTTTTAACTGGAGCATGGCTCCGCAGGAACAGTGGGAGCGCTGCGCGCTGTGCGCTCCCGGCACCGGCGCTTTCTCTCCGGCCAAGAGAGAGAAACGCACGCCGGTTAGGGCATGACGGAGCGTTCACGGGCGCCCCGTCACACAGCTAAAGAAAGCTGCACTAACTTGAAATGGCCTGGCTAGAATTAACTTCAACTTCCACTTGAGGCTCAAGCCGTTCACTAACACAGCTTAGCTGTGTCTAGTCAACACCACACCATGCAGGGTGCGTGTGCATGGAGGACATAAGCAGCCCAGACCAGTCGATTATCGAAAAGCTGATACTATGTTGGAAAAAGAAGTGAAAAATAAAGCAGTGTTCTTCTCAGCAGCAGAACAAACACTGCTGATGGAACTATATGAAGAATATAAAGCAGTCTTCACCGAAAAGGGCAATACTGCCAATTAACAACGTGAGAGAGATGGCTTGGCACAAAATTGGTGACTTATTAAATTTCCATCTGGAGGTAGATGGTCCTTAAGGTTGGAAGAGCGATTTTAGCACTTGAAGGTTGGTGGTTCGATCCCCCATCTGGATTGATGAATCTGGATGAAAGTGAAGAGTAGTACTTGTCCCTATTCACGGTTTTAACTTAATTTGTTAATAAATGAGCATTCAGATCAGTGACTGTGGCTATATCATCAGTAGGCTAGATAAGATGTATGTTTAAAATTATGGTGTAGGCAACTTAAGAGAACCAACTTACCATTATCAACATTATCACGTACTCTTTGACACATTTTCTCTTTCGCAGAATGTCCATTTACAAACGACAATGAAAGTTAAAAAATAAGAAGTTATAAGAATAAGAAGGATATAAATACAGTGGAAACTGCTTATAGTGATCACGTCTGTCAAATATCATGGCGGATAAATATTATAGCCGATTTCTTTATTTTGCATGCAGAATACCATCTAATTGACATTTGTATATTTGCCTACATGAATATAAAGTAATTAAATGGACAGTTTAGCTATTTACTGAATTTTATTGACTGTTTCAAAATACAGTAGAGCTGTTTCAAAGGCAGTGTGCGTATATTTTTGAAGCAGTGGGGTTCCTGACTTTTGCCAATGACAAGTTCCTTCTGTTCCCCAGTGGCAGAACAGACAAAAAGAGTTGTGATCCTTTCCTTATATTTCTTTCCCCCCTTTTAATTGTTATAAGCTTTGACAAGACTATGTTTGTCATTGACAGAAAATGACTTTCTGTCTCTATCATGATTTCAATGTGCATGGGGCAGCAGCCTCAGGTGGGCAATAATGGTGCCACAGCTGTTTATCATTGCTAGCCCAACTAGTCCAATTACACCAGGCCATAATTTCATTTTCAGTATAACTTTAGCGTTTAATTTTAAATTTAATTTGGCCAGGGTTCCCCAGTTGTCTCAAACTAGTCTAGGTCTGTTAGCTCTGTAAACATAACTAACGTTAAACATAACTTGCTCAAGGTGAAAGGACTTGGCACAGCAAGTGGGGTCCACAACAAGGAATCTTTTGGAGTTAATAAGTAGATATCTCGCAAATGGGTCTCCCAGTACCACCCCAGTACCAGTTACCACTACTCCAAGACCCCCCTAACCTCCTGCAAACAGAGAGGGTGACCAAGAGAGTAGGGTACAAGAGCAGCTTACAAGGTGAATTGGCAGGGAACATTTAAGGTCCATGAATATTGATTTAATTGTTGCTGTTTATATTGTCAGGAGGGAGGTACTGAAATTATATGTAGTAGCTACAGAAGTATAGGTGATGTGCACAATGGTGCAGTTACCAATATCATTCATTGCACTACTCAGTCCACTCAGCCTGCTATTTCATTTGGTAAAAATTAAATCTCCCAGCAACTTAGAAATGTTAAGTTAATGTTAAATGTTAAGAAAACACACTATTTGTGATTGTATCCAAAAGTAATGTATATATTCTGGTTTTGCAGACAAAAAATAAGCATAGTATGCTATGAGCATAAACACGATAAAACTGGGGTAGGGCAGAAAGCAAATTGTTCAGTAACCCTTTTAAGCCGGCATGTACTATGGAAATGTAATTTATATGCTCTCTTCTGCCTCTACCCTTAAACCTCTTGATGCAGTCGATCATTTCACCCTTAGGTTCATAACTGGGGAAGGCTTTAGAAATGCATCATTGTATACTATATGAGAAATTTAGGTGGCAGTTGTTGGCAATAAGTAAAGAACGGCACTGCATTCTATTTATTTACAAAGCACTTCTTGGCAAACTTCCTGGATATCTCACATGTCTTTTTAACTATAGATCAATGTCACACTGCACTATGTCCCAAAACTATTTGGTCCTCAAAAATTATCATGTTAATACTGAGATTGGGAAACTGGCTTTTAAATGCTATGCTCCACACAAGTGGAACAATCTGCAGAAGTTTGTAAAATTAGACAAGCTAATCCCTTTTAATCATTTTAAATTTCTTTTGACGGACATAGAGCAGTGTGAATGCATGTGTTTTTGAATTGAGTTCCCTTATGTTGATGTCTTTGGCCTGTTTGTTGTTGTTGTAATCTGTTGATACTGTAATTTTTGTTTGCTTTTATTGTTTTATATGTAATTTTATTGTTTCTATTGTTCTTATTTAAGATTTGTTGTTATTGATGTATGCTGTAACTTTTGTGTGCTTTTATATGTACTTTAATCAGGATGTCCTTGTAAAAGTGAGCTTGCTCTCAACGGCCCTCCCTGTTTAAACACAGGTTATAATAAAAATAAAAATAATACAAGGAATCACATTCAATAAGTAGATTCAATAATGGATTCCGATTTGAGTAAATGTTTTTGAACCCCAATCCTGTTCACATATTATCACATATTATCCTGTTCACATATTATTATTGAGGCAAAAAGCTCCTACTCAGAGCAACAAGACTGCATGGCAGTACACAGACATTTATAACATAAATGATATTCCAATATTTTAATGAGAAAAAGCTTAAGGTTTCTCACTTCAGCCATTTGCATTATTACATATACTACCATCTCCCCATAATGCATCTGCGTCTGAGTCTCAGCTAGTGTTACACAACACAAAACCACAGGCCAATGACAAAAACAAATGCCAGCCTTTAGGAGTTGGATTCTTAAATTTGTTTTCCAAAATATTAATAGAGAGGTTTTATGGTGTGATGCTTAGAGTCCACTATACAATTGCGGTGTAAATACATTCACTTTTATTGTGTCAATATATACTGTCACATTACTGACAATTCCATAGTCTATTTCTGCACACCAAACAGTAGGTCAAAGCAATTTTGAGTTAGCAAAATCACCTTGGAATATTCTTCCAGAAATTATCATCCTGAAAGCTGATCTGAACCAGCTGTAAAAGAAAGCATAAATAAATGGATTGAGCATTGAATTAGACAGTGTTAGCCAGTTAAGTGTTTCTATCACAGGCACTGGTACTGAATCATTACTAAAAGGCAGAAAGGTGATACAAATAAAGAAAGGAAGCCAACACATCAAAAAAATTCCCATCACAATGGACAGACTTTTGGTGGCCTTTCTCTCCATCTTACTGACTTTGGCTCCAGACTTTGTGCTCTGGATGCTGCGTGCCTGTCTCTGTGCAACAATAAAAATCTTCAAGTAGATACAGAGCATTATGATCACTGGGAGGTAAAAAGATAAAATAGGTCCGATGGTGTTTGCCATGAGAACATCAATTAAACACCTTTCCTCACATTTTTCACTGTTTAAACCAGCAATTATGACAGCAATTCCAATCAGAACAGAGATGCCCCAGCTCACCAAGATCATGATCACAACAACATGATGATTTATTTTAGTCCTGTAAGTCAGAGGCTGACACACTGCATAATATCTGTCTATAGAAATACAACATAAGTTCAGAATAGAACATGTGCTCAGTGATATGTCAAAACTGCCTCGAATTTTGCAAAATAAATCCTCGTGATACAGACATGAGCTAAGAGAGAATGCCATGCTGAAAGGAAAGACTATAATCCCAACAAGCAGGTCAGCCACAGCTAGAGACAGGATGAGGTAGTTAGTAGGAGTGTGGAGCTGTTTGAAGTAAATGATGGAGATTATTACAAGAAGGTTTCCACATATTGTGACAACAGACAATAATACAAGGAAAATATATAATAATATACATATAAAGGAAGGGGTATTTGCCAGTATGTACTTGAAATGATCTATTTCATAGCAGGGATGTATGTCAGTCACGTCAGTCCTGTTGACATTGACTTCTGGTTCCATGTTTTTGAGTTCCTACAATTCAGTAAAATTCATATTAATAGCAATATAAAGAAAATTGCATCTAAAATAATATTTCAGTCAGAAACAATGTCATACCTATTAACCCCTCAAGATTGTCCATGCATGTGCCACTGTACCGAACCTTAATACTTATCAACCTCTTCCTTATTACCATAATTGTCAAATCAGGGATGGGAAACCACATCCTGATGGCATGAGACGCAGAAGAGCAAAGATAATTATGCACTGTGTGTATGCATGTGTGTGTGTGCGTACGCGTGTGCATGTGTCTGTGCGCGTAGGTGTGTGCGTGCAGTTTTCTTGGGATGCCTCAATACAAATCCATATCCTCATTTTACCAAACTTTGATTTCAAACCCAGGGAATAGCAGGAGTGTTATTAGGTAAGCAGGTGGTTCCTGCATTAGCCCTAGGCCTGTGTTGTGAAAGTTATGGTTGGAATTGTCCTGATGTTGTGAGGGATGAACCCAATGAACACAAACAAGCCATAGTTGCAATATAATCTCAGAATGATAGTGATCTTCCATTCCCATGCTGAATTTTCTGCCATTAATAGAACATTATATTCATCATATCATTAATTTCTCTTATTATATTTCAGGAATGGTTAGATCAATGAAGGAACCATCTTTTCATGTGTTGAGGTGCAGCTGAGTCTTGTCTAAGTTTAGCATTAAGTAGCAAGCAATTATCCATGAAATTGCTAGCCAGGGGTCACCATGGTCACTCACAGCTATATTTTTAAACCTTTACTTTTTACCATAGTATTACAACTGGCAGTGCATTTTGTATGTGTGCATGTCCATTGTAGAATATAAAAGGATCATCTACTTTTCTAGGCAGATGGTCTCTACCCAAGCAGATCTGGAGTTAAAGTACTAATAGACCATTTTGGCACAACACCCTGACACACAGCAGCCTTAGCACCACAAGGACAAAACATCACAGTCTCTGTGTCTTATTTATCATTGTAAACTTTTTAAGGAGGGGGACTACTTTATGTCAAGTGGTAAGTATATCATCTGAGCGCACAAAAATGACATGAAGTTCCCAAAGGCTCCATTCTTGAGCCTCTTTTGTTCAACATCTACATGCTCCCACTAGCTCAGATTATTGAGAACAATAAAACATCTTACCATAAATATGAGGATAACACAGATTTACCTTACAATATTGACAACTGCAATTTAATCACTACGTAATGAAACAGTTAAACAAAGATAAAACATAAATAATTGTGTTTGGAGCCAAAGATGAACGATTAACAGTCAGTTTTCACCTTCAATCATCTTGGTACATATAGTCATGGACTCGGACCTAAATTTTAACATCCACATTGAGACAATCACACGTAAGAGTATAAAAAGAGTATATCAAGACTTATCTCTCAGTAGGATTTAGAAAATCTAAACATGCATTTTATCTTAAGTAGGCTCAACCACTGTAATGGTGCTTTTACAGGTCTCTCCAAAAAGTCAATCAGACAACTACAGCGAGTCTCACTAAGACCAACAAAATGGATCAAATCAGTCCAGCTCACAGATCTTTGCATTGGCTTCCTGCATGAGAATCATGAATTAATTTTAAAATACTACTAAGAGAAAACAACCTGAAAGCCCTCTGAGAAGCAGGGTGAAAGATGGGCCTACCAGGACGGACCAAATATCTCAGAGGCTTGTACATCCATCAGGGGAGAAATACGTGTGGAAGAAAGCCTGACCAGCAACCTTGCACTGCTCCAGCAGGTCAGACGAAAGGGACCCAAAGCCAGGTAGAGAACCACTGGACCTAATGTTGCTGGGAGGAGACCAGCAGAGGAAAAATGCCCGGGATGCAGTCAATCCTATGTGAACATGAGCAGCCTCTGCAGCCAAGCCAGAAGGCACAGTAAGATCAGTGGCCAAAGGTGAGCAACCTAGTGGAATGGCAGACACTTGATGAAAACTTGTGCAGAATTTCAGAGCATTCCCTGTGAGGAAGAGTTGGAAACAAGCTCAACGGGTTTGCTGACATCGTATACGACGAGGGCAGAGGAAGGTTTGAAGAAGCTAATCATGCAAACCACAGCTCTTAAAAGGAGTCAGAATGGAGGGAGAAGTACATCAAGCAGCTGATACACAACAGACGCCAGCTCAGCAAGTATTGGAGAAAATCTCCACCAGAGCAGAAGGCTGACCTGAAGGTGACCAAGCTGCACAGAGCCAAGTGCATCAAGATGCAGAAGAAAAGAGAGAAGAAGGGAAGTTTCTTCAAGGACCCATCAAGTATGCCTGGCAGCTGCTTGATGAAAAGCAAAGTGGAGGGCTAGAAATCACCAAGGGTGAAATCAAACAGTACATCAAGGGTCAGTACAGTGACAGAGCCAAAGATACACCATTTGACTCACCAGGATATGTGCCACCCCCAGCTCCACCAACCCTCACCTTCAACACTGTCCTCGAGTTGTGAAGATCCTGTGGAAGCTCATGTGAGCAGAATGGAAAAACCAGCACATCCCATCAGAGTGGCAACAGGGAATTGGTGTATTAATTCCCAAAGAGCAGAACTCCAGAACTATCTGCCAGTTCAGAAGCATCAATTTGTTGAATGCCAGGAGAGTGACCAGCTTTCTCACAGGCAATGGCTACAAGTTGTCAGAAGGCTGGAATCTCAGGCTTCTGTGTATGCATTGAATACTCCTCCATGAACTACATGTACTTCTACATTCCAGCCTGTGTCAACAACATCATAACCAGTTACTTCAACAGTCTTCACATGTGCTTCGCCCAAGAAGGTTTCACAACAGGATGGCAAGAACTGTGTTAGGGTGCCATCACTCCCATCCTCTTCCTGGTTGGCTTTGAAATAATCCTCATTGGAGCAAAACAAGTGATTGGAGGCTTTAAATTACCATCAGGCAATAGACTTCCTCCCCTGAGAACCTACATGGATGATTTCACAAGCATCCTTAAGACAGCACCATGTAGTGTAAGGCCCTTTAAGTGATTGGACAAGCTGGTTACCTGGGCAGGAATGAAGACCAAGCCAAGCCAGCTGCCTAGGAAGTATAGCGTCTGGTGCTACCACAGTGTGGAGCCTGGACACTGTGGGAAGCCACCACAAGCAGAGGGGTAAGCTGGGTAGACATCTGATTGTAGTTGCTTTTTAAAAACTGTCCCAACGCGCTATTGGAAATGAGACACTCACAGTTGGAACTGGGAAAAGAACAGCAGTCTACTGTGTCAGTACAATTTTGGTTTATAGCCTCCCACCACCCCACCTCCTCCACATAAAGATAATTGTCAACTTTTATATAAATCATCTGAAATGCGCCACTGCTCCTCTCCAGGTTATAATTACTGCAGCCACTAGATGGCAGCTGTCACTCAAATTGAACTATATGTCATTCTTTGGCAAATGAGATTACGACGTATTGTGTCATTTTTCTTGGGAAGACTCTCTCTCTCTCTCTAGATCAAGGATTCTCAAAGTCCAGATCTCAGCATCTGGACCGAATGGCAAGTCCAAATGGCAGCCCATACCTTGTGTTATGAATACAATACATTATGAAGTGTAACATTTTCTATTTTGAAATAAATTTTCCATTGATCAACAAATTGTTAGCGACATTGAATATACAGTGCAGCAGGAAATCATTCATTGGAATACTGGCCCCAGGTAAATGTGGTTGTAATGTGGCTTATTTCCCTATTGTTGACATTGTTGTCATGGCGATGTTAACTGCTTGTTGTGTGTTGTTGCTGCTGAGTGCACGCATTAATGTCACACCAGAGAATTTGCTCTCAGCTTCTAAATCACAGATTGCTGAATTAAAGTCAGATGCGGACCTTTGAGTAATATGTTTGAGAACCCCTGCTCTAGATATTGTTTATTTCCAGTGTATTGTCTATTTAGAGTACCAGGTGTAAGCAATCTGTTCACTGTTCACAGACCCTGTGAGCTTGAAACCAGCCGGCGTTTTAGCAATATGCTGTGCTGCACTGCATTGCTTAGGTTGTGCAGCAGACCCAGCCATCTGCAAAGGTAGCCACTAATCTGTTTTAAACACTTGTAGAGGTGTGGTGGTAAAAAAAAAAAACACACAGAAAATTAAAACATTTACATTGTTTGTTTGTCTTTAGGTAAAAAGTCTCCTTGAGCATTTATGATACCACTCACATTCAAATGGCATTTCTGAATAACCTAACTATTTTTAACCCCAACCCCATTGAGGGTTAAAAGGGTTAAAGTATCAGACCTGAGCTGTTCAGTACTGGCACTAATCTCTTTACAAAGAATCCTCAAGCTGAAATACCTAAACTGAATCATCAGTGTCACTGATTGTATTGTATTGATTGCACTGTGTCATTTTTTGCACTGGAACTCCAGTCGGTGGTTACTGAAAACTCCTTTGCCAGCTCAACAGTGAAATACAATATGTTACTTCCTGTTTAACAGCTTATTGAAAAGCTGCAAAGGCAAGAGAAACTTAATACTGAACTGAAGACAGTCAGAAGTAGTATTGTAGTGTCACAGGATTATGAACAGCAATACAATTGCTTACTAATATGTGTGTGAACCTACATAGCCAGTGACTGCAAATCTGTGAATAGATCAAAATGACTCAAATCAGCAAAGTAATTCATAATTTCCATCTCCAGCAACTTCTTTTAACTCTATTGTTGATTATTTAACTGGATCTGTATTTGGATCTTTTGGCTTCACACTTTGCTTCTCTTATTTACTTTTATCACTGTAATGTTTGTTTTGCTTCACACTGGTATCAGAAGCAATATCATGATGTAAAAAAACAAAGCAATCTCACTACTTTTTTTTAAATCAAAAGTTTAATGTACATTAATCCAAATGCAGACTTGTGTCTTCATGAATTTGTCTCCAGTTAGATTCTGTGATGCAACAGCCTTCAATTAGAGGTGTGAATGTATGGTGTGGTTGTTGGTCCCTCAGCTACCTTTGTCCTACACACACACACACACACACACACACACACACACACACACGCACCTCCTGCCTGCATCATCTCACCTCTTCAACCTGGGTCCTCATTGTTTTCTAGCAATAACAAAACTAATAGAGCAAAACATGATCAAGGCAATTTAATGACCTTAACAATAACACAATACACCCTTTGGAAAACACAGAGTCCAATTAAACAAGGAACAAAGAACAAACAAGAAATCTGAGCCATCTTTCCAGGGAATATCTAAACTCAAGTCAAAAATTTCCACGTGAATGGACTTTGATAGTCTATGTTATAGTTATGAAAGCACATAACTAAAATGATGCCATCTAGTCACATCAAAGCAGCATCATCCTTTACTGACCAGTTGACAATGAAAAAAGAGAGAAATGCAAAGAATTTTCATCACCAGTAATTAATAAGAACTAATCAGAGAAACATGTCAAAGTGTACATCTATATAAGATGTCAATGTACAATAGAAGCCTGGGTTCAGATTGACATCAGCACTGCATAAAAAACCCTAATTTATTTCAGTGAGACCATGGCATAAATCTGTTGTCTCTCTTTAGGTAGGGAATCTTGCCCTTGAGTGAAAGTGTGGTTTCTCCAGTATGATTAACTATCTTTGGATCAAGTATACATTTGGATCAAGATCAAGTTCATGTATTTAACACATAAACTTAAGAAGACCTAAGTAATCGACAATCAAGTTCAGTCCCAAATGAGACTTGTTGGAAATATACAGTAACCAACAAAAATTAGCCACATTGTTGCCCAGTACCTCCAGCTTTAGATCTTTAGACCTATAATACTATAATACTTTCTCACAGATCATTTTTTAATGTGTTGGCTATAAATGGTACATACTGTATAGTGAATATATCCGGTAAATACATACAATAATATATTTTTACAGGGTAAAATTAAAGGAGAAGGTCAAGACGGCCCAGTGTTCAGCATTGTTTTTAATTACTAATAAAATATATATCTACACCAGATCAGGTCACAGGTGTTTTCCATCAGCTGTCAAGGATAAACTAGCTGTTGTGACATCACTGATTTTATTGTGTCCAGAGTATCATTCCTGAAAGTTTTAACCTTTAAGGGACGGTGAACCTTCCCTATGTGACCCAGTTTAGATTTGATCATATTCCATGTTCCCATCCCATCATACTATGATTAACTTGTAGAAGAGACTTGAATTTTCAAATGAACTTTCTGATCCACCACCTCGGTGATTAAAATCTCATTAAGTTTAGGCAGCTAAAAACTGCTTGGTGAAAGTTAGGGAAAGATTGTCTGCACAGTTCAAAGAGAACAACACTGAATGTAGATAAGAGCAGAAGGGACCTGAATCAACCATTAGCTAAACCCTTCCCTTTGATGGTCAATAATGACTTATCAGTGGTAACAAGACGTGACATGACTGATGAAGCATTGGCATGGGATTGTAGTAAGAATTTGGAGGCTAGTGTCTTTTTAGCCTTTCCAGGCCCAAAACCACAAGAGCAAAATTGTGAGGAATGGCATAAACATTATGCTTGTCTGCTCTAAAATAAGCTGCAATCATTTGCATGTCCAGCTAACTAACTAGCTTACTACCAACAGTAGTGACTGAGCATTGCTTCTGAGGCCAAAGAGCATATCATTACCTAAACAGCTAACAGTTGTGGGGCTACTGGTTACATTGAAAGGAGGGCTCCTTCATCTGTGTAGTATTTTCCCGATTGTCTGGAAACCAGGAAGATATCAGAGTTTAGGGTAACGTTAGCAGCTATCCTGCTCTTCATTGGATTTGAGGACGTTTACACTTTAGCAAGCCCAGCCAAATAGCACCCTGTATGTGAGTATATAGTATGAGTATGAGTATTTATAGTACTGGTATTTATAGTAGAGTGCTGGTGTATGCTTTGAGTCATAATTTTCACTTAGAATTTGCTGATGTTTGACTTCTTTTTTAAACTGCACCTGAGATTCTGTAGCTCTGTCCTTCTTTCAGTTTGTAGATTTGGGCAACACAGCTCAGGAGGCTTGTATTATTTTTCATACAACTCCTGAACTTGGCTCGATCTTTCACTATATCACAGCTCACCTGAGAGCCTGCAGCTCCCCTGTCTGAGTGCCTCTGTGACACCAGAGCTCACCTGAGAGGCTGCAGCTCACCTGTCTGTGTGTCTCTGTGACACCAGAGCTCACCTGAGAGCTTGCAGCTCGGCTGTCTGTTGGACAAGCTGTGGACAAGCTGTGTAACTAATTTAGCTTATAAATAATGCCCACAACATAATGATCCATATACAACAATGACTCTGCCCCTGATCTACTTATGGAAAATGGGAAGGGTGGGTTTATATTAATATTTCTCCTAATAATGTCACAGAAGATTAGTGTTTGTATTGATTAGAGAACATTCTTAATTTAATCTCAATTAATTAATTCTTAATCTTAATCTCAACTGTTACTCACACTTTGGTTCTTCTTTTAAAAAGGATCCGATATCTTAATTCACTTTTGGGAGTCATTCACTTACAGTAATAAAGTTGTTTCATAAAATTACATGTCTGACAATACCTTAGCTAACAATACCTTACTACTGACATCTAAATATAAGATCAACTGACTGGTCACATGACTGAGTTAGTGCTAACTTCTCTCACACTATTCTGACCTTAAAACTTGAGATTCTGCCTCATAATAACAATTTATGTTGCCTGGATGTCTAGTGCTGGTTATCATGAGAAACTAGAACTAAGACGAAGTAAGATACTAAGCGACATGTGGCAATCAAATAGACAATGACGAATGAGGAGACACCTGGCTGGGCACAGAAACTTCTGTCTGAGGTGGTTGACCTCAAAGATTTGTTTGAACTAAGATTTGATGAATTTGGCAACTCAATGAAAGACAAAAAAGAGACAGGGGCCATCCTGAACAGAGTATACCAATGCAGAAAAAAGAATCAGAGACTTAGAAAATCAGAATGCTGCTGACAGTAAAGTCTTGAAAGGCTCGACCAAAGGTAAACATTAAAAAAAAATTTAACCGACCTGGAGATGCATATTAGGAGAAACAATTTAGTTTTCATGGTTCTGGAAGGAGGACTGGAGACAGGTAACTCACACAAGATGATGGGTGACATACTGAGCTATATCCTGGACCTTACAGATAACTACAGTCTATATCCTCACCTGGCACAACCGGAGCCACTGTGCCTCTATCTCATGCATATGCTGAGGTGGAGTGACAGAGAAAAGATCTCTGGAGTCGAGGCAAAGAAAAAGACAGCTGATCTGGAGGGGAAAAGCGTTCCGGGTATATCAGGATTTACCAGTGGAGATTAAAATGAAAGTTTGTAAATACATCTTTACAGATGTAGCCAAACAGCCTGTGTTGAAAATGTTGTAGTGATCCTCAGTAGGCAAACTGATCATAAATGTAGGCCTTAACATTAGGAAAGTAGAAAGTAGATAGCAGAAGTAGAAAACAGTAAATTAGGCACATTTAGGTACAACAACACATTATTTTAATAATGGTGAAGAACATGGCATGACAGGCAGACCTAAAATACTGATAAGCCTGTGTGTGTGTTTCCATAAAATGACAGAATAAAGAATAATATAGTATAATCATATATAATAAAATAAAATCAATAAAACAGTATTTGAAAATATATCTAACAATAACATCATATTTAACAATATGATAACCAAAAATAGGGGAGCTGCTGCTGTTGATGCTGCTGCGATTGCTGTTGCTGCTGCGCAGTTCCTTGCTGCTTCTCCAGGATCTCCCTCACCATCTTCTCCACTGCAGCCTGGGTCAGAGGGGACTCCTGGAGGCAGCTCTCAGCTGATGGTGTGGCTGGAGCTGGTGGATTCACCAGAGCTGGGGGCAAAGTGGTGACAGAGACACTGACTGTTTGACTCCCTGCAGTCAAACGCTGCCACAGCTCCTGGCTCCCCAAGAGCCAACTCAAGTGAATTTAAGAGCTTTTTTTTTTTAAGAAACTGAGCAGGAACATGACAACTACATGTATAAAAGTTACTGCAATAAAATTAAATATCAAAACTGCACAAAATAAATAAGGTCACAAAATTAGGTATTTCACTTCTCTGCATATCTCTGCATTCAGAGTACATTAGTAAGAAACTGAGGAGGACCATGCCAACTGCATGTATAAAAGTTACTACAATAAATTTAAATATCAAAACTGCATAAAATAAATAAGGCTACAAAACAAGATGCTTTCACCTAACCTGTCTTTTGTGGAAGTCAGTGAGACAGTTGGGCATGTACTTTACCTTTGATCAGAGTTTGACTGCAAGAGTAGCGACAGATGGATACTCAGCCATCACATCGCTGCACCAGAAGTTGGAAAGGTTTACGTCGCCGAATTTCTTTTTCAGCGTCTGGTCACATGACAGCTCCACCAGCTGATGTTCTTCGTTGCTTGGCAACATGACGCTTTCCATGTTGACGTTGAAAGGGTCGCGTATCCAGACATTAACGTTATCTCCGTGTCTCTCTGGGAAGTAGTCGTCAAACTGAGATTGAAGTTAATTGAGACGCACCTTGATCGTTTTTTTCCAAGTCATTTTTGGCCGTGGTGTCCAGCTGCTGTGCTTCCTGGCAAGCATTTGGAAACATGTCCAGTCTGTCTTTGGATAAATGATTCACCCACAGTGTGATCTTTTTCTTGAACACAACAATTTTGTCTGACTGTTCAAAAATGTTGTGTCCTTTCCCCTGCATAGACACGTTTATTGTGTTGAGGTGCTCAAAAATATCAGCCAGATATTTCAAGATAAAAGACGAGTACAAAATTAGATGAGCATTAATTATTTTTCATTTTTTTTTAAATTTATTTATTCTTTACAAGCTGTCCGTGACCCGCCCAGAACGTGTCCGCGACCCACCAGTTGAGAATCGCTGGTGTAGAACATCCTCCACTCTCTAGCAGCTCTTTTGGATGAGGCACCTTGGTCCTGCAATGTTCCCTGATGTGCTGCTTGGTAGGATTAGCAGGCACAATCCCACAGAGGGTGTAGGCTTCCTTCAGCTTCTGCAGGTCATCCTGATCCACCACACTGAATGCTGCAGACAGGAACTTGCAGGGGGTGCTGTCGAGTGGATAGTGTTCAGACACACACTCCCTTGTAAACCTATGCATGCAGTGGAACAAATCCAGCTTCACAGTGATGTCCGGGTTGAAGCTGCTGCGTGACGCACACATGTTTGCCAACTTTCCAGAGGTGGCCTCAGCCACGATGGCATCAGTGGTCTTCCAGGCATCCCACTGAAGGTGCTCATGAGGCTCAGGGTCCAGGACTCGGAATGGAGCACAGCAGTATCTAATTATGCAAAAAAGCAAAGAGAAATTGTATTGAAAATGTGATGTGAAATTGGCTGATATACATTTTCATTACAGATTTAAATACTCAGTAAATGCAGCACTTTAAAATGATATAAATGATGATTTCTATTCATTCTATGTATGAAATGATTTAATCTAAACTGAATAAAGATGTAATCTGACTACAGGTTCAGGTTTTGATTCATACCTGTCCACCCACTGGTACTTGGCCTTCTCTACCCCAGCAGAGTTGTAGCAGTGGGCCAGCCCCTCATACATTGGCCCCAAGGACTTGTCACAATCTGACTGAAGCATCACCCAGGACAGGATCATCCAATTTTCATTCATAATGGCATATGATGATATTGTGCCAGATGATAAAGTGATCTTCTTAGCCAGTCGACGAGTGTGATCTGATCTGAAGACCTACCCAAATGTTCCTTGTAGGAGCAAATTCAGGACTGGCTCCTACCGTTGATACTCCTGGAGGAGGCACTCAGTCAGATTGCCCGAAGAGACAGAGACCCCATACCAGCCATCAGTATCTTCATATTTGCCAAATGGTGCAGGGGAGTCGTCATGGCGTAGAAAACCAGTGATGGTTTTCTGTCCATACAGCCCTACCTCCTCATCCCTGATGTTCTGCACAGCAAGCAGGTAGGCCAGGTTTGCACGCTCATATTTGAGGTGGAGCAACTCATTCACCTGGTTGGCCATGTCATGTGGAGACTTGCCTTTTCTCCTTAGCTCATCCATCACCATCTTGCATATGGCCTTCTTGCGGGTGAGGAAGGCTGGGAGAATGTTAGAAAATCTCTTCAAGAGCATTTCCAGTCACTGAAGCTTGTCAGCAAACCGGTACCGTTTACACATCTTGCAGTTGAGACGGAAGGCAAAGATATAATACTGGCCACTGGTGCCGACAATCACTCGAGGCCTTCCTACACCTGAAGAGACAACCTGGGGAGAAGGACAGCCATAGAGACAAGGCAGCATGTAGTTGTTCCCGAGTCGCTCCATGATGGCATGCTCAGGCTTCCACATGAAGAAAGGATGGAGATGGAAGTACTTGGGTGATGACAGCTCAGAAATGGAGTCAATGAGTTCAGGCTGAGGTGGATAACGCCACAAGGACACCATATTCATTGGATGCCGGACTGGTCGGGACCCTGGCCATAGACCCAAGGCCTCCAGCTCAGTTTTCATCCAGATGCGCTGTTGGAGAGAGCAGTTCCAGAAGCAGAAGCAGGCTGGGCAGGTGCAGAGGAGGCTGCAAGTGGCAGTACAGAGGAGGCTGCAAGTAAAGGTGTAGAGGAGGCTGCAGGTGGACGTGTGGAGGAGGTTGCAGGCAGATGTGTGGAGGAGGCTGCTACGGGCGGACGTGTGGAGGAGGCTGCAGGTGGACACACAGAGAGGGGTGCTGCAGGAGGATGTACAGAGGAGGCTGCAGGTGGACATGCAGAGGAGGCTACTGTAGGGGGATGTGCAGAGGAGGCTTAAAAGACAGAAAAAACATTTGATTACTCAGTTGTGGTTAGTGGTTAGTAAAGAATTATGAGTAATATTACTGGCAAAACTTAGCCTGAGATAGATAATTAGGTTGCCCCCTGCAGTACTGCAGGAAGGACAAAAGGCTGTCTTTGCTGTGTCACACAGGGTTGAAATGGCCTGCCTCCTCCTCTTGTTCAGCTTTCTTGATGAGGTTCAAGCTGTAGCCCACATCATTTTCAAGGAGCCCTTGTATTTTCCAAACTGGAGGGTGTATTCCTCCAACATCTCCAGCTTGTCAGAGATGTCCCCCCCCCCCCACCCCCCCACGCTCCAGGACCACCTTATAGGCATTAGCCCTCACCACCCCCTCCTTCAGTGCTGCAGACTTGTCTTGCAAGGAGGAATTGTCTTTGATCCTCCTTGCCTTCTCAGATAGGTCCTGCCATAAATGGCCTGATGGGCCTCGTCTGAAGGACACAGTGATCCTACCCGGAGAGAAACTAAATTTCTTCATGCTCTCAGTCTGTTTAAGACAAATATGTGTGATTGATTAACACATTACTGTATACACTAAAACAAATATATGTGGTTTGACATACATGGGCAATAATTTAGTTTTGTCCATAATCCGTCACTCACTAGTATTATAAAAAATATTTTATTAATACTACAATCAATCTATTCATTAACCCAAAGCATCTGAATCACACTTGTTTCAGGTTTAGATAATAGTAAGACTTAATTGCAATGATTATTTCAATTTCACATTTCCTCTTGCAGTAATTTACCTGCTGTGGAGGTGCACCACTGTTAAATTACAGAAGAAAATTAATTACAAATTAATTTACCTGACTTTCAGTCGATAGTTTATATCTATGCCAACATTTAACACAAATCACCAACTGCAGAAAATTACATAACGTATGCTGAGCTAACTGGAAAAATTACCGTTTTAGCTAACATTACCTTAGACGTCAGTTAACTTACTGTAAACTAGTTACAGACTACAGAGATGACAGGTTTCATGAAAAAAAAGGAAAGGGGTTGGCGAAAGTAAATGCGCTAGAACAACTGTGCATTACAAATTACATATACTTTCATTTATAGTTTGAGTTATACAACAATAAAACGTTACCTTTCACAGTTTATGCTTGATTTCCTATACTTCCTCTGTTTCTCTAGAAGGAATTCGAAACAGTGCCACCCCGTTATCATTTAGTGGCGAAACCGAGTATTACATTTGTATTGTTAAGAACTGCAATAGAGAATGAATGGGAAAAGTAAAGGGAGTTAAGCTTAACTATTCCCAGCTCCCACACAAAAAGTCCCCGATTCGAAACTAGGCGGAAACACTTCTTTGTGTTCACTCGGAATAACTGAATCAAACTGTGCTTTCTCATATTAGCAGTGAGAAGGACGCATAGACTTCAAGTTTGGTGCTCCAATGTCAGCGGAGAACTTGCTTATGTCTTATTCTGTGTCGCTTTTGTTTGTTTTCAAACCATCCTCGACGTTGCCCAAAAGCAAGGACGACCTCCTGTATTTGAAATGTTTGGATATGCTCAAGCAATTGAAGACATGTCGGGGGGGGGGTCAAGTGCTTTGAGCCACCCGCGTGAACGGTGCCAAGCTTTTCACAGTTTCCGTAGTGTAGTGGTTATCACGTTCGCCTAACACGCGAAAGGTCCCCGGTTCGAAACCGGGCGGAAACACTCCTCTGTTTATGCTCACTCTGAGTCATGAATAAAATCAAACGACGGCGATTCAGACCAGCAGCACACTGGGCGGTATGCAGCGCCGCGTCAAACCATAGAAAACCGCATGGAGCTAACGGAGGCACGAGGCACGAGGGATAAAGGAGTCACCGCGACATAGTCATGTCTAATAACCGCTTCCAGTCATGCTTTGTGCCCAGCCCTTTTTCTCATTTCTGCACGGGAACGCGGCAGGCCCATGTCCCGGCCGTATCGCTCTGTCGGACAGGAGGAGGAGCACGCATGGTGTTGCTGGTGTATTGCTTTTGTCTGGCCCGGTGAACAATCGGCAGCTGGCAGAAAAGTCAACTCTCCCCGTCGGGGAATCGAACCCCGGTCTTCCGCGTGACAGGCGGAGATACTGTCCACTATACTAACGAGGACGGCTGCACCACTCTCGGCACGTCAGCGGGCCGGTGGGGCGGTTCCCACCTTTGTGGGGAACGCGTCAGCGGGCCGGTGGGGCGGTTCCCACCTTTGCGGGGAACGCTCCAGCGGTCATCCAGATGTTTGAACGGAGAAGTCGCATGTCAACCTCATGGTGGCGCCAGGGGAGGAGGCAAAGGATCGCCGAAGCCATCGGAAGGCATCGCTCGGGAGCCACGAATGTCTGTACCAAATTTTGGCCCAACCCATCAAGCAGGTGTTCACATATATCACAAGTGAAATCCTCAGCTTCTGCTGGCGCTGGAGAAAACGTCAGAGGGTGACCAAAGTGCTTAGAATGCATCCTGTGGGGACCGTGAAGCTCTGTCCCAACTCTCACGGCAATCCATCTAACGGTTGTCCAGATACTTCACTCTGGGCCACAAATGTCGACCTCACGGTGGCACTGGGGGACAAGTGAAGAGGATCACCAGAGTCAGTAGGATTCATCCTCTGGGGACCAGGGATGAATGTCTGGACTGCAATTTCCTTGCAATCCATCCAACAGTCGTTGAGATATTTAAGTCTGGGCCAAAGTGGTGTACCGACCCACGCTGCCATCCGTACAGCCATGCAGCTAGCGTGGCAGAAAACGGAGTGAAAGTTGTAGAGTTGAGGCCTTGACATTTACATCTGGGTTTTGCTACCGCCGAAACGACTGATTCTGTCGCTTCTCTGAGGACAGTCTCCATTGACGGTTCACTGAAATGTCTCCAATGCCGCGGCACGAGTGCTTGTCTCGTCTGATTTTGTATCACCCTTTTCTTTCCTTTGCCTTTTTAGCGATCCTTAACGCTGCGCGCACGAGTGATGTCCTGCATTTGAAATGTCTGGATGTGGTCAAGCGATTGGAAGACACGTCTGGAGGTCAGTGTGCACAAATGCTTTAACTGGCCCCGGAGGCCGCGGCCCACCTTTTTCACAGTTTCCGTAGTGTAGTGGTTATCACGTTCGCCTCACACGCGAAAGGTCCCCGGTTCGAAACCGGGCGGAAACACTTCTTTGCGTTCATCACACGGAGTAACTGAATCAAACTGTGCTGTCTCATATTAGCAGTGAGAAGGACGCATAGACTTCAAGTTTGGTGCTCCAATGTCAGCGGAGAACTTGCTTATGTCTTATTCTGTGTCGCTTTTGTTTGTTTTCAAACCATCCTCGACGTTGCCCAAAAGCAAGGACGACCTCCTGTATTTGAAATGTTTGGATATGCTCAAGCAATTGAAGACATGTCGGGGGGGGGGGGGGGGGTCAAGTGCTTTGAGCCACCCGCGTGAACGGTGCCAAGCTTTTCACAGTTTCCGTAGTGTAGTGGTTATCACGTTCGCCAAACACGCGAAAGGTCCCCGGTTCGAAACCGGGCGGAAACACTTCTCTGTTTATGCTCACTCTGAGTCATGAATAAAATCAAACGACGGCGATTCAGACCAGCAGCACACTGGGCGGTATGCAGCGCCGCGTCAAACCATAGAAAACCGCATGGAGCTAACGGAGGCACGAGGCACGAGGGATAAAGGAGTCACCGCGACATAGTCATGTCTAATAACCGCTTCCAGTCATGCTTTGTGCCCAGCCCTTTTTCTCATTTCTGCACGGGAACGCGGCAGGCCCATGTCCCGGCCGTATCGCTCTGTCGGACAGGAGGAGGAGCACGCATGGTGTTGCTGGTGTATTGCTTTTGTCTGGCCCGGTGAACAATCGGCAGCTGGCAGAAAAGTCAACTCTCCCCGTCGGGGAATCGAACCCCGGTCTTCCGCGTGACAGGCGGAGATACTGTCCACTATACTAACGAGGACGGCTGCACCACTCTCGGCACGTCAGCGGGCCGGTGGGGCGGTTCCCACCTTTGCGGGGAACGCTCCAGCGGTCATCCAGATGTTTGAACGGAGAAGTCGCATGTCAACCTCATGGTGGCGCCAGGGGAGGAGGCAAAGGATCGCCGAAGCCATCGGAAGGCATCGCTCGGGAGCCACGAATGTCTGTACCAAATTTTGGCCCAACCCATCAAGCAGGTGTTCACATATATCACAAGTGAAATCCTCAGCTTCTGCTGGCGCTGGAGAAAACGTCAGAGGGTGACCAAAGTGCTTAGAATGCATCCTGTGGGGACCGTGAAGCTCTGTCCCAACTCTCACGGCAATCCATCTAACGGTTGTCCAGATACTTCACTCTGGGCCACAAATGTCGACCTCACGGTGGCACTGGGGGAAAAGTGAAGAGGATCACCAGAGTCAGTAGGATTCATCCTCTGGGGACCAGGGATGAATGTCTGGACTGCAATTTCCTTGCAATCCATCCAACAGTCGTTGAGATATTTAAGTCTGGGCCAAAGTGGTGTACCGACCCACGCTGCCATCCGTACAGCCATGCAGCTAGCGTGGCAGAAAACGGAGTGAAAGTTGTAGAGTTGAGGCCTTGACATTTACATCTGGGTTTTGCTACCGCCGAAACGACTGATTCTGTCGCTTCTCTGAGGACAGTCTCCATTGACGGTTCACTGAAATGTCTCCAATGCCGCGGCACGAGTGCTTGTCTCGTCTGATTTTGTATCACCCTTTTCTTTCCTTTGCCTTTTTAGCGATCCTTAACGCTGCGCGCACGAGTGATGTCCTGCATTTGAAATGTCTGGATGTGGTCAAGCGATTGGAAGACACGTCTGGAGGTCAGTGTGCACAAATGCTTTAACTGGCCCCGGAGGCCGCGGCCCACCTTTTTCACAGTTTCCGTAGTGTAGTGGTTATCACGTTCGCCTCACACGCGAAAGGTCCCCGGTTCGAAACCGGGCGGAAACACTTCTTTGCGTTCATCACACGGAGTAACTGAATCAAACTGTGCTGTCTCATATTAGCAGTGAGAAGGACGCATAGACTTCAAGTTTGGTGCTCCAATGTCAGCGGAGAACTTGCTTATGTCTTATTCTTTGTCGCTTTTGTTTGTTTTCAAACCATCCTCGACGTTGCCCAAAAGCAAGGACGACCTCCTGTATTTGAAATGTTTGGATATGCTCAAGCAATTGAAGACATGTCGGGGGGGGGGGGGTCAAGTGCTTTGAGCCACCCGCGTGAACGGTGCCAAGCTTTTCACAGTTTCCGTAGTGTAGTGGTTATCACGTTCGCCTAACACGCGAAAGGTCCCCGGTTCGAAACCGGGCGGAAACACTCCTCTGTTTATGCTCACTCTGAGTCATGAATAAAATCAAACGACGGCGATTCAGACCAGCAGCACACTGGGCGGTATGCAGCGCCGCGTCAAACCATAGAAAACCGCATGGAGCTAACGGAGGCACGAGGCACGAGGGATAAAGGAGTCACCGCGACATAGTCATGTCTAATAACCGCTTCCAGTCATGCTTTGTGCCCAGCCCTTTTTCTCATTTCTGCACGGGAACGCGGCAGGCCCATGTCCCGGCCGTATCGCTCTGTCGGACAGGAGGAGGAGCACGCATGGTGTTGCTGGTGTATTGCTTTTGTCTGGCCCGGTGAACAATCGGCAGCTGGCAGAAAAGTCAACTCTCCCCGTCGGGGAATCGAACCCCGGTCTTCCGCGTGACAGGCGGAGATACTGTCCACTATACTAACGAGGACGGCTGCACCACTCTCGGCACGTCAGCGGGCCGGTGGGGCGGTTCCCACCTTTGCGGGGAACGCTCCAGCGGTCATCCAGATGTTTGAACGGAGAAGTCGCATGTCAACCTCATGGTGGCGCCAGGGGAGGAGGCAAAGGATCGCCGAAGCCATCGGAAGGCATCGCTCGGGAGCCACGAATGTCTGTACCAAATTTTGGCCCAACCCATCAAGCAGGTGTTCACATATATCACAAGTGAAATCCTCAGCTTCTGCTGGCGCTGGAGAAAACGTCAGAGGGTGACCAAAGTGCTTAGAATGCATCCTGTGGGGACCGTGAAGCTCTGTCCCAACTCTCACGGCAATCCATCTAACGGTTGTCCAGATACTTCACTCTGGGCCACAAATGTCGACCTCACGGTGGCACTGGGGGAAAAGTGAAGAGGATCACCAGAGTCAGTAGGATTCATCCTCTGGGGACCAGGGATGAATGTCTGGACTGGACGCTGCATACCACACTGGGCGGTATGCAGCGCCGCGTCAAACCATAGAAAACCGCATGGAGCTAACGGAGGCACGAGGCACGAGGGATAAAGGAGTCACCGCGACATAGTCATGTCTAATAACCGCTTCCAGTCATGCTTTGTGCCCAGCCCTTTTTCTCATTTCTGCACGGGAACGCGGCAGGCCCATGTCCCGGCCGTATCGCTCTGTCGGACAGGAGGAGGAGCACGCATGGTGTTGCTGGTGTATTGCTTTTGTCTGGCCCGGTGAACAATCGGCAGCTGGCAGAAAAGTCAACTCTCCCCGTCGGGGAATCGAACCCCGGTCTTCCGCGTGACAGGCGGAGATACTGTCCACTATACTAACGAGGACGGCTGCACCACTCTCGGCACGTCAGCGGGCCGGTGGGGCGGTTCCCACCTTTGCGGGGAACGCTCCAGCGGTCATCCAGATGTTTGAACGGAGAAGTCGCATGTCAACCTCATGGTGGCGCCAGGGGAGGAGGCAAAGGATCGCCGAAGCCATCGGAAGGCATCGCTCGGGAGCCACGAATGTCTGTACCAAATTTTGGCCCAACCCATCAAGCAGGTGTTCACATATATCACAAGTGAAATCCTCAGCTTCTGCTGGCGCTGGAGAAAACGTCAGAGGGTGACCAAAGTGCTTAGAATGCATCCTGTGGGGACCGTGAAGCTCTGTCCCAACTCTCACGGCAATCCATCTAACGGTTGTCCAGATACTTCACTCTGGGCCACAAATGTCGACCTCACGGTGGCACTGGGGGAAAAGTGAAGAGGATCACCAGAGTCAGTAGGATTCATCCTCTGGGGACCAGGGATGAATGTCTGGACTGCAATTTCCTTGCAATCCATCCAACAGTCGTTGAGATATTTAAGTCTGGGCCAAAGTGGTGTACCGACTGTTGGGCCTCCACATGCAGTCAGACAAAGATGGGCCTACATGGAAACCCTGAGGCCTGGCCACGAGGCCGCCTTTGTCCCCTGAAACAAAGGATCAGCGCCAAAAGGCTGACCACTAACTCCATCCCCCAGTGTGCACCACTTCACACCTAGGTGATAAGTAGGAAACGGCCCAGCACAGTCTCTGATTGGCAGAGACGCACCAACATTACGGGGAGTCATGGCAACGGAGCCGTGACGTCATTCCCCTTTAAAACACGGAGCGGGACAGAATCTCGTCCTCTTTCAGGTGCTCTTGCTTAGGAGAAGGTCCGCCTTTTCGACCAGCTGGATCGCCAACGAAAGGGACTCGTACACGTGTGCTATTCCCCCTTCTCTTTTGGAGTATCTCCCCTCGCTGGACGAGACGAGACCTCGACCCGTGTTCACCCGAACACCGTAACGTACCGGATCCGCGAGAGACTGCTGTTGCAACCCAGCGCTCTCACCCAATACCTGCAGAAGGGAGAAAGGATTTTCTCCACGGAGACGCGGATAACTTCTACGCCCCGCTGTCTACCGACTAAGTCGACTACCCTGCGTTCTTCGCTGCCCCACCGAGGAACCAGCGCCGTCATTCCCGGGAAACCAGGACGGTTCTGCCAGCATCACGCACCGGAGGACCCGCTGCTGGATTTCACTGACGGACTTTTCCCCACACACATCGGTTCGCTCCGGAGAGCGACACAAGTAAGAGGTTGTCTGGGCAGAGATAGCATTAGAGTTGTGTGTTTGTGAACTTAGTGTTTGAACTGTTTTGTGTGTTTAACGGACCGCCGAGTCCTGTTTGCTGCTGTACTCCGAGGAGTATATGTTTTAAGTTGCTGCCTGTTTAGTTTGTGTTCACCACGCTAAACTGTTTGTGTTATCCCGTTCGGGATTCCTGTGTGCGCCACCGCAAGTGGAAAGTAAGTTGCTTTGTCGGTCCACAACTAGACAACGTGCGTACCGACTGCCGTCCGTACTCCCGTTCTCTGTAGACAAAGCAACCGCTACTCTCCCCTCACGGTCGCGAGACCGAGAGTCGAACTCCTTTCCTCTCTTTCCTTCCTTTACTAACACCCACACACACACACGCACATACACTTGCACATCCGTCTAACTACGCACGTTTTCCACACATCTGATAGTCAGATAACAGAGGGCCATAGCGCCGTCTTGCCCCTTTGTTACCCGCTATCAGACACGTGAGTGCAGAAACGCCACCGACCACCGGTCGGCGCTATCTGCTATTGTTAACTGGAACTCTGCGGCGTCTTCCGCCGGTTGTCCTAACGTGACGCGACTTCCCCCGGAAGCCGCGCCATCTTGAGTCACTTGCATCGTCACGTGATCCACGTCGGCCATCTTGTGACTCATACACACACACCCACACACATACACGCTTACACATACTCTTACCTCCTCCCTCTCACACACACACACACACACACACACACACACACACACACACACACACACGCTTCGGTTTACCTTTACCCAGCTGCTGTTTTATGTGTTCTCTTTGCTAGTATTAGTGGTAGTGTAGTATTTTGTTGATTGAAGCAATTGTTGACTTTGTTAATTCTTGTGGAAGTTAATAAATACTATTAGTAGCTTTAAAGAGAAGTTTTCTTGTCATTATTGTGCATCTATTATTGTGATAAGTGGCTGATTGAGGGAGCCAGTGCTCGGACTCTCACCTTCACCATTCACTTATAGGTGCTGATACCCCAGGTGTTAGCTCCCCTTAAGTGAATACTTTGTTTATGAGACTACCTTTACAGTTGGTTATTAGTCCCGGTCTCCGGGTGGTGCCCCGCATTATTAACTGAGTTAATAAATTTTAATTTCATAATTTATAATTATCTCTGATAATTACAAATTATAGCTAATAACCAAACGCACTCCTTTCAAGCCCAACAAGTGGTGCCCCGTGTGAGGCTACTAATATATCAGCCTTATCATAGTATTTATGCACAATAATTCATAATTAATAATTTTAAATTATTAATGATTTTTCAAAAAATTTGATTTTTTTTGAAATTGCTTTCTCTAGTGCTCTGCCAAGCATATATACTAGTGGTTGTGTATTGTGTATACTAGCGGTTGTGTTAGCGTTAGTAAAGAGTTTGTTAGCATTTGCATGCTAGTTGGATAGTCCCTAACACACTAATTAGTTGATATTCACCTTTAGTGCTTTAGTCACTACTAAGGTCCTGCTAGGACAGGGACAGGTTGCAGTGTTTGAATAATCAACTGTGTAAGTCACAGGTTAACCTCTCACCTGTGCACCTAGCAACATTAGCAGTAACCACACATTCATAGCCGCTGTGTGACGCGTGCTAACATGAGCCGCCAAAACCCCCACGCGGCTGGAGCTGAAGCTCCACAGGGAATTCAGGACCTAGACCTACAGGATACGGTCGCTTCCCTTGTCCGCCTCTCCATACGAGAGAGGGACCATTTGACCAGTTGTAGCCTCAGAGAGTGCGATGAGATGCTGAGGGAACTAAGGGAGTACGCGAACAACCCGGCTGGGAAACCAGAGCGTACAATCCCAGACGTGATCGGTCAGATGTTCCTAATCCAGCAACGCAGAGCCCAGCTACAGCGAGAAGAGGACTTAGAGCAGCTGGCTCAGCTGCAGCGCAGCTACCAAGCTGTGCAAACATCCAATTTCAAGCTCCAGCAGGAAGCTGAGAGCGCCCGGGTTGAACTGGCTCGGACGCAGGAGGACCGAGCAGCCCTGCGTGCAGCCATCCAAACGATCCAGGAAGCCAGCGACAGTAGCAGCGAGGAGACTGAGGTTGGCCAGGTAAGTACTGCTACCAGCCCAACCCCCCAGGAAACCAAGAGTGAGACTGGCGGTGCCGACAAAGGTCCACCGCTGCCCCTCACAGGAACTGGGAGCTCCATCTTGGCCGCTGGCCAGCGTCCACTACCGTCGCTCCCCCCACTCGTGCAGGAGGCTGATGCACCGGATGAAACTAGTCTGCTACGCATGCAGCTTCAAGCTGCGCAGGCGAGGGAGCTCGCCCTGCACAGGAGACTTGAAGCTGCCCAGCTGCAGCAACTGGCTACCCCGGTTGACATGGGGGCGCGCCCCAGGAGTCTAGCGACCCCTGGTGACGCAGCCTACCACCTCCCCGTTTCGGACGCATACCGAGTGTCCTCGACGATCCGCTCACGGAGCACGACCGCTCCGCCATCCAGGGATATGTTGCAGTCTGCCCTGAAACAAAGGGGTCAGTACTACAACCAGACTCCCTCCACACTGCAAGGTGCAAGGTACCCGTCTCACCACCACGATGAGTTTGGCTACGAGGGGATGATGGAGGATCCGGATGGCCCGCCGCCGCCAACTTACGGTTTGAGAACCCGTCAAATCGAGTCTCTCGCCCGTGATGTAGAGCGATTCGACCCGAGAAATCACGAGGCAAACATCGATGATTATCTCAGGGAGATTGAGCGGTGCCTAGTTGATCTTCCATATGCCTCTCCACGTGAAAAGCTCAAGCTGGTGTGGAAAACCACGGCAAGAGAAGTCCACGTTTTCATGGAATCTCTGTCAGCGGAGACCAGAGACTGGTACCCAGCCCTCTGCAGAGCCTTGCGGGAGGAATACTCGCCGTACGCGGACGAAACCTCCGCCACTCTCAGCGCCCTTACCATCACCCAGAAGAAACACGAGTCTCCGCGCGAGTATTACAGGCGTCTGAGAGCCGCCTACTTCCAAGGGCGCAATGCCCCTGGCCTGGAAGAGGAGCAAGCCTTCCGATCCCTCTTCCTCCACAACCTCCATGAAAGCATCCGGTACGATGTTACCATGCACTGCCGCACCGGTAACTACACGATGCAAGAAATCAGGAGATACGCTCAGATGGCATGGGAAACACGCATCCGCCCAACCAAAGGGCAGGAGATGGAAGCCAGAGTCCTTGAGGTCCGAACCTTAGGAAACGACACTTTGAAGCTAGAAGGCGATGAAGTGCCCCGCCCCAAGGGCAATTTCAGAACGGGGCCCCAAGGACACCGACCACCTCGCCAGCAAGGGGAAGCACAGAGCCGAAGAAGTGGCAACCAAGCGCAGAACCAGGGCCACTTTAAGCCGCGAAGGCAGGAGTCTCACCAGGTGAAAAAGGGAGTCCACTTTGAGCAGAACACTAAGCACCTGAATCAGTCAGGTAAAACCAGGAACTCCACTAGGAAGGAACGCCTAAAGCAGGAAATGGAGGACTTGGTGCGGAGATGCTTGACTGAGGTGTCAAGGCAGTTTGAGGCGCCTCGCAGCCTTCCAGGACCACCGGATCCCCCAGAAGATCCCGGTCGGGGCCCCTCATCTTGACTAGGCCAAGTCCCCTTCCCCACCTCCGCCAAGGTTTACTTTGTGGGCTGGGGAAGGGAAACCGAGAGGGCCAAGCCGCTACCCCATGTAAGCACATCTGACCCTCAACACACTCCTTTCTTGACCTTCCTCGGTGACCTTGTCCGCAAGGGCAATGGTCGCCGCATCTACACCTCAGTGGTGATAGGGGGGTGTGTCAACTCCCTGGCACTACTTGACACTGGTTCAGAGATCAGCCTGATGTCTTCTAGCACGTTTGCAGAGGTTGCCAGAGTGATGCTCTCACTTGGAAAACCCCTGCAAATTGAGGCCTGTAATGTGAGTATAACTAGTTATACCCAGGACAGGTCTCCCATCACCCAACGTGCTTGGATCGACCTCACCTTCCAGGAAATGACTCTTGTGCACCCCATTTACATCTGTATCATCGATACAGAGCCACTGCTTATTGGACAAGACCTGCTGGACCGACTGGCCCCCCTCATCGACTGTCACCGCGGACTCATTTGGGCTCAGGTGGATACCCCAAAGCCACTTGGTTCAAGTAGCCGCCCACCAGCTTCTGATGGACGAGTCGCCGTCGTCCAGGAATCCAGATGTCCTCTGCCAATAATCATGCCTCTTCCAGAGCCCGAGTCTGGCTCTGAATCTTCCATGTCGTCCTTGCGCGCGCAGCCATCGTCCGACCGCTCCAACTCCTTGGAGGATCATGAGTCCTTCCTTTGCTCACTGGAGAACGTGAACCCGTCTTTGTACAGCCCCCACGTGGTCGGAGGCGTACACATCAACGGTGTCTTGACCCCCAAGGCGCTCGTAGCGTTATGGTCGGAGAAATCCGCCATCAGTCAGGACCTCTTTAATGACCTGTGTCAACGCAGCACACCTCCGTTCTTCGCACCACGAAGCCACCGTGTCCTTTCTGCAGGATCACCGCAGACGCTCCTTAAGGCCATCGGAGTGTGTGCCCTCTTCATCAAAATAGGGAGAAAACAGGTCGAACACTTCGTGAGCGTTGTCCCACAACTCCAACCCCCGCTCTTTGTGGGGGCAGATCTTCTTGTCAGGCTCGGTGCCAAGCTGGACACAGTGAACCAAGTCCTGTGGTCCCAGGCCAATGCCGAAGCACACCCCCTGACCGTCGAGCCCGCATACATGCTATCAGGTCAGACCATCCCCCAGGCATGTCAGGTTGCCAGCGAAACTGATCTTGTGATTCCTGCACGAACAGCAGGCTTCCCCATCCGCCTTGTGATCCTTAAAGGACAGAAAATCCCTGGGTCACAAGCTTTCTTCCAGCCTTTGCCCCTCTTTTATGAGCTCAACCTGACAGTCTGTGGCACCCCGTTGCTCTCCTTGGATAACCGCTCTACATACATCTTGGTGCAGAACTTGACTCACCTCTCAATCCAGGTAACACCGCGTCGCCCGCTGGGGATGTTGATTGACATCTCTTTCTATGACTTCGAGCTGACCGTGCCAGTCATAGGAGAGCTGCCTCCTTCCCTAGTCAAAGAACACGACCTGGAAGGTGTCCTCTTCACGTACCCGACCAAGATGATCACCATCATCCGCCACGAGACGCTGCAGAGTGAAGCTATCTGTAGCGCAGCTCCAAGCCCTGAAGGTGACATGGTTGTGTACGCCCTTGTGACCCAACCCGGAGACACAGCCTCAGGTGCCGCGGTGACTCAATCCCCACCTGAAGAGCCTTACGCCGGCTTTGAGTCTGAAATCGATCAGCAGCTCGCGAAAGCAGATGCTCTGACCACAGAGGACCAGAGGGAAGCGCTCCGGAAACTGTTCCATGATTTCCTGCCGATCTTTTCTCAGGACTCCCACGACTGTGGAGTCACTGACCTGCACACCGTCCGCATACCGACTGACCCGAACGCGCCACCTTCCTTTGTACGCCAGTACAAGATTCCACTGGCTGCTTACGAGTCAATCCAAGAGATCCTCGACCAGCTGCTGCAGAAGCAGATCATTCGGGAGTGTAATTCCACTTACAACTCTCCGATATGGCCAGTGTTGAAGCCGACTGGTAAATGGCGCCTCACCATTGACTACCGCCCTCTCAACAGGCAGGTCCCGCTTTCCTGCTGGCCCATGATTCACCTGGACCAAGAGCTGGCCAAGGTAAAAGGGGCTCAGTTCTTTTCTACCGTGGACGTGGCCAACGGTTTCTGGACCATGAGGGTTGACCCAGCAGACCAGTACAAGCTGGCTTTCTCTTTTGGCAATCGCCAATACACGTGGAACCGTTGCCCGTTCGGGTATTCAAACTCCCCTGCCGAGTTCAACATCTTCCTCCACAAAGCGATGAGCGATGCCGCCGCCCGTGGGAACCTCATCTACGTGGACGACATCTTGATGAGGAGTCGGACTTTTGACGAGCATCTGGCTGAGATTCGGCACGTGTTGAACCAGCTCTCCGCCGCAGGTGCCAAGTTGTCACTAAAAAAGGGTCAATGGTGTCGAACAAGGGTCGAGTATGTGGGATTGACGGTGGGCGCGGAAGGCATTGAACCCCAATCAGGGAGGATTCAAGCCATCCGCAACATCAAAGCGCCGACAAACGTGTCTGAGCTCAGGAGCTTCTTGGGCGTCTGTAACTACTCTCGACAGTTCATTGAAGACTATGCAGAGATAGCCAGACCTCTCACCGAACTCCTCCGTAAAGACAAGTCATTCGCATGGGAAGAGCCCCAAGAACAGTCCTTCGGCCGTATGAAGGATAAACTCTGCTCAGCTCCCTGTTTGGCCTACCCAGACAAGGACAGAGAGTTCTACCTGGAGGCAAGCTTCTCTTCCCACTGCGTGAGTGCCGCCCTGGCACAGAAGTACGACACCGAAAAAAGAGTCGTCGCCTACGCGAGCCGACCCCTGAGCAGTGTTGAGATGAAGTTCGCTGACTGCGAGAGGGCCCTTCTCGCCACGGTATGGGCTGTGGAGCACTTCCGTAGCTACATTGGTGGCCAGAAGGTGATAATTGAGACGTGTCATCAACCTGTCACCTTCCTGAACAGCCAGCAGCTGAGGGAAGGACGTGTGTCAAACAGTCGCATTGCTGCGTGGATGATGGCGCTACAAGGCTACGATGTTGAGGTGAAGTATGCGCAAAGCCACAAGATGGCCTTGGGTCAAGGCCTAGCTGAGTGCCAGCACTGTGACTGCGAGGGACAGCCAAGCCCCCAATCCTCGACCGTCATTTCACCATCCCTTCCTTCCAACCACCGCTACCATGACGAAAATGCCTGCTTGGACCTCCCAAAGGTCTATGTGGACGGCTGCTCATTCCACCATGAGAGCCAAGTCCAGGCAGGAGTTGGTATTGTTTGGGCCAACCGCACGGTGGAAAAACCGAACCACTACCAGCTAGGCGCAAAGACGAGCCAGTACGCGGAGATTGCTGCAGTGCTCATCGCCCTCCAACAAGCCACTCGGCTAGCTGTTGGACAGCTAGTGATCTGCTCTGATTCCAACTACGCTCGCCACAGCTTCATCTCGCACTTTCCCACATGGAAGGAAAATGGCATGAGGAACGCCAGGAACAAGGAAGTCAAACACTCTGAACTCTTCCTGGCTTGCGACCGCCTTGTGACGGACCATGGGATGACGGTGTACTGGAAGAAAGTCAAAGGCCACTCCCAGGTCTCGGGTCCCGATAAGGATGGCAACGACGAAGCTGACCGGTTAGCCAAGTTAGGCGCCGAGCAGGGGACACCCTGGGAGTTCAGTGAAGAGTGGCTTCCGACGTCCCAAGTCAGTACGGTGAATGCCATCACCCGCCGACAGGCGCGAGAGAGACGAGAGGATCCTCAGTCCCGCGCTCAGACAGTGCATTTGGGTCGGAAACCTGGAGACGCCGATCTGGTTGCCATGCAGGAACGGGACCCTGCCATACAAGCTATCCGGCAGTTGATGGCAGACCCCACGGCACAGCAAACACCTCAACCATCAACTAACGAGTCCAAAGAACTGAAGGCTCTTCGCCATGTCCAACCCCACCTCAGAATTGACAAGGGCCTGCTGGTCTACAGTCCTGGTGGTCAGGGACCGGCTCGTTGGGTCGTCCCGACGGACCATAGGGGGGTGATACTGGCCCACGCCCACGACTCCCCTGTCGGGGGTCACCGGAGCTACAAGGCCACTCTGAAAACCCTGCAGCAGGTTGCCTACTGGCCATCCATGGCCCGTGACACGCAACTCTACGTCCAAGGATGTCTGGTTTGCTGTCAATTTCAACCGTCACGACCCTTGAACCGAGCCCCACTCCAGGGCCGAGGGATCACCTTCCCATGGTCCCACCTCCAGATGGACTGGATTGGTCCAGTCCCCAAGTCTTCAAGAGGCAACAAATATCTCTTGACCGTGACCTGCTCGTTCACAAAGTGGGTTGAATGTCTTCCGGCGCCCAACGACACGGCTGTGACAACAGCAGTCCTGCTGCTAAACCACGTCTTCAGCCGCTGGGGGCTGCCACTCTCCGTCGACTCAGACAGAGGCACTCACTTCACCTCGAGTGTTATGACAGCCATGTTTGAGATTCTGGGAGTGGAGGTCAACTTCCACATCCCATACCACCCCCAGTCATCAGGTCAAGTCGAGCGTGCCAATCGCACTATCATCAGTATGCTGAAGAAGTATGTTAATGGTAGTGGCAAGGACTGGGACGTGAAACTCCCTCTGGCGTTGATGGCCATCCGGTCTACCCCGCACCGCTCTACGGGAGTGACGCCTTTCGAAATGATGACTGGGAGAGAAATGACCTTGCCGTTACATCTTCTGTATTGCCCAGAGGATGTAAGTGTGGCAACGGCCTACACCGCACACCAGTACGTCACTGATCTGCGAGACCACCTCAGAGTCACATTTGCATGGGCCCAGGAGAACCTGGAAACTAGTGCCAGAGGAGCAAAGGCCTACTACGATAGGAAAACGTCCAATCGTGAGTACAGTGTAGGCGACAAAGTGCTCTATTTCAGGTTTGCCAACCCGGTAGGACAGTCCAAGAAGTTCCTACCCAGCTGGGCTGGCCCCTATGAGGTTGTGGGAAAGCTCTCTCCGGTAGCCTACCGGATCAGAGTTTCCAAACCGAGTCAGGCGCCAACCTACAAATGGGTTCATGCAAATCAGATCAAGCTTTTCCGTCCATTTTCGCTCCCGAGGGGAGAGGCCGTCTCCACACCCGAAAGGGGGGAGCAGTCTGCACCCCAAAGGGGGGAGGACGACGTATAGTAGCTCCGCAGGGACAGCTGCATGCCTCCTACCTCCCCGCCGGCATGCACTAACACCTAACCCCTACTTCCCCTTCCTGACAAGTAATCAACATTTTGGTCTGTTCCAGGATGAAACTCCCTTGGATCCTTGGCATCTTCCTCACCATACGGGTTGCTGTGCCCACTGATGTGGTCAACCTTGGCCCCCCAACCGGTATCGTCCTGCAGGAGATACCGGGACTCCTAATCACCCGGTGCGGCCTATACACCCAAAGAATCTACGTCCGACTAGATCCTTGGGATGTGTACCGCAAGCACATCCGCCTGCCTCCCCGCCTGACGGAGGGCAGACTGAGCGGAACCCAAACACACGACACCGTTGAGCACGCCAAACGAACAACCATCCATATGCTCGAACAGCTGCAGAAGTTCCTGGTCACAGAGAAGGACCTCAGTAGTGGGAAACGACCAAAGAGGTTCCTCGGAGGACTGTTCACCGCAGTCTCGGCCATTGGATCGCTGTTTTCAATTGGACTATCGGCTGCCAACTCTGTCAGTATTAAAGCCCTTCAAAGGCACATGGGCGAACTCAGTGAGGAAATGCCAGAAATCCAACAGAGACTCCTCAACCAACGTGAACAATTACAAGACTTGGGTAAAACCCTCCAGGGTACCATAGTGACCGTTAACCTTCATTCTGCCCTCATCAACAACACCTTGCATGCCTTAGGGACGTTGTCAGAAGTGGTCAGGGATGATTTTATGTACGTACGCGTAGTGAGAGATCTAATGCAGGACCTCCTTAGGGAAATTAGCTCCTCAGTTAGCAGTCTGAGTGGTGGGCAAATACCGACCTACCTCGTTCCCATGAGCCTGGTCGAGCAAACCCTCAGATCCGCAACAACTACTGTGGTACAGTCATCACAAGCTCACTTGGCATATAGTCTTGGCAGTGCAATCCCAGTTTATGTGAACCCACAGAACCTGGAGATAGGGTTCCTTCTCAACCTCCCTATCATAGAACGGCAGAATGTGTATAGGTTAAAATCAGTGCTGAATGTTGGGTTTTGGCAAGATAACACCCATGTCCACCTCAAAACACCACCAACACTCGCATACCACGACGATGACCCCTCGCTCTACCTTAGCCCCAACCTTAACTTGTGTACTAAAACTAAGGACGTTCACTGGGTTTGCCCAGGCAATCCCTTCATTCGGGATGTCAGCAATTATCTCTGCGGCCTAAGAGCCGAGTCCCCTGAACAAAAGTGTCAGGGTAGGCTGTCTGTTAAAGACGAAGGTATGGACACTAAGGTAGAACGAGCGGGTAGTCGATGGCTCGTTAGCACACCTGCTAACGAAGCCCTAATGGCCTACGATCGTCATGACACAACCACTAAATTGACCCTACCCAACCAGACAATGTTCTTGACGGTTCCTCAGGGAGCCACCATACACTTTGGTGACATTGTCCTCCATCATCTCAACCCTGACCAACACGACACGGAGATTGAGATTATGGACGCATTCAGAGGTCACAACTTAACCATTGACGACACCCTTCAGCAACAGCTCCTGGCTGAGGGAACCAAATTAGTGAAGTTTAGTGTCAAACCGTCTGGACTCACTACGGCTTACTTTAGGCACACGTCGTCACCTTCACAGGAACATCATGTCAGTTGGGCCGCCTTTGGGCTCCTTCTTAGTGGTTGGGTCATCACGGCAGTCATCGCACACATCATGTTCAGATACATTCGCAGGTTGCAGGCCAGACTGGACACCCTTTTAGTAGTCCCACGACGCTTCACGCACCAGTCTGCGTCTGCCCCTCGCACTAACACCAGTCCTCTCCAGGAGTAGGCCTAACGGCCTCTAACCCCCTCCTGCTTTTCTTCACCCCTACCTTGGGCTTTCCCCTAGTGCCAGTGGTGAACATGGAGCAGCAAAGGATTGTAAGTGTACCTGAATGTATTTTTTTTTTCCCCTTTTGTTTGATGTGTAGCGTAGTTTAGTGACATTCTGCCCAGACGAAACCTCAGTGCTTATCTGCCCAGACACTAAAACCTCTGCTCACTGGATTGTACAGACTCTGACTTTTCCTCAGGTATCATGGACTCTTTGTTTCAAGGATATGGACTATGCAACTCACTGGTCATACCTCCTACATGGATTAGTTGGCCCTTGGGTTGCTCTGAAGACTGTGGCCTCACCCCACTCCTCAGACCAAAGGGGGGATGTTGGGCCTCCACATGCAGTCAGACAAAGATGGGCCTACATGGAAACCCTGAGGCCTGGCCACGAGGCCGCCTTTGTCCCCTGAAACAAAGGATCAGCGCCAAAAGGCTGACCACTAACTCCATCCCCCAGTGTGCACCACTTCACACCTAGGTGATAAGTAGGAAACGGCCCAGCACAGTCTCTGATTGGCAGAGACGCACCAACATTACGGGGAGTCATGGCAACGGAGCCGTGACGTCATTCCCCTTTAAAACACGGAGCGGGACAGAATCTCGTCCTCTTTCAGGTGCTCTTGCTTAGGAGAAGGTCCGCCTTTTCGACCAGCTGGATCGCCAACGAAAGGGACTCGTACACGTGTGCTATTCCCCCTTCTCTTTTGGAGTATCTCCCCTCGCTGGACGAGACGAGACCTCGACCCGTGTTCACCCGAACACCGTAACGTTCCGGATCCGCGAGAGACTGCTGTTGCAACCCAGCGCTCTCACCCAATACCTGCAGAAGGGAGAAAGGATTTTCTCCACGGAGACGTGGATAACTTCTACGCCCCGCTGTCTACCGACTAAGTCGACTACCCTGCGTTCTTCGCTGCCCCACCGAGGAACCAGCGCCGTCATTCCCGGGAAACCAGGACGGTTCTGCCAGCATCACGCACCGGAGGACCCGCTGCTGGATTTCACTGACGGACTTTTCCCCACACACATCGGTTCGCTCCGGAGAGCGACACAAGTAAGAGGTTGTCTGGGCAGAGATAGCATTAGAGTTGTGTGTTTGTGAACTTAGTGTTTGAACTGTTTTGTGTGTTTAACGGACCGCCGAGTCCTGTTTGCTGCTGTACTCCGAGGAGTATATGTTTTAAGTTGCTGCCTGTTTAGTTTGTGTTCACCACGCTAAACTGTTTGTGTTATCCCGTTCGGGATTCCTGTGTGCGCCACCGCAAGTGGAAAGTAAGTTGCTTTGTCGGTCCACAACTAGACAACGTGCGTACCGACTGCCGTCCGTACTCCCGTTCTCTGTAGACAAAGCAACCGCTACTCTCCCCTCACGGTCGCGAGACCGAGAGTCGAACTCCTTTCCTCTCTTTCCTTCCTTTACTAACACCCACACACACACACGCACATACACTTGCACATCCGTCTAACTACGCACGTTTTCCACACATCTGATAGTCAGATAACAGAGGGCCATAGCGCCGTCTTGCCCCTTTGTTACCCGCTATCAGACACGTGAGTGCAGAAACGCCACCGACCACCGGTCGGCGCTATCTGCTATTGTTAACTGGAACTCTGCGGCGTCTTCCGCCGGTTGTCCTAACGTGACGCGACTTCCCCCGGAAGCCGCGCCATCTTGAGTCACTTGCATCGTCACGTGATCCACGTCGGCCATCTTGTGACTCATACACACACACCCACACACATACACGCTTACACATACTCTTACCTCCTCCCTCTCACACACACACACACACACACACACACACACACACACGCTTCGGTTTACCTTTACCCAGCTGCTGTTTTATGTGTTCTCTTTGCTAGTATTAGTGGTAGTGTAGTATTTTGTTGATTGAAGCAATTGTTGACTTTGTTAATTCTTGTGGAAGTTAATAAATACTATTAGTAGCTTTAAAGAGAAGTTTTCTTGTCATTATTGTGCATCTATTATTGTGATAAGTGGCTGATTGAGGGAGCCAGTGCTCGGACTCTCACCTTCACCATTCACTTAGAGGTGCTGATACCCCAGGTGTTAGCTCCCCTTAAGTGAATACTTTGTTTATGAGACTACCTTTACAGTTGGTTATTAGTCCCGGTCTCCGGGTGGTGCCCCGCATTATTAACTGAGTTAATAAATTTTAATTTCATAATTTATAATTATCTCTGATAATTACAAATTATAGCTAATAACCAAACGCACTCCTTTCAAGCCCAACACGACCCACGCTGCCATCCGTACAGCCATGCAGCTAGCGTGGCAGAAAACGGAGTGAAAGTTGTAGAGTTGAGGCCTTGACATTTACATCTGGGTTTTGCTACCGCCGAAACGACTGATTCTGTCGCTTCTCTGAGGACAGTCTCCATTGACGGTTCACTGAAATGTCTCCAATGCCGCGGCACGAGTGCTTGTCTCGTCTGATTTTGTATCACCCTTTTCTTTCCTTTGCCTTTTTAGCGATCCTTAACGCTGCGCGCACGAGTGATGTCCTGCATTTGAAATGTCTGGATGTGGTCAAGCGATTGGAAGACACGTCTGGAGGTCAGTGTGCACAAATGCTTTAACTGGCCCCGGAGGCCGCGGCTCACCTTTTTCACAGTTTCCGTAGTGTAGTGGTTATCACGTTCGCCTCACACGCGAAAGGTCCCCGGTTCGAAACCGGGCGGAAACACTTCTTTGCGTTCATCACACGGAGTAACTGAATCAAACTGTGCTGTCTCATATTAGCAGTGAGAAGGACGCATAGACTTCAAGTTTGGTGCTCCAATGTCAGTGGAGAACTTGCTTATGTCCTATTCTGTGTCGCTTTTGTTTGTTTTCAAACCATCCTCGACGTTGCCCAAAAGCAAGGACGACCTCCTGTATTTGAAATGTTTGGATATGCTCAAGCAATTGAAGACATGTCGGGGGGGGGGGGTCAAGTGCTTTGAGCCACCCGCGTGAACGGTGCCAAGCTTTTCACAGTTTCCGTAGTGTAGTGGTTATCACGTTCGCCTAACACGCGAAAGGTCCCCGGTTCGAAACCGGGCGGAAACACTCCTCTGTTTATGCTCACTCTGAGTCATGAATAAAATCAAACGACGGCGATTCAGACCAGCAGCACACTGGGCGGTATGCAGCGCCGCGTCAAACCATAGAAAACCGCATGGAGCTAACGGAGGCACGAGGCACGAGGGATAAAGGAGTCACCGCGACATAGTCATGTCTAATAACCGCTTCCAGTCATGCTTTGTGCCCAGCCCTTTTTCTCATTTCTGCACGGGAACGCGGCAGGCCCATGTCCCGGCCGTATCGCTCTGTCGGACAGGAGGAGGAGCACGCATGGTGTTGCTGGTGTATTGCTTTTGTCTGGCCCGGTGAACAATCGGCAGCTGGCAGAAAAGTCAACTCTCCCCGTCGGGGAATCGAACCCCGGTCTTCCGCGTGACAGGCGGAGATACTGTCCACTATACTAACGAGGACGGCTGCACCACTCTCGGCACGTCAGCGGGCCGGTGGGGCGGTTCCCACCTTTGCGGGGAACGCTCCAGCGGTCATCCAGATGTTTGAACGGAGAAGTCGCATGTCAACCTCATGGTGGCGCCAGGGGAGGAGGCAAAGGATCGCCGAAGCCATCGGAAGGCATCGCTCGGGAGCCACGAATGTCTGTACCAAATTTTGGCCCAACCCATCAAGCAGGTGTTCACATATATCACAAGTGAAATCCTCAGCTTCTGCTGGCGCTGGAGAAAACGTCAGAGGGTGACCAAAGTGCTTAGAATGCATCCTGTGGGGACCGTGAAGCTCTGTCCCAACTCTCACGGCAATCCATCTAACGGTTGTCCAGATACTTCACTCTGGGCCACAAATGTCGACCTCACGGTGGCACTGGGGGAAAAGTGAAGAGGATCACCAGAGTCAGTAGGATTCATCCTCTGGGGACCAGGGATGAATGTCTGGACTGCAATTTCCTTGCAATCCATCCAACAGTCGTTGAGATATTTAAGTCTGGGCCAAAGTGGTGTACCGACCCACGCTGCCATCCGTACAGCCATGCAGCTAGCGTGGCAGAAAACGGAGTGAAAGTTGTAGAGTTGAGGCCTTGACATTTACATCTGGGTTTTGCTACCGCCGAAACGACTGATTCTGTCGCTTCTCTGAGGACAGTCTCCATTGACGGTTCACTGAAATGTCTCCAATGCCGCGGCACGAGTGCTTGTCTCGTCTGATTTTGTATCACCCTTTTCTTTCCTTTGCCTTTTTAGCGATCCTTAACGCTGCGCGCACGAGTGATGTCCTGCATTTGAAATGTCTGGATGTGGTCAAGCGATTGGAAGACACGTCTGGAGGTCAGTGTGCACAAATGCGTTAACTGGCTCCGGAGGCCGCGGCCCACTTTTTTCACAGTTTCCGTAGTGTAGTGGTTATCACGTTTGCCTCACACGCGAAAGGTCCCCGGTTCGAAACCGGGCGGAAACACTTCTTTGCGTTCATCACACGGAGTAACTGAATCAAACTGTGCTGTCTCATATTAGCAGTGAGAAGGACGCATAGACTTCAAGTTTGGTGCTCCAATGTCAGCGGAGAACTTGCTTATGTCTTATTCTGTGTCGCTTTTGTTTGTTTTCAAACCATCCTCGACGTTGCCCAAAAGCAAGGACGACCTCCTGTATTTGAAATGTTTGGATATGCTCAAGCAATTGAAGACATGTCGGGGGGGGGGGGGGGGGGTCAAGTGCTTTGAGCCACCCGCGTGAACGGTGCCAAGCTTTTCACAGTTTCCGTAGTGTAGTGGTTATCACGTTCGCCTAACACGCGAAAGGTCCCCGGTTCGAAACCGGGCGGAAACACTCCTCTGTTTATGCTCACTCTGAGTCATGAATAAAATCAAACGACGGCGATTCAGACCAGCAGCACACTGGGCGGTATGCAGCGCCGCGTCAAACCATAGAAAACCGCATGGAGCTAACGGAGGCACGAGGCACGAGGGATAAAGGAGTCACCGCGACATAGTCATGTCTAATAACCGCTTCCAGTCATGCTTTGTGCCCAGCCCTTTTTCTCATTTCTGCACGGGAACGCGGCAGGCCCATGTCCCGGCCGTATCGCTCTGTCGGACAGGAGGAGGAGCACGCATGGTGTTGCTGGTGTATTGCTTTTGTCTGGCCCGGTGAACAATCGGCAGCTGGCAGAAAAGTCAACTCTCCCCGTCGGGGAATCGAACCCCGGTCTTCCGCGTGACAGGCGGAGATACTGTCCACTATACTAACGAGGACGGCTGCACCACTCTCGGCACGTCAGCGGGCCGGTGGGGCGGTTCCCACCTTTGCGGGGAACGCTCCAGCGGTCATCCAGATGTTTGAACGGAGAAGTCGCATGTCAACCTCATGGTGGCGCAAGGGGAGGAGGCAAAGGATCGCCGAAGCCATCGGAAGGCATCGCTCGGGAGCCACGAATGTCTGTACCAAATTTTGGCCCAACCCATCAAGCAGGTGTTCACATATATCACAAGTGAAATCCTCAGCTTCTGCTGGCGCTGGAGAAAACGTCAGAGGGTGACCAAAGTGCTTAGAATGCATCCTGTGGGGACCGTGAAGCTCTGTCCCAACTCTCACGGCAATCCATCTAACGGTTGTCCAGATACTTCACTCTGGGCCACAAATGTCGACCTCACGGTGGCACTGGGGGAAAAGTGAAGAGGATCACCAGAGTCAGTAGGATTCATTCTCTGGGGACCAGGGATGAATGTCTGGACTGCAATTTCCTTGCAATCCATCCAACAGTCGTTGAGATATTTAAGTCTGGGCCAAAGTGGTGTACCGACCCACGCTGCCATCCGTACAGCCATGCAGCTAGCGTGGCAGAAAACGGAGTGAAAGTTGTAGAGTTGAGGCCTTGACATTTACATCTGGGTTTTGCTACCGCCGAAACGACTGATTCTGTCGCTTCTCTGAGGACAGTCTCCATTGACGGTTCACTGAAATGTCTCCAATGCCGCGGCACGAGTGCTTGTCTCGTCTGATTTTGTATCACCCTTTTCTTTCCTTTGCCTTTTTAGCGATCCTTAACGCTGCGCGCACGAGTGATGTCCTGCATTTGAAATGTCTGGATGTGGTCAAGCGATTGGAAGACACGTCTGGAGGTCAGTGTGCACAAATGCGTTAACTGGCTCCGGAGGCCGCGGCCCACTTTTTTCACAGTTTCCGTAGTGTAGTGGTTATCACGTTTGCCTCACACGCGAAAGGTCCCCGGTTCGAAACCGGGCGGAAACACTTCTTTGCGTTCATCACACGGAGTAACTGAATCAAACTGTGCTGTCTCATATTAGCAGTGAGAAGGACGCATAGACTTCAAGTTTGGTGCTCCAATGTCAGCGGAGAACTTGCTTATGTCTTATTCTGTGTCGCTTTTGTTTGTTTTCAAACCATCCTCGACGTTGCCCAAAAGCAAGGACGACCTCCTGTATTTGAAATGTTTGGATATGCTCAAGCAATTGAAGACATGTCGGGGGGGGGGGGGGGTCAAGTGCTTTGAGCCACCCGCGTGAACGGTGCCAAGCTTTTCACAGTTTCCGTAGTGTAGTGGTTATCACGTTCGCCTAACACGCGAAAGGGCCCCGGTTCGAAACCGGGCGGAAACACTCCTCTGTTTATGCTCACTCTGAGTCATGAATAAAATCAAACGACGGCGATTCAGACCAGCAGCACACTGGGCGGTATGCAGCGCCGCGTCAAACCATAGAAAACCGCATGGAGCTAACGGAGGCACGAGGCACGAGGGATAAAGGAGTCACCGCGACATAGTCATGTCTAATAACCGCTTCCAGTCATGCTTTGTGCCCAGCCCTTTTTCTCATTTCTGCACGGGAACGCGGCAGGCCCATGTCCCGGCCGTATCGCTCTGTCGGACAGGAGGAGGAGCACGCATGGTGTTGCTGGTGTATTGCTTTTCTCTGGCCCGGTGAACAATCGGCAGCTGGCAGAAAAGTCAACTCTCCCCGTCGGGGAATCGAACCCCGGTCTTCCGCGTGACAGGCGGAGATACTGTCCACTATACTAACGAGGACGGCTGCACCACTCTCGGCACGTCAGCGGGCCGGTGGGGCGGTTCCCACCTTTGCGGGGAACGCTCCAGCGGTCATCCAGATGTTTGAACGGAGAAGTCGCATGTCAACCTCATGGTGGCGCCAGGGGAGGAGGCAAAGGATCGCCGAAGCCATCGGAAGGCATCGCTCGGGAGCCACGAATGTCTGTACCAAATTTTGGCCCAACCCATCAAGCAGGTGTTCACATATATCACAAGTGAAATCCTCAGCTTCTGCTGGCGCTGGAGAAAACGTCAGAGGGTGACCAAAGTGCTTAGAATGCATCCTGTGGGGACCGTGAAGCTCTGTCCCAACTCTCACGGCAATCCATCTAACGGTTGTCCAGATACTTCACTCTGGGCCACAAATGTCGACCTCACGGTGGCACTGGGGGAAAAGTGAAGAGGATCACCAGAGTCAGTAGGATTCATCCTCTGGGGACCAGGGATGAATGTCTGGACTGCAATTTCCTTGCAATCCATCCAACAGTCGTTGAGATATTTAAGTCTGGGCCAAAGTGGTGTACCGACCCACGCTGCCATCCGTACAGCCATGCAGCTAGCGTGGCAGAAAACGGAGTGAAAGTTGTAGAGTTGAGGCCTTGACATTTACATCTGGGTTTTGCTACCGCCGAAACGACTGATTCTGTCGCTTCTCTGAGGACAGTCTCCATTGACGGTTCACTGAAATGTCTCCAATGCCGCGGCACGAGTGCTTGTCTCGTCTGATTTTGTATCACCCTTTTCTTTCCTTTGCCTTTTTAGCGATCCTTAACGCTGCGCGCACGAGTGATGTCCTGCATTTGAAATGTCTGGATGTGGTCAAGCGATTGGAAGACACGTCTGGAGCTCAGTGTGCACAAATGCTTTAACTGGCCCCGGAGGCCGCGGCCCACCTTTTTCACAGTTTCCGTAGTGTAGTGGTTATCACGTTCGCCTCACACGCGAAAGGTCCCCGGTTCGAAACCGGGCGGAAACACTTCTTTGCGTTCATCACACGGAGTAACTGAATCAAACTGTGCTGTCTCATATTAGCAGTGAGAAGGACGCATAGACTTCAAGTTTGGTGCTCCAATGTCAGCGGAGAACTTGCTTATGTCTTATTCTGTGTCGCTTTTGTTTGTTTTCAAACCATCCTCGACGTTGCCCAAAAGCAAGGACGACCTCCTGTATTTGAAATGTTTGGATATGCTCAAGCAATTGAAGACATGTCGGGGGGGGGGGTCAAGTGCTTTGAGCCAAGCTTTTCACAGTTTCCGTAGTGTAGTGGTTATCACGTTCGCCTAACACGCGAAAGGTCCCCGGTTCGAAACCGGGCGGAAACACTCCTCTGTTTATGCTCACTCTGAGTCATGAATAAAATCAAACGACGGCGATTCAGACCAGCAGCACACTGGGCGGTATGCAGCGCCGCGTCAAACCATTGAAAACCGCATGGAGCTAACGGAGGCACGAGGCACGAGGGACAAAGGAGTCACCGCGACATAGTCATGTCTAATAACCGCTTCCAGTCATGCTTTGTGCCCAGCCCTTTTTCTCATTTCTGCACGGGAACGCGGCAGGCCCATGTCCCGGCCGTATCGCTCTGTCGGACAGGAGGAGGAGCACGCATGGTGTCGCTGGTGTATTGCTTTTGTCTGGCCCGGTGAACAATCGGCAGCTGGCAGAAAAGTCAACTCTCCCCGTCGGGGAATCGAACCCCGGTCTTCCGCGTGACAGGCGGAGATACTGTCCACTATACTAACGAGGACGGCTGCACCACTCTCGGCACGTCAGCGGGCCGGTGGGGCGGTTCCCACCTTTGCGGGGAACGCTCCAGCGGTCATCCAGATGTTTGAACGGAGAAGTCGCATGTCAACCTCATGGTGGCGCCAGGGGAGGAGGCAAAGGATCGCCGAAGCCATCGGAAGGCATCGCTCGGGAGCCACGAATGTCTGTACCAAATTTTGGCCCAACCCATCAAGCAGGTGTTCACATATATCACAAGTGAAATCCTCAGCTTCTGCTGGCGCTGGAGAAAACGTCAGAGGGTGACCAAAGTGCTTAGAATGCATCCTGTGGGGACCGTGAAGCTCTGTCCCAACTCTCACGGCAATCCATCTAACGGTTGTCCAGATACTTCACTCTGGGCCACAAATGTCGACCTCACGCTGGCACTGGGGGAAAAGTGAAGAGGATCACCAGAGTCAGTAGGATTCATCCTCTGGGGACCAGGGATGAATGTCTGGACTGCAATTTCCTTGCAATCCATCCAACAGTCGTTGAGATATTTAAGTCTGGGCCAAAGTGGTGTACCGACCCACGCTGCCATCCGTACAGCCATGCAGCTAGCGTGGCAGAAAACGGAGTGAAAGTTGTAGAGTTGAGGCCTTGACATTTACATCTGGGTTTTGCTACCGCCGAAACGACTGATTCTGTCGCTTCTCTGAGGACAGTCTCCATTGACGGTTCACTGAAATGTCTCCAATGCCGCGGCACGAGTGCTTGTCTCGTCTGATTTTGTATCACCCTTTTCTTTCCTTTGCCTTTTTAGCGATCCTTAACGCTGCGCGCACGAGTGATGTCCTGCATTTGAAATGTCTGGATGTGGTCAAGCGATTGGAAGACACGTCTGGAGCTCAGTGTGCACAAATGCTTTAACTGGCCCCGGAGGCCGCGGCCCACCTTTTTCACAGTTTCCGTAGTGTAGTGGTTATCACGTTCGCCTCACACGCGAAAGGTCCCCGGTTCGAACCGGGCGGAAACACTTCTTTGCGTTCATCACACGGAGTAACTGAATCAAACTGTGCTGTCTCATATTAGCAGTGAGAAGGACGCATAGACTTCAAGTTTGGTGCTCCAATGTCAGCGGAGAACTTGCTTATGTCTTATTCTGTGTCGCTTTTGTTTGTTTTCAAACCATCCTCGACGTTGCCCAAAAGCAAGGACGACCTCCTGTATTTGAAATGTTTGGATATGCTCAAGCAATTGAAGACATGTCGGGGGGGGGGGGTCAAGTGCTTTGAGCCAAGCTTTTCACAGTTTCCGTAGTGTAGTGGTTATCACGTTCGCCTAACACGCGAAAGGTCCCCGGTTCGAAACCGGGCGGAAACACTCCTCTGTTTATGCTCACTCTGAGTCATGAATAAAATCAAACGACGGCGATTCAGACCAGCAGCACACTGGGCGGTATGCAGCGCCGCGTCAAACCATAGAAAACCGCATGGAGCTAACGGAGGCACGAGGCACGAGGGATAAAGGAGTCACCGCGACATAGTCATGTCTAATAACCGCTTCCAGTCATGCTTTGTGCCCAGCCCTTTTTCTCATTTCTGCACGGGAACGCGGCAGGCCCATGTCCCGGCCGTATCGCTCTGTCGGACAGGAGGAGGAGCACGCATGGTGTCGCTGGTGTATTGCTTTTGTCTGGCCCGGTGAACAATCGGCAGCTGGCAGAAAAGTCAACTCTCCCCGTCGGGGAATCGAACCCCGGTCTTCCGCGTGACAGGCGGAGATACTGTCCACTATACTAACGAGGACGGCTGCACCACTCTCGGCACGTCAGCGGGCCGGTGGGGCGGTTCCCACCTTTGCGGGGAACGCTCCAGCGGTCATCCAGATGTTTGAACGGAGAAGTCGCATGTCAACCTCATGGTGGCGCCAGGGGAGGAGGCAAAGGATCGCCGAAGCCATCGGAAGGCATCGCTCGGGAGCCACGAATGTCTGTACCAAATTTTGGCCCAACCCATCAAGCAGGTGTTCACATATATCACAAGTGAAATCCTCAGCTTCTGCTGGCGCTGGAGAAAACGTCAGAGGGTGACCAAAGTGCTTAGAATGCATCCTGTGGGGACCGTGAAGCTCTGTCCCAACTCTCACGGCAATCCATCTAACGGTTGTCCAGATACTTCACTCTGGGCCACAAATGTCGACCTCACGGTGGCACTGGGGGAAAAGTGAAGAGGATCACCAGAGTCAGTAGGATTCATCCTCTGGGGACCAGGGATGAATGTCTGGACTGCAATTTCCTTGCAATCCATCCAACAGTCGTTGAGATATTTAAGTCTGGGCCAAAGTGGTGTACCGACCCACGCTGCCATCCGTACAGCCATGCAGCTAGCGTGGCAGAAAACGGAGTGAAAGTTGTAGAGTTGAGGCCTTGACATTTACATCTGGGTTTTGCTACCGCCGAAACGACTGATTCTGTCGCTTCTCTGAGGACAGTCTCCATTGACGGTTCACTGAAATGTCTCCAATGCCGCGGCACGAGTGCTTGTCTCGTCTGATTTTGTATCACCCTTTTCTTTCCTTTGCCTTTTTAGCGATCCTTAACGCTGCGCGCCCGAGTGATGTCCTGCATTTGAAATGTCTGGATGTGGTCAAGCGATTGGAAGACACGTCTGGAGGTCAGTGTGCACAAATGCTTTAACTGGCCCCGGAGGCCGCGGCCCACCTTTTTCACAGTTTCCGTAGTGTAGTGGTTATCACGTTCGCCTCACACGCGAAAGGTCCCCGGTTCGAAACCGGGCGGAAACACTTCTTTGCGTTCATCACACGGAGTAACTGAATCAAACTGTGCTGTCTCATATTAGCAGTGAGAAGGACGCATAGACTTCAAGTTTGGTGCTCCAATGTCAGCGGAGAACTTGCTTATGTCTTATTCTGTGTCGCTTTTGTTTGTTTTCAAACCATCCTCGACGTTGCCCAAAAGCAAGGACGACCTCCTGTATTTGAAATGTTTGGATATGCTCAAGCAATTGAAGACATGTCGGGGGGGGGGGGTCAAGTGCTTTGAGCCAAGCTTTTCACAGTTTCCGTAGTGTAGTGGTTATCACGTTCGCCTAACACGCGAAAGGTCCCCGGTTCGAAACCGGGCGGAAACACTCCTCTGTTTATGCTCACTCTGAGTCATGAATAAAATCAAACGACGGCGATTCAGACCAGCAGCACACTGGGCGGTATGCAGCGCCGCGTCAAACCATAGAAAACCGCATGGAGCTAACGGAGGCACGAGGCACGAGGGATAAAGGAGTCACCGCGACATAGTCATGTCTAATAACCGCTTCCAGTCATGCTTTGTGCCCAGCCCTTTTTCTCATTTCTGCACGGGAACGCGGCAGGCCCATGTCCCGGCCGTATCGCTCTGTCGGACAGGAGGAGGAGCACGCATGGTGTCGCTGGTGTATTGCTTTTGTCTGGCCCGGTGAACAATCGGCAGCTGGCAGAAAAGTCAACTCTCCCCGTCGGGGAATCGAACCCCGGTCTTCCGCGTGACAGGCGGAGATACTGTCCACTATACTAACGAGGACGGCTGCACCACTCTCGGCACGTCAGCGGGCCGGTGGGGCGGTTCCCACCTTTGCGGGGAACGCTCCAGCGGTCATCCAGATGTTTGAACGGAGAAGTCGCATGTCAACCTCATGGTGGCGCCAGGGGAGGAGGCAAAGGATCGCCGAAGCCATCGGAAGGCATCGCTCGGGAGCCACGAATGTCTGTACCAAATTTTGGCCCAACCCATCAAGCAGGTGTTCACATATATCACAAGTGAAATCCTCAGCTTCTGCTGGCGCTGGAGAAAACGTCAGAGGGTGACCAAAGTGCTTAGAATGCATCCTGTGGGGACCGTGAAGCTCTGTCCCAACTCTCACGGCAATCCATCTAACGGTTGTCCAGATACTTCACTCTGGGCCACAAATGTCGACCTCACGGTGGCACTGGGGGAAAAGTGAAGAGGATCACCAGAGTCAGTAGGATTCATCCTCTGGGGACCAGGGATGAATGTCTGGACTGCAATTTCCTTGCAATCCATCCAACAGTCGTTGAGATATTTAAGTCTGGGCCAAAGTGGTGTACCGACCCACGCTGCCATCCGTACAGCCATGCAGCTAGCGTGGCAGAAAACGGAGTGAAAGTTGTAGAGTTGAGGCCTTGACATTTACATCTGGGTTTTGCTACCGCCGAAACGACTGATTCTGTCGCTTCTCTGAGGACAGTCTCCATTGACGGTTCACTGAAATGTCTCCAATGCCGCGGCACGAGTGCTTGTCTCGTCTGATTTTGTATCACCCTTTTCTTTCCTTTGCCTTTTTAGCGATCCTTAACGCTGCGCGCCCGAGTGATGTCCTGCATTTGAAATGTCTGGATGTGGTCAAGCGATTGGAAGACACGTCTGGAGGTCAGTGTGCACAAATGCTTTAACTGGCCCCGGAGGCCGCGGCCCACCTTTTTCACAGTTTCCGTAGTGTAGTGGTTATCACGTTCGCCTCACACGCGAAAGGTCCCCGGTTCGAAACCGGGCGGAAACACTTCTTTGCGTTCATCACACGGAGTAACTGAATCAAACTGTGCTGTCTCATATTAGCAGTGAGAAGGACGCATAGACTTCAAGTTTGGTGCTCCAATGTCAGCGGAGAACTTGCTTATGTTTTATTCTGTGTCGCTTTTGTTTGTTTTCAAACCATCCTCGACGTTGCCCAAAAGCAAGGACGACCTCCTGTATTTGAAATGTTTGGATATGCTCAAGCAATTGAAGACATGTCGGGGGGGGGGGTCAAGTGCTTTGAGCCAAGCTTTTCACAGTTTCCGTAGTGTAGTGGTTATCACGTTCGCCTAACACGCGAAAGGTCCCCGGTTCGAAACCGGGCGGAAACACTCCTCTGTTTATGCTCACTCTGAGTCATGAATAAAATCAAACGACGGCGATTCAGACCAGCAGCACACTGGGCGGTATGCAGCGCCGCGTCAAACCATAGAAAACCGCATGGAGCTAACGGAGGCACGAGGCACGAGGGATAAAGGAGTCACCGCGACATAGTCATGTCTAATAACCGCTTCCAGTCATGCTTTGTGCCCAGCCCTTTTTCTCATTTCTGCACGGGAACGCGGCAGGCCCATGTCCCGGCCGTATCGCTCTGTCGGACAGGAGGAGGAGCACGCATGGTGTCGCTGGTGTATTGCTTTTGTCTGGCCCGGTGAACAATCGGCAGCTGGCAGAAAAGTCAACTCTCCCCGTCGGGGAATCGAACCCCGGTCTTCCGCGTGACAGGCGGAGATACTGTCCACTATACTAACGAGGACGGCTGCACCACTCTCGGCACGTCAGCGGGCCGGTGGGGCGGTTCCCACCTTTGCGGGGAACGCTCCAGCGGTCATCCAGATGTTTGAACGGAGAAGTCGCATGTCAACCTCATGGTGGCGCCAGGGGAGGAGGCAAAGGATCGCCGAAGCCATCGGAAGGCATCGCTCGGGAGCCACGAATGTCTGTACCAAATTTTGGCCCAACCCATCAAGCAGGTGTTCACATATATCACAAGTGAAATCCTCAGCTTCTGCTGGCGCTGGAGAAAACGTCAGAGGGTGACCAAAGTGCTTAGAATGCATCCTGTGGGGACCGTGAAGCTCTGTCCCAACTCTCACGGCAATCCATCTAACGGTTGTCCAGATACTTCACTCTGGGCCACAAATGTCGACCTCACGGTGGCACTGGGGGAAAAGTGAAGAGGATCACCAGAGTCAGTAGGATTCATCCTCTGGGGACCAGGGATGAATGTCTGGACTGCAATTTCCTTGCAATCCATCCAACAGTCGTTGAGATATTTAAGTCTGGGCCAAAGTGGTGTACCGACCCACGCTGCCATCCGTACAGCCATGCAGCTAGCGTGGCAGAAAACGGAGTGAAAGTTGTAGAGTTGAGGCCTTGACATTTACATCTGGGTTTTGCTACCGCCGAAACGACTGATTCTGTCGCTTCTCTGAGGACAGTCTCCATTGACGGTTCACTGAAATGTCTCCAATGCCGCGGCACGAGTGCTTGTCTCGTCTGATTTTGTATCACCCTTTTCTTTCCTTTGCCTTTTTAGCGATCCTTAACGCTGCGCGCCCGAGTGATGTCCTGCATTTGAAATGTCTGGATGTGGTCAAGCGATTGGAAGACACGTCTGGAGGTCAGTGTGCACAAATGCTTTAACTGGCCCCGGAGGCCGCGGCCCACCTTTTTCACAGTTTCCGTAGTGTAGTGGTTATCACGTTCGCCTCACACGCGAAAGGTCCCCGGTTCGAAACCGGGCGGAAACACTTCTTTGCGTTCATCACACGGAGTAACTGAATCAAACTGTGCTGTCTCATATTAGCAGTGAGAAGGACGCATAGACTTCAAGTTTGGTGCTCCAATGTCAGCGGAGAACTTGCTTATGTCTTATTCTGTGTCGCTTTTGTTTGTTTTCAAACCATCCTCGACGTTGCCCAAAAGCAAGGACGACCTCCTGTATTTGAAATGTTTGGATATGCTCAAGCAATTGAAGACATGTCGGGGGGGGGGGTCAAGTGCTTTGAGCCAAGCTTTTCACAGTTTCCGTAGTGTAGTGGTTATCACGTTCGCCTAACACGCGAAAGGTCCCCGGTTCGAAACCGGGCGGAAACACTCCTCTGTTTATGCTCACTCTGAGTCATGAATAAAATCAAACGACGGCGATTCAGACCAGCAGCACACTGGGCGGTATGCAGCGCCGCGTCAAACCATAGAAAACCGCATGGAGCTAACGGAGGCACGAGGCACGAGGGATAAAGGAGTCACCGCGACATAGTCATGTCTAATAACCGCTTCCAGTCATGCTTTGTGCCCAGCCCTTTTTCTCATTTCTGCACGGGAACGCGGCAGGCCCATGTCCCGGCCGTATCGCTCTGTCGGACAGGAGGAGGAGCACGCATGGTGTCGCTGGTGTATTGCTTTTGTCTGGCCCGGTGAACAATCGGCAGCTGGCAGAAAAGTCAACTCTCCCCGTCGGGGAATCGAACCCCGGTCTTCCGCGTGACAGGCGGAGATACTGTCCACTATACTAACGAGGACGGCTGCACCACTCTCGGCACGTCAGCGGGCCGGTGGGGCGGTTCCCACCTTTGCGGGGAACGCTCCAGCGGTCATCCAGATGTTTGAACGGAGAAGTCGCATGTCAACCTCATGGTGGCGCCAGGGGAGGAGGCAAAGGATCGCCGAAGCCATCGGAAGGCATCGCTCGGGAGCCACGAATGTCTGTACCAAATTTTGGCCCAACCCATCAAGCAGGTGTTCACATATATCACAAGTGAAATCCTCAGCTTCTGCTGGCGCTGGAGAAAACGTCAGAGGGTGACCAAAGTGCTTAGAATGCATCCTGTGGGGACCGTGAAGCTCTGTCCCAACTCTCACGGCAATCCATCTAACGGTTGTCCAGATACTTCACTCTGGGCCACAAATGTCGACCTCACGGTGGCACTGGGGGAAAAGTGAAGAGGATCACCAGAGTCAGTAGGATTCATCCTCTGGGGACCAGGGATGAATGTCTGGACTGCAATTTCCTTGCAATCCATCCAACAGTCGTTGAGATATTTAAGTCTGGGCCAAAGTGGTGTACCGACCCACGCTGCCATCCGTACAGCCATGCAGCTAGCGTGGCAGAAAACGGAGTGAAAGTTGTAGAGTTGAGGCCTTGACATTTACATCTGGGTTTTGCTACCGCCGAAACGACTGATTCTGTCGCTTCTCTGAGGACAGTCTCCATTGACGGTTCACTGAAATGTCTCCAATGCCGCGGCACGAGTGCTTGTCTCGTCTGATTTTGTATCACCCTTTTCTTTCCTTTGCCTTTTTAGCGATCCTTAACGCTGCGCGCCCGAGTGATGTCCTGTATTTGAAATGTCTGGATGTGGTCAAGCGATTGGAAGACACGTCTGGAGGTCAGTGTGCACAAATGCTTTAACTGGCCCCGGAGGCCGCGGCCCACCTTTTTCACAGTTTCCGTAGTGTAGTGGTTATCACGTTCGCCTCACACGCGAAAGGTCCCCGGTTCGAAACCGGGCGGAAACACTTCTTTGCGTTCATCACACGGAGTAACTGAATCAAACTGTGCTGTCTCATATTAGCAGTGAGAAGGACGCATAGACTTCAAGTTTGGTGCTCCAATGTCAGCGGAGAACTTGCTTATGTCTTATTCTGTGTCGCTTTTGTTTGTTTTCAAACCATCCTCGACGTTGCCCAAAAGCAAGGACGACCTCCTGTATTTGAAATGTTTGGATATGCTCAAGCAATTGAAGACATGTCGGGGGGGGGGGGTCAAGTGCTTTGAGCCAAGCTTTTCACAGTTTCCGTAGTGTAGTGGTTAACACGTTCGCCTAACACGCGAAAGGTCCCCGGTTCGAAACCGGGCGGAAACACTCCTCTGTTTATGCTCACTCTGAGTCATGAATAAAATCAAACGACGGCGATTCAGACCAGCAGCACACTGGGCGGTATGCAGCGCCGCGTCAAACCATAGAAAACCGCATGGAGCTAACGGAGGCACGAGGCACGAGGGATAAAGGAGTCACCGCGACATAGTCATGTCTAATAACCGCTTCCAGTCATGCTTTGTGCCCAGCCCTTTTTCTCATTTCTGCACGGGAACGCGGCAGGCCCATGTCCCGGCCGTATCGCTCTGTCGGACAGGAGGAGGAGCACGCATGGTGTCGCTGGTGTATTGCTTTTGTCTGGCCCGGTGAACAATCGGCAGCTGGCAGAAAAGTCAACTCTCCCCGTCGGGGAATCGAACCCCGGTCTTCCGCGTGACAGGCGGAGATACTGTCCACTATACTAACGAGGACGGCTGCACCACTCTCGGCACGTCAGCGGGCCGGTGGGGCGGTTCCCACCTTTGCGGGGAACGCTCCAGCGGTCATCCAGATGTTTGAACGGAGAAGTCGCATGTCAACCTCATGGTGGCGCCAGGGGAGGAGGCAAAGGATCGCCGAAGCCATCGGAAGGCATCGCTCGGGAGCCACGAATGTCTGTACCAAATTTTGGCCCAACCCATCAAGCAGGTGTTCACATATATCACAAGTGAAATCCTCAGCTTCTGCTGGCGCTGGAGAAAACGTCAGAGGGTGACCAAAGTGCTTAGAATGCATCCTGTGGGGACCGTGAAGCTCTGTCCCAACTCTCACGGCAATCCATCTAACGGTTGTCCAGATACTTCACTCTGGGCCACAAATGTCGACCTCACGGTGGCACTGGGGGAAAAGTGAAGAGGATCACCAGAGTCAGTAGGATTCATCCTCTGGGGACCAGGGATGAATGTCTGGACTGCAATTTCCTTGCAATCCATCCAACAGTCGTTGAGATATTTAAGTCTGGGCCAAAGTGGTGTACCGACCCACGCTGCCATCCGTACAGCCATGCAGCTAGCGTGGCAGAAAACGGAGTGAAAGTTGTAGAGTTGAGGCCTTGACATTTACATCTGGGTTTTGCTACCGCCGAAACGACTGATTCTGTCGCTTCTCTGAGGACAGTCTCCATTGACGGTTCACTGAAATGTCTCCAATGCCGCGGCACGAGTGCTTGTCTCGTCTGATTTTGTATCACCCTTTTCTTTCCTTTGCCTTTTTAGCGATCCTTAACGCTGCGCGCCCGAGTGATGTCCTGCATTTGAAATGTCTGGATGTGGTCAAGCGATTGGAAGACACGTCTGGAGGTCAGTGTGCACAAATGCTTTAACTGGCCCCGGAGGCCGCGGCCCACCTTTTTCACAGTTTCCGTAGTGTAGTGGTTATCACGTTCGCCTCACACGCGAAAGGTCCCCGGTTCGAAACCGGGCGGAAACACTTCTTTGCGTTCATCACACGGAGTAACTGAATCAAACTGTGCTGTCTCATATTAGCAGTGAGAAGGACGCATAGACTTCAAGTTTGGTGCTCCAATGTCAGCGGAGAACTTGCTTATGTCTTATTCTGTGTCGCTTTTGTTTGTTTTCAAACCATCCTCGACGTTGCCCAAAAGCAAGGACGACCTCCTGTATTTGAAATGTTTGGATATGCTCAAGCAATTGAAGACATGTCGGGGGGGGGGGTCAAGTGCTTTGAGCCAAGCTTTTCACAGTTTCCGTAGTGTAGTGGTTATCACGTTCGCCTAACACGCGAAAGGTCCCCGGTTCGAAACCGGGCGGAAACACTCCTCTGTTTATGCTCACTCTGAGTCATGAATAAAATCAAACGACGGCGATTCAGACCAGCAGCACACTGGGCGGTATGCAGCGCCGCGTCAAACCATAGAAAACCGCATGGAGCTAACGGAGGCACGAGGCACGAGGGATAAAGGAGTCACCGCGACATAGTCATGTCTAATAACCGCTTCCAGTCATGCTTTGTGCCCAGCCCTTTTTCTCATTTCTGCACGGGAACGCGGCAGGCCCATGTCCCGGCCGTATCGCTCTGTCGGACAGGAGGAGGAGCACGCATGGTGTCGCTGGTGTATTGCTTTTGTCTGGCCCGGTGAACAATCGGCAGCTGGCAGAAAAGTCAACTCTCCCCGTCGGGGAATCGAACCCCGGTCTTCCGCGTGACAGGCGGAGATACTGTCCACTATACTAACGAGGACGGCTGCACCACTCTCGGCACGTCAGCGGGCCGGTGGGGCGGTTCCCACCTTTGCGGGGAACGCTCCAGCGGTCATCCAGATGTTTGAACGGAGAAGTCGCATGTCAACCTCATGGTGGCGCCAGGGGAGGAGGCAAAGGATCGCCGAAGCCATCGGAAGGCATCGCTCGGGAGCCACGAATGTCTGTACCAAATTTTGGCCCAACCCATCAAGCAGGTGTTCACATATATCACAAGTGAAATCCTCAGCTTCTGCTGGCGCTGGAGAAAACGTCAGAGGGTGACCAAAGTGCTTAGAATGCATCCTGTGGGGACCGTGAAGCTCTGTCCCAACTCTCACGGCAATCCATCTAACGGTTGTCCAGATACTTCACTCTGGGCCACAAATGTCGACCTCACGGTGGCACTGGGGGAAAAGTGAAGAGGATCACCAGAGTCAGTAGGATTCATCCTCTGGGGACCAGGGATGAATGTCTGGACTGCAATTTCCTTGCAATCCATCCAACAGTCGTTGAGATATTTAAGTCTGGGCCAAAGTGGTGTACCGACCCACGCTGCCATCCGTACAGCCATGCAGCTAGCGTGGCAGAAAACGGAGTGAAAGTTGTAGAGTTGAGGCCTTGACATTTACATCTGGGTTTTGCTACCGCCGAAACGACTGATTCTGTCGCTTCTCTGAGGACAGTCTCCATTGACGGTTCACTGAAATGTCTCCAATGCCGCGGCACGAGTGCTTGTCTCGTCTGATTTTGTATCACCCTTTTCTTTCCTTTGCCTTTTTAGCGATCCTTAACGCTGCGCGCCCGAGTGATGTCCTGCATTTGAAATGTCTGGATGTGGTCAAGCGATTGGAAGACACGTCTGGAGGTCAGTGTGCACAAATGCTTTAACTGGCCCCGGAGGCCGCGGCCCACCTTTTTCACAGTTTCCGTAGTGTAGTGGTTATCACGTTCGCCTCACACGCGAAAGGTCCCCGGTTCGAAACCGGGCGGAAACACTTCTTTGCGTTCATCACACGGAGTAACTGAATCAAACTGTGCTGTCTCATATTAGCAGTGAGAAGGACGCATAGACTTCAAGTTTGGTGCTCCAATGTCAGCGGAGAACTTGCTTATGTCTTATTCTGTGTCGCTTTTGTTTGTTTTCAAACCATCCTCGACGTTGCCCAAAAGCAAGGACGACCTCCTGTATTTGAAATGTTTGGATATGCTCAAGCAATTGAAGACATGTCGGGGGGGGGGGTCAAGTGCTTTGAGCCAAGCTTTTCACAGTTTCCGTAGTGTAGTGGTTATCACGTTCGCCTAACACGCGAAAGGTCCCCGGTTCGAAACCGGGCGGAAACACTCCTCTGTTTATGCTCACTCTGAGTCATGAATAAAATCAAACGACGGCGATTCAGACCAGCAGCACACTGGGCGGTATGCAGCGCCGCGTCAAACCATAGAAAACCGCATGGAGCTAACGGAGGCACGAGGCACGAGGGATAAAGGAGTCACCGCGACATAGTCATGTCTAATAACCGCTTCCAGTCATGCTTTGTGCCCAGCCCTTTTTCTCATTTCTGCACGGGAACGCGGCAGGCCCATGTCCCGGCCGTATCGCTCTGTCGGACAGGAGGAGGAGCACGCATGGTGTCGCTGGTGTATTGCTTTTGTCTGGCCCGGTGAACAATCGGCAGCTGGCAGAAAAGTCAACTCTCCCCGTCGGGGAATCGAACCCCGGTCTTCCGCGTGACAGGCGGAGATACTGTCCACTATACTAACGAGGACGGCTGCACCACTCTCGGCACGTCAGCGGGCCGGTGGGGCGGTTCCCACCTTTGCGGGGAACGCTCCAGCGGTCATCCAGATGTTTGAACGGAGAAGTCGCATGTCAACCTCATGGTGGCGCCAGGGGAGGAGGCAAAGGATCGCCGAAGCCATCGGAAGGCATCGCTCGGGAGCCACGAATGTCTGTACCAAATTTTGGCCCAACCCATCAAGCAGGTGTTCACATATATCACAAGTGAAATCCTCAGCTTCTGCTGGCGCTGGAGAAAACGTCAGAGGGTGACCAAAGTGCTTAGAATGCATCCTGTGGGGACCGTGAAGCTCTGTCCCAACTCTCACGGCAATCCATCTAACGGTTGTCCAGATACTTCACTCTGGGCCACAAATGTCGACCTCACGGTGGCACTGGGGGAAAAGTGAAGAGGATCACCAGAGTCAGTAGGATTCATCCTCTGGGGACCAGGGATGAATGTCTGGACTGCAATTTCCTTGCAATCCATCCAACAGTCGTTGAGATATTTAAGTCTGGGCCAAAGTGGTGTACCGACCCACGCTGCCATCCGTACAGCCATGCAGCTAGCGTGGCAGAAAACGGAGTGAAAGTTGTAGAGTTGAGGCCTTGACATTTACATCTGGGTTTTGCTACCGCCGAAACGACTGATTCTGTCGCTTCTCTGAGGACAGTCTCCATTGACGGTTCACTGAAATGTCTCCAATGCCGCGGCACGAGTGCTTGTCTCGTCTGATTTTGTATCACCCTTTTCTTTCCTTTGCCTTTTTAGCGATCCTTAACGCTGCGCGCCCGAGTGATGTCCTGCATTTGAAATGTCTGGATGTGGTCAAGCGATTGGAAGACACGTCTGGAGGTCAGTGTGCACAAATGCTTTAACTGGCCCCGGAGGCCGCGGCCCACCTTTTTCACAGTTTCCGTAGTGTAGTGGTTATCACGTTCGCCTCACACGCGAAAGGTCCCCGGTTCGAAACCGGGCGGAAACACTTCTTTGCGTTCATCACACGGAGTAACTGAATCAAACTGTGCTGTCTCATATTAGCAGTGAGAAGGACGCATAGACTTCAAGTTTGGTGCTCCAATGTCAGCGGAGAACTTGCTTATGTCTTATTCTGTGTCGCTTTTGTTTGTTTTCAAACCATCCTCGACGTTGCCCAAAAGCAAGGACGACCTCCTGTATTTGAAATGTTTGGATATGCTCAAGCAATTGAAGACATGTCGGGGGGGGGGGTCAAGTGCTTTGAGCCAAGCTTTTCACAGTTTCCGTAGTGTAGTGGTTATCACGTTCGCCTAACACGCGAAAGGTCCCCGGTTCGAAACCGGGCGGAAACACTCCTCTGTTTATGCTCACTCTGAGTCATGAATAAAATCAAACGACGGCGATTCAGACCAGCAGCACACTGGGCGGTATGCAGCGCCGCGTCAAACCATAGAAAACCGCATGGAGCTAACGGAGGCACGAGGCACGAGGGATAAAGGAGTCACCGCGACATAGTCATGTCTAATAACCGCTTCCAGTCATGCTTTGTGCCCAGCCCTTTTTCTCATTTCTGCACGGGAACGCGGCAGGCCCATGTCCCGGCCGTATCGCTCTGTCGGACAGGAGGAGGAGCACGCATGGTGTCGCTGGTGTATTGCTTTTGTCTGGCCCGGTGAACAATCGGCAGCTGGCAGAAAAGTCAACTCTCCCCGTCGGGGAATCGAACCCCGGTCTTCCGCGTGACAGGCGGAGATACTGTCCACTATACTAACGAGGACGGCTGCACCACTCTCGGCACGTCAGCGGGCCGGTGGGGCGGTTCCCACCTTTGCGGGGAACGCTCCAGCGGTCATCCAGATGTTTGAACGGAGAAGTCGCATGTCAACCTCATGGTGGCGCCAGGGGAGGAGGCAAAGGATCGCCGAAGCCATCGGAAGGCATCGCTCGGGAGCCACGAATGTCTGTACCAAATTTTGGCCCAACCCATCAAGCAGGTGTTCACATATATCACAAGTGAAATCCTCAGCTTCTGCTGGCGCTGGAGAAAACGTCAGAGGGTGACCAAAGTGCTTAGAATGCATCCTGTGGGGACCGTGAAGCTCTGTCCCAACTCTCACGGCAATCCATCTAACGGTTGTCCAGATACTTCACTCTGGGCCACAAATGTCGACCTCACGGTGGCACTGGGGGAAAAGTGAAGAGGATCACCAGAGTCAGTAGGATTCATCCTCTGGGGACCAGGGATGAATGTCTGGACTGCAATTTCCTTGCAATCCATCCAACAGTCGTTGAGATATTTAAGTCTGGGCCAAAGTGGTGTACCGACCCACGCTGCCATCCGTACAGCCATGCAGCTAGCGTGGCAGAAAACGGAGTGAAAGTTGTAGAGTTGAGGCCTTGACATTTACATCTGGGTTTTGCTACCGCCGAAACGACTGATTCTGTCGCTTCTCTGAGGACAGTCTCCATTGACGGTTCACTGAAATGTCTCCAATGCCGCGGCACGAGTGCTTGTCTCGTCTGATTTTGTATCACCCTTTTCTTTCCTTTGCCTTTTTAGCGATCCTTAACGCTGCGCGCCCGAGTGATGTCCTGCATTTGAAATGTCTGGATGTGGTCAAGCGATTGGAAGACACGTCTGGAGGTCAGTGTGCACAAATGCTTTAACTGGCCCCGGAGGCCGCGGCCCACCTTTTTCACAGTTTCCGTAGTGTAGTGGTTATCACGTTCGCCTCACACGCGAAAGGTCCCCGGTTCGAAACCGGGCGGAAACACTTCTTTGCGTTCATCACACGGAGTAACTGAATCAAACTGTGCTGTCTCATATTAGCAGTGAGAAGGACGCATAGACTTCAAGTTTGGTGCTCCAATGTCAGCGGAGAACTTGCTTATGTCTTATTCTGTGTCGCTTTGGTTTGTTTTCAAACCATCCTCGACGTTGCCCAAAAGCAAGGACGACCTCCTGTATTTGAAATGTTTGGATATGCTCAAGCAATTGAAGACATGTCGGGGGGGGGGGGTCAAGTGCTTTGAGCCACCCGCGTGAACGGTGCCAAGCTTTTCACAGTTTCCGTAGTGTAGTGGTTATCACGTTCGCCTAACACGCGAAAGGTCCCCGGTTCGAAACCGGGCGGAAACACTCCTCTGTTTATGCTCACTCTGAGTCATGAATAAAATCAAACGACGGCGATTCAGACCAGCAGCACACTGGGCGGTATGCAGCGCCGCGTCAAACCATAGAAAACCGCATGGAGCTAACGGAGGCACGAGGCACGAGGCACGAGGCACGAGGGATAAAGGAGTCACCGCGACATAGTCATGTCTAATAACCGCTTCCAGTCATGCTTTGTGCCCAGCCCTTTTTCTCATTTCTGCACGGGAACGCGGCAGGCCCATGTCCCGGCCGTATCGCTCTGTCGGACAGGAGGAGGAGCACACATGGTGTTGCTGGTGTATTGCTTTTGTCTGGCCCGGTGAACAATCGGCAGCTGGCAGAAAAGTCAACTCTCCCCGTCGGGGAATCGAACCCCGGTCTTCCGCGTGACAGGCGGAGATACTGTCCACTATACTAACGAGGACGGCTGCACCACTCTCGGCACGTCAGCGGGCCGGTGGGGCGGTTCCCACCTTTGCGGGGAACGCTCCAGCGGTCATCCAGATGTTTGAACGGAGAAGTCGCATGTCAACCTCATGGTGGCGCCAGGGGAGGAGGCAAAGGATCGCCGAAGCCATCGGAAGGCATCGCTCGGGAGCCACGAATGTCTGTACCAAATTGTGGCCCAACCCATCAAGCAGGTGTTCACATATATCACAAGTGAAATCCTCAGCTTCTGCTGGCGCTGGAGAAAACGTCAGAGGGTGACCAAAGTGCTTAGAATGCATCCTGTGGGGACCGTGAAGCTCTGTCCCAACTCTCACGGCAATCCATCTAACGGTTGTCCAGATACTTCACTCTGGGCCACAAATGTCGACCTCACGGTGGCACTGGGGGAAAAGTGAAGAGGATCACCAGAGTCAGTAGGATTCATCCTCTGGGGACCAGGGATGAATGTCTGGACTGCAATTTCCTTGCAATCCATCCAACAGTCGTTGAGATATTTAAGTCTGGGCCAAAGTGGTGTACCGACCCACGCTGCCATCCGTACAGCCATGCATCTAGCGTGGCAGAAAACGGAGTGAAAGTTGTAGAGTTGAGGCCTTGACATTTACATCTGGGTTTTGCTACCGCCGAAACGACTGATTCTGTCGCTTCTCTGAGGACAGTCTCCATTGACGGTTCACTGAAATGTCTCCAATGCCGCGGCACGAGTGCTTGTCTCGTCTGATTTTGTATCACCCTTTTCTTTCCTTTGCCTTTTTAGCGATCCTTAACGCTGCGCGCCCGAGTGATGTCCTGCATTTGAAATGTCTGGATGTGGTCAAGCGATTGGAAGACACGTCTGGAGGTCAGTGTGCACAAATGCTTTAACTGGCCCCGGAGGCCGCGGCCCACCTTTTTCACAGTTTCCGTAGTGTAGTGGTTATCACGTTCGCCTCACACGCGAAAGGTCCCCGGTTCGAAACCGGGCGGAAACACTTCTTTGCGTTCATCACACGGAGTAACTGAATCAAACTGTGCTGTCTCATATTAGCAGTGAGAAGGACGCATAGACTTCAAGTTTGGTGCTCCAATGTCAGCGGAGAACTTGCTTATGTCTTATTCTGTGTCGCTTTTGTTTGTTTTCAAACCATCCTCGACGTTGCCCAAAAGCAAGGACGACCTCCTGTATTTGAAATGTTTGGATATGCTCAAGCAATTGAAGACATGTCGGGGGGGGGGTCAAGTGCTTTGAGCCACCCGCGTGAACGGTGCCAAGCTTTTCACAGTTTCCGTAGTGTAGTGGTTATCACGTTCGCCTAACACGCGAAAGGTCCCTGGTTCGAAACCGGGCGGAAACACTCCTCTGTTTATGCTCACTCTGAGTCATGAATAAAATCAAACGACGGCGATTCAGACCAGCAGCACACTGGGCGGTATGCAGCGCCGCGTCAAACCATAGAAAACCGCATGGAGCTAACGGAGGCACGAGGGATAAAGGAGTCACCGCGACATAGTCATGTCTAATAACCGCTTCCAGTCATGCTTTGTGCCCAGCCCTTTTTCTCATTTCTGCACGGGAACGCGGCAGGCCCATGTCCCGGCCGTATCGCTCTGTCGGACAGGAGGAGGATGGTGTTGCTGGTGTATTGCTTTTGTCTGGCCCGGTGAACAATCGGCAGCTGGCAGAAAAGTCAACTCTCCCCGTCGGGGAATCGAACCCCGGTCTTCCGCGTGACAGGCGGAGATACTGTCCACTATACTAACGAGGACGGCTGCACCACTCTCGGCACGTCAGCGGGCCGGTGGGGCGGTTCCCACCTTTGCGGGGAACGCTCCAGCGGTCATCCAGATGTTTGAACGGAGAAGTCGCATGTCAACCTCATGGTGGCGCCAGGGGAGGAGGCAAAGGATCGCCGAAGCCATCGGAAGGCATCGCTCGGGAGCCACGAATGTCTGTACCAAATTTTGGCCCAACCCATCAAGCAGGTGTTCACATATATCACAAGTGAAATCCTCAGCTTCTGCTGGCGCTGGAGAAAACGTCAGAGGGTGACCAAAGTGCTTAGAATGCATCCTGTGGGGACCGTGAAGCTCTGTCCCAACTCTCACGGCAATCCATCTAACGGTTGTCCAGATACTTCACTCTGGGCCACAAATGTCGACCTCACGGTGGCACTGGGGGAAAAGTGAAGAGGATCACCAGAGTCAGTAGGATTCATCCTCTGGGGACCAGGGATGAATGTCTGGACTGCAATTTCCTTGCAATCCATCCAACAGTCGTTGAGATATTTAAGTCTGGGCCAAAGTGGTGTACCGACCCACGCTGCCATCCGTACAGCCATGCAGCTAGCGTGGCAGAAAACGGAGTGAAAGTTGTAGAGTTGAGGCCTTGACATTTACATCTGGGTTTTGCTACCGCCGAAACGACTGATTCTGTCGCTTCTCTGAGGACAGTCTCCATTGACGGTTCACTGAAATGTCTCCAATGCCGCGGCACGAGTGCTTGTCTCGTCTGATTTTGTATCACCCTTTTCTTTCCTTTGCCTTTTTAGCGATCCTTAACGCTGCGCGCCCGAGTGATGTCCTGCATTTGAAATGTCTGGATGTGGTCAAGCGATTGGAAGACACGTCTGGAGGTCAGTGTGCACAAATGCTTTAACTGGCCCCGGAGGCCGCGGCCCACCTTTTTCACAGTTTCCGTAGTGTAGTGGTTATCACGTTCGCCTCACACGCGAAAGGTCCCCGGTTCGAAACCGGGCGGAAACACTTCTTTGCGTTCATCACACGGAGTAACTGAATCAAACTGTGCTGTCTCATATTAGCAGTGAGAAGGACGCATAGACTTCAAGTTTGGTGCTCCAATGTCAGCGGAGAACTTGCTTATGTCTTATTCTGTGTCGCTTTTGTTTGTTTTCAAACCATCCTCGACGTTGCCCAAAAGCAAGGACGACCTCCTGTATTTGAAATGTTTGGATATGCTCAAGCAATTGAAGACATGTCGGGGGGGGGGGGTCAAGTGCTTTGAGCCACCCGCGTGAACGGTGCCAAGCTTTTCACAGTTTCCGTAGTGTAGTGGTTATCACGTTCGCCTAACACGCGAAAGGTCCCCGGTTCGAAACCGGGCGGAAACACTCCTCTGTTTATGCTCACTCTGAGTCATGAATAAAATCAAACGACGGCGATTCAGACCAGCAGCACACTGGGCGGTATGCAGCGCCGCGTCAAACCATAGAAAACCGCATGGAGCTAACGGAGGCACGAGGCACGAGGCACGAGGCACGAGGGATAAAGGAGTCACCGCGACATAGTCATGTCTAATAACCGCTTCCAGTCATGCTTTGTGCCCAGCCCTTTTTCTCATTTCTGCACGGGAACGCGGCAGGCCCATGTCCCGGCCGTATCGCTCTGTCGGACAGGAGGAGGAGCACACATGGTGTTGCTGGTGTATTGCTTTTGTCTGGCCCGGTGAACAATCGGCAGCTGGCAGAAAAGTCAACTCTCCCCGTCGGGGAATCGAACCCCGGTCTTCCGCGTGACAGGCGGAGATACTGTCCACTATACTAACGAGGACGGCTGCACCACTCTCGGCACGTCAGCGGGCCGGTGGGGCGGTTCCCACCTTTGCGGGGAACGCTCCAGCGGTCATCCAGATGTTTGAACGGAGAAGTCGCATGTCAACCTCATGGTGGCGCCAGGGGAGGAGGCAAAGGATCGCCGAAGCCATCGGAAGGCATCGCTCGGGAGCCACGAATGTCTGTACCAAATTGTGGCCCAACCCATCAAGCAGGTGTTCACATATATCACAAGTGAAATCCTCAGCTTCTGCTGGCGCTGGAGAAAACGTCAGAGGGTGACCAAAGTGCTTAGAATGCATCCTGTGGGGACCGTGAAGCTCTGTCCCAACTCTCACGGCAATCCATCTAACGGTTGTCCAGATACTTCACTCTGGGCCACAAATGTCGACCTCACGGTGGCACTGGGGGAAAAGTGAAGAGGATCACCAGAGTCAGTAGGATTCATCCTCTGGGGACCAGGGATGAATGTCTGGACTGCAATTTCCTTGCAATCCATCCAACAGTCGTTGAGATATTTAAGTCTGGGCCAAAGTGGTGTACCGACCCACGCTGCCATCCGTACAGCCATGCATCTAGCGTGGCAGAAAACGGAGTGAAAGTTGTAGAGTTGAGGCCTTGACATTTACATCTGGGTTTTGCTACCGCCGAAACGACTGATTCTGTCGCTTCTCTGAGGACAGTCTCCATTGACGGTTCACTGAAATGTCTCCAATGCCGCGGCACGAGTGCTTGTCTCGTCTGATTTTGTATCACCCTTTTCTTTCCTTTGCCTTTTTAGCGATCCTTAACGCTGCGCGCCCGAGTGATGTCCTGCATTTGAAATGTCTGGATGTGGTCAAGCGATTGGAAGACACGTCTGGAGGTCAGTGTGCACAAATGCTTTAACTGGCCCCGGAGGCCGCGGCCCACCTTTTTCACAGTTTCCGTAGTGTAGTGGTTATCACGTTCGCCTCACACGCGAAAGGTCCCCGGTTCGAAACCGGGCGGAAACACTTCTTTGCGTTCATCACACGGAGTAACTGAATCAAACTGTGCTGTCTCATATTAGCAGTGAGAAGGACGCATAGACTTCAAGTTTGGTGCTCCAATGTCAGCGGAGAACTTGCTTATGTCTTATTCTGTGTCGCTTTTGTTTGTTTTCAAACCATCCTCGACGTTGCCCAAAAGCAAGGACGACCTCCTGTATTTGAAATGTTTGGATATGCTCAAGCAATTGAAGACATGTCGGGGGGGGGGTCAAGTGCTTTGAGCCACCCGCGTGAACGGTGCCAAGCTTTTCACAGTTTCCGTAGTGTAGTGGTTATCACGTTCGCCTAACACGCGAAAGGTCCCTGGTTCGAAACCGGGCGGAAACACTCCTCTGTTTATGCTCACTCTGAGTCATGAATAAAATCAAACGACGGCGATTCAGACCAGCAGCACACTGGGCGGTATGCAGCGCCGCGTCAAACCATAGAAAACCGCATGGAGCTAACGGAGGCACGAGGGATAAAGGAGTCACCGCGACATAGTCATGTCTAATAACCGCTTCCAGTCATGCTTTGTGCCCAGCCCTTTTTCTCATTTCTGCACGGGAACGCGGCAGGCCCATGTCCCGGCCGTATCGCTCTGTCGGACAGGAGGAGGAGCACGCATGGTGTTGCTGGTGTATTGCTTTTGTCTGGCCCGGTGAACAATCGGCAGCTGGCAGAAAAGTCAACTCTCCCCGTCGGGGAATCGAACCCCGGTCTTCCGCGTGACAGGCGGAGATACTGTCCACTATACTAACGAGGACGGCTGCACCACTCTCGGCACGTCAGCGGGCCGGTGGGGCGGTTCCCACCTTTGCGGGGAACGCTCCAGCGGTCATCCAGATGTTTGAACGGAGAAGTCGCATGTCAACCTCATGGTGGCGCCAGGGGAGGAGGCAAAGGATCGCCGAAGCCATCGGAAGGCATCGCTCAGGAGCCACGAATGTCTGTACCAAATTGTGGCCCAACCCATCAAGCAGGTGTTCACATATATCACAAGTGAAATCCTCAGCTTCTGCTGGCGCTGGAGAAAACGTCAGAGGGTGACCAAAGTGCTTAGAATGCATCCTGTGGGGACCGTGAAGCTCTGTCCCAACTCTCACGGCAATCCATCTAACGGTTGTCCAGATACTTCACTCTGGGCCACAAATGTCGACCTCACGGTGGCACTGGGGGAAAAGTGAAGAGGATCACCAGAGTCAGTAGGATTCATCCTCTGGGGACCAGGGATGAATGTCTGGACTGCAATTTCCTTGCAATCCATCCAACAGTCGTTGAGATATTTAAGTCTGGGCCAAAGTGGTGTACCGACCCACGCTGCCATCCGTACAGCCATGCAGCTAGCGTGGCAGAAAACGGAGTGAAAGTTGTAGAGTTGAGGCCTTGACATTTACATCTGGGTTTTGCTACCGCCGAAACGACTGATTCTGTCGCTTCTCTGAGGACAGTCTCCATTGACGGTTCACTGAAATGTCTCCAATGCCGCGGCACGAGTGCTTGTCTCGTCTGATTTTGTATCACCCTTTTCTTTCCTTTGCCTTTTTAGCGATCCTTAACGCTGCGCGCCCGAGTGATGTCCTGCATTTGAAATGTCTGGATGTGGTCAAGCGATTGGAAGACACGTCTGGAGGTCAGTGTGCACAAATGCTTTAACTGGCCCCGGAGGCCGCGGCCCACCTTTTTCACAGTTTCCGTAGTGTAGTGGTTATCACGTTCGCCTCACACGCGAAAGGTCCCCGGTTCGAAACCGGGCGGAAACACTTCTTTGCGTTCATCACACGGAGTAACTGAATCAAACTGTGCTGTCTCATATTAGCAGTGAGAAGGACGCATAGACTTCAAGTTTGGTGCTCCAATGTCAGCGGAGAACTTGCTTATGTCTTATTCTGTGTCGCTTTTGTTTGTTTTCAAACCATCCTCGACGTTGCCCAAAAGCAAGGACGACCTCCTGTATTTGAAATGTTTGGATATGCTCAAGCAATTGAAGACATGTCGGGGGGGGGGGGGGGGGGGTCAAGTGCTTTGAGCCACCCGCGTGAACGGTGCCAAGCTTTTCACAGTTTCCGTAGTGTAGTGGTTATCACGTTCGCCTAACACGCGAAAGGTCCCCGGTTCGAAACCGGGCGGAAACACTCCTCTGTTTATGCTCACTCTGAGTCATGAATAAAATCAAACGACGGCGATTCAGACCAGCAGCACACTGGGCGGTATGCAGCGCCGCGTCAAACCATAGAAAACCGCATGGAGCTAACGGAGGCACGAGGGATAAAGGAGTCACCGCGACATAGTCATGTCTAATAACCGCTTCCAGTCATGCTTTGTGCCCAGCCCTTTTTCTCATTTCTGCACGGGAACGCGGCAGGCCCATGTCCCGGCCGTATCGCTCTGTCGGACAGGAGGAGGAGCACGCATGGTGTTGCTGGTGTATTGCTTTTGTCTGGCCCGGTGAACAATCGGCAGCTGGCAGAAAAGTCAACTCTCCCCGTCGGGGAATCGAACCCCGGTCTTCCGCGTGACAGGCGGAGATACTGTCCACTATACTAACGAGGACGGCTGCACCACTCTCGGCACGTCAGCGGGCCGGTGGGGCGGTTCCCACCTTTGCGGGGAACGCTCCAGCGGTCATCCAGATGTTTGAACGGAGAAGTCGCATGTCAACCTCATGGTGGCGCCAGGGGAGGAGGCAAAGGATCGCCGAAGCCATCGGAAGGCATCGCTCGGGAGCCACGAATGTCTGTACCAAATTTTGGCCCAACCCATCAAGCAGGTGTTCACATATATCACAAGTGAAATCCTCAGCTTCTGCTGGCGCTGGAGAAAACGTCAGAGGGTGACCAAAGTGCTTAGAATGCATCCTGTGGGGACCGTGAAGCTCTGTCCCAACTCTCACGGCAATCCATCTAACGGTTGTCCAGATACTTCACTCTGGGCCACAAATGTCGACCTCACGGTGGCACTGGGGGAAAAGTGAAGAGGATCACCAGAGTCAGTAGGATTCATCCTCTGGGGACCAGGGATGAATGTCTGGACTGCAATTTCCTTGCAATCCATCCAACAGTCGTTGAGATATTTAAGTCTGGGCCAAAGTGGTGTACCGACCCACGCTGCCATCCGTACAGCCATGCAGCTAGCGTGGCAGAAAACGGAGTGAAAGTTGTAGAGTTGAGGCCTTGACATTTACATCTGGGTTTTGCTACCGCCGAAACGACTGATTCTGTCGCTTCTCTGAGGACAGTCTCCATTGACGGTTCACTGAAATGTCTCCAATGCCGCGGCACGAGTGCTTGTCTCGTCTGATTTTGTATCACCCTTTTCTTTCCTTTGCCTTTTTAGCGATCCTTAACGCTGCGCGCACGAGTGATGTCCTGCATTTGAAATGTCTGGATGTGGTCAAGCGATTGGAAGACACGTCTGGAGGTCAGTGTGCACAAATGCTTTAACTGGCCCCGGAGGCCGCGGCCCACCTTTTTCACAGTTTCCGTAGTGTAGTGGTTATCACGTTCGCCTCACACGCGAAAGGTCCCCGGTTCGAAACCGGGCGGAAACACTTCTTTGCGTTCATCACACGGAGTAACTGAATCAAACTGTGCTGTCTCATATTAGCAGTGAGAAGGACGCATAGACTTCAAGTTTGGTGCTCCAATGTCAGCGGAGAACTTGCTTATGTCTTATTCTGTGTCGCTTTTGTTTGTTTTCAAACCATCCTCGACGTTGCCCAAAAGCAAGGACGACCTCCTGTATTTGAAATGTTTGGATATGCTCAAGCAATTGATGACATGTCGGGGGGGGGGGGGTCAAGTGCTTTGAGCCACCCGCGTGAACGGTGCCAAGCTTTTCACAGTTTCCGTAGTGTAGTGGTTATCACGTTCGCCTAACACGCGAAAGGTCCCCGGTTCGAAACCGGGCGGAAACACTCCTCTGTTTATGCTCACTCTGAGTCATGAATAAAATCAAACGACGGCGATTCAGACCAGCAGCACACTGGGCGGTATGCAGCGCCGCGTCAAACCATAGAAAACCGCATGGAGCTAACGGAGGCACGAGGCACGAGGGATAAAGGAGTCACCGCGACATAGTCATGTCTAATAACCGCTTCCAGTCATGCTTTGTGCCCAGCCCTTTTTCTCATTTCTGCACGGGAACGCGGCAGGCCCATGTCCCGGCCGTATCGCTCTGTCGGACAGGAGGAGGAGCACGCATGGTGTTGCTGGTGTATTGCTTTTGTCTGGCCCGGTGAACAATCGGCAGCTGGCAGAAAAGTCAACTCTCCCCGTCGGGGAATCGAACCCCGGTCTTCCGCGTGACAGGCGGAGATACTGTCCACTATACTAACGAGGACGGCTGCACCACTCTCGGCACGTCAGCGGGCCGGTGGGGCGGTTCCCACCTTTGCGGGGAACGCTCCAGCGGTCATCCAGATGTTTGAACGGAGAAGTCGCATGTCAACCTCATGGTGGCGCCAGGGGAGGAGGCAAAGGATCGCCGAAGCCATCGGAAGGCATCGCTCGGGAGCCACGAATGTCTGTACCAAATTTTGGCCCAACCCATCAAGCAGGTGTTCACATATATCACAAGTGAAATCCTCAGCTTCTGCTGGCGCTGGAGAAAACGTCAGAGGGTGACCAAAGTGCTTAGAATGCATCCTGTGGGGACCGTGAAGCTCTGTCCCAACTCTCACGGCAATCCATCTAACGGTTGTCCAGATACTTCACTCTGGGCCACAAATGTCGACCTCACGGTGGCACTGGGGGACAAGTGAAGAGGATCACCAGAGTCAGTAGGATTCATCCTCTGGGGACCAGGGATGAATGTCTGGACTGCAATTTCCTTGCAATCCATCCAACAGTCGTTGAGATATTTAAGTCTGGGCCAAAGTGGTGTACCGACCCACGGTCTGGGCCAAAGTGGTGTACCGACCCACGCTGCCATCCGTACAGCCATGCGGCTAGCGTGGCAGAAAACGGAGTGAAAGTTGTAGAGTTGAGGCCTTGACATTTACATCTGGGTTTTGCTACCGCCGAAACGACTGATTCTGTCGCTTCTCTGAGGACAGTTTCCACTGACGGTTCACTGAAATGTCTCCAATGCCGCGGCACGAGTGCTTGTCTCGTCTGATTTTGTATCACCCTTTTCTTTCCTTTGCCTTTTTAGCGATCCTTAACGCTGCGCGCACGAGTGATGTCCTGCATTTGAAATGTCTGGATGTGGTCAAGCGATTGGAAGACACGTCTGGAGGTCAGTGTGCACAAATGCTTTAACTGGCCCCGGAGGCCGCGGCCCACCTTTTTCACAGTTTCCGTAGTGTAGTGGTTATCACGTTCGCCTCACACGCGAAAGGTCCCCGGTTCGAAACCGGGCGGAAACACTTCTTTGTGTTCATCACACGGAGTAACTGAATCAAACTGTGCTGTCTCATATTAGCAGTGAGAAGGACGCATAGACTTCAAGTTTGGTGCTCCAATGTCAGCGGAGAACTTGCTTATGTCTTATTCTGTGTCGCTTTTGTTTGTTTTCAAACCATCCTCGACGTTGCCCAAAAGCAAGGACGACCTCCTGTATTTGAAATGTTTGGATATGCTCAAGCAATTGAAGACATGTCGGGGGGGGGGGGGGGGTCAAGTGCTTTGAGCCACCCGCGTGAACGGTGCCAAGCTTTTCACAGTTTCCGTAGTGTAGTGGTTATCACGTTCGCCTAACACGCGAAAGGTCCCCGGTTCGAAACCGGGCGGAAACACTCCTCTGTTTATGCTCACTCTGAGTCATGAATAAAATCAAACGACGGCGATTCAGACCAGCAGCACACTGGGCGGTATGCAGCGCCGCGTCAAACCATAGAAAACCGCATGGAGCTAACGGAGGCACGAGGGATAAAGGAGTCACCGTGACATAGTCATGTCTAATAACCGCTTCCAGTCATGCTTTCTGCCCAGCCCATTTTCTCATTTCTGCACGGGAACGCGGCAGGCCCATGTCCCGGCCGTATCGCTCTGTCGGACAGGAGGAGGAGCACGCATGGTGTTGCTGGTGTATTGCTTTTGTCTGGCCCGGTGAACAATCGGCAGCTGGCAGAAAAGTCAACTCTCCCCGTCGGGGAATCGAACCCCGGTCTTCCGCGTGACAGGCGGAGATACTGTCCACTATACTAACGAGGACGGCTGCACCACTCTCGGCACGTCAGCGGGCCGGTGGGGCGGTTCCCACCTTTGCGGGGAACGCTCCAGCGGTCATCCAGATGTTTGAACGGAGAAGTCGCATGTCAACCTCATGGTGGCGCCAGGGGAGGAGGCAAAGGATCGCCGAAGCCATCGGAAGGCATGGCTCGGGAGCCACGAATGTCTGTACCAAATTTTGGCCCAACCCATCAAGCAGGTGTTCACATATATCACAAGTGAAATCCTCAGCTTCTGCTGGCGCTGGAGAAAACGTCAGAGGGTGACCAAAGTGCTTAGAATGCATCCTGTGGGGACCGTGAAGCTCTGTCCCAACTCTCACGGCAATCCATCTAACGGTTGTCCAGATACTTCACTCTGGGCCACAAATGTCGACCTCACGGTGGCACTGGGGGAAAAGTGAAGAGGATCACCAGAGTCAGTAGGATTCATCCTCTGGGGACCAGGGATGAATGTCTGGACTGCAATTTCCTTGCAATCCATCCAACAGTCGTTGAGATATTTAAGTCTGGGCCAAAGTGGTGTACCGACCCACGCTGCCATCCGTACAGCCATGCGGCTAGCGTGGCAGAAAACGGAGTGAAAGTTGTAGAGTTGAGGCCTTGACATTTACATCTGGGTTTTGCTACCGCCGAAACGACTGATTCTGTCGCTTCTCTGAGGACAGTTTCCACTGACGGTTCACTGAAATGTCTCCAATGCCGCGGCACGAGTGCTTGTCTCGTCTGATTTTGTATCACCCTTTTCTTTCCTTTGCCTTTTTAGCGATCCTTAACGCTGCGCGCACGAGTGATGTCCTGCATTTGAAATGTCTGGATGTGGTCAAGCGATTGGAAGACACGTCTGGAGGTCAGTGTGCACAAATGCTTTAACTGGCCCCGGAGGCCGCGGCCCACCTTTTTCACAGTTTCCGTAGTGTAGTGGTTATCACGTTCGCCTCACACGCGAAAGGTCCCCGGTTCGAAACCGGGCGGAAACACTTCTTTGTGTTCATCACACGGAGTAACTGAATCAAACTGTGCTGTCTCATATTAGCAGTGAGAAGGACGCATAGACTTCAAGTTTGGTGCTCCAATGTCAGCGGAGAACTTGCTTATGTCTTATTCTGTGTCGCTTTTGTTTGTTTTCAAACCATCCTCGACGTTGCCCAAAAGCAAGGACGACCTCCTGTATTTGAAATGTTTGGATATGCTCAAGCAATTGAAGACATGTCGGGGGGGGGGGGGGGGGTCAAGTGCTTTGAGCCACCCGCGTGAACGGTGCCAAGCTTTTCACAGTTTCCGTAGTGTAGTGGTTATCACGTTCGCCTAACACGCGAAAGGTCCCCGGTTCGAAACCGGGCGGAAACACTCCTCTGTTTATGCTCACTCTGAGTCATGAATAAAATCAAACGACGGCGATTCAGACCAGCAGCACACTGGGCGGTATGCAGCGCCGCGTCAAACCATAGAAAACCGCATGGAGCTAACGGAGGCACGAGGGATAAAGGAGTCACCGTGACATAGTCATGTCTAATAACCGCTTCCAGTCATGCTTTCTGCCCAGCCCATTTTCTCATTTCTGCACGGGAACGCGGCAGGCCCATGTCCCGGCCGTATCGCTCTGTCGGACAGGAGGAGGAGCACGCATGGTGTTGCTGGTGTATTGCTTTTGTCTGGCCCGGTGAACAATCGGCAGCTGGCAGAAAAGTCAACTCTCCCCGTCGGGGAATCGAACCCCGGTCTTCCGCGTGACAGGCGGAGATACTGTCCACTATACTAACGAGGACGGCTGCACCACTCTCGGCACGTCAGCGGGCCGGTGGGGCGGTTCCCACCTTTGCGGGGAACGCTCCAGCGGTCATCCAGATGTTTGAACGGAGAAGTCGCATGTCAACCTCATGGTGGCGCCAGGGGAGGAGGCAAAGGATCGCCGAAGCCATCGGAAGGCATGGCTCGGGAGCCACGAATGTCTGTACCAAATTTTGGCCCAACCCATCAAGCAGGTGTTCACATATATCACAAGTGAAATCCTCAGCTTCTGCTGGCGCTGGAGAAAACGTCAGAGGGTGACCAAAGTGCTTAGAATGCATCCTGTGGGGACCGTGAAGCTCTGTCCCAACTCTCACGGCAATCCATCTAACGGTTGTCCAGATACTTCACTCTGGGCCACAAATGTCGACCTCACGGTGGCACTGGGGGAAAAGTGAAGAGGATCACCAGAGTCAGTAGGATTCATCCTCTGGGGACCAGGGATGAATGTCTGGACTGCAATTTCCTTGCAATCCATCCAACAGTCGTTGAGATATTTAAGTCTGGGCCAAAGTGGTGTACCGACCCACGCTGCCATCCGTACAGCCATGCGGCTAGCGTGGCAGAAAACGGAGTGAAAGTTGTAGAGTTGAGGCCTTGACATTTACATCTGGGTTTTGCTACCGCCGAAACGACTGATTCTGTCGCTTCTCTGAGGACAGTTTCCACTGACGGTTCACTGAAATGTCTCCAATGCCGCGGCACGAGTGCTTGTCTCGTCTGATTTTGTATCACCCTTTTCTTTCCTTTGCCTTTTTAGCGATCCTTAACGCTGCGCGCACGAGTGATGTCCTGCATTTGAAATGTCTGGATGTGGTCAAGCGATTGGAAGACACGTCTGGAGGTCAGTGTGCACAAATGCTTTAACTGGCCCCGGAGGCCGCGGCCCACCTTTTTCACAGTTTCCGTAGTGTAGTGGTTATCACGTTCGCCTCACACGCGAAAGGTCCCCGGTTCGAAACCGGGCGGAAACACTTCTTTGTGTTCATCACACGGAGTAACTGAATCAAACTGTGCTGTCTCATATTAGCAGTGAGAAGGACGCATAGACTTCAAGTTTGGTGCTCCAATGTCAGCGGAGAACTTGCTTATGTCTTATTCTGTGTCGCTTTTGTTTGTTTTCAAACCATCCTCGACGTTGCCCAAAAGCAAGGACGACCTCCTGTATTTGAAATGTTTGGATATGCTCAAGCAATTGAAGACATGTCGGGGGGGGGGGGGGTCAAGTGCTTTGAGCCACCCGCGTGAACGGTGCCAAGCTTTTCACAGTTTCCGTAGTGTAGTGGTTATCACGTTCGCCTAACACGCGAAAGGTCCCCGGTTCGAAACCGGGCGGAAACACTCCTCTGTTTATGCTCACTCTGAGTCATGAATAAAATCAAACGACGGCGATTCAGACCAGCAGCACACTGGGCGGTATGCAGCGCCGCGTCAAACCATAGAAAACCGCATGGAGCTAACGGAGGCACGAGGGATAAAGGAGTCACCGTGACATAGTCATGTCTAATAACCGCTTCCAGTCATGCTTTCTGCCCAGCCCATTTTCTCATTTCTGCACGGGAACGCGGCAGGCCCATGTCCCGGCCGTATCGCTCTGTCGGACAGGAGGAGGAGCACGCATGGTGTTGCTGGTGTATTGCTTTTGTCTGGCCCGGTGAACAATCGGCAGCTGGCAGAAAAGTCAACTCTCCCCGTCGGGGAATCGAACCCCGGTCTTCCGCGTGACAGGCGGAGATACTGTCCACTATACTAACGAGGACGGCTGCACCACTCTCGGCACGTCAGCGGGCCGGTGGGGCGGTTCCCACCTTTGCGGGGAACGCTCCAGCGGTCATCCAGATGTTTGAACGGAGAAGTCGCATGTCAACCTCATGGTGGCGCCAGGGGAGGAGGCAAAGGATCGCCGAAGCCATCGGAAGGCATGGCTCGGGAGCCACGAATGTCTGTACCAAATTTTGGCCCAACCCATCAAGCAGGTGTTCACATATATCACAAGTGAAATCCTCAGCTTCTGCTGGCGCTGGAGAAAACGTCAGAGGGTGACCAAAGTGCTTAGAATGCATCCTGTGGGGACCGTGAAGCTCTGTCCCAACTCTCACGGCAATCCATCTAACGGTTGTCCAGATACTTCACTCTGGGCCACAAATGTCGACCTCACGGTGGCACTGGGGGAAAAGTGAAGAGGATCACCAGAGTCAGTAGGATTCATCCTCTGGGGACCAGGGATGAATGTCTGGACTGCAATTTCCTTGCAATCCATCCAACAGTCGTTGAGATATTTAAGTCTGGGCCAAAGTGGTGTACCGACCCACGCTGCCATCCGTACAGCCATGCGGCTAGCGTGGCAGAAAACGGAGTGAAAGTTGTAGAGTTGAGGCCTTGACATTTACATCTGGGTTTTGCTACCGCCGAAACGACTGATTCTGTCGCTTCTCTGAGGACAGTTTCCACTGACGGTTCACTGAAATGTCTCCAATGCCGCGGCACGAGTGCTTGTCTCGTCTGATTTTGTATCACCCTTTTCTTTCCTTTGCCTTTTTAGCGATCCTTAACGCTGCGCGCACGAGTGATGTCCTGCATTTGAAATGTCTGGATGTGGTCAAGCGATTGGAAGACACGTCTGGAGGTCAGTGTGCACAAATGCTTTAACTGGCCCCGGAGGCCGCGGCCCACCTTTTTCACAGTTTCTGTAGTGTAGTGGTTATCACGTTCGCCTCACACGCGAAAGGTCCCCGGTTCGAAACCGGGCGGAAACACTTCTTTGTGTTCATCACACGGAGTAACTGAATCAAACTGTGCTGTCTCATATTAGCAGTGAGAAGGACGCATAGACTTCAAGTTTGGTGCTCCAATGTCAGCGGAGAACTTGCTTATGTCTTATTCTGTGTCGCTTTTGTTTGTTTTCAAACCATCCTCGACGTTGCCCAAAAGCAAGGACGACCTCCTGTATTTGAAATGTTTGGATATGCTCAAGCAATTGAAGACATGTCGGGGGGGGGGGGGGGGTCAAGTGCTTTGAGCCACCCGCGTGAACGGTGCCAAGCTTTTCACAGTTTCCGTAGTGTAGTGGTTATCACGTTCGCCTAACACGCGAAAGGTCCCCGGTTCGAAACCGGGCGGAAACACTCCTCTGTTTATGCTCACTCTGAGTCATGAATAAAATCAAACGACGGCGATTCAGACCAGCAGCACACTGGGCGGTATGCAGCGCCGCGTCAAACCATAGAAAACCGCATGGAGCTAACGGAGGCACGAGGGATAAAGGAGTCACCGTGACATAGTCATGTCTAATAACCGCTTCCAGTCATGCTTTCTGCCCAGCCCATTTTCTCATTTCTGCACGGGAACGCGGCAGGCCCATGTCCCGGCCGTATCGCTCTGTCGGACAGGAGGAGGAGCACGCATGGTGTTGCTGGTGTATTGCTTTTGTCTGGCCCGGTGAACAATCGGCAGCTGGCAGAAAAGTCAACTCTCCCCGTCGGGGAATCGAACCCCGGTCTTCCGCGTGACAGGCGGAGATACTGTCCACTATACTAACGAGGACGGCTGCACCACTCTCGGCACGTCAGCGGGCCGGTGGGGCGGTTCCCACCTTTGCGGGGAACGCTCCAGCGGTCATCCAGATGTTTGAACGGAGAAGTCGCATGTCAACCTCATGGTGGCGCCAGGGGAGGAGGCAAAGGATCGCCGAAGCCATCGGAAGGCATGGCTCGGGAGCCACGAATGTCTGTACCAAATTTTGGCCCAACCCATCAAGCAGGTGTTCACATATATCACAAGTGAAATCCTCAGCTTCTGCTGGCGCTGGAGAAAACGTCAGAGGGTGACCAAAGTGCTTAGAATGCATCCTGTGGGGACCGTGAAGCTCTGTCCCAACTCTCACGGCAATCCATCTAACGGTTGTCCAGATACTTCACTCTGGGCCACAAATGTCGACCTCACGGTGGCACTGGGGGAAAAGTGAAGAGGATCACCAGAGTCAGTAGGATTCATCCTCTGGGGACCAGGGATGAATGTCTGGACTGCAATTTCCTTGCAATCCATCCAACAGTCGTTGAGATATTTAAGTCTGGGCCAAAGTGGTGTACCGACCCACGCTGCCATCCGTACAGCCATGCGGCTAGCGTGGCAGAAAACGGAGTGAAAGTTGTAGAGTTGAGGCCTTGACATTTACATCTGGGTTTTGCTACCGCCGAAACGACTGATTCTGTCGCTTCTCTGAGGACAGTTTCCACTGACGGTTCACTGAAATGTCTCCAATGCCGCGGCACGAGTGCTTGTCTCGTCTGATTTTGTATCACCCTTTTCTTTCCTTTGCCTTTTTAGCGATCCTTAACGCTGCGCGCACGAGTGATGTCCTGCATTTGAAATGTCTGGATGTGGTCAAGCGATTGGAAGACACGTCTGGAGGTCAGTGTGCACAAATGCTTTAACTGGCCCCGGAGGCCGCGGCCCACCTTTTTCACAGTTTCCGTAGTGTAGTGGTTATCACGTTCGCCTCACACGCGAAAGGTCCCCGGTTCGAAACCGGGCGGAAACACTTCTTTGTGTTCATCACACGGAGTAACTGAATCAAACTGTGCTGTCTCATATTAGCAGTGAGAAGGACGCATAGACTTCAAGTTTGGTGCTCCAATGTCAGCGGAGAACTTGCTTATGTCTTATTCTGTGTCGCTTTTGTTTGTTTTCAAACCATCCTCGACGTTGCCCAAAAGCAAGGACGACCTCCTGTATTTGAAATGTTTGGATATGCTCAAGCAATTGAAGACATGTCGGGGGGGGGGGGGGGGTCAAGTGCTTTGAGCCACCCGCGTGAACGGTGCCAAGCTTTTCACAGTTTCCGTAGTGTAGTGGTTATCACGTTCGCCTAACACGCGAAAGGTCCCCGGTTCGAAACCGGGCGGAAACACTCCTCTGTTTATGCTCACTCTGAGTCATGAATAAAATCAAACGACGGCGATTCAGACCAGCAGCACACTGGGCGGTATGCAGCGCCGCGTCAAACCATAGAAAACCGCATGGAGCTAACGGAGGCACGAGGGATAAAGGAGTCACCGTGACATAGTCATGTCTAATAACCGCTTCCAGTCATGCTTTCTGCCCAGCCCATTTTCTCATTTCTGCACGGGAACGCGGCAGGCCCATGTCCCGGCCGTATCGCTCTGTCGGACAGGAGGAGGAGCACGCATGGTGTTGCTGGTGTATTGCTTTTGTCTGGCCCGGTGAACAATCGGCAGCTGGCAGAAAAGTCAACTCTCCCCGTCGGGGAATCGAACCCCGGTCTTCCGCGTGACAGGCGGAGATACTGTCCACTATACTAACGAGGACGGCTGCACCACTCTCGGCACGTCAGCGGGCCGGTGGGGCGGTTCCCACCTTTGCGGGGAACGCTCCAGCGGTCATCCAGATGTTTGAACGGAGAAGTCGCATGTCAACCTCATGGTGGCGCCAGGGGAGGAGGCAAAGGATCGCCGAAGCCATCGGAAGGCATGGCTCGGGAGCCACGAATGTCTGTACCAAATTTTGGCCCAACCCATCAAGCAGGTGTTCACATATATCACAAGTGAAATCCTCAGCTTCTGCTGGCGCTGGAGAAAACGTCAGAGGGTGACCAAAGTGCTTAGAATGCATCCTGTGGGGACCGTGAAGCTCTGTCCCAACTCTCACGGCAATCCATCTAACGGTTGTCCAGATACTTCACTCTGGGCCACAAATGTCGACCTCACGGTGGCACTGGGGGAAAAGTGAAGAGGATCACCAGAGTCAGTAGGATTCATCCTCTGGGGACCAGGGATGAATGTCTGGACTGCAATTTCCTTGCAATCCATCCAACAGTCGTTGAGATATTTAAGTCTGGGCCAAAGTGGTGTACCGACCCACGCTGCCATCCGTACAGCCATGCGGCTAGCGTGGCAGAAAACGGAGTGAAAGTTGTAGAGTTGAGGCCTTGACATTTACATCTGGGTTTTGCTACCGCCGAAACGACTGATTCTGTCGCTTCTCTGAGGACAGTTTCCACTGACGGTTCACTGAAATGTCTCCAATGCCGCGGCACGAGTGCTTGTCTCGTCTGATTTTGTATCACCCTTTTCTTTCCTTTGCCTTTTTAGCGATCCTTAACGCTGCGCGCACGAGTGATGTCCTGCATTTGAAATGTCTGGATGTGGTCAAGCGATTGGAAGACACGTCTGGAGGTCAGTGTGCACAAATGCTTTAACTGGCCCCGGAGGCCGCGGCCCACCTTTTTCACAGTTTCCGTAGTGTAGTGGTTATCACGTTCGCCTCACACGCGAAAGGTCCCCGGTTCGAAACCGGGCGGAAACACTTCTTTGTGTTCATCACACGGAGTAACTGAATCAAACTGTGCTGTCTCATATTAGCAGTGAGAAGGACGCATAGACTTCAAGTTTGGTGCTCCAATGTCAGCGGAGAACTTGCTTATGTCTTATTCTGTGTCGCTTTTGTTTGTTTTCAAACCATCCTCGACGTTGCCCAAAAGCAAGGACGACCTCCTGTATTTGAAATGTTTGGATATGCTCAAGCAATTGAAGACATGTCGGGGGGGGGGGGGGGGTCAAGTGCTTTGAGCCACCCGCGTGAACGGTGCCAAGCTTTTCACAGTTTCCGTAGTGTAGTGGTTATCACGTTCGCCTAACACGCGAAAGGTCCCCGGTTCGAAACCGGGCGGAAACACTCCTCTGTTTATGCTCACTCTGAGTCATGAATAAAATCAAACGACGGCGATTCAGACCAGCAGCACACTGGGCGGTATGCAGCGCCGCGTCAAACCATAGAAAACCGCATGGAGCTAACGGAGGCACGAGGGATAAAGGAGTCACCGTGACATAGTCATGTCTAATAACCGCTTCCAGTCATGCTTTCTGCCCAGCCCATTTTCTCATTTCTGCACGGGAACGCGGCAGGCCCATGTCCCGGCCGTATCGCTCTGTCGGACAGGAGGAGGAGCACGCATGGTGTTGCTGGTGTATTGCTTTTGTCTGGCCCGGTGAACAATCGGCAGCTGGCAGAAAAGTCAACTCTCCCCGTCGGGGAATCGAACCCCGGTCTTCCGCGTGACAGGCGGAGATACTGTCCACTATACTAACGAGGACGGCTGCACCACTCTCGGCACGTCAGCGGGCCGGTGGGGCGGTTCCCACCTTTGCGGGGAACGCTCCAGCGGTCATCCAGATGTTTGAACGGAGAAGTCGCATGTCAACCTCATGGTGGCGCCAGGGGAGGAGGCAAAGGATCGCCGAAGCCATCGGAAGGCATGGCTCGGGAGCCACGAATGTCTGTACCAAATTTTGGCCCAACCCATCAAGCAGGTGTTCACATATATCACAAGTGAAATCCTCAGCTTCTGCTGGCGCTGGAGAAAACGTCAGAGGGTGACCAAAGTGCTTAGAATGCATCCTGTGGGGACCGTGAAGCTCTGTCCCAACTCTCACGGCAATCCATCTAACGGTTGTCCAGATACTTCACTCTGGGCCACAAATGTCGACCTCACGGTGGCACTGGGGGAAAAGTGAAGAGGATCACCAGAGTCAGTAGGATTCATCCTCTGGGGACCAGGGATGAATGTCTGGACTGCAATTTCCTTGCAATCCATCCAACAGTCGTTGAGATATTTAAGTCTGGGCCAAAGTGGTGTACCGACCCACGCTGCCATCCGTACAGCCATGCGGCTAGCGTGGCAGAAAACGGAGTGAAAGTTGTAGAGTTGAGGCCTTGACATTTACATCTGGGTTTTGCTACCGCCGAAACGACTGATTCTGTCGCTTCTCTGAGGACAGTTTCCACTGACGGTTCACTGAAATGTCTCCAATGCCGCGGCACGAGTGCTTGTCTCGTCTGATTTTGTATCACCCTTTTCTTTCCTTTGCCTTTTTAGCGATCCTTAACGCTGCGCGCACGAGTGATGTCCTGCATTTGAAATGTCTGGATGTGGTCAAGCGATTGGAAGACACGTCTGGAGGTCAGTGTGCACAAATGCTTTAACTGGCCCCGGAGGCCGCGGCCCACCTTTTTCACAGTTTCCGTAGTGTAGTGGTTATCACGTTCGCCTCACACGCGAAAGGTCCCCGGTTCGAAACCGGGCGGAAACACTTCTTTGTGTTCATCACACGGAGTAACTGAATCAAACTGTGCTGTCTCATATTAGCAGTGAGAAGGACGCATAGACTTCAAGTTTGGTGCTCCAATGTCAGCGGAGAACTTGCTTATGTCTTATTCTGTGTCGCTTTTGTTTGTTTTCAAACCATCCTCGACGTTGCCCAAAAGCAAGGACGACCTCCTGTATTTGAAATGTTTGGATATGCTCAAGCAATTGAAGACATGTCGGGGGGGGGGTCAAGTGCTTTGAGCCACCCGCGTGAACGGTGCCAAGCTTTTCACAGTTTCCGTAGTGTAGTGGTTATCACGTTCGCCTAACACGCGAAAGGTCCCCGGTTCGAAACCGGGCGGAAACACTCCTCTGTTTATGCTCACTCTGAGTCATGAATAAAATCAAACGACGGCGATTCAGACCAGCAGCACACTGGGCGGTATGCAGCGCCGCGTCAAACCATAGAAAACCGCATGGAGCTAACGGAGGCACGAGGGATAAAGGAGTCACCGTGACATAGTCATGTCTAATAACCGCTTCCAGTCATGCTTTCTGCCCAGCCCATTTTCTCATTTCTGCACGGGAACGCGGCAGGCCCATGTCCCGGCCGTATCGCTCTGTCGGACAGGAGGAGGAGCACGCATGGTGTTGCTGGTGTATTGCTTTTGTCTGGCCCGGTGAACAATCGGCAGCTGGCAGAAAAGTCAACTCTCCCCGTCGGGGAATCGAACCCCGGTCTTCCGCGTGACAGGCGGAGATACTGTCCACTATACTAACGAGGACGGCTGCACCACTCTCGGCACGTCAGCGGGCCGGTGGGGCGGTTCCCACCTTTGCGGGGAACGCTCCAGCGGTCATCCAGATGTTTGAACGGAGAAGTCGCATGTCAACCTCATGGTGGCGCCAGGGGAGGAGGCAAAGGATCGCCGAAGCCATCGGAAGGCATGGCTCGGGAGCCACGAATGTCTGTACCAAATTTTGGCCCAACCCATCAAGCAGGTGTTCACATATATCACAAGTGAAATCCTCAGCTTCTGCTGGCGCTGGAGAAAACGTCAGAGGGTGACCAAAGTGCTTAGAATGCATCCTGTGGGGACCGTGAAGCTCTGTCCCAACTCTCACGGCAATCCGTCTAACGGTTGTCCAGATACTTCACTCTGGGCCACAAATGTCGACCTCACGGTGGCACTGGGGGAAAAGTGAAGAGGATCACCAGAGTCAGTAGGATTCATCCTCTGGGGACCAGGGATGAATGTCTGGACTGCAATTTCCTTGCAATCCATCCAACAGTCGTTGAGATATTTAAGTCTGGGCCAAAGTGGTGTACCGACCCACGCTGCCATCCGTACAGCCATGCGGCTAGCGTGGCAGAAAACGGAGTGAAAGTTGTAGAGTTGAGGCCTTGACATTTACATCTGGGTTTTGCTACCACCGAAACGACTGATTCTGTCGCTTCTCTTAGGACAGTCTCCATTGACGGTTCACTGAAATGTCTCCAATGCCGCGGCACGAGTGCTTGTCTCGTCTGATTTTGTATCACCCTTTTCTTTCCTTTGTCTTTTTAGCGATCCTTAACGCTGCGCGCACCAGTGATGTCCTGCATTTGAAATGTCTGGATGTGGTCAAGCGATTGGAAGACACGTCTGGAGGTCAGTGTGCACAAATGCTTTAACTGGCCCCGGAGGCCGCGGCCCACCTTTTTCACAGTTTCCGTAGTGTAGTGGTTATCACGTTCGCCTCACACGCGAAAGGTCCCCGGTTCGAAACCGGGCGGAAACACTTCTTTGTGTTCATCACACGGAGTAACTGAATCAAACTGTGCTGTCTCATATTAGCAGTGAGAAGGACGCATAGACTTCAAGTTTGGTGCTCCAATGTCAGCGGAGAACTTGCTTATGTCTTATTCTGTGTCGCTTTTGTTTGTTTTCAAACCATCCTCGACGTTGCCCAAAAGCAAGGACGACCTCCTGTATTTGAAATGTTTGGATATGCTCAAGCAATTGAAGACATGTCGGGGGGGGGGTCAAGTGCTTTGAGCCACCCGCGTGAACGGTGCCAAGCTTTTCACAGTTTCCGTAGTGTAGTGGTTATCACGTTCGCCTAACACGCGAAAGGTCCCCGGTTCGAAACCGGGCGGAAACACTCCTCTGTTTATGCTCACTCTGAGTCATGAATAAAATCAAACGACGGCGATTCAGACCAGCAGCACACTGGGCGGTATGCAGCGCCGCGTCAAACCATAGAAAACCGCATGGAGCTAACGGAGGCACGAGGGATAAAGGAGTCACCGTGACATAGTCATGTCTAATAACCGCTTCCAGTCATGCTTTCTGCCCAGCCCATTTTCTCATTTCTGCACGGGAACGCGGCAGGCCCATGTCCCGGCCGTATCGCTCTGTCGGACAGGAGGAGGAGCACGCATGGTGTTGCTGGTGTATTGCTTTTGTCTGGCCCGGTGAACAATCGGCAGCTGGCAGAAAAGTCAACTCTCCCCGTCGGGGAATCGAACCCCGGTCTTCCGCGTGACAGGCGGAGATACTGTCCACTATACTAACGAGGACGGCTGCACCACTCTCGGCACGTCAGCGGGCCGGTGGGGCGGTTCCCACCTTTGCGGGGAACGCTCCAGCGGTCATCCAGATGTTTGAACGGAGAAGTCGCATGTCAACCTCATGGTGGCGCCAGGGGAGGAGGCAAAGGATCGCCGAAGCCATCGGAAGGCATGGCTCGGGAGCCACGAATGTCTGTACCAAATTTTGGCCCAACCCATCAAGCAGGTGTTCACATATATCACAAGTGAAATCCTCAGCTTCTGCTGGCGCTGGAGAAAACGTCAGAGGGTGACCAAAGTGCTTAGAATGCATCCTGTGGGGACCGTGAAGCTCTGTCCCAACTCTCACGGCAATCCATCTAACGGTTGTCCAGATACTTCACTCTGGGCCACAAATGTCGACCTCACGGTGGCACTGGGGGAAAAGTGAAGAGGATCACCAGAGTCAGTAGGATTCATCCTCTGGGGACCAGGGATGAATGTCTGGACTGCAATTTCCTTGCAATCCATCCAACAGTCGTTGAGATATTTAAGTCTGGGCCAAAGTGGTGTACCGACCCACGCTGCCATCCGTACAGCCATGCGGCTAGCGTGGCAGAAAACGGAGTGAAAGTTGTAGAGTTGAGGCCTTGACATTTACATCTGGGTTTTGCTACCGCCGAAACGACTGATTCTGTCGCTTCTCTGAGGACAGTTTCCACTGACGGTTCACTGAAATGTCTCCAATGCCGCGGCACGAGTGCTTGTCTCGTCTGATTTTGTATCACCCTTTTCTTTCCTTTGCCTTTTTAGCGATCCTTAACGCTGCGCGCACGAGTGATGTCCTGCATTTGAAATGTCTGGATGTGGTCAAGCGATTGGAAGACACGTCTGGAGGTCAGTGTGCACAAATGCTTTAACTGGCCCCGGAGGCCGCGGCCCACCTTTTTCACAGTTTCCGTAGTGTAGTGGTTATCACGTTCGCCTCACACGCGAAAGGTCCCCGGTTCGAAACCGGGCGGAAGCACTTCTTTGTGTTCATCACACGGAGTAACTGAATCAAACTGTGCTGTCTCATATTAGCAGTGAGAAGGACGCATAGACTTCAAGTTTGGTGCTCCAATGTCAGCGGAGAACTTGCTTATGTCTTATTCTGTGTCGCTTTTGTTTGTTTTCAAACCATCCTCGACGTTGCCCAAAAGCAAGGACGACCTCCTGTATTTGAAATGTTTGGATATGCTCAAGCAATTGAAGACATGTCGGGGGGGGGGGGGGGGTCAAGTGCTTTGAGCCACCCGCGTGAACGGTGCCAAGCTTTTCACAGTTTCCGTAGTGTAGTGGTTATCACGTTCGCCTAACACGCGAAAGGTCCCCGGTTCGAAACCGGGCGGAAACACTCCTCTGTTTATGCTCACTCTGAGTCATGAATAAAATCAAACGACGGCGATTCAGACCAGCAGCACACTGGGCGGTATGCAGCGCCGCGTCAAACCATAGAAAACCGCATGGAGCTAACGGAGGCACGAGGGATAAAGGAGTCACCGTGACATAGTCATGTCTAATAACCGCTTCCAGTCATGCTTTCTGCCCAGCCCATTTTCTCATTTCTGCACGGGAACGCGGCAGGCCCATGTCCCGGCCGTATCGCTCTGTCGGACAGGAGGAGGAGCACGCATGGTGTTGCTGGTGTATTGCTTTTGTCTGGCCCGGTGAACAATCGGCAGCTGGCAGAAAAGTCAACTCTCCCCGTCGGGGAATCGAACCCCGGTCTTCCGCGTGACAGGCGGAGATACTGTCCACTATACTAACGAGGACGGCTGCACCACTCTCGGCACGTCAGCGGGCCGGTGGGGCGGTTCCCACCTTTGCGGGGAACGCTCCAGCGGTCATCCAGATGTTTGAACGGAGAAGTCGCATGTCAACCTCATGGTGGCGCCAGGGGAGGAGGCAAAGGATCGCCGAAGCCATCGGAAGGCATGGCTCGGGAGCCACGAATGTCTGTACCAAATTTTGGCCCAACCCATCAAGCAGGTGTTCACATATATCACAAGTGAAATCCTCAGCTTCTGCTGGCGCTGGAGAAAACGTCAGAGGGTGACCAAAGTGCTTAGAATGCATCCTGTGGGGACCGTGAAGCTCTGTCCCAACTCTCACGGCAATCCATCTAACGGTTGTCCAGATACTTCACTCTGGGCCACAAATGTCGACCTCACGGTGGCACTGGGGGAAAAGTGAAGAGGATCACCAGAGTCAGTAGGATTCATCCTCTGGGGACCAGGGATGAATGTCTGGACTGCAATTTCCTTGCAATCCATCCAACAGTCGTTGAGATATTTAAGTCTGGGCCAAAGTGGTGTACCGACCCACGCTGCCATCCGTACAGCCATGCGGCTAGCGTGGCAGAAAACGGAGTGAAAGTTGTAGAGTTGAGGCCTTGACATTTACATCTGGGTTTTGCTACCGCCGAAACGACTGATTCTGTCGCTTCTCTGAGGACAGTTTCCACTGACGGTTCACTGAAATGTCTCCAATGCCGCGGCACGAGTGCTTGTCTCGTCTGATTTTGTATCACCCTTTTCTTTCCTTTGCCTTTTTAGCGATCCTTAACGCTGCGCGCACGAGTGATGTCCTGCATTTGAAATGTCTGGATGTGGTCAAGCGATTGGAAGACACGTCTGGAGGTCAGTGTGCACAAATGCTTTAACTGGCCCCGGAGGCCGCGGCCCACCTTTTTCACAGTTTCCGTAGTGTAGTGGTTATCACGTTCGCCTCACACGCGAAAGGTCCCCGGTTCGAAACCGGGCGGAAACACTTCTTTGTGTTCATCACACGGAGTAACTGAATCAAACTGTGCTGTCTCATATTAGCAGTGAGAAGGACGCATAGACTTCAAGTTTGGTGCTCCAATGTCAGCGGAGAACTTGCTTATGTCTTATTCTGTGTCGCTTTTGTTTGTTTTCAAACCATCCTCGACGTTGCCCAAAAGCAAGGACGACCTCCTGTATTTGAAATGTTTGGATATGCTCAAGCAATTGAAGACATGTCGGGGGGGGGGTCAAGTGCTTTGAGCCACCCGCGTGAACGGTGCCAAGCTTTTCACAGTTTCCGTAGTGTAGTGGTTATCACGTTCGCCTAACACGCGAAAGGTCCCCGGTTCGAAACCGGGCGGAAACACTCCTCTGTTTATGCTCACTCTGAGTCATGAATAAAATCAAACGACGGCGATTCAGACCAGCAGCACACTGGGCGGTATGCAGCGCCGCGTCAAACCATAGAAAACCGCATGGAGCTAACGGAGGCACGAGGGATAAAGGAGTCACCGTGACATAGTCATGTCTAATAACCGCTTCCAGTCATGCTTTCTGCCCAGCCCATTTTCTCATTTCTGCACGGGAACGCGGCAGGCCCATGTCCCGGCCGTATCGCTCTGTCGGACAGGAGGAGGAGCACGCATGGTGTTGCTGGTGTATTGCTTTTGTCTGGCCCGGTGAACAATCGGCAGCTGGCAGAAAAGTCAACTCTCCCCGTCGGGGAATCGAACCCCGGTCTTCCGCGTGACAGGCGGAGATACTGTCCACTATACTAACGAGGACGGCTGCACCACTCTCGGCACGTCAGCGGGCCGGTGGGGCGGTTCCCACCTTTGCGGGGAACGCTCCAGCGGTCATCCAGATGTTTGAACGGAGAAGTCGCATGTCAACCTCATGGTGGCGCCAGGGGAGGAGGCAAAGGATCGCCGAAGCCATCGGAAGGCATGGCTCGGGAGCCACGAATGTCTGTACCAAATTTTGGCCCAACCCATCAAGCAGGTGTTCACATATATCACAAGTGAAATCCTCAGCTTCTGCTGGCGCTGGAGAAAACGTCAGAGGGTGACCAAAGTGCTTAGAATGCATCCTGTGGGGACCGTGAAGCTCTGTCCCAACTCTCACGGCAATCCGTCTAACGGTTGTCCAGATACTTCACTCTGGGCCACAAATGTCGACCTCACGGTGGCACTGGGGGAAAAGTGAAGAGGATCACCAGAGTCAGTAGGATTCATCCTCTGGGGACCAGGGATGAATGTCTGGACTGCAATTTCCTTGCAATCCATCCAACAGTCGTTGAGATATTTAAGTCTGGGCCAAAGTGGTGTACCGACCCACGCTGCCATCCGTACAGCCATGCGGCTAGCGTGGCAGAAAACGGAGTGAAAGTTGTAGAGTTGAGGCCTTGACATTTACATCTGGGTTTTGCTACCGCCGAAACGACTGATTCTGTCGCTTCTCTGAGGACAGTTTCCACTGACGGTTCACTGAAATGTCTCCAATGCCGCGGCACGAGTGCTTGTCTCGTCTGATTTTGTATCACCCTTTTCTTTCCTTTGCCTTTTTAGCGATCCTTAACGCTGCGCGCACGAGTGATGTCCTGCATTTGAAATGTCTGGATGTGGTCAAGCGATTGGAAGACACGTCTGGAGGTCAGTGTGCACAAATGCTTTAACTGGCCCCGGAGGCCGCGGCCCACCTTTTTCACAGTTTCCGTAGTGTAGTGGTTATCACGTTCGCCTCACACGCGAAAGGTCCCCGGTTCGAAACCGGGCGGAAACACTTCTTTGTGTTCATCACACGGAGTAACTGAATCAAACTGTGCTGTCTCATATTAGCAGTGAGAAGGACGCATAGACTTCAAGTTTGGTGCTCCAATGTCAGCGGAGAACTTGCTTATGTCTTATTCTGTGTCGCTTTTGTTTGTTTTCAAACCATCCTCGACGTTGCCCAAAAGCAAGGACGACCTCCTGTATTTGAAATGTTTGGATATGCTCAAGCAATTGAAGACATGTCGGGGGGGGGGTCAAGTGCTTTGAGCCACCCGCGTGAACGGTGCCAAGCTTTTCACAGTTTCCGTAGTGTAGTGGTTATCACGTTCGCCTAACACGCGAAAGGTCCCCGGTTCGAAACCGGGCGGAAACACTCCTCTGTTTATGCTCACTCTGAGTCATGAATAAAATCAAACGACGGCGATTCAGACCAGCAGCACACTGGGCGGTATGCAGCGCCGCGTCAAACCATAGAAAACCGCATGGAGCTAACGGAGGCACGAGGGATAAAGGAGTCACCGTGACATAGTCATGTCTAATAACCGCTTCCAGTCATGCTTTCTGCCCAGCCCATTTTCTCATTTCTGCACGGGAACGCGGCAGGCCCATGTCCCGGCCGTATCGCTCTGTCGGACAGGAGGAGGAGCACGCATGGTGTTGCTGGTGTATTGCTTTTGTCTGGCCCGGTGAACAATCGGCAGCTGGCAGAAAAGTCAACTCTCCCCGTCGGGGAATCGAACCCCGGTCTTCCGCGTGACAGGCGGAGATACTGTCCACTATACTAACGAGGACGGCTGCACCACTCTCGGCACGTCAGCGGGCCGGTGGGGCGGTTCCCACCTTTGCGGGGAACGCTCCAGCGGTCATCCAGATGTTTGAACGGAGAAGTCGCATGTCAACCTCATGGTGGCGCCAGGGGAGGAGGCAAAGGATCGCCGAAGCCATCGGAAGGCATGGCTCGGGAGCCACGAATGTCTGTACCAAATTTTGGCCCAACCCATCAAGCAGGTGTTCACATATATCACAAGTGAAATCCTCAGCTTCTGCTGGCGCTGGAGAAAACGTCAGAGGGTGACCAAAGTGCTTAGAATGCATCCTGTGGGGACCGTGAAGCTCTGTCCCAACTCTCACGGCAATCCATCTAACGGTTGTCCAGATACTTCACTCTGGGCCACAAATGTCGACCTCACGGTGGCACTGGGGGAAAAGTGAAGAGGATCACCAGAGTCAGTAGGATTCATCCTCTGGGGACCAGGGATGAATGTCTGGACTGCAATTTCCTTGCAATCCATCCAACAGTCGTTGAGATATTTAAGTCTGGGCCAAAGTGGTGTACCGACCCACGCTGCCATCCGTACAGCCATGCGGCTAGCGTGGCAGAAAACGGAGTGAAAGTTGTAGAGTTGAGGCCTTGACATTTACATCTGGGTTTTGCTACCGCCGAAACGACTGATTCTGTCGCTTCTCTGAGGACAGTTTCCACTGACGGTTCACTGAAATGTCTCCAATGCCGCGGCACGAGTGCTTGTCTCGTCTGATTTTGTATCACCCTTTTCTTTCCTTTGCCTTTTTAGCGATCCTTAACGCTGCGCGCACGAGTGATGTCCTGCATTTGAAATGTCTGGATGTGGTCAAGCGATTGGAAGACACGTCTGGAGGTCAGTGTGCACAAATGCTTTAACTGGCCCCGGAGGCCGCGGCCCACCTTTTTCACAGTTTCCGTAGTGTAGTGGTTATCACGTTCGCCTCACACGCGAAAGGTCCCCGGTTCGAAACCGGGCGGAAACACTTCTTTGTGTTCATCACACGGAGTAACTGAATCAAACTGTGCTGTCTCATATTAGCAGTGAGAAGGACGCATAGACTTCAAGTTTGGTGCTCCAATGTCAGCGGAGAACTTGCTTATGTCTTATTCTGTGTCGCTTTTGTTTGTTTTCAAACCATCCTCGACGTTGCCCAAAAGCAAGGACGACCTCCTGTATTTGAAATGTTTGGATATGCTCAAGCAATTGAAGACATGTCGGGGGGGGGGTCAAGTGCTTTGAGCCACCCGCGTGAACGGTGCCAAGCTTTTCACAGTTTCCGTAGTGTAGTGGTTATCACGTTCGCCTAACACGCGAAAGGTCCCCGGTTCGAAACCGGGCGGAAACACTCCTCTGTTTATGCTCACTCTGAGTCATGAATAAAATCAAACGACGGCGATTCAGACCAGCAGCACACTGGGCGGTATGCAGCGCCGCGTCAAACCATAGAAAACCGCATGGAGCTAACGGAGGCACGAGGGATAAAGGAGTCACCGTGACATAGTCATGTCTAATAACCGCTTCCAGTCATGCTTTCTGCCCAGCCCATTTTCTCATTTCTGCACGGGAACGCGGCAGGCCCATGTCCCGGCCGTATCGCTCTGTCGGACAGGAGGAGGAGCACGCATGGTGTTGCTGGTGTATTGCTTTTGTCTGGCCCGGTGAACAATCGGCAGCTGGCAGAAAAGTCAACTCTCCCCGTCGGGGAATCGAACCCCGGTCTTCCGCGTGACAGGCGGAGATACTGTCCACTATACTAACGAGGACGGCTGCACCACTCTCGGCACGTCAGCGGGCCGGTGGGGCGGTTCCCACCTTTGCGGGGAACGCTCCAGCGGTCATCCAGATGTTTGAACGGAGAAGTCGCATGTCAACCTCATGGTGGCGCCAGGGGAGGAGGCAAAGGATCGCCGAAGCCATCGGAAGGCATGGCTCGGGAGCCACGAATGTCTGTACCAAATTTTGGCCCAACCCATCAAGCAGGTGTTCACATATATCACAAGTGAAATCCTCAGCTTCTGCTGGCGCTGGAGAAAACGTCAGAGGGTGACCAAAGTGCTTAGAATGCATCCTGTGGGGACCGTGAAGCTCTGTCCCAACTCTCACGGCAATCCGTCTAACGGTTGTCCAGATACTTCACTCTGGGCCACAAATGTCGACCTCACGGTGGCACTGGGGGAAAAGTGAAGAGGATCACCAGAGTCAGTAGGATTCATCCTCTGGGGACCAGGGATGAATGTCTGGACTGCAATTTCCTTGCAATCCATCCAACAGTCGTTGAGATATTTAAGTCTGGGCCAAAGTGGTGTACCGACCCACGCTGCCATCCGTACAGCCATGCGGCTAGCGTGGCAGAAAACGGAGTGAAAGTTGTAGAGTTGAGGCCTTGACATTTACATCTGGGTTTTGCTACCGCCGAAACGACTGATTCTGTCGCTTCTCTGAGGACAGTTTCCACTGACGGTTCACTGAAATGTCTCCAATGCCGCGGCACGAGTGCTTGTCTCGTCTGATTTTGTATCACCCTTTTCTTTCCTTTGCCTTTTTAGCGATCCTTAACGCTGCGCGCACGAGTGATGTCCTGCATTTGAAATGTCTGGATGTGGTCAAGCGATTGGAAGACACGTCTGGAGGTCAGTGTGCACAAATGCTTTAACTGGCCCCGGAGGCCGCGGCCCACCTTTTTCACAGTTTCCGTAGTGTAGTGGTTATCACGTTCGCCTCACACGCGAAAGGTCCCCGGTTCGAAACCGGGCGGAAACACTTCTTTGTGTTCATCACACGGAGTAACTGAATCAAACTGTGCTGTCTCATATTAGCAGTGAGAAGGACGCATAGACTTCAAGTTTGGTGCTCCAATGTCAGCGGAGAACTTGCTTATGTCTTATTCTGTGTCGCTTTTGTTTGTTTTCAAACCATCCTCGACGTTGCCCAAAAGCAAGGACGACCTCCTGTATTTGAAATGTTTGGATATGCTCAAGCAATTGAAGACATGTCGGGGGGGGGGTCAAGTGCTTTGAGCCACCCGCGTGAACGGTGCCAAGCTTTTCACAGTTTCCGTAGTGTAGTGGTTATCACGTTCGCCTAACACGCGAAAGGTCCCCGGTTCGAAACCGGGCGGAAACACTCCTCTGTTTATGCTCACTCTGAGTCATGAATAAAATCAAACGACGGCGATTCAGACCAGCAGCACACTGGGCGGTATGCAGCGCCGCGTCAAACCATAGAAAACCGCATGGAGCTAACGGAGGCACGAGGGATAAAGGAGTCACCGTGACATAGTCATGTCTAATAACCGCTTCCAGTCATGCTTTCTGCCCAGCCCATTTTCTCATTTCTGCACGGGAACGCGGCAGGCCCATGTCCCGGCCGTATCGCTCTGTCGGACAGGAGGAGGAGCACGCATGGTGTTGCTGGTGTATTGCTTTTGTCTGGCCCGGTGAACAATCGGCAGCTGGCAGAAAAGTCAACTCTCCCCGTCGGGGAATCGAACCCCGGTCTTCCGCGTGACAGGCGGAGATACTGTCCACTATACTAACGAGGACGGCTGCACCACTCTCGGCACGTCAGCGGGCCGGTGGGGCGGTTCCCACCTTTGCGGGGAACGCTCCAGCGGTCATCCAGATGTTTGAACGGAGAAGTCGCATGTCAACCTCATGGTGGCGCCAGGGGAGGAGGCAAAGGATCGCCGAAGCCATCGGAAGGCATGGCTCGGGAGCCACGAATGTCTGTACCAAATTTTGGCCCAACCCATCAAGCAGGTGTTCACATATATCACAAGTGAAATCCTCAGCTTCTGCTGGCGCTGGAGAAAACGTCAGAGGGTGACCAAAGTGCTTAGAATGCATCCTGTGGGGACCGTGAAGCTCTGTCCCAACTCTCACGGCAATCCGTCTAACGGTTGTCCAGATACTTCACTCTGGGCCACAAATGTCGACCTCACGGTGGCACTGGGGGAAAAGTGAAGAGGATCACCAGAGTCAGTAGGATTCATCCTCTGGGGACCAGGGATGAATGTCTGGACTGCAATTTCCTTGCAATCCATCCAACAGTCGTTGAGATATTTAAGTCTGGGCCAAAGTGGTGTACCGACCCACGCTGCCATCCGTACAGCCATGCGGCTAGCGTGGCAGAAAACGGAGTGAAAGTTGTAGAGTTGAGGCCTTGACATTTACATCTGGGTTTTGCTACCGCCGAAACGACTGATTCTGTCGCTTCTCTGAGGACAGTTTCCACTGACGGTTCACTGAAATGTCTCCAATGCCGCGGCACGAGTGCTTGTCTCGTCTGATTTTGTATCACCCTTTTCTTTCCTTTGCCTTTTTAGCGATCCTTAACGCTGCGCGCACGAGTGATGTCCTGCATTTGAAATGTCTGGATGTGGTCAAGCGATTGGAAGACACGTCTGGAGGTCAGTGTGCACAAATGCTTTAACTGGCCCCGGAGGCCGCGGCCCACCTTTTTCACAGTTTCCGTAGTGTAGTGGTTATCACGTTCGCCTCACACGCGAAAGGTCCCCGGTTCGAAACCGGGCGGAAACACTTCTTTGTGTTCATCACACGGAGTAACTGAATCAAACTGTGCTGTCTCATATTAGCAGTGAGAAGGACGCATAGACTTCAAGTTTGGTGCTCCAATGTCAGCGGAGAACTTGCTTATGTCTTATTCTGTGTCGCTTTTGTTTGTTTTCAAACCATCCTCGACGTTGCCCAAAAGCAAGGACGACCTCCTGTATTTGAAATGTTTGGATATGCTCAAGCAATTGAAGACATGTCGGGGGGGGGGTCAAGTGCTTTGAGCCACCCGCGTGAACGGTGCCAAGCTTTTCACAGTTTCCGTAGTGTAGTGGTTATCACGTTCGCCTAACACGCGAAAGGTCCCCGGTTCGAAACCGGGCGGAAACACTCCTCTGTTTATGCTCACTCTGAGTCATGAATAAAATCAAACGACGGCGATTCAGACCAGCAGCACACTGGGCGGTATGCAGCGCCGCGTCAAACCATAGAAAACCGCATGGAGCTAACGGAGGCACGAGGGATAAAGGAGTCACCGTGACATAGTCATGTCTAATAACCGCTTCCAGTCATGCTTTCTGCCCAGCCCATTTTCTCATTTCTGCACGGGAACGCGGCAGGCCCATGTCCCGGCCGTATCGCTCTGTCGGACAGGAGGAGGAGCACGCATGGTGTTGCTGGTGTATTGCTTTTGTCTGGCCCGGTGAACAATCGGCAGCTGGCAGAAAAGTCAACTCTCCCCGTCGGGGAATCGAACCCCGGTCTTCCGCGTGACAGGCGGAGATACTGTCCACTATACTAACGAGGACGGCTGCACCACTCTCGGCACGTCAGCGGGCCGGTGGGGCGGTTCCCACCTTTGCGGGGAACGCTCCAGCGGTCATCCAGATGTTTGAACGGAGAAGTCGCATGTCAACCTCATGGTGGCGCCAGGGGAGGAGGCAAAGGATCGCCGAAGCCATCGGAAGGCATGGCTCGGGAGCCACGAATGTCTGTACCAAATTTTGGCCCAACCCATCAAGCAGGTGTTCACATATATCACAAGTGAAATCCTCAGCTTCTGCTGGCGCTGGAGAAAACGTCAGAGGGTGACCAAAGTGCTTAGAATGCATCCTGTGGGGACCGTGAAGCTCTGTCCCAACTCTCACGGCAATCCGTCTAACGGTTGTCCAGATACTTCACTCTGGGCCACAAATGTCGACCTCACGGTGGCACTGGGGGAAAAGTGAAGAGGATCACCAGAGTCAGTAGGATTCATCCTCTGGGGACCAGGGATGAATGTCTGGACTGCAATTTCCTTGCAATCCATCCAACAGTCGTTGAGATATTTAAGTCTGGGCCAAAGTGGTGTACCGACCCACGCTGCCATCCGTACAGCCATGCGGCTAGCGTGGCAGAAAACGGAGTGAAAGTTGTAGAGTTGAGGCCTTGACATTTACATCTGGGTTTTGCTACCGCCGAAACGACTGATTCTGTCGCTTCTCTTAGGACAGTCTCCATTGACGGTTCACTGAAATGTCTCCAATGCCGCGGCACGAGTGCTTGTCTCGTCTGATTTTGTATCACCCTTTTCTTTCCTTTGTCTTTTTAGCGATCCTTAACGCTGCGCGCACCAGTGATGTCCTGCATTTGAAATGTCTGGATGTGGTCAAGCGATTGGAAGACACGTCTGGAGGTCAGTGTGCACAAATGCTTTAACTGGCCCCGGAGGCCGCGGCCCACCTTTTTCACAGTTTCCGTAGTGTAGTGGTTATCACGTTCGCCTCACACGCGAAAGGTCCCCGGTTCGAAACCGGGCGGAAACACTTCTTTGTGTTCATCACACGGAGTAACTGAATCAAACTGTGCTGTCTCATATTAGCAGTGAGAAGGACGCATAGACTTCAAGTTTGGTGCTCCAATGTCAGCGGAGAACTTGGTGGCAGAAAAGTTATTATAATATAAAGATGTCAGTTCAGGCTAAATAATTTAAAGGAGGATATTGTAACTGCAGACACGAGGTAATCATTACATGATTAAGGTTCAGGAATGAATGAGTTTTACTCCATGTTACATATATTGGGCAAAAGTCCAAGAAATCTGAGTCAGTGGTGTAACACTGGAAGATGTAGAACACCCTATCATGCGCTGTAGTAAATAAAATTTAGAGGGGGAGACATTAAGAAATATAGTACATGAGACAGGGCAGGAATAGGGCTTAAAATCACTACTGAGCAGAGAACAGGACTTCAGAAAGGGTTTGATAGGTTATAATACAGGCAGGATTAGTAAGTAGGGTGTGGTTTTCCTTTGTCTTGTTGTTTTTTTTTCTATAGAACAATCAGTATCCAGATGATCTAGTGCCATGTATCTGTGCACTCCGATACAGTAGGTGGCGGTATGCACCTTTAAAGTTGGTTTGCGACCCGCCAATAAACACAAAGTAGAAGAATAGTACCTGTGACGTCATCCTCGAGCGACGGTCTAGTCTTCGGATTTCACCATGGCAGAGGCAGAGTAAGCATTTGTTTTTAATTCTATCTAAATCCATCCGCTGTTTCTTCATATGTAGTTGAACTGTTACCAGTCTTTTCAAGAAACGTACGTTTTACTGTGTCGGTCAGTACCTCCATTTAGATGATTGAAGGTAAAAAAGCAGCTTGCTGGGAGCCTAATTTCACATGTACTCTACCGAGCGATGAGATAGCCGTAGCTTAGCTAGCCCTGCATTTTGTCAACATGTGGAACTTTTGGTGTGTAATTGACACAGTGTACATGTAGCGGACAGCCTCTGTGATATATATTTTTATGCCCTGTGTGGATGTCATTTTTTTAAAGTAACCACTTAGTCTTAAGAAATACAAAAAAATTACAAATTCGCTAAAGCAGCATGTAGCTTATTCGTTCTGTCTGGACAGAGACGTTTATTTTTTAACATGTCTTACGTGTTTAAGAAGAGAAAATTTAATAGAACTAACTTATTTTTATCTTTTATGGCTGTATAATGAACAAAAAGTAACAATAACTCTGTAGCTTGTTGCAAATGGTTGTGGATTTCATGTCTGTTTCTGCTGGTTTCTTCACTGACTCTATGTACGCTTGTGTTATCAGATCAAAAAAAGTCATCAAGTTAGTTCCTGAGTATCTCTTGAAAAAGAGGAAAGCATACCAGGCAATTAAAGCCACACAAGCCAAGCTTGCACTGCTTGAAAAGAGAAAGGTAAGTTATGTTTACTCTTGCTTTGGATTTATTGAACAACAAGAGAAAGCAATAGGAATGTATTGTCACAATCAAAAAATTATATACAACTCTTGATCTGAGGCAAGCTATTGTGAAGGTATTTCCATTAAAGCTATACCATAGTTTTAATAGTTCTCAATGAAGTGTAAGTGGTGAAGGTCAGGTTTTGTTGTCAACCACTGGGATAAATAGGAAGGAGCCAAGGCTCAACAACGTTCAACATACAAGTAGAAATCCACTGTTAAAGAGACAGCAAAGCTACTATTAAACACTAATGTATATTCTCTTTTGGGGTTTTTTTGTTTTGTTTTGTTTAACAGTTTTTGTGCCCTCTTGTAACTGCCAGGTCTGTTATAGGCAGATGTGTGTAAATATGTTTGGGAGTAACTTACAGTTAAATAACATGTAGGCAAACTTGCTTCATACCAGTATATTAGTGATCAGTTTGCTCGCCAGACAAATTTCCTTGTAATTAACCAGTCTGTTATCGTAGACACCACCTCTCTGTTGGTGACTGTTACTTTATAAACCTCTCTTTACCAAACAGTCAAAGCCATCATCAGAGTACACTATGAAAATCAGCGTTCATTTAAATGACCTGTCAGACTGCACTTAATTCTACCATTCTTAAAGTAGTGCTGTGTATGTATATGTTGTTCTAGGTATCAAAGGGCAAACCGTTGAAGTTCAAGCGTTTGGAAGATTTCTTGAAAGACAGCCACAAGAAGCACCGTGATGAAACTCGCATCCGGAGAGCTGATCACAGGCCGGCTGCACCTCTGCCTCCTGCTAAGAACAGACTGGCCTTCGCTGTTCGCATCAGAGAGTGAGTTGTCTGACTCTGAGTTTGGATTTGTGGTTGAGGAAGATTTGCAAAGTTTTCATTTCTTTCCTCCTTTCTGTCTTTCTTTCTTTTTTTGGTCATGTTGCAGGGAAATTCTCCAAAAGCTGAAATCCGTTGTAAATGGTGGCATCCATCTGTTTGGACTTCAGTGAAGCTAAAAATAGTACCTTTCACACAGCCATATACAGAAACCATTCAGTCTGTAACTCACACAGACATCCCTGCAACATTTGGAAAATACTTTTATGACAAAAATGTTGCAATACTTACGTTTGATCTAGATTACATGCTGTTTCAGACTTTATCAAATGCTGACACTTCTCTTGTTCATGCTTTGATGATATTAGCTGTTGGTGCATGAAAGCTCAAGTCTAAGCTTACTGATACTTCATACATTGAAAACTAGTCACCAAAACAGCTACTGAAGTGAGCACTCAGATTTGTGGGTTTGGCTCAGAATCATCTTGTTGGAGGCAGCATGTTTGGGTGCCCAACCAGGGCTAGAAATGCAAATTTTGAGGAATTTCCTTAATTTATAGTGGCCGTGTTAACAATCAATACACGATTAACCATCAACAATTTATGAAATACAGTGGATGTTTTTTTCCATAATATAACTGTTTTTTTAGCCATTTACAAAGTATGTTAGGAATTTAAAGAATAGCTTAAGTCAACACCAAGTTACCTGAATTATAAATGAAATAACACAAAATAATAAGCATTTAAATTTACAGAGCCCCTGACAAAATCCAAAGCAAAAATGGCAAACAGCACAACTACCAGCTTTGTTTTCCCTGTATATGGTGATATGCCAAGCTAGCATTTTAAGATTCACACACTCTGGAAACTGTTTTTAAAAAGCTCTGTTTTTGGGTGTATTGGCTGTTTGTAGACAGAGGGCTGAAACTGAGAGGAAAAGATGGATTACATACAAATGTACCTGGCTTAGTATGAATATACTCAGTCTATAAACAGTTCACTTTCCTCTCTTAACCTCTAATGTAACTTAAGCTATATACGCTATGTGGAAAGGTTGTTTTTCTTCTCTAGATGACTAAAATTGGTGGCTTTGCAACATTACCCTAATTCCCGTGAACATACAGTCAGTACTTTCTTTTTTCATTTAAACTGGGAGCTGACATTTTAAAAAAAGTGACAAGTTAATAGCCCTGGATAGCATTAGACATTGGTGAATTTTACCACGTCTATGGTCGCTGATTTTCCTCATTTGTTTATCTGTAGAAAAGTGCAATTAAAATGAAGTTTGAGTTCAGCCTGTTCTTAACTTTACACGCCAAATCTCTTACCTGAATGTGAGTAGTTCTTCCTAAGTAACATCTTCCTATGTGCAGTTCTCAAACTTGTCAAGATCCAGTCAGCTAACATCTGTCACTCTTCAACTCCATTGATGTGTTCACTCTCACTTACAAGTTGGGATGTTTCTGATGGTAACATCAGATCTGAATATTAATGAATGAAAACGGTTGTATTTATTATAATAACCCATACATGTACATAATCAAACTTATATGATCCTCTCCTGTTAGGATTAAGGGTGTCAGTCCCAAAGTGATGAAGGTGATCCAGATGTTGAGACTGAGGAAGATCTTCAGCGGGGCCTTCGTCAAAATCAACAAGACCTCTGTAGCCATGATGAAGATGGTTGAGCCCTATGTGGCGTGGGGGTCAGTAGCTGGTGACTGTTGTACTTGAGTAAAGTTACTCTTGGATTACATTTGTTTTTTTACATATTACAAACACTTTGTAATCTTCCCAACAGATTTCCCAACTTGAAGTCTGTTCGTGAGCTCATTCTGAAGAGAGGACAGACCAGGATAGGCAGGAGGAGGGTTCCTCTTACTGACAACACCTTCATTGAGCAGCACATGGGTAAGTTTTGAACACAGCCTCCATAGAATGACAGCAGAGCAACACTCAAGTCAGGCTGAAGTTTTAAGAATAAATTTACTAAATCTGTAACTTTTGAAAGTTAATGCATTTGTTTGAATTGTATGGAAAAAAGTACCTCAACAATGCAATATTACACAAATATATGTGATTATAGAAAGTTAAAATGCTCAAGGCCATATGATCATTTGTGGTGAACATGTGAAGGGTTATTATTTCTCCTTTTGACAATCTGTTTAGAATTGAGCTATGCAAGGATCTCTGTTTTAGCCTAAAGTTCAAACACTTTGACAAAGTGTGGTGAATTTATATAAATTTGATGAATGAACTGAAACCTACATGCAAATTTAGATGCAGGTATCAGTGTGAGAAAGTGACAGATTTCACATCACTGTGTTTTAGTTTATTTTCGCCCCTTTGCAAAACTTTAAATTTAGGGTTTGGCTGTCTGCACTTTGCACACCCCCAAAAACAAAAACACAGTTTCCCCTGTCCATGAGAGTGAGCACACTGACAGCTCAGTTTAGCAGTGCTGGATGTTTTTCCTCAGTGTTCAGTAATCACAGAATGGTTAGGTTGGTAAACATGACTGGGTTGTGTGTATCTATTCAATTGAACATGATTTCAGCTTCTGTTGAAGCTCTTTCAACAGCTTTGAAAGCTTGCTCTGTGTATAATAATACTTTCAAACATGTAAAGCTTTTTCGTTCCTCCCTTTCTGGTTTTGTTTCCACTTTTCCACCATTCTGTCATGCATAATAATCTTCCTACCTGTCGCTCACCTCCCCCCTCTTGTTTTCAGGTAAACATGGCATCATCTGTTTGGAGGACCTGATTCACGAGATCTACTCTGTTGGTAGGGGCTTCCGGGCCGCCAACAACTTCCTGTTGCCTTTCAAGCTGTCAGTGGCTCGTCACGCTGCCAGGGACAAGGCTGGGCTCCTGAAGGACCTGGGAAACCCTGGATTCCGTGGCACGGACATTAACTCCATCATCAGACAACTCAACTGAGGAGGAACACGAAAGATGGACTGTCGGCAGCAACTTCAAGGATATTGTAAATTGGATAAGACCAGAGTCTTTTCTAATTTACATTTATTTGTACATCCGTTCTCTGGTTACATTTACAGCACACTGAGAGTCATAAGGAGGACTTCAAATGTAGACTCTTGCCTCATCCGTGTTGTTTTTGTCTTTGCACTCATGGTTTAAAAATGATATCATGTAGTGCACCTGACCACAGACTGATGGAAGCAGTTGGGCTCTTTGGTGATAATCTAACAATATTTTGAATCATCTGTTGACATGTAAAGTATTTTTATGTGAAAGGACTCTTGATTACTACACACGATATTCCCCAGACTGTGAGGAATATATTTACTTTATACTTGCAACCTATGCAAGGACAGTCATTGAATAATTAGGATTGGCTGTCCTGCATGCAGGAGCCACCAGTCCACCTAAAGCAAATTCTTGAACTCCATTTAGTAGTTTGCAGTATCAAAAGATGTAGTCAAAAAATCCTGTTTAAAACTGATTCATTCGTTGTTAATAAAGTTTTTGTTTTACAATAAATGACAAATTTATAATTATAACAAATGGCAAATGATTCAGTACTATTGCAATGTAAGCCGAAATGTTTGGCACAAAATGAGAGCCTGTCAGGCAGTGGCGGAGTGCGGCAAATATTACCGAGGAAGCCAGTAAGCTTGGTATGGAGATCATATTGCCATATAATCACATGGAGACATCATAGTCACTTGCTTTCACAGACCAGAATGAACAAGTGCCGTCGCTGTGGTAATGCTTCTCATTCGCGCTTATATCCCATTTCATGAGAACAGTAGCATTTACAAGGCTTTTGTGAACTAAAACAGCATGACGTGTGATTTTATTTTCTCTCTCCAGACACTGTACAACAACATGTGAAAACTTCTCACAGCCATAAGCACTGATTATTAGTAACAGAGAAATTATGTGCACACTCTTATGAGGGGACATCTCTAACAATATAAATGCAATCAGCTAGAAAATACAATGCTGTTCACTGTAAAAGATGCACACGCAATCACACACTAGTTCTGTACAGGCTGAAACATGATGTTGCCACTGAGTTTCTTCTCATTATCTGAAGAATAAACATGTAGTTGAAGGTTTTCAGACATACCTGATTGCATATAAATATCACAGGTAATTGGATATTAACACAGTGCTACTGCAGTATGTTGCTGTAATGCTTAGACTGCTAATATAGGCTACCTATATAATCGCCCAGTAGGTGGCACTAGTACACAGACTATGGATTGCATATAAGAGTGAATGCCATTTTTGTGTGGTATCAAAGACAAGTAATTAAGACAGAAACTTGAAGTGATCATGTTCCCCAAAATATATATAAAACAATGTATACAACCCTTTGCAAAATAACAACGAGTAGAACATGAGATAGATAGTATAACAAGAAAATGTTTTAAAGACAACAATCCACATTATCAAAACAAAGGCCCTGGCGGTCCATGTCGCTGTCCGTGGTGCTAAAGGGAGAGGGAGACAGAGACAGAGTAGCCTGTGTGTGTCACTGTGTGTTTAAAGACTTTTTTTTTTTTTTACTCACCTATACCTGTTGAGGAAGGACATTCTTCTATCCTTCATCGTGGTGAAATGCTCAGTGACTCTGTCATATAGCTGTCCATTGGACTTCAGGTCTTCGGTTATGAAGGATTCCATTGATATCTTTGCCAAGTGGCCAAGTCTCTCCTGTCCACAGGTGTTTTTAAGGTAGGTCTTAATCCTTTTCAGGTAGGAAAAAGATCTCTCTCCAGATGTGCTTGTAACAGGTATGGTGAGCATCAGCCTCAGTGGCTTGCAAACCTCAGATATGGCAGTGGTCAGTTCATCTTTCATGAGCATCTCCAACAGCTCAGCTGGTGGCTTGTGAAAGAGGGCATCCGCATGGACGACCTGCAGTTCGTTTCGTAGTCTGTTCATCAAAAAATGGGTAGGTCTCAACTAGCTGAGAGATGTCATGCCCAGAATGCAAACTGGGAGTACATCTTTAACAACTCAATATCTAAGGCACAAAAAACAATGCCATCAAGTAGTTGGAAAAAGAGGTGATGGTAAGAGTCCACAGGGCCTGTGTTCTCTTGGTCACCATCCGTACTGACTCCTAGCTCAAAATCCTCCCAGGCCTGATGGTGGATGCTGTCCTTTTCTTTGAATAGCTGAAGAAGTTCAGGAAGTTGTGGAAGCAGTCCAGAGGCAAAAAAGAACTCTCATAACAGTGAATACACAATGCATATGAGCACTTGCATGTTATGTCTGTGGTGTGATCCACTTCGACTGCTATGAAGGGCACTGTGTTTATTTCTTTGTATATTTCTTCCTGAATACCTGTAACATGAGCAGTGCGTTCTATTAGGTCATCCTGAATTGTCTTTGACATACCCGTAAATGCAGTAGCTGATGCTAGGTTTCTGCTAGCATTGTATCAAACGCGGCAAAAGCTTGCACTAGCTCCACAAAGTTCCCCTTGTTGCCAGGGCTGCTAGCTGACTTGTTGTGGCCAGAGAATGCCTGTTCCTAGTGACCGAGATACAGAACAGCGGCAATCAGTCTCTTCAGAATTGCACGCTTCTTGTCGACCTGTTGGTTATGCCTTGTCACACTTATTGCAGCTACTTGATCCAGTGCCTTGTTTATCCTTACTCATCCAAAAAGTTTGAGTTTGAGTTCAAATGTTTTATGACTTTGGGACTTTGAATGTCTCTCTATGGCCCACGAGAGGGTTTTTCAGATTTACATATTCTGTTGTGCTCCATGGGTTGTTCAAGGAGCTGGTAAACTGGTCAAACAGGAGTCAAGGCCAGCAGAAAAGCTGGTTTAGCTTTGCGCTTCCTGTTAGCCATTTTGTTCTTGCATAGTTCCGTCACAAAAGACCTAGCTTTTCCCTTAGCTCTCCCCTGAGACAGGTCCAACATCTGGGTAGGCCTGCCATTCTGTTTGATCTTCAGTTGCAGTTCAAAAGCAAGCTTAGTAAAGTCATTTTTTATGAGAACTCAAGGCCCCCATCTCCATCTATTCTGCTAACTTGCTAACTGGTTCTGCCGGCACTACGTGTAGTAGGCTAGCCGGTTGGAGACTCAGTAATTTTTTAAAATGATGATGACTGTGATTTGATTAGTGAGAAGCCAGGTTAAACCTGGCCTCCCTTGTTTGTTTGTTTTTTGTTTTGTTTTTTGATAATTCAGTATTGAGCTCAGTCAATATGACTAAAACTTTAACTTATTTTCTCAAGGGGAAGCCAGGCAAAGCTGGCCTCCTTTGAGTGTTGCATTTCACTGACCACTAGACAGACCAGAGGACATCAACTACACAATGTAATGCATGCAGAGGGGCACTGTTTAGCTTGCTACACTAGCCAAAGAAGAAAAATATGATAATACATAGAATGTTTTGATAACAAGGGAGATAGCAAAACTCAGTAAAAGACGCAGCTGTTGGAATGATACATTTAGTTTTCTTTATTGGAATATATTTATGGTGAGGCCAGGCTTCCTTTGGCCTCAGAGAGAAATCGCCTCTTCTGTCAGGAGATAGAAATTATAGAGTTACCATGTTGTCGTCATGATGCAGACACTCTTTGACACTATTGGCAAATACTGGCCAACATTTGCCCAATCACCCAGAATCTTGCAATGTTTGTAGAAGCTTTATTTTATTAATGAAGCAGTCTTAGTGTGGTTTTTCTATAATGCATTTCTGGCAGGTTGTACTGGAAAAAACAATTGTTTTGTTAACACTATCTTCAGATAAGGCTGAGTGATTAATATAAATAAATCAGTCAGTAGGTGGTATTGTTTTTACAGCGTCATTCTCCCCCCTGTGGTGTTACACTGGTGTCACTATTAATTCAATGAGACACATGAGTCACCAGCGGGAGGAGGGGAGAGAGATGTAGCAACCTATGCAGCTGCGGCTTACGAATGCGCACTGGGAGAAATGGAGGATGGAGCCGGTAAAGCATCATGAATGTCACTGATGTTTTTCCTAAGCAGAGTCAATATGTGTCACTGGAGGATATACCTTTATAAATTGACTCAAACTTGCCTTCGACGTAGCAATGAACAGGTAAGAAATATGACAACAGTGTGAATGTGATGTGCGGGGTGACTGTCTCTAAATCTATAAAATGAATCAGTGGTCATTGCCATGGTAATTAATTACCATGATGACGATTTTCCCTTCCTCTAGCGCAGCCGTAGTCGTAGAATGGCGTCATAATAAATGTTGAACCTGGTGGTCTTGTGTCGACATCACCCTTTTTCATTATAGTAAACATTGGCATCGCTGAAATGGTCTCCACAGCTGCTATGTTCTTGTGTCTCCTCCAATTTCTTGAAAATTTAGTTTGTCATTTCTGAATGAAGCAAACGTTCAGAAATAAAGCTTGCGTTCACAAATTATCTAGCGTTATATTTCAGCCTGTCAAACACGTGTTATGCTGCCTTCAGTGACAGCGGAAAGGTCGTAATTATGAAAAGCATTTACAAAATGACGAATGAGGGCTGAAAGTATGGGAGCTGTGTTGAATTAAGGCGTATTCTTGATGTAATGGCATCAGTGGTACAACACACTGTATAGTGACTTATATTTGATGTGAACCTTCTCTTGGCTTTCACTCCATGTCATGTTTTACACAAAACCATTGCTATGAAACATTTTTTATTATAGGAACTATGTAATTATTTTTAAACCACATCGATTCCAATCATGTAGGTGCAGCAATGTTATATACTTTAAATCGCATCAAAATGAATTATTCCAGTGGTGAGTGCGAATTGGCGTGAAATGTAGTTTTCCGAGGAGCACGTGAAGGCGACATCATATCTCCGTGTCAAGGAGAATGGGCGGTCCATTAGCTCCTGGTGATGAACCGCAGCTTTACAGTTATGTAGTAATGTAGCAGCGAAGAGTACTCAAAGGTAAGCCTGTTTAGCTACTTGTAATATACAAACGGTGTCCTCACGGAAAGCACTAAAATGCGTTTAATGCGTTTTAGCGTCGCTGCGCGCTCGGAGGTTGCCGGGTGTCAGATTATAGTTTCACGTTGGTGCACGCGGTGGTTGAGGAAAGTTTGAATGATTGGGCAACAGGACCATGTGGACACATAGTTAAATATCAAGCTGTTTTGTGTACTTGTGTTATTTCTGGTTGTTGTTTCTTTAGGTTGTGACTGTATGTAATACAGCTGTAGTAACATGGCAGCTGGTTAATGTCTCCGCTACGTTAACCGCACCAAACTAGTCAGTCACGCTAAGGAAACGTAAACCAGTTTGGCTTGCTCATACCTGGTGTTTCGCTTTAACGAGTGACCGTGTTAACTGGTGACGCCGAATGCGTCCATGGTTGTTGTGGTGACGGCAACTGTCGTCCTGGTCCTTTTTGTGTTACAGTTTGTAAATCAAACGGTTTCGCCAACAAGAAGCATTCACTTTTTTTAAGTTACTTTTAATGTGGGGAAAGATATAGATTAGAAGTGCAGCTACCGTCTAATGAGGGATTTGAAACTATACAGGTTAATTGGTTGAATATGAGTCGCTTTCAGATTGAGGATAACTGTGTAAAATCCCAAGATAGGCTACAGCTGCACTGCTAACTCACGGGCTACGGTTTGTCTCCTACATTACAAGACACGTTACGAGAGGTGAATGAGCCTTGCTGAGCACACTTAAACCTAAAAGGTTAGCGTAGATATTAAACACAGTATGTATTTAAAAAGTATGTATTTGACATTGATTAAAGTAAAATTAAAGGCTTTCAGGAGGACAGCTACGTGTTCTGTGCATAGAAGTTCTGTGTCATTACGAGCAACCATTCGACTGAAAGTCACCAGTTAACACGGTCACTAGTTAAACCGAAACACCAGCAGCTCAAATGAATGACTTGTTGGAGCGTGTGGGGACCAATTAGCCAACTCGGCAGAGGATCTGTCTGTGTTCCCATATATGTCTCTAAAGGGTCCAGTAATTCTGTATCAGTACAAGTTGGATGACTTAAGTTGTGTCTTATTTGGGGGTTGACGTCTGATCTTTTTGACAATACGGCAAACATACATTCCGTTAGCAACAACTTCACATGTCCTGTTTAAAGCCAATATTTACCTCTTAACGGCATCAGGCGCTGCATTTAACCGTAGGGACTCCTTCATAAGCCTGACTGACCAGTATATGGACTAAAGAGTGGCTGTGTGGTTTAATAACCATTTAAAATGTGTCTGACGTTATGGAATAAGAATTAAAACTTCATTTGAAATATTTATGATACTGCTGCGTATAGAAGTTCACATCAACATTTTTTTTTAGAATTTTGAAAACATTAACTATTGACTAACAAGTTAATTTTTTTTACTAAGATATCACTAGGATCAGCCCCAAAACTAAACCAGTATGTCATTCTGCTGAATCACAATATAAGCACCAGTAGTCATATCTTAAATATAGCTACTGTACAGGGTGAGATATCATGAGACAACAGAGCAGTCAGATATTTTTCTACAGTATGCCCTTTTATAATAATAATGCATTTAATTTGTAATGCGCTTTTCATTCACAGTGAATCTTAAAGTGCTACAGTGTTAAAAAAAAAAACTTAACATAAAGAAAATAACAAGAGTGAAGATGAAAAAGCCTTCCTTTTTATACCATTGTAGCTTTACCTTTTATGTTCTTGGTTGTATTGCTATAAAGCAGTCTTGGTCATTGATTTGCAGCATTGGATTTTACAAGATTTCAATGTACAGAAGTATGACAGATGTGTAGTTAATAGAGAATGAATAGAGGCATTGTATGTCTAAAATGTGCCTCTGCCATTTGGTTGCTGCTTGTGAGCAAAGGTAAAGAATGTATTGACTTCAGCACAATCACATTTTCACGGGCCATATAGTTCTTCATACAAGTCTTCAGACAAAGTTGGACAGAGTTTGTTCTGATTTCTAATGTGCACTGAAGGCACGTCCCAAACAATTGTGAGACACAGTTATGATGTCAGTCTTGTTGAACTCTGACATTACTGAAAACTTTTTCTTATTCATGAATCAAGACTTAGTAGCCCATATGAAAATGTATTTCAGGGTGTATAGCTCCTTTTGCAAGCTTTAGATTTTAGGATAGATGTGAATAGACAGAAGTTTATTTTATTGTACCTTTGATTGCCACCAAGCTAATTCACTGATACTGGTACATACAAACAGTTCCACCCCCACAGATGATTCTGAAGTGTAGTGTGAGTTTTCTCAGATCATCTGGAGACGGCCAAGCTGACCTCCCTGCTATCTGTGAGGGACTATCACATCTTCTGCAAGCTAATGATTAGACACAATCTTCAACTAAACACCCTTCTCCTTTAGTATTATCTGGAGTTATGTTAATGTCACCACAAAATACAAACACAGTGTTCATGTCACGTATTGGTCAGTATTATCAGTTTTCAGTAGCAGATACATTCTTTATTTACAACAATGTCTTTCAGAGCTGATAACAGCACTTAATCAGTGGTGATAATTTTATACTTCACCTCTCAATGGCTCTTTATCTTTGCTGCTTATAAAAACAAACTGTGATGCTTCTATTTTTTCTACCTCTGTCTCACAGTCTGTGATGGTGGTTGATCAACAAAGCCAGGCCAGGGTTCAACTGAGGGTTTAATGATTACTCAAATTATTGGCCTTTTGGGTCACAGAGATACAAGCAGAGTTGGGGCCAGTGGAGGCACCAGTTTCAAAGAGGATGGCAGTACACCAGCTGTGTGTATGTAGGCATGCAGGGTGCGTACACATGCATGTAGTTGGTAGTGGGCATACCACACACCTGTTTGTGTGTTGTGGTTGTCTTGGCTAAAAATAATACAGTTAACATAGTTCTAAAGTCACCCTAGTTAGCATTTATAATTTAATCTAATATTTAATAAATGGTTTATAACACTATAATATAGTCAGATAGAAGACAATGAAGCTGGTGTATAAACAGATGATGAATGACAATATACTGTAGCAACACAGTTTTAATAATATATCTTCATAAAAGTTATAATTCTTGAGAAATACTGTACATTGAAATACTGTACACTGTACATGAAACACTTATAATGTCCTTTATATCTGCTAAAAACTACTTAATAGTGTGTTATAAACCATTCATTAAATGTTTAGATTGTGCTTATCAGTGATAAATAGGGGGACTTAAAATAAAGTGTCACCAAAAATGCTCGTTATTGCTTTGAATAGTAAAAATCAGGACCAATTTTTGCATTCCAAAATATCTCACTGTTATAATCTCCCAATCTAAAGTGGTATTCAGACCGATGTTTACAGACTAATGAGTTTATACCTAGAACGTCTTTTAGCCACGCTAGCAGCGTAGTTCTAGGGAGGGCAATGTCTGTCAGTAGGTCGGTCCAGACTGAAATATCTCAACAACTGTTGGATGGATTCTCATAATTGCCTAATTTTTTCACAATTTTGACATTCATGGTCCCCAGAATATGAAACCAAGTGACTTTGGTGACCCTTGACATGAGGTTGCCTTCTTTTTTCTTTAGTGAAATTACTTAAGTGTGAAGTCTTGACAATTATTGGATGGATTGCCATGGAATTTAGTACAGATAACATTGGTTCCTCTGCAATCGTGAGGTTGACATCTGGAGTTTTGAGTGAAGTATCTCGAATATTTAATGGTTTGCTATGAAATTTGGTACATAGGATGACTTGTTATAACTTTTGTGATGCTCTGACTTTTCATCTAACACCATCAGGTAAAAATTCCAATTCATCCAGTTCTTTGATTTATGATTCAATACCTGCAAAACTAATAATAGTCCCATCAGCCTCATCTGTACTTTGTGTTTAGTGATAATCAGCAAATGTTAGCATGCTAATGCACTAAATTAAGACGGTGAGCAAGATAAACATTATACCTGCTGAACATATACATGTTAACATTGTCATTGTGAGCGTGTTAGCATGCTGACATTAGCATTTAGCTCAAAGCACAGCTGTGTATAGCTGTGTGTGGCTGCAGACTTGTAGTCTTGCTCTGTAATATCCCTACAAAGGAAAGGACAGATTCAGCAGATTTGTAAATTGATGACATTAGATATCACTGATGTCTTTATAAAAAGGCACAAACTGATCCATTTGTAATTATACCCATTTGTGTTTCTTGCTGTCAAGGACAATAAGAAAACATCTGGCAGTATTCGTCTGGTGTTCTGTGTAAGTGCTCACAAAATGAAATGTAGTCATATGTTTATGCCTCTGATTGTTTGATGGGCAGAATGAAAAAGCAGGATTTGCTTTGAACTAGCTTGATAGTCTTTATAAAGCACTGGTCTCATTCAGCAGTCCATCCTGAGCAGCTGCAGACCTTCCCATGTCTACCTGCTGTCTCACCATCAAACCGCAGCTTTTCTATTTTCTACCATTTACACAAAAGAAGGCGGGGGTGTAGCGGTGGAAGCTCCGTTGCCAATAGCTCAGCTCCGACTACCCCGTGTAATGTACAATCATTGTCCCTGTGTTGCCAGGCAACCCTGGCCTCCCTGACCTCCTTGTGGTGTTTTGTGATGATGACACCACCTCCACCTCTTTACACACAGAGCCTGGTCAAACATTAAACAAAAGCTGTCATTCACTTTGTTGTCTTTTTCCTCTTGTATCATCATAATAACAGTGTGTGGAAATAATGAAAAGATCTGGGGCTCAGATATTTTCAATGTAATCTTAGCTTGTTTTGAGACTGTATTGTGTAGAGAGACACACACACACTCAGTTGAAATGACAGATTAGTGAAAGGTGTAAGACGGATTATAAGTGATCAGCATGAGTAAATAAATGAACCTTTGCCTACTTGAACTGAAGAAGTCTAAGCATTGATCAAATATGTGAGAATGACACACTTGTGATATTGTTGGATGTTTTATTAAATCTTAGGTATTGTGTTTTTTAGGGCCGTCGTCTGTGCTGAGACCATTAGTCAGTCATTTAGTAAACTAACAAAAACCCAACAGCTATTTTGATAATTAAAGAAGTCATTTATCAAGTGAAAATGCCAAACATTCACTGATTGTAGTTTCTTAAATGTGATGACTGGCTGCTGTTCAAAGTCAGTATAGTTCAAATACCTTTGGGTTTTGACTGTTTGCCAGACAAAACAAGCAGTTGAAAGTTGGTCTCACTGTTTCAGTATGTTTTGACTTAAACTATTAATCAGAAAAATAATTAATGAATTAAGTAATAATTTGTTGATTTTGCAGATATTTGAACCAATCTTTATGGTTCATCTTCTGGGGACCATTATGTCCGTACAAAATTTCATTGCAATAGTTGTTGAGCTTTATTTTTTTTTAAGTCTGGACCAAATTGGTGGACCGACCGATTGATACAGTCGTTGCCATGCCCAGAGCCCTGCTGAAAAAAACTGAATGTTATTTTACAAAAATGAAAATCTGTCTTCCTCTTGTAAAATTTAAAAATAATTAAAGTAGTTTGAAGAAACAAGCGTCAGAATGACCAGTTGTTAGTTGTTTTGTGCACTCATGTTGGGAGGAGGCACAGCTCCAGTGAATCAGGCCTCAGCCAACTGGTGCAGAAGCTAATTGCTTGCTGTGAGCCATGTTCCTTTATAGAGAATCTATAGCAGAAAGCTATCAACTGCACAGTGCACACTTTAGATTAGCCTTCAGGGTTACTGTTAAGTATTATATTAAAGGGAACACACTATACAGTGAGTGCTCTGAGGCTCACACAGCATTTCTAGCAAAACTGAAAAAATCTGCAGCTACGAGTGCCTGCTTACGTTGGCTTGTGGACTTCATGCCCCTCTTCTCATGTTTTATGGGAATGAAAACTTGATTAGTCTTTACCATTGGCATGTCTCTGCTGAAAAGGTCAGCCCAGTTGAGTTTAGTTGCTCTGAGTTCTGACTGTGAGAAAGGACAGTCCATGGTTGTGAGGGCAAATGCATGCTGGGATTTCTGGCAGTGTTTTAAAGGGGAAAAGATTTGAGACTTTAAAGGAAAGTCAAATTCAACCAGTTGAGTTATTAAAGACTAGGCAGAGATGGTAGTTGTCTCTGATTTAACTGTGAAGGATTTTCGTTTTACTTGTTACTTTGTTCTGGAGGTTGATTTTTACAGTTTATACTACATGTTGAGTATAGAACTGCATTAACATGTCAGTACTGTCTATATCTATCTATCTATCTATCTATCTATCTATCTATATCTATCTATATTTATCTAGCTATATATATATGTGTGTGTGTGTGTGTGTGTGTGTGTGTCTATATATGAGTTTAACTGTTGTGTTTAAGCATTTGGTTTTGCTAAGTTTGTTTCTTTTATTGTCTTGTAACCTTCATTAGTTAATTAATAAATTTGGGGTTTTTTTGGTCAGTTGGAGGCAGGTAGAAGATAGTTTTGAGTTAACAAACTGCTGACATAGACCCACCCACCACTCACATAGCATCAACCCTTATCAGTGATAAGGACTGGTGAATTGTAACCGTTCTGCCTTCTCAGGGTACCCTGTAATGAAATGAAGTGTCCCACACCTGAACTGCACAGTCACAAGTCAGTCTGGCATTTTAAGTAGCTTTACTTTAGTGATTTTCCATAGACCACACACTGTGAAGTTGCTGTGCTTCTTGTTTTTAAACGACTGGAATGGTTTTAATCCAAGGGTCCTTAGTAACCTGTCAGGTTTTTACTCTGCCCAGTTTAGCATGGTGTCTCAACAGTCAGGGTTTTATTATCTCTACCCAGAAGTGCAACAAAGGGCTGCCAGCTTATACAGTTTGATTAAGGTTGTCTCATACTGTGTAACCACCGAGCACAGACCCAACACTACAATTACTCATGATCTGTGATGCTTTTAAGTTGTTTCAGACCTTGCTGAACTTTATGCAGCCTGTGCTTTCTCATCCATACTGAACTGTAACTGATCAAACTTGTTTATGCATTACGGTGTTTCAGCATTAACTGTTACTACAATTTACTGATTTACTGAAATCTCACACTACCACAAGAGAATGATGAATGAATGTGCTGGAGATGGACACGTTCTGTACACTCATTTTGAAATAAGTTTCTAAAGTGCTACATTATGTCTGTTGATGAGTCCTTTTGACTTGAACCTGTTGCTCCTGTTCCCAATCACAGTCATACCTCAGGTAGATTAGAGTTAATGAGCCATAATGATAAGAGAGGGATTTAATGAGGTCATATGTCTTGGCAAATGCTTGATCAGAGCAGCACGGAGTATCACACAGACAGGTCCTTCCCTGCAGAACACCACCTCTGTTTGATGAACATTGAACACACACATAGACATAATCTCACACATTCACAGTCTCACACATGTAAATCCTTGCTGAGTTGTTCTTTGGTTATCATAGAGACAGTTGTCTGACAGTTAGAAGTCGGCAAAATGGCAACAACCAAGTGCTCCAGCTAGAAGAAGCTGGACTCTGTGACACTGGCTAGATCTCTTGCCTCTTGTCATTTGAAACATTTGCCCTTCAGTGCCATTTACAGCTGCCAGCATGTGAATATGACCAGTGGAGGGCCTGGCTGAAGAACAGTTACTCAGAAGTAGTATTTGAGGGAGAGCAGAGCTTTAATCAACAATGTTCCTAAGCAGATTTTCCAAGTTTGCCCTAATATTCCAGCCAATATTGGCTGATATACCCTCTCTGCCAATGTGTCCGATGTATTAGCTTTGCTCTCATTCAAAGAATCTTTTTTTCTAACTCCCATAATGAGATAATGAGTTATATTAAGATGGTACAGGGCTGTTTGCATGTCATCTCACAGTTATGTATCTGATGAAATAAGGTAAAAGAGCCATATGAATTTCTACACAGACTAGCTGTGTTTTGCTTAAATGTTGCTGTGGTAGCCAAATCAATTCAAATGAGAAACAAAGAAAGTTTCAACATATGAAAGAATGTGAATATTTTCAGGTTTTATAGTTCTCTGTGGTAGTAAACTGAATATCTTTGGGTTGTCGACTGTTGTGGACAAAACAAAGCATTTGAAGACGTCACATTTGGTTTTGGGAAACAGTGATCAACACTTTCACCATTTTCTGGCATTTAATGGACCAAACAACTGGCCTAATTGATTATTCAAGAAAATAATCGGCAGATTAATTGATAATGAAAAAATCATTAGTTGCAGCCCTAGTTCATTTTTACCAAAAATGAGTTAAACTAATCCAAATAAAGTAGTTCAGTGAATAAGTACTGCACTGGCTCTATGCTCCTCTTTTCTTACTACTCTGACATCAAGAGTTAGGCTACCCCATGTTTTTCTCTGATTTTTCTCCCTTCCAATTATCTTCTGTTGCTCAAAGCCCCTCTCCTCATTTCTCTACATGACTTCACCTCTGCAGTCAGCTGCCTCTTGGCTCTTCATCGTAAGGAGTGTAGGACAATACACTTTCAATACACTGTGAAAGAGAAGATGGTGTTACATTTGGAGGAATATGAGAGTTATTTTCACAGCAAGGAGTTAAAAACTGTCTTCACTGTTGACAACAAAAATATGTCCTAAAGTGCAAACTGTCAAAGGATATGATTATGTGTCTACCGTAAAAACATAACAAGGGATCGGGTTTTGTTTGATTTAAATGATCTGTATTCACAAGAAACGAAATTGCTGTTATTTGAAATGATTACACAGGTGTTGAATTCATTTGTACCAATATTGTGACAGTTCATTTCTCCCCATGTGTCTCTAGGTGTTGGTGAACTATTTGCTGAATATTGCTGAATTTCTCTTCTGCCTCCAGGGTAATCGTGATTGGAGGTTGTGATAAAGGTACTCCTCTCCAGTGTGTATTAAGTCTGAGTGGCCAGTGTGTGTCAGCCAGCTCAGTAGGTCGGTAAGTCCTTTGCTCTTTTTCTTTGTAGCTTTTTTCTGTCATATTCAAGCGAGGACTGTGACCTTGTATGTTTTTCTCAGACAAATAGTTTGTGTTTTGCAACTTAGAAATTGCATTTAATGTTATTGTAATTTAGGTTTTTTTTTTTGTCCAGCTTTGGACGTGAACATAATACATCTTAACTGTGTCTGTTGAAAGGAGATAGGATAGTAAAGTGTGTGTTTTTACTGAGTATGCTGTTATAATATTATAACACTGTTTTACTGCTGTAGTGTTCTTTAATTTCAGAATCAGCACATTCAGTGACAACTGACAAACAAATGCAATTATGTATCAAACTTTACTTTGTTTTTTTTTTTTAACAGAAGATAATCATTTTTAGATTTTAGATTTGGGACAAGGAGGTCATCCTGCCCTCATAGACATTTTATCCTCACACTTGAATCAGCCCTGTACACTATGTTTTTTCAAAAGTAACATTTTTAAAGCATTTTTATCAAAACAGAGTAATTCCCAGGCTCCTTTGTTACACCAGCTTCAAAAACAGACTTGTTTTAGATCAGATGTACTTTTCTGCTAGATAAAGAAGCGAGGTCGCTCTTATATTTCCTCACATTCCTCACACTCATCTTTCATGCAGTCATTCTGTAATACATGCATAGTTTCTCACTGTTTCTCTCTCCTTCTTGAACATATCAACTTTTTCTCTGATTTGTTTTACAATAAGTGCCATGACCTGAGCCCATCTGTCTAGCCAGCCAGCTATTACTAATAATCTTGTAATTCTAATATGGCAGTGATTAGACGTTAAAACATGTTTTAATTATAAGGAATAATTGCTCTCTAATGCTCTCTGATGACAGTAAAGTTTTACAGACACCTTCATCTGTCACACAATTTCCACTCAAAGCAGTTATTTTTTAACCATATGGTGCTTAATATATACACACTGAAGTATCAAAGGACTAGTTTATGCATAACACTGGCTCTGATTCCACCCTCCATAATCGTTCCCTTCCTCCGGTAGCCATCCTCCTTTACCTGTCTGTTCTCAGATCAAATTTAGCTCATCTTATGGTCATTTAGGTGAAACTTTTTAATGTCTAGCAGTATTTAACTAGTGTATCATACTGCTGAATCACTGCAATGTGATTCTGCTGTTGCAACCACAGTAGGCAGTTATGCATTTAATGTTCTTGAATTTGGTTTTATTACTGGTGTAATAATAATAAAACCTGAGTGCATGAAAGTTTCTTGTCTACAGTACCAGTCAAAAGTATGGACACACTTTCTCATTCAAGTGAATGGGAAGATGTGTCCAAACTTTTGACTGGTATTGTAGATTCAAACTGTATTGCTCTAATTGTATTGTTTTTATAGACTGTTAGGGAGCTGTTCCTGCCTGGGTATATTTCATGACAACTCTCACTTTACAGTCCTGTCAGTTCCCCAAGATCTCAGTGGGAGATCTTAGGGAGATTTACTTAACATCCTCCTTACTTAATTCCTGTCTTTGCCTTTCTTCCTCCAGGTCTCTGTAAGTCTCCCTATGGGTGAAGTGCCTTCATTGACGTCGTGATCTCCCCCAGCGGCCGTGCTTCCAACGGCCTTCTCTTTCCCGTACCCCTATCTCCCCCCACTTCCACTGTCATCATGGGGGAGGTAGTCCAGATGCACTTCACCACGGTGGACTATGTCATTTTTGTCTTGCTGCTGGTGGCCTCAGCTGGCATCGGCCTGTTTTATGCCTTTTCTGGAGGCCGCCAGCGTACTACACAGGTAGGCTTCTAATGTTTAAGCACAATGGAGGAGACTTAGACTCAGAGTTAACATCTGACATTAACATCTTGTTTGCCACAGGAGTTCCTGATGGCTGACCGCTCCATGAGCTGCCTGCCTGTTTCTCTGTCCCTGCTGGCCACTTTTCAGTCAGCTGTAGCCATCCTGGGTGCTCCGTCTGAGGTGTACACCTTTGGGACTCAGTACTGGTTCCTGGGCTGCTCCTACTTCTTGGGCCTGCTCATCCCAGCTCATGTTTTCATACCAGTCTTCTACAGGCTGCGGCTGTCCAGCGCCTATGAGGTACACACAAGTAGAGAAGTAATAAACGGTTTAATTTAAAAACAATTACTTGTATACTTCACATAATTAAAAAATATGTATATTTTCAATTATGCTGTAGTGTTTTAAATTGTTGATTCGTGTCAAATTGAATTGTCAGTATTGTGAGCATTTGGCAAATTGTAGAATCTACCTGCCACTATGGTGGTTTTATGACCTATAAATGTAATGTAATTGATCTCTTGTTCTCTTTTATCACTCGCTTTTCTGTGTTTTTCTGTTTTGCACTTTACAAAACACCCTTTTCTCCTGCTTGTCCTATCTTTGTCCTTCCCAAGTATGATCCGCAGAGCTCAGCTTTCTTATCTATCTTGTTATCCATTTTATCCTTGATGTGTTAATGTCCAACTGAAACAGATGTTCTTGTCTCTAGATTGAACATCTTTACAGGGTTTTTATCTACAGCCAGAAACATGCTGATCAGTCATTTACCATCAGTGATTTCCTGTGACCAAAATAAATCTGTCTTGTGTGACTATAAATTACCGGATGACTCTGAGATGATATATAATAAGCCTTTTGCTTTTGTTTTTTAATTATTTTCTTTTGTCTTTCCCTCTCTCCTCTTGACAGTATCTGGAGCTGCGCTTTAACAAGACTGTTCGTATATGTGGGACTGTGACCTTCATCTTTCAGATGGTATCTTTGTCTTCTGCTTCATATTTTGTGTGTACATTAGTTTAGAATTTTTATGGTGCCAACACGTGAAGGAATCGTACTGTATATTTCGCCTTTATAGCAAGTTGTCATTTAGATAAGGAAGTCAGCAATCATAGTTAGTCGTTAAGTAAGATAATCATCTTCTAAATGGTAATAAAAGTTAAACACTTTCCAATAAAAATCAAACTGAAAAAATCTCAACCTCTGTTAGTTTGATTCTAAGTGACTTTTTGGGGTCAAGGCATCATCAGTTATGTGATTACAGATACATATGTTAGCCTGAGTGAAACTTTGGCCCTGGAAATGTCACATTGGCCCTTGTAAAATGTTAATTATGGTTTGTGTTTCCTTTTTATGAGGTTAACATCATCTCTATTTTCTCCCAACAAGAGAAAATTATCAGTGTTAAGTAGTATCTTACATTCTCCTTGACCTCATAAAATCCCATCAGGACACGTGTCCACTGTCTGTACATTTATGTCCATTTATGCATCCAAAAACAACACTCCAAAGCCAAATGTTTGTTTTACATCTGAGCAGGGTTTAATCTGGCAGGTCTGAGTCAGTCTCTGCCCTCAGCTAGTTCCAAAACATGACCTTTGAGTTTAGCTTCATGCACTATAATGTTTTTTTTTTCTCTGCAGGTCATTTATATGGGGGTGGTCCTGTATGCTCCAGCCTTAGCACTCAATGCAGGTAACATTTATTTTGTCATATTTTACCACAGGATCCATCACACTTCTGACATTAATTTAATATTTTATGCCAATGAGTGCCCACAGTTACTGACAGTATTTAATACAATGCATGTACTTGTAAACAGACAGGACACCTTAGATTATATTTTTAGGGGTAATTATACAAAAAGGCTACCGATAACCAGTCATTTCATGTACTACCACCAGATTAATAGAATATGAGATTATTGATTACTTACTCCCGAGGAATGGCTGACTGTTTTGTGTATGCATGTATACTGTATGTATACTTTTGTCTTTTTCTATGTGAAATGCCTGATGGTCACCTGACCAAAACATAGCTACCAAATAAATTTACCATAAGTGCTGACAGTGACTGTGCAAGAATAGATTTTTTTTGTTTTGTTTTGTAGTTTTCCCTTCTTTCAGGCATTTTCCAAAAGGCCTTAAAAACTGCAGTCATTAAGCTTTTACTAAAAAAGAATAGCCTGGATGCTTCTGTAATTAGCAACTACAGACCCATATCAAATCTACACTTTATAAGTAAAATAGTTTTTCACCAATAACTTTGCAACGTTTTTAACTTCTAATGGTCTTTTCAACAAATTCCAATCAGGTTAAAGACCCCATCACAGCACCGAAACTGCACTTATTAAATTCTAAATGACATTCACATGAACACTGATGCAAGCAAAATTTCAGTCTTTGCACTACTTGACCTCAGTGCTGCTTTTGACACTTTTGACCATTCAATACTATTAGATAGACTGGAAACTGGGCTGGATTCTTTTGCACAATCTCAGACTGGTTAAGGTCCTATCTGCAAAACAGGGAGTACTTTGTTTCCATTGGCAACTACATATCTAAGTGAAGAATTAGAGGTTGCAAGTCTAGACAAGATCTAGAAAAACTCTTTCACGCTTTCATTTCCAGTAAGTTAGACCACTATAATAGTCTTTTCTCAGGCCTTCCCAAAAAAGCACTCAGGCAGTTATAGCTCATTCAGAATGCTGCTGCTTAGAGTCCTAACAAGGACCAAGACAGCTGAACATATCACACCAGTTCTCAGATATCAGTGTCAGATATCAGTGATACCAGTGTCAGAGAATTGACTTCAAAATATTATTATTTGTCTATAAATCACTTTATGGTTCAGGGCCTAAGTACATCTCTGACATGCTTCCACATTATGAACCCTCTTGACCTCTCAGGTCATAAAGGACGAGTCTGCTAAATGTTCCTAGGATTTCCGAAAGATCTTAGATGTGCCCCAACTCTGGCTACTTTTAAAAATAGGCGCAAGACTTTAATGTTCACCTCTGTTGTTAATTGCTTCTAATAATTGTATTCTGACTCTTAGATGTGACTCACTGTGACTTTCTACAGATTGTATTGTGTTTATTTTGTTTATGAGTTTTTTTTCATACTGTACTTCTTAATCTTTTTATGCTCTGTTCTTTTATCTATCTGTATGTAAAGCACTTTGAATTGCCCCTGTGTATGAAATGTGTGATATAAATAACCTTGCTAGCTTGCTTATACAGGAACATGATTTCAACCTGGATGATTGAATAACCTGCTGTGGAGAGTTTGGTAATGATTTTGTTCTCTTCACTTGCAGTGACTGGTTTTGACCTATGGGGGGCAGTGTTGGCCATGGGATTGGTGTGCACTCTGTACACTGCTCTGGTGAGTCACTAATTAAACATATCATCTTTACAGCAATGACAAAAGATATTTGTATTATGTAAGTATTTCCCACAACAAAAATTAAACAATAACTAAATAAAACTTTTGGACAAAAACTATAATACATGTATAGCATTTTTGGCAACAAATGAAAACTAAATGATGTGAAATATTCAGAAAGTTACTAATTCCTTCTGTTAGTACATCAAGGCTCTAAACCATGCGCACCTTATACAGACAGTTTGTAACTTTTATCATTATGAACTTTAAAGTGAATCCACTGCTGTGTCAGAAAGACTACAGGGTAAACCTTTGTGCTTCTGCTTCACAGGGGGGCTTGAAGGCAGTGATGTGGACTGATGTGTTCCAGACAGTGGTAATGTTTGCGGGCCAATTAGCGGTCATTGTGGTGGGGGCAAGTCAGGCAGGGGGCATAGCAGAGGTCTGGAGGAAAGCGAACAACGGCAGCCGCATTGCTGGATTAGAGTGAGTAGTCAATGTACTGGCACACGTTGTCAATTCGTTAAAGGTTGGGGCAGAGAATCTTCTTAAACTTATGTATTTTCAAACATTTATGTTGTATTCACTCTCTGCCTGTGTAGTCTGAACCCCGACCCTCTGGAGCGCCACACCTTCTGGACCCTTAGTGTGGGTGGAGTCTTCCTGATGTTGGCTCTGTATGGGGTCAACCAGGCCCAGGTCCAGAGATACCTCAGTTCCCGTACGGAGAAAGAGGCTGTCATGTGGGTATCATCAGTTTCTCAGAACATTCACGGTCCATCTGTCTCTCAACTTGTGTTTTTTATGGTCTCGGACAGATAATTGTAAATCATTTAGGGTGAAATACATGTGTAACAATTTTTTGTCACCTCTTAATGTCCTTCCTAGGTCCTGCTACGTTGTTTTCCCATGCCAGCAGATTGTCCTGTGTTTAGGTTGTCTGATGGGTCTGGTCATGTTTGCTCGCTACGGAGAGGACAGCCCTCTGGACAAGGGCTACGTCAAAACTAATGATCAGGTCAACACTAATTTGCCTTCATGGTTGTCCAGTATCAATAGATTATTGATGTGTTTTTGTTCTTCTTGGCTCTGGAAGTGCGTCCTCATGTTTGGTGTCTTTTTGCAGATGGTGCTGTACTTTGTGATGGATGTATTCCGAGATCTGCCCGGGCTCCCAGGCCTGTTTGTGGCGTGTCTCTTCAGTGGAGCTCTCAGGTAAATGACCCAAGAAACAAGGTCTGGCAGTAAAGGACCATCCACTGCAGAAAAGCTTGTTGGCTGTATGCCCAAAGTGAAAAACAATGATGTTGGTTTTAACCCAGATTGATATAATAATGAAGCTGATTCACAAATTAACAATACAAACAACTAGTTAAACTAAACCTTGTTGTCACAGCTTTGTGTTTGGTAGATGTTAATCATTTATAGGTTTTGGCTTCAACCCAGTCATTCTTTAAATAATATAGCCTGGCAATAACATGGCTGACTGGCAGAGTAGGTAATTTTATGTGCTGACTATCAAAACATCAAAGAGTTATTGTCCATTAGTTTTATTGATGTGTGTGTGTGTGTGTGTTTCCCTTATCAGTACTAATTTCAAAACACCATTAATTTCATTGTGTTTGTCTTGCACTTAATTTGACATGCACACATGCATATAGCAAATTCACAAATATGAGTAGGTTCCTCCATTCATTTTTTATAAATTGAGAAATAGGTAATGGTCAAAATAACCAAACAGAAATGCTGTCCTGTTCATTGATTATTAAAGGTTTCAATATACAACATTCACCCCCCTAGATGTCGTACTATAGCACCAGCATTTCAGACCAAATCAAACGTGTGCGTCGTTTACTCAGTAAAGTTGGGGGAAAAAAATAAAGAAAGCAGCCCCTGAACCAACAGCGTACAGAACTCAGATCAAACTGTTAAACTAGGCAGCGCTGATCAAATCTGGGTCAAGATTCTGTTACTGCATTGCCTATTTCTCAAATGTTTTCAGAAACATACTTTAGTGTACTGCTTAGCTGTAATATGACAAAGTTTGTGACCAGGCCACCATGTTGAAAATGGACGTGGGGAGGGCACGGAGGGACTAACATGTGCTCACATTCACACGTGGCCGGACTGGTTATCAAAACAGAGAGGCTCGGGTTACAACACACACAGAGGGAGTGTGACCGTATTCCCTGCTCAGATTGCCATTACTCCTCTATACCTTGTCATAGCAAATAGTTGTATGCTGACATCTAGTGGGGCTGAATGTCACACACCGCAACATTTTAAAGGGAGAGCTACCACAGAATAAACAGTATGGCAACATCTCTGACGGCAGGCAAATTCATATTGTTTCATGGTATATATTGTTCAAACTGGACTGTACATGCATTCTCTAAATACATTGTGTGGGTTGTGATTTGTCACTAGTGGGTTAACACATTGGTAAATCTTGATAGGTCTAACATAGTTTGGCACTGCCTTGGCATGGTTTAGGTCCACTCTGCCCTTAAAAATGATGATACTGCCTTTAAGAATAGCGCTGTTGCAGTCATATGTGTTTAGAAATCCCAATAATTCATTCACTCCCATTTTTTCTCCCTTCAGCACCATCTCATCTGCCTTCAACTCCCTAGCAACAGTAACTATGGAGGACCTGATTAAACCTTATTTTCCAAACATGACTGAGTCTAAAGCCACACTGCTGTCCAAGGGACTCGGTAACACACGTGGTTTAATTATTGTGTTTTTTTCATGAGTTCATAATTCTATTTTGTCACATATTGCGTGAGTTAGTATTCTTACAAACTTTGACAAAGATTTTATTTGTCCTCATGCTTTATTGTTAGTAATCTAGTAGTAGTGATAGTTTTAGCAAAGTATACTGTGATGAGAAACAAATAGTAATACTCAAATGCTACTTGTTCAGTACACATTTTTGCACCCACTTAATGCAATATGTAACTCACTGCCAATATATAAACATTTTTTTTAACTTCTGAATCTTGTTGACTGTACAGTTGTAGCAAATGTTAACACTAAATATTTTTGCCTCATGTCTCCTACAGCTTTGGCCTATGGCCTGATATGTCTGGCTATGGCCTACCTCGCCTCCATAATGGGATCTGTGCTGCAGGTATGTCTGTCTGAGTTGTTTTACCACAGCATCACAGAGAACAATGACGAATAATGTTTCAGACAGGCTCTTAAGTCAGTTGGTGTTGCTGTGTGCAGAATCCTTGACCCACAAAAAAAAGGCTGCACCTAAAATAAATGTGTTTTATTGGAACAGTTTATAAAGAAACATGCAATAAAACTGTAAAGATGTATTAAGATTAATTATAATACAAAATTATCATTCATATTATGCAGCTGTACAATTCAGTTAACTTCCAGCATCAGCATCTCAGTGTCATTCATCTGCTCCCTCAGGCAGCCTTCAGTATCTTTGGGATGGTGGGTGGTCCTCTGCTTGGCCTCTTCTGTCTGGGAATGTTCTTCCCCTGGGCAAACTCCATCGTGAGTTTATATATTTTATGTTTCGATACTTGCTTGTTTTTTTTGATTCAGTCAAAAATTATGAGATTGGAATGGCAATGAAAGCGCTATTCCTTGTGAATCATCATCAGTGTTTTTCTCTTTTTCCTGCACAACTCTTCTGCTTTCCCTCACTTCCCCTACCTCTTCTCGGATGCCCTCTTCTTTCTGCTGCCCTCCTATCCTCTGTTCCTCTCTCAGGGTGCAGTGGTTGGATTAGTAGCAGGTCTCGCCATGGCCTTCTGGATCGGCATTGGCAGTTTTGTGATGCGCATGCCTGGTCCAACCCCAGTGCCCCCCCTCAACAGCACCATCTTACCACTATTTGATAACATGACCACCACTGTCATGACTTCGCTGGTCAGTGCTGCCACAGCCAAGCCAAGGTAACACCTTACCTTTTACTGTAAATGTGTGTTGGATTCATTACTTTCAATGAAGACTACAGACAAGCAGTCACATAGACTTAGATAACCAGTAAAACTTCTCCATTAGTGAGATCTAATGTTATAAATTGTCATTTTGCTTTGATTTCTGAATGGCTACATGAGGTTGTGGGTAGATTTTATAACTTTGGCCTTTGCTAGTCCCTTTTTAATTCTGAGTAACAGTTTAAAATCACTGTTAACTGTCTAGTAGTTCTGAAAAATTTGGAAGAAGTTTGATTTTGGTTTTCACCATATGTACAGTCAAATTCTAGCAAAACTCTTAATACCTTATTTTAGTGTTGGCTTAAAATCAAGTTTCAGTTCTGGTGTTTGAACTTGGATCATTACCTAAGAGATGATGTTAGAAGCATGTATAGTACACAACAGGTTCACATGGAAATTATTTCCCATCAGCAGGATGAACATTTTTGTAAGTGTGTGTGTGTGTGTGCGTGTGTGTGTGTGTGTGTTTCCTTTGTTTCTTTTAACTTCCATTTTTCTTTCATCCCTCAGGCCAACAGGAGTGGAGGCGCTCTATTCATTGTCCTACATGTGGTACAGTGCTCACAACTCCACCACTGTGGTGGTGGTGGGACTGATAGTCAGCCTGCTAACAGGTAGTCACACTCAGACTTAGAGCTTCAAGTCCATTGACATTATTATCAGTGCAGCTATTTGAATTTGTGTCACACTAGGAATTAAAGTCAAAACTGCAGGTCATGTGACACCGTCTGACCCACAAAGACCTTTTGCTATACACGCCAGTTAAGTAAAGAAATGTTTGTGGTAGTTTGAACATTTTCTGTGCTTTGAAAATATTTTTCAATTGAAAATAATTTAAGTGCTATCAAATACTCTGAAATGTTACATTTGGAACCATTAGGTCCAATCATGCTTTTATTTAAGGGGGGACTGTGCTAGCTTAATACAAGTTGTTCAGCAGTTTCCAAACAGCATTGCTGTACCAATTTTTATTGAACTGTGCTAACCTTGGTTACAAATACACTGCATTTCCTATGGCTGCTTCACTTCAATAGAGCAGGTAGTCCTCCATCTGTATGATGTAAAAATAAGAATTGGAAAGTAGGAGTAAAACGAAACTCAAAAGGTTCAGTTGCAGAAGTACACAGCTAAACAATGAGCTGAAACTCACTATAAAGCTCTGCAGAGTCGCTGATAATTCTTTGTAGGTTCTCTGTAGGCCTCTGACATTAATGCTGTACGCTGTCATATCATACATTATTATAAATATATAAAAAATGATAGACAGGACAGCAGTTAACCTTTTGTGTCTTTGTCCATGTTAGGACCCATGAAGGAAAAGGAGCTGACCCCCGGCACTGTGTTCCCAGTCCTGGGCACATTGCTTTTCTTTCTGCCTGAGCGCTACAGAGAGAAGCTGTGCTGTGTCACTCCTCTGGCTTACAAGGTAACCTCATATTTACACTCAGTCTCAGTGTTTTCTTTTCCTCCCTTTTTTTTTACTGTAACTTGAGGTTTCAAGTTTCTTTGTCCTTGTTAACCAGCCCAAAGAAATCAGTGCACAGCCTTATCAGCCGGCCAAGAAAGACCGAAATGGAGCAGCTCACTGCAAAGAGGACACAGTATCAGAAGACAAAGAGGCCGAGAGCGAGAAAGCACAAACAGAGGAGGACGAGGCGGAAACGAGGGTCATTCAGCCATCATGCAAGCTGACAACTCACACCGTTCAGGAAACAGCCCTGTGATCCTCTTTTTCTCCCTCTTATAGCCCACACTAGACACATACACACTTTCCAACCCAAACAACCATCCAGTCAGAGCTCAGCTTGTTCTTCCTCAGAGGAGAGGATCGTTGATATGAAGTCCGTCACTAAGCAGAGAGTGGAAACATCCCAAAGGTCTACAGCACCAAATGTGGGTGGTGATAGAGTTTTACAATTACATAATCAGTTGAATCTGATTGTAGAGAGAGGCTGATGAGCCTCAGGATCTATGTGGGGAAATTGTGTTTAACTGGTACTTTCTCACCCCTTTTCTCCTAAAAACTAACAAAAAAAGAAAACTGGATGTCAACACTTGCCAGGCTGGAACTGTGCACTGAAAGCCCAAATGACAGCAAACAAAGGAGAAATCAGCCTGCCGATCTCCATTAGCAGCACTGAGCTGCACACACAGGTCCAGAAGTGTGCAGATGTGCTTTATGTGTACAGTTAAAGTTAAGGAGCAGAAGGAGCTGCTCCACTGTGACTACAGCCAGGTAGTTAACAGACAAGAGATGTAAAATGTGTTATTTTTGTAGAGATGATGGTATTATAAATCCCAGAATATGTATAAGAGAATCTAATATAAAAAGAAAAATTATGTCCCAAGAGACTGTACTTCAAGGGAAGGCCTTGATTCCTGTAACAGTGTAGTGTTTTACATGGCCTTGGTTTAATACTAATAGTCGCCTTCTAGCTGCTATTATAGATGTATAAATCCTACAAGTCCACAAAAGCAAAGCTGTGTGTTCAGGTGAGGGCAGAGATGGTATCAGGTGGTGGCAGCCAAATTAGACGGACAACAGTAAATCCTCAACTGCCATATTTCTAACTGCATTAGGAGAAAGCATCTCAGTCAGTGTGTAGAGCTGCTGCCTCCTCATGAACGTTCCAGTCTTGTTTTTGGAAAGCAAGTTAGTTTCTATTTAAACATTAAAGGTCACATATTATGCGAAATGCACTTTTGCATGTCTTTTCAACATAAATATGAGTCCATGGTATGTCTAGACCCCAAAACTATAAGAAAAGACCATCCTCTCTCTGTTTCTCCTGCTCCATTTTTCAATAGATGTGTGTGCAAAAACACTGTTTAAATTTGGTTCCCTTTATGACATCATAAAGGGATCTGTTGAACATAGACCTCCCCCCGGCAGGCAGGTGGTCCCCACCCACTGAAACCTAATGAATCAACTTTTGAACTGAATCAAAGTTCCTTTGTTGGCTGCAAGAACCAACACAACAGTCTTTATGTCCTCCCATCATCTGAGGAAGTGAAGACCTGTTGGATTCACTTTATTTTTTATGGAAATGTCCCCACAACAACTGGAAAACTGTTGTATGTGTGTGATGGATCGATACCAGCTGTCTGTGACCCGACATCAAACTTGGATGCTGTAAGTTTTGCCATGTTTTATGCTGTTTATTTAGCAGGTTAGCCTGTTGAACTTGGCCCCAGCATGTTACGCGGCTAATATGGCTAGTGACTAATGTTGTTGAGGGACAGTCAAGAGAAACGGTGTGAATGTTAAACCTCATTTGAAGCCAAGTAAATAATGACAGTAGTAGTTTGGATGGTGGTAACTGTTTTTTCATGTTGCTTTTTGTGGAACTTTGAACTGTAGTCGTAGCTCAGTTAGCTTTGCTATTACACATTAGCCGGTTTTGCTCCATGATCCTCACCGGTATGTGTGTGTTGCTGCTGTAATGTTATGTAAATGTACTTGATAGACAGGCCATGAAGGTAATGATACATGTGAAAAAGAAATGTTCAAACTGCAGGAATTCCTTTGTTTGGCAACGTTGTGTACCTTTGCTTAGCACCCAGAGGCTAACTTGCTCAGACCATAAAGCTGTGGAAGCAGTGTCCAGCTGTGGCAGTGTGTGTTAAGTCAAGCCGAGGCTAATATGTCCATTCTTTTCAACAGATACACTTAGCATTACTGTATTACGACCCTACTGCAGCTCCATTGCAGATCCAGTATGAATATGAATACTGTCAACATCCCTCGGTCTCTCCCATTGTAGTCGTATAATCTCCCATTGTATCATGGTCGGAAAGCTACACTCAGTTCCCAAGTGGGGTGTTTGGAGCAGCATCTCATTTTCATAGACACAGAAACAGCCCATCCAGGACAGGACTGAAACAGAGGGGTATACAAGCATGCTAGAATGCGTAATCTCAGTGGTATTTTTTAGCAAAAAACTTCAAAGACATGTTTTGGGGACCATAGAGACCTATATTAACTTGTTGAAAAGGAGTATAATATGTGACCTTTAACCATTATTTCCAAGTAAGCACTGTGGTTTGTTCAGTTGAAAACGCACAATGGTACAAAGAGACCAACATTTGCTTTTCTCTTGGAGCTTCTGAAAAGGGTGGTTGCACCCTTGAAAGACAATTTTGTTAAAGATTGGTCAGTTTAACCCACTTTCTGTGGGTCATTGGGCATTTAGTGTGATTCATAGTACATTACAAAAACAGTGGGGCCTCATGCAAGAACCACTAATGCAAACATATTCATTCTTGAGTGGCACATAATGGTTTAAAAGAATTTGTGGTATTCACCACCTTTCTTGTACTTACAATTTTCTCTGAGGTACCACTGAAATTCACAAGTGGCCTAGACCTGTAGCACAAGTCATGAACACACTTTGTCCACAGGGTGAGAACACTCATTTGACCTGCAATCACAGTGACTTAATCTGAATGAATTTGGAGTTTACACATGATACAGAAATTAACTAGAACAAAATGTATAACTAAAAGTAACTTATGCAAAATGAATATTTTGTTAATCATATCATTATGGCTGCCAATTTAATAGTATTCTCTCGTCTAATATCTCTGTGACTTTCACATGAACATCTCTCATGTTAGCCATGGTGCACTTTGCTTCAGAAAGACATTTTTTTAACATCTAACTTCATGCCACATTGCAGATTCCCTCTTTATCCCTGTCACAGTGCAGTGATGCTCTGATGACACATCATTGACCACTTTGCTATTCATATTTGTTTCAGGTCTTCAGTAATATTTTTGTGAATGAAACATGTACCCTTATATGGCAATTTCAGTGGGGTCAATAATAAATTATGATAATAATGTTCAAATCTCACAAACAATCCCCTCCTCATGAACAGGTGACATTCATCAGGCTGAAACAAGTGATTTATGACAAAGTTTGTACAGTTAAGAGAGTTTGTTGAATCTGACTTGAAAGACTCGTACAAGCAACCCTCACAGAAAAAAAAAAAAGAGAGTTTTAGGATAAGAATACAAAAAATGTTTCTGCATGAGGCCCAGTCTGCTTCCCACTAAATGGATTAAATGAAACTCAGATTATTGTGTTATTGGAAAAACACATTTGTTTCAGAATTAAGTTTGTTTCATTTTCCATTGTGTTCTCTGGAATAGTGAACATACGCTATTTATATAGAACAGAGCGTGTGTAGACCTGAACATTACACCTACATGTGATAGCTGAGAATGTCATTCTAAAACAATGGACATTCATTTGCTGTTGTAACAGCCTCCATGCTTCTGCTTTCAGGCTTTCCACCTGATTTTGGGGCCTGGTTGCAGGGATTTGCTCCCATTCATGTTTGGTAACAAGGTCTGACTCACAGTCTGTGTTCTTGCTCATCCTAAAGGTGTTGAGGTCAGGGCTCTGTGCAGACCAGTCAAGTTCTTCCACTGGACAAAAAAAATCTATATGTACCTGGTGTTGTGCACAGGGGCCCAAACAATGAAGAACAAGGTGTACACATTTTTTGGCCATAAATGTAGAGTATGTTGAGCCGTCTCCACTCATAGTTAACACTATGGAGTCACACGTCTCCTGTTTCTACCACAAAACAACCATGAAGTTATAAAGTGCCTCATTTCGTTGCCAGCTGACTGAATGTTCATTCAATCAGCTGGTATTAAAATGGAATGTGATCTAGTATTGAAGCAGCACTCCATGACTCTTCATTAGCTTTATATGTGTCAAGTGCAACACACATCAGCAATGTTTCATCATTGGACACACGTCATACCGTGTGTGTGTTTCCCTTTAGAGCACAAAAGGTGCGGTCATGTACAATTAACATGGAACACCCACATTTTACCTCTGCTCCCATCTGATATGCCTGCCCTGAATACAACACTGCACTGCTCTGAATCACAAATACAGTAGAAAAGCCATGTGGGAGCTTTGAGATGGACCTGCTTTACTTCTATTCGGCAGCATTTACTTGATGGTTTTGGCAGTCAAGATGATCCAGCCATCTCTGGTAATTTTGTATGTGTATTTTAAACATCTTTGTAAGTGCCCGTCTTTTTTTCATTCAGGTGATTGTCAGTGCCAGTACGTGATTGATTTACGTAATAGTGTGTACTTTGAGTGTTTTTGTTTTTTTGTTTTTTTTTTTGATCATCGCCATCCTTGTCATAATTTTTTGGAATCACAGAATTCTTGACCACTGTGGCCGCTCTTAGTAGTGTTTATAAGTCATCCATAGTCATTGTGTAGGAAGAGAGATGTTGTGTGTGCAGTGTTGTCAGTCTTCAGTGTCTGCTCTTGTACCAGGGCTTGATAATGGACTCCATGTCCATGTTTACTCATGTGACTTACAATGGTTTGTTCAACACTATAGAGCTCGTTAAACCCCAACCAGTCTTACTTTACACTCGTTCCCAAAGAGTTTTCTAGTCTTTATTATGACTCCACATGAAGTACATGCATCCAAATGTTTTATCTACATGTGATTTGAATAGACAATGACTTTGTTCCATCACATGCTGATAGCTAAGACGTCCATGTCTCTGTTGCCTTACATTTTCAAGTTGTAGTGGTATTTTGAGTACAGCTCAGACAATCAAGGTGACAGGGCTGAACAGCAGAAAAGAAGTAGCTTAGCTTGTCACATTTATGTGAAAAGGATTACAGACCACTAGATCCCTGTTTGAAGGAATGTTGAGCCCTTTGAAACCATGTAAGCATCAACAAATGTTTGTTTGGTACCATCATCCTGACACTCAGAAATATCTCGATTTATCCAAAGCATATAGAATATGAATCATATTTAGTTTTGTTTTCTATCAACAGAGGATCTATTTGAGATCATATTTGTATATTTTTGTAATTTCACATAAAGCCTGTACACATTTCATGAACAGAAATGTGGAATTCTATATGCAAGAACTATGAAATGTTTTTTTTTTGTGAATGACAGGCTGAATTGGGAGTGTAGCAGTCCATTCTAAAATGTCTACTTACTTATGGACATAACTGGAGCACCTTAAATAAGAGGATTTTTTTTTCAGAACATAAACATTCTTCGCCTTAGACAGCATCTTAAACAGACATCTCTGCTAAGAACAGCTTTTTTTCTCAGTGCTACATCCCACATTCTAACCGATACATTCACATTTTTCAAAACATTTTATGGTTCCTCAAGTTTTTTGAAATTATTTGAAATGACATCCTGTGACAATGTGTACTTGATGAATCTGTTTTTATTTATGATTGCATAGTGATGGATCCTTCTCCTTCATACCTGAAATTACTTGAAGTGTGTGCCTGTAATGTTACCTTAATGATACACATATAAACCCCCTTTACAATGTGAGGGAACATAACTCAAGTGCTGATAAATTATTAATATTATTGCTGTTAAAGATCTCCTTTATAAACACACTCTGGTTGGTGCACTGTGACGCTAATGAACACTAACACACCTAATAAAGCACAATGAGGTCAGTACTCAGTAGTCCTGCTATTGAAAGAATCTGACTGAAGCCATCAGTTGGTGTAAAGCAGCTTAGATTTTATGTTCATGAGTTCAGAATGATGTTGATTACAATGGAAAGTGTTTGAGGTCCTTTACAAGTGTGATCTATTCTTATTCTATCAAATAGTTGCCTTTTTACAGTCAGTCAGAACTGCACAGAAATAAGTGTGCAAGAAAAGCACGGCACTTAGTAATTTCCACCAATAATAAATATTGTTTTGTACAATATTTATTATACTTTATGTCTCCCATCCACAAGAATTCTTCCTGTTATGCATTCCAAAAAAAAATCTACAACCCCATAAGCACTGAAGTCAAGATGACTCCTCTGCTTTGGCTGTGCCTTCATTTTGTGGTAATGTTGTTTTGAACTCCTCTGTATCCTGATGTACTTTTTCAGTTTTCATATATGATCCAGGATATCGCCATGAATATGAGCTCAGTCCCAAACATCTGTCCAGAAGTGGACCAAACCCAGATATATGAATGAATGAATAAATGAATCATACAGATCTGATCATCTGTACTGTTCAATGGCAAAGAAGAATCCCGTGTTGATGGAGGGAAACAGAAAACTGGTGCATGCACCTTTAATTCAGTGAAAAGGTAAACTGGCTGCACTTAAATCTATTGACATGTTTCACTGTTGTTTGGATGTATGAATATTAGATTTTTAAGTTTGATGTACTTGAATTGAGATGATATTAAAAGTGATGCTGGCAAATTTCATAACATGCATTTTCTTGTGCATTGACTTGGTGAACAGTTAGCACCACCCAGTGGGAAATATTTCCCGCAGTTGACATTTTATTTATCCTCCTAGAGTCCCCATTAGTAACTGGGACGTGCTATTTGTGATTAATGTCATTGTAGATTTTTTTAATCAAGGAATTTATGATTGAAAAAGACTTTGTATGTTCTTTTTTTCATTTTTTGTACTTCTGAACAGTCACTCAAGTCATTTCTCTCAGCTAGCCAGTGTGGTTTTTCTAGCATACTGTTCATACCACACTGAAAGAAGTGAACTTTCAGTTATCATGCATAAGTCAGAATCATATAAAATACATATCTTAAAGTTCATGAGGATGTTACTACTCCCAGAAGTTCTCAGCTGTTAAAGGCTGTAAGTGTGAGTGTTAATGAAGGTAATTTACATATACTAGCCACTTGTAAATAACCTCTTATAGAATATTTAGAAATGTTGGGTAATAATGTGAATTATTAATGTCTAGTTTTTCATTTTATTTGCACACATCGTTACACACAAAATACCTATCTCCCTGCTGCAGAGTTGGGAGAGATAATACTAAATACTCAGGTCAAAGGTCAAGTAACAAGCTAGGAACTGACATACTATACAGTATTTCTAAGGTAATACAGAGATAAAAAGTTGAAATTTGCAGTTTCTTGCAAAAATATAAAATGAGGAGAAAGGCTGATGAAAAAAATCCTCCAATATGTTCATCTTTTTTGTAAACAGAAAGAGGAACAATCTGTGTGGGGTTTATGGGAATTGTAGTCTTTTTTTCAGACTGGTAGATATTTTTGACAGATTGAGGCTGCTAATCATCTTGACCATTGTCTTATTTTCTTCATAATAATTATGACATTACATTGTGTTGAAATGCTGACATGAAACAGTAAATTATTTGTATTCTGTATCCACTGCTGCACAGGCTGGGATATCTGGGGAGGTTGAGATTCAGATAGATGTTTTGAGAGCTGGTGGCTCTCTGATCCCAGGGGAGACTCTTATCATAGACTCTGTTTATCTCCCTTTTCCCCCATGTAGCCCAGCTGGGTCAGACTGACAGTACCACTGCCATACCCTGTCAGTCATACATTGACAATCAGTAGAAAAAAGATTAACTTGAGCTCAGAGAAATCCATCAACCATTGTTACTCTGAAAGAAGCTTGTGTTGAAACACTTTCTGTAAAGCCCATGTCTGTAACACTATTCCAACTAAACACAGGAGAACAAACACATAATGCACAAGAAGAGCTGCTGTAAGCCTCCATAATGTAATGTGATGGGTTTTTTGCCTATTTTATGCCTTTATTCACTGTAGAAAGGTGACAGGAAAAGATGTGAAACAAAGATCCACCACCAGAGTGGAATCAGGGATGTTGTGATCAAAGTATACGGTATATGTCTGAACCGCTAGGCCACCCAGATACTCCATAATGCATTGTCAGGTCTGATGCATTATTATAACAGTAATAAGATATTAGTTTACAGTCTATCACCAGTGCGTCTGTTTTGCATGAAAGATTATAAAGCCTCGTGAACATCAAGGTGGTTTCTGTAACCATAATAAGAGAGAGAGTGTGGATTTCTAGAGAGTTGATGGCAGCTTATTGTATTTTCTGTTTAAATACACTGTAAAACATCATACAGGAATTTAGTGGAATCTTGGAAACTATTTTTTGTCATTAACATAACGCAAATATATGTCAGTTTAACAATTTCAAGTAAATTCAATTTTCAGAGCACTTGAGAACTTCAAACCATGAGTTCTCCTGACTTGAAGTCTTTCGACCTGAAATAATGAGTTGAATGAATGTACTACTGAGAGTTCACTCAACTCATTAAATTAAGTTTCATGTAGGTAACACAATCAGCATATAAACAGACTTCCCAACATGCACTTGTTCAGGGTTAAAACTCTCCAGAGACCCCTCTGTTTTATAATTTGAAGAAAACATGATGGAAACTGTTGGTTGAAACTTGCTGTGTGTCTTTAACACGTGTTAAGATGAGTTGCCTCTTTTCATAAAAATGTAATCCATGATGGTTAGTATTGAATTCAATCCTTACCACCATACACTCAAAGTTGAATAAATTAATTGAGAACAAACTTGCTACTTGTCTTTGTACTGACTCTGGTTCCAACAGGAACAAGTGAACTGTGAAAATATAAATGGGAAGTAAATCTGACTGTGACATTGTTCAGTTTGACTAAACAGTTGTCGATTGAACTCTTAGTTTATTGAGCTTATCTCTAGTCGAGTTAATGTAACTCAGACAACTTAGAACTAATTAATTCAACTGAAGTTCAGTTAACTCACATTTTAAAAGCTGTTTAACATTTTAAAACAGCTTAAAATGTTTTACAATGTATTGTAAAAGTATAATAATAGTGTAGGCATTGTGTAGGCTTCAGCCTGTGTGAATATCTGTTCACACTTAAGAGCACAGATATTCTGAGTGCAATGAAACATAGAAAGCACATAGATAACAACAGACACAACAGAACAAACTGCAAAGTAACATTTCTCTTTAATTAAAGATTTCAATTTTACAGACATTTTTCCATAATCTCAAAATCTTAGAACACAGTTTTTGTTTGGCTGCAGCCCAGCAAACAATGTCAGAGGGGTAAGAAGCTAACATTATTAGCAGCTTAGCACTCTTGCTACTCATTGAAATGCCATACTGAGCTTTCCTTTCAAGAGTAAACTAGCAGCAGTGACCATTTGCCATTAAGGTAAACTGATGAAACAAAGTGAATAAAAGATGTACTTATTCATATTTGAAATGATAAGCAAAGCTTCATCTTACTAGCGTAATGTAATTTCTGAGAAATCTGACGGTAAAGTGAAATCTTATCTCAGGCTGCGGTAGAGTCTTGGCTGATATGAAAAAATGAATCATTCATCATCCTCTTCCTCACTGTCCTATGATTTGTTTTCCATCATCCTCCTATGTTTTCCCTTTCCTTTATTCTCTTTCTGCATTTGTTTTCTCCACAGTCATGCTCTCTCTCTTCTCCACCCTCCCTTCTTCCTCTTCATCCTTCTCTCCAGTCCTCCTCCTCCTCGCTGTCATCCTCTCCCTCGACTTCTACCCAGTTCCAGCAAGAGGCCCAGCCAGAGCAAGGGGAGTGTGGCCACAGAGCTCCATAAATCCAGCCTGTAATCAGTGTGTACCGGCCATAATGAGCGGGAGATAGTGGAAATATGTTGATTATCTCCAAACATGAGGGGATGAGGGGGCAGACAGTTTGGATACACACTTTCTTGAAGCTGTTCCAGTGGCATAAATAGCTGTCTTTACATGGAAGCATGGGAGAAAACACACACACAGATACACTTTAAAGGCAGCTGCTGACCTGTAGATGGAGATGCTCCTTTGTGTGCACCTGTGGCTCAAGTAACTGTCCTCATATAGTGTGCACTGTAAATTATAACAAGGTTATTTTGTATTACACTGAACAATGAAGCACATATAAAAGTGGATATCTCTGATGGACCACAACTGGAACTATATTCTGTTAAAATAACATCCAAATTGAATTATTAAATTATTTGGCAGTAAAAATTGAAGCATTGTTGGATTAAAATCAATACAGTGTTCTTCATCTGTGCAAAGACACATTTTGTTCACAGGTTATGTTTGCTTTGATTCCTTCTGCTGAAATATGACTTCCTTGAAATAAAAAAAGCCACAGTTTTATTAAAAAAAACAAAACATGACATTAATTGAAAGCTGCACTGATCAATATTTTTTATTAAAATTATTGATCAGCATTAAAATGCATAAAGTGAAAGGTTTCAATGATAGTGATGAACCAACAAAGAATGATCACCCAGTTCTACAGTTCCTCTCAGATCTATGGTACTTTTTACCCTCTTTTAGCTCGTTGTTTTGGTTTTCCAACCCACAATTTTACTGTTTTGATTCAGACTCACAGCTCTCATCAACCTCATTTTCAGCCTCCGAAGGCTGTTTTCTTTGAAAAAGCTTTGATTAACCCACTGTACAGTACGTGCTCAGCACCAAACAGCAGACAAACAAAGTTAGCGACTAGCTGGTGAACATAATGGAGCATTTACTATAGCAGCTAAAGAGACAGATAGTTCCCTCAGAAGTTGGTTGAAACCAAAAAAAGACCTAAAATGAGAGTGAATATTGGACTTGGACACAACTCATAATAAAAGGTATGACTGCTTCATGTCTGCTAGATATGTTAATACATTATACAACACTTCATAAAGTGATAATATCAGTGTTGTGTTTATAGCTTGTTCTGCTGCCATCAAGAGGCAAAAAAGTATTAATGTAGCCTCAAAGTAAAACATAGACCACTCAGTAAAATTAAGTAACTTAAATGTTGAACGTTTAATTAAATGGAAGTGAAGAAAAGCATTTAGTAATTATTTAGGGTCAGGTCTAAATGAGGGAATATCTTTTGGTAGAATAGTGTTCATCCCTCCAGTAGAGTTCAGAGATCTGTAGAATCAATGCCAAGGCTGAGGAACACCATTCTTCAAAAAGATATTCCCTCATTTGGTGTTTTGATGATGGTGGTGGAGAGCGCTGTCTAACACATTGGTCCAAAATCTCCCCTAAGTGTTCAATTGGGTTGAGATCTGGTGACTGTGACTTCATACTCATCAAACCATTCAGTGACCCCTTGTGCCCCATGGATGTAGGCATTGTCATCCTGGAAGAGACCACTCCCATCAGGATAGAAATGTTTCATCATAGGATAAAGGTGATGACTCAGAACAACTTTGTATTGGTTTGCAGTGACTCTTCCCTCTAAGTGGACTCAAACCATGCCAGCAAAATGTCCCCCACAGCATAACAGAGCCACCAGATCCCCTCACTGTAGGGGTCAAGCATTCAGACCTGTACTGGTATTTGCTTCAATTTGTCACCCGTCTGTAGTATGATTCAGGTAATCTATGGAGATTATCCAACTATGAATTCAAATCTTGATTTATCCTGACTTGAAGATATGCAGCAACTTTCCTCTGTGTCACTTTATTTCATTGTCACATGCCTGAAGTCTCTTCTGTCTTTCTTTCCTGCAGAACTTGTGTTTACATGGTGAACGTTTTTCATTCTAACTTCACTGTTTGCACAGTCACAATCTCAGTTTCGCTTGTAGTTGCTCTAACAAAGTGTCTGGCTTCTCATGTCCTGCTGTAACCTCCGCCTTCATACTCAAGACTCCAGCAGCCCCAAATTAGTCATCACTACACACGGGAAATGGGGGCTGCTAACCCCCCCTCCCTCTGGACAGATTTATAGAGGTAGCCTTGAACGCTGGGCTGTTGCTCGTGGAGCTGAGCCCATCTTGTTCAAGGGGGAGATGATTTCAGTAAGTCTGGGATCTCATCCGTGATGAGAGAGAAGGTCTGTAGTCTTCTCTTATCCACCCTACAAGCATATCAACATGACTTATTGGGTTGGATTTCAGTGTTGAGCTCTCATTTTTGCAGTTACAATGTAATCATACAGCAACAAAATACGAATCAAAGTGAATTACGAGTGGAGATACAGAAACTACAAATACTGTGAAAGGGAGAGACTTAAAAGTATTCATTTTTCTTGTATCTTCAGTCAAACTGTACTAATATCCTGGCAGACATCAAGGGGATTTCTTTTAAAATTGCAGCTAGATGCATTACCTTTCATAAAGGAATAAGCTCTATAAGAATAAAATACCCTTAAAGCTGCTGCAATTTAGCTCTTTTAACTATCTGAGTTGGATTTATTTGAAAGGTGCACTTTTGGATTTGTTTTTTTTTTTTTTTTTTTTAACCTATTTACACAAATGATATGAAAATGAAGTGAAATGTCTGGATGTCTTCTAGGTTTTGTGGGATTCAAGTAGTGTTAAGTTCACATTGTCCCATGAGTGCTGCATGGTTTCATACAACTTGAAGACAGAATATAGCTTTGTAAAATGTGTAAAATGTGTATGCATCAATCTACATTGATATTCAGTTCATACATTATTTAAGCGTGCAAAACTTTGATCCTCTGACTTCTCTAATGCTGGTAAAATTATTATAAAATTTAATCTCACCATAACTGAAAAAATAATTATAAATATTCAGCTATAATATAAAAATAAACTAAACAAGACAAAAGGCATGTTTTTCTCTAAAACCATGGTACAACCTCCTAACACTGATATTTTCATCAAAGGTGAAAAGATTGACATAGTTACTGACTTTAAATATCTTGGTGTGACACTGGATCCAAATTTGAACTTTAAGAAACATGTTAAAAAAAAAAAAACGGTTAAAACCATAAAGTACAACTTAGCAAAATTTAGACATATTAGAAACTGTTTCTCTTTGGACGCAGCCAAGATGTTTATGCATGCTATGATTCTTTCCATATGTCTTATTGCATCACATGTTGGGGGCAGGCTGGAGTAACAGCCATAAAACCTCTTAGGTCCTTATACAAACAAACTCTAAAAACTCTGGACAAAAAGCCAAGGCATTTCCATCACTGTTGAGTAGTGGAGAAATACAATTTACTGAGCTTTGAGAATTTCAGATTATTTTCAAATTTGTGCCTAGTTTATAAAATTTTAAATGGTTTGGCCCCTCCTCCACTATGTGACTTTGTGTACACTCACTCAGTACGTTCTATTAGATCCTCCAGAATATCCTCTATACAAGATTGTACCATACCATTTTGTCGCACTGCATTTGGGCAGTGCGACAAAATTTCTCTGTGAAAGCCACAACTCAGTGGAATGCCCTAACTGATGATATGAAGAGCTGCAGTTCAATCAATACATTCAAGACCAAATTAAAAAATCTACTTAAGACCAATCAGCTGTGTGACCACTGAGTCTAAACTCCATCTATGGTCTCATTTGCACAGGTGGTCTTGCTTTTAATTTGACAAGTTTACATTATTAATTTCTAATTGACATTGTGGGTGTATGTGATGTGCTGTTGTGTGTAGCTTTGTATTTTGTATTTTGTATGGTGTGTTCTGTGTTTTTTTTGCTTTGTACTGTTTGTTGTTATGCTGTTGTATGTTTTGATTGTGGGGGACTGCGGCTGTAAATTAGCTTTGAGCTAACTCCGGTGTAGTGCATCTTTAATGTTAAAAACTGTACACTGTTCCAATAAATAAATACAATCAAACAATCATAGTCATGGGATGGCAAAGTGCCTTAGTTACAAAATTTGCCAATGCCAGAACTGGAGAGATTCAGTAGTTCAAGTGAGCCCCAACACTTCATTATTATAGTTTGCACAAAATAATAATTGCATAATTGTTAATTTATGCACTAATTATGTTGATTAATTTACAGCAATAACACTTTAGCCTACTTTCATTCTTTTTATTTAGCATTTATAAGCAGCATATGAACATTTAATAAATGGTTAATAACTCACTATAATGTAGTTGTAAGCAGATATATGGACAATAATTTACAGTATTTGTTAGTAATTATAACTCATCTTATGAAAACATATTTTATATTATAACAGTTGTCTTTCACTATATTATCTTTAATTATCTGTTTATACAAGAGTTTATATAGGAGAACTGAAGGATGTCCACTGGAGGACTTATAGTTGTTGACAAATACATTACTAAAAACCCTTATATCTATATCTATATATTTTAAGCACTTATATCTGAGCTGACTTTATCAAAGTTATCAACTAGGTGAAGTGTCTGGAAGCTACAGAGTCTAACAGTTTAACAGTTTTGACACCTGGATTTAAAATGGGATTAATGCTGATCATTAATTCATTAAAATTCCTGTCCAAAATATAACTGAAAGATTACAGTATATATAAGTCTTGGGATTGCCTTATTTCTTATCTACAGTCACTATCCTGTAAACTAACTGATGATGACTACTAGCACAGTATCAGTTCCGACAGGAGCAATACAGCTTATTTATATACATATGCAGCAGACTGTTTAACGCTAACTAACTAATAAATATCCAATGTTTTTATTCATGGATCACGAGAAGATCATTTGGGTTATATTAAGCTCACAAAATATTTGAAGATTTAAATTTTACAATGAAATAATTCTCTCATGACCAAAGTTGGGGAGTTCAGTTTGACCCCCTGAGGTTTAATGACACCAACAAGATTACTTTTTGCCTCTAGAATGTGTTTGTTTGAAGTAAATAGTGATTAATAACTAACACACACAAACAAGCTGTTACTGTAGAAACTTTTACTCAAAGTAAAAGGTTACATTCTGTGGCAGAGTTGTAATGAGAACTAAGTGGTCAGACAGCTGCTTTGTTCCCACAACAATCCCTCCCTTACTGCTCATCATCTATCTGTCCATCCTTTTACTCCCACACACACACACAAACACACACACACACACACACACACACACACACACACACACACACACACACACACACACACACACACACACACACACACACACACGCTACAAACATCTTAATAAAAAAAAAAGGAGATCCATATTAATATGCATTTTTTTAAAAAGCAGGTGACAGAAATCTTCCATACAGTGAAAGTAACATCTGTCAACATTAAAACTAAAACACTGTACAACCTGTAAATCAAGATAAAAGGTTACACACTGTTCCTGCATGTAGTGATTTGTGGTGTAATTAGTCAAGTGAAACAGCAGCCTTTTCATCTCCTCATGTTCAATCCGCTCCTGACTATGGTTGAATGTAACTAAGTACATTTACTCAAGTACTGTACTTAAGTACAACTTTATGGTATTTATACTTTACTTGAGTATTTTCATTTTATGCTACTTGATACTTCTACTCCACTACAGTTCAGAAGGAAATATTCTACTTTTTACTCCACTACATTTATTTGACAGCGTTAGTTACACTTTGGATTAAATTTTTACATAAAATAACATAATGATGACCTTATAAATTACACTGCATTATTGAAGATTAAACCAGTGGTTCCAAAACTGCTTGACGTGTGGCCCTTTTACAAAAAAATCAGTGTTTGTTTCTCTTTGTCATGTTTCAGATGTCTATGCAGTTCCACCAAAGAGACATTTCCCCTCACATGGTTTCAAGTAAATAATAGTTTGAGGCCCAAAGAGGTAAAACTCCCCAATATTTCACAAAAAAATCAAATATTGAAGAAAGGTTATTAAAAGTTAATCCAAATTTGCAGCTGAGCCATGTTCTTTCTCAATCTATCATCTAAAGACCCCTCAGATTTATCTTGTGACCTTTCAAAGTAGTTCAAACTAGCTCCACAGCCCGATTTTCTGCAAAACAAGTACTTTCACTTTAGTACTTTAAGTGAATTTAGCTGGTAATTCTTATATATTTTTTATTTAAGTATGATTTTAAATGCAGGACTTTTACTTGTAATTAAGTATTTTTACATTGTGGTATTGATACTTTTACTTAAGTTATGGATTTGAGTACTTCTTCCACCACTGCTGCTGTCTAATGCTCACAAGAATGGATCTAAACTCCTCTCCTGTGCTGTTTGTGTCAACCTGGATATGTGTATCATACACACAACAGCCTGGTCCCAGCCAATAAAACAGCTGCTGGATTTTTCGGGAAACCATCAGTCTTTTTAACTTTGAGGGTACGACAAGCAGTTTCTGAATTAAAGAATGAAATGAATATCCTGAGGACAAACTGACTAGTGACATTTACAGACTTTTCCAACAGCTGTAGCCAAAAATGGCAAATGTCTTTGTAGCTGCAGGTTAATTTAAGGCCTAACCTTCATACTTAGACAAACAAAAACTGTAAGAATGCATTTTTTCTCCATACAAAGTATACAAATGTCTGCTGTCCTTTTGCTTTTGGAAGGCAAAAGGTATTGCCATTAGTTTTGGCTTAATATTCAGTAACTCTGTAATTGCTTTCAAGTTGCTGATCAGTGTCTCCAGATAGATGTTGAACACTTTTCTTTGACTTGTCCTTTGCTGTCAATAGAATCTAAGATTAGAGATAAGAAACAATGTGAAAGTTACGTCCCATGTGCTACTATCACTCTTTGTCTGCTTCTATGGCGGGGGTCAGCGGGTGTGTCCCGTCCCGTCCAGGTGGAGGAACCTGATTGGTCGGGACTCCTGATAGCAGCTCCCCCACGCTGCCACAGTAGAGCAGGGAACGCATGGGCCACTTCTGAGGAGAGAGACAATACACTTAAAGATTAACTCTGTGATCAGGATATCCTAGATGAAGCTACAATTTAGTCAAAAAATCATCTGGCAAAATGTGACAATATGCTACTTTGAAATTTCAATTTTATTGGTCATTCATTAAAGGCATGCTATGCAGGATTTGTTGGTTGCTGTTTGTTATCACAACATTCAAATTAAACATCACAACATGTTAATTAAAGAGTATGGTCTAGACCTGCTCTATGTGAAAAGTCCCCTGAGATGACTTTTGTTGTGATTTGGCGCTATATAAATAAAGTTGAATTGAATTCAAAGTGGGCCCCTCCTCCTTGGCTCAATGACACCAGATCGAGGTGAGAGAGAGATAGAGGGAGAAAGAGAGAGAGAAAGAGAGAGATATACACACACAGCGAGAGCAGTGGTCGAGTGAGATAGAGAGCAAATGAAGAGAGCGAGCAGCGCTGGCGAGAACAAAGGCGTGAATCAGATAAATAAAACGTTATTTTCTGATTGTTTCATGGTGGATACGTTCTAAAGCACAAATAAACACGCCCACACCTCTGCACAACCCTGCAGGAAGGTGCTGCATTGCCAGATTTGGTGTGAATGCAGAGCTTCATGCTGTCCGCTGTGGTCTCTCTGCTCTGCGTGTGTGTAGCTCAGCCCCGCCCTCGGTCAAGCAGACACACAGACCTGCAGCTCTTTATACATCCATGACACAGAGACACAGAGCAGAGCGGAGCAGAGGAGAGAGACGGAGACAGCGATGTAACCTGGTCGCTATGCTACAAGTCCTGACCTCACACCCTGCATGCTGTTATTGGCTGGGGGCTACACACCCACTGCCCAAAGTTGATGCCCAGAAGCATCTCGAACACAGCAAAATAATAAGAAAATAAGAAAATACAGGCAGAGGGCAGAGTCTCTGTAGATACATACACCACCACACACTTCTAGTGGGTCGTAAGTGATGATTTAGAGGGATTACTTTTGTATGAGTCTATAAATTGTTTATTAGGAAAATCCTGCATAGTATACCTGAAACATATTATGCAAATACAGTTCTTTAGTCATAAAGGACACAAATGTAAATGAGAATGCAAATGCAATGTGAAATTGCATTGACAAAAACACTGTAAATCAAAATTTAGATAAACATTTTTAACATTTTTAATTTTGTCTTTGTCACATTTCTTGTTAACATCAATGTTTTTGTAGGTATTGGCTTCCCAACGGTCTATCTGTGTCTGCCAGTAACTCAAACATTAGAGCCCCCCCACCATGCAAAAATATGTTTTTTCTGTTTTGTTTTGTTATTATACTTGGATGTTTGAGTTTCACCATGAAGAATGATGTGTGTGCAGAGTTTGATGCTGGAAGGCTGTTTTCACATTAATTTGCTGAGGGGAGAAAGTTTCTCTGTGCTCACAGAAAATTTGAGTTTTAAGGTATGTACATACAAGCAGGATTTGTGACACAATTGTAACACAATTAATTTGGAGCCAATCATGGTCCAGTATGCAACTTATACAAGTGTGATGTGGAAACTTGAAGCCTCCAGTGCACATACACTAAGAATGGACTTTACAGTGAAGTAGGAGACATTAAAACTTTGAAATGAAAAATATTTGCATAGTCTTAGATTATGGATTTTTCAATGAGGCAGAAGGAGTAGATGTTGTTTTAAGAATTTTTAACAAGGTAATAGACCTTTTTTTTGTGGAAAAAAACATATCAGACACAAATTACTATTCAAAGACTATTTTTACATGTCTTAAAACATGTGGAGAGGACCTTTATTTATTTGAGGTAACACTTAACATGTTTGGTACATCCTGCTAAATAAAAACTAGAATGAAGTAATTTCACTCCCCTTTTTGACCTGTTTTGTTGGTCAGGTCTAGTGGGTCAGCAACCTTTTTTTAAAATCATATTTTTAAAGTAAAGTATTTGTTTCGGTTGGTCATTGAAGCAGCCGTGAACTTTAAGATCCAATCTTCTTAATGGGTTTGGATGAAAGCTTTGTGTTTAATTGAGAACAGCTCATGGCCTTCTGTATGTATTGCAACTGATAAAGTATTCAGTGACTTTTCTCATAAAATGTCCAACTGAACAGATGTAAATGTTTACATGACGTCACACTGTTATATTAACCATTATTGTTGCCAAAAAAGGCTGATACCTGTTATAACCAATAGTAATAATGTTATAACTATCATAATCAATAACAGTATCAACCAATGTATGTAACAATATAACAATGTAACAATTTAATGAGTGCTGTTATTCTAATTTGGTACATTAAATTACTGGTCAAGATTTTAAGTACATAAAACCACAATAATGACATAATAAATTGTGGTTAATATAAAAAAGTGGTGTAATTTATCAGTAATTAGCCAATTGCCTTTTCATTTACAGTGACTATTACAGATAGGTAGCTAGCTCTAGCTACAGAGCTAAAATAGCTAGCTATCTAGAAGTCATTATGGTGGCTTTATCTACTTAGATATATAATGATATTCCATGATTACAGACACATGACCTGTGATTGACAATGTTTAATCAGTCTCTCTACAGCAGGTGCAGCACCTGACTTGTTCATAAGGACAGAGTATTATCCAGCAGGTCACGTTCTATGTATGAGTAACAGTCAATGGAATGCACTTACTTTAACAGGATGCAGGTATCCACCTGGCCGGGAGGGCAGGGTGTGCTCAGCCAGCATCCCTCCCTGGTCCAGGGTCTCTGTCAGGTGGGCTATGTAGTTGGTAGCCAGAACCAGAACATCCAGCTTGGACAGCTTGGTGTCAGGTGGGACTGATGGCAGAGCAGCCTGTGGACAGAGGAGGGCAGAGACAGAGCTGCATTCACTGACATCCAATTCAAAATGATCTTGGACATATTTAATACAAATATGATTCTAAGGTTAAAAGTTTTTATTTACAAGTTCTGGATTTTACTATATAGAATCAACATACAGTATGGAAATAACTGATTACAGAGACTGTTTTAGCTTTTCTTTTTAAAACTTGTGTATGTATAGTATGTGCGTGCATGTATTTGTATATATATACAGTATAATTATACATTTTTTTGTACATATATGTGTGTGCGTGCGGTCCACCTGCAGGCTGTGGAAGGCCTGTCGCAGGTTGCGTACACGGCTCCTCTCTCGCGCTGCGTTCTCCGGGGAGTGCTGACTCCGTAGTGTCCTGGTCTGGACCACAGACCCACATCCAGAGCCAGAATTTGACCTGGACCCACACACAGACTGCACCTGCAGCAAATGACATGCTTGGAGCTTGACATCTCTGCACAAACATGACCATAAAAAAATAGAAAGATAAGGATTCTTTTGTTCAAATGGGGGAGTTCAAAATCCTAAACAAAAAACTGTTATTATAGAACCTCAGTTTCTTGCATACTTACTGTGTACAGAGACTAGAGAATCCATTAATATAGAACATTTGAGAGCATAATTTAGTGAACAATTGATTTTACATTATAGCAATATAAAAGTCTGTTCTGCCTGTTGCACTGTACAAAAGTACTAATTAATGATTAATGAATATTATCATTTGTGCTTTTAGTAACTGAATGCATCTCTGTGAGATCAACAGAGAATAAACTGATAGATAACGGTTTGGTGAAGCTGCTCTCCATTCTTCATTTTAGCAACACTACTGACAGTGTTTCTGTTGTGAGATAAGAGCTTTTCAGCCCACCTCAATAAACTTGTTGGAAAACATGTATTAGTTATTTGTTCAAATTTACAGAACTTGTTGAAAACCCTGTTCAAGTTTTGTTTTTTAAAAAATTGCCTCAATTTTCTGAGTACCACACGTCAAATTAAGTTATTAAATCATGAACACACACACACACACACACACTCTACTGCAAACAAAACACAGCTTCATTCTTGTGTAACAACAAAATGAAACTGAATAAACAAAATTTAGGTGGGTGGCTCCCATGTTATTTTGTTTCCTGTTATATTCTGGTATCTTCAATTTATGATGAATGTTGTGCAATATCCTCTCGGATGCCCAGAATTATTAGCCGCTGCATCGCCAAATCAGTCTTTGAAAACGGAGTCATGCTTCGGTTTCAGTCATGCAAACTGGACTCACCCACTTCCTTGGCTCCCGGCTGCTGCGTACGCTCTGCCTGTGTCCGTGCAGGGATGCTGGGTTGCCAGCTGCACAGGCACGCTGGCTCTGCAGCTCTGCTGTTGAGCTGGACACAAGCTGGTGATTCACTGCAACTGACATAAGACCTTCCAGAGGATTCACTGCCATGGATTCCGCCAAAGAGATACAGTCCCAAAGACGGCTGCAGACTGTCCTGAGGTGTCGAGAACTTGAATCACTCAGGCTACTTTCATTAGCTGGGTGGAAGTTTGCTATCCAGTGTTGGAGACTGTTGTGAAGTTGGCTTTCACTTAATAAGTACTTTCATAAAGACGCAACAGGAAACAGTCTGAGGTCATTTTTACATCTAATCTGAAAGCATCTTTAAAGTCCACTAAAAAAAAAATACTGGTTCAAGAAGAGCTGAAATTACTCATTTGATCTCAAGAAAAGCATAAACATTCAAAATTTTCAATAGCTACTGCAGACTGCTCTGCTAAAGCACCTTTCCAGAGTTCACCAAGCCTCTGTGGGACCCCCAGTTTGACCCAGACCCCCAAACAACTGGTGAAAACTCCACAATCACCAGCTTCTTCTTCTTCTTCTCTGTGCATCACCGTCAATCCAGAGAATTCTTCCAAGTCTGACCCTCTCTCTCTCTTGCTCTCTCTCTCTCTCTCTCTCTCTGCTTGCTTCCTTATCGGGTGAGGTAATGTGGGGAACTTCATGTGGTCCTTATCTCAGCCGCCCGGTCGTCCTGATCCTCCCCTGGCTGTTTGGCTGCCAAGAAGAGCAGGCAGGCAGGCAGTCAGGCCTGGGGGAGTGCAGGACTGGGAGGGTGTCCCGAGCCAGGGCACTGGGGAGCTTGGGAAACTCAAAGCTGTGGTAACAGCTGGACAGGGGTGGGATTGGAGGGTCGGGGGCAGTGCGACATTGAACATTACCAAAGAGAGGCGGAACTGGATCCTGGTTTGGTTAACAACATTTGGGGCATCTCAGCACTGTGTGACTGAATTTGTGACCTTCATGTAAAGCTTTACTAGGATCGGATGAAAAGATTAAATGTCCTGTTGACCTGATCATTTTGTGACTAATGTGAGTAGATCAGATCCTGTTTTTTATGCTGCTGGTTTATGTTTTTTTTCTTTTATGATTGATGGCATCACAGTTTGTGCTACTGGTTCTATGTTGTGTGTTCTTAGTGCCTGTTGTTACTCTGTGCTGTTTATTGGTTATTTTATTGTGAAACTACAGTGCTGAGTCTAAAACTAATTTCCCCATGGGGACAAATAAAGTCTATCTTAATGTCGATCTATCTTGAGAACACAACACACGACGAGCATATTGGGCACATGCAGTGCAACTCCAGGACAGAACTTAAACAAAGAAAAAAAAAAAGCAAATAAGCCAGTTATGTAAAAACAAAATGTAGGGAATTCCAGGATTTGATTTTCCCAAGCCAATATTAAACTCACTTCTGGTCCTTTTCCAGAATCAAGTTTAGTGAAAGCCTGTGTATGTTACTATGGCAACTAATGCCTGAAACTAACCTGCTGTGTAACAGCTTAGTGTCATCTTAACCCCTAGTCTCTTAACAATGGCACTCAAGTGAAACACTGCATTGTCTCTACATCACGGCAGTCCTTCACCTCATTATGCAAAGGCCATAGGTCAGATCTGATAAATGATTTTATTGTGATAATGCTATCACTATTTGACAGTCTACCATTTCCAAGGTTAATATACATAAAGGGGCTCTCTACTGATTTTACATATTTTAGATTTTACATGACTTTTACAAATTCAGTTCACTCGTTCCACGGAGATCGACTCAGCCTGTGAAAACAGTTGTACAATGTCTACTGTTGCTGTGGAGGAAATTTGTCAAGCCTGAAAAAGTGACCCCCTGATGATGTCATAGCTCCCAACTGGTCTTGCTCCCAAGATAGCAAGATTATCAGTCAGAGGTACCAACATACCCCAAATAAGATCTGGGTTCCATGGTTTTGAATAAGAGGCGAACAGTGAGAGCGTGCACTTCTCCATATGAATTTTATTTGGTCAAAAATAGAACATTGTGTCATGATCTGAAATACAAATGTCATTCTGGTCATCTTGTAATAGTACCAAATTATAAAAATCTGAACTACTATGAAAACAAACGTGAGAAGTGACACAGGAAATGACACAACGCCATGTGCGAGACAGGGTTTTTATTCTTCCAGAAATGGATGTCCGCAATAAACGAGTGATCCTTGTTTTTTCGTTGCAAATGAGTGCACAACTTGGATCGCTCGTTTCTTGTGGACATCCATTTTTGGAAGCAAAAAAATCCTGTCTCACACACGGTATTGTGTCATTTCCTGTGTCACTTCTCTCGTGTGTTTTTCGTGACAAAACATACTTTGGAGACCAGACAGACTCGTCAAGGATTCTTCCTGGTGAAAGATCTTGTAATGTGTGACCCCCTGTTGCCAATCAGTCATGTAGTGTGCAAACCACGACTTCAAGATTCCCGATTACAAGACAGAAAATTGTGTCGTGTGAACAGTACAGCAATCGGACGACTTTCAAAGTCATGTAGTGTGTGCTTGTCGTAAGTAAATCATATTCAGACTTGTCTGACAGCGTTACTGGTTGTATTCAACTCAATCAACATCTACATCTCATCATCATTTAACTCTCTTTTCAGGATTGTCACTCTCAGTTCAGAGCAATACAACTCCATTGCTGAATTTCTAAGTATTATACATCAAAATACTAAATATCAAAAGTTTTTAAGGTATTAAGACTCTATAGGAATAATTAAGGAGTTAGTGCTTGAAAACAGTAAATAAAAGCCAATAGACAAAATGTAAAGTTGATGCTTGTTAAAAACTCAATACAGTAGTGTACAGTAGTTAGATGTAAAATGTTTATCCTCAATAAAAAAAAGAAAAATACTTAAAAATCTGACTTTATCAAAGCTTTGAAACTACATAAAATGAGTGTGAATGGGTGCGATGGGAAGAAGAAATGTAAATATAATTTGAAGGTTTAGCTAAAGTAAAGCGGTTTCATGTTATCAGTTAGAGGAATGCCCGGTACCTTCTCCATGCTGTCAACACAATAACACCAGTTACCCGCTGACCTCCCATCTGCAGCTGCTTGGTAAACTGTGCTCACGACTGCAAGGCTGAGTGGAGTTTTTGAGGAAGAAAGAGACTATGAACAACAGCAGGAGAAATGCTGGTTTCTGATTCTTTGTTTTGCTTCTTCTGACTGCTCAATGTTACAAATGTTTCATAAAAAGCATTCTGTTACCAGAAGTTTATACTTTCTGTGGAATCCACTGAGTTCCAAGCAAGCTACTGTATCTTCTTTCTATCTTTCAGTACTAATACTGCATACGACTGACCCAATCATGAAGAAGTATAATTAGGATTTTCGCTGATAGAGCTATGTTATATTATCATCCCCACCTCATTGAAAAACACACTGTTTACTTCACTTCATTCAGGTGTTCATCAGTCCACTCTCTACTGCTTCTTCTTCTTCTTCTCCACTATCTTGGTGAAGTTCTGGATGTCCTCAGCCATCAGCTGGGGCTCTTCCATGGCAGCAAAATGGCCGCCACTTGCCATGGGCGTGTAGGTCATGAGTTTACGGTACTTCTCTTTGACCCACAGCTTGGGTGTGTGCATCAGCTCGTTGGGGAAGCAGGCAAACCCAGTGGGGACGTACACTGGTATCCTGGGAAGAGATGATGATGTGTTAGCAAAGGTGGAGAGGAAGAGCTGTGTATAGATATTTCTCTGCATTCTAACATTGTGTTTGTAACTCACTTAGAGTGGGGTTGATTGAGGCCTTTGCCAAAGTTTTCCTTATAGAACCTCATTGAAGAAATGATGCAGCCAGACGTCCAGTAGATCATCACATTAGTCAGCAGGTCGTCCAGAGAGAACTTCCTGCAACACGTTGCACACACAAGCTTAGCACATTATGACCTGAGTGATTATATATAATGGGAATGGCAACTTCAGGAGCTGCCATTTTTCATCATGCCCAGTTCTATTTTCTGTACCTGGTGAGTCCTCCATCCTCCAGGTTCCTGAAGTCCTGGCTTGTCCATGTGGAGAACTTCTCCAGAATGTAGGCAGCCAGACCGACTGGAGAATCATTCAGCCCTCGCCCTGAGATGAAATATAGAGTGACAGAGTATGAAATAATAGCTAAAAATACTTATAAACTTATAATTGTGTCAACAAAGCTATTTGTCAGTGAATAAAAATGCATTTGTTGTGATTGTAAAATTCCTTACCTTAAAGGGTCTGTTCACCCAAATCAGTAAAAACAAACAAACCACAGGACTCTTAAAGATACCATTAATTCTTGTGTACACTTTAAAACCTGATAAAAGGAGTGAAGTGTATTGCTGAATGGCAGCTAAACTTGCTCTGCCTGAGATATAAAAATAAAAGGTAAAATCTGTTTGCTCTCGGTTCTTACCGACAGTGTCAGGCTTGGTGGCCTGGATGTGCATGTAGCCAGACTCTTTGATGGATTCCACTACCAGTTTGTCCATGCAGGGGTAGAGACGCTGAATGTCTATGTCGGTGAAGCTGAACAGCTTGGGGAAGCGACGGCCGAGCATGAGGGATAAAGCCATGGGCAGCCCGGGCTTGGAAGGTGGGGCAAAGTTCACATGCAAGCCTTTGACTATCCTGAGTATGGAAAAAATGTAGCAATACATTAGGCTTTTACAGACAAAAGTATACAGACTTAACAGACATGTCTTCAGCTGTCTCATGTTTAAATGATGTGAAATACTGTACAATCTGATGTTTGACTGTAAGTACAAGGATTATTTTCAGGTGTTGGGGAAGGTGTTTTGTTTTGTGTCTTACTTGGGCTCCAGCTGAGCCATGTTGGTGGTGACCAGCCAGCCCCAGTCTCCTCCATGAGCGTAGAACTGCTGGAAGCCCAGACGCTTCATCAGTTTGTGGAAGACACGTGCCGCACAAACTGAATCAAAACCTGTCCACAGACACAGACAGATACAGGAATAACAGACTCCATGCAATTTTTACTCTGCTATATGCATTTTATTTGAATGAACTAAGACATTTCATTGCAATCAGCGCTCTGGTTCAATTGACAAAAAACTTAACTTATGGTTAAGACCACTAAAAACTTAAGTAACATCCTTATCCCTTGGAACATGTTTGCCCTCTTTATTCAAACAAAAAGAAAAACATTTGGACCGAACAGCAACCTCCTCTTTGTGGCAGGAAGGAACATGATTTATCGGAAATCCCTTAATACCAAATCATCACAGCACTACACAACCCTAAAACACTCCAGTGATGTTGGGAATTTACACAATGTCCAGTGCAAGACCCCAGACGCACCTTTTTTATGCGGTGCTTCTGAGAAGCCGTACCCAGGTATGGAGGGGCACACCACCTCAAACACAAGCTCATTTGGGTCTGATGGTTCTGTTAGCAGCGGGATCAATCCGTAGAACTCATAGAAGGAACCAGGCCAGCCGTGAACCATTAGCAGAGGAATAGCACTGGTCCCCTCAGGCACCTTCCTGGGCTTCACGTGCACATAGTGAACATCAATACCTGGACGGGAGTTCAGTAAGTAAGAAAAAGTTAGAGATCAAGTACATATAATATGGGCTGATGAAAAATGAGGAACCCACATAGGACAGTATCTTCAAAATGTGTCAGCAGTGGAAACCAACCTTCAATGTTGGTTTTGAAGTGGGGGTACTGGTTGAGTTTGTCTACTTGTCTCCTCCAGTCAAAGTCATTTCTCCAGTAAGAGACCACTTTCTGCAGGTACTGGGAGTTGAAGCCATAATTAAACTGACTATCCTCCAATGAGGCCACAGGGCGAGTGTGGTCTATCCTCCTGTAGAGGTCCTGACAGGAAAGGAAAGAGGACATGAGGGGACATTTACTTCATGTTACGTTTTCCTGTGACTGACTAGATATCAAGAAGTCAACAAATGCTTCAGGGCTGTTTCCAGTAGTTGGTTTGGCTTTCCATCTCACATTAAAAGAGAATCATGTCACCTGAGTGACAAACTGAGAAAATCTAACCTCCAGCTCCTCTTCATTGGTAGTGACTTTAAAGGGGCGGATGGTGTCGTCCTCCCCACCATCAGAAGGTGCTCCGGCCCCCCACCAGCCATCCTCTGTCTTCAGAACCTGGGTCCTGCTCCTCTGAACCAGGAAGAAGATCAGTCCTCCAATCACCAGCACAAGCAGTAACTCTGTGAACATGGTGCCAAGTGTCTGCTCCGAGACCGGGATGGCTGGAGAAATACCAGACAAGGGAAAGAGTAACATAACACAAGGCATTTGTCCAAAGATGGTTTACATGGCCAAGACACGACTACAAAGATTAGATTAGATTTTTTCTTGTCTCACATTTTTTATTTAAGTGGAACTTATTATACCAGATAGAGACATAAGAATAAAGAATAATGAAATTATGACTTCAGAAGTGTAACTGGATGTGACAAAATCCAGATTTACTGAATAACACTAAATAAATTGATTAAATGGCAGAGCTAATTTGATGTCACAAAAACTAAAGCACATGTAAGTCATTGGACTCAGATTCAAGGATTGGATGAAAGATTTTTTTAAATTATAAGCAATTAAATGATTAAACTGACCATATACTACGATATATTGTATAAGCCAGAAGAAAAAGTGAAACTTTAACAGATTTACTAAGCTAAAAGAAATCTAATGTGTGCATTGGAAACAGCAGAGTAATTTGACAGCAACACAGTCTGACATGACACAATACTTTTCTCTGTGACTCTCAGTGATGCAATATGAGTCTGAGGCTCAACTATTTCATGAACGCAGAGTTTATGGGTAAAAGTGGAAAAAGTGGGACCAGTCAAACAAAAGTGTCACTGTTGCTGTGGTTGTGACCAGCTGATAGGATTATAGGCAGAGAACAGGGCTGATCACAGCTCAGAGCTGCATGACAAAGCTTTTCTCATTCAGGAGGGCTGCAAGCATGGAAACACACACACACACACACACACACACACACACACGCTATAATTACACTGTGTTTATATCTGATTATAAAACTAGTAGCTACTATAACCACCCATTGGAAGACAAGTTTTGACTAACTTTGCATGTCACTGACTTCACAGAGAGAGGATTTGGCGTATTGACGTAAAAGAGAGCACTGTGCGTGAGTTCAGCGACCTGTCAACTGAGCTCGCCTCAATACAGACAAAACAGACCTGTTTTCTCGAACAGTCTGTGGGGGTCCAGCATCAACAAACCAGGCTGTGCCCCCTCACCTACATCTATCTATAGCAACTGGTATTTGTAGTCAGCTAAATACACCTGTGCGCTACGATCTGATCAACTTTTGACTGGAACTATCAAGTGCAATACCCTGACCGGCACATTAACCTAGAGCGAAAGGTCATGAAAACCATTCAGTCACTTTTATATATCGCTAGCTAACGTAAGGTAAATCACAGCTAGACAGAGATAAGGTAATACCACAGTTAAATTCACACGTACGTATCCACTTTTTTACTAAACATGCAACTTTTACATGATACATGCCACCAATGATATAGTTAACTTAGCCCAAATAATTTAACAGTAACAGAAATGTCTCTTAATCAGAAAGGATAGAGTTTGAGCTGTTTTACCTGCTGTCGTGCTAACTTACTGACAGATGTGAGTCCTGGTCGCTGCTTCTCTGGTCCGGTTCAATTCCTAAACTTCGTTTCTTTCACTTTGTCCTAGCCCCTCAAAATTAAACACAATCAACTTTTTAATTTAGCTGCAAGGAAAGGAGCATTCAGATAATTAAGCATGTCAATTGTTTATATCATTCGACGTGCAGGTAGAGGAAAACGGGAGCATAGAACCATTCGTCCTGGAAACTGGAGGAGTGTTGACATACCAGAAATGCATGATGGGACATGTAGTATACTATGGAAAAGGCTGACCAACACCGTGACTGCAAGTATTGTCGGTTTAGGGTTAAAGAGAATCCAAACTGCAGTTTCAGGGAATGTCTCACTCAAAAGAGAGAATGAAGAAAAACTATGTCTACACAAAAAGGACGCACCACAGAAAGATTTGAAAACATGTAAAATATATGACTTAACCAGAATTTGTATGACCCTGAATTCTGAGAAGTCAGTTTTAAAAAGAAACTCACATGTAACCAGAAGAAACATTTTTTAATCCTCTGATAAGTGTCTTTCCCAGGAACCCTGTTCTATTTCAAACTTTATCCGTCATACCACATCCTGCTACGCTTAATCACGCAGACATTTCTGCTGCCTATGAACACAAAATAAATACAAGAGATACTGGGGTAAATAAACATTTATTGAACATGTAACGCATTTATTTTCAGTAGACGAAATGGCATTTGGAGGTGTGGGGGTTTCTACGTAGAAATTGTGGGACTCTCCACACCATTGTTTGGAAATCAGAAGGTCCTGCTTCATTCATGTGGCACAAGTCCATGAGGAAAAACAAAACGAAACCGATCGCTGTGCTGAAATCGAATCCAACACAGCTATATAGATGTAAATGGACAAGACAGGCAACATCGACATTGACTGTCCTTTTTGTCCCCTTTAAAACTGAAAATAAATGCAAGCTCCTCTAAGAAAATGAAGGTGCCAAAGCTGGTTCCACAGCAGCAGAGGATTTTGTACTCCTTGTACATTTTGTCCCACCCCATATTCCCCCAACCGCTCTCATTTTCCCATCTTTACATTTTCTTGAATCTCTCAGCTGCCTACACTGACTTTACTTTGTATTAATACAATCAGGGATGGGATTAAAATGCCTGACGCTGAAAAGAAGTGTAATGAAATTTTTAATGATGTGGAAAGTATCTTAAAAGAAAATCCTGAGAGAATAAAATATATACAGTATCTATATCACATCTCTGAAAGTATTAACTCAGTGTAGGCAGCCTGATCAATCCCTCCACATCCCCTCTAAGTCTTCCCCATCGCACATCTCTCAGATTCACACCCCCAGTGGTTCTGTGCTCTCAACAACCACTGCGTCCACACTGAACTCAGTCCAGGTGCTCTAGAAGGTCAGCACTTCTAGAGCATTTTAGTCCGTCTCCATGGCGCCACTGTGCGTCTCCTTGGACACCATGAGTCTCATCAGTTTTCCGTGGAGCTTCTCGATCTTCTTCACGTCCTGGGCCTGGTCCGTCTTGTACTGTAAACACTGTGGAGATGGAGAAAGGCTACATAAGGCAATGACAGCTACAGTTACATTAAACTTGACTTTTCCTTCTTTTAAGTAACTATTTTGGAGAATGAAACCATTAATGTACTCACTAATGTACACTACACTACAATTAGCAACTAGAGACAAATCTCAGTACGAGTAAGGTGAGAAATGGTATCGTTCTTTATAATTCAATATTAGGCTTAAGGGGCCACTATTATCAGATGGTCAAACAACTTTGAAAACTCCTCACCCCATACCCATCGGATGTTGAATTGAGCCCCCCCTCTCAATTGTCTGACCATTCTGTAATTTTATGAAACTGTCAATCCGACATTTACACCCATTTCACGTCGTCACTTTTCACGTGAACGACCCGAGTGCAACACTATGAATGCCTTTCAGGAGAGACAGTCTGAAATTCCCTGTATTAAACAATATCTCGCCTCACTATGACGGCCAGCTTTTCACTGCACCTTTAAATTCTGTCTGGTTGAACTGGTTCTGATCAAGCATAAACCAACCCGTAGAACTTATTTAAAGGACACAGCTGGTGAGATTCTATATTTTTCTTATTATCAAAAAAATACAGTGAAAAGATCAAAACTACCAATGAATTGAACCCACTAACAACACACTTGGCTAGCTTATTCTTCTGTACCGTGGACCTCCACTATTAGAAAACACATCAATTGTTCTGACTTTGACATGTATTAACATTAACAACAGCATGCTATTTAAGTGTTCTAGCACCAGGTCACTGTCAGTCCAATGGTATGGCCTACTGGAGGTTAAATGAAGTAAAGAAGCCATGTCTTTCATGTTATGTCACATTAAAATGTCTGCTGCGATTGTTCAGGCTAGGGCTGTTCTGTCTGTCAGGCTTCCACAGACAGATCAACTGTTGGATGCACTGTCATGAAACTTTGTACAAACATTCATGTTGCCCACAGGATGACTGATCCCCTGGTCTTTCGTCAAGAGCCAGCAGGTCAAAATGTTCACTTATATTCAGAGAATGACATGAGGAGGACAGAGGATGATTTTGCTAATTTTGGTGATGCCCTGTGTTTTCCTCTAGCGCCACTTGCAGGATGATATTTGTTGTTCAGAGGAAAATGTCTCCATTATAGCCAGACTGATACATGATATACATTGATATATTTTTGGTCATATATCATTTTTTTTAAAAACACACACATAACACACAATCTTAATACAAATCGTTTCTTACTTTTAAAATTGTGACCAAGATACACAGTTAGTCAGATATTTTACATTGTAAAAAATAAATAAATAAATAAATAAATAAATCAACTTGTCAGTGCTCTCCGGTTGATAAACTAGTGTATGTAATGGTGACACTGTGTCCAATTCACATATACTCATCTATACTGATATAGTATCTGCAATAAGCTGATATTTGCCAATATATCAGCCTGACTGATTTATTGGTCCAGCTCTTGTGTCAACAACTCCTGGATGGATTCATTGTCTTGATTAGAGCTGAAATGATTAATCTTTTAGTCAATCCTCAGCAAATAATTGGCAACCATTTTGATAATCAATCGTTTCAGCCATTTTTTAAACTAAAAATGCCAATCCGTTCCTAGTTCCAGCTTCTTGATTGTGGAGATTTGTTACTTTTGTTTGTCTTATGGGATACTAAATTGAGCATGTTTGGGTTTTGAACTGACTTCACCTTGGCCTTAGAAAATTGTGATATGCAATTTTTTTCACTATTTTCTGACATTCATAGTTGACATGATTAATTGAGAAAATAATCTGACTAATTGGCTAATGCCAATAAGCACTGGTCTTTCTGAATTTGACTTTAGATTTGATGCTATCAGCAGGTCGAAATTTTAATTTATCCAATACTTTGATTTTCTATGAAACAATTTTTCTTTACAGCCTCTCAGAGAAGCTGGCATGGCTGTAGACTCGCATGAAAGCACTGGTGCCTTGTGAGGAGCAGAGCTGATAAAACAATCAATCAGCAGAGGACTACTGAGTACAGCTGAGTATCTTACAAATACAAAGTAGTTTGGTTACAGCTACACATGTGTAAAGAATTATTTCGCTTATATATCCATGTTACACATCACTGTCACATTGGATTCTGTTTTCCATTCTCAGTTTTTACACACACTACTTTTCCAGGGAAAATTAAAACAAACTGAAACGCGAAGAACAGGTAGAGAAAGCAAAGTGTTGGAAGTTTTCCATGTAAAAATGTTCACAACTCTGATTTGATGCTAACAGTTACACTGAAACTGATTCCTCGTGTCACTTACCACGGCATTGTCGGTCACTTTAATGCACAGGTTGCCGTCGCAGTGTCTGTACTTGAGAACCACTCTGACCTGAAAACAGAACATTAATTCCAGTTAAACAAAAAAACCCATACAGTTTGCATGTTCACATCGCCGACGAGCTCTCCGGCTAACAAGCTATGCGGCTAGCATGCTAACATACATGTAAAAAAGGTGTTTTTACCTTCATGGGATCTGTCAGATACAGTTTTTCTGCTGCGCGGGCGAATTCCTCCCAAGTCTGATAGTAAGGCATTATTCTAACAAAGCAAAACACTTTTTACACCAAACAATCTGTCTGAATCGCTCGACCAGGTTTGCTAACATCGGAAGACCACATCAGCAGCAATGTGATTAGTAGTTCCGGGTCACCTTTTCAAAACAAGAGCACGCCACTCAATAACTACAAAGTAATGAAGTCATTATCAAAAACAAACAGACAAAACAAAAACAGAACAGACAGCAAACGTACTTAATTCATATTTTATTATATTTGAAAACCTTTCCATGATTAAAACTGCTTCCTTTACATGTCTGAACAGTATCACTGGGGAGTTAAATGATAACTAAAATGTATTTTATTATTAGCATATGAAGTGTAAATATATCACATCAAATGCATGCTCCAGAGAGGAAAAGGCATTGGAGTTCCCAACGATCAGCTACAATTGCTGTTTGCATTCCCATTCTCAAATATCCATGTCTTTAGGGACATTTTTTAAATAAATAAAATAGAGAAAGTGATGTTCATTGTGATTCCTTTTTAATACCTTGGGTTGAATCAACTACCAGTCACTTCATTTTTAGAAATGGTGCGCACAGCCTTCAACAGACTTTTGTTTTGAAACTATCCCCTGTGGCTGAGCCGGAAATAATACTGTGAAACATAGTGAGGGACATTCATCATGTCTCCCTCTAGTGGTTGCAGATCATGGATGTATGTTGCAGACTGCAAATGCAAAGTCCACAAAGCTTGAAGTATGACTCATTTATTGCAGTCTTTGATTATCTATTATCATAATTGATATTATGTATCCAGGTTCCTGTAACCTTCATTTTCTCTTTCCAAGGTTGTGGGCTTTTTTTTCTTTCTTTCTTTTTTTTTTTTTACATTGAGGAGGATGTGTAGTACTTACTTGGGAAGATAACTTAAAAGTAGCAATGCCACAATGTAAAAAACACTAGTAAAAGTGTTGCATTACATTTTTTTAGGTAAGCATGAAGAAGTATTATCAGCAAAAGTAACTCCTGCTGCATTAACATGTGAGCAGCTGGTGGAGGTGCGGTTAATGTGATCTATTTAATGTTGGGTATTACTCTATAACCTTTTATAAACTAATCATTGGTTTTGTATGTCAAATTCTTAATCTGCAATGTAGCTAGTGACTACAGCTGTCAAATAACATTTAGTGGAGTCCAAAGGATAAAACATCATAAAATGCAAATGCTCAAAGAAAGTACAACTCCCTCAAAATCGAACATTAGTACAGTACTCAATTACGTATTTAGTTAACTTTCACCACTGGTGGTCTTTTGGGGAGAAGCTCTCCAGCTAGTAAGAGGATATAAGTGGTATTTCATGGTTTCTACACTAGATGGCAGACAAAGTTCAGCTATTTTCATGGCTGGATATTTGTGGGTGTTGGATGAACCCAGAAGCCTGAATGAGCCATGAATGGAAGTGACTTCACACTAAGCTATAGTTAGGAGGTTCACGTCAACATTTGGCTGTTGTTGTTTTGCTGAGCAATATTATACAGTGTATGTAGCGGTAGAGAAAGCTTCATTTCCCTCCGATCTAATGACATTTACTGCTTCAGTGTGTTAGACATCACAACAGAGCTGGTGAGGAGTGGCTGGTGTGGTGACAGCTCGTTCATCATCAGCTGAGTCAGTCATAGCTCAGTCATCCGAGCGGCTGACTCAAATCTATTTCATATTTTAGAACCAAATACATCATGCACACAAACACGCACACACACACACACACACACACATACACACAGTATACATAGACCAGTCTGGGCTGCAATTAGAACTTCAACAAAGCAAGTGTCAGATGCTGTATGCTGGATTACATTTGGCATTAGAACTGCCAGAAAGTGCTTCCTACTTTATCCTGGGAATTAGAGCATTTTAAATATATCAACTGCTAGATTCAGGATGAATAGGCCCAATTGGAAATAACCACCTCTCCTCTATAGAGCTGTAATTCAGGGTCTGTATTTATCAAACTTCTAGGAATTACACTCAAGAACACTCTAAAGAACTTAAGAGTACTTAAGGTCTAGAGAGTCCTTCACTGAGTGTGAGTAATAAGACAAATGAATCAAGGGACTCACTCCTATTAAAAGCGAACTGTAAAAGTCACTTTTAAGATCAGCTCTCAAGAGATTTGGATTGAGATATATTGCCATATTGTGCATTCTTTAAAAAATCCCTATGGTTTATTCAGTGGTGTGTTTTTCTGCAAAGATCTGTATAATTATAAGTATATTTTATTTGTTTGAAATCTCAAAATTTTTAGGAATAATCAACATGTACAATTAACAACAATATAATATATTTATAATGTATAAACAAGGCTGAAATAATATAGGAAATTTGCTGAAATGGAAAAAAAAATGATGTTGGGAGACAAGGTACAGAGAAATCTTATAATAAGGCAAATTTAATACAACGCTGACAAATGCAGACAATGAAGATGCTGAGAAAGTGATTGCAAACAAAATCAATGCAGGATTATTCTTCTTTTTTGTTGCACCTCTGATAATTGCCAAAAATGAGAAAAAGTGATCTAACATCCTATCAAATGTTCAAATGCAAATAATAAGCTTTTTTTTTTTTAAATTAAATATATATTCACAAGGACAAAACACAAAATGAACCATAGATAACAATACATATCCTATAAATACAAAATAAAATAGCAAGATAACAGGAAGTACATCTGCACAACAAACACCTGCTGCGTACATCAAACCTAAACTAAACAGACAAAAACATTAAAGTAAATCACTCCATCTCCCATTAGTAACCTTAATCAGCAGCTTAAAACTAGAACAACAAAAAAATATATATCTATTTACAGTATATAATCTTCTTATCCTGTTTATAGTTCATCATGTTCTGTGATATTTCAACCTCAACCTTCACTCTGACTCAAAATATCCCACTGCGTTGAAAAATGAACTTTTGTCCTTTATTCTTACTAATATCCTCTTTAACAGTGTTTAAGCATTCTGTGTTAAGTGGTTGTATTTTAGTGGCTTTAAATATATACGCTTTTCTCATCATAATGATGATGTTCAGGCTTTTTCCTTCCTCCTCCATTTATAACCCTTAAATCCTCTTAGCATTATAATTAAAGGACAGCTATAGAAATCTGAATTATAAACAGAGATTCGTTTTTTAATCTTGATCCAAAATATGGCCACTTCCTTATAAAATCAAAACGAGTGAAAATCAGACTCTTCTTCCTCCTCACAAAATCTACATCAACCACACTGTTGATTTTCATGTTTTTAAGCATAGGTAAATAATCTAATAGGTAAATATCTGAAAATTTATTTTAATTGTAAAATTCTAATGGAGACCTAAAAGGTAGTTGTGTAAATGCTTGTAAATACCTCTCTATGGGATTATTGTTTAACAAATCCTACTACTTTGACTGAACAGCAGTTGACTTTTTATTGAAATACATACTGTATATAACTGGTGCATGTTTTTATTTATCTTCTCTTGCTCAGCCATGTTGTATTCCTATTGTAAGGGCAATATATGGACACATTGATAGCTTCCTTTTCCAAGTCTGTTGTATGGCTGTGCAGAGTTGATTGTATGTATAAAAGTCACCAATATTACCATATACTACTTAAAGGTCATCACAAGACATGAGTTCTCCCCTACTATTCAAAAGATCATTTATAAACAATATTATTTCTTCAAACATTGGTTTAATAAACAAGAGCTGACCCTCAATTAATATATTTTTATTGTGGTTTGGAATTTCATGACTGGGTTCAGGTTAGTGATATCGGTGTTGCAATCAGCTGATTATGACATCCTATAAAAAGCCTGATAAGTATGGGAGTGACTTTCTCTTTATCATAGTAAACTGAAAAGCAGGTAGGATAGATTTCTTTATGGAACAAATGATGAACAAAGATCAATAACTTTGCTGAGAAACATTGCAGATTTAGTACAAATTTAGGTATAACGGCTGCTTTTAATGCAGAGTTGAGTGCCTCGAGATTTAACAATTTGAGTACACCTTATTTATAGTCATTATATAAGAGAACATAAATAAGAACATAAATACACTTTATTGTTAATTTTTAAACATCTTGCAAAGTGTCCCAGTAGCTGAATGTTTACTGCTCATGCCACATGTCCAGAAAGTTCCTGGTTTGAGTCCAGTGAGGGGCCCTTGTTGCATGTTATACCATCTCTCTCTCCCCTTGTTTCCTGTCAGACTTTTTGCCAATAACTGTCCAATAAAGGCAAAACATACCAAATCTTTATATATATATGAAAAAAATTAAAACATCTGATTTCCTGGGGTAGGTAGTAACACAAGTATATAGATAAACTGATGAACTGAGCTAAACTTAGAGTTTCCAGGCATTTCATTTTCTGTTAACAATTTGTAGCTTTCTAACAAGATTTTCTTCTGTAATATGTTGCATATGTTTTGGGATATGTTTACCTAAAGCATCTCTCAGGCCATTTGTGCATTTCATAGGCAGATTGCAACAAAAGCTCAAAATGTGTCCCCTTCAGAGATCCAATTCATAACACAGTACATTTATTATAGTTAGCTTTCAGCCCAGAAATAGCTGAAAATTACTCAGTTCCACAACTAGTGTAGAGAGAGCAGCAACATTTAGTTGAAACTGGAAATGAACATCAATGATATTTAGTACAATCAGACAGAAATCTATTTCTGTACGGCAGTCTACTCTGAATGTTAGAGACCTCTGGGGCTCTCTTAAATTTACAAGCATTTTTAAGTCAAAAGTAGCTTGATCGTTTGAAGTGTGTGAGTAGGAGTAAAAGTGAAGGTTTTTGCTTTTATCTTTCAATAAAGCTCAAAAATGTACTTAAAGCAGTTTGATAAATACAGGTCCTGAGCTTCACTGAGCTAACAAGTTCCCCTGACAACCCAAAACACCTGCGTCCACGTGGAATCTGAATTGCAAGCTAAAACAGTGTAATGGTTTTGTTTTGGTAAAATCACTTTGCCCTTTCCACAGAGGCGAACCTTTCCAACAAAGTGCAGCGGCATTACATAAAAGGAAAAGAGCTCATAACATGACCTTTGCCTCTATCTCTTTATTTTTTAGAAAACCCTTTCATAATCCTGTTTCAGAACATCAGTCAACCAGCAGGGGTAGCCCAGCTTCCTTTAAACATAACTAGTGCATATCCACTGCAATTTAAGGCTTCAGTCATGTTCTTTATTGTGCATCAGTGTCTTTCTCACTGAAATATTTACATGACAGACACAGCCAGATGTCTCATCAGCATCCATCAGATAGCCAGAGCTTTTCCTTTAGCTGGTTCCACTGCAAAGCCGGGAAAGGACATGTCTGTGCTATTCATGTTATTCCCCTAATCACCATTCTCATGGTGCTTTTTGCATTGCGCTCAGATTAATATAATACAATCAATGGACGGAGAATAGTAGCTTATGCCTCTGAGCTAAATAAAGAAATTTTGCATTTAATTTTTGGCTGCAAACAGTTTGAGTTGGCCTCGGCTTTGGTAAGCTTCTTTTAGCCCCTCTGTGGATAAGTGGCTTATAGTACTGGCTTCATTTGCTGTGGTGCCATTATAGTGATGTGTAATGTTGTTGTGTAATGATGGACACATGACATGTACACACACATACAGTAGGCGCGCACTCAATCACATATCCACACACACTTGAAACAGACCTACCCGCCAGTGCCGTGAACCCTCGCGGCGACATCACATCGCCAAATTTGTTTCTTGCTGACATGCAGCGTAAATCCTGAGGGATGACGTCGACAGTCAAGGTTCTACATTTTTACCACACCAGCACAAACCCCACCCCCACTCACACACACACACACACACACACTAGTAAATCACACAGCAGGTGTCGGGGGCCACCTGTGGCAGAACATCAGCTCCTGTCTGTGACACCAGCTCTTGTCTGTGTGGAGGATGGTTGCACATTTTTGTTGCCTCTGTTAAAATAATTACTTTAAAGTGTGAGTTTTTAGTTTAAATTAAGTTTTCGTGACATTTTACGCTTGCATGGAATTTTCAAAACCCTATGTGTCAAATGCCACCTCGTGATAAAGCAGTTTTTCCTAATTCATTCATTGAAAAGGTCCAAAGATAAAAGTTTTCAACTGAGTTCATTTACTTTGAACAGTTTTCTTCATAAATCCTGCTGTCCCTAACACTGTCACCACATTTAAATGAAGTGCCTTTGAAATTCTGTCATAAAAGCGCTGTAAGATAAAGGCCAATCCCCACCAGGTCCAGCCTCAGTCTGAACTGTGTATAAATGCAATCAGGACAGTGATGAATAGCTCTGCTGATTTCATTTGGCAGGTTTTCTCCCCTCCTGGCATTTATATTTCATCTTTATTAATGATGTCAAAAGTTTACAAAAATGTAATATTGTGGATAAAGTTAATGAAAAATGGACTTTATCCTTTTCAGCAAGGAATGCAAATGTGCAAATGACATTTTCTCACACTTTAGATCAGGCCCATTTTTTTTTTTTAGGATAATGGAGACTTGGTATTAAGATAGTCAATATATGAGCTTTTTTTTGCAGATAAAACCAGAGGAAAAGCTAGAGAACAAACTGAATATTGAGAGCAGTAAGCCATATTCTTGACTTCACTATGCCATGTGGATAACAGAGTGTTATTGTACATTGCAGGGGTCCAGACTTTCCCTATATATAGTGCAACCACAGACATGAACACCAAGTGAACTCTATAGGCAACAGCTTCATCACACTTTAACAAAACTCATCAAATCTATATGAATTTATAGTGAACTTATGTTGTGGCCTTTAGCATACGCCTGGGCTTTATAATCCTGCTGTTTTATTTCTGTAGCATGACTTTAAATTGATTCTAGGATTACTGTAGTTATTTTCAACAATGGAAAACAGATAAACTGCACACACAGACAATTTAACAGACTGTGTTGTAATATTTTCAGTCTACTTTGGTCCCAGCTCAACATCACACAATTAAAACACACAACAAGAGACTCAGCTCAGTTGTCAGGGGCAACCTGTACGTGCTACGTCCCACAAGTTGCGTCAATTGCTGCCTTCAGGCGCTGTGGGAAATTAAAAAGCCACATCTACATCGCAGAGGAAAGATGCAACAAATTGAACAGTAGCCTAGATGTAATTGTCAAGTTGATTCAGCTTGTTCCCCAAGTTGACAGATGTAAAGTATTATGAGTAGCTCTATTAGCTATAGCCTACCTTTAATAAATAACTGAAATGTTGTACTTCACAGTAAATTCTGCGTAGGGTAGTTTTGTAAACTAAATCCAATAAAACATGACAAATTGCCTACTAATTTGCCAGTCAATTATTGTATCAACTTTTTGTCAGTGTACCAAGGATCCTTTGAGACTTTTTTATAGTAAAAACGTCACACTGTCTAACTAGCTTCAAACGTGTATGTTTTATCCTCCAACATACCTCCTTTAACAAAGTCTTATATTAGTAATTTAGAAATGTTTTTTAAGTCGTATTTGTGACCGCGCATATTCAAAGTGGGACTTTATGGCGCGTCCGTGAAGGCAGCACGCGTTGCAGCCAGCAGGCAGCGGCAGCAGACCGGCATCCGAGCGGCACAGCGCCGCATCACTCCGACCCAAGTGCGTCAGAAAAACCCGAGAAACGCTGCGATTTTCCACTTTGACTCATCGCCACCAGCGGAGCCGCGTTGCTCTAGATCATGTAGGATTCGACTGTTTCTTTTTTTAAATCTCCATTTTATTTTTTTCTTTTATTTTTTTTGTACTTTTACCGGATAGCCTGCAAACTGTGAAACCTCTCGTCACGCCGCCGGAGTCCCATTCATCTCGTCGCCTGTAGCCTTGAAACCAAGCGGTGAACTTTTGTGAAAACTACACAACAAGTCACCCGTCGTCGTTACCCAAAGGAGTCTGTGATATATTTGGCCTGACAACACTTTCGCCATGAGGTAAGAAGCTCCTAACGGTCTTAAATATGAAATAACAGCAGAGAAGTGGCGGCTCGAGGGGGGTGGGGAGGGGGGGGGGGCGATAACATGATGAAAGTCGGGAGTTGAGGCAGCGCACAGAGCAGCCTGGAGGACAGCAACACTGGCTCAAAAATGTGCTCCAACAACAGCTTATATTTCAGCAGCTTTACGCAGTGTCTGTCTGCAGTGCCATGTTAGCTTTAATATGTGAAATACTGTCAGCTGTGTAACACCGACAGGCTCGTTTCAACGTTACACACAGTTTGTGCTGCATTTGAGGACGTGCATGGGTTTGGAATGGCGCTTGCTCATTCCTGCTGCTACTCCCACACTGCATAAGAGGGATTATCTTCCAGCACTGGTGATGGGGTGGCATTTATTTGATGCCACATTGTGATTGTTACACACACACACACACATACACACACACACACACACACACACACCCACAGAGCTTTGACCACCACAGGCTGTGTGCTCGTCGGTGCTTCTAGGTCCTCAAAGCAGCTCTTGCACTTCAATCAGCTGGGAAATGTCATGGAGAACGGTTGGCAAATACCCATGAATGTCTCTGCCTCTAAATATACAGTAGATACCCAAGCCTGTGTTTATTATTATGCATATGAGAGGACATGCAGCACACATTCACAGACACTCCATGACACATGTCAGAGGTGTATTGAGGACACACCTTTTTTTTTTTTTTTTTTAAACTAATGTTGACAGTCTACCTGGAGCTGTTAGGGTGCAGCCATCTGTCACCAATGACGAGTCTGTTGCTCTTTAACATTGGATCAGATGTTCAGTCTAAGGCGATGCATTTATGGCTGTTGTGTAACATGGATGGAGTCTTTGTTTCTTAGTGTGTCTTTTTTTTTTTTTTTTTTTTTTTTGAAGGGCAAGAATAACCCTAAGCTGCAGGAATGCGTCCTTAAAAATGCCAGAGGTTGCTGATGAGGCAGAAAGCATGGCTTTTACTTGATTTCATTCGACACGGCGAGCACAGCGCAGCAGTTTTTGTCACATATTTCCTTTTGCACGGTGATGTTCTGCGTTCAGGTGTCAAAACAGCTTCCTTGGAAGTGTTTGACCTTGATTTTTTTTTTTTTTTTTTGAAATCAGTGATCTAACTCTGTGTGTATGTGTGTTAAAAAGTGAGACATTCAGCGTAGATGGGGCTGGCCCCCTTTAAGAAAGCCCCTAATTGAATCCAGCTGTTGGAATCCCTCTGTGGGCCAAACTGCGGTTAACAATAGCTTTGGTTGTTTCAAAAGAGCCGCATGTTGTGTCCATGTCCCAGAATGGAAACCGCTAACTTTTCTGTCCACTTTCATGTTTCTAATTTTTTCTCTCCTCTTCCTCATACTTCTTTTTTTAACAACTCTCTTATTAGTAGTTTTGAACCTTGTGTGTGTGTGTGTGTTTTTGGAGCAAATCTCTTTTCAGACAGTTGATAGTGAACATCACTGAACCACTGACGGCAGCAGAGAAGACTCAGCTTTAAACACACAAGTTGTCTTTCCTCGCTGTCATTCAAAAGGAGAAATGTATATCCAGAAGGGAGTTAGAGATGCGTCTGTGGAGTGTAACAGGTGTGTGTGTGTGTGTGTGTGTGTGTGGTGGTCCCAGCTGCTCAGAGCTGACTCATGCAGGACATTTGTGGCTGTGTGCTTGTGAGTCATGAGGTTGTGGCTACAGTGACAACTAGAAAGTTGTACCGTCCATACTGCCGAAGTTTAGACACCTAACTAGTCTGTCTGTCACCAGCCTACACGGCGTCATGTGTTCACTCGACTGACTGTTCAGGGTCATCAGCTGGCTCTTCATCCAATCAGATTTCAGTACAGTAGCTGTGTTAAGCAAGTCCAAGATAGTTGGAGACCAAATGTAGCACATAACTGAAACATCTTGCTTGGAGAACCAGTGCAGTCATTCTTGATTTTGACTGTAAACACTTTTTTTTATTCCCAACAAGTCCTTCAAATTAAACGGCAAATTAAATTAAATGGCAAAATACAGCCCGGGTCCATGCTCTCCAGAATGGCATAAGTGTTTTCTGATCTGATGTCCCCTATCTGACATCATTTGTGTGTGACTTCTTATTGTCAGCAAATCTCATGCAGAGTCAACCCAACAATGAACTCATCCTACTTACAAGTATGGTGTGTGTATCCAAAGTCTGGTATTGTGTTCCTTTTCTGTGCTGTAGACCTCCGATGTTGTCCAAAAGCTATTAAAAACACATCATTGAGTCACACCGCTGCACTCCAAAGACAGTTAACAGGCATTGATTGTACAAGTCTCTGAACTCTACTGGAGGGATGAACACTATTCTTCCAAAAGATATTCCCTCAGTTGGTGTTGTGATGATGGAGGTGGAGAGCGCCGTCTAACACCTTGGTCCAAATCTCCCATTTGTCTTTAATTGGGTTGAAATCTGGTGACTGTGAAGGTCATCGCATATGATTCACATCATTTTCATACTCATCAAACCATTCATTGACCCCTCCTTGGATGTAAATTGGAGCAGTGTCATCCTGGAAGAGACTGCTCCCATCAGGGTAGAAATGATTCATCATAGGATAAAGGTGATGACTCAGAAGGACTTTGCATTGATTTACAAAATGCCCCGCAAAGCATAACAGAGCCACCAGATCCCGTCACTGCAGGGGTCAAGCATTCAGGCCTGTTGTCTCAGTCTACGCCACACATGCACTCGCCCACTTGTCGAGAGTATGGTGAAGGATGACTCATCTGACCATATCCCTTTTTTTCTACATCTCTGTAGATCTTAGGTCTCTTCCTCTTGCCATCTTGATACAAAATCAGAATCAATTGCTCAGCATTTTTCTACATGCAACAGAGCATGATTGGATGTTAATTGTACCATGCAGTGCACCTGTGTGGAAGCATCTGCCTTTGTTATGTTTCTCCACTCATTTATTCAGCTTTTTCCTTTAATTTGTCACCTGTCTGTGTGTATTAGCTTGCATGCAGTGTTGTTTTCTATGTATGTCCACACAATGATGGCAATTTACCAACAAAAGTGACTCGTATTGTGAACTAACCTCCTGGGTGCAGCAGATATTTAGTAGCACACCTCTGGTGGTTTTATCCCGACTCTTAAGGTCAAAGGTACCTGGACGGAGCACATTCCTAAACCATGAGGACGACTGTGTATAAATAATGGCAGCCGGTTTGTTTCCCTGCGTTGTGTCAGGCCACACGTAGCGCTGATGTCAGCTTATCCGGGAGTCGTTAGATAAGCGGCATCGTCAGGGTGACGGGGCTGCGAAGTGTCATGGTAACAAGCCTTGACAACTGCGGAAAGGCCTCGTGCCTCCCAGGCGCTGCAGGTTCACGCCACAGATGAATGACAGGCGCTGAAGCCAGGACAGGACACATGCAGCCTGGACGTGGAGAAAAATTCCCCCCAGTCACTCAGGAGTTTAAGCCGGATTGCAGCCAGTCGTGTTATCCGATCCAAATGAGCTATTAATGAGGTCAGACGGAGGCTAATTGGAAATGAGAATAAATTTGTCCCATACATTGATTTTAAAAGGCTTAAAGTATAGTCACAGACTCGAGTGGCTTCTCGGCTTTTATCGAGTGCGGACGGAGGATGAGCTGCAAGGAATCAGTCAGAGGGGAGTTGTTCTTCTTTACAGGACAGATTAATAGATGATGTACTGTTATAAGGCTGGGCAGTATGATAATATATATAGCGACACAATAGAAAAATTGTTTCATATCAAGCTCTATTGTTTATTTCGTTGTGTCGCAAATCACACTCCGGTCATATCACACAGCCCTAATCATGTAGCTGTAATATCATTATAAGCAGAGTTCATTACCAGGGAGCATACCAGCCTAATTCTCCGTCAGTTTCAATATAGCAGTCTTTGTTGATAACTCCCAGAGCTCCACATTTCCTCAATAACACTACTGGCTTTGTCTCCATCTTTGCTGTGAAACTAAATTTACCCTTGAAAGGAGTGTGTTGAATCGGTAGCAAACGCCGCAGTCGGAATTCGTCTCCTTCTCCTCTTATAATACAAACTGATCATCAGCTTTCGTCTGGTAGACTCAGAAAAGTGTTCTCTCAAGGTTGTGTCCAGACTGGAAAAATTATATGTCATTTGATGCCAAAGAGATTTTTTGTGAACTTTTTTCGAACGGGCCATTAAGTATATAAATCTTGAATATAATTTTCTGCATTATCATCCCCATCAAAGTGCAGCGACTGATCCAAGTTTCCCCTCCAGATCTGCGGTTAATCCATGCAGAGCCATTGATGTGACTTTATATTATTCTGATGCCAGAGATGTGACTGTAATCTTGAATAATTCATATAAAATGTCAGAGAGAAATCATTAAAACCGACTAATCAACTGGAATAGTCTCAGTTGACCTAACCGACTATCGAACCATACCCACACAATCTCTCCTTTCCTCTTTTTTCTTCCTCCGACTAAAACTGCTCCTCTTTCCCTGCTGTTCTTTATCTGAAGGTAGATTGGGCCATAAAACGTTAAGTGCACACCAAATAGGACGGGAGAATGAAGTTATTGTGCTCCAGTGATTTCCTTTTTGAAGTTTTTTTCGGGGGAGATTTTGATCATACTGGCTCCCCGCCACCATCTGCTCCTCGCACTCCTCATCTCCGCTCGCTCCTCCTCTCCTCCCTCTGCAGCCTCTCTCCCTGCCAATCCAGCCTTAATCTCATTCTCTCAGTTTCCCCTTCTGTCTCCTCCAAAAAGGGGATGCTGTGTGCAGTTTTTCTTCTCAGACAGGATTTTTAGTCTCACATCTCGTGTCTTGATCTTGTTTGCGGAGGTAAAGTCAACCCGAAGCAGACGCGATTCAACCAGGATTATTTCAGATTCACTACAGTGAAAGACATGATTGTAAACTTTTATTAGATGGTATATAAATAAAGAAAAGATCAAGTAAAGTCATCTTCTGTAAAGTAACTTCTTATACCTTCAGCGCACTAGTCTGACTTCAGCACATTCTCACTTGGCAGCTGTGCAACCACGGTCCTCCGCTGTTGGCCAGTGATGCGGCTGAAGGTTAAGTGCCTTGCTCAAGAACATCTCAACAGCGGCTCCAAAGGGGAACGTTACTCATTCACTTTAATCACACAGTGTCCCAGCTGACCCGGTGATTCAAGCCAGCAACCGTCCTGTCACAAGCTCACTTCTCTAATCTTTAGGCTGCCACCACCCGACTCATTATGTGTATGTGTGTGTGTGTGTGTGTGTGTGTGTGTTTAGTGACATTTACGGTGCCTTTTCTCTCTATTTGTGATGAGTCACTCCATGGACACTAAGAATATTACAGACCAGGTTGACAAACCGCCTGCTCTTTCCCTCACATGGTGTTTTGCTGCCCTCTTGATGTGTAATTTTAGGAGCATTTTGCGCCTCTGTTAGGGGGCTGTTGGCAGTAATGTAATAAACATTTGTACTACTTTGGATCGTGCTCATCATTATGTGATGAGGTCTTTTTTTTTCTTCCCAGAATGCATTTTTAAGAATTCCTTAGCCGGCTTTAACAAACCTGATTGACGAATATGAGAATTGAACACTTAAAGTGTTAACAGAGTGGAATGCAAATTGAAATCGGGTCTATTACTGGAACATTCTGCACCATGCTTATTTTTACACTTGATTTATGTAATTTCAAGGGTACTTTTGCCCTGAGCTTGTGCCCATTTCTGGCCGTGGTCTGAACAGTGAATCACTGCTGACATCTGTCTTCTCCCCCCTCTCATCTGTTGTCTTCCTTACTCCATAATCACGCATGCGGCTGTTTGAGCTCGCTTCACTGACAGAATATGAAGAACTGGAGGGAGGGTCAATAAGTCAAATGAGATCAGGTGGATTGAAAGTCAAGCCCAGCTCATTGATCATATCTCTGCTGACTAAAATGTTGTAGAAAGGCCTATGTGGAATATTGTCTTTTGGGTGAAGGCAGTGACATCAGCTTAGTAATTAACAGAGTGTGTTTATTTGCTTCAGCCTGAAGTAACATGAGCCTTGCAGTTTTGCATGACATTCATTAAAAACTCCTAAATGCTTTTTGATAGTTTAAAGGGTCCATATGATGCTTTTTGTGATTTTCTGTTATTTCTATCCTGTTATGATGTGGGATGTTAAACATGGTCAAAGTTCCAAAACTTAAGGTTAACATATGTAGAGATTCTCCCTGCAAGTCAAAAACCAGGGCTTCAACCTGCTCTGAACACTTTGTTTACAACAGTTTTTTTCTACCCAGCTGATGTCGACTTGTCACGCAAGCCGTCCGTTCTGTAGCCTTGTTGCTAAGGTTGTTGCTAAGGTTTTTCCATGTGTTGCTCACATTGTCCACTCTAGTATTTCGGATTGGATTTCGTCTCCAACATATACAGAAGTATTTGAGAAACTGACATTTAGAGTAAAGAATATAGCTTGTTTCATGGTTTGTTGACTTAGCCTTTCAAGCGGCTGGAAGTCAGCTGAGAGACATCTTCCCGAAGGTAACCAATCAGAACAAGAGACAGGAGCTTAAACAGCCTGTACCAGACAAGCTGAACTGTGGGGCAGCATAAAGGACCAATATAAGATGCCAAGGTATTTCGCTAGAGCCCCAGATTAAAAATATAGATTTGGAAATGTGCACGATACGTCCCCTTTAAGTTTACTTGTGTAAATGGCTAAACCTGTCCAGACGGATGTGACAGAGGGATGTTGGAAAAGTGAGTCACTCTACAGTTGCAGGGTTGTGTTTACCTCAGGATGACCAACTGTCACCTCTATTTTACATAAAGAAATGAAGGTGTGATGTTGGACTAGCAGCAATGTCCCGCTGACACTTCTGATTCACTTTTCACACACAAGCTTACACCCACCTGTTAAAGCTGCACGCTTGTTTGTATTTTCATATTGTGCTTCTGTGTAATATAATCCTAGCATGTCGGTTGACCAAAACACATCTCTACTTCAGTCTTATTTTATTATTAAAGGATGTTACTTCTGTCTGCTTCCCAAACAGGTGAAGGTCAAGAGTGAAAGACAATAATCTCCGTGCTCACTTATAGAGGTCACCTTCCACCAGCACTGATAGAAATAGGTGTCTGCTAAGCTCTAAATATTTCCATCAGTGTGTGTGACTGACAGCAGGGTTGTGTGTTTAACCTGCGAGGCGTCATCTTTGCCATTCTGTGGGTTTGGTGAGTTCCTGCCACTGACATCACTCACTGTGTATGGAAAGGTGGAATGCTGTGAACGTACAGTTTGGTGTCTGCACCTGGGCTAGGGTTAGCTCGGGCACATTTGTCACTGACGAGGTTGATCTATGCTGTGTCTGTGTGTGTGTGTGTGTGTGTGTGTGTGTGTGTGTGTGTGTGTGTGTGTGGGACAGACCGAGCACACAGATGGCTGTCAGGATGAGGACAGCCCATACATCTTTCAACTCGTGCACACACACCTAACACCAACCCTGTCTGCTAAGAATTCAGTTCATATACATGTGATTAGATGTATGGATTTGCATTCACAGGAGAGCTAAAGATCCAGAGCAGGAAGTAGTGTGACTGTCCTGAAAGATTGTAGGGAGGATGTTGAACTGGATGGCCTGATGTACAGAGTGTTGGACACCAGAGACAGAAGTTTGTGTCCCGTCTTATATGTCAAGTCAGGGTTGACTTTTTTAATATTCAACTACAACCACAATGTTACGCACAGATATTTTAGGAAAAAAACAAATGGCAACAGATCCATGAAATTATAAAGTTTTGCCAGCATGTTTAGAATAAAACTTCATTTTAGCGACATTGTGTTTTTCCAGAATTTTTTTTTAGCTGATTTTAGCTTTAGTCCGACTAAATTCTCATTGGTCGAATAATCTCCGTGTTATTTTCATAAGAAGAAAAGTGCTACATCAGTAGCTTTCCAGGATTAATCCATTATTTCCTGGGAGGGACAGACTAACAAATTACCTGTGAAAACGGGCTAGTATTCAAAACACCCCCATTGTTTTCACAATTTTGAATTCGCCCAACCTAATGGAGACTGCTGGGTCTAACTGTACTCAATGTTTACTGAGTGTTTACTGAACGTACTGAATGTTTGCTGAATCAGCGTTTCTCCTGTAATAATATCCACGAACCCCCACCAGGCCAAAAGCGCAGTGCTTAGTATGTTTGCGTAGCGAGTGGGAAAGAGCGGCAGGAAAGTGGCGGTGGATGCGAGCGGAGCAGAGGAAAAGGTTAGCGGTAAGTTCTCAGTCTGGCAGTAAATGAACAGTACAGACTCCAGTGTAACAGTTAATAAATGCTAAAAAGTCAGGTCTGTTGTCTCCAAGTGCTGCAAAAGTGAATGGGGTTAGCTAGTAAGTTAGCAACAATAGGTTAGCCTAACCTGAAGAGGCAAAACGGAGAAATGTGAGTTCACTGTGCACTCTGTCCCATTAAAATACCCCCCCCCCCACACACACACACACCTCCGCAACTAATCGATTAGTTGAAGATTATGTACGATTTCTGTCGACCAAGATTTTCTTTGGTTGACTACAGCTCTTGTAAAATGATCGAATGTCTTTGTTTTGGCGTGGTTTTAAGAATCCATCTTTCTTTAGACAATCACTGGCCAGATTGCCATGACTCTTTGTGTGAATATTCAAAGGCCTCCAGAAGATGAATCATTTCGGTGACCCTTCCCTTACCCTTAACTCGTACGCATGAAATACTGAAATCAAACGGACAGACTGCAATGAAATTTACAGGCAAGTAACATATTCAGTAAATTGTTCTGTCCAACATTTTTGTGTCGTGACGTACAGTTAACAGCAGCATCCAGATTCTGCTTGTAGGGCTTTAGACATTTGAACTTGTTTATGACTCTTACGGGTCCATTAGAGGTGTTACTGCTAATGCTTTGCACATTATTGGGGAGAAAACCAGGGTTTGACTGAAAGATGGTGTTGATAATGCATCTTTTTTAATGCAGTCTATTCAACTTTAACAAGTACATTGAATATAGAGACATGAATGGAAAATACATTTTAGTTGCTTAAGAGAGAAAAAAAATAGGGCCTTGGCAGTCACTGTCTTTGATTATATATAAATCATAAAACATGGTGGAAAAACCTCTAACTTGACTCGTGTGTCCTATTATGATTATGAATTACAATCATGGATAGCTTCGATTCCAGGAAGAAACATCTGGACATCCTCAGATTCAACTTCGTCATCGCTGATCTCTGGAATTTGACATTGGTATTGAAAATTGTTGTAACACACCCTGTTTTCTCTGTGTGCCAGTGTGTGTGTGTGTGTGTGTGTGTGTATGAGAGGTCCTGCCACCGTGTGTGTGCGCGCCTCCTCGGCCTGCGCCTGAGTGTTTCGGACAGTGCCAGTCAACAGTACGTGTCGGTCGTCATGAAGCGCAGCTCTGACCAGCTGCATGCCCACGGTGCGCTCATCTGTGTGATTTGCCAGCGGGAGGCCAGGCTAGCATGATGAGCCACGACAGCTCATGAATGTGCATTTCTCTGCTTTACCCTGCCAACCTCCCCTGCCTCCGCCTCACTTGTCTTCTTCTGAGATCATGTTTATGGCGTTTCAGCTCTGTTGGTCAGCAGGCAAGGAAGAGAAAGCAAATGTGATGCAGAGGCATTTTTATTGAGGGGTCAGAACACCGTTATACTTAATATGATGCTTCAAAATCTTAACAGCATTGGCTGAAAGTCGAAGTTCACTCTTGACCTGTCTTACCTCAAGATCCACTGGAGCTTTCAACCACATCACACGGCCTTCATCAGTGAATGGAGTTTGCTCAGTTGTCATAGAGATAGCTCATCTTAGCCAAAGAAGCTGGTAAGTGTACCTTGAGTTTTTTGAGTTGTGTCTGTTCACACCAAAGAAAAGCAAAACCTCAATCCATTCTGGGTTAAAGCGAAACATGTAAATGTAGCAGAAATTATGCAATGTAAACTATTGGAAAGAAAAAAGAGGAACCAAAGAAACTGGATGCATCTTTAAAACTCATACCTAAAAAGTATCTGATTACACAGCAACATAAACTACAAAAAATGTGGGTGTTGATGCTAATTTACTCAGGTGATGTCGATTATCCTGGCTGATTAGATCAGGTTGGAGGCGGGTGGAGCTACGCTTGGATTAATATGCTTGCAACCTGGAGCTTGTGTGTCCGTAGCAGGACAAGCACAGGTGTTACTAATAACATTAACGATGGATCTGTTCCGTTCAAGCGTCCCAGTGAATCATGACAGTGTGACAGCGAGCCAGCATGTACAATACCAGGACCCTGAAACTGAAGCAGCTAAATGGAAGTCAGCCATCATTCATTTTATTATTTAATGTCTTCCATGAAAAAGACCTACTATGTGAAGGCCCTGGACTAATGTACTAATAAGATGGATAAAGGTGTCTCACTATAACAGCTGCAACATAACTCACTGGTCCGTACACACCCACGGCGTTGAGAAAAGCTCTGTGTGGACGTATCACGTGTGTGTGCAGGAACTGTAAACGAAGCGTTTTGAACTCACGCACAGGCGCTGTCTCGATTGATGTGATTGATCTTAGAGGACTGACATTACACCACTTTTCCATCATTGCCGCACGCCCTCCCAGCAGAAAGGATGCTGTAAAGAAGCTGGACGTGTCTGAGGCACCAAGCAGCTGAGTAGCTAGAAATCAATAAGCAGTGAGTTTTCCTCTCCTCACGTTTTCTCTCTCTCTCTGTAACACGGCCGTCCAGAGACACTGGAAAATACAGCAGGGAGAGTCAGTCAGGAAACACATTAAAATGGATTACTAAACTTCAACATTTTATTCATTCTTCAAGAGACACGAGCGAAGGAACACACACACACACACAGACACACGCACACACACACACACGCACACACTGTATAGCGTCGGGCTGGTCAAAGGGATTATTGTTGCTCCCTTGTGCCTGCTAACTTCTTGAACCTTTGAACCTTCTATCAGGTCACCACTGACTACAGATACAACACACACATCAGTTCACCAGTGTTTCCATAGTCACTTTATTGAAATAATACACATTTTTGTGCTAAGAATAGACTCTTATTGTCATGGTGGTACAATTGTGGTGTTATGACTTGCTATGTTATGACTTTCACTTAAACTCATGATGATGGCTGAACTTTGTGTGTGTGTGTGTGTATGTGTGTGTGTGTGTGTGTGTGTGTGTGTGTGTGTGTGTGTGTGTGTGTGAGCGTGGATGGAGCTCTGCTGGTTGCTGCTGACAAATGTGTTTTAATCCTGTTGTTCCTACAAGCAGATTTGCTTTTTTTTTTTACTACATAACAGCAAAACACACAAACACAAATAAACACCTCACTCTAGCTGTAGTGAATGTCAGCCTCCATGGAAACTTTAAAGACAGCTGCTCATTTGTCTGCCAGTACCTTTTAAAAGTAAATGTTGTATTTTCATGCTCTTTGTATTCATCACTTCCACCCCGAGAGCAGATAACCTTTAACTCCCTTTTTATAGCTAATTACGACCAGGCAAAACAGTTTGGATCAAAGTACAGGGAAGAATTCTTATCTTTTGCTTCAGTGTGTATTTGTGTGTTAAAGAAACACCTTGCTTCACGTGTGGACACTTTTGTACGGTGGTAGTTGCACTGTAGAGAAGAACTTCATGAGATTCATTGTTGTTGATCACGTTCAGAGGTTTGAAGCAGAAACTGTTCAGTGTGCTTCTCTGAGCTTCTGTCTCAAAGTGTGACGGCGCACCCTGGTAGCCTACTGGTTGTGACGCGTGCCACGTAACTGCAACGTCCACGGTTCGATCCCGGCAGCGGACTTTTGTCGCACGTCACCACCTCATCTCTCTCTCCCCTTTCATTTCCCGTCAACTCTCTCTGCTGTCGCTATATATATGTAAAAAACAATGTTGAGCTTTTGTTACTGTTTTAATGGTAGGGGTGTAACGGTTCTGAAAACGAGACTGAAACCAACCAACCTGCTGCCACCACTGTAGATACAACCTGTTGAGCTCTCATTACATCACATCACATGTAACAAAACTCAAACAACCCCTGCAAAATGACTTGTTTCACTATCAGAATTTGATCCATTCTGTCTGATAACATTTGATAAAACTAGAAGAGCCGCACGATTAAATGATTTTATCTCCATTCAAGTTAACAGAGGTCTGACTGGAAGTTAGCCGGCTTGGATGCAAGGACACTGTGGTGAACGGGCAGACCCTCTCAGTTTCACAGCTTACCAGTCTGGGTGATGGAGGCACCTGTATTTCGGTGTGTTGTTATTTAGCTAATGTTTCATGTGTTTTCGAGGCACATTTGATTTGTATGTTGATTTAGTAATTTATCTGCATGTAAGTTATGTAATGTTATGCTAGATTTATAACAGTCTGGAGCTTCTTATGCATACGTGATTGAGGTTAGTGACAGACTAACGTTAGCAAGTTAGCTAAACTGTCATAATACCCTAACTAAATTAACTCTGAGCCTGTTAGCGAATGTTATGTAACGTAATCTACAGCTTTTCATATAGCAACCAGGCGGACAGCAGGGCATCAGACAAATGGGATTACAGCCAAGGTGTTGATTTCATAATTACGATGCATTATTTTCTGATGATCAAGTTCATTGTTAAAAGTTTTTCTTAGCCATGAAACGTAGGCCTTTGTTGTTTTACAGCTAAGGGTTAGTTTATAGCCTACCAATGCACAAATAATAATCATAGGAGGTTTGTAAACGTTTCATTTGAATACTTGATATTTCCATAACATAAGCTAATGTTAGGCCTGTCAATCATTGTAAAGCAGCCTCCGGATCAAAAAAAAGGCAGCTAACAAATTAATTTTTAGTTTTCATTCTCTTTCATGAAGTTCAGGCCATGTACACAAACACAAACACACACAACATATGGGCCTGTAGTTTAGCTCCTTAACAACCTATCATGACTCTGCTGTGCTGCACCCACCGAACAACCCCCCCCAAAATAGTTCCGTCATCAGAAGGGGTCGTCCCGGCAACACAACAACGCCGCCAAAATGACACTCTTTGTTCGGCCAATTGTAGCCTCCCTAGATCTTGAATGAACGGAGAGGAGAAATAAGAGTGGCAGTTCCAGGAAGACGAAGAAGAAGGCAAAAGACAGGCGAGGTTGGCAGGGAGGGAGGAGTGAGTTGTGAAACAGGTCATCCACAGCACAGTCAGGCCTCATTTGTCCTCCATAATGAAGCAATCCCGGACAAACCTCTCCATCTTTGTTCCCCCGGACAATGGCTGTGCAGTGGGAGAGAGAATCATCACATGAACTCCCCGCGGTCAGTTGTGCTCACCAGGCTGGACCGAGGGGGGTCGGATCCAGGCCCGGCAGAGACGGTTTATCCTTCGCTCTGTTCAGGAAGCGCTTTAAGCTTTCAAATGATAAACAATTCTGTTGCGTTTCCACCATTCTATTAAGCTGTTAAGCGTTTAAAACTGCCAGACTTGGCTCATTAAATTGTTATTAGATAGTCAAAGAGATAGACCACTTCCTCACTTTTTAGGTGTCTACAAAAGTCAACACACACACACACACACACACACAAGTCCCTCTTTAATGCAGGGTTGGGGGCGATTCTAGGAAATGGTTTTCTAATTACTTATTGTCAAAATAAGGCACGCCTCAGGTCCCTGTTGCAGCATGAGAACTGCACTGTGTGTGTGTGTGTGTGTGTGTGTGTGTGTGTGTGTGCGCTGAATAATTCATTTTGGCTGGGTAGGGCAGCAGGTTGCACCCGGCTCAAAACAGCTCTGTGTTTACTTTGATCTTCGATGTAGGTTTGGCTGTGTGATGCAGCATTTTAAATTATTACTCATTTGTTTAAATGCTGCTTTGTTGGTGAAGTGAATAATGTACATTCACACACACGCACATTTACTTAGGTCATTTTTGGGGACATTACATAGACTTACGTTAATTTCCTGGAGACTTACTCAAACCCTAACCATAACCACTACTTGCCTAACCCTAACCTTAACCCTAACGGAATTGTGTCCCCGTAAGTAGGATAAGTCTCACAGACACAAACACATTCACGCACACGCACGCACACACACCCTTGTCATCCTTTTCCCACCTGGTTGTCCATAATTATCATTACTCCTCTTTTATTTTTAAATGTTCCACTAGAGAACAAGGCTCTGCTTGTCATCTACTGAAGCTGTTCCTGACTGAGTGGCGCATGACCTTTGACACAGTAAAGCTATCAGTGGGTTATGTTTGCACCGACTGGGTCAGCTCTAAGTGGTTGGTTTCACATGTGTGTGTGATCTCATGATCTGTCTGAATCACTTTGGCTTCTTGTGTAGTTGAGACTACCATGTTGAACCATCTGAATGCAGCGCTGCAGGTATCGAAGCTCTGTAGTTTTTTGATATGTGTGTGTCCGAGAATCAAAAAACTGTCAAGTGCTGAAAGCAGCCATTGGCTGTCTAGTTAGATTCATAATCTTTTTTACTTTTTCTTTGATCAGAGAATTACTTCCTGATTCAAATCATAATTTTGCCAAATTTAGATTTTATTCAGGCTAGTTCTCGTGTTTTGACAACATTTAAATGCAAAATGTTCTGTGCAAAACAAGGTATTTAAAAAAGTATGATTTGTAGATGAAGGTTGCTAACAGCAGATAGTTTGTACCATAATTCTGTGTTTTACAATGTGACTACTGTATTTCATCTTTTCCTGGTGGAAAAGCTTTAATAGAGTCAAACACAGGACTGTGTCTATTTAGACAAGGAACGATCCAGTTATCAGTTTACCAACTGCTTTTGTCCAAGATTTGATTTGTGATGAATTGGGATTAGTGATGTACTTGCTGATAATCCCCAATGTAAGCATAGTTTCAGGACAGACTGCTATTGTTTTTATTGATGCTTATGATGTTCATGTTCCCAAAATACATGTTTCATGTGTAGAAAAAAACTCTTACGGAACGCTATTAACAGCTGACGGTGTGATCAGATGGTTTGATCTGATAGTAATCACAATTGCATCCTTTACCATGTTTGTCAGTTTCAGTATAAATCTGTCTATAGAAGTAGGTCATAAGCAGAAGGGAAGTCCCTTGTAAAGCCCCAGTGTGCTGCCTTTGATCCACAAGGAAACACACTTGGCTGAACAGAACAGAGTCGGTGTACAGTGCTGGATGTTACAGTCAGCTGGCTGAGCTCTTTAAATCCTGTTTCTTGTTGCAGCTAGCCCTCATCTCTAAAACGAGACACTTATTAAACTTTCAGAGGTCTCTGTTGGCACTCTCTTTCTCCACGGCCCCTGACAGCCCACAGTCACACAGCTGCTGCTCAGAAGCAGCCTGCTTATCACCTGTCGACACTCGAGAACGCACACACACACACACACACGTACGCACACAGTTGTGGGTGTATGTTAGTTGTTCGCTTGACCGAGGACTTCTGCTGTTCTAATTATTCTGTCCGTTCTCACCTTTGGGTTCCACCTTAACTTGTCTTTTATGGTTATATACAATTACAGGCTGTTTTTGAATTCTACCTGTATGTGTGTGTGTGTCAGTGTCTCCTGGGCGTGGGACGGAGGAGATCAGACAGTAATCTTCACTGGCCATTAGTCAGATTACACCAGATTACTGCTTTCTCCACTGGTCTTCAGAGTCCAGCTCTACAGGGCTTGATTGGTTTTTGTAACCTTTGTCTTTGGGAGCAAAATGAATTATGAAGCCCACGTGACAGAGATGTTTTAAACTTTGATATTAAGGCAAGTGGACTGTCAAATCACCCAGGATTACATGTTAGGCGAACAGGAATGCTCTCTATTTTTTTTTCCTTACATGTGCAGCAGTGTTTGTGTACGGCAGCACATCAGTGACTACATGCTGCGTTTGTGTCTTAGCTGTTGGCCTATTGTGTAACAAATCAGCAGGAGGCAGGGTTAAGATGACAGTCAGGTGAGATTAGAGGGGCGAGACCTGGACTAGACCTTAATCTGTTTTACCACAGCCCGGACAGACGCTCACCGGCCTGCTTTCCACCGCACAGCCTACTGTATTTTAAGATATACCAGCATCGGATCCGCACGCAGCCATGTGTTTTTTCACTTCCGCTGTCACTGATACTTGATATTTGAGCTCAGGGTCAGTTACTGAGCCGCAGCTCCGCAGCTGGCGGGGATTCAGTGTCTCGGACGTTTTAGTAGGGATGTCCGATCATGTTTTAAAATTTGCTGAAAAGTACACTGGAGTCAGTCCAGTTTAGATTAGATATGTTTGACAATTAAGTTGCATTAACAGAGTAAAGCTTCTGTGACAGCTTTCCTTTAAAGTGGCACTCCACCAATTTAACATATCAAAGTCAGTTTAGCAGTTATATGGAGTTTTTCTCACCCTGTGAAAACAGTTTTTTAATAACTTCTGTGGCTCTGGAGAAGCTTGGTCAAGTCTGAGGTCTCATCACCTGGGTGCCACAGCTTTTCAAGTTTTGAGACTACAAATTTGCTGTGGAGAAGCAGCCAATCAGAGGCATGAATCAAAGCTGTAGTTACGCAAATCAGGTTGTTGCAGTTGGAAACAAAACATGGTGCCAAAGTTTCTCAATTCATCTAAAATCAACCCAGAATCTGAAAACTGTAAAATCAGTTTTCCCAATAGTTTACAGCTGAGTTTTAAGCTTGGTGATTGTATGTTTCTTGCCCAAATGCACCGTGGGAATTGTAGTTAACTTTGCAAACTGGCTTGTCCTTCGACTTTTCATCAAAGAACCAGATGATTTTTTTGAATGCAGTTGTTCATCTTTTGGAGTGATGATTTAACTGGTAGAGTTTCATCTTTATTTAAAGCTCCATTTGGACAGGATTAACATTACAGGAAGGTTGAGGGATAAAATATCCACTGTGCTGCGCTGTAATTTTAACTCATTGTTCCGGACGGCGTTTTAACCATCGCAAAATGACACAATGTGCAGGACACTGGTACCTACCTGTGTGCTTTTATTATGCAATTTAAAATGAGTTATCTGTGGACATCCTGTCAACCTGTTTTGTATTAAAGGTTGAAGACGTGTTATTAATTCCTGCGTCCTACACCTGCAGTCCACTTCTTTTTTCGTAATTTGCACAGAAGGAATCAAATGAGCTCAATTATTCACACACAGTTTTGCTTTTCAGCGTCTCCGCTACGAGTGTTATGCCGTGCAGATCATATTCCCAGTGTTGCTGTCAGCGACGCTGTAAGTGCTGTATCCACACATGTAACCTCAGGCAGCAGATGTCAGTGGTAGTAAAAACTGGAAGAGGCTTATGTGGCAGGCTGTAATGCCTCTGCCAACCTAATGCCCAATACCCTACCCTGCCAGCCAGGCTCTGTGTATGTGTGTGTGTGTAAATTGTATTTGTGTGTGTGTGTGTTTTTTGGTGGGGGCTGTCTGATGATCCAGTCCAGACTAGATGCTGTGCTTCCTCTCACTCGCTGTGGCTCCTCTCTGTGTGGGAAAGACTGCCAATTGTTGAAACATGCTGCCTTTTTTCTATGGATTTCAGTGTGTGTGTGTGTGTGTGTGTGTGTGTGTGTGTGTGTGTGTGTGTGTGTGTGTGTGTGTGTGTGTGTGTGTGTGTGTGTGTGTGTGTGTGTGTGTGTGTGTGTGTGTGTGTGTGTGTGTGTGAAGCTTGACCTGTCTAAGCCATTGTGAGGCCGGTTTGGTGAGATGCTGTGATTTTTTTTTTTTAGGTGAAGATGGTTGATTGTGTGAGTGTAAATGTGTTTGAAGACCAAAAACTGGTGGCTGCTCTGTTTGTCCATCTGTCCCCTCTCACTCACAGCAGCTGTCTGTCCTTTCTCCTGTCTCCACTGTGTGTTGTTCTTTCTCAGGTCGGAGGTCACAGACTACAATCTGTACCAGTCAGTCAGTCAGTCCACACTTTCCCGTAAAAACCCCATTTGTTGTCACTTAGTAACAGCGTTGCCCTTTAGTGGTTGCAAGCATGTGTCAGCTGCAGTTAGATCTTCAGTTTACTATCATAGAAGACTATGAGAACTAGTAGATTTATACAGTTGACAAGTTGAAGTTTTTTTTTGAGATTTATGGAAAAAAAAAAAGATTTAAATGATTAATTGATAAATGCAATTGCTGATTTTCTCTTAAGTAATGGATTAATTGGCTAATCATTTCATCTCTACAAGTTTGTATTAATACGCTGCTGAAACTAGTCCCTAACAAATGCACTATTTGCTCCAGTTTGAGTAACATTTGCTAAAAACTGCAGTGCATATACATATATTATGATTATGATATTTGTGACTGAGTTTGAGGGCTACAGACATATATAGAGAGTTGGAACGTTATGAAGAAAGAAAGTTAAGAAAGGATAAAATAACTACAGATTTATCCTTTAATAAAAAAATCTGTTTATATGTTTGTGAATGTCTTTAAACTTCCTCAAAGTCAGCCTGGGAATCTATGTGTGTGTGTGTGTGTGTGTGTGTGTGTGGCATGTGTTAGAGCGAGAGAGACCTGGAGCAGTGTCTGTCCTACATCTTCCACTGTGTGAGCCAAGGCTGGTCTTATCAGCTCAAGATAAAGAGAAACACTTCACTCTGGCCATTCAGCTTATCTCCTCCTCTCTCTCTCTCTCTCTCTCTTTCTCTCCGCCCCCCCTCCCCTCCCCTCCGGCTTCTTGCTTTCTCTCTCTCCCTCCTTTATTTATTTTTTTTGTTTTATCCTCTCTGTCTTTCTCCATCTCCTCATTTTCTAGCTTTGTTCTATTTTCCGTTTGTATTCCCATCAAATTGTGAAGGACATTTTTTCTGAAAACTGTTAGATAAACCATCTTTTGTGAGTGTTAAAATGCAGATCTTTCTATTCATTTCTAATCAGTGTGACAAAAAAATCTCTCTCTCTCTCTGACAATACAGAAACCGGGTTTGAAACGTCCTCTCTAATTGCTCTCTGAATTCAGTTCAACTTTTCAACTGCCATAGCCTCTTCACAGTTAAAAAAAAAAATTCCACTTTCTGTGCTGATGCGGCTTTTATACAGTAAAAATCATTCATCAGATTGATAAAAGCTGAAATTTCATCTCTTTTTCCTCAGTTATTCCTCCTCATTAAAATGTATGCGTGCAATGAGCAGCAGCAGGAGGCTTTATCAGCTCTTTAGCAGATATTTGAGGCTTGTAAAAATACATCAGCTGTTCTGTTTCTGTCTCACCTCTCTCTCTCGATTTCTCTCTCTCTCTCTCTTGCTGTCTCTTTTTCATTCATCCCCATGTCGTTCCTCTCATCATCATCATCATCCCCTTCTCTCTCTCTCCCAACGCCCCACCTCTCTACCTCCTCTCTCGCTTCTCTCCGTCTCTCTCTCACACCCACACCAACAGATGGGTCGGAGCTATTGTTTCACACCGCGAACACGGCCAATTTATTAGGGCCCTGACAGCAGTTATGACGAGTGCGTTTATATCTGTGAGTCCGTGTGTGTGTGTGTGTGTGTGTGTGTGAGAGAGAGAGAGAAGTTTCTAGCTTCCTCAGCTCAGCGTTAGGAGTCATCAGTATGCAAGTCCAACACCGACCCGGGTTTAAAGCTACAGCGCTCATCAAATACATAAAGCTCCGTTGGAGAATCCAGCACCGCTGGCATTGACAGAAAGTACTTTAAAGTGGGAACGCATGCACACACACGTACAAACACACTCAGGCTTGAGAATGTCTGGGTGTTTAGTAGCACTGTCTGAATATTAACACTGCTGTCCCACTAGCTTTTCTGTTTCTCTTATAGGGATTGAGCCAGAATGTGCCGTTACAACCTCCATGAGCCCAGTTGTCCCCCATAAAATCTACTACTACAACTACTAGACTACTGACACAGATGCTTTGCTAGAGAAAGAAACACCACTCTGTACCAGCTTGACATTTAAACGTTAGCAAGAACTGTCTTTTTTTTGCAGTTTTTTGCTAAAAACACGAGTTAAACAATCTAACGTCAGCTGACTGTTCACGTTACCTTCTGGCCCAGGCTGTCGGTGTCTGTGTTTGATTGACAGAAGCCGGCTGGCTGGCTGCCAGAGTGCCGGCGTTACACCGTAGGAAACGAGAGACAAAGTAAACAAACTTAAGCTGCAGCTCCAAGTCATGGGCAGACAGTGTATTAGCAGTGGCAATAAAGAGTAAGCAGTAATATAGGAGGAAGGGGAGGGAGGCTATAATCTAGAGTTCCATAAATATTTTCAGTAATTGAGAAAAACGCAAAGCAAAGGGAAAGCCAGGTGAGAGGAGGGGAGCTGGCAGCTTCATCAGGGCTTTTTGTTTCTTTTGCTGATGCTTTGGCTGAGCTCCTGTTGTCTTTGTGAAATTCCTTACTGAGTAAAAGACCTCTGTGCAAACACCAACAGTACATAGAGAGACTGCAACTCTTATCTGCTCATGAGCTGAGAGACATATATACACACACATACAAACCAGAGATAAGCATGCGGTATTAATTATTTTGATTATGCTTCATAGTACTTAGCGTGGTCTGTGTGTGTTTTGAGTGTAAATAGTCGGTTGAAGAAGCTTTTAGGTGCCAAGTATAGGCCTGGCTGTTGGCATTCATGTCAAATAGAACCACAGCTAATGACTGTTTTCATAATTGATTTGTCTTTTAATTGTTTTAGTCTATAATATGTCAGAAAATATTGAAGAATGTGCATCATATCTGGTATATTGTGTTGCAGGGAGTCACTGCTGTGGCTGTTCATCCTCACCGACTCACTGGAATCTGCTGAAAAGAAGGAGCAGAGAAAAGTAAAAAGAAGGCATCTGTTGTCTCATGAGTTGATTGTAGGATTTTTCCACTGCGGTGGATTAAGTGAAGCTAGCTCTTGTGTTTTGTCACACGGACTTCAAGCTTTCCAGAGCTCGTCAGGACTTCATAAAGGAATGTAGAACACGCACACATTCATACTTTAAGTTTAAGAAGTTTCTTGAAGTTTAATGGCTCCCCGGGTGATTTATGTTCGATTCCAACCGCGTCAGCTCGGTCTCATCTCATCTGCACCACTGTGAACTACAGCAGGTACAGAGGCCCAGAGGAATCAATCTGTTTTTCACCCTTTTGCCCTCAAGGCTGATTGGATTGTGTGTGACAAAGGGTTCTCATTCTGCAGTGGAAAGCATGCCCAGAAAACTGATCGGTGGTGGGGTGATATGCTAAGATGTAAAAAAAACTGTTTCTTAATTTCAAAATAATTAAAGATTTTTCTCCAGTGGGACTTCAGCTGTAGACCTGAGGGCTTTACACAGCAGCGAAATACTTTGTTAATCAAACCGAGAAAAACATCCTCCCTCTGATTAAAGTGCTAATACTTTTGAGCCGCAGCTATATTTAATAATAGTGTTTGTGTTGCACTTTTTGTTTTTTCCAAAAGTTGCAAATGAAATGAAAGTTATAAAACAGTCAGCCACAATAAAAGGACCTAACAAGATAATTAATCAAGGCTTGCATTGCTGACTTTGAAAACGCTGTCAGCTAAACGCCTAACATGTAAATCCTGCAACAGCTTCTCTTCCTCTCTGCAGGCCAGATTCCTCTTTGCCTCTCCACCATCACTCAGCTTATTAACAGGCTTTGTACTCTTTCTCTCATTCCCTCGCTCATCCCCCCCCCCCCCCCCCCCCCCCCCCGCCACCTGATCTGACTAATAGTCTGTGAGACTTTGTAATATTGTGGACAGAAGGAGCCGTTGAGGCCTTTTAAAGGGAGTCCAGGATAGAGACTCAGACGTAATGTGAAAAATAACCGTAATCAAGCATTTCTGTCATGTTCTTCCATCCATCTAATTGGTAATCTAAATGTAATGATGAGTGTTATCATGGTGCTCTCAGTAGTTAAATGACAGATCACAGGTAAAGAACAAGGGGATTGCAGATGGCTTTAAGTTGCCAATGCATACCCAACGTGCAATGTTTTCTGACAGTTCCTCAGTGAATACAAGAAATATGGCAAACTAGATCCCTGGTTACCATTATGGGTTGGCATGGCAACCTGTTCAGCTTCTGCTAATATTTATGGAAATGATTATCTGGAATGTATGTCTGACTAGTCTGACCAGATTGCTGCAGGAGTCTATTCTGTGTGACTGCAAAATGCATTCTTGAGATGTGGTTAGGATCTCATGTGATCATCAAACTGTTGCAGAACCATCAAGGATGTCTCCACTTTTAATGAGTACATCCACTTCTTGTCGTGGAGCTTACACTCGAACAACCATTAGTTGATGTGTAGTCGTAGTCAACCAAGTTTTCATTGCTCAGTTAGTCGCAGGACAAAAAAAAACATTCTGGAGCTGCGCCGAACCTGGTTTATGGCTGGACCTTGTAAAAAAACACCAGAGGGCTTTAATTTGAAACAACGGATACAGGAAGTGATGACACAAGGTGACACCCGGCTGAGGCGACCAGTGAAGGCCGCCGAAGGCTGACCAATGGTTTAACTTTATCACTCAGTCAGTGATCCGGTCCGCTGTGATAACAGAAGCACAGATTCCTTTGAATATCTGTCAGCTTCAGCACTTTCCTGCCAGGAAACCACCTGAAATGAGATATAGGAGGATTTAACGGAACTAACAGACCCACGTGACTGAAAAAGGTAACTCGAACTCCTTGCTGAGTGTTCTGACACATTCAGAAATGTTACCACTTTTGACATTAGCATTGTTGTTAACAGGCGGCTCGCTTTGTGCGTGTGCTTGTAAAATGTATATTTTAAAGGCTCATTATTACGGTTTTGTATTTTTCTGTAATGTTGCACAGTGTTATCAATGTTACTGGAACTCAAACCATTTTCTGATGCCCCCTAAAATATATATTTAAATGATTAAATTAATATCACAAACGTGCGACAACTAGTCAACTAATGGCTTGAACTGACAACTACTAGTCGACAAGGAAAATCTGGTGGAGGGCAGCCCTAGTTTAGACTTTGTTTAGCTCATCGTCTCACATCTCTGCAGCAGCCAGCAGCCCTCACAGCCGTGTAAAGGCAGCCGAAGAGTGGCAGCAGTCTGTACAACAAACACAGGCGCATTCGCAAACGCTCCGTCAAAGTCCTAAATAAAACACCAACACACTCATAAACAGACCCCTCTGTGAGTGGAATTCCACAGGCTCAGCACAAACTGGATGCAGAGGAGGCCGAGTAGGAACGGCCTCAACAAAACCTTTTTTTTTTTTTTTTTTTTTTTTTTTTACAAACAGCTCTCCTCTTTTCTTTAAAGTCAGTGGAAAAACTGGACACTTACTTAGTTAATGGATGCTTGGGGGGGAGATTTTAAAGACTGTGCTTGTGAGTAAACGTCAGCATCAGAGTCTTCCTCTGATGAAGCTAAAAGACGGGCAGCGCTGTGTTTTTGTTGTGAGAAATGGGACACGGCTTTACAGGTTTTCACTGCCTGACGTTGATTTCGAGCAGCAAGGGTAAAGAGGTCGTTCCTGTACGCGGGCGGGATAAGAAAGAAATTAACAATGACAGAATATTAACGCGGCTGCGATAACCTGCCAGCGTTATCACCAGGCCACCACACTATCTGACACGAGCACGCCATTGAAATTGTCCTCACGCCACCAGCAGCTCAGCATTTCTCTACGGCTTGATTAGAAACAGGCTGATATTCACTGGTGCTGTTATTGTATAAAACTGCAACTCATGTGGCACAAGTCTCTCAACATAACTTCTTTGTCAGCATCTGTCAGACCTAAGTGTTAGATTACTTCAGGTTGGAAAATAATGAAGGCTCCTGTTATCTTCAAATTCATTTGCAGGAGCTGCCTGAGACACCTTTTGTGTCTGATATAAGAAGAGGAAAAGAGAGAGAGATTAATGAGAGAGGAAGAGAGAGTGTGCCGGAGCGGTTCAGCAGGGACGTTTAAGCTGCTCTGTATTCAACTCCTTTTCATGGATAAAATGCTACTAATTTTAATTTACACAAGAAATAATGAGGTTTGGTGAGTGAGATAACAGATCCAAATCTGATCGGCATGTTCTGATAAGTGCATTCATATAAGCTTTGTGTGCCTCTGGTATCTGACCAATCACAATGCAGTCTAGTCTGCAGCAGGTGGGAGCGCCTACAACCTGTCAATCACATGAACAAGTTAGTCCAGTGCTTAATACCTGTAAACTAAACCAGGTGACTACCTGAATTGTGGGACTGGACTACATTTGCAGAAGGTAGTGAGTTAACTATAGTTTTTCAAGTTAAAAGACGTGCATAATTCCAGTTAGGAAGTCCACCATCATTAAACCTGCATGCATTTTTTTTTGGCCACGTGGGGGCAGTGCAACAAGCTATAAACACAACACTGATATATTTCCACCTTATAAGTTGTTATTGACTACATGTAAGTCCGATATTTACTCTCTTTTAGGTGCTGTTTTGTTCTCCACCAACTCCTGAGGGAAATATCTGAGTCTTTACCTGCTAAACGCTCCACTGTGTTCACCAGCTAGTGTCCGTTTGCTGTTTGGTCCTGAGTAGCTAGAGCGCTGCGTATTTCTCACAGCTTTTTTCACTGAAAACAGCTGGCCGGAAACAAGGTTGATGAGAGCGGTGAGAGTGAACCAAAATTGTAAAGTTGTGGTTTGTAAAACCAAAACAATGAGCTGAAAGACGCTAAAACACACACACGAGCTGAGGGGAGCTGAAGAGTGGGGTATTAATTCTCTGTAGGTTCATCACTATGAGCGACTACTTTCACATTACACATTCAGTCGTTAGATCCATTGTTAACATAAAAAGAGCAGCTTTAATGTTTACAGCAAAGAAAGAAATTAGTCCATCCCTTTTTAAAATGCTACCGCCCTTGAGCAAGGCTCTACTCTCTTTGACTAAGACATGTTAGTTGCAAACCTGTAGAAAGCACTAATGAAACAGAGGTTGGGCTTTGATAAGTTACTTACTTTTGACTCAGTGAATGCTCAGTATGTTCCAAACTATCATAGTTTCGCCAAAATACAGCTAAATACACAGCTCTCATGTTGCACTCACCCTACAAAGCTCTGTCAGAAACTGTGGATTTAGCCATATTTGGACAAAAAAGTGTTTGGAGCATAGTGTCTGAGCATATGGACAACAGAGAAGTGGATTATACTGCAGGAATGAGAGGTTTCTTTAGACAGAAAATAAAAGCTGGTGTAAAAAAAACAAATGTTTATTATTTTTTAATAATGGACAGAGATGCATTTCCCTCTGAATAGTGTGTTTTTAGCTATCTTCCTAAGCCTCTCATCTTAGGACTGGCATGTTTTTATTGGGAGGTATACTAGGTTTATCAAGTCAGACATTTCTGTAATGACACTAAGTTAAGGCTACATGCTCACTGTCCACTGTATTCCAGCCTCTTCTTCTCCTGCCTCTCACTTCAGCTCTTCATCCAGTCTCTGTCTATTGTGCAATTTCCATTCATAAACTAGCCCTTTCAACCTTTGCATCTGCGTAGCTCATCTCACTGGCACCCACCACCACCAACCCCCCCCGTTTCACCTTTGAGTCAAGAGACTCTTCACCTGGGCCAGGCTCAGGACCATGCTGACTATGGAGTTTTTGCCGTATCCTCGCAATAAAAACAATTTTGCATCTCATCTCATTTTCTTCCTGTCGCTTTCACATCATGGAAAAATTGATAAGTACTCTTATTGTGGACAGGAAATTCTTTCATGAAATTTCGTCTCTTTCCATCTCACTCTCACCCCCCCTGTGTGTAACCACACTGGAGTTTGATAGATGGGACTCTCTGAGCTTATTGTAGCAACAGAGCGTTGCTACTAAACACAGCTACACAGCTAATGTTTGCTGTTCTTAAGATAGCCAAGTCAGCACTGCAATGCTGGCTGATCTATGTTTTTATGTTTTTCATGTACACACACACACACACACACACACACACACACACACAGAGCTGTAAGCATTGTCCCCACTTTCAGCAGGTTTAACCAGTCAGGCTGTGACAGTGATGTGTAAGGCTTGGGCTTAGTCATAATAAATCCTGGGCTGAAATTGTGTGTGTGAAATGACATGGAGCTGTTGTTGCACTTCTCAGGAATTGTGTTGTGATGATTAATCATACAGTTTATAAAAAGTCAACAATAAGGACTAATTACCACCAAAATGTTCATTATGTACAACAGCCAAAAAAACGTGAACATATCCAGTTTACAACCATTTTTTGTCATCACTGGACTAATCAATTAATCAACCAATCATTTGAGCTCTAACTCTAAACATTACAGACATGTCTTAAGACATATAAAAATACTCTGGCAGGAACAATGATGTGTGCTGATATGGTTTTTCTCCAAAAAAAGTATAATTACCACATTAAAATCCTTAAAATTCCATCTACTCCTTCTCTCTCATTAAAAATTCAGAATCTATTAATATGCAAATATATTTCATTTCAGAAGATTAACTTCTGGACACAGGATGTCTCCTACTTCACTGTAAAGTCCATTCTCAGTGTTTGTGCACTGGAGGCTTCAAGTTTCTACATCACACTTGTGTAAGTTGAATATTGGACCAGGATTGGCTTCCAAACTAGTTGTGATGTCACAAATCCTGCTCTTAGGCCACGCCCCTTAAAAATCAGACTTTTAATGGGCACAGAGAAACTTCATCAGATGAATGTGAAAACAAACTGCACATACATCATTCTGCACATTGAAGCTTACATCCAACTGTAGGAACAACAAGAAAAACATATTTTTTAATGAGTATTTAATAATATTGATGTTTACTTAACGCTGTCCAAGAAGCTATTTGACTTTAAACGAGCTAACTAAGCGAAGGTATGCTAGGCTACTGTTTTAGATAGAATAAAGTTGTAGTTGTTGTAGTTTGTTTAGCTTTCTCTCTGCACAAATGAAGAGGTTTGAAGCTAGCAATATATTTCTGGATTTATTTTGAATTGCCATTTACCACAAGGGGGAGGCTGCATCTTTCCAGTTGTTCGTCACCATAGCTGAAGGCTCGGAATGTGAATACTTGGATATCAGGCTGATAGGTAGATTCTTCTTATTAATGGATTGTTTCTCTCATTGTAAGACCTCTCATTTTCTCTCATCTCAAGTGATTCCCGTATGTTTTAATGCCATTTTAAGTAGAGATGCATTGATCGATTGGCCACTGAAAGAAAGAAAGAAAGAAAATCTGCACCGCCATGTTTCTACGGTAGCCCAGAACAGACAAACCAAACACTGGCTCTAGAGAGGACCTTTCGCAAGTTTTGTGGCCACTGTAGGTTCTCTTGCACGCTTGGAGGGGGAGGGGAGGGGGTTATTCAGTTTGTTGCAATGTGCAACCTCACCACTAGATGTCACTAACCTATACACTGCACCTTTAAATGGAAAAACCCGAAATAATCTGCTTCTTTTCTGTTTTTGACTATGTGTAGCTCAAACACGTCCACGTGCTCACACACACACACACACACATTCACACAGGTTGCTCCGTGTCTCCCTAATCCTGTCAGTCCATTGGGCCGTTCCTCTCCAACGGAATGAAAAGTACATCACCATAGAGACCACATGAATGGCCTATTAGCATGAGAGGTGAGCTGAGGAGACGAGGGGAGAGACAGTGAATGAAGGAAGAGGCGGAGAGGGAGTGAAAGAGAGAGAGAGAGAATCAGGAAGAGAGAGTTTAGGATAGACAGAGTGGGAAAGAAGGAGATGCTGAGGGAGGAATGGAGCGAGAGAATGGGCTGAAGGGAAAGGAGTGAATGAATGGAGAGTGTGTTTGAGAGTGGGCAGAGGGGGAGTGGGAAACTTTAAAAGAAGTGATACACTGGTTCTTTCTCTGTTTAGTCAAGGAGGAGGTTTATTGCCATGGATAATTCTGGTTTCCTTGCCACTGCCCGTCTAGCTCTTCCCCTTTTCTCTTCCTCGCTGTCTGTCTCTCTCTCCTAGTTGTTTGTAGAGCTCCTGCAGAACTACAGCGACAGAATGGAAGCTTCTCAACCCCCTGCTGCAAAATGATTGCCCTTTTTAAATAGATCTGATGCCAATTTCACATGTCAGTCTCATGTCTGAATTTGCATTTTGCTGAGCAAAACTCGTTCTCTGCTTAGGAGCGGCTAAGATTGACACTAAAATGAGAATAGCTGGTCCACCTTAAAGGTCAGTCCGCCTTAAGTGAGTTTGAATTTGTAGTGAGCCTGATCAGGTTAGGCTAACCCATCGCTGACTAAGGGCTAACCCCCTTGACTTTTCCAGCAGTTGGGGACAAAACAGATGAAACTTTTTGTGGTCTTGAGAAGCTGCAGCATCTATTAACTGACACAGCCTGTATAACAGTACTTTGAAGAATGAAAAGGAGGATTCTGGGATTTTGATGCACTACTTGATGACTCAAAACAATTCAAAGATAACATAGGGTGTTATTGTGCTTACACAGTGTGCGAGTGAAAATCTTTAGTAGCCCTTTGATATTAATGATCATGTGAAACTTAAGCAGCTGTGCTCATAATTCACTGCTGCAGAATTATGAATATATGGGGGAACATATGCAGAATGAATATAGGGGAAACACTGCACTTTTATGTGACAGTCATGATGACACTATTACTAACATGTCCGTATCAATTTCATCATGGCACAAGTGTGAAAAAAGTTAAATACATGAGAAAAATAAGATGCATGTCGTGTTTATCTGATTAACTGACTGTAATCAGTTTCTCACATGTCATCTCCTAAGCTCAGCGAAATGAAATAAATCACCAAACCATGAAACACAACGAATGAACTGATTTAACATAGTTAGTGATTCATGTTAGTTGAATCTATAGAAATCATTTTCCTCCTTGTGGTGTGTGGTAACAGAGGTAAAAAAAAAAAAACCCAACTTAGCTTAACCACAGTAATTATTAGACAAGCTGTCTTTCTCATTTTATAGGGGAACCAGGTTTCCAGGTGTTGGGGAGTTCTACTGCATAACTGAAAAAAGTTGTGTAGTCTATTTTGGCCCCGGAGGGAGCTGTGTGAAATCTGATAAATTGTCTGAAGTGATGTCACTTGACAGTAGTAATCCTTTAAACACACTGAATGAATATGTTAGGTGAGCAAACAGGAATTAAAGAATCCATCTTGTCACTGCACTGTCAGAATAAAGAATTCTTTATCTAATCCAATCCAAACCAATCCCAAACTTCAACGGTGAAATAAGTTGTAGAATCCACCAGTGAACTCTTCTTCCCTCATGTCATTAAACTTTTCAACTCACAGCAGAAAAATAGAATGTACATATTGACCTTTAAGTGTCAGATTTGCTACAAGTGTTACAACAAACCAGCTTTTCTCTCCCTGTACAAGAGTGTATTGATGGATCAATGGAGGAATTTCTAGAATAGCTTCCATTTTGAAGTTAAGACTGTAATCTATAAACCTATGAGGACCAGAAAGCCTTCAGTGCTTTCCAGAGACACACCAGGTGAAGGTCTTACAAATTATGACGTAAACACTGTCCGTGTGATCAATAAGTGTCCTTGTTGTACAGGAAATGACTAAGACAATGTACAAGCATATGCAGCATATGCCTAAAGCTATATTTTGCTGTATTTCCAGTAGCCCTGAGAAACCTTGTGGCTGTTGTTTTTCTACTCTAACAGCAGATGAAATATTATTTCTGACAGTATAAGGACAAGGTCAGGACTTCATTACATGTCGACTGAACTAGAACTAGACTTTTAAGAGAGACTTAGAAGAAAAGAAGCAAACAATGGTGCATGAGTGTAAGTAGAATAATTTCTCTGTATCACTTTGTGGGCTTGAACTACAGTACTACATGGTTAATAGGTTTAATTTTGGGATTTTAGCAACCATGAAGGGGATTATTCTCCTTTTGAGCTCACTTAACTTTCTGTATGTAATTGAAACGGCAACATTTTGTCACAGATGAAAATGATGAAAGACATACTGTATCTATTTGCGCTAGAAGTTTGAAACCTCCAGATGAGGAATCTGCAGACAGCACAGGCTATTTAAGTGCTGACATACTGTAGCAGTGGGCACAAGTGACTCCTGGTTTATCTGGAAAAGACAGACACCGGATAGCTTTGACCTTTGACCTCCTTGGTGCCCTTTAGATGAACCCTCTAACCTACATATCCTATTAGGGTCAAGGCCATATGTGACATGAGTGGTAGACTTACGTTACTGATACTGTGACATATATGCCTTTTGTCAGGTGAAAACAGCACATGCCATTGCAGTTGAAATGCAAACGGGGAAGTGATAAATCAGGAATGTAGGATCAATGTAGCCCCTCAGGTTCCCTCAACCACTGCACCCAATCACCACTGGCACTCACACAGTGACCATGAGTATATTACATATTGACCTGAAACACCTTGGAATGTTGTCCATAGCATTGGTCCATTGAGTGCTTCATTCCCTGGCCCTCAAACTGTGTTTCCATCTCCCCACGGGAGGCAAACATTTCTAATTCTGTGGTTCCATTGATCCAGTGGGATTCAAATCAATCCTGTACTCGAGTGCAGCCAGGCTATATACAGGACGCTGTACAGTAATTCAAACTGACGAGACTGATATACTTTCACATCAAATGCATTCTGAAGGTCTTTGCTTTCTTGTTTTAGCATTATGAAGTGTCAAACGTGACTGTTCACACACTGAATGATAAACATTTGTTGACTATAACCCAGAAATTCATCAACCTTATGGCAGGTTTCATTTCTACTAATTGTAATTCAATGGAGAAAAGGCCTCAGTATGCTTCCAATAAACTAGATCATTCAAAGAGTCTCACGTCTGTCAGTCAGTCTCTGCGGATAACGGCACTTTCAGACGGTCTTTCCACGAAGACGTTCTTGGTGTCACCCAGCAATGATTGGTCTCCCCACAGATTTGCCAGGGAAATTACATCACGTTCAGCATCCTGACCCATCCTGACAGGTGCTGGGCCCTCGGCTATCTTCGTCAGACTGCAAGGCATACTGTGTATCCATGGCTAAAAGCTGTTGTAATTTTCGCTGTCGGACTGTTTATCTGTCACTTTATTAAGTTTTAATATATTTTCAGGCAAGAAAGTAACCATTTAGATCCCTAATATGTGGTCAGTTTATCCAATAACATCTTTTGGAAATTAGACGTTTTTGGAGGTGTGAGGTGCCACTGGCTGGGTGAGACCAGCCAGTGGGAGGAGCTATTTTGTGAGTCCTTGGTTCTGGAAATGAAAGTCCCATTCATTTTTCCCATAGACAAGGTGAGGTGGCTCACAGTTGGTATAGTAGTATTTAGACCCATCCACCAGGACAGGACATGCTTTCTCAGAAACTGATTTAAAATTGATAAAGCTGGTGGCCACAACATCAACCTATAGGGTTAATATAGTTTCATTGTTTGGGAGATTCCTTTGTTTCTGTGTTCACTATCAATGAGGATATTGTTTAAAGAAAGGTCTGAGTACGGATTACAGAATGGGAGAACCAGCATCTATGACACCATTTGTTCAAAATGACTTATTTCCTTCTTTGGTACCACATGGTAACATCTGTATTGGAATGAGATAAGGTAAAGCCCCAACCATCCCTTGGATAATCCAGGCTGATGACTCGTACAGGTCAGAATAACTATTTTAGGACAGTGCTGAGAGACATTCCTCAGGAAGGGGCTGCCCTCCCCGACGACCCCCAACTTGTAGACCCATTGCACCCCTTCACACCCCCACCCAGCTGCTCCACTTTTAGCCCTGGCTCCAGTGAGGTGAGCGAGTGGGGGGCGGGTGCATAAGAGGAAATGGGCAGGGGGGTTGCTTCCAGCAGGCCATGCGGGTGGGTGTGTGCCTTCCCACTGTCACTGTCCGTCTAAAGGCCGGTTCACTTTCCCCCTCTGAAGTCAGCCAGTCAGTCAGTGGTCCAACCAGCCAAACAGCTGCTCAGTCAGTCACTCTGCGGAGAAAGTGGAGACTTCAAGAATTAGACCAAACACTTCCAACCACAGATTTTCTCTTAGGTGGAGGTGCCGGATTCACCCGTTACTGACGCCAAGATGACTCGTGACTCGTAAGTTTCTGGATGTGATTGGCGGGAGCTACTGTGGGATTTAGGGGTAGAAAGATTGCAGTAGGTCATTCAAATGAAATGAGACTTGATCGTCTGTATTAAATATCTTCCCTTCACTTAACTTCAGTATTATCACCTACAAAGCAGGTTTAGCATTTACAATACAGGCTCTGAGGGATCTTAGAAGCCGGCTTATGATTGAGGATTAGCCCTGTCTTTCTGTACGCCTGCCTGCCTTTCTACCCGTCTATCTGCTCTACTGTTCATCTCTTTTGCCTCTCTTTCCACTCAGATGAGAAACTAGCTTTAGCTTTTAGCGCCTTTCGCCTATTCATTCATTATTCGAATCCCCTGCCTAAAAGAGCCTCTCTCGCTAGCTTTTATATTTATAGAACAGCAGTGGCTGTAAATTTCTCAGGGTCCAATCAGAGGGAGTCTCTAGCTCAGTCACAGGATATGATTCGTCTCGCCATGAGGTGATGGGACACTTTTCCTTTTGCTGCCTTTGGAGCTGCAGTTGTATCTCCAAGAGGATGTTTGCGGACTTGCTCCCTTGAGTTATTGTAAAAGTGTATGTTCATGATGGGGGGGGGGTGGTTTATGTCTGTGAAGGTAATTTCCCTACTGTAAGCAAATTCAGCATCTGCTAGAAACGGCGTGAGCTCAACGGAGGAGTCAAGGAATCCGTTTGCTAGATTTTTTTCTCTGCCTTGTGTTTCATATGTAAATAGATGATGCTGATCTGTAAATATCTGCAATCCCAGCACGTCTCTCCCGTAGCTGAATTATGTTTTCAGTTATTCTTTGTCCAGCACGACGTCCCCTCCTTCATAAAACTGCAGTGTTGACTTAGCGTCCGTCTGCCATGTCACCTGTTGTGTCGGTCTTGCTGCCACGCGGGGCGAGTTCACCCGGCAACAATGACATCATTGTCCAGACTGGACAACAGAAGCAGTGCAGGTCAAATGACAGCAACACAGAGTTATGCTGCTGTCCCACAGAGAGAACTGAAGCGTCTCGCTGTCTGTGCTCCGTGGTCTTGAAGGATGATTTTAGTCCGATGTTTCCCGGATTGTTCTGAGACAATGTTGTGTTCTATTCATAGTATTCATTTGTGGAGCGTAATGATTGGATAAAACTAAACAAACAAACAGATATTCATATTGAATATGCTGTATTTGGGTACATTATATCAGCTTGTTTTATTGTGGTTGGATGCAGGAAAAGCAGATGTGTAATTAATAAAATGAATGATAGCTGAATTCCATTTGGATGCTTCAGTTTCAGGGTCATGGTATGGCACATGCTTGCTCACTGTCACACTGTCTTGGCTTTGTGGGACACTTGAATATATTTGAATAAACAGAGCCATGTTTTATGATGTTAGTAACACCTGTGCTTTTCCTACTAAGTCAAACTGTCTGCTGTGAAAAAAGGCCTGTCGTGTATACTGACAGTTGCATGGCTTACTGGGGTGGAACCATCGTTAATGTTATAAATGACACCTGTGCTGAAGCAGCAAGTTTGTCATCAGTCCACCCTCACTCATCTTGTCACTGAAAAAGCATCCTGAACCTCCAAGTGACTACAAACACAAATGGAACCAATCAGCAAAAATGATAGTTATTCCAATGTTCACTTGTATTGAAAGGCTTCTCATATATCTGTTGTTTCTGGCCATAGGCCTGCTCACTATTGGACACCCACAGCAGATGGTCTATGGCCAAAAACATCCTGAAGGTCACTGGAAGCTGAATTGAATCAATTTAGATTCAGGTTTTAATTTTTTAACCAAAATCAAAAACTGTGCTACCACAGTTTTGAGTGGCAGTCTGGTTAATGTTTGAACCGCTGGAACCTGAGAATGAGATGAACAGCATATCAGAAAAAAAGCAACTTGCTCGAAATACTGGAGATTCAGAACTTTTAAACTGATTGATAGATTCTTACAACTGAAAATGACCAGACATGGCTAGATTGTTTCAATAGAGAAAACTCGCCACTCTGTTGGTCTTGTTTATCTACAAAAACACATTATCCACTCATAATTGTAGAGTGATGTCGCAGAGCAACGTCTCTTTTACATGACAAATGATGTTTGGCCAAACACAGACTAATGCTGGCAGAAGGCACATTACCCACATAACAGCCAGCCAGTTTTCATTTGCCTTTTCTTGCTTAACTTATTGGATTAGAGCTAATGTTCAAGCAGTTAGTTGGTGGAAAGAAAATGAAACAATTTGACAATATAAGTCATTTTTCAAGCATAAATGCCAAACATTTGATGGCTTTAGGTTATCAAATGTGAGAATTTGCATCTTGGGCCTACTTTATATGATAGTAAATTGAATATTTTTGGGTTGTGGACTGTGCTTTAGCATGTTGCAATGGGCCCTAGGGTTAAGAATAGCTAGCTGCAGTAGATATATATCAATGCTGTATCGATATATATCAGTGCCAGCTAAATATGAGTGTTTGCTGATAAACCGCAGCTTGATTCAAAACAGAATCATCTATCAGAACCAAACTCTAACAGAGACAGGCTTGTATAATAATATGTATTGTATGCTAAATTTGTGTGAAAAATGAAAAATATTGCAATTGATAACCACAATTGATGTGCCCTCAAAGTGTTACTCTCCAGATGTTTGCAATGACAGGTGTAATTTCTGCTTTTATTAAAGAGAGCACAAGTCCTTTCCAAATCATATTTTCTCAGCTTGTAACATTTTATTCCAATAACACACTTCCCCTTTCTCATGTCTCTTTCTGTTGAGTGATTCACCTGCTACGCCGACACCGACACACCTGCCAGCTGACTGTTGGCAGTCTTGTTGTATCGCCTTTTGGTCTCATATCCAAGGAGAAGTATGTCATACAAGATGAATCGCTGGCACAAGAGATAACAGAAAACGCTGCTTTGCTTAACTGCTTCCCTCCCGACGGGATCAACATTCAAGGCTACTTTTTTTTTTTATCTCAGATGCTGCATCAGTGTAATCGTTCCAGCACTTGTGCGATAGTCAAGGTTAGAGCCACACCTTCGTTTCACATTCAGGCCATGGATGAAGAAGTGAAAAAGATTATGAGGAGAAACAAAAGCCAAACCGGCACATGAGCTTCTGCCGAGTAATATCTGTTTCAGGTCTTTCTCCTTGGTGTGCTCTCATGTAAAATGATCCGCCTGCCTTTCAGTGTACCTGAAAGCATCCTGTGGGAGTTATGAAAGGACAAAGGCTGTTTGTCTTGCACGGTAGTCTGGTCAGTTTTGCTATGTAGGCAGTAATAAGAAGCTCTCTGTCCATCGTGTTCTCACACTACCTGTTGTGTGAGAACTGTAACCATATCATGTATCATCAGGATCCCTTTGTTTCGAATAAAATGCACTATTATTGTCACAGCACCGGCACTGTCTTATGGACACACCTTCCCGTCAGTTTTGCTGCACCTGTCTGCCACTTGATAGGGAACTTATTAGCTATGCATGTGCCCTGAGACACGCAGTTACCTTGGAGCAGACAGGGCCCCACTGTCCTGCTCAGGGACAACAAATGATGGACCTCACTGTCACCTGATGATCTACTTTATCTTTGTCCATGTTTAAAGGTCATCCAGTCATCAGGAGACACTTAGATTAAACTATATCCTCCTAATTAAAGAATCTTTGGCGGTATATAAGCTGCCTTTTCTTTTGAAATCAGGCTCCGTCTTGTTGTCCAACTTTCTTCTTCCTATTCTTCTCTTCTGTCCTTATGTTTTCTTTTTTTTTCTTCTTCATTCCTCATTCTCTTTCTGTCTCTTCACAGCCCTCCCTTCATCTTTCTGTTTGTTTTGTCTCTGTTCTACCGTGCTGTCTCCCTGCCTCACCGGTCCGCCTGCTCATCTCGTCTCTCTCCGCTGTCGTCCCTGCGTGCTCTCCAGTCATCGCAGGAAACCGCCTGACACCCCGGCAATTCATCTTTCTCTATGCTCACTTTGCCTAAAATAAGGCTATCTTTGTTGGACCATCTGTTTTTTTTTTCTTTTCTTTTCTCAGTAACTCCCTCTGTCTCATCACTAGTTTGGTTAAGGTGGTCAGTGTAGTCATTCAAGATGATTTGTATTAATTCAAGCAGTCCAAACACCTTTACAGTGATACAGTACTCGATACAGTGAGAGTGTTGTTTGTAGAGTTGACGTTGCTAGGCTAACAAGTTTTTGCTTATCTGTGTACAGTCAGAGTGAGTCAGCCCCCAAATGTCCAATCCAGTCCATCCTACAGGACTTACTTATTGGCTTAAAGTCAGAAATTGCACATTGTCTCTTCAGTGGCCAAGAAATCTGATATCACAGAATGTCATGTTAGAAGATGGCAAACTCTTCAGAAAATGTTTGTGTAGTCCACAAACTGACTGCTTATCACCAGTGTGGCTGAACAGGCAAAGAAAAGAATGGCATCTCTCTCTCTCTCTCTCTCCGATTACTCAGCTGTAGTTGTTGTTTTTCTTGCCTGCTGTTTCAAAAAGGACTGCTGACTTGTCTGATGATGTCATCTCCATCCCTCAGTACCACCCACCCACACACACACACACACACACACACACACACACACACACACACACACACATTAAGAAGAGGAGGCTGTTTGTGGAGTTTAATTAAAGAGGAGGGCTGACAGTGAATTATCGTCCTCTCAGCGGGACTCGGTCAGGGGCCGTTTAAAGACAGTGTTGATAACACACGATGTCATGTTTGTGTTGGCAGGAATCAGAACGCAGAGAGAGGAAGTCTCTGATTAGATACTTGCTTTATTGTGATCTTTACGTATGTTAATTTTAATCTCTTTGCGTATTTGATCTGAGTCTTAACACTTTGACTGCCAAATTGAGTGTCCAGAGTTGATCTTACGATGGTGACCTGTCAAAGTGACACCTTTGACACTGACTAGTAGCATGTTAGAGGGTCTACTTTCTTGCTCTTTCATAGCCCCCTGAGAGACATCATCACCCAGTGCAAATGCTCCATAACTGCACTATACAGTATGTTAAAGTATTCAAATCAAAATTTAAATTATTCAATTAAAACAACTATTTGAATAAAGCAGGAAGCATGAAAATGTTGTTGTTGTTACTTTGTTAGTCTATATAAGTATTTTCACAAATTAAATCACAGTATCTTTATGTACTGTATCCAGAGCTTTTGAATGTGTTGTGTGGGAATATTAGCTGGTGCTATATGAACAGTGTGTGTGTGTGTTTGTGGCATCTGAGCCACCTGTGCCCTGCAGCCTCCTGCAGAGACACAACCTGAAACGGCATCAGGCCTCAGGGGCGAGAGGACATGTCGCTGCTCACCTCCACCTCTCTCTCCTCCCGCTGCCTTTGTTTCTATTCACCACATTTTAATAAATATAAATGTGTTAAAATGAAAGGATCAGTCTATATTAAATGTTTTATTTTATTAAGCTACATAACAGTTTGGATTTTTATTATAGCTACGTTACAGGCTGTCTCTCTGTCAGTGAGGTTATTTTTTTTGTAAGGGAAAACAAGCATCAGTGGAGCTTTGAGGTGAGATGATTTTGTTACAGTACAGTCAGGTAGTTGTGTCGAAACTGAGCTGCTGCTGTCAGCAGGTACACAGCTGTTCCAATTGCAGAATGACCGCACCGCGTCCTCACGTCCTCGGAACTTTGTACTCCTGAGTCCAACCTGCCAAGTCTGAACTTGGCGTGCTTGGTATTGAGAAAGGCTCTCTGTCAAATTGGCTTCAGTCAGAGCTTGGCGCACTTCCTCTAGCCTTTCATACACGCTGCAGCTATATACTAGGTTTTGACCTAGTCTTGTTAGAAGGGATGCTAGCTGTAGTATTAGAGCATGACTGATATATTGGATGATATCATCAGCTTATTGCAGGTGTATGGGTAGTGACATAGACTGTATATTGACCAGTATAAATTGTGTGTTGGTGGGATGAACATCATCTTTACATTGTTTACTCTGTAGACTCTTGTTTACAATATTTCATAGCAAAGTCACAATGAAATACCCTGAAAGATTACTGGAGCATCTTAACTTTAATGCAGTGCATGCTGGGAATGCCTGCTAATATGTTAACAATGTTTATAAATAACTTAATCTGATTCGTTAAGAAATCCATTAGACATTCAGTCAACTCATTATTTCATTTTAAGACCGACGTTGTGAAAGTAATAACGAGACAATTTAAATGTGAAACTACAAACGTATCTAATTACATGTATTTAATAGCAGGTGAGCCAACTGTCAATCACAGCTGTCAATCAACGCCCACACAGCAAACGTTATTAGTGAACGACCACCAGCACACTGGAATGAAGCGATTGAGACCATAATGGCTCGTTGAAAGTATTCAGTATTCCTATAGAGAAGTTAAGGCTTTCTGAATGGGAGTCAGTTAGAGCATCCAGCGGCCATCGGTGGCACATTAAGTTACTTCCGCGCTGCCTTCAGCCTCAAGCTGTTGTAGTTGTCACTTGATATAAAGAAAACATGGAGTGAACTTTAAAAAAAACAAGTTTTCCTGCATCCTACAACCAAAGAACACAAGTTAACAGAACTATTGATCCGTCAGTCAGGTTCTGTTGGTACAAATTACAAAGCCGAGTTTAAAACTCAGACTGTGAGGAATTGGAGCCCAGTAGTAAACTGTGGCACAAATCAAGCTCTTATGCATTTATAATAGACGTTATGATGGAAGACTCAGCTCTCTCTCTCTCTCTGTCCTTCTGTCTCTCCATCCTCTTCTCCCCCCCCCCCCCCCCCCCCCATCTCTTCCTCCTCTCCTCCCTCGCATCATCTGTGCCGCTAAAACAGGCAGGAGCTTTATTACAGGTGCCTCACACCGCTCTCTCATCTTTCCCTCTAATTGATTGTAATAGCTCTTGATGTGTGCGCGGTGTTTGGACAGCTTTTGACTGTGTGCTTAACCCAAGTGTGACAAACCGCTCTCGTCGCAGACCTTTAATCCGTCACGGCCCGTTTTCCCCCGGGGGGCAGGTTCCGCTTGCTTTTTAAAAAGTCTTTTTTTTTTTTTAATAGTTCCGTGCATTAGTTGAGCAGCTCTGTGTATTTCCGACTGAGGGTAGAATGTGTGTTAGCAGAAGTAAGGCATTGTCACTAAAAATAACTCAAATCCTGCAAATGTCTCCTAGCTGTGTTTAATAATTATGATCACATCATTAAGCAAAGTAATGAGGAAAATGTTCACATTAGTATTTGCCCAGATTTCATTCAGTTTGGCAAGTCATGTATATGTCGTAAAACATGCCTCCAAACAAGCTGTAGCAATCATTTTTTTAAAGCCGTGGCGTTATCTACTATCTCTACTACCCTTTATGATGATTTAAGCGCTAACGGAGTGATTGAAATGTGTTTGTGTGTGTAGGTGTACCCGTGTCAGTCAGTAATGTGTTGTGCCGAAGTCTCAGTTTAAGCACAGCGTCAGCTCAGTTTGTCAGCGCGCACGTTAATGTGCTGAGCAAAGACACAAATATATATCTCTCCTCAAGCCCTCGTTGTTCCGACCTCTGAGAGTTGGGTACAGCCTCCCCTCGCAGCCCTCTGTGTGTGTGTGTGTGTATATGTGTGTGTGTGTGTGTGTGTGTTTGCTCTATCCTGTGCCCTACCCTGAAAACACAGTGCACGCCAGCATTGGCACATGCCTGATCTGATTTCACGCCTATCCAGCCAGCTGTCCAACGGCGAAAGAGGAAAAAAACCAGCCTTTATGTCGAACATTCGTAGTAATTACATCAACCCGTGAATTAGTTAGTAGCCTTCACTGCGAATCACAAGTTTTAATTCAAACCCTGGAAGAATCATGTGCTGGTCAACAAGTCGATTATTTGTCAGTGACAGCTGCATGGAAAGACACACGTAAACACCAGCACCACTGTTGCATTCGTCGGACTCGGAAAAATCATGTGCGACACCACAAAAATGTACTTTTATTACTATTTTTTTTCTCATTTGGTTTTCTGAAGGCATAGTACATCTACATTATAGTTATTAGGCTGTCACCATGCTTGTTAGTATTAAGGATGTGTACATATTACACATCACGCTTTGGTTGTTAATAGTGTCGTGTTTGCTTCATCATTCGCCTCATTCTCAAAGTTGTTTGTTTGTAGATGCTCTCCAGAAGGGTTAGAATACTCTGAAATATCCATCAGGTTCGTCGGATCCGACCCGCCAGCGCTCTGTCTTCATCTCTCAGTAATTAATACGTTTCACCTTCACATCACCCGCTCGCTCAATGACATTTTCACTGCACACAAAACAGCGACGAGGTGAAAGCGCCTCACAAGCTGCTCTGTCATCGTCGCTGTAGTTAGATCATGCTGAAAGCTAGCGTGTGAAGCTTTATAACGCTCACTCAAAGTCCTTGACATAAACAAAACAAAACATAACAGAGGGAAAAAAATGGCCGACAAACTCCCCAAATTACCATAAGAGTTGGCATAGCAACCACAAAAACTCATAAAGGGTTGCAGCACAGTTAATATTAGCACAGTGGGGAAAAAGCCCAAATGTTAAGCTGACAACACCCTAAAAAATGTAGTTAAAGTATTGCAGTAAAAGTGACTGATATATTATTATATATGACATCATTAGATTATTAATAGTGAAGCATCAGTGTTAGAGCAGCATGTTACTGTTGTAGCTGCTGGAGGTGGAGCTAGTTTCAACTACTTTATATACATCCATCCATTTCCTTTACTGCTTATCCTCTAGAGAGTCGTGGGGGAGCTGGAGACAATCTCAGCCTACATTGGGTGAGAGGCGGGTACACACTGGGCAGGTAACCAGTCAATCACAGGGCTGACATATAGTATAGAGACACACTCACATTCACAGCTACGGGCAATTTAGAGTTACCTATTAACCTGAGCGGCATGTTTTGGTCTGTGGGAGGAAGCCGGAGTACCTGGAGGGAATCCACACAGGCATGAGGAAAACATGCACAGTCAACACAAAAAGGCTCCAGCCGGCCGGTGGGTTCCAACCCAGAACCTTCTTGCTGTGAGGTGACAGTGCTAACCAACCACTGCACCACCTGCAGAGGGAGGGAAAGTTTTTAGAGCAGGGCAATTAATCATATTTTATTTTCAGTTATGATTTGGGCTTCCAAAGATTATGAAAACAAGATAATCGAGATCAAACGATTATTGTGCCGCATTCAGTTTCACAATGATGCTCTCATTTTGCATCATAAATCCAGTGCATTGTGTGTGTCGGAGCAGCCGGGCGGTGCAGTGAGAGACACACAGGCAGAGCAGAGCTCAAATGTTCAATGGTGGAAACTGACTTATTTCGACATTTGCAGGCCACTTTGTTTTAGATTCAGTCAGACTTTGGATTCTATCGTTTTAGATATGAGGACGCTTCCCTCCGTGTAACGATCTCTCCTTTCTTCCAGCTGCTCGGCGCTGTGCTTTCTCTGTCTGCAGTCTGTTATTGTGCCACATGTTTGCTTGAACAAAGCTGATTAGAAACCTGGTTACACGAACACACGGCAGAGAAATCGCTGTTCTCCAGGGAGTAAAATCTACTTGTGGAAATCAGGTTTCTCTGATCCCGTACTACTTACAGAAAGCAGGTTTCTCGTTCATATGACAGTTAAGGAATCAGCTGTAACCTGGTTACTGAAATGCATGTAAACACACTGATTTCTGTCAAAACTCTTGTTTCTCAGAGCACCATGATGAATGATCATTTTATTATTGATCACTCTCCACATGACATGCATCTTAATAATCACTGCAATAATATGATCTCAATTATTTGGATCTAATTTATTTAGATTTATTATTTTTATATATTGAATATATGTTTAATAGTTTTCAGTAGGTTGTGGAATAAGTTGATCTTATTTATTTAGGTTTATTATTTTTATATTATTAATTTAATTATATATATTATATAGTATATATTATTTATTTATCCACTGTGAAAAAGACAAGTTTTTTTAAAAGTTCACTGAATGCATGATGTTTCCAAAGTCAGTGAGTAATTGTGTTAAATAATTGTGATCTCAATATTGACCGAAACAATCATAATGGAGCAGCCCTGCTGTGCCGCCTTACTTTATATACAGTTAGACCATAAATCAGCATAAATAGCTGTCAGCAGGTGACCCCGAAACCGAGGTACATACTGAAGCGTGACTACTCCAGTATGTACTGTATGTTTTTATTCAGCTCAGTGGCGATTGATTACATCTGAAATGGAAAGAATGAAAGTGAATTGCAGTGTAGGCACACACAAACAAACCCTCAACATGCTCACAAATGCACCATATATAGATAGTGAATCTAAAGCCTCGCAATGTTGCCACACGTGTCGGTGTGCTGTTGAAAAGGAGAATCCCCCCCCCCCCCCCCATGTCACTACTGCATGTTTGACAGATGCCAGGAAACGCTCAACTAATCCCTGCTCCACTGCCACCAAACATCACTAATTCTGGCTGCTCATTCTTCCCAACTCTCTTAGCATATTTATCTCAGAGCCAGTGAGAGAGAGAGAGAGAGAGAGAGAGAGAGAGATGAGTTGGGTGGGTGTGTGGCGAGTTAGAAATAGAGAGAGAGAGTGCGAGCGCATGGAGAGTCGCACAGATAAAAGCGGAGCGAGGAGCTGGGAGGGAGGAAGGGAGGAGGGAGCCGACGGACAGATGAAAGAGGGAGAGATCAAGTGGGAGACAAAAGGTGTGAGATAGATGCACTGTAGGGAGCGAGGCGAGAGAAAGAAAGGTGACACAGAGAGCAATAGAAGAGAAATACCCCCCCCCACCACCACCTCCCCTTCCCTCCCCTCCCCTCCTTGAACCTTCCCGAGCTGAGCCGTGCTGCGTGATACCACCGCGGTGATTTCCCCCCTAACAGCTCCCCCAACAGCCTCCGCCACGGAGCCCAGAGAGCGCGAGCCGTGCAGGAGCGGGAGCCTGTTGCCTGGATACCCCTGCTGTCGCCACCACGGCTAAAAGCCAGGATTGAAGCGCGTGTGTGTGTGTGTGTGTGTGTGCGTGTGTGTGTGTTTGCTGGCTGGTGCCGCTGCCATGGGAAAAACACAGCTGGTTGACTGTCTGGATGGCTCACTGGCTTTCTCGCTTGCTGGCTGACTCGCTGACATCGCACGTATGAATAAGGAAGGAATCACCCTGATACGGGGGCTTTGACTAGAGGAGGTGGGAAGCAAGGGGGTGGGGGGGGTGGGAGGGCGGGGAGGGGAGGGGGTGACTGCTTTGATGATGAAGAAAACAGTTTAGTAGAGAGGGAGAGAAACCAGAGAAATCACCTTGGCTACCGAGCAAGAGAGAGGAAGCTAAGGGAGACGAGAGCCAAACACAAGCGAGGGCGAGGAAGGGAAGGTTTTGTAAGGGGAGAAGTAACGCAGGCTGAGAGGGGAGAGAGGAGTGGGGCTGGCTGGGGGGGGGGGTGGAGGTAGTTCAGCAGGAAGGGGGAAGGTAACAGCTAGCAGGCTGTGTGGAGCCATGCAGATCCAGTCTTCTGGTCCACAGTCCAAAGCCTCCAGCTTCATCCTCACTCAGAGATGTATGCTGGCCTCCAAAATGGAAATCCACCGGTACGTACCTGCTGTCAAGAGACATTCAAGTGGGTTCTTCTTCTGTTGTGCTCATTCTATAGGAACCTTGTTTTCTTAATTGCCACTTCTGTTTATATCACTGCTTGTTTTTCAATGAGCTTCCAAGGCCTCACGTCTCACGAAGTAGTCTTTCTGTTGATGTCGATAGTAGTGTTTTATTATCAGACCACAAAAGGGGGAAATCTCAAGCCTTTCAAATGTAAACAGTATTGTAGAGCCTTTTCTTTATTCTTAGCTGATGTGTTACACTATAAAATTTTAAATAGACCGACCTGACCATGCCTGCTGTGGAGCAGCCTTGCCTCTGCAGTATTAACTGTAACATATTGCACGTAGAACTAAGAGCATTTTCAAACCTATAATGTGTTTGCTCTGGTTCGGATCAGTTGGTAAAGTGAGTTGGTAAACTTGGTTCAGTTTCTTTTAACACCAACCAAACAAAACCGAACCAAAATGTATCGCTGAAACTCCAGTGAGAACGTTCTCTCCGCTCACTGGTCAGATGTGTGTCTGCGGCAGGAGCCCGAACATAAACAGGAAGAAGTTACATAATCAACATACTTTGCTGTCAGTCCAGGTTGGACATCAATTATTCTCCAGCTGGTTGTTAGCAACTGTTGATTTTGATCATCTGCATCCCAGCATGCAAAGCACACCTGGCTATGGGAGATGCTTAGATTAGCTTAGTGGCACGCCAGTATTCAGGGTGCTAGTGGAGGAGAGGTTGTCTAATGTAAAGGACTGGGGTCTGTTAGTCACACAGTCCAGAGTCCAGTTGCAGAGGGATGTGCTGATGCCAAGCTGGCTCAGCTTACAGATCAGCTCGGAGTTAAAAGCTGAACTAAAGTCCATGAACAGCATTCTAACGTATGTTGAGACTGTCCAGGTGGATCGGGGCAGAGTGGAGTGCCGTGGAGATGGCGTCCTCTGTTGACCTGTTGCAGCGGTAGGCAAACCGGCGTGGGTCCAGTGTAGCAGGCAGACAGGATTTCACGTGTGAAAGAACCAGTCTCTCGAAACGTTTGGCAATGATGGGGATGAGTGTGACAGGACAGAAGTCATTCAGGGCTGTAGCAGTGGAGTGCTTTGACACGGGAACAGGATGGAAGTGGTCTTGAAACTCGTGGGGACAACTGCCTGGGTCAGGGACAGACCGAAAATGTCCATAAAAATCTCAGGCAGCTGTTCTGCACGGGCTCTAAGCACGTGGGCAGGTATTCCATCAGGGCCAGCTGCCCTCCGCGTGTTCACCTTGCTCTGGGTAGAGCAAAGATCTGAGGTGGAGAGTATGAGAGGCTGCTCATGGGGCAGTAGATCTGCTTTGAGGATGGCCTCCTTATTTCCCCCTCAAATTGAGCGTAGAAGTAGTTCAGCTCATCGGGGAGGGTGGCAGAGCTGGTTGGGGTGCAGTGCTGGGTGGTTTGATGTCTGTCATTGACTGTATGTATTGCCACATGTGCTGGCGGTCAGAGGAGTTGCTCTTCAGTCTGCTGTTTGTAACTGTGTTTAGCCTGTGAGATTCCCCTCCTCACATCGGCCCTGGCTGAGCTGAGAGCTTCCCGGTCCCTGTGCAGAGTACGCCTTGTTAGTTGTGTCAGATCGAGGTCGGATCATGTTTTTACCACAAACAAACCGCTTCCTCTAAAGGGTCTGGTGCGGTTGTTTTGATCAGCACCTGAACATGATTGCTGTGTTCAGATCTGCCCAAATGAATTGTATGAAGGGCAAAGAACATTGGACACGGACATTTTTTTTTCTTAAAAAATGATTCAAACCGATTATCAAAACAGTGTGTGATTAATTTAATAGCTGGCAGCTAATTGATTAAATATTGCAACAATGAGATTAATGTTGCAGAATGGAAACAAACTTGTATTACAAGACATATAAAACCACGGCTGTAGTGATCATTATTAAGTGTGAGTCATTCTGGATCTGCTGCATTTAATAAACTTAATGCACAGCACTTAAAGTTACAAAGTACTAAAAAGGTACAATATGGATAATAGCTGCTCATTCCACATGATTCATGCTCCGAGCTCTTTATTTAAAACCTACTTGCAAATACAAGATTCAGACATCGTATCAGATTTATTAACAGTGAAGAAACTTTTGTTTTCTGGCAGTATCATATTTAAATCATGGGGGTTTTTTTGTTTTGTAGCTGTGCAAGGAGGTTGTTCCACTTTGAGTCGTCTCTCTCAAGGATTTCCCTTCTCATGCCTGCGTGCCTGTGTCTCCCTGAGGGCTGGGTTAAGATACAGCTAACCGCATCACTAACTTCTACATTTAGCTGCTGTAACATAACGTTAAGCAAGGAGACGCTGCTTAATCATCGATGCACTTTGCTTAAATGTCATAAAACATCTTTATTGGGCCTAGCGGGGGCAAACGTAATGTTCACTTTAACTAATTGAAGGATGGCCTTCAGTAAAGAAAAGGTGTACGCTCGTAATCTAATCTCTCATCGTGTCTGTAACGGCCTGCTGGAGCATGAGACCGTCCTTCAGCCAGATGACCTGTGTTCAGATTCACTGCGTCACTGTCCTTTAGCAAGTTACTGAATGTACCAGCTCCGGGGATGATTGTCTGTAGCTGACTGCTGACCTCCCTGTGGACAAAGTAAAAAAAAAAAAAAAAACAACAACACAATAACCCTGCAGGATTAGTCAAGCGTTGCATTTCATCAAGCGACTATATTTCCGAGCAGCCACCACTATTTAGTATCTAAAATTCTAGGTAAATAGAGGCTGGTTACATGCCAGTGTGGGGTGTAGAATTATCAGACTTACTGTAAAACCTTCTCTAGCATTTGGCTGCTTGATATTGGCAATCTCACTGTTTTTATTTCTCTGTTGATTTATAAGGAGGGGACATTTCACCTGAGTTTCCTTCTCTTTTTTTTTTCAAGCCAAAACCAAACTGGCCAAATTGGGCTAATGCTAATGTGATCAATTCAGTAGATTTTTTCCTGAGAAGAGAGGAAAGTAGGAGACTCAGCAACATCCACTGAGAGTACAAGCAAAAACTGAAAAATGGGATTTAAACATTAGGAAAGTACGATGTTTGTACATTTGGTTATTGTAAGGATAAATCATACAGATGATACGTTGTTATATGGACTTAATATTGAAAAAACAACCCAGACTGCTTAGGAAATCAGAACAAAATCTCATATTTCACCAGACACTCTGTATCCCCTTTCATTAAGTCTTAGCCATTTTGTTATTAGCTTGATGGATAACGTGAGCTTTGTCAGTCCTTCCCGGTTTGTCTGTCTTTCTGCATGAACAGCATATTCTGTCTCATGCCCAGACTAATGAAAACCAGTGTTCTCTGTGTGTGTGTGTATGTGTGTGTGTGTGTGTGTGTGTGTGTGTGTGTGTGTGTGTGTGTGTTATGTACTAGAGTGAGAGGTGATGGATGGCTAACGTGGTTTGCCTTGGATCAAAAAACGCCACCACAAACGTACACAAACACTCACAGTATAATCTGCAAATCTTTCCACCCCATGCCGGTGTTTACATGTAAACACAAGCAGCTCAGGCTACATTTAAGCAAAACTCATTAGCGCTAAAGATGTTCATTTCATTCCCTTAGAAAAAAAACAGTGTTTTTTTTTTAAACATTAAAAAACGCAGCAATGAAACAAGGTTGAAATTAAAAGCAGAAGTGTTCTTTGTAGAGGAATGTAAACAGTATAAAAACGCAGTAAAACTGTACTTGAAAATTATTGATACTTGAGGACACTGAACAGAAAAAATAGCAGAATTAAACTTTTGAAAACCTATGAATGTATGTAGATATCAACTATAACAAGTTACAATAACAAAATTCACAATAATCCTTGGAAATCATTTTATATTGACACACAAAGTGATTTGTTGACATTTCTTTAAACTGGATTAGAGCCGCAACTAACGATTATTTTCATTATCCTTTAATCTGTCGACTATTTTCTTGATTAATCAATTTGTTGTTTGGCCCATGGTCCACTGTTTTGCAGAGCCCAAGGTGACGTCTTCAAATGTCTTGTTTTGTCCTCCAAAACCTAAAGATACTCAGTTTACTGTCATAGAACACCAAAGAAACCAGATAGTTGGCAACTAACTAATTAATCGACTTATATCATACTTATATGATCAAGCTAATCAAACCAACTTGACTGGACAGATTTAATTTCAGATATCAACCAGTCACATATTTGATAAGTATGTTTTTTCTTTTGTGTGTGTTAATGAAAGGCATAGGTTTGACTGTGTGTACGGCTCTATCCTATTCAGGCGTCCCCGTAAACCATGATAGTGAAGACAGTGAGCCAGCGTGTGCTATACAAGGACCCTGAAACTGAAGCAGCTAAATGGAATTCAACCATCATTGATTTTATTATTTACATCTGTGCTTTTCTTACTGTGAGATGTTGAAATATCTTGTGTGACAAAGGCATATTCTATTCTTCAGGTTACATCCAAGAGCATTTTTAATGATTTAAAAAAAAAAACAAAGGCACAAGTCACTTATGGTTCCCCACAAGGGACAAACCTCAGCTTCATTCACATGTGAATATTTGGTAACTGAACAGAATTTCACAGCTATTTTATGAAGGGAATTTTACCTCAATCCACTGTTTTGTTCAAACTGCGGTTTAAACAGGCCCGTACAGTTATTCATCTGAAGGCTCCGATTGTTGGTCGCCATGGTTATATACGAGGAGTGAAAGCTGACTGCTGCTCGGTCCGGTCCAGACCTGCTCTCCTGTCAATGTGTCCCCTGTCCCAATGTGAATGGGAACGTGATTGGACTCTTGTAAAATGTGCCAGGCTCCCAGTAAACACGCAGGCTGCACTCTGAACACCCTGCAAACACAGCTGTGTGTATGAGTGTATGTGTGGTGCTGATGCATCGTTAACATACATGATGACCTGATGCGTTTGCATGCACACTGCCACACACACTCTGTCCATAGAGAAAACAGAAGCTGGAGTGTGTTGGTGCCATGTCCCATAGGTTTTTACAGTATATGTGAATGAGATGCATGCAACCTTTTTATTAGTCTCTGGTAGGTTTTTAGGAGACTTTTTTGTATTTTTTTAGTAAAATTTCATCAGGTGAAACATCTTCCCTCCTCTTTTTTTACTCTCAGTTTGGAGGATAGTTGTTCCTGGTTATTGCTTGTCTACTTGAAATTACCTCCACTTTCACCTCCTGCTTTCTTCACTGATAAGTCAACAGTAAAAGTCTGCCGAACATGTCTTACACCTACTCTTTGAATTGTTTGTGACCCATTTGTAATCCATTTGACAAAGCGTGCCATTTTATTTAGTAAAAGGTCAGACGGGCTTGTTGTCAGGATTCACACTCTACACTCCAGGGGGTGATCACAATGATGTTGGTTACCATGGCGCTGAAAAGGGCAGAGTCATTAAAGGCTAAGAGAGAGGGGGAGCCACCTGTGGATCCTTCCTCTGGGGATCTGCCTCTTCAGTCAGCTAATGGTTTCTGTGAGCGACTTGCTCACAGCCTAATTGAATCCAAGAGGATTCTGTGTATCGGGCCGACTCATTAAACAGGCCTGTTGCTTGAATAGGCCAGTCGATGGTCCAGGTAATTACTGGGCAATAATGTTTTACACCATAATGACCTGCAATGGGTGACTAGGAAATGATTAGGGAACAACAAAGCGGCACTATTTGAATGTAGAACTCTTGTTAACTTTTGTTCTCAGTAACATTTAACATGAATCTTAAGCCAGTGTTTAATAGTCTATATTTAAAAGCCTTAGAGGAATGTTAACATTTCTTAATTACAGTTGTTAAAGGTAAGAACAGAATTATTTGTTTGATTACTTACACATGGTGCAAGAAGCAAAGACCATTGAACAAAATGTTTGGTGCTGTACTTTTGTTTTTCTGAAATCTGAAAATGAAACTGCTGATGGTTGAACAGCTTCTCTCCCAACAGTCACTTCCTCTCATATCCTCCCACTTTCTCTTATCTCAGAATTTACCAAGCACACATGTGAAAGTGTCTTTGCTGTTGCAGTACTGTATATGCAGATGATACACTTTAAATTGTGGAAAAGCCATTTGAAGCCCTGATATACAGTTTTGATATATACTGTACAGTAACCTTGTTGTCAGCATTTTGTTCTGGTTGCTCCCCAGCAGTTCAGATGCAGCATCCTTTACGGCTGGTTGCAAAGGATGTGTTAGCTAAACAATGCTAAGTTTATCATTGCAATCCAATAAAATAGATGGAGTATGAAACACTTAACATGTTTGTTTATTTATACAGGTAGTCTCATTGAGATAAGGATGTCTTTTTCAAGAGAGACTTGTGTAGAAGAATAAACGTATTCAGTTTAAGCATAGACAGTTACAGAAAATTCACACATTCACGTTTGACATTATTTTCACATTAAGAAAAGCAATCACCAGTGGAACTGCAAATATTTCAGTATAACCTATAAAACCTTCAAGTGAAAGTGTGTCATAAACCCAGGCAGAAGTGCACCCAAGACACCTTGAAGACCGAGAAACAAGGTGATTCTATCACTCAAATCAAACATTTGGTCCAGAAGTAGTGCAAACAAGTGTAAATACATCACTTTTGCTAAGTACTGTGACTCTCAATTCCACCCAAACAGAATAAAGTCACCCAAAGTACAGTGAAGGACAATATAATCTGTCTCAAATATGAGATGCTGCAGTCAGTGTCAGCCATAAACTTTGAAATTTGACACATTTACACTAGAGTTGGTAATATAAAATGATGCTATAATCGGGGGGAGTTAAGATTTGTCAAACAGTAGAGATTTGTCTACTACTGTGTCTATTTCTTTAATGTTTCTACTTGCATTTAAGTCTTTGTCTATAAGCAGCACCACTTTATGACGATGTTGGAATTTCAGCATCTTTGTATAAATGAAATGACCCTGATTTATACTGATTTTATTCACTTGATTAGCCAAAAACACATAAAACCATGTGGTTATTCTGCCATTTATTGTTTCCCATTTGAATTCACAGAAATACTGTATGTCATACCGTACATATCACTGTCACAGTTAAAAATAACATACATGATAGAAGATTTTATCCGTATCGTCCACCCTTTCTGACCACAGCACAGGAATATGTTGAATGTTGATGGGTGTGAAGATATAACTGCTGAAATGCTGTCTTACATAAGTACACTTAGAGCTGTTATATTCCATATTTTTGGCAAGCAGCCACACAGTATGTTAATGGCAGGTCAGTGTAAATGCCCCTGCGATGCTCCGTCAATGTTTTTTCTCTTTCACTGCTCCTAATCAGCTGTTTTTTCCTGGTTCTCATTGATAATTTAATGTAGTAGCTTGTCATTTATAGTCACTGCTTTACAGCGTGGGTGTTGTGAAGCCCTTTGAGACTGTGACTGATAAAAGCACCGTACCAAATATAAATGACAAGTGTAACTCCTTATTGGCTGAACTGTGACCTTTGCTCCCAGAAACCGAGAACCTGAGAATCATGGCTCCATCTCTTAAAGTCTCTGTGGCTGTTCATCTGGCTGGAGGGGCCTGTGTGTTATATACTGTATAACCACTAGTGGTGACGGCTCTCGTGTCACACCTCAGGTGTTTTTACCGCCGTCACGCAACATGTCGATCCTCTCCTGCTCCGTCTCTTTCTCTCCCACCATCTGGTAGAGTGGATGACTCATACTCATCGTGAGCGCAGGGTAGTTTCTCATGGCTACACCATATCATGTATGTGTGTGTGTGTGTCTATCATCAAAGTAGAAAGTAGGTAACCTCCATGCAGACTACAGCTGTTCATGAATGAATGATGTACAGGTACATGCGTGCACACCTGTGTACATCTGTACCTCTCTTTTCCACACATGCTCTCTCTCTCTTTCTCTCTTTTTTAGCAAATGCACAAACCTCTGTCCATGTGCGGCTGTGTTGCTAGGGTAACGACTCTGTGTACAGTTCCTATATAAAGGCAGCGGGGTTGGAAAGGGAAGGTGATGGGGAGTAAGATGTATGGTATGGTATGGTGGGAGTATGGGACTGTTGATCACCACCTTGCAGTGACAGGTCTTGTCTGAATTCTATGTTATCTTTTGGCCTTCACAGTCATTAGATCTCACATTTAACACGTTTCGGAGCGACATGTAAACACCTTCACACTGTGTGATTTTGGACTGTCCGAGAGAAAAGTTCACAGCAGCGAGATAAACATGATTTATCATCTCAGTGCATTAGAGCACGACAGATGGAGCGAAAATATGGACATAGGCGTGTACATAATATGGTGTGATCTGTTGCTATCTGCCTCTTCTGCACACTCTCCCCTCGTATCTCTGCCTTCACATTCTCACTACTCTCTCTCTGTCTCTCTCCCATGTCGGAGCACAAACACTGCAACCCTCCACCCCCCCCCACCCCCTCCTCCCCTCCTCCCTCTTCTGTGTTTGTTCAGTGGCAGTGAGGAGAATCCAGAATGTTCTGTGTGGCTGAGGATTTCAGGAGAAATGGTGTAAGTTTAGGAGTTTAAGCGTACGCGTGTGAAATGCGTGTGTTATGTTGGGAGAAGGGATTCGCGTATGTTTACTAAAGAAAGAAAAGTATGTCACGTTGTGAGAACGAATGCACCCCGAGTCTGTTTTACTCCTGAAGCTTCTGTTTACATGTTTGGTGCAACATGTAACTTGTGTTTTACAGTCAAGTCAGCACTAACACGTGTTCCCTCTGTGTGCTCGGATATGTATGTGACTGTTGGCACATTGTGCTCTGTAGTGTTCATGCTTGTAGCGGATGTACTTTTTCATGCACAACACATGCAGCTTGTAATGATAATAGTAGCAGATATACCATGCAAAATTTTTGGTAATTTTTGGAACAATAGCTCCTTGATTTCAGACAAAAGCAGTTTATTATCTCTAGGTAGAGTCTGGCTTTATAGTGGCTGCAATGACAAGCTAATGTTAGCTTACAGTGTGAGGCTGTTGAAAATGGAGCGAACTCCCCCTGACTTTTTAATCTTCATTCATTTTAAAATGAGAACCCCTGCAGAAGGGTGTTAAATATTATTTTTATTTAATCTTTTCCTGAGTAGTCTCAATATACACTAGATGGCTAAATATATAGTATTCTACTAACAGACTGAGGCTAAAGCTGCTTGTTCCAAAGTTAGCATCCTCACCAACTGATTATCCATCGAGATGATGGAAATAAAGAAACAGCATTGTTCTTGTACCGCAGTGTAGAGCTAGTTACTCCTAATATTATAAGTATGATAAGGAAAAATTAAACATTATACTTAGCCTATTTTATTCTAATAACACTGTTTGGCTGCTTAGCCAACTCATATATTCAAACTGGTTGCTGGAATATAAACCTACTCAAATCCAATAAAGGGCAGGACAGACACCTCGAACATTTACTACACTCTGATAGCATCCAGGACCAGCTTTCACACAGTTAGACACAGTTAATGATGCGCTTGGCTACAACTGTAGGTAGTAAGCTAGTTAGTCGGGCGATTCCAGCTTACGTTAGAGCACATAAGCGCACTATTTAACTAATTCCTAACACAGCTCTCCAAACTTGTAATATAAAGAGCATCACTACCACAGCTCCATGCACACCGCTTCAACATGTGGAGAAATCCGAAGACTGACAGACCTACTTGTGCCTAGATACAGTTGCTAAGCGATGATTTGGCCGCAGGGGGTTTAGCAAATGGTCAATTTAATATCTTTCAGTGTTGGATTGTTTGTAGGACAAAACAGGCAATTTGAAGATGTCACTTTAGTTTGTGAGAACTCAACTGAGAAACGATTCTTGATTCTTGCAGCATTTATGTTGAACTTGTATGGCTTTAGGAGGTGTATACTGTCGATAGGGAGGCACTAATTGTCAAAGAATTAATGCTTGTGTGTTGTGTCTAGGAATTGAAAGGCTGAAATGAAGCAATTTTAGATTTTTTTTGAAGAACAATCCGAAACCATTAAAAACATCTGATGGTCCCTCGAGCCCACAAACATTGGTAGAATACCTGCAGGCAGCGGTTTAACAGAGACTTTCTCTAGTCTGTGGGGCCTCTGCAGTTCCTCCCTGCCTGCTCCTGATCACTTCCATATGGGCTGGAAGCACGCTGCATACTCCGCACCACACCATAAGTGATGGCTGATTAATGAGAGAGAAGAAGGGACAGAGAGGGAGAGCGAAGAGGCTGAGGCTGTCTGGCAAGAAAGAGACGGACGAAGGGAGAAAAAAAATGGTTCGAGGAAGGCAGTGAGAGTTATAGAAAGTCAGACATTGAGTGAAAAAGAGTAGAAGAGGAGAAGGAAGGATGCAGATGTGGCCGGGATGCTCCCCAGAGCTCTTCCATCCTGAAGCTCCTTCCTTCCGTCCAAACCCAGCTGCACTCCTCCCTAACCAAACCTTCAGGTCACTCTCCAGTCCCACTATACCTCTATCTCTCGTTCACTTTCATAGCGGGGTCTCTCCATGGATTCCACGCCCCAAAAGCCTTATCTAACATTTATATGGTTCTACTCGCATGTTTTGTTTCAGCTTCACAGGATTTATCATGCTCCCCCAGCTTGGAAAGAAGCTGAGTCTGGCTTTTCAGAGCACGGCGTCAGTTTATTGTCAGATGGCTTAAAGCTGAAAAGGGCAAACTGCAGAATGCGAGTTGATTTAGAGAAAGATAGAGACAGAGAAGCAGACAGAAAGAAGAAATACCTCTGCAGGGAGGCAGGTTAGTAATGAATTAATTCTAATTCAGCCAGAGGACAGAGTTCTCTGTGTGTGTGTGTGTGTGTGTGTGTGTGTGTGTGTGTGTGTGTGTGTGTGTGTGTGTGTGTGTGTGTGTGTGTGTGTGGCAGCGACATATACCTTTTTTCATAATTTGTCTGTCTTGAGGGAAACACAGGAAATGGAAGAGGTGAAAGAGAGATTCCTACCATAATAGAACACAGCTGATTGAGTGAGTCTGGGCAGCTGAAAAGTTTACTGTCTGTGATTTCATAGGAAACTATGAGAGGAAACCAAAGAAATACCCCCGAGAGTTCAGTAAAATTACCCTCATAACCGAGCAATTAACAAATGTCGTAAACAGTTGTATGTCAGAAAAGTGCCATAAAACAAAGACTTTCATTAGAGTGCCCTATAAACTGTAGCTTGAATGGGAATATATATACGCAACATGAGGAACTGCACAAAATCAATACTGTAGTTTTTAGATGTGGTTTTGTTGGTTTTAGTTAGTTTCAGCAAGCAGCTATTTGTTAATGAGGGGAAGCTGGTCATGTTCTCGACGCTCAAACACTAAGTCTTTACAGTAGAGCAAATCTCCACATGTGGTCTGTAATGTGAAGAATGCTTTATATAACAACAACAAACAACAGATAGAAATTCATAGGATATACAGTAGGTGGTTTGAGATCCGTGTGTTTGTTTCTAAGATGCATGCATAATCTTTAACTACGCCAGGAAGCAGCGTGTGAAAACAGCCTCTACTGAGTCTACTGTGATGATAGCAGCTGAAGCTACAGGAAAAAAGCCTCTCTAGCGATTTTAACACACGCAATCATCACGTCAGACACACCGAGCTGTGTAGAGTTTCTGATCAGAGCAAAACCTGGGAAGACATTCAAATGTTTGTCTTGCTTGTAGCTCACAAATGTGATATATCTTTATGTTGGTGTAAGTTTATGGATAGTTGTTAGCTAGATAAACTGCAGTTGAAAGTAAACTGCTAAAGTTTCATTACATTATCGCCACCCTCTGTACTGGAGTAAAGCCAACCTCTGGTTACATGTAGCCCAAGAAAACCAAGAAGGATTGCAGTCATATCTGTGATGCGGCCAACAGACACATCTACCCTCACTGAGCATTTTATTAGGAACACCTGTGCAATCTAATGCAATCCAATACAACAGCTCTGCCATCAATTCTACTTTTATGAAGCTTATACATTATCAGTTTTTGTTGACATTGTCATTGACATTTTGTTTATTCTAGTTGGTGGTGGTGCACTGGGGTGCATTATATTGAAAAGTGTTCCTAATATTATGTTCACCCTATTAACATACATAAAGTAGGCAAAATATCAGGAACACTTTTCACCCACTACGACCTCAATAATAAAAATAGAGTTATCACCTTTCTGGCAATGTCAACAAAATATGAAAATGTATAAGCTTCATAAAATTTCTGGCAGAGCTGTTGTATTGGATCACATCAGATTGCACAGGTGTTCCTAATAAAGTGCTCGGTGAGTGTATGTGGCCAAGTGTAAATCTACGTCTTTGCTGATCCCTTAACTTTTGATCTGTAGCCCCGTTATCAGGTCAAAATTTGAATTTGATTTGATTTATTGATTGGGACAGTGTGCAGTTTTAAACATTAAAGGTGCACTGCACTGGAGTTAGCTCGAAGCTAATTTGCATCCATAGTCCCCCACAATCAAAACATACAACAGCACAACAAAACAAAAAAAACAAAACAAAACAAAACACAGAACACACTATACAAAATACAAAGCTGTTTGGTTTATGACCAAATATCTTCAAAACTAATAACATTCCCATCAGCCTCAGCTGTACTTTGCCTAATGTGTTAATTAGCAGATGTTAGCATGCTAAAACACTAAGATTGTGAACATGCTTAACGTTATACCTGCTAAACATCATCATGTAAGCATGCCGACGTTAGCATTTAGCTCAAAGCACCGCACAGAGCCGCTAGCAAGGCTGTGGACTCTTAACTGTATCATCTAACATAGTTGGAAACATGAACCCTTAGCTCTACTAGGTCAAGGTTTTAGAAAGGCCTTCAACTGTACTGAACATTCAGCTCTTTGTTACATTGTTGCAGAGATGTTGGTAGATCAACAAGAAGAAAACAAGCTGCCAACAGTCCCGCTATCATCATTAGTATATTATATATGATCAGCTACGTGAGAGTGGTTATTAATGAATGAATGATCAGTGTTTCTTTAATAATAAACAAACACAGCCACAGTCCTCTCCACATATGTAGTGTTAAGAAAGAGCAGTGCAGCTGGCATGACAAATATGAAATCATCATTCTTTGACCGGGTTTGTCAGATTGTTTTTGGCAGACACGAGGAATGAGATTTCAGACACCCCTTTTTGGTTTGTTTCTATTTTTAGACAAGTCAGTTGGCTGGTTACGTAACTTTGGTCTATCAGCAGTGAAATTAGTCACAATTTCCACCCGTAGTAGTGATGTAGTGAGTCAGTAGAATCGGAGGATAAATCAGAGATGCCCACTCTCCCCTTTTTCTCTATCTGTCTTATTTTGTAGCAACATAAAAAGCTGGTAAACACAACTTTCAGCAGCAATTCATTTAACAACCGAGCATCAGGAGAGGTCAAATCAGCTGGGATCTTCTTTTTTTTTGTTGATAGCTTGGATTGAGCTGCTTTGTCCTTCACAGGACCATTTTTGTAACCTCCCTGCTTCTTGTTTATCTACATTTCATTGCTCTGTTGCTCTCTCTATACACCCACAACCCTGCCCCCCCCTCCCCACCTTGCTCCTCTCCGCTCCTGGCAGGATGTGACATCATGGCGGTGAAGCCCCTGGAGCTGCTCCGTTCCTCTTTGAAGTCAGAATCGTTCTTAACTCGGAGCCTCATTAACATTAATGAAGGAGATGAAAATATTCTCATCTCATATCCCATTCTCCGTTCCTATTCTTGTCAGATCTGCATATTTTTCCTCAGTGTGTGTGTGTGTGTGTATGTGTGTACTTCTGCTCCATTAGAGACCTTTTAACAGGAAAGTACTGTCCACATATGTGTCTTTGATAGAAACAGAGAACAGGGTTGATGTAGTAAGTCTGTGAAGCCCAAGTATGATGTGATATGTTTGTGTAGGTTGCTGTCTTGAGCATGTAGTCATGCATGTACAGACGACTATCACTGGATTACTTTGTTACTGAAGAAATTGAAAAACGTGATTCTCAGGCAAGTTCTGGAGTTATAGTGAGCATTTTTTTTTCTTCTGTGATTTCTCAAGCAGATTTATGGATGTTGATTTCATAACCTGACAAACTTTAAGACAGACTGAATCTAAAAATATGTGTTATCGTGTCTGTGTGTTGAGATTTGACTGAGTTATGACTCACAGAAGGAGTTGGAGTTTTTTCCCCAGTTGATCTAATGCAACAGTGACGACGTGTCAGAGGCAGAACGTTCACTTCCCCTTAAGAGATTAAGCATATTTGATGAATTGTGTCGAGAGATCCGAGCCGTAGAGGTAAGACCAAGGCTCTTTAAGAGAAAGAAATGCCACTTTCTGCAGACATTCGGTAGATATTGGCAGAAAGTAGAGTTGTGCTGGCTCGGTAGGGAGAGAGAGGGAGGGAGAGAGAGAGCAGCTGAGTTGAGTTCAGTAGAAGGGTTAACAAGGAGATGAGGAGGGTCAACAGGACTGGATTACACCAGTCAAGTACTTAACGAGCGGAAATCCACATTTCACTTGTTTGTCTCTGACACAATTCCCCCCGAAAGAGCTGCAAAGACAAAGGGGCAACACGTAATGCACACAGCTGTTGAGGAATGTTAATAATGCCGCAATTAATGTAAATGGCAGATTATTGTACACTTTCTTTCCTCCGTAATGTATTCAATGTGTGTCCGAGGGAAACGAATGTCAAAGCAATTCTCCAGCGCCGATCGGACTGATCAGTTGAAAAAGCAACTGTGTCGTATCTGCTTCTCTCCACAGATGTGTCTTAAGGGGATTTTCTCTTTATGTCTCAGGTTGGGTTTTTGTTCTTTTTAGTCGTCACATTCTCTTTCCCTCTCCAGATCTCGGGATGGATTCCTCTGGCTTTTTAGCTCACAGCGGTTCCAAAGAAGTAGAGCGTCAGGAGGGCTTCAGCTGAATCACGCACACATATAACCGTCCTCCACACGCATGCAAACCACAAGTATATCCCCCCCCCCACACAAATAATGGTGCAGTCCAGAAACGTGCAAGCATATAAGATCCGTATACTTCCTGACACTGTGGTGAGAGTTTGTGACTAAAAACTACTGGAGGCGAAGGCTGCGGTCTCTCCTGTGGTCCGGAACTTCAATTTCTTTCGTAGTATGAGAACACTTTGACCAAACCGCAGTGACCACAATCAGCAAAACATGCAGCAATGCAATCATTATTTTTTAACCACTCAGATATGATTGTTTAAAGAGCCCTCTTTGATTGGCTGCATGCATCCAGAGCTGCCCAGTCCTCCGTCAGACTGGAGAGGAGCTTCTGGGATGTAACGTGGAACAGATTCAATCTGTAGTTAAGAAAATTTATTGATGTTTCCCTTTTACTTTCCAATCTGCAGGGTCACACATAAAACAGTATCTCTGGAACTTGGATTTCAGTGTGCAGTTCTGCTAAAAAAAATAAATAAATTATTGGTGGTTATTTGAATTATTTGAATTATTTATTAAAGGAGTCATTCAACATTTTTTGAAGTAGGCTTATGTGCTTTGTCGCCAAGAGACGAGAAGATCAACACCTTTATATTCAGTATGAAGCAGTCAGCAGCCTGTTGGCTTAGCTTAGCAACAGGAGGAAACAGCCGGTCTTGATCTGTCCAAAGGTAAAAAAAAAAAAAAAGAATCTGCCTACCAGCACCTCTAAAACTCCTGGAAGTCACTACACCCGGTCAAGAAACTGACAAATAGCCGTTTTTACATGATTTACACACTTTTTATATGTTTTTTTACGCTTCTGTTTTTGTTCCATAACATGTTATTTAGTGGGTTTTATGGGGGGATTGATTTGTCTTTGGAAAGAACCAGTCTAGCTGTCTCTCTATTTCCAGTCTTAATGCTAAGCTAGGCTAACCATACAGACATGAAAGTGGTATCAATCTTCTCATCCAGCTCTCACCAAGAATGTGAATAAGTATAGTTCCAAAAATGTCAAAACTATTCCTTTAAGCCAAATCCATATTTGCTCCAGACTTTCACATGTGAGGATTTGCTGCTTTAATGATTATTTATAGAATATTTGGGGTTTTTTGAGGTGTTGGTTGGACAAATCAAGCAATTAGAAGATGTCACCTTGGACTCTTTGAGGGGCATTTTTGACTACTTTCTGACATTTTGTAGACTTTTAATTGATTGAATCGATCAAAAACATCAAGTTGAAGTGAACTAGTTGAAGCCTTAGTTTACAGCTCAGCATGGTGGAAGCTTTCTACCTCTAGACTGTAGTTTTTGACAGTGGACAGGGAAATATGCGCAACTGTCAAACAGCAGAAACCATAGCAACAACATCAAATAACCCATTACATCTTCACATGAGTCCACCAGAAGAGTTTGACAAAACAAGCACAAGAACCACACTGCTGCACTACTTACACTGACTACAGCTGACACATCAAAGCCTCGGCGCAGTATTGCAGTTTTTTTTTTTTTTTTTTCAAACCGAGTGGTTTCTTCAGAGTGGTCGTGCTGTGCGCTTGATGGATTTACTTGTTTACCAAAATTACACTGGATCTGAATCTGCAGACCAGCCGGAAAAATCAGGGAAGTGAAGCTCTCGCCTCAACAACCACCAAAACTCATTTCACTATTTTCAGAAACTCTGTGTTCTTTTTTCATAAATATCAGCAGCCATGGAACTTATTGATATGTATACTGTACATATAGTGCACAAATGTGTGTGAGTTTACCCTCCACTACATGACTGCATATAAGCACCGCTCCTCTGAGCCTGTTGAAAAAATATGGATCTTAGTCGTTTTTCCTGTTTTAATGAAGATGTAAAGTTTAATAATTTGCCTGTAGAATATGTTAAAATCCGCAGCCAGAGCAGCAAGTCATGAATTAATTATCCTGACTTCAATTTCCTTCTGAGGCTGTGGTTCTGGAGGTAGAGGGGGGGTCGTCCGTGGTTCAATCCCCGGCTCTCTGGGCAAAATACTGAACCCCAAATTGCTCCTGATGGCTGTGACATCAGTGCGGGAATGTGTGTGTGTGTGTGTGAAAGGGTGAATGTTGGAATGTAATGTAAAGTGCTTTGAGTGGTTGATAAGACTAGAAAAGTGCTGTATAAAAGCATCCATTTATAATCTACCGTCGTCCTTTTCGGTTTGTTTCTACTCACACATGCAGCCAGTTAGTTAGACGCTGTAAACCGAGGTGTTAACTCTTGATGCAGGCTCTAAGACATTTGTGATTTTAAAAAAAAAACAAAAACAAAACAAAAGCGGAGATCGGATAGTAATGTAAGTTCACCAGCTGCCGTATAGTGTTAACACTGTTAGGCTTCTGTTGACATAATGGAGCACATTAGCAGAGATGTTAAAGTGTGTGTGTGTGTGTGTGTGTGTGTGAGAGAGAGAGAGAGCTATGTGTGGAGTTGTGCATATGGGTACACGCTGTTTGTGTGTGTGTGTACCGGAGAGTGCACACTTGTGAGTACACACAGAGGATAAATGTTTCAGAGATTTTGTTATTTTTACAGCAAGTCATTTCGAACGTGGAGTGTTAAGTAGCTCTGGCACGTGCAGCAGACTGTTTCCACACAGTTGTGCTCGTTACTGAGGACCCTCCTCCATTTTCATGTAGTTTCAACTTTTAAAATCACAAAGCGTGCGTCTCAGTGGAATCTATCTTTCCTCCCCTCATCGCTTCCTTCCTCTGACTCCTTTCACTTGTTTTTCACTCCTTTTTCTTCTCTCCAAGCCATTTTAGCCTGTCATTTCCTCCGCTTTTTTTACACTTCTCACGTCTCTCCTCCATCTCCATCTCCTGTCTGCTTGTGTTCGGGTTGTAAAGTGTCGCGTCGGCGCACAGAAATGTCTACCGCTGAAGTGCTCTCTTCTTCTCTGTTTCCCCCTCTTTGGTTCTCTGGTATTAGTAGCTGTAGTCATGTAATGAATAATTGACTCTTTCCCTCCCTGCAGTCTGTCACTTCCCTGCCCAGTGTTCACATAGGTGCACTCACACAAGAGGTGCAACTAATTATTAAAACGGTCTCACTGTTTCCTAAACCCCAAGATTGATTGATTGATTTTATTTATGAATCATCAGACACAAAAAACAAAAATCCAAGAAATAACATGTTGTGAAAACACTTATTTCCAACATGGTCCCCAGACGTTAAAAGGCAAAGAAACCTAAAGAAGCACAAGACACTCATCATAAAAACCAAGCAATACAGTTAAGAAATCCAAAAACACGTCATCACCATTCAAGAAATAAAAAATAACTCCCACATTAAAATACAAGGACAGCTAAAGTAACAATGTCATTGCAGCTGTCTAATTCCCAAGACTTGTCACCAAACTCATTATATAGTGACAAACACAAAATACAGCCAGCCATGAAGCAAATGTCACTATTTTTTTGGCCCAATATCTCAAATGAAATCCCTCTTTGTACTAGAATTATAGCGATGTCAGTGTGTAGACTGTGAAAAATGCCTGATGCAATGTTGCTTTGGTGCACCGAAGTTCCCTCAGGAACATGGAAGGATGTGTAGGGCTGTGGATTTATGAGGGTGAACTGCACTGGTTTTTTAGACGGGAAGTTGTTCAAACAGACTAATCACAGCCCTGATGACATTTGCTTGCAATCTAGGAAAGGCAATATATTTGTTAGTTAACACCAGAGCGCTGTGTTTGATTACCAATGTTATGTTATTTAACGTTTAACCATTTTACATGAGGCTGAGCTCACAGCACAAACAAATAAGAGTAACAATGCAGTTACATTAACAAAAACCAAATATCACAGTTTTACTTGTGTTGTTTCCTCTAGTGAAAGAAGAAAGCCACGGTGGTTTCCAGATGAATGGCCGTTTGACATTAATAGTGCCATTAAAATGAAGAAAAAAAAAAGACTGTGTTGGTCTGGTGGTGGCCTGTGATGTTTCAGGGGACACACTGATATATATTGTAGTAGAAGATTAATTGGTATTCATTTTGCAACGGGTCTTTTTGTGTAGCAGGGTCATACTGACCGGAGGAAAGATGTTGATGTGTCTTTTTAATTACAGCAGTAGTTCTGCCAGAGCAGCCTGTACTCCCACTTGGCTTGAGTGCATACCTGTTGTGTCATCATTGCACCTATAATTACGGTTCAGAACATCCATTAGGATATTATGAATTTTATGTGTTAGGTTTGAAAAGTCTTCTTCCAAAAGGAAAACCCACAAAATAATAAAAAAAGCAGGAGGAAGCACATGATTTGGGATCAGTAAAGCAAGCAGTGCATGTTTGACCATCCAGTCAGATTGTTTGGCTGAAGCTACTAGATGTAAAATGACATTTTTCTGTACTTGTGTCTCCTCTCCCTGCAGTGAACAGAGTATCTGCCAGGCGCGAGCCGCTGTCATGGTGTACGACGATGCCAATAAGAAGTGGGTCCCAGCCGGCGGCTCCACGGGCTTCAGCAGAGTCCACATCTACCACCACACAGGCAACAACGCTTTCCGCGTAGTGGGGCGCAAGATCCAAGATCATCAGGTCAGTGGATGAGAGGGGGCTGGAGGGGGGGGGGTTTCTAAAGACTAGGGGTGAAACGGTACGAACTGTTGGGTTCACTATGCTCGGTTTGGTAAGTGACTTCCTCAGTATGTATTTTTTTTCCTTGTAACCACCTCAGCCAACATCAGGTCAAAATTTAATGAAGGTACAGTAAACATTATACTTAGTAAGCATCAGCATGTTAGCATTGTCATTGTTAGCATGTTGTCATGCAAACATTAGCATTTTACTCAAAGCGCTTCCATGCCTTGATACAGCCTCACAGAGCTGCTAGCATGGCTGTTGACTCCTTCTCCTGTTTTTCAATTATAGTTCTTAACCAGTAATAATTGGAAAATACAAAATTAGAATTTTTCATCTGTAAATTGTTCGTCAGTTGTGCACATATAAGTGAATATGTGTGTAATTTGTCTGGTCAAATAATATATCACTTGACACGTCTAATACATAAACAACAATTGACAGACCTGAAAAGCTTTCTCAAGTTTAAGTTATGACTGACAACATGTTAAGTAGCTGGGAAGCACTTTGCAATCCTAACATTGAACCCTCTGAATATATGTGATATAAAATACAGTAATTAAAAAGTCCACTAGACCCATACAAGTTACCACCCATGTAGCAGACTGAACCCAGAACATGTTGAACATGGAGCACGTACAGTGTGAGGAGTTAGGGAGAAATAGTGTTGCACTCCAAACAAAGAGAGGTCTTCTAAGTTTATTAAAACTATTGGATATGAAAGGAGGATGGCAAAGCATATTGTTTCCAAATATGGTATATCAAAATATTCAGTTTCATGTATCCAGTGATGTCAACATATGACTACATGGTCAGAGAATCCTGTGGTGAGCACATGCAATGACTACACCACGTGATACCAGCTATTCAGCACCGTTCTACAAATATGCGTCAGATATTACAGATTGTCAAAGTCCTGCAAATAATTCATGTTAACATGCAAACTTGTTCAATCTAATTTACAACTTCCTACAGTTTAAAGTTGTCAGCAGCATCTAAGGATAAAATGAAAGAGCCAGAGCCAAAAAGAATAATAACCTTTCTGTGTTTGCCCCGTACTCTTTTTCAGTCACTTGCAGGAGTTTTGAGAGAAATGAGTGTATTTTCTTGCCATCTGCTTGTTAAAGTACACACACAGTGTTTCTCTTACATTCAGCGCTGGTACGTTTTGGAAAGGGAACTAACATGGAAATAAAAAAACTGGTAGAAGTGAGGTTACACACCAACATTCTTCAAAATCATACAGAAACAAACACTTACACACATAACTTGACCTTCCACTGAACCTTTTTCCTTGAGTCTTGAACTGTTTTCTTCTCGACTCCCCAGCTCCTGTAAATCTTGCCAATGTCAGCACATCCCACCGACTGCTAAGCTCTTATTCCCAGGAACACAAAAACAGCATACAGCAAAGCACGCCATACACACAGGAGCTTATATATGAACACGTGCACACGTACACAGCAAAATGCTGGAAGATGCAGGAAGAAGAGGCAGGAAGTAGCTGAGATGAGCTTGCGTGGCTCACAGGGTGAAGGCAAGTATAATCCTCTATTTATGTAGGAACATCTCAAGCAGGACTTACACACACTGTGTGTGTTCACAAGTGTATCAATATAAGAACTTAACCCAAAATAAAGCAAGCAGCTGTTGGAAGAAAAAGGATAATGAGTAGATGGGAGACCACCTGAGGATAAAGACCGTGTGTGTGTGTGTGTGTGTGTGTGTGTGTGTGTGTGTGTGTGTGTGTGTGTGTGTGTGTGTGTGTGTGTGTGTGTGTGTGTGTGTGTGTGATGACAGCATGTGAGTGATTCCCTCCTGTGGGGCAGTACACACTGCCTCAGCAATCCCACAATTCTCTCTGTTTTATTGTCTGAGTTTTCCTGTGAGGCTGCAGGGAGGGAGAAGAATAAGTCATGATGTTTCTTTCTCCTCAGTGCTCCTCTCCTTTAGTTTACTTCATTCTTAACTCCTCTGTCTTACCATAAATTCTCAAATAAAAGTTGATTTTTAATAACGGTCAAATAATAGCCAGCGGTGTGACTGCAACTCATAACCGCAACATCCCTGGTTCGATTCCAGCTTTTCATGTCCTACCATTCTCTCTTATGTTTCCTGTTTGTGTCTTCGTCGTCAATTTGTCCAGCAAAGGGGAAAAAATGTGAAAATAATATTTGGAAAAAGGAAAAGAAAGAGATATAGACAGGAAACAAGTGGAAAGACAAAGGTCCCCGGGCCAGATAAATATGATAGAAATGATAAAATGGTGGAAAAATATCCCTCACTCTAATAAACGTCTGTCTTAAGTAAAGTTCTGGCTCTTTCTGCTGTTGAGATAAAGACCCCAATCACTTTTTGAAAATTTGTGTCCTCCTTTTTCATGAAACCATGATATAGGACAAACAGAAATCACAAACACTGGAAGAAGTGTGATCTTTATAACCAATAATGGGATGGGGAGTCAGTGGCGGGACCGGCTGTGTTTATGTTAACATTTCACACTTACAGCTCCAGACTGATTGTTAGTTTGTGTGTTACTGCTTTCATAAGATACACATTCCCTCTATTTGTTTTATTCACTGCCATCTACAATAAGCATCTCGAGTTACACCATCGCAATTCCTTCTCACATTTAACGGCTGTTTGTTTTATTACCCAGTCCATCAACAATAAAAGAGCGCTTATGTGAATCATTTCCCGCCTGCCAGAGAGACATTATGATAATCACAGAAATTGACACTAGATTATTCCTCGCCAGGTTAAAATAAATTTCGCCCGTACTAGTGCTAGACTTTGTTTTCCATAAACCAGCGGATTGGTTACAGGTTTTAACGCTAGTCGAGCTGTTTATTAGCCAAAGCGATATTGTGCCTTCAGGAGAAAATATGACCTGTTTGAAGGCTTGTCTCAGCGCAGTTTAATCCCTCAGTTTCACCATGACGTTTCTGAAATCTTGACCAACCCAGTAAGATAAGCTTTCCCCCTGTTGGGGAATGTTTTGAATTCAGTCTCTTATTGGTTTGGACATGAGATGACACAGTGATTATGAGATTAAACCGCATTACACATCTTCTCAGGGTATTTCGGCTATATCAGATGAACACTGACAAAATCGTATGTGTGTGTTGTTCATCATCCCCACATTTCACGGTGCCAACTCCCCCCCCTCCCCCACTGATTATGACACAAATTAAGATCCTTCAATTAAAAACCACTTTTCATATTCTGTGTACGGACGATGGCAAGTCTGCTCTTGTCACAGTCCATCAGGTTCTGGGGTTCCTGCTTTGAGACCCACTTCTGTCTCAATAATTCACACAGGAGTAGCTTGAGGCGTTTCTGCTTGGCTGTGTGCCCAGAACAGTAAAAAACCCTGATGTTAGCATTGAAAGCACCTTAAACGCAGAGTGAGTGGATTGTAAAGACACTTTACAACCAGGTAAAAATGACCTTTTACCACCTAACAAGCTCCGGTGTCCCATTGTTTTCAGGTTGTGTTTAATTAGACTGGATTTTTTTTTTTTAGCGGAATAAGATAAAGTAGTATGTGAGATTGTCTGAATCATCTTTTGTGATCTTGGCAACTCCTGAGCTCCAGTTTTCCGAGTTAGTGTCGTGACTGAGAGTCTATGTGATGGATAGACCACATGAGACCACAATACTTTTGCCTCTTGTTTTTATGTCTGTATTTGTGTTGCTAAGCCATAAATCTCAGGTCAGCCTGGCAACATGCTGTCACATACACTTTTCCAAACCTGTTTCAGAGCGCTATTTTCTGTCAGTTTAAACTCCCAGCTGTTCAGAAACACAGCTGTAAAGGACTTGACAGCTGAGTGTACCGAGGTGTATTATAAACACTTCCTGATTGGCTGCAGTTGCTAGTTATCTCAACAATCACAATCACGTTTCCTTTTTTTCTCCCTCTTTTCTCTTGGTCATGGGCGTCTCCAGGTGGTGATAAACTGTGCCATTCCCAAGGGGCTGAAGTACAACCAGGCCACGCAGACCTTCCATCAGTGGCGTGATGCCCGACAGGTCTACGGCCTAAACTTTGGCAGCAAGGAGGACGCCAATGTATTTGCCAGTGCCATGATGCATGCCCTGGAGGTGCTCAACTCCCAGGACGCAGGTACACTGCTGTGTGCTGTATGTGCTGTTCCACAACCATGTAATACATTGTTTTCAGTCTGTCTCTTCATGGAGTAAACCCGTGGCTGCCAACCGAGGCAATGTCGACTTGTGATCTCTTGTCACAGATTGAGACAGCTAGTCAAACCGGTCTTTCCGTGGAAAACATTGCTCATTACATGATTCATTTCTTCATGCAGCATTAGAATTGGATTTCCTTGATAGGGAAGGAATATCGATTAAGGGTCTTGTACCAATTTTAATGTCAGTTGGAAGCAGTTCAAGCTCAAGTGGTCTGGAGAAAATCCTGCCAGTTGTACTCAATCTGCCTTTTTTTTCTTAATACCAAGACATGACATAAAGTGTACACATGTAGTTTTTTAAAAGTATTTTTAGGCATATTAAGTATTTATCAGACAGTATAGAGTAGTGAGCTGGAGAACTGGAAATGTCCAGAGCCAGTCTTGAACCAGGGAGAGTGCAGTTACATCAGCATCAAACCTATAGTTGATTTGTTCTGGTGGTTCAAATAAGTGGATTAGTTGGTAAATTTGTAGCTTTCCCCCTCAGTTCTGTTTCTTTTCGCATAGAAAAAAATGAAAAGCTACATGAGTGCTATTGATTTCACTAATCACTTTCCAGCATGCAAAGTGCACAGGACGCTCTCAATGGTGCAAGAGTAGAATTCCTCAGTATTTGAGAGGATACCCGGAATTTCCTCAAGCGTCTGAAGTGAAATACTCTCTGCCTTGCCTCGCTCACCACTGAGTCAGTATGCAGCACCCAGGTCAGGCACCCTGTGATGTGGACACCAAGGTACTTGAAGCTGTTCACCCTCTCCACCGAGGACCCATTGATATTAAGGGGGGCGTTGTTCCTTCCCTGCTTCTTCCCAAAGTCCGCTCTCAGCTCCTTAGTCTTGCTGATGTTCAGGAGTAGGTTGGTGTCCTTACACCAGCGGGTCAGGTCCTCTACTTCCTTCAGGTAGGCCTTTTCATTGTTATCTGTGATCAGGCCCACCACAGCTGTGTCTTCAGCAAACTTGATGATGGTATTGGAGTCGAAAATGGCTATACAGTTGTGTGTGTACAGGGACTATAGCACGGGGCTCAAAACGCAGCCATGGGCTGTTCCGGTGTTAAGGATGAGCAGGGTACAAGAGGTGTGTCCAGACCGTGGGGTCTGCCTGTTAGGAAGTTAAGGATACACATGCGGTGTTTAATCCCATGTTCTTGAGCTTTGTGACGAGCCTGGAGGGAACTATGGTGTTAAACACTGAGCTGTAGTCAATGAACAGCAATCTCATATGGTTCCCCTTCTTGTCCAGGTGAGATAGGGTGATGTGGAGGATGTGTGCTATGGCGTCTTCCATCGATTGGTTGAGACGATAAGCAAACTGTAATGGGTCCAGTGTGCTGGGTAGTGAGGAGCAGATGTAATCATTTACCAGCTGTTCAAAGCACTTCATCACTTGTTTCTTAGGCACAGGAATGATGGTGGACTTCTTGAAGCACATGGGTATGACAGACTGAGCCAGGGACAGGTTGAATATCATAGTGAACACCCTGAACACCATTTTGATTATCCTGCTGGCATATTATCTAGAATATCCAACTCTCCTAACAGAGCAGCAGATGAGCTTATAACAGAGAGGTTGTAGCAACAGAACACAAAGCTTTTGACGTATTTACATGTATCTGTAATTGAGCATTAAACAGAAAGTGTGGCTGCAGTTTGAAGTAGTCAGCCCCAGAACCTAGTGTCAGTAAACTTCACAGCAGGGGGGGGGAACACAGGGGGAGCTGAGATTAATTTATGGGTATGAAATATTCCCCACAGGGTTGAGAAGCCTACTTAAAAAAATGGAGGATAATTAAAGACACATGTCAACAATAAAAATGTTTTTAAGTGAGCTACATTACCAGAAACAATGATTAGACTGAAACGTCTTAATTCATCACAGACCGCTCACCAGAAAGAAAGAGAGGCTGCAGTTTCCACTCACATCTCGACAGCCTGGACTTTCCTTAATCAAAACTTCCATTTAGAGTTGACAGTCTGAAAGCTCGGGAGGCAGTTAATGATAGACGGCTCCTGGTCACAGCGTCCGTTAATGGGATGATATATTTTTAGCATCATTGAGAATAATTGGTGCTCACAGCCGCCAATTATAGATCATTTATAAAACCTGCAATTGACCGTATATCCAAGTATAAAAGGGAAGACCTCATGGCGAGAGGCTGCTGGTTCACATGTGGAGCATCAAGAGGACTGCAGTATTCACATCACACACACACACATGCACATTCACAGACCCTTATTTAATTTACCACAAATATTCCCTGGCTGTAACTTCAAGTGGTACACCACGACCTTGGTTTTCTGAAACATGCACTCATTATGTAGCTCTGTCCTCCGGCTGTGTATCTACATTTGCCCGCCTGCCGGAGAGGATGGAGAGGGGGCATTGTTACCCAGATCTTTTAGTGCATTTGTGCTCTGATTTGGAGTGAAGACTAATCTTCAACTATCAAGTGTGAGGCTCCTCTCTTTTCCCTCTTTTCATTTTTAAATCTAACAAAGACAACGCAGAGGTTTTAATTGCAGCTGCCTTTTGTTTGTGCAATCCCAGCATTCAGATGCTGCCCCACATGACCTGCCATGCCCCACATACTCTCCCTCTCCTATTGTGCCCATCCCTTCCTCTCTCCCTAAACCAAGCCTCTCATCACACTCTAATCCCATCCACTAATTAACCTGATACTGATGTGCCTCATCATGCTAATGGTGCAAAGATGAGTGTGTGTGTGGTGTGTTTGTGTGTGAGAAGATGAGAGACAGAAAAGACTTGCGGAGAATCAGAGAGACAGAAGGAGAGATGAAAACATTCAAAGAGAGTTCAAGGGAACTTGTGCCAGCATCTTGTCATCCCAGATTTGACCACATAAAAGCAAAATGTAACTCTGGATAATTGTTTAGAATTGTGAGAGGCGTGCTTTGTTTTGCTTATAATGTGCACTGTCATCAAAACTAATTAGAACGAGACGGTAATGGGTTCTCCTCTTTTCCTGCACCCATTCTATTTACGACTAAAAACAAATCTAATTTTTAATGATAAAAAGGTGCAAAACTGTGTTTGATAAATGAATCAAGCATGCAGCTGCATTTAAAGCTCCAAGTGCAGTCTATTATGTATTCATAATACATTATGAATATATTTTAAATATGTAATTAACATGCATCTGTAGCAGGGTTTAAACCACATGCATCACAAATAAACATTTCAAGTAACCCTCTCTCTGTGTGCTGATGTTCCTCTCTCCTGCTAGCTAGCTAGCTAGCTAGCTAGCTACAGTATGTTCCCCAAACACATACTCACTTTGAACAACTAGCTTCAGCTATAATCAATATTTTTATAATAAACAATAGATCACATGACTACTTGTATGTGAAAGGTGTCACTTGTAGTGATGAATCCACCGAGAATTATCACCAACTTTGCAGTTCCTCCTTTTTAGTGTCTTTCAGCTCATTGTTTTTGTTTTCCTCCCTGCAACTTTTTTGTTTTGGTTCACTCTCACAGCTCTCATAGTGTTATTTTCAGCAAAAAAAGCTTTAAAACCCCACTGTATACTACCTGCTCAGCACCAAACAGCAGACAGCACAGTTAGCGACTAGCTGGTAAACATAGCGGAATATTTAGCACCTAATAGCCGGATATTTCCATCAGGTTGGTGGAGAACACAAACAGAGCTAAAATCAGAGTGAATATTAGACTTACAGTCTTCAGGTGGACAGAAAAACATATCCAAATAATCCTGAATTTGCTCTGTATCTGTTTGATGTGTAAATACCTGCTGTGCACTAGTGCTCACCATATCAACTAATAAGGTGATTGATGGGGATGTGTTTACAGCTTGTTTCAGCTGCCCCCAAGTGGCAACAAAATAATTTGTTGCAGCTTTAAATCTTAAAATCTTTACATCATATAATATTCCAGAGGCACCACACACTTTTTTGCTAATTTAAGAGGGCAAGGACATCTACCCGTATACTGGAGAGTTACTGACAATACCAAATTGAAATGAATGAATTATTTTCAGAACAAATCCACATGACTCGGTGTACAAGTAAGTAAAAAGATTGATCTGAATAAATTTAAAATCACTGCTGGATTCAATTGTATCGAATCAACTTTGAATCACAGTGTATCATTAAGAATATTTCTGTATATATTTTGTATTAGATTGTAGAATGTGCATGCCAGGGAGAGATACACAGCCTTACTCTGGAGTATTGGTTAGTCAGGGACTATCCTTGGAAGAAGAGTCTTACTGATGAACAGCACAGCCGGACTTCAGCCTCAGGCGCTTTCTTTCGCTCCCATTATTTTCTCTTTTCATTTTCTCCTTCCATGCTCCCTCATCTCCTCTCCCTCCCTTCTTTCCTCTCCAACACTTCCATTTTTTACCTCACTTGATATCCCCCCCATCTTCCTCTCTCTGTCACTTTCTAATTCTTCTCACACACACACACACACACACTGCCTTCCTCCCCTCCCTCCTTCCTCGTGGCCTTCCCCTCGCTCCCTCTCTCAGCGGTGCAGCGAGCTGCATACAGAAGCCGGAGGAAGGCGACAGCGTTTCCCCTTTCACCCCACTGTTTTGCTTCTGTATTTCTGTCCTGACAGCTGCTCTCGGTGCACCTGCTCCAGTCGCAGGCATCTGTGGACCTGACAATCCTCCCGATACACAGGCTTCACTCTCCATCACTCACTCAGTGAGTGTTAAAATCCCACCACATGACAGAACGTCGGAGTCACATAACTCATTCAAGACCTCCATTGATTGTTTTCATGTCTTAGTTGTGATGTGGCCTTTCGGGCTTAATGCCGACATCTTCGCCATGTTAAATGTACGTGTTTGACAAAAGGAACATCAGGAAGCAAAACATGGAGCTGCCGTCTGTCTGACATGTTTTGTGGTTCTCTCAGTAGCGCATGGTCATAAAGAGCTGATTTACAGTGTGTCCTTCTATCTAAGCTTTTATTTTAAGTTGTTTATAGTACCTTATCCAGACAGTGTTCACGCTCTGCAGCCTAGCTCAATAATCAATGGAGACATAAATCAAAGATAGTATACCACATTCAGCCCTGCCTCTGAAGACAGTTAAATGGATGAGGATTAACTGTTGGATGAGTACAGTGATGGCGTCCACTCACTGAGCATCATTTCTGCAGCTGCTTTGACATTTACACTGGTCCTCAGTAGGACCTGTAGGTTTGATTTAGATTGTGTTGGAGGGCTGTTCAAGGTCCACTTTGGATCTCTTAGGATATTTTAAAATCTTTAGTTTGTTTGCTCTGGTCAGTGGATGAGTTGCATTTTCTTCTTCAGTTTCTTTTCATGCATAAAAATAAATAAATAAAGTGAACCGAAATGTATCACTAAAAGCCACGTGAGGACCTTCTCTTCTCTCATTGGTCAGATGTGTCTGGGGCGGGAGTGAGAACGTAAACACAGGAAGAATCCATCCAGTATTCACTTAAAAAGAAATAAAAGAATCACCTCTACAAAAGAAAAAATATTAACATTCCCCCCTAAACTAACTGTAAGCAAACACATCACAGGATGGTGTTTAATCAAGAGCAACTTCCTCTCCTCCTCCACTCCTGTGAAGAGTAAATGTCTCTACAGTAGCAGATTTAGTTTTAATGCTTCATGATTCATGTAGCCCTACGCTCCGTGCTGCAGTGGACCGCTGTCACCGGCTGTGAGAATCATGTGTACAGTAAACGTGTGTATGTGAGGTTAGAGGGCTCAGCTGTCATTTTTGCTGTGTTTGAAGACGGTGCACAGAAGCTGCATAGGGCAGAATAAATATGCTCTCATACAGTTGTGTGTATATACACCACTGATAAAGCAAGTTACAGCTAAGTGTTGCTAGCTTAGCCTGAGACTTGCTCATACAGTAGCGCTTCAACACCACACGGAAACCAACTCACCACCTTTACCCTCAGCGACCTATTTCCTTCACTCTGATCTGCCTCCACAATGTTGAACCCAGCAAAGAAATGCTACAAAAGCATGAATAAAAGGGAACACTTGTGATAGGTCATCTCGCAGATAAAACTGATTTCTCGCTCTGGTAAATGCCTCATTTAATCTGGAATCGCAGCCGCTTTGATATTCGACTTTGATGTTCAGTTGTGACGGGAACAGTCAAAGAAGCGCTTCTTCATAATTTCAGCTATTGGAGGAGGAAAAAAATGGGGAAAAATAGGAAAATGTGCAAGTGGGCATTTTCTATTGTATGTTTTCTTTGTTTGGTTGACACAGAAAAGCAGTTTAACATCGCTGCACCTTTTAGAATGATTTTACTTTACTTTGTACTTTATCAGAGATATAAAGGAATGTGTGAGGAAGCTATTGAACAAAGCACAGAATAGTTTCCACTTGAGGGAAGCCAAGTGAATGTGGTCCACTGCTGACACTTGGAAAGTGTCTCTGTGTGTGTGTGTGTGTGCCTCTTTATTACATGACACACATTCATGGCTTTTACGACTTTTAGGACGATGTGTGTGTGTGTATACATTATGTGTGTGTTTATTTCTTTCATCACCTGGTCTGACATCACTGAAAGCAGCCACGTCCTCACTTCATCGCTATGTGCCGAGTCAGAAGGAGAGCAGTCTCCTCTTCTGACTCTGTTAATGTGACGTAGTTTCTAAACTGTGATCTCACACATGGATGAATGAAGATCCAGTCACACACACACACACACACACACTGTGTTTTTCTATGTTACTGTTTTCTCCCTAAAAAGGCTAAAGTAGAGCAGGATGGAGGGCCAGGGGATCAGGAGAGGGAGGGATGGGTCACAGGCCGCCGGACGTCTGTCTGTGTTGTGGTCTGGCCAGTAATCCTCTCCCATCAGGTCACGGCAGAGAGGAGGAGGAGGAGGAGGAGGAGGAGGAGGAGGAGGAGGAGGAGGAACAGAGGAGAAAAGAAAAGAGGTGAAGAACAGAAAGATGATCATATGTAGAAAGGTAGAATGAGGAGCAGAGGATGGAGAGGAAGTGTGTAAGGAAGTGTTTACCGTGTCCATCCACGTTCTCAGCAGCTTTTTTAAAAGCCATAGCCGTGTCGAATAAAGGCTGAGAAAAACAACGCTGTCCTGGCCTGACCTGTGTGGTTGTGTCGGAGTGCCAGCAGTTTGCTGCTTATAAAAGCAGTTTGTGTTGAAAAGGCTGCAGGAGGAATGTGACCAGCAGCATGATTGCCTCATCTATCGGTAGGAATGGATGAAGTGCAGCACCCCTGCAGCTAATATAGCTGCTCTATGTCTGTGTGCCTTTTATTTCTTTATAGCAGAGACGGTGAACTTCACACTCCTGCAACTAGAAATGATTGATTAATCATGCGTTTTGTGATTGATAGATTTTTTTACTCACTAAAATGTCCAAAAAAATGTCTGTCACAGTTTCAGATACCATAAGGTGATGTCTTCATATTGCTTATTTTGTCAGACCAACAGTCTAAATCTTCACACTGATGAAGCTGAAACCAGAGAATGTTCTGGCAGTTTTACTAGACGGGTAACTGAAATTATTAATCTGTTACCTAAATTGTTGCTGATTAACTTGTCCTCTATCAACTAATCAATTAATCATGAGATTAAGTGTTTCAACACTACATGCAGAATTCTTACTGATCTCTTCTGAAGGCTGTAAGTGATCAGTATGATCAACGGTTTGTGCAACATCAGATCAAACTGAAGATTTAAAAAAAAAATATTAACCCGTGATACCTCAATTAATTACATTTTAAATACAATTTTTAAAAGTGGTTGCTTGCATGAATGAAACATGTCACAGCATTTTACTGAAATTATAAACTGAGCTTTATCAAAACAGAGGTTTAAACCCATGTTTCAATAGGTGAGCTGTGCTATTCAGAAGCACAGATATGTATATACTTGTTTTTGGCTAAAGAAATAAAGGCAACTTTAAATCAGGTTGGGTGAAAAAAATCGATTCACATAAGAATCTTGATTCTTATCTCCTACGATTCTGAATTGATTCACAAGTGTCAAAAATAGATGTTCTAAATGTTAGTTTATAATGTGATGTTGACGGAACAAAAAAGGCAGAACTCAACAGTCTACAGTCCACATGCAAGAGTTATCTTGTGGTTCATCTTCACAAAGGCAGCATTTGCAAGCATTCTTTGATTTAATGATTAAATAATTTCCATTGCAAGATGAACAAATATTATTGTGAACTTTCTTCACTGTCACTAGCAGAGCAGAGCAGCGATCAGCTGTAACAAACCAGACTGGCTGAGCAGCACAGACTACAGCATTAAACAGATTAAACCAACTCTGAGGTGACGAAAATAACTCGGTGCTTAGTCTGTTTCACCTCAAACCCTGTGCCTGCTCAGTGTCTCGGGCAGAAATGTCTTTCCCCAGAGCTAACGGTGCAGCAGAGAGGCTGCTCTCAGCTGCTGGACACATGATGTTAATAACACAGCAGAGCACTCTGCCTCCCAATTTAATTCATTCATTCATTAATGCAGTTAAGTTTTTAAAATAAAAAGGCTGTGGACAATTTATCTTAATTGCCAGTTATGTTTCAGATTGTATTTCAGTGGACTAAGAACATCAGTGAATGGTTTGGCACACAGCATTCTACCTTTTCTATTCATTCAAGAAATCGGTTTTGAATTGAGAAACAATTCTGAATCAATTTGGACAAGCAAGAATTGGAACTGAATTGTGAGATTCCCAGAGATTCACACCCTTACTTTAAATATGTCAATATGTTAAAAGCTGTAATAGAGCCAGTGGTTGAAGAAATACTGAGATTCTTGACTTTAGTAAAAGTAGTAATATGACTACAACTATGTAAACATTGTGTCCTGCATTCAAAACTGTACTTTAAGTATAAAAAGTTAAAGTACTCATAATGCAGAAGAGAGAGCAGTTTTAAAATATGAATAATATACAAAAAATTACTAAAATATGAATAGTACAAAAAAATTATATAAATTCTATATATTATATTATTGGATTATAATTATGGGTGAATACTTTATGTACTGTTGGGCAGTTTAATCTATAAAAATATTATTATTATCATTATTATTATTATTATTATTATTATTACATTCATATCATATTTATAAACAGATCATATGTTTTTGTATGTTAAATCTGAATCTGCTAGTACTGAATATTTCATTGAAGTCAAGCAGAAATATAAAGTAGTATAAAATTGAAATACTCAATTAAAGCACAAGCACTTGAAGATGGTGCATAAGGACTGTACTTGAGTAAATGTACTTTATAAATGTGAATACATCTAATAATTAATCATGGTCTGAAAGTCAAAAGGTCTTTGCCAGACAAGCAGAGTCTAATCGTCTGCTCTATTTGTCTGCCGGAGCCAGACTTGGCAGAATTTTGTCTCCACGGAGACTTGTGAAAAGTTGCTAACTGAAGATCATCATTTATTTTGAGTGTCTGTAGGGTCGTTGCCAACAGTACGCCATGTGGCGCTCGATCTTGTAAAACCTTTGCGGGGAGAAGGAGGGGTGGAAACCTGAGAGAGAGCTGGAGGTCCAGAGAGGTAGAGAGACACATAGAGAGACTCTGCATCCCATAGAAACAGACTACGTGAGCCGGACGGAATGAGTTTGTTTTTGCAGGTCATGCGGGTGAGGGCAGGGTGTAAACATTTAGGGGTACAACACCCCTGCTGACAGCACACCACATCAGTCTGGCATGTGTTTGTGCTCTTCGGGATCGTGACAGCGCGTGACCAGAATTGCATCAGTGCCCCCGCCCCCGCCGTTTGTCCGCCTGCCCCACTTTCCTTTTTCTTGGTGAACTCACGGTCTCTGGCATCACACCCCAGGTTGGCAAAGTGGCAGACTACACGCTGCAACACAGCTGGACAACTGCAGAGACTTCAGACGCTGGAAGAAGAAGAAATACTATTAAGAAAGAAAGGTTTGGATAGAAATAAGAGAGGCAAGAAGTGAATGAGAACAAGTGTTAAAGGAGAAGCAGGTAAGAGAGAAAAGGAAAGAGTTTGCAACAGGACAGTGCAAGTCAATTAAGTGAAAAAGGAAAAGAAAGAAAAGAATAAAGGAAGGATAACTCAGAAAAGGAAGACAGAGGTCCTACTAGTAGCTTTGGTAAACAGAGAATCCTGAGGACCCCGTCACTGAGGTATCCACAGACATGCCTGCAGCAGCAAGAGTTCAACGATTCCCCCGGGATCAACAGAAGATCAGCCGCGCTCAAATCATCCTCAGGAGTGAGTAGGAATGACCTGACAGGACTGTTCGAGGGGGGAAGGTTGTGTGCCGCTTTGTTTTGCGTCTCAATATTCCAACATTGCACTGTATCTATTTCCTTAACAGCAAGTTTTATGTGTGTTTGTGTATCTGTTGTTGTAGATGATGCTTGACATTACATGAAAATACACAGGGTTCATGAAGATGTAGTTTTTAGTTTAGGTAACAAGGTGATGAAAAAGTTAATCAGTCGATTATTCGATCGACAGAAGATTGATTCACATTTTTGATGAGTTTTTTTTTCCATGCGAGCATACCAAACATCACCAAATCCAGCCTCTAAATGTGAGGATTTGTTCCTTTTTGTGTTTTATCTGATGAATTTAGATGATGGAATGCAGTATCTCTGGTTTTGGGGCTTGTGGTTGGACAAAATAAGCTATTTCAAGATGACATATTTGGCATTTTTCACAATTTGTTAAAGACAAGGAATACAATATAATGTAACACATTTTTTTATTAATTATTAATCAATTATCATTTTAATTGTTATTGAAAATAACCACACGCCTACTAATTAGTTAAAAGACTGTCTACAGATAAGCCTAAAGTGAGATGTTAGTGACTCCCAAATTACAAGAAAGATGTTTGTATGTTTGCTGAGCAGAATCTGCAGATAATCTATTCACTTTGAAGTTCTGGGTCGACTTTCAAGGAATTCAACAACTATGGCACCATGTTCTGTTTCCAACTGCAAAGATGAAGCATTTTGAGTTCACTTAGAGTCCTTCACCATAATAAACTGCAGAATTTTCAGTGGGAATACAGAACAACAAATCTTCAAGACCAGCTGAAAGCAGGAGCCTAAAAAGACTGTTGGTGTATGAACATCTTCTCTTAAAGTTTAGATGTTTTGTGTAAAATAGCAACAAGCTCTTGTCACTTGTACCTTATACATCCCAGTCCACACAGTGAGGTATATGCATTTGACATTGTGAAAGAAAAAAAGTGTGCATCAGTTAAGTACTGAGTATCAGCCAGTACTCTTGAGTCCAGGTTTCAGAGCTGCTTTCAGGAGAGAAAAGGTAGAATCAGTTCCTCTCTAGCTAGTGTCATGCAGACAAACTGAATATCACACATGAATACTGTATGTTCCACCGCTGCTTCCTTGTACAAGTAATTATGCAAGTGAAAAATCCATGAGTGTGTGTGTGCCAGTGTGTGTTTAAACGTTTAACCATTCTGTCCCAGAAGCCTCAGACACGTTTCAGCCGGAAGCGAGGCCTCTATGGGGGGACCCCCTCATTGGCTACCGAGCCATTCTGTAATTTCACTGGTTAAGCTGCGCTCTAGTTGTCATGTAGCAACAGTGTAGGATGGCTGGAGGGACGACTGACCGCAGTTGCCATGGTCTCCTGATCTTTGTGTTCGTCAGCTTTGTGTGTACATTTCTCAAGCAGGCCGTAAAAGCATTTGCTGCTTTTAAGAGTGCACAAAAGCAAAAATGCCATAAACAAAAAATACGTCACTAATGGGGCGACTGGAGGGCTTCTGGAATTCTGAACAATAAAATCAAGCAAACAACAACAACAAGGGAAGCTACTAACAGAAAACAAACTTTTGAGGAAATCAGTTCATTCTTAACATTAGGAAGCATGCCACAGCTAAGTACTAGCTTGGTTCCTGGCCTCTAAATCGTCGCCGTTCATCATCCTTTTTCAATAATTCTAATTCTTCTGGTGTGCTTACTGAGGGCCGGTTTCCCAGTTGGAAAAACTTATCAGTCAGAGCTGTGTAGGAAGGATTAACTGGGAATCTACATTGAAAGTGAGATATGTGGGACCTGTAAGTGCTGCTGAAGCATCCGGTCCATTTAATCCACACCGACTCCCAACTTGTTTTTCAGTCATCACTGCACCAGCTGTCCAAACTGAGAGCTCATAGCAACACTAAGGGCCTTGATCAATTGAGATTTGTGAGATATAAACAGCTGCCTATGGAGATTATGCAGAGTCAATACGGATAGTTCTATTTGATTTAATGGAAGAACATGTACTTGTGAGATGGACGAGTAATGTTTCAAAAAATGGTTTCTGTGTGGAAGAAAAACGCCACAAATGTTACAAAAATGCCAGCAAATTTAAGACGGACGGTTTCATATTCAGTCTAGAATATGGAAGGATACTTGCTAATGAGAAACATCCCTCAATACTGTGTTTTCTGCGTTTTAGGCCAAGTAGTAAGTGGTGACAAGATTGTTATCACCGCAAAAACACTTACCAAACCTCAAACCTCTTTAACCTTTCCAAAAACTCAAGAGGAAGTAAACAAAACACTTCAGTTAAAGAGCCAAGACAGAGCTATCATTTTGGCTAGCATCATCTTCTGGCTGATTCTTTGGCAAACCATTCATCACATATGCTAAAATCTCAAACTTATCATTGTTTTCCCACAAAGTAGTTGTGCTTTTTATCTGTCTGTGTGGAATGTACTGATTTCTTGTTCTAACCAAATTGGTATCATAAAACTGATGCTCCTAAATATCCTGCCATGAAATCATCAAGCCTGACCACATGATCCAGTAAAATACTTTTTGATTATCATGTCGTATTATATACCAAACAAATGCTTCCTCCACTCTTTCAAAGTATTTCCTGACACCTCCTTTAATGGAGCTCTTTAACAAAAAGACTTTATTGAGCAGTCAGAAATAGCTGGAAACAACCTCTCAAAGAGCAATTACTGAGCCATCTCATTTGCTACGTCATCTTTTGGAAAGATGTAAACAAAAACAACCGCAAGTTGTGTGTTAAGACAGTAGTTTCCTAAATTTGAATAGCAAATAACACCGCTAAAAATGCTACTATCGCAGACTTTGTAATTTTCTGCCCATAAAAGTCTGTCCAACTCATAAGACTCAAACCAAAACCAACATACCTACACTACATGCATGTCATGCCACTGGCCATAATTACACGTTTGTGGAGATCCGTAGAAGCCGGAGGCAGGCTTCAAGAATGCTCTGACAGATAAAATATCTAAATAAAATGTTCTTTTAGCTTTGATGATGATGAATTATATACTAGTAGCACGCTCCCTCCTCTCCATCCTCTCCATCTAAAATGATGTTGCTGCTGTCTCTTGTAATTTAGCGCTGACAAAATGAGCCTGGCACAATTTATTGAGCGTTCACTTGCAGTCGTGAATGATCAGAGACTCATTTCACTAGAGAAGCTGATGAGGCAGATTTGTGCACAGCTGCCTCCTCCTGTGCTTCTGTCCTCATTTCCTCCCCAGTTCATCTTCATCTTTTCTCTTTTTTTTCATTGTTTGTATTAACGATTATGTGGAGAAAGCTACATCTGTCTGCAGTACTCCTCCTCTTTGTTGTTGTCTGGCTGCGTATCTCACACACTCTTCAAAAGGATTTCGTCTTTTTTTTTTTTTTTTCTTACCATTAGCTTGGCCAGCTGATGATGAGTCATGCAGTAATATATAATTCATGGCAGTATTGGTTTTGTGTGTCTCAAAGATGCTTATGGGGGAAGTGGAGGTAGCAGCTAAACAGGAACATCCCGGACAGTCTTTTTGCTGCCTGTATCTCAGTGCGCCAACTCTAATTCACTGATGAATCTTCAGTGTACTGAAGGAAATACAATGCACCCTCACACACACACACACAAAACAAACGCAAAGCCATCTTAAGGGATGGAGCAGTCTTAAGCTTCTTTCTTCGTTTTGCAAAAAAACAATCCTTGTTATTTAGTTTTTGAGTCACTGCAGCCTCTTGTTAATGAGGCCTTTGCATCTGAAAATGGCACATTTCAAGAAAAGAACTTTCCCTTAATGTATAACTCTAACTCTGGCTGAAAAAAATACAAATAAAATGATGATAATCAACCTAAACCTAACCTATCAACCTAACATAAACCACACCGGTCAGCACAAACTCCTGCTGTACAGCCAAACATTGTTCAAGCTTGCAGAACTTAATCCCAACATTCTTGAAGAAACCAAATATGTCTGGCTGAAAAACAGAAAATGTGTATTAAATGATGTGCAATGCATCTACAATATTTCCATTTGATGTAATGGTTCAGCCAAGGAATTTTCATATATATCATATTCTTCTATTCATACGTCACTTCTTAGAAATAAAGCAGCTAGAGAGAAAGCCAGCTGTCTTCTCTTTGGTCAGGCCGACCTCTCTTCATGGTCATTCTCATGAGAACTGGTGCTGGACTTTATCTAGGCGTTGCTCACATCTTTTCATCAGTGTCCACTTTGTGTATCCCAAATGTCTCCTTAATTGATTGTCATTAAATCCTTTTGCTCAAGATGTCCGAGGTCTCCAGCTCCAAGATTTCCATCACGCATGGAGTCTTGGGTTTCACGTCATATAGCTTCAACAAACAGCTCGAACAACCAGATTGAAAATATTTGTGAAGTAAATATTTCCAATTCAAAGGGAAAACTGGATGTTACAGAGTGAATTGTCAGCACATTTTTAATCCACAAATTATCCATCAGAGTTCGCAGTAGGGATTATCAACAATTATTCTTATTGTCGATTAATATACTGAACACAATCAGTTATTTGATCTATGCGTCTCATCACAAGTCGCCAGAGCCCAAAGTGGTTTCTTCTTAGCAACTGTTCAAACTCCCAAGTTATTCAAATAATTGAGTTTACAATCATATAAAACAAAGAAAAACATGTGATCTTCACATTTTAGAGGCTGGAAGCAGCAAATTTGTGTTACATTTCCTTGATAAATGACGCTAAAATCACAGTAATTCTTACTAGTTGCAGGTCAATTTTCTGTTTATCGACTAATCAGTTTATCAAATAATTATTTCAGGTCCAGTTCCCACTATAATGCAGTTTTCCATGCTTAAAGGATTGGCAGTGAAATGACAGTGCAGGAGCTTTTGTTAACATTTTTCATAACTGACACTAAGTCTTGTCATATTGGAAGATTTAACTGTCTGATCCAAACCCAAACAGTCTTGGACTTCTAGGAATCTTTGAAAGGCTTCTATTAATATTTATTTGGTTTGGTCGAGATGCTTTTGACCCAGTTGTTGTTTGTCCCATGTCAACTCAAACCCCTCCCAACCCCTCATACCCCCGTGAACACCCCAGTGTTTACATTAACCCTTCAAGGCCGTCTAATAGGTCAGCCCACTTGTTGCCAGGCAGATCCTAAACTATAATAAGTGCATGTTTGCAGGTTATGTCACTGACATATTATCCGCCTCATCCGACACAGGGCAGTAGGTTGGAGTCAAATATCCAGCAGAGGTGTCGGTCTCCTACTGCCCTTCTAGACATCCTGACTCCTCCAAGCCCCAAAATAATCCACCAACATATAGGACACACTGGAAGAGTCAGAGATGGATGCACAAACAGACACAAATCTCTCTGTAATACCATCAAATTCCAGTGCCAATTAACATATTAATTAATGTACTTTGATCAAGACAGAGTTCCTGTGACAAGATAAATCCTGTGTGAATCTAACTCTTTGTACTTGAGGCTATAATTTCTCTCTTAATGTTACTTTTCAACTTTTTTAAGCTTGACCTCAAAAAAACTGCATTCAGGGAAAGAAATAAACTCAAATAATTTCATCACCCTGTGATACAAGAAATGTAGACGCTCCCTCATCATTTCATTAACTCATAAATTATTTAACAGTGTCCCCCAAGGCCTTAGTTCCTTAGAATTTGTGGATTTGAGAAAATATGATAAGGTATTTTCTCTGAAAATGAGTGGATTTCCCTAAAAGTACTTGACTTTTAATTCTTGTTAATCAGCACTGGAATTCATCAGTGTGCCTCAGGACGTTGGAGGTTTGCGTTGTCAGAGCAGCAGCTTTTAACAGAAATGACTTCACTTCTGTTCCTGAACTTTAAAGGGTGAGATCTGAGTGTAATCAAGGACACGACTTACCCCAAAACATCCATGAATCCCATTAAACATAATCTCGAAAGTCAAGTCAAGTCAAACCGTGTATGCACATACCAGCGCGCCCTGCAAGATTGTTTTAAAGTAATGAAGTCATGGAGAAGGTTAACGGAGGTAAGAGTGCAGACAAAGAGAACAGAGGTAGAGAGATAACAATTGATGGGGAGAGCTAGAAGCCAGATAGAGAGTTTAAAGTAGGTCTATGTGTGCCAGGTAGCTCATTTTCCTTAGCCATTTAATATAATGGTTATTGATGGACCTTAACTTTGCTCAGCAGGAATCAGGAGAAGGAGACAAAGCAGCAAATGAGCCATCAGGCAGGCACATTCTCAACTCTGTTAAAATTGCATTTGTATTTCTTGATTAATTCTCTTAATTACACTGTTGCTATTAAGTCACAAGTTTTTCTTGTATCTGGGGCTCTTAGATTTAAACTGATCTCATCTTGGCCCACAGCTGATTACTTGTTTTAGTTTTTTTACATGATGAGGTTGATGAAAGCACAGATAAATCGTTTAATTCCAAAAAAGGTTCAGTAGTTTTATGATAAAGCAGAGGACTGTTGTTTTTAGCAAACGTCATAGTAAATAGTGTGTTTGGGACTATTTTCATCCACAGAATAATACGTATCAAGGTTATCAGGCTTTAGATCGAATGTCCTTTTCCTCTCCTGCTTGTAGCCAATCACACGCAGCGGCTGTAGATGGTGTCATTTTTACCCGACAACAAGTGCGGGAGGTCATGACATCATGAGTTACATATGATATGTGGAAGCTAACACTGTAATCCAGCTATCAGAGCCTTTTGCTAGCCGGTCTAAATAAACCTGCATGTGAGAAATTACTTTCCAGCCAGGTCCAGCTTTGACAGAGTGTAGACAGTTGGAATTTCCTTTGCATTTTTCCAGAGGAGTCTCTCTGTGACCGCCGAGTGTATGTTACTGGATGCAATTCCCACCAGAGCCACATATGCTAAAAATGTACACACTCATGATACCGTCAGACTCTTCGGCTCTAAGCGTCCACCAAAACAGAGTATGAGCTTCATATATTATTTATAACCCGTGTGTGTTTTTTAGTCTGTTCGTCTCCAACTGGATGATGGATGGACATGGTGTGTATAGGAATACACTCAACACAGCGCAGACACACACTCAGAGAAAACACCTTGACCTCTTGGCAGGTGATAGCGTCAACTCCTCATATACACAAACATAGATGGATGGCAGCCCTGATGACAAGTTGTTTCTCTGCTGGGGGAATGGATGGGTGGGCAGGTAGCAGGAAGGAGAATGACCCCGTCCTTTAACCCTCCTTTCACACATTTCACTCACTCAATCGTTCCTCTGGTGTTTACTTTATCTTTTTCACCTCTTGTCACTTTTTTCTATTTTTTTCTCCTCTTGGTTTTGCATGATTCTTTGCTTTTGTTTGTTCTGTCTTCATCCACCTGCTCTCACACATAGATTACACAGACAGGTGGTGGTGTACTGGTAAATATAAGTAGGACCACTACTTTAATTATTGATTAATTTGTCAGTTCTTGGTTATTCAAACAATAGTTTTGTCTATAAAATGTGATAAAAATGGAAAACATGCCACTTTTATTATTTACATAACAGTCCAAAACCCAGTTTATGATGATATAAAACATAGGAGAGGCTGCAGCCAGTGAACATTTGGCATTTTGCTTTAAAAATGACTGAAATGATTCATCAGCTATCATTACCATATTTCTCTGTCAATCCAATCATCATTTCAGCTCTATACTCATAGATCTGTGACTGAAACCGGACTTTTTGAACCATGTTTAATCTTCTTACCACCTTTAGAACCACGCTCACACCCACACAGCCCATTGAAGTATTTTTTACACTTTTCTATTTTTGGTCTGAACTCACTCTTTCTCCAAGTCGTATCTGTCTAAGATAGTTTTGGTTTTATTTGTCCAGGTTTTGAGATGTCTGTCATTAATTTCTGACTTCACTTAAATACAATGGAGAGTTATGGAATTTCAAATGTGGTGTTGAGTGTCCTCACACTGGATCTTAGATGTTCCCAAGAACTGTATTTGACTGAAAAAAAGCAACATTACTGGATCTTTAACAGGCAACTGGCCAACATGACAGCTGCTGTAGCTCTTTTCCTCAAGAATATATTTGTCACAACAAATCATTTCAAACATATTTTTTCAGATTTTCAGGGACTGATAATAGATTATATCTTGGTTATGTATCGCGTCCTATCATGAATTGTATATACACAGTGACATCAGCATGATGTAACCCTGTCTATATATACCTCGCCTGTTGAAGTCGTGTCAAAACATTGCTATTTCCCCTGAAAGCCAGTGTGCAAACACTCTTCTTCTCAACTTTATTGAACTTGTTGTCCTGCCTCTGGCCTAAACATGAGGTTGGATGTGCACACAATTACCTCTTTGTTATTTCATTTGTGGTTCTCACAGCATTGAAAATTGAAGAAACACTGTCCTGGTTACCCCTGGGACTCCCTGGATTATCCACACACCTTACTGCGAACTGTTTTCATAGGAACTGCTTTTGTAATGAACAGCAGACACTGCTTCTGGAAAAACAGTTTAAAATGCCACAAGAACCACGAAGCAAATTCCATTCTTCATCTTCATTGTATTGGAGTAGAGGTTAGTAATACAGGAAAAATGATCTTTGTAGTCTTTTTTTGTCGTTGGTTTGGAGGTGAAAGCTACATGGTTGGAAAATCTGCTTCGAGTGAACTGAGCCTTTACGTTTGATGCTTCTTCCTGTGAATAATTTATGTAAAAGACATTTATATGAAACGTCAAACTTTGGAGTTTTAGCTGCTTCACCCTCCGCTCCATCTATCTGGTGCACGCTGGTAATGATATTGAGGACAGCAACGGTGTGTCCTTCTCTGTATCCAGCGTATGAATAATAGATCGGATCCAGGAAGTAACAAACGGGCCGGCCAGCCCATCAGGTAGGGTCCTACCACATCCTGTACACAGCTCTCTCTATCTCTCTTTCTGTCTCTTTCTCTGCCTTCTATTCTAGTCAGGTTGTTTCCTCCTGATTCTTCATCTCTATCAGACTCTCATCCTCTCTCCTTCAGCCCTGTCTTAATCTCCAGCTTTCTCTCTCTCTCTCCCTCCCTCCCTCCTCCTCTTACTGTATATTCATCCCTCCCTCTCACTCTCCATCCCTCTCCCTCCTCTCCCTTTGTTTCCATCAATTATAATCTATTGAAGAAAGCAGCACAAAGAACAACCACGCCCGGCGTTACGGCGTCATCTTTAAAGGTGTACAATCAGGATATGGAGGCATCAGATCACAGCAGGATGAAGACCGGCTACTGCAACAAGAAGACTTAGATATTTCATCAAGAAATCTTTTTTTTTTTCTTTATCTTTTTCTCGGTGGAACTTTGCGAGCTTTACAAACCTGCAGCAGTGTGGATGATGCAGAGCTGAGTCACAGGAAATTGAAAGCTCAGCTATGGTTTTGTATGTGAGCTCTGAGGATTGTACTGCAAGCGCTGGGCTGGTGGGGGCAGCTGGCAGCGGGGTGGCGGTTGCGCTGAGACCTGGCAACGGGTCAGACGGGGCCCCACATGGACTGTGGCGCTACGTTTGCTGCCAGAAGAGGCCTACGCTGACTTCATGTAGGTACACGACGGAGACGGGAACAAATATCCTGAGCTGTTTGTGGGAAAATATGTAGTAACTTTATTAGAAGTTGTAGAGGTAGGAGTTATTCATAGATACTCTTTTTAAGGTTCTCTCCTCCTTGTTTTTTCTCTCCGTGTCTTCATGCTGAGGTGTATTTCAGTACCAGATAGTGATCTCATGAGCAGCAAATACAGTGGAGTCTTTTTTTTCTCTGTCTGCTTTTGTCTGTGAATAGTTGGCTACCTCTCTTTAGCTTCACTCTCTTCGTCTCTCTTGCCCTGTCTCTGTCTCCTCTCTTTTTGTTTTTTTTGCTTTCTTTCCCAGTATTGTGTCAGATAGTGGTTTTGGAAGCGGGCCAAGCATAAGTGCTATCCTCTTGGGTCATCGAATCAATTCAGATCTCTTAAGACGAGAAGGGAAAAATGACTGAATGTCTGTTTCGAGAACTACTGTAAGGAGTTTAGACATTCAAATTTCAAAATGCCACAAACCCACACTCCCTTATGTTGTTTAATAATAAAGATGGAGTAATAAAAGCTTGGTTTAATAAGAAAATCATACCGGGCCTCCTGATCTGATCCAATCTCAAGACTTTTTCTCCTGAGCAGCTTTCAGTGCTGCTGCCCTGCTATGCTGCTGTCTGTGTTCTGTCATTAACACATAAGCTGTATTAGAGCAGACAGTAACACAATTACACCCACAGGCAGCGGAAGATGGAGACGAGAGACCATGTCAGCAATTACACTCTTATTCTGGAGATATAGACTGCCTGTGGACTCGTCTTGATTCAATAGTATTTCAGTTCAGCTGATACAAGAAGGAAACCATCAAGATGATAATAAGATGAGATGATTTGAATAATCACGGCAGAGAGCTGGATGTAGAGATGGTAATTCTGTCCTCCATGGATATGTGACCTATTCTGTACATCAGCGTTTTTATTTTCTGCCTTTCACACCGCAGGTCTTTATATTCAGGTCAAACTGTTCATGTCACTCTAACTATGACAGTCAGTGGTTTCACCAATGTGTCCTGAGATAAATCTGCAGAAAATAAGATAAAACAATATTCTTTCACAGTGGATTATTTTATTTTTGTTGCTATTTTCTTGTAAAACACTGGACACTTTTACCTCTTCAGGCCTTTGAGTATCACTGTTCTTATGTCCACAAGACAACACACAGTACACATAGATTTGTTCTAAGGGCTCACAAGCCAAAAAGGCTGTTGTTGTCAATTAATCTATGAATTACTTTTCTAGATTGATTGTTTAGTCTATCAAATTTCAGAAAATAAGGACAAATGTCCCATAGAAGTTCCCATAGTTTAAGGTGTTGTCTTCTATTTGGTTATTTTATATGAACAACAGTTAAAAAAGCAAAAAAAAAAGGATTCAAATTCTAATGATATGAAAATGCAAATCCACACATTGAAGCGGCTGTAACCTATAAATCGTATGCATTTTCATTTGATTAGATAGACTGTATAAAAATATGGACGTAGTTACCGTGACGTCACCCGTTGGTTTCTGAAGAGCGGTTTTGAAGCTCAAAGTGAGCCGCTCCGGCCGTCGCCATCTTGGCAGTGCGTGACTCTGCCTAACTCCCAGCCAATGAAAATGGGCCTAGAAGCGGGCCGAACGGCTGAAACAAGCCACCTAGTGGCTGGCGGACCTGTCACTCAAAGCAGCCATGTCCTTCATTATGCATAACTTTACGGCTTAGTAAAATTTAAACGGGTGAGTTATAAAAAAAACTCACCCCCCGTACAGTTGTCATGAAAGGGGAAATTAGCTGTAAAGACCTAAACCGTTATTTGAACCAAGCTGTAAACATGTTTATTTCTGCTGTAAAGTTGGGCATTTTAGCATGGGGGTCTATGGGGAATGACTCGCTTTTGGAGCCTCAAGTGGCCATTCAAGGAACTGCAGTTTTTTTTTTTTTTACACTTCCGCATCGGCTTCATTTTACAGACCCAGAGGTTGCCGCTTGGAACATATACAGCTTGTATATGATCACATATGAAGATGCAAAAACACTTGAAAACTTGCTATTTTGCTCTGACAGGTTTGTGTGTGTGTACGTGTACTCGTATGTCTATCTTTCTGAAGACCAATTTGAGTTTGAGACCTCGGGATTGAGGACTGTCCTCACTGTGGGGCAGACCCGTCATCCAGGGTCCTCGCAAGTATATAAGTACAAACGTGTGTGTGTGTGTGTCTATGTGTCATGATAGGCACCTGTTAAGTGGTGTCAGTGAGTCACCCACTCACTAAATGGTTTACAGTCAGCACACACACACACACACACACACACACAGAGGTTTGTACCTTCTGAACGCTCCATTGATCCGCAGCTTTCCTTAATGATGTTTGCTGCTCAGGGGTAAAAAAAAGTGCTTACATAAATACTGGAACCACAGACTGATTTAGTTTACCATCAACACTGACAGACCACTCTTTGCTGACTCAGCCTTTTTCTGTCACTGGCTCATTTTTTTGGCTCTTGCTGGTTTCTCCTGGCCGATGGTCCACATCACATGAGAGAAAATAAAGACTAAAGAAACACAAGAGAAAGTTCCAAAGTCATTGTAACCAAAAACGATGAAAAAAAACTACCCTTCAAAATGTATTTTCACACTCTTGTCAAATCATATAAGAAACCTTGATACCTCTAAGCTGACTCATGCATCAGGCGCCTTTTAATGGTGGTTATAAAGCCTGTGTCTTTATTGTTTGTCACTCTGTTTCCATTCAAGATGACTTTGTGTTCATCTTTTCATCTTCTTACATTTGTCTGGACAGTCACTCAGCTTTCAGGAATTCATTTTTTCCTGCTTACATACTTCTTGTAGCACAATATTTGTTTGATTTTACATATCAAAGTGTGTCCAGGTGTTGTGAACAAAAGTTATGTAAAATCTTTGGTCTCCAGGGGGAGCTGTGTGAAATCAGATAAAAGTGATGTCACTTGAGTCGGCGTCGGTGGGGGATGAAGACTACAAGTTTGAAAAATCAAAAAAAAATCTGGGGGTGTGGAGTTAGAAAGAAGTGAGACCTCTGTCGCCTGCTCTTCATCTTTGCTAGCAGCTCCAGGCTACATGAGCCACTTCTAGCATAACACACGCAAATCCGTACATTTGAGTGAGTTGAGTTGCATTGTGGGTAATGTAGGTCTTTTATGCTTTGAGAAAATTCTGCAAAAACGTGGCATTTTTGGTGCTCAATACCGGTGACATAAATGTGTTCCCACTGAGGTTTAAAATGTTTTAAATTCAATAAAGTAACAAGATAATGCATGTGAAACAGTAGCTAATGCCAAAACCAATAATAGTGTTAAGTGGGGGCAATGTGTCTGAGCACGTTGGTATTCAGAAGCAGTCGTCAGCCTGGCTGCAGCCCAGATTCTGCCTGTTTTATCTCTCTGTGACTCTGTCTGTGCGTCTGTCTGTCTCTACAGACAGTCTACACCACGCTGAATACTAATTGCAGTGAAAGCTGCTTCTCTTTCAGCTGCATCCAGATCCAGAAGCCTCTGGTTGATGTGTGTGTGTGTGTGTGTGTGTAAATGTGTGTACTTGTTTGGGACACACAGGGAGAAAGAGCACCATGTTGATCCATCTGGCTCTGTTCAGGTTTTGTAGAAACGTTAGCTCATTAGCAAGTGTAAATTAGACAGTGATGTCAGGTTGTCTCTTGTTCTCGTGCCAAAGGCTACTGAGGGTGTGTGAGTGTGTGTTGTCAGTGTTTCAGAGTTCATGCTAAGACTTTGCTTTTTTATTTGTACTTTTTTTTAACAAAAACTTGCTCTTAGTTGAATTTTGTTTAAGGGGGATAAACAATTTGTAATTTCCTCAATTCAAACCAACTGCTCAGCTACTACAGGTTCATAGGTTATTATAAGCTCTGATGTGAGATGTTCCACCTGCTTGATATGGAAATCAGATGGATGCACAGGCAAGATGCTGTCTGAGCATTTGTGTGGAGTCCATCCTGTGTCTGTAGGTGTCTTCAGTCTACTGTACATACAAAGCACCACCACCTGCACCACCAACATGTTTCTATCCATTTAGCAGAATAAAGCTTCTCAAATATATCAATGTTTTACAAAAACAACTTTACAAATCCTTTGCCTTAATACAATACTGTGTGAAATTAACAAAATTATGATTTAAATCAGGAAATATTTGGCTGAACAATAAGTAAATAATAGCAACTTTCAGTATTTATCAGTTGTGACACTTTGGACAGTTTAGTCTGTCCTCAAAAAGTATTAAAGTTCATAAAAATGAGCATAAAAGAAAGCAAAACCTACAGAAATACTGCCTACATGTTAATGCATCAATGATTTGGCTGCAGTACTTTTATGAATAAGTTCTATCAGGACACGCAAATCATTCTTTTAATCATTTATTGCAACATAAACATTTGTTGATTTGGAGCTTGGTGTGTCGTGGCTCTGCTCCTGCATTGCTCCAGGAACAAATCTTAGCAAGCTTGACACAGTGCGTCCCTGAGCTCTAACAGCCCCCCCCAGGCAGAGTCTGAGATTCACAAACATCTGAATGAACACGAACACATAAAGAGAAACATTCACATAAATCTAGATGCAAATGCAGGAGCAGGATCTGCAGTGTAGCAGGCCAGGCAGTGGTGTGTGCAGCTGGACCGAATGCCAGATCTGATTATATGGCCTGGTTAGTGTTACGGTCATATATGTTTTGACCTTATATGAAGCATGTGACTGCAGAACAACTTCAGCGCCTGCCTGAACGACTGCGAGGCTTTTTACTGCTAATGCTTGCGAAGGTTTTGACAGGGTTGTTGCTACTTTTACTAAAGGAAAGGATGTGAGTACTTCCTACCACTGCGAATAACTATACCTGAGTAAAAATTACTATCCAAATACTGTGTTGCCATGACTACCAGCAGTATCTCAGTATCTTCTAGTGCGATAGCTGTTAGAAACGAGAAAGCGGTTTTACCAAGGATGGCTGTAAAGATAATAAAGTTACATTTGCACATTTATTCCACCAGACACCTCGACACCTTGACTATTAAAACAGAGCACGAGGAACTGGATGCCAGTCAGGATGAGGGTGTAAGCTGAATGTCTAACCGGAGCTCTCTGTGTGTGTGTCGCCCTCTACAGGCCCCACATTGCCCAGACAGGGCCCCCAGGTCCAGAATGGCCCCACACCAGAGGAGATGGACCTGCAGAGAAGGTAAGGACCACACAAACACCACACAATACCTTCATTTAAAAGTATTTAAATGTCTGTTCATCTCGACAGGCACCATTGTTTCTTCCATCTCTTCCTCTTCTTACATTCTTTTTCTTAATGAATTCATTTCTAAAAAGTCTTTTTTTTAGCCGTCTACTGTATCTATGAGTATCTCACACAGACTCATGCAGACAAAATCCTGCACTGTTATTTTTCTTCCCCTTACAAGGCCACTCTCTCCCTCAGGTAATCATGAAGCTCTGGAACAGCTAGAAAACACATCACACACATATTTGCAATCATACACACACACACACATACACAGCTGTATTAATAGAGGCCAGCTGTTGGTTTATAACCTGTTGACCAGAACACTTGTTCAAGGATTTAATTAGAACGAATTTTCTTCACGCAAACACAGGAACACAGACACACACACTGGACTGTGCTTACACACAGTGACACATGTCAGTACAGCAGGGCCACGTCATTGGTGGGGGCAGTTGGGAGGGGGGAGGGGTGAGCGCTGTGTTTAATATTCACCCACACCCGATCCCAATACATCACCACACACGGACGTAAATAGCTAAGTTTAGTATCAGTTACATGAGCCAAACAATGACAACTGCTTTTCTCAGCGGTTCAGATGAAGGGAGGCTGCTGCTGCTGCTGCTGCTGCACACCACGCTGTCATATCAGAACATCAGTGTCTACCACATGCAGACAGATGACGAATTAAAGGAACAATCTGAATAAATTGTCAGTCTTCCATACAGGGAACGAAGGCTCACTGAATGGTTTGATGAGAATAAAAATGATTTGAATCATTTAATCATATCAAGATCTCAACCTAGTCTAATACCTACAGTATGTGGGAGATTTTGTGCTCTCAAAAAGAACCATCATTAAAACTCCAAATGAGAGAATATCTCTTAGAGGAATGGAGTTCATCCCCCCAAGAAAACGTCCACAGACTTGGAGAATGTAAACGGTATTGTCACGATAATCACTAAAAGTCTCCTGAAATCGTACTATTAGTGCTAAAATATCGTTAGATAAGTAAATGGATAGAAAGAAGAAATCAAAATGATTCATAATGATGAAGAGGAAAGTCCCAAACTGTTACTGTATAAACAGTCATCTTTTATATTTTAGAGACATGCAATGAGAGCACTGCATTGACTCAGCGGGTGCGGTGAACGCGGAGGCAAAAAAATTGAATCTGTTTCAGTTTTTGCTGCAAGGCGTTGTGACATCATCGAGCAAGGCGCTGCGTTGGCCAGTCACATACACGCAAGTCCACTTTCATGGTGGATTACTTTGTATTTCTACTGGTTACTGCACCATCATTGCAGTGAAAGATAAAATAGTCGCCACTGTGCTAATTTTCCAGAGTTGTAATAACCTGTCTGAGTATTATAAACTGCTGTGCAGCCTTTTGGAGACTGATAAGCCTTAAAAGTCACATATGTGTAACTCAATCTGGACTTCCTGGTTAGTAATTCATGTCACGCCAGTACAGCACACCCCCTATATTGCTTTAATGCAGAGATGTTTACAGTCTGAATCCCCACTGGGGGAGACTGGGTGACAAAATCTACAATTCTCCTTCTGTGCAAAAATACATCTTTAATTTCTGAGGTTGATATGAAGCTTCAGCCATCTGAGTTTTGTTTTCACCTTGCAAGACGACCCCTTGTTTGTTCTGGCGTGCCCGTGAGAAAATGAACAACTAATCAGACATATTGTAACTCATGCACCATCACACTCTGTTGTTTAGTACCTCTGTCCTGTCCTGCCCTCCTGCTCAATAGTTGATTCATGATGGAACTGGAACAAAGCACTGACACCGCCGGGGTTAGAGGTTACATTTCCTTCTGGATCAGCAAACTAAAATATAGATTTTTCTAAAATACAACCCGTGTGCTCTGTTTCTGTCTTTCTCTTGACATTCTCACATGAGTAGTAAAGCATTCTTCGTGTGTGAGTCAATGCTTCTAATTCTGTTTAAGGTGAACTTGGATCTGCCAGGAATTTTACAGACTCTGTTGGTCTGATGGATCTGGCTGCCAGCCTTTCCTCCTCCTCCTCCTCCTCCTCCTCCTCCCTCTACCCCTCTCCCTCCTTTCTTCTCCATTTCTTTCTTTTTTTTTCCCCGATCTCCTCCTTCCCTTTTTTGTGCTTTCTCACTTTCGACCTTTTTGTCTTTGTCTGGCTTCATTCATCTTTCTTTTCCTTCTCACCCCTCCTCCCGTCCCCTCCCTCTTCCCCCCTCGGTTCCGGTCAGAATCCATACTTAGCAGCGGATGACAGACAGGCAGCGAGTGGATCAGTGACTGAGGTCATCTGCTGATGCGCAGTCCAATATCAGCCCAGCCGGAGTGTGTGAAGAGAGGGTGGGAAGGGTGGGGGGGGGGAGCCAGTGAGGGGTGTGTGGAGCAGAGCGCGAGCGGGATGAAAGAAGCGGAGGAGGGAGAGAGTAGAGTAGAAATGAATTGGCAGCACACTCTCATATCAAGCCTTCTGCTTCTTTAAAAGGAAAGCTAACATGCTATAAGCTTTGGAAGACGTCGGAACGTCTGTTGGGCCAACGAACATTTTCAGCTTATTTTTGAGCATCAGACGGCTGTTTCACATCTAATCACATCTAATCAGTCTTACTATTTCATGTTCTCTTTTCTAACATTCATTTTGATATTTGCACTAAGGAATATGCCTCCTCACGTATTCACAGAAGCACATACTCCATTATGCTAACGGTGAGTGGCTAGCAGTAGTGATCTGATGTATATAAAGGCATCATCCGTCATTTAAACTCCTCTTTTCTCCTCAGAAGCAAAGTTATCTTTAGTCACCAGATGCTAGTTAGCCAGGATTTCTGACCCCAACTGTCTGACAACCGTCACTGTAGGTAAGGTCGCTTAGCTGTGGCTTTACATTTCATTACACCTAGCAAGCTAACGGCACCTGCAAGCCTCGCTGCAAATGCTTAGTCAGAGCTAGCTGGCTTGATGATTATTAGCCCTGATAATTTCTCTCTTTTCTTTAGTACACCAGCAACTGGCTGACACAACTGGTAAGATGTCTCTGGCAGTGTAGTATAGAGATTCTGGCACTCGCCTTTGTACCTGCGCTAAGAAAATCTTCAACAGGTCTGCTCTGCGTGCCTCAGGCTGCCTGAGACAGTTAATAAGTGCAGTGTGTACACCCACCGTGCCTGGTTTACAGCAACGAGCCTTCATAGTAGACTGTAGACCTCCTACTCAGTGCGGTCGAGGAGAACAGCTCATAGCGCCGCACCTTTCCACGGTTTCTAACTTATGAATGAAACTTGTGGTGAGGGGTTTCACATATCCAGATTTTGAGGTACATTGCGTGTCTTTGACGTTAATATCTCAGCAGATCTCGGTCATTTCTGTACAGACTAATTTACATCAAAAGTGTAAGGATAGACCAGCTTTAGTTTCTGGCTGTCTGGACCACTCCAGCTTGATTCGACAGTGACAGTAGGGATAGGGGTATGACATTCAACATCCATCCATCCAATGGTCACTTATACATTTTCAATCCATTGTTGTTTAAATACATTAATGTGTAAAAAGTGTATTTCTGATGTGGTCTACAGTCTGAGAAACAGCCTAAAATATGTGTCTTTCCGTCTCCGATGTTTTACAAAATAACTTCTAAACTGCCCTTTGACTCCGATTTTGAACTCAGCTATTGTTTTAGCTGTCTTACATCATTTTGTTGCAATGCTCTCTATCAGGATTGTGTGTCATACTGAGACATGTAGCCTTAAATAGAGACAAAGGAAGAGAGTAAAGAATCTGTGATATGGATGAGTGTTTACTAATGGGAGGGAGAGCAACTTTCCTCTTCTCCTCCTTCCTCAATGGCTCATTAAAGAAGATCAAATAACCAGTGAGTGGACCACCTCATACCTCAGTCACCACACATGTTCACCCAAACACATTCTTTCCTTTAACACACACTCATCTGTGTGTGTGTGTGTGTGTGTGTGTGTGTGTAGCCTCCTCTTGCTCACTTGTGGGCCTCCTTTCCCTGAGAGGAGTAAACATTGAGATCATTCATCTATGGGAAGGCTGGAAAATCTAAATGTCTCTGGAATGGGATTTTCCACAGGATCACATGACAGTAGGAAAATATGATCTCCTTTTCTTCCTCTCAGTCTGTCCTCCACCACTTTATTCATCCTCTTCCTCCTCCATCTCTTCCTATAATCCTCCTTTTCATGGAAACACGGATAGAGGAAGAAGAGGCTGAGCCTGGCCGCGATGCTTCGAGGATGATTGAGTGATTGATGGAAATATTCACTGCATGTATGAGCGGATTCATCGACGGCTGGGGAGGTGGGGGGGGGGTGTGTGTATGGATAAACCACCTGTTCAGAAATGCAGGGTGCTATCCTCAGATTAAAAAGACATGAGCTGGAAATAATAGGCTGTGGTATAAATAGCCGCACAGCGCGTGGGAGCAAGGGAGTGTGCGTCGGGGTGTGCGAGCACGTTCGAGAGGGAGAGAGGAAATGTGTCGCATCGTCTTGAATGAAAGATGTAGATGTGGTAAAGACGGACGTGAGCGAGTGTGTATGTTAAATTTTCTGTCAGCTGTTAGCATTTAGCTGCCGGTATGAAGATGAAAACACCAGCAGCTGCTAACGGCAACATGTGCTCTGTTGTCACAAACACGTGTTGACATCTGCATATATTCTCAAATGAGAGGCACAGTTGTGGATACGAACACACACACACACACACACGCCTCTAAAACCAATATGCTTACTTGGCTTTGATAACAAGGTTGAGGTCTTATGTTAGTGGGACACACGACACATGGAGTGTGTGTGTGTGTGCGTAACAGTGTGTATATCGCACACTTGGACTGGATCCCCACTAGAGTAGGCCCATATGGTCCATCTAGGCTCCTGTCCATTCAGACGACATTTCCTGGTTCTCCGAGCCAATCATGCGAGCCGCTGAGTCCAGCTGGCCAACAGATTTTGCCAGCCTTCGGTGTCCCTGGAGATTTAGCACAGTTGTCACTTGTGGCAAAGTAGCAAAAGCAGAATGTGACATAATTTTTGCCCCAAGGAAAAAACAATCCATATAGAACTGAAGACTATATTATAATCATTGTGATATTTCATGATAAAAGAAATAATATTACACTGAATTAAATGAGCCTTACAACTGATGAACAACACCAGTCATACCAAAAACAACTAAAGTGTTCAATGTAAACGATAAATTCATATTTTTGTGACTATTGTTTTATTTAAACTCATGAGCAGTAGGCACAGAAGTGGAGCAACATGTGCACTCCATTTTTTATTCAGTCATTTTTATTTAGTAGGAGAAGCACAGGTGTTACTAATAACATTTAACGACAGCTCTGTTCTATTCAAGTGTCCCCATAAACCATGATAGTGAGACAGTGAGCCAGAGTGTGCAATACGAGGACCCTGAAACTGAAGCAGCTAAACGGAATCCAAACATAATTCATTTTATTTACACCTGTGCGTTTTCATACTGCGACATGTCAAAATGTCCACAGTGAAAAAGGTTATATTTAAAAACTCGTATGAAATGCGTTCCCGCGTCGAATATTAAAATGTGGACGTGAAGTCGAGCTCGTCTGTCTCACGTAGCCGAAGGGAAAAGTCGGTAACACTGATATTTCCTGTGTTCTTTTTTAGTCACATTTTTTTGGTCTTCTAACTTTCATTTTTACGTCTTTGGACTATCACAGTTAATAAAGTACAAGTGACAAACAGTGTGCAGGACTCTCTGCGAGTGTTTGATGCTACGTACCTGCTAATAAGACTTGGTTGATATGGTGTTCATGACATCAGACTGACTGGAAACAGACATCCATAGCTGATAAGAACTAATGATGGATGTTAGAAATAGTAGAGGCCAGTAAGAATCTTGGCTGGTTAAAAATACAAGGCTCTTGTGGTGTTGATAAGTGGTGGGTTGATGGTGGAAACGGGATGATGGCGGCTCACAATGCAAGCGTGGAAAGCCTCTCCTGGCTGTGACTGCAATATAGACACCTCTCCAACCAGACTGCAGCTGAGCATGATGGTGTATTTTAAAACTGACCACACTACATTCTCACTTTCTTGTAAAAGGTGTTTCATTTTCGTTCTTTCCATATGCCGTTGGTCTATTTTTTGGGGGGGGATACTGTTTTCCTCCTTGTTGAGTTTTGTTATCATTTAGTTTCTAAGATCTAATTCAAATTCTAATTTTGGTTTATTATGACTGTTTTAAGTCAAATGGTTGGCTGGATAAATCCACCAGGCTTATATTCACTGCACAATTTGCAGTTTTCTTCAGTGCTTGTCATTTTATGTATAATTTTTGTATCTTGAAAATACACTCTTAACTGTTAAACTGAATGAATTAACAAGTATCAAGTGCCTTCTTTGCCAAACCTTTTGATCGTCATACCCTGACAGCAAATCCTATTGTAACCTTATTTGCATTCTGCCTCTGCTGATGTTTCAGGGCTCTTAATTTTGACATTAAACCATTTGGTGCTTCCAATATTACCCCACATCCTCTCTGACTCTGCCTCACAGTGTCTTGAACTCAGTCATAGTAAGTTGTTGCAAAGAGGAAGGAATATGTATGCAAGTGCACGCATGTGTATGTGCATGCAAGGATTCAGGCTGTGCCACCACCCACGCTCCCATAGCAACGGTTTCCCCGGCAACTCTTGTCAGGAGGCGAGTGAGACGCGGGTTAAACGGTGCAGGAGGCTTTTCACAGCTTTGAATCCTGTGACGTTTTCCTGCAAGGCAGAGAGGGACGTGGAAGGAAGAGAAAGCTGTTTTAGTTTCACCCATGAGAGGCAGGAAATGCTTATTGTCAATAGTTCATAATCACAGCTCTGGAATTGTCATTAGACACAAGATTTTTTTTTTTAATAAGAAGATAACCTCCACTCAAGTGTGTCTCCTAACTACAAGTTTGTAATTTGTCATTATCAGTTAAGGTGAATGCCAATGGTGACATATGTGCAAGTGCAAAAAAAGAGCACAAAAGTGATGTCCATACAAAACCTCCACTACCTCTGAAACCTCTGAAGCCCAGTGAGAAGTATACTGAGCATACAGGTGGACGGCAGAGAGAAGTTTCTATGGACACAAAGACGGTGAGACTGATCACTACTGGATTCCTTTGCAAGTGACGTGAATCCAACTTACCACAGCTGCTGTTCCACTAACTTTTTACAGCTGTCTGTCAAGCCTGTAGGGGGAGTATCACTTTATCAGGATTTCATGTACATTGACCATCTTGATTAAACCATTCTACAACCATGCAATAGCCTTTCTCAGTTGTTCACTAACTTTTTAGTAGACTATAAGTAGATGGTGCAACACAGCTAATTCGTCACAGTAGCTTTGTCCATTTTGGACCTGCCGGCTCTCCATTCCCTCGAAGGTCAGCACTGTCTAGACGGTTTACTGTTGGTCAAAAGATCAAATTTGCGTGTCAAAGTTCACCAAAGAACAGCTCAATTTGAACATTTTTGATCGGAATTCCATTCAGTTGGAATGAATTTGCTTTGAAATGTCACCATTTGAAATGCTAGAGTGTCGGAACCTTTACACCTGTATTTGTCAAGTCAAAATGTCTGCTGTGAAGAAGTTCTAATCAACTCCGTATTCTTCTGCCAGGTCAAGTGTGCCGCCCCTGGAATGGTCTCCATATTTGGCCTGTCTGAGTTGTTAAATTGAGTGCACTTGTCCTTTAAAAACTTGAGGATGATAAAGATCACAGCTATGAATTATTACACAACAAGTAGCCTTAAGAGGACATTCTTTTAAGATTGTGTGCTAATGTTGAGACTTTCTTGGCATTAGATATGCCAGTATGTCTGATAAGAAATGAAGTAGAAACTATTACTATCTTAAATAACGGACACATAAATGAAAGTGACTTCAGGAGGGTTCATTCCCATCATATGTTCAGGCTGGTGTGAGTTGTAAGGATGGAGGTTTCTCATGTATGTACCATTTTTAATATAAGTGTGTTGTAAAGTTTTGGCAGCGAGAGAAGCTGCGCTCACTGCACAGGAATGTGAGCGTAATGCGAGCGCTGTGAAGGTGAGCATTACTATCGCATGACATCTCCTGAAAAGCTGCACTGTGTTGTAAACTCAGAGACGTCCCCCTCCCAACTGCAGACTGGCTGTCCCACTGTAAGTCATCTGCAAGTACACACAAACACACACACCGACAGGTCACTCCAGACAGGTTATTTTAAGTTTGTGCTCACATTGTTTAGGAATGTCATGATCTACTGCTCAGGGCAATGCAGTATGTGTGTGTTACATCATGAATTACATGGTCCAACCAGTGCCGAACATTTTTTATTTAAGCAGGGATCCCAAAGCAACTGATTCACAACTCTGTTGTCCTTTCACTGCTAATTTGGCCAATAGTCAAGGGTTTAAAAAGCCTCCGAGCTAAAAGACTTTCCTTATTGCCAGCTGAGAAATTAAGTTACAACACAGAAAACAACAGTGCAAGTAGACATCACAGTACAGCTGAGGTCTCTACTCTAATTAGGACAGATTCAGCAAGTAAACCCACTTCACCCACGGGTGTAATGAGAAAAAATGAGACGGTGCACAAGACAAATTACTCTGACTGCGTTAGTTCACATTTCTTTGTCAGAATTTGTACCAACAGCAAAAGTCTCAATGGAGATCAACAGCAGGGTAGTTTAAGTGTTCAGGAGACTGAAAGGTAGCAGGTTGTGGAAATGTCTCAGTATAAGATGCTCTGAAGAAGAGCACCAGCTGTAAGACACCAAAGTAACCAGATTTACTACAGTATTTCCTATATAGGAAGAATTTGAGTTGTATCTGTTTTCACTGTGCCAAGGGTGAAAAATAGTTGTGAATGTTAAACCTGCGATTAGAATCTAAAATTTAAGAAATAGTCAATTACTGATTTAATGATGATAAACCTCCACCAATGCTGCACAATTCTCCAATTTTCTGTTCCACCTAAACCCATCAACTACCCCTCAGGTTAGATTTATTAGACCAATAAAATGCAAGTAGGATTTGTAATCAAGTCTTTGCACAGGTTTTGTTTTTCATATTCACAGCTAAAAAATAGTCATGGAATCAGTTGTTCATGAAAACATTTCTATATGTCTGTGAGATACAATACCATATAAACACAGGGAAACATGAGATTGTTTCACTGAACAAATACTCTTGGTCCTATAGATATTTTGAAAGATTATGCCTGAAGCTAAGGGAGTATTTCATTATTTCTCAATAAATAACAACACATTGAAGTCTTTAGACGACTGCTGACTTCAGTACTGGCATCTAACTTTTAACTAACTATTGCAGTACAGTCAGTTAGTGATGATGTTAAAGCACAGGTTGGGACATTGAGCTCTGGTTTTAGTTCTGACAGCTGAAGTTCCTCTGTAGTTTACTCTCAACAGATTTACTGGGCTCTTAAGTAAAAGACAATTCTACGTTGCCTGTAGATTGCATCACCACTGCCCCATGTGAACTTCCGCCCAACTCGTGTGTGTGCTGCCACAGCCATTTCACTCCATTTAGACAACAACCGACTCCCTAACCGGAAAAATCGTCTCCTCTTTCATCCCTCAGCAACCACAATGGAGTGGTTGTAAACTCCACCGGCCTCTTTCACCGTTTTACAAACCACATATGGATTCTGAACAGAGAAGATGGCGGGTTACCTGCCAACGTCGCTGGTAGACAAATCGTACCAGCTGCACCCGGCTACGGCCTGCCAGCATTTGGCTGCTGGCTGTTGGCGGTGAAGCCATCTTTGCACAGTGATCTGAATGAATAAAGGATGTGAAACCCTTCTGATCAGCCCGATTACACTGATTTTTACTTCCATCGCCCCATTACATCATGTGCTGTATTTAATCATGAGGATGTTCTGCTGCTGTTGGATCCCGCAGAGACTCATTTGCTATCAGAGAGAATATATTACTGTAGATGAGGGAAGCCCCCAGAGGAGCTGCTGTAATCCACAGAGGCATGGCCCTGCCGCGCCTCCATCGGCCCTGAATCCAGGTTACCCCTGCGTTTCAGTAATTACACCGATGGGAATCCCTGTATATCGGGTCAGGGCGGTGCCAGGGTGTGGATAATGTTGAAGGTCATTTCTTATTTCTTTCACGCTTTCACAAATTCTCTCTCTCTCTCTCTCTCTCTCTCTGCCAATGCAGAAAGAAGAGAGTTAGATGAATACGCTCCAGTAAAGACAGGGCATGAGAGTGAGGGAGGTCGAGGCGTATCAGACGTAAACAGAGAATGTTGTTCTTCACACCTCTCCTTTTTGCATCTTATTGGTCGGAATAATCTGGTGGAGCAGATAGGTGGATCTGAGCCTCTGAGCTCTCTGCAGCCATATCACGGCTAAGCTCCTGGGTTTTATGGGAATTAACTTGAGTGCTGCTTATATTCACTTTAATGAGTCATAATGCAACCAAACACTGCGTTAGGTAAATTCACTGATTACATCCTTCTCCTCGGGGGGGAAAGTGTGTAAAGGTGGCTTTTAAAATGCTGCCTGATTGTAAAAAGACTGATTTAATGACTGACTTTTTCTTTGTTCAGAATTCTATCATTACCTACTTGATTATGTTTAGATTCTGGTGCTAGAAATGAAACATATTTCACATATTTGTGATAGCTGAGATTTATCTGACACTCATTCCAGAGAAAAACATCCCAAGGACGTTTTTGTTGTATCCTTCACTGCCATCTTGGAAGTTTCTGCAGCCAGAAAATCCAAATTCAGACAAAGTGGAGGTAGACTGGATGGAGCTGAGGAGTACTGAGCAACTAACATCCTACAAGACTTTTCATGTCAGTTAAGCAAATATGATCTAAAATATGCACATTTTTACATCTTAATGTATTCCTAATGTAACTGATTTTAAAGTGAAATCGGAAAAGCCAGAGAATAAAGCCAGAGTTGTATCAACTTGAAAGAAGATCAGAATTACTTCAGGACTAACCGAAGGCTTAAATCAATATGGATCAATGTGTTTTGTGAGTGGTGAAGCTAACAAGCAGTGATGTAAACAATGCAGGATTGATTCTCTAAAAATGGCCTTGCAGATATTTTCTTTTGAAGGAAATGCATTCAATATGTTTGTTGGGTCTTAAGGACATATATACATGATGTGTTTTGGTTAGAATACTGAAATGTTAAAAAAAATCAACCTTTAAACCAGTGTGGCAGATTCAACTAAAGATTAATGCTGTCAGCGGAGACACATGGATTATTTGGACTATGTCAAAAACATAACACAAAATATGCCAAACTGCTCAATGAACTTTACCAAAATAAATATAGTCTTAAGTCATAAAAGATTCCTACTTTAAATGAGGAGCTGTCTGATCAAATGAGAAGTAAACAAGCCTCTGACTAAGCATTTGATACAAACCTTCGACGCTTCGACATTCGATATTTGGATGAATTTTGGTCAGTTTATGAACAGTATTTAGATTAGATTCCCACCCCTGTCAATGTGTAATAATAAAAATGTATAATACAATACAGGTGCCACTTTTTAAACCAGAATTAAGTCCATATGAAGTCCTACTGCTGGTTTATTTTATACCTTGCATGGGAAACTATCCCATTATGTGCCACTTTTCAATGATGACCCAGTTTGTACCAACCGGTGCCAACTTTGTATAATCTTAAAAATCACCATCATGCTGAATTAGGGCTAAAATCTGGTCTTAAACCTGTGGTGCTTTCTTGGTTTTTAAGTCACCTGCAGTCTTTGATTTGCAAAAAGACAATGAAATGTTGTGCAAAGTGCATTTCTGAAGCATATTTAACATAAACTTCATAAGTGTGATGTCCTGAACACACCGTGACCACCATGATATCACTGTATGTATGTATGTGTGTGTGTGTGTGTGAGAGAGAGAGAGAGAGAGAGAGGGAGAAAGTTGGCTACAGTTTGCACCATCTCTCTCCTGGTTTGTGTGATTTATGAATGTAATGCTCCCTCATTTACAGCCAGTGCAATTTATGAGCCGGTAAATCACAGAATGTGACAAGACAGTTGATGCTTTCCAATTAAATGAAAGATTTCCTGGGAACCCGGTCTGTGTGAACCTGACAGATTATAACCTGCATCATCCCCCCCTCCCCCCCGTGTTTCATTTCTCTCTTGTGTCCCCCCTCATTCACACCAACACACACACACACCCTCTCTGTAATACATTTGTTCATAAAACCCTTCACACTGTCTGTCAGATGTTATGATTACAGTCGGATCATGTAGCTTTCATTTATACATCTACAAGACACTTCTCTATCTGTTCATGTGAGTATGGATGTGTACTGTTCTGCTATATATTGTATATTTATAAGCTCTGCTGTTTTGCCGCCATTTTTCCTGTGAAGACAGAAATCTGTCCTCACATTTTTATTCAGTCATTCCTACATCTCTCCATGGAATAGTCTGTTGCAGATATAAACTCTGTTGGCAGTTATTCTTATTTATGTCTTTTTTTTTTCTTGTATTTTTATATAAACTGCTGCAACAACAGCCCAGTTTCCCCACAGGGATCGTTACAGTACTTGGAAATGGATGTCTCTCTCTATTATGCTTTAAGTCATTGTCACACATGTCGACTCGCACACACACACACACAATTGGATATACTGCTCACACTGTCAGTATCCTCTCATCTCTCTCTCTGTCTCTCTCTGTACTGCTGCTACTGCAGTTTCACACACTTCTCAGTCCACTTCTATCTCCTGCTGACACCTAGTGACCAAACCCGGAGCTGCACATGTAATTTGTGCTGAACCCCTGCAGGAAAAACCTCCATGAACACACCATATGTCAAGATAATTAGCATCACATGGAATGATTTAGCATAAAATTTAAAAAAAAAAAAAAAAGAACAAATGAAAGTTTTTCTTCTTGTCTCTATTTTGTTGAACTCACACTCTTTGCTGATTTGTTTTTTCACTGCAGCCAGAGGAAGCCACAGGCAGTCCTCAACTCAATGTGTGTGTTTTTAATGGGCCCAAATTTTAGCCAAGCTGGCTGTGGTTGCATAACAGCGTGGCTATTATGCCCAGCAGCAATTATTATATAATAATGTGTCTTATGTAATGACAACAGTAATTGCCTGTAGGTCAGGGAGGTCAAGACAGGCTCCAAATTAATGAACTCCTTTTTATTTATTCTGCCTCTTTTGTTCTAATTCTGTCTCCACGTCATTTAAAAAAAATCTTTAACCTACTCAACTATTAGTTTTCTACTTATGAAGATCTGTTTTACTGATGTGCATCTTCAAAATACTTGATATGTTGTGAATTGTGCAACATTGTTCTCACTTCTTCTTCTGCTTTTCCTCTCTTCTCCTCTCCTCCTCCAGGCAGCTTCAGGAGCTGCAGAGGCAGAAGGAGATGGAGCGGGAGCGTCAAGAGCGGGAGCGCCTGGAGCGAGAGCTGCAGGAGCGCGAACGACAGGAGCGTGAACGTCAGGAACGGGAGCGTCAGGAGAGGGAGGCGCAGGCGGAGAGGGAGCGACTGGAGCGGGAGCGCCAGGAGCAGCAGGAGCGCACCGAGCGTGAACTGATGGAGAGGGAGAAGGCGGAGAGAGAGCGGTTGGAAAGGGAGCAGCAGGAGCAGTTGGACAGAGAGCAGCAGGACTGGGAGAGAGGGAGACGCATCTCCAACGCCGGTGAGTGGTGCACTTTGGTTTACTGATTATACACACATTCACACACACTTGCATATGTACCAGGGTTTGGGGGTTTTTTGGTTGGTTTTTGAAGGCCAGTGCTGAGACTATTGGACTGAACTCAGGATTTACATCTTTTTCCTAATCTGTAATATAAAGCAAAAGGATCATAAGAAGGCTTTAATGCTTGCTTGACTTGTTTTACTGATCCTGTAAGAAGAGTAGCTTCACTAGTGTGGTCCATGAAGACTGTATCAGTTAATAATCTCATTAGTGACTATTATAATGTTTTAATTAGGAACTTAATTCCTTCTTGATTTTCTCTTTGAGATATTTTCTGGTATTAATCTTGTGGAAAAACTGTGATGTGGAAATTTGGACTGAGTTGAATTTCAGTGTGTTCCAGCTCCATACTACATACTGACTGTACAGTAAATACTATACACTTACTGTTTTAGTCGACTGTTTTTGCAGCTAGTACACAAACTTTACATTTTTATAATATGGGTACACAATTTAATGCTTTGTTTTTTTACATCAAGATGTTTTAGCACCTTGCACAGTTTGCTCTAATTTCTTTGCAGCTGTGATCAGTTCCTCTATTTCCTTTGTAATGTCAACAGTGTGCATCACCAGCACACTCAAAAATCAAGTGTTTTTAGTAGGGATGCACAATAACATCGGCACGTCATCGGTATCGTAATATCGGCCCAAAATGAACATTTCTGCTGATATGACAGGTGGCTTCATCGCCTTCCCCTCCGTCACCGCCTGACTACGCTTCCCTCCTTGGACTGTTTCACCCTGACGGTCCCGGCAGGTGTGTCGGGCAGCTGAATAAAGTGGAAGCTGTGAAAGAAGCATCGGGGCCGTCAGGGTGAAACGGTCCGCGAAGGAGCTGCTGTGTTCAGCTGCACACCTCAGCTGACAGGATGTACCGCTGTTTGAGAAACTTCTTCTTCTTTTTGCTTTATGACAGCAGGTGGCAACAGGCGTATCAGGTGCATTACCGCCACCTTCTGCTTCGGCGTGTTGAACAGAGATTAAACTCTACACATTAATCCTGTCTGTCTAATAAACTCCAATAAAGCTCTACTGCTCCACCCACTTGGCAGGTTCATTAAAGTTTTAATGCTGAGCTTCTGAACTCCAGTCCTCAGAAGTTCTTCCTTCATATATTGTCTTTCTTGATCGTACTTAGTACAATCTATGATCTCGCATGTGTAATAGTCTCCTCAGCCAAGTGGAAACTAAATATGTGCATATATCAGTATCGGCAAAAATGAGTTGGAGAATATCGGCATATGAGATATCAGCAAAAAATCCAATATCGTGCATCCCTAGTTTTTAGTCTGTATACTGAGTTTTTTTCAATTATTTCCATTATCTGCTGATTTTTTTTTTCTCAATTCATTTCTCATTCAATTATTCGTCTATAAAATTGTGAAACATTTCTATCTCAGTTTGTCAGAGCTCAGTTTGACGTCTTCATATGTCTTGTTTTGCTCAATCAACAGTCCAAAGACATTCATTTACAATGATATAAAACTAATCCTCACATTGAAGGAACCAGCCAGTTCTCGGCATTTCTAAAGTAAAGTGAATTATCAAAATAGTTGTCAACTAATTTTCTGTCGACTGACTTATCGACTAATGGTTTCAGCTCTAGTGTGTATTATGGAACTGGGACACAGCATCTGTCTATGGCAGCAAGTTGGACTTGAACTCTAAAAATGTTGTCAGTTATTTAATAGTCGCAACTACAACAAGATTCAACTGAGATCAAATGAAAAACATCTAAGTTTATTCCTTGTCTGGTAAACCTTCTGAGCATAATGATTTCAGGAAGGTGCTACTTGGGTAAAACAAGGATCTCACACTCAGTTTAGTTAAACCATGAATTAGCAACCAACGTACTTCCAACACAGAGAGCTATGGATGCAGGACTGGAGGCATGTCAGGTGTATTTCCCCCTGACTGGAGAGCCTTTCCAGCTCACACTAGCATTGTCAGCTACTCCTGTTAAGCTACAGTATGGCCCGCACTCTGCTCCTCTGCCCATAGGCTGGACAAGAGCTCTGAACAGATTGCTAAGGCACTGGGGGGAAATGAATGTGTTATCAGTCTTTGCACATGAGTTTATGAGTGAATGCTAGATTTTAGAATGTCATTAACACACAAGCAGCATTCAGCAGGTGGGAAGACACTCTGATTGTAAACCAGAGCTGTCATGGATCAGGGTTTGGTTATATAGGAAAATAAGTCGGTTTCAGGACTGGGTCAGTAGGGAAGGCCGTGTTGTGTGGCACGCTTCAGTGCCATGTTCGGCTTATTAGCATATGCATGCATAACCACACACACACACACACACACACACACACACAGGCAGGCAGACACAGTTCGGTGGTGTTACTCAGAGACTAAAAATACATCATCAGGGAGAATGCTGGTGAGACCCCCAGGGATGAATGTGTGTGTTTGTGTGTGCGCATGCATGCAAAAGCCTTAGGATTAAAGGGAGGGGTTGTTTCACACATCATACACAATAACACACAGGAATGCAGGAGCACACACACACTCACATGCATGTTCTGTTTGAACATATGAGGCTGTGGGGTTTGATGTGAGGTCATGTTTAACATGTAACACTTTTTAGTCCTCTGTTTCTCTCTTACAGGATAACTGTGTGTATTTTACAGTATGTGTCTCTCAAACATCAGCAGATGCAGTGTTTGCCATTCACAAGTTCTGCACGAGGAAATCAATAAACCAACTGAACACATTACTCTGAAAAAGTGTTTGCTACTAACATCTGGTGATCTTGAGTGTCTTAGTAACTGTGAAAGCTGCTCGTTCGCTGTTTATTCGTCAAATCAAGAAATCAACAGACAAATGTGTTTTTTCAACATGTCTTCACTACCTTTCATTTTTCTGAACCGACTCCTTGCTTTGTTCTATTTTTCATTTTGTCGTCTGAGAATGCTAATTAGCATTGTTAGCATCTTCCTTTAGAAACACAGTCGTAGTTTAACATTCTCAAAATTTTTCACTGTCTTTGTTATTGAGAGAAAAGAAGGAACTTGAGCATATTTTTCCCGCTCAGTGCTGAAAATGGGAAAGTGACACTTTTCAAGGATTTTTCAATCTTTTTCAAACATTTCAAACATCTGCTTCACACAGCAGCTGTGTGTGTGTGTGTGTGTGTCTGTGTGTGTGTATGTGTGTGTTAGTTTTTTGGCCAATAATTGTGAGAATTTATGTTACTTTTCACCTCTGCTGCACAGAGTTTTCAGGCACACACAGGTGTCACTTTTTTAAAATTAAAATTTTTAAATTTGAAAGTTTTTTGGGTGGATCTACTCGACCACCTGGCTCTTTCTGTTTGGCTTTTTTTTTAGCTGTTTTTTCATATATATAAATGTTAAAGTCGTCCCAGAATCCAGTCGGTTTAGCACATAGGAGCTTGGCTGCATTATGGCTTTATTGTCTTCTCATGTGTGTGCATGTACGCTTAATATTCTTGTGTGCACGTGTCCAGCTCTCCGTGTAATCGGTGTGTTCTGGTCGTGTGTTGATTATTGTGGAATGGCAGAACAAAGCTGGGGCCTCTCGGTCACATGACCGGCCCAGAGCTACAGACGGATGAGGAGAAAGAGAGAATGAAAGAAGAGGGGGTGGTGGAATGATGAAGAAGAAAAAGAAGAAGTACGGAGAAGGATGGAAAAGGTCAAAGTTGAGTGGAAGATGCGGAGGACGAGAGGAAAGGGAGGAGTGAAGCTGATGGAAATGAAAGTGAAATAGTTGGCAGGAGAATAGGAAAGCCAGAGGAAGGAGCAAAGCGTGAAGGGAAAGTCAGGGTTAATGAATGAGAGATAGTAAGAGAGAGATTGTGTGTGTAGTGGAGTGGAAGTCTGGATGAGCGTTGATTCCAGTTAAAGAGGATAAATGGTAAATGCAGCATGAGATGTCAGCTGGGAGAAGCAAAAAAAGAAGTCGCACAGAGGAGAGGAAGCTGGAAAAGAGCCAGACAGTCTTACAAATCCATCGGTTTCACTGTCTCGTGACTGTTGGTTAGGTGTTCATTCCAGTAGTGTTCCTGCTATATGTGTGTATGTGTGTGTGTGCGTGCATTTGACCCATGTCTGTGAGTAAATGTATGATTTATGTATGTTAGGTTCCCCTTGCAAGAGGGGAAAATCAATGAAATGGCACTTTTCTAGCTGTTGAAAAAGTCTTTCAAGTAAAATCTATTCATTTCTCATGAGTCTGGATCACGGAGGCTAATTTACTATTTTAATTGGAATGAAAAAGGACAAGCGACCATACAACGTCTGTAAGGAATGTCATGTACATGTTCTGTCTCCAAAAAGTGTACAGTGTCAAACTAAACCCCGAACAAAAAAATTAAATCCAGTGTGTGAATAAGGTCTGAAAAAAATTGTGTAGCATTACATCACTCGCAAGGAGAAGTGGAGCAGAAGGTTAAGAGAGGATTAACAACTTAACACACAGAAAACATATGGCAGGCCAATACAACACCATCCAGGCTACGCTAAGCGCTTCAGTAGCACTTAAACAAACACAATCAAGGTAATTAGTTAGAGGGTTAGACTCAGCCATGACACACACATTAAAAAGCAGATCAAGGATTTAAGACAAAATAACCCCAAGGTTGTCTTCTGTTACCCTCATCACAAAGAATAACAAAGAACTGTTGAATACTCTAAAGATCTGTAGCTTAATGGCACAAGAATGCCACATAACAAAAAGAGTTTATAATAGATTCAAACTAACAACGCAGCTATCAACATAACCAAACAGAGCTTTAATTATTCATCCCTTAGAGAGCTGGCTCTGGCAGCATGAGAACCTGACACTGGTAACCAGCTCTAACACTGGAGCCATTGTACTGGCAGGTTACAGTAAAAGATGAGGACACCCAGTTCATATGAAAAAAACACAGAGGACAACAGATGGCATCCATACTTTATTTTAATAGGTCTTGTTGTAGAAGGTTGACGTTACTAAAAACATTACATGAGATAGCAAAGAGGAACTACAGCCAGCAGGAAACATGCTGCTGCCTTTTGTGTGTCTTCACAGCCCCCCAGGATTATGAAATATAGTGAAAGGGAGATTTTAAAAAGTTGATTATCAAATCAAAACGCATGTATTCTTTGACTAAGACATTATACCGTCAATGTATTTCTTCTCCCTGCTGTAATAAACTAGAAGTAGCTTTATGGTACTCTGCTCCAGCAGTCATTGAATCCTCAGTATCATCAATAAAGGTCATTGTTGAAATAGACAATTCATGTAAAAATAAGGCCAACAAAAAGTCAAAAATCAGCTGCAAGTAGTTAAATGAGCTTGAAGTGCTGGCTGTCAGTCGTGCTACATACCAGGAGTTCTACTGGAGCGTTTAGAGACTGGAAGCCTTGCAGCAGAAACACACCAACTACATTTACATGAAGAGCTTGTTTTCATCATCGAGGGTGATTTGTTGGTTGTGTTATACTTTACACAGCTTCAACTGTTTAAAGGGCTCACTTTATTTTGATAAGTGAAACAATAACTGATGCATGTCGGGTTTTTGGATGAGTTTAGTTCAGTTTAGACATTCTGTGGTGTTCTGGCCCTTTACTCATTAAACAGGCGTGATGACGGTGGGGATGAGGTGCATCTCATTGGATGTTAAAATGGGCGTGTGTGCTGTGTGGTTAACTCTTGCTCCTCTGAATTTTCCTCCTCAGTCCATTCCCCTCTTCTTTCAGTGAGCAAGACTGTGAAAGTTTTGTGTCTCTGGCTCTGTCCACAGCGCTAACACCTGTCCACTAACATAGTAGCATCACCTCAGCCCACCAAAAACACACACACCCTTGGAATAAAACTGTGGTTTAGCTCTGTGCTGGTTTTTCCTGCTTCATCTGCCCCCTTCTCTTTTTTCCTCCCTCCCTCCTTCCTTCTCTCTCTCCTGACCTGCTGTCTCTCTCTCCCGTGTGCACGACGGCTGCTTCCTTCCTGCCTTCTTTCCTTCCTTCCTTCCCTTCTGTCCTGTCTTGTCCTTCACCTTTTGGTTTGTCTGTTGGTGTGCGGTTAGCCTTCGAAAGCACCCTGTACACTCCCACGCCACAGGAGTACGGCAGGACGTCCTCCACACCCGCATCTCCATCCACGCCCAACTACCCGGCTCCCGGGACGCCATCACCCTCCTCCACCACACCCCCGACCCCGCCTCTAAGGCACTCGGCGTCCCGATTCGCCACCTCGCTCGGTTCTGCCTTCCACCCAGTCCTCCCTCACTACGCCACGGTACCCAGGCGACAGCAGGCCTTTCCTCAAGCCCCGCCTCCTGCTCCTGTCCCCGCCCCCAACCCAGCCCCCCCGCCTCCACCCAAGTCCGTGGTGTGGTCCGCGTCCAACTTCACGCCCTTGCCGCCCTCACCCCCCGTCATGATAAGCAGTCCCCCAGGAAAGGCTACAGGCCCGCGACCGCTCATCCCCATCGCAGCACCTTCCCCTCTCACCCAGAAGCCACCGTCACCGTCCCCCAACGGCCCACCCATGTTCCCCGCACCTTCCCCGGTCACCATCTCACACAGCCACACCCCTATCGGCATCGCCTGCCCCACCCCGCCTCCCCCGCCCACCCCGCCCCCGCTCCCCTCCCCCGTGGCTCCCCCTCCGTCCTCCTCCTCCTCCTCCGTCTCGTCTCCCCCCTCCTCATCCCATGCTCCTGGTGTGCCCTCTCCCTCCACAGCGCCCCCTGCTGCTGCAGCCGCCGCCGCCTCTGCTGAGCACCTCTCCCTCCCTGTGGGCCTGGGCCTGTCGGGGCCGGGGGAGCCGGACACAGCCGCAGGCCCAGAGCCCTACCCACTTCAAGGGGGCTTCTCTTCTCAGCCCCAGCCCCAGGGTAAGGCCTCCAAGTCCGGACTCTTCTCTCTTTCTCACTGCCTCTCTCCCCTCTGTCTTTCACTGCTTTTCCACTCACACACTAATCGGGGGGCGGGGGGGGCTGTTCAACAGTGTTGGATATGTTACTTTGCTACTGAACTGGCCGCACCACAAAATGAGTCCCATAATACAGTCTGACCTCAGAGGAGTTTTACCTTTCTGTAGAGGAAAGCGTCGGTCCTGGCTGCTGTAACCTGATTCCAGATTTAGTCTCATCACCAATCCTGGCCGCAGTTTATGGCCTTAAAACAGCTGTTATGGTGACTATTGTGGGATCTCCTGGTGTAGTAGTCACTGTAGCTCAGGCCTGTCTAACTTCTTTGTCAGTCTTCTCATAAACTCCATGTACTGTACGTCCATGTGCTTGCTGCTTAAAGGTCTGGCTGGCTGACTGTTCATTGGATATGAATTATGTCTGGTCTTTGAGCATGGCATGTCTGTCTCTTGGCTAAAATAGAAATCTGTTCTTACTGTACGTGGATACAGATCTCTGACTTAAGTCTGTGGAGAACCACTGCCTCTTTCATTTCTTGGTTGTTTTTCTTTTGTCAATACATCGCTCAACCAAACTTCAACGTTTTTTTTTTTCCCCCACAATTTGATTCTTCACTGTGTGTCCTCCAGTCAGTGCGCAGTCCGTCAAACTTACTGTTATCCCCCCTCCTGCATCTGGTCACTCAGGAGACTCTCTGTTTGAGTCATCAGCTGTCTCCTAGATTCAATCAAATTCTCATTCCCATCTTGATTGAATAATTTACCAAAATAATGTTTCAGTGGGCGTCTGTCTTGCCGTTTGGTATTTTAAAGGTAAGAGTGGCACGACAGCTCCCCATCCAAACACAATTCGATCCACTTCCCTGTTAGTTGTTTTAAAACAACAGTCATAGTCAACCAGTAAAATTACAATATGATATGCATCCATCCTTTCTCACCTGTTGGTGCTTTTTGTATCAGGAAATTTGGATGCAAGAACAAATATTTCACTTAAAATATGCATTTGTCTAGATTTATGATGATTTCTGTGATAAAAATGAAAAAATGATTAAATAAAAGTAAGCTCAGTTGTCCCTGGCTCCGTCTTTCACTGTTGTCATTTTGCCTTAAATTAAAACAGTAGAGTAGCTTTGCATTTCAGTGAAAATACACCCCAGTGACCTTTATCCTTTGGCAATTCTCTTATTAGCCGCAGGAGGTGTCCTAATGACCTTTGACCTCAGAGATCATCAAACTGATTGACTGGAAGGGACTGCCGGTCTGCTTGCTGTCATATTGATCACAGCTCAGCATGTTCACATTCCATCATAGATTATTGATCGTGGCATTAGTTCTGCGATGAGAACATGAGCAACACAATTATTATCCATCTTATCATCCTATCTTCCTGTAGAGGAGAGAACTAGTTCACAGTGACCAGATCAGAAATATGATCATCTTTTTGGCAATCTGTGAATAAAGTCATATTTAGGTAGATGGTATTGACCTAAATACGACTGTTGCCCAAGTTCCTGTGTTAATCAAAAGCTCATTATGTGTTATTATGAATGTTTGTGTGTCATTGCACCAATATGTGCGTCTTGTCGATATAATGCTGTATGTCAACTGCTTTGTCTGGGCTCTCTTTATTTACATGTATACCTTCCTCATAGGGTTGGGCAATGGATAAACTGATATTTATTGTTTTTCAGTTGAATCAGTATGTGTTTCTTTATTATAATAAACAATGAACAGCAATTCAGATGTCTGACTCAGCTCATTTTGCCCAGCCCTACTTCTAACCATAAACCCGTCACTACTACTCACTAACACTGCATGTGGAGAAAATACAGTTTTCCATGATTTGCTGTGGCATGCTGTCATACCTAATATATGTATTCCATGTTTTGCCCCATATGAAAAATTACATCCACTGTTATTGCTCTACAGATTCAATGATTCAATGATGTTGTTGCCTGCTGATAGGCCCGAGAAGACTTACTCAGGCTTAAACATTGCTGAAGGCTATTTAAGTTGTAGGAGGTTTGTCAAACCTGGGATAGGGAGGAAAAAAAAACCCAAAACGTCATTTTCCAATAGTCGTCAGTCTCCACTGATATGAATTCTGTATATACATGGGAAGTTAGTGAGCTAATTTCACAGTCATGGAATAATCCTAATCCAGTCTAGAGACACGTCCCCCAACATGTAGAGCCTGTGTTAGATCTTTAGATGATGAAATGATACAAACTGAGCCTGAAGTCAACAGGTTTTTATCAATGATGGATTCTTGAAAAATGACAGTTTGATCTTTATCCTCCTTCCCTGTGTCTTTGCCCATCCCCCACCCTCACCCCCCCCCCCCTCTTCAACAGACGTGATGCAGACAACGGGGTTGACCACCCCCACCCCTCCCCCACCTCCACCCCTGCCACCCGGCTCCACTGTGACCTCCTTGGCCGCCACCCCGGCCGTCACCCCCACCACCCCGGCCGGCCACCCTCCCCCGCCTCCGCCTCCACCCCTGCCTCCTACACTGACTCCAGGCGGGACCCCCCCTCCTCCACCCGGCCCTCCTCCTCCTCCCGGAGCCCCACCCCCTCCCCCAGCGCCTCCCCTTCCCGTCGGCCTGTTCTCTCCCGCAGAGGACCGCCCGATCTCAGGCCTGGCCGCCGCCCTCGCCGGAGCCAAGCTGCGCAAAGTGCCAAGGGTGAGCGCCTGATTGGTTACTTGATCAATGGAAAGCTTGACAGGCCATTCCCACACTGAGCCATCTCTTCATATCCAAATCTGAATTATACAAGATGGTAGTATATAAAAGTATTAGTAAGTTATTTCCAGTGTGGCTGCGTAGCACAATTATACTTATCTGTCAACCTTTGTGTCCAAACACTGTTGATGTACACACACCACTTACACAGTATGTTAATATATCACACAGAATCACTGTCACTGGAACATTCACGCACATACGACATGTTCACGCATGATCACACACACACACACACACACACACACACACACGCACACAGTCGCCATCTGTCACATCTCATCTCAGATGCAGAGGAGGTTTATATGTAAATCCTCCCTGAGAAAAACTGCATGTCTGCTGTTGTTCATAATAATAAAACACAGAAATCAACTACACATTTCACAAAAAAACATGTTGTATTACTTATATTGTTAATATCATGATTACAGCAAGATGTAAGAAACACGAGGGAATCAGCTGACATCATGTTTCATAAAAAAAGTTGTGAAGAAAAGTGGGATTAACCGGTTTTGAAAATATTTTGCTCATGTCGCTGTTTTTTTTATTCCAAACAGATCCATGTTATACTTGAGTTTCAGTGATTTTGACAAATGACTTTACTGATATAAAAGAGCACCAGTAATAAACTTTCAACAATTGAATTATTTTCCTAAAAAAGCTTCCCTCGCGGAGTAAAGTACTGGTCACATTGGTTTGTGTTTGACTGGAGATGTTGCTTTTGTTCCTCCAGAGTGATGATGCGGGGGCAGCTCTGGCAGCAGCCTTGTCGGGGGCTGCAGGGGCCAAATCGGAGACCAGAGGCAACGGCCCTCTGCCCGGCGGAGGAGGGCTTATGGAGGAGATGAGTGCTCTATTGGCTAGGAGGTAGAGTCACATCACATATTATAGTTAGCTTTAGTATAGCTCAAGCTAGATGGATTCACATACTGTTTCTGATGGATTCAAGAACTGTATTTTGTTGCTGTCAAATCATCTTAACTATGAAAATAAGGGAGCTCTGGATTAAAGCTTTTCACAGATTGTGAAACTCTATTGAGTTGCGGTCAGTGATCCTGACACTGAGAAACATAGACAATGTCCTCACTGTACCTGTTCCTTACAGGAGAAGAATTGCAGAGAAGGGCTCATCACCTGAACCCGACCAGAGATCAGTAAGTGTCATTAGAGCCGCTCTGTCTTCCTTCACATCTCCCATATCTACATCTTGTTTGATTCAGGTCCAAAATATCAGTCCTTTCCCCCACTGCTCAATCACACAATAGCTCCTCTGTGTGATAATGCACATACATGATGCACCACATTCAGTACATTCCTCTCTGAAATGACTCGTCCATCACTCAGTGCTTTATCTGTGTGATACTCTGCATGCCTTGTACGGATGTCCTGCACTACATTCCAGTCTGTACTCACTATATTCATTTATCATAAGTTCTTAGATAGAGAACTGATGATTTATGATTTAGTATGTTTATCATATTTTAGTACGATGTTTTTTTAAATTTGCTGTTAATCCAAACTCAACACTTCCTCCTTGTTGACTTGCTGTCCTGATAAATTCAGTATAATGTAAGTTTCTACCACACCATCAGTCATATTCACGATGCTGAGTTTCTTTTTTTGTAACAGACATACTGTTTTCATTCACTAATTAATTCCAGTCTTCTGTAAATGTTTAATAGCTGTTGAGCCAATGTCAATGAAACTCTACACTTCTGCACACATTCCTTACCTTATATGATTTAATGTGAAACATATGTAGGAAGTATTGAGTTTCACTGATCATTACTTTACGACAATTAAATTTAGTTTTCACTTTTCACGTTGCATATTTTGCATATTTTCTGAGTTCTAGGACATCACAAATCACCAATGTGTGTGACATTAGTAGCATTTTTACATTTTCTAACTTAAACCTCACTGAAAAGAAATGTAAGAATGAATGTGTGAGCAATGTTATCAGTGCATCGTTCGTCCCTTTATTTGTTCATCTAAGGGGTTTCAGTTTATATTAAAACAGAATTCAAAACTGCGAAACAGACAATGACATCTGTCTGTTTTTGTCTAAAAGATATCCACTGATTCTGTGTAGAAACTCTCTGATTATCACCACAAGTCACATTTGTGACCCTCCGAGTCTGACTCATGTTTGACCTTTGAACCCTGTTTGTCTGTCAACAGGAGGAGGGCGAGATAAACACGACCCCTAAAGTGTCAGCCTGTAGCACACCAGGTGAGTGTCAGACCTCAGAGCAGCAGTCGCAGTCTGAAGACTGAGGCGAAAAAACATCAGCAGCAACAAGAATTAATATGCATCTTCCCAACACAGGCGACGAGGATCCAAGTTAGCATCGATCCAGTTACAAATCTGCTTAATGTTACAGTTATTGGATGTCAGCTTTTTCATTTTTCCTATGATGATTACAGGATAACAAGAGAATTTACTTTATTCAACAGCTGAACTGCATATCACATGGGAGGAAGAACTTGGTTTTTATATTTCTTCTATATTTTTTCTCCAGACATGCCCAGGAAGCCATGGGAAAGAACAAACACCATGAACGGTAGCAAATCTCCAGTTATCGGAAGGTACAGTATCTTCTCTGTTGAAAAAGTAGAGTCTCTCTACTTTATCTCACTGTGTCACTTGTTGTGTATTGTTACATTGAAAGTACATTTTATCTTCTAAATTTGTTCAAAAGTAAAAAGTATTTTTCTGCCTACAACATCATTCATGAATGCTAGCAGTGATGCTACTAAATGTACATTTCTTAGTGAAAACGACTATAGGAACATACTTAAGCATTAGCATCAGCTAGCTTTAGCATGATGCACTGCTGGGGCCGTTCAGCGCTGGCTAACATCACTAAAGCTTATGTCGCCTTCATGTGCACGTTTGATGTACAGACACTCAACATACTCAGTGACTTTGTGGGAACTACAGCTGCTGAGGCGTCTTGTGTGAGAATGAGCAGAAGAAGAGAGGAGAAACATAGATGCTGTCAAATTTAGTGACATGGTTACTATTCTTTTTGGATGTTGTCAACAACTTTACCGGTAGTTGGGTCAGTGCATCACCACCACATGTGTATTATGTACATTTTAAATTGTGGTGTCAGCAACTTCATTGCTTCATCTGGATAATAATGCACCATTACTGTAACTCAGCAACATGTGTTGTTGCTGCTAAGGCAAAGTTTTTGCCTTTCAAACACTACTTTTCTATCAGTTAGGGTGATTTTTAACCAAGTACTCCACTGATTTAGCATTGCACTCCTATAGCATTGTCAGACTCATGATGGAAAGTTTAAAGAGATTTTTTTTTTATTCCATGTATTCTTCTCCCTTGCCAAAACCTGGCACCTACATTACCCACATTGCAACTTGACCACTGGCAGTCCAGCCGGAGATTCTGTTGTTAAATGCTAGTAGCAGCTAACGTAGCCTGGAGCTGCTAGCCTCCAGCAGAGATGAGGAGCGGGCTACAGCGGTCTGGTAACCTCACCTCTTTCTAACTCCACACCACCAGAATTTTTGTACTTTTCCAAACTTGTAGGCTTCCGACCCAACCTATCCTCAAGTGAGACAATTTATTAGATTTCACACAGCTCCCTCTGGAAACACAAAAGGCTTTATACTACTTTTATACATGCAGTAGTACTCCCCTACACCTGGAAACACACTTTGATGTGTAAAATTGGTGGAATTCCTCTGTAAGGTCTGGAAAAGATACTTTACTATGAAGGTTCTGGTCCTGTGGAAGTAGGAAGATTAGCTAATGATAGCCTTTTTCAACAGGAGTTTTCACCTGTGAGCAAACCTAAAGCTCATCTTATTAGGCAGCAGACATAGATAGATAGATAGATAGATAGATAGATAGATAGATAGATAGATAGATAGATAGATAGATAGATAGATTGATACTAAGCTGTAATTTGTAAAGTCAGTGTCTCTGCTGCTCACACAGACGAGAGTCTCCGTGGAGAAATCCCATGGGAGCAGATTCCTCCAACAGGTAGAGAGAGACAACCCTGGAGAGTTTGAGAAATCCTTTCCTTTAAAACAATCTCCTGTTTCTTTTAAGCAAAGTTTGCTGTGATGGAAGTGGTTTTTGTCAGAGAGGGGTTACTTTTGAATGCTTGGAAGAATTGGAAGTTTGGAATGAATCCTGTTTTGTCTCTGTGTTCATTCCCAAAATGCAGAGACCAGCTCTGTTCATCTGTTGTTTGATACATGCCATGTGGCGCAATACGTCATGCGGTGTTTTCTAAACCAGTCATTGTCTGTGTGATGGATTTCTAATGTAAAGCTAGTCACTGTTTCTGCATGCTGCTCTGCTCGCTGCCCTCCAAACAGTTTTTTTTTTTTTTTTTTCTAAACAGGGAAATCCATATGTGCGTCACATACACCCACCCTATCATACACAGAAACACACACACACACATTCTCGCAGACACAAAAATGAGTGTCCGCCCAGTGCAGCGTACACTTGGCACGGTATTATCATTGTAAAGCCAGAACAGATCCAGCAGGCTCTCACTGATAAGGCCTGTGTGTGTATGTGTGTGTACTCTACAAGCGGGGAGACCAGATGGGCGTTTTTGATTCCAGCTTATTAAAAGTGGCTTAAATATTTGGGCTCATCAGACCACATGTGAACATATGTTTTCACAGTAATTAACACTTTTGTTGACTCCTAAGGATCTTGATTAAATCCTAAAATACAACTCAACATCTGAATATTACATTAGTAGACTTTTATATGTCTGCAGTTAAAGATATATACATGCAATCAGACTTTCACTGTTCTGCACTATTGTGCACATTACCTTTTACACCGGAAACACCCTGAAAAATAAAACCTAAGGGTCACGAGCATAATTTCCGTATGCCGGTAAAGTATTTTCCGACCCACAACTACTCAATGACCCTCCGCCGAGCTCATTTCCTTTTCTTTCACTTCTCCTTCCTGTCACACTTCCTCTCTTGAAAGTGATTGGCTTCTCTGTGAAATTTTTTTCCTCTGATGCGTCTCACATTGAATAAAGAGCCCTCTCAGTGTACAGTAACTGGATCTACGTGCTCTTTCCTCCTCTCTTATCGCTTTTCTTCAGACACGCTGCGCTACAAGAAGGTTGCACCCAACAAGATTCATCCTATAGAATTATAACACTCGCAATAAACTGCAAATAGACAATAACTGTAGTTCAGGATCCTCTTTTGTTATGTGAGAGAAGGTGTGATGAATCATCAACAGACCTGGAGTGATCTCACCTCCTGACAATAATGTTTTCTTTATTAAGACCTCTGTGTGTGTATTTGCTTTCCTGTGTGTTTACATGCATGTCTAGGTGCGTGCACTTCCCCAGATGAGTGTGCATGCTTTAACCAGGATGTCATTCGCACCTGCAATTTTTGGCAACATCTTTTATATGTGCACAGAATACCAAAGAATCATAGAATAACTGAACAAATTAGTAAATTTAACAGGTTTGCGCCATCAGATTGTATTTATTTGGCACTTTTGTCCAAAACAACATTCAAATAAGGTACAATCCACAACAAAGATACCACAGCAACTAACTAATACATCGGGGAAAGAGCCTTCCTGGATGGGATGATGATCATGGCTGGAAAAATATCAAGTTTGTGGCTGGTATAACAAGATGCTCTCTCAGTGGTGACATTTTTAGTGAATTTTAGATCTACAGTTTGCCGTATTCATCCAATTATACTAGTTTAGTCGTGTTCCATCAGTCAGGGTCTAGTGAAAGTGCAGTCTAATGTTGTATCATAATATTAGTAGAAATTCATGCTGTTTTGTGGTGCTAGTATGAATCCATCCTATGTGGTTTTGAGTGATCTTACTAAATCCATAGCGTGCATTGATTTCACATACATGAAAATAATGTAACCTGTGTTGCTCTTCGATCTTCCTGTTTTTCTCCACCTCATTCCTGATTCTTTTTTTTTAACCGAGTTTAACTCTCTCACTCATCTGTCCTCACAGACCGAAATCCACTCCAACACCTACTGCATCCTTAAGTGCCAACGGTGTGCCAACAGAAGCTATTGACTATGACAGATTGAAACAGGTAGGTGAACACTTGGAACAACGGCTCGCAGATTTCAAGATATATTCAGGGCTTTTAAAAAACTTTTTTTTTTCTTGTCATTGTTGTTTTCATAGGTGGGATATTATTTTGTCATAGTTGTACCTGTCGTTGTCAGTATGTAACAGATCTTTTTCGTCAGAGATATCAAATTTTCTTTGAGGCACAAAAGTCACCCAACCAGATTAATATTTGACTAGCAAGCCAGTGCATGGAGATCATTCCCGACATGTACATTCTGTCAGTCAGTGCGGTCTACTACTAGGATTTTAATAGTAATTGTGAAATATTTTCAATTTTCGCCTGGTGCATGTTGGCAGCCCAGTGTTCCATGCTTGTTATGTCTATGAAGTCAAGACGCCATCTTTGTATGTTGACAGAATGAGGAGCTTTCCATCTACAAGTTATTAGTCGCTTGGCAGCTGTAAGGCGAGCTAGCCAGAGACGTCTCTGCTTAACACAGAGTTCCAAGTAGGAGCTGTCATTAAGTAACAGGATTTTTGGCAAGTAAGGAGTTGTTTTGGACAATATGCTTGAGGTATTTCTGAAACCCTCTTCCAAAACTCTGCAACCACTGGGCACTCCCACACCATATCCAAAAATGTGCCCAGTGTTTTTTGAGTGCATAGGGTGCAGTTTAGTGACGGTAAAGTTTTCATTTTCTGCAGGGAGGTTCTGTTTATGATATTAAAATCTGTAACTTGATGTTTGGGGTTCCTGGAAGATAGTTGGATGTTCTGCCAGATTAGTTTCCAATTTGGGTTGGAGCTATTTGAGGAGAGGTCTGCCTTCCACAGTCTGTCATTAGATAGGGGCTTACAGGAGGCCTTATGCAAGATGGAATATACTGTTGAGACCAGTCCGCCGGGGCTGGTCAGAGCCGTATGAAATGGATGTGCGCATCACTGCGCCGAGTTGGGGATAGAAAAGGAAAGATGTGCCAAGTAGATTGAAATGTTTCTGGATGTCTTGAAATGCTCGGAGGCCCACAGGAACATAAATGTCACAGAGTGTGAACCTCTTTACTGCTCCATTGAGGGAATGGAATTGGTTGGCTTCCCAGTTGGAGGTTATTGTTATAAAAAATGGTTAATGTAGTCTCTAATTGAATCTCTTAGTGTCAGTCATATTTTAATTCCATTAAATGTATTTTTAGTACTTAATGACTATAAAGTACTTAATTTCTTTTATAAACCTCTAAAGCTCTTTAAATCTTTAAGGACCTATTTGCAGAGGACTATTACTGCCTGAGTTTTTCATGTGATTTATAATAATTGCACAAGTCGTCTGTGTTCTTAATCCTGTGAAAATCTACAGTGTCCATATTTTGTAAAGTACAAATAACTTCCAGAGTTTTCCCAAACACAGAGCTAATCTGAAGATATCCTTGTTATGAAATGACTCGTGAATAACTTGTGGTGTTTTTTCAGTGCTTTTTTTCCCCCTCTGTTGGGTCAGAAACAATGGACGTCTCATGTTTTCACCATTTTTTTTTTTTTTTTTTTTACTTTGCATTTTCTTTTTTTTTCAACCTTTATTTTACTATTTTTGTTTTTAGTTAAGTATACAGTAGAGACTGCAAAATAAATACATGGAATACAATAACAGAACAGATCTGGAAAATGACTTTACATGTTTATTTAACACAAAAATACATTTAAGAAATACAGACAAGTTACTCTTCATCTTTATTGTACTATATCTATATACACATGCAATAACCATTTTGTCCAGTACTTAACAAATACATCAATGCAGATTCTCAAAGAAAAAGTCAAGTTTATACATTTGTTTAACAATCAATGTCCTCTGTACTTTAGTTGGACGTTCTTTAACCATCCATTTCTTAGTTATTGCTTTTTTGCTGCTACAAGTCACATGTTGAGAAGATATTTGTCATGAGCTTTAGGTTTGGGTGGTACATTACCTAAATATACTGTACTGACTTCATTTCTGTCACTATCTCTAGCCAGTAAGGTTGGAGTGGTGGACATATCCAAAGTGACTGAGTCTTAGTCTTCAACAATTTTGGGTGCTGATTCAGCAGTGTGCTACTCAGCTGAAACAGCCTTTGTTTAGTTTTTGCTGTTTTGCTGCATGAGACACAGTTTGTGGGAGATACATTTCTAAACAATATGAAGTCTCAATGTAATGCTAGTCTGAGATAGTACTTGATTTCAATAATGATGCACATATTAAATGGTCATGTTTTACATTTCATTGTGATCATGGTGACATAGAGTCCTGCACGAGGCCTAGCTTACAATGAAGTCAGGAATTTTCATTGGTCGATTTATTTTTCATTACTAATTATCCAGCCCTGTTAGTAGTAAAACAGTGTGGGTGTGGGCAGTGACCAAGTCCTACTGTAAGGCAGCTCCTCCCTCTGACCTCAGTGAGTGAGCCTGGTAGATAAGTACAGACTAGACTCCCAGAGTCCTGCCTATCTGTCACCACAACTGTTCAGCACAGCAGCAGCACTGGGAGTCAGATGACACCCTACAGTACAAACTCACCACCACACTCACCGTCAGTGTCTCACTCAGTGTGTTTGGAAATCAAAAGACTGTAGCTGACAGTATTGAACTGTGTATGCTCATTTACACACATACTCTGTCACTTTGGTTGCATCAGGCTGTCATTAAGCAAGTCTTAAAGCTTAATCTCACATGGATTAGCTACTTTGTAAAGAAGGCAGAATCTCCCTGTGCAACACATGTCTCTGATTAGCATCTCAAAAACGCCAAATGAAACCGTGGGTGGAAATGAAAGCTTCCAGGTCGCAACAGCCTGGTTTGTCTCTTCTCTGAGGTTGAATGACATTTATCACATTTGTTTGGAAAAGTGACTTTGTTTTGGTTTTGTCTTTTTAGGACATTCTGGATGAGATGAGGAAGGAGCTGTCGAAGCTAAAAGAAGAGCTCATTGATGGTAATTCGCACCCAAACCTGCGCTCTATTTCTTTCTTTCCATGAAGGAAGTGAAATAACACTAATAGCAGAAACTCTTCTCAGAAACATACACTAATCAGTGTCCTGAAGTCATATGTACAGTTTTGTGATGACTCACAGCTCTAATAGCAATTCACATGCATCAGTGTAGTTAGAGTGAAACCTGCTGCAGCACTAATGTAGTTCCTGCTGTAGGCAGGATGTTCAGCTGTGCGAGGTGCTTCTGTACAAAAATGTACAAAACCTGAGTGTTTTCATTTATTGTCTGTAGTCAGTCTGGAGCCCCACACAGACAGTGTTGTACTGGGGAGCAGGTTCCTATGTTGGTCCATCCTTTTTTGGAGGGAAGTTGGTGCCTGCGTAGCTCTTGAATGAATATAGATGTGTGAACTGTTTTTATGAGCTGCTTCCTCTCATTGACACATTCACCCAAAATTACAAAAAAGTAAGTGCAGATGGTTTATGAGTGACACAACAAATTTCACCTGTGTGTCCTGTGGTGCTAGAAGCTCGGTGACTATTAGCACAACCAGATGGTGAGCTTCCGTGGCCGGCAAGCTAACATGCTCTAACTCGCAAGCCACAATAGCCTGTGATGATAGCTTTTAAGCTAGCTAGCTTGGTCTTTAAAAAGACAACAAGATAAAAGTTTGTTCAAGAAACGTGCCATTGACTCCCGACTCATGACTGACTGCAAACCAAGTGGAGCAGTTTATACTGGCAGAGCAGGCTGTCAATTCCCCTCCCCCCATTTCTGATTCTGATTCAATACACTTTATACTTACTATTTATGTCAGTGTATTTTATATTATATTTTACTTATAGTTCTTTTCTTGCTTGTTTACTGTAGATGGCCATATATAAAGTAGTATTCTAATTTTTAGTTATTTATCTATGCATGTGTTCATGTTCTTTCGCTGCTCTGAACCTTCCATACGTGGGATCAATTAAGTTGAGCTTATCTTGTGAATAAGTGTTCATAACACGTTTCTCTTTCTCTGTCTTTCCCTCTGCGTCCTCAGCGATCAGGGAGGAGCTGGGCAAGTCCAGCACGGCGTAGAGGATCCATACTCCCTGTTCACAACATCTACACCCACGTGAGCCAACAGACAACTTCGGTCATTTTAAGACATGACAATACAGCAGCGGAAAACAAAAAAAACAACATAACGGCGATGATGATAATAATCACATTAATACTGAGAGGGGACATTATTGAACAACAAAGGAGCGGGTGATGGTGGGAGGCTTGTAACTCTGATAGCTGTGACTCCCCCCCCAGCCTCCCCCACCCCTCCCGCTGAGGGCATCGCATCCTGGAGGACAGTTCCCGGTCTGAAAGAGAAGCAAATGTCTTTATGCAAAGATGATTTCCTATAACAACAAGAACAAACACACACAAAAACCCCCAATATCGAACTCTTCAGTGATACTGTATTAACTATTGGCGCATAAGTGAACAGAGAATCAGAACTCTGAGCATGTTCTTGTGATTTACTATCAAAAGGCACGTTTTAATAAGAGAGTTTGGAGACAGGAAGAAGGTGGGGATTGAAAATAAAAACTTTTTTCCCATAATGCCATAGGGGTAGCGTGCGTGCGTGCGTGTGTGTTTGGGTGTGTGTGAGTACGTATGGGGGACTGACAGTCTCTGGCGAAGTCCACCACTGCAGGACACTGTAAAGCTCGTCTTCCTCAAATACTATTTTAACCTGAATATGTACAAAAGAGAGAAAAAGTTATTCAGAAAAAAAACAAAAGTATCTATCAACCATGTCTGTTTCAGCGTAGATCTATGGCCATATCAAGTAGCTCAATAATCCAGTCTTTAAACAGGATGCTCTCTCGTCTGTCTCTTCGTCTGTGGACTCATAATCAGAACTGATGTTTACCTCCTGAAGTGATCGCTCTGTTGAGACGTTTTACCCTCATTTATTTCTTCATCAGTGTTGAGTGGCAGGTGGACGAGACATGAAGGGTAGCTGCCTGTCAGACGGCAGTCATCGTAGTTCTCTAGCAGACTTTACCTGTCAACAAAAAGTGCTGATCCGCTAATACCCGTCATGCTAGTTGACCATGGCCAGACATGTAGATAGAACTGACTCTTCCTTCCTGTATGTTTTGATTTGACTCTCTCCCTCCTTTCTCTCTCGGTCTCTGTCATGTTTGTCATGTTTAGGTACTCCGTTTGGTGCATGAACAGTTGTTTTCTTTATACGGTGAGGGTCACAAGTTTGCCACGAAATTGCATTAACTGTCACAAGTTTTATTACAAGCAATAAGTGTAGCATCTATTTTAAGGCCCCATGCCCCAGTCCCGACCCCACCAAACATTTTTCAATGTCTGTCTGTCCTTTTTGGCCCTCCTGAGCCCCCTTTGGACAATGTTACTGTGTGACACCACACAACCTCTTGTTTGCAGATTTTCAGTGAAACTGAAGGCTGACATGAAAGAACATCAGAGCAACACTGTAAGACATGATTTCATGGAATAACACTATTTCTAAATCACCACACTCTTTTTTTATTTTTGATTTTTTTTTTCTATAAAATCCAAGGATACTGTATCTTTAGCTGCATTGGAGCTGAACTGTTCTTATTTTTTATTTTAGCACATTTATAAAACTAAAACTTTTGAAAGGTGCACAGGATAACCCAAGTGTGTAAGAGATGGTGTCCATTAGGACATGAATGTGCCATTTACTCTTTCACCAGTGCTTACTGATGACATGTGTGTGTCATGTTTTTTTTTCTTTGCCTTTTCCTCCTGCCACTGTCAAATCCTTCAAATGAGAAACTGTATTTTCCCAGAGGTTTGACCTACACAAGAGAACTGTCACTTTATTCTAAAAACACCTTTCTTTCAATATTTTTCATTTAAGTGCTGAGTTTGTTTCTCTAAAAGCTCGAAGTACAATCAACTTGAGAGGAATATGTTGGGAGCTGAGACTGATGTCCAAATACTGTAGCTGTTGATGGCAGGTCAAGGTAGCAGATAAAGGTCCACAATACAGTTCTGTACTCCTGTTGTCTAAATGAGATCCTGAAGGATAGCTCCACTAATACAATTAAACTTCATGACTTCTAACAGCCACCCACAGTGGGGTTTGTAGAACAAAATAATGGCCCTAAAAAACAACCTTTTGACCTTTCAAAATGATGCTTTGTTCTTTAGCATCCACAGTATAAATTTTACATTCAATTGATTTTAACAAGCATTGAACTGAACATACACATCCACCCTTGATGTCACTGTTCTGGCTTCCTCATAAGAGAACACAAGTGCAAAAGAAGGTATTTGCAATTTAAAGGGACACTCCAGCAATTTTATATCACACTTTCATAGTGTTTGGGGACTCACAAAAGACAGATTAAAAACAAGAATGTTCAAAATTGAAGCAGCCAACGCCAAGATATCCTGACTTTTAGTCCCTAGACTGAGTCAAGCTTTAAAAAAGCTCAGTCCTACAATTCCCATAATGCAACAAGATTCATTAGATTCCCCCATGTCTGGTAAAGACTTACATCTCAAAAACTCCATGTAGGCTTGTAATGCAGGCTCTCTGTTTATAAAAAAATGTGTAGTCGCCAAGCTTAAGTCAAGACAAAATAACCCTGATGACATCACTATGACATCATCAGAGTTATTTTCAACCAGAGAAGTTGTTTTCACAGGCTGAGTAGTACTCAACATGACTAGTAAAGTGATTGTATTGGTAAAATCTGTGGAGTGCCCTTTTAAATTATGATGAGGAGAACTGGCTAAGGAGTTTTGATCATACATTGCTTGTAAACCTTGGAATCCTAGCAAAAGGTTTGTTAATAGGTGGCTGTTGGATCTCATGTCCAAGGGCTTGGATGTTGCAGCTTTGCTACAAAAGATGAGAAATAACAGATTTGAGAAAATTATGTTTTCATCATTTGTTTGGGATTGGGTCACATTTGTTATAAAAATACTGTGATGAGAAAAATGTTGTACAAGATGCCATAACCCTTTGGTTTGAGTGTGGACAGGAGGTTTTGGCATCAAGGTCAGATTTCAGGTCTGTGTTGATAAAGTTGTCTCATCTTCTCATCCACCTTTTTAAATGGAAACATCCAGCCAAGAGGCTCCCTGTACTGAGTGTTTACACAGCATTGATTGCACTTTATGACAAAAAAAAAAAAAAAAACAACCCACAGAGCAATCCAACATACTCTGACAACAGTTGCTCAGAGCCTCTGTCGCCAACAGTGTGGCTATCTCACCAAAGGATTCAACTCGGCAGTCTCCTGCTAAACATAATCTCTCTCAACAAAGTCGCCTTTCTTATTTTTGTATCATTTTTGTCAAGAGATCTAAAAACAGAAAGATGTCTGTCTATATATTCAGTCTTTGGACGTGATGGCAGGTGAAATGTTATGATCAAGAAACGTTTATCTCTTTGTGAAAGCTATGTGGTTTGTGCCTTGTTCCGAAGTTGCATTTAATATGTCAAAGATTTAGAAATGACTAGTAATAATATCAAGGGACTGTCATTATGATCACATGCAGTTGTTTTTTTTTTCCATCATGTTGTTTTGAAGGGAGAGTTCAGTGACTTTGGTACTGTTCCCCACCAAGAAAACACCTTTGCACCAAGATCGTCTTTTTTTTTTTTTTTTTTTTTAAACATAATTTCTTTCCATACAGTTGTGAGGTTGCTTTTCTTACAGCTCAGAAGTACAATCAAACCTTTGAGACATGAGGCCTACAAGGGTTCAAAGATGATCTTCGCTCTGAGATGATTTTTCTAAACCTAGCCCTGTTTGGAAGTCCAGATGAGTCTGGCTGCGGTGTTATGTGTTCCCTCATGCCATTTAAATGTCGCAGAAGACTGTTTGTGTTCAGCAGCTTAGCTTTCTTTACACGCTTGGAAATGTCAGATAAAAACTGTTCTGTCCTCTGCAGTGAGGTCTGCCCCATGTTGTTGTCAGGTCGCTGGTGGAAGCATTTATCTTTGTCCGGTTTTCAGATGAGGGAACTGAAGGAATAGCGAGTTTGCAGGAATATTAGCAGAATTTGTTGAAAGGCGCAGCAAGTTTCGAGGATGGGTTTCCAGACTTATTCTTTTATCATCTGCATTGTACCATACTGTCTCATGTTAATTAGTCTTTTCTTACATGCTAACATATTGTTTTGTTTGAGCAAATTAAATAAAAATTGCAATACAAGACCAGAAGTTGTTTCTTTTGAAATGATGTTCACTGTTTTGAGGATTGAAAAAGCTTGAAGTCTCACACATCATCAGTTATTATTGTCATTATCATTCTGTATTATCCATTTTTCAGACTTTTGATTATGAATATCAAACACAGTAATATACACACACAGGAATGTATAGCCAATAATTAAAATGATTGAAAAACATTAGAATTAAGTAGGATCACGAAAGACCAGCATTTAATCAAGACTTTATGACTTCAATAATGATACTGATGAAAAATATAATACTAACTTTATGGACCATTTTAATATTCCAGGTGAATTGTTTGGTTTGTAAGGAAATGATTTTTTCTGACTGAAACCAGCCAATTTTAGGTAGAAATAAAGCCAATTATATTAAAGGCTCCAACATGTACAGTTTTCTGATTTGAGTCTTGAATGTGTGTACAAGTATTGACTGAATTACTTTAGATCATAGCAACACTTCATATCATTTTTATTTAGGCATCAATTTTATTTTTAAGTGAGACTATATAACTTTTGCAGAACAATTGCAGGATGATGGGACATGGAATTTTACTTTCATTACTCGTGAGGTTTGGTGTGTTCACATTTTATTTTACTTTCATCATAAAACTCTTAAAATGTTTATCTGTGCCATGTCAAATGTAGCCTAACCAGAAGATCATTAAGAATAAATCAATACATAGTTTTAGTTTGGACATACCCTTCTACATATTCAAAAAAGCTTTAAAATCCCTTGCCCTTGCTGCTGTAGTTACACCCCCTCCCCCTCACAGATCTGACAGTACAGATCTACAACGTCCCTCCATTTAACTTGTTTTTATGCATGTTGTACCCTAAAAACAACACACTGGGATGTATTTATAAGTAGTTAGCTAGCTAACAACAACAGTCTTACAGACAAAGCAACACTTAGCTTAGTTTCCCACTACTTCCAGTCTTTGTGCTAAGCTATGCTAACCACATCCTGGAAATATCTCTGTAATAGACATGCAGTGACCAATTTTATATCCTTAAAGTGGCTTTAATTGATATTTTTTCTTTAATTTTATATTTTAATAGCAATGTATCAAATGACAGTGACATGGCTTGTAGTGATGAACCTACAGAGAATTATCAGTGACTCTGTCGCTCTTCTCGGCTTTATGGAGCTTTATAGTGAAATTCAGCTCATTGTTGAGCTGTCCGGCTGTTCTGGTTCACTCTCAGAACTCTCATAGTGTCGCTTTTGGCCGCAGCAGGCAGCTTTTTTCAGAGAAAAAGCTCTGAAAACCCATTGTACACTACCTGCTCAGCACCAAACGGCAAACACACATTAGCAACATTAGCATTCACGTCATTCACCTGTCGCTAACTTAGCAACCAACCATTGCAGGCCAAGTTAGCTAAAGACATGAACTTTGTCTGCAATTTGATTTTGGGTAGATAATGTACAGTTAGTTTATCAGAGCTTTTTCCAAAACCATAAAGACTAGTCATAACCATAAAGAACCATAAAGAAGGGCTGTGAAATCAAAACAAAGAACTGAAAGAAGCTATAAAGCTTCATAGAGCTGAGGGGAAGTGTGTCAAGTGTCACCCTTTCACCTGCAAGTAGTCATGTGATTCATTATTAAAACAAAAATATTAATTATAGCCACTGAAAGTCATTGAATTGTTATATTAGCTACACAGCAATATCTATTGAAAGCCAGCTAACATTAGCCATCATAAGCTAATCAGACTGTTTCACCAAGCCCTCTGACTATACTGAAATGAGTCATATGTTTTTTTCTGATGAATTCAACTTTTCATTTGTAAAATTATGTTATCTCTTTTTTTCAAAAGTTAAATAGTCTCATCTAAAGTGAATAATGACTCTCTGAGATCCCTGCAGACCTAATTCCCTCCCTGGTGTGCCCACATCTGTTGTTACACCAGGTCAGCCTCTGTTTCACAGCCCATTAACTGTGACAACATGCCCGACTGCTCCACAGTGCCCCACGCTTACCCTCAGCTGAGGAGAACAGGAAGAGGAAGACTAACTGAAATCGAAGCCATAAAACGTATTTTCTTTGAGCCTGCTTGATGCGTGTACCGTTTCTGTCATCTTCCCTTCTAATACTACTGTTAGTGAGCTGACTGCTGCCAAGTCTTTGGATTTACTTCTTTTTTTTTTTTTTTACAAACCCTCCAGAGTCAGATATGTCACATTTTTACAACATTTAATCTTTTCTAATTGTGTAAAATGAAGACTTTGCAACTTGTTACACCCTATTTTCAAAGGAATCCCTGGTTTTGAGTGGGCGACTTGCAGAAGATTCCGGTTTTTGCTCAGCTGTCCATCCAATGCAGTTCTCCTTTTACTCAGCTATGTACATATAGACAGTAGAGAGATTAGCAGCGAGAAAAGAGAAGGGAAATGTGAAATACACTAGAAAGGATGTAGAGACTGTTTCCGTGCAGGTACTTTCTTTAAATACATCAGCCAGGGTGACGTATTTAAATATATGTATTTTTAAAATAATTTAAATTCTTATTATTTGAAGAAGGGATTGCATCAATATTTTGTTGAATTAATGAATAATGAGAATAAAAGTTCTTAATTTGGTTTGTGAATATGGTATATTGCCAATAAAATATTAAATTGTGTGTATTTCTTTCTGTTTGATTGCATCAAAAGTTCTAAAAACCAAAAAGCTGATACTTTTGATACAACATAGTCTTAACCTGAATAAAAGTTTCTGGGTGACACTACACACACATCCTTATAGCTACTTCAGAAGAAACTGGTTCGAGTCTGTGTAATGTTAAAGAAAACTTCCCGCACTTTATTGGTTGTAAAAATGTGTCTTTGCAGCAGAACTTCTTGTGGGTGGAGCGTAAAGAGGTCTGGCAGTGCATCTGCAGTTCATTTGAGGTTTTGTTTGACTTCTAGTCAGAAAGGGGCCGTGCTGTGGCGAAAGCTGCACTAAGACAGGAAAACACCCTGCGCTGCAGAGAGACAGAGGAGGAAGCTGAGAAAACATTGATGCTGTAATTGGATTGGAGAATTTGAATTTTCAAAAATCAGTTCATGACATTTTGGTTCAAACGGCAGGTGTGAAAAATGTATCACAACAGTCAGGTCTCCTTTGCACATACGTTCATGTAAATAGGAGATGGCTTACTGATTCTCATCTGTGCAAACTTTAAGTGTGGTTCACTTAGCTAAGGTTGTTTGATGCAATTACTCTCAGCTCAGGGTGCAATTTCCCTCAGAGATGCTCCTTAATAACAAATTAAATGGATATATAATAAAGTAAGGTTTTAAGGGTAGAGATTAATGAGAAAATATTCAGTATACAGTGAGACTTATTTACATTTTTGTAGTTTTTAGTGGGGAACATATTGGATGTATAGGCTCCACTCTCCAATTGTAGTTAAGATGACCTTGTGATCACTTTTTAATGCATGTTTTCCTCTTCATAGCATTATTCAGAATTATGCAAAATTTTTCATGTGTCTTTTTAATATTTGTTTTGAATTTTCATTAGCGGGCTCGGTCAAATATACATCAGATCATAACACTGTGCAACGCGAGTGCAGGCTATCTGACCCCACCAAAGGATTTAATGAGCTTGATTAATACAGAATGGTAGTTCAGTACCATTATGATGACAGCTTCACTTCAGAAACATATCAATTTCCTCCCTTCTTTGTGTCAATTTATATTAACACACTGAAAAAGAACACTTTTGCCTTGAGCATAAAATGTAAAAAGGGATGTAAACAGACTTCATTGGGCTAAATCTGTTTATTTCCATTAAATTTCACTAGGTGTTGTGCGGCCTATGTTGTATAAATACTTTAAATTAATATGTAAGAAATTATTTATAATAGGCTATACTATTAAATAAAATTTAAAAAAGTAAAAAGATGATATATTGATAATAATGCTACAAAATATCAAATGTAATGTTAGTATTTTAATAACATACTGAGGTTGTTTTATATTTGACTATTTTCTTATTACACAATAATGTCCATTTAAATATGAATTATTTTCTATCATAGCCCCCGTGTTATGATAGAAAGTGTAAATTATGAAGCATAACTTGTAATTCATGTATAAATAGTGTTTTTTTTTTTTTTTTTTTTTAATGTGGTGTCTGTTCCTCTAACCTACCATTTTGTCTGTCAGTAATTTGACACCAGTAAACAAAGTAGTCGTGACTCCCTCATAGCCAATCCCAACTCAGTTAAAATCCACCAACGACCAATGAGATCGTAGAACTGTTTGAAATGAACGCTGAGCTAGCCAATCAGCAGCCTTCGCGCCTTCCTAGTTACTGGTGGGTTTTGTCCAGAGAGGGAGGGAGAACGAGCGCTACGTCAAACGTTAGCGAAGTCTGTTTTTAAAAATATTAAGCTTAATGTATTAATTCCTCCGTTTATTAAGGAATATCTTATCAGTTTTACTCGCTGGAATTATTCGCGGAATATTAAGGTAAGTGCATTCGTCCGACGCTTATGTTTGTGGTGCAAGACAGCAAATCGCATTACGTTTCTCTTTGTTGGGAAATTGGGGCTAAGCCGACGTTAACTGAAGGAGACTGTAGGCTCCGACTACTTCCTGGAATCTTAACTTCTTCCCGCTGGTCGAAGTAAAATGCTGAAGGAACTGTTGGATTATACTTATGCTGGCAACTTTTCCCCTGAGTAGCTCGTATAACCATTAGAAGTGTTTGATAGTGCCCTCCAGTAGCTCTTTAACGTTTAACTATAACATTGCGGACGTGCTATACGCCAACATCTAGATACGCAACTATATAGTATTCAGAAATTAGACGGTGCCTGCCGTCACTCAATGACAGACTTTATATGATTGTATCGCTAACATTGAGCCCAGTCGGCTTGTCGGTTGCCTTCGCACCGTATATTTAAACACATTTTGGTGGGATACAGACGCTGAAATTAGTTTTGTCAAATTTATTCATTTGCGCTCCCGGTTTGACTGTTTGGCGGATGTGTTTTGGTTTCTTCGCCATCAGTATTTGAATGCATGACGTTTTCCCTCCTTTCCTCTCTGTCGCTTCAGGCTGCATCTGGGCGATGTTGAAGCTAACAAAGCTAACATTAGGAGCATCCCGTTAAAGAAACAGGGACTGCACATTTCATCTGAGTTTAACGTTATGGCACAAAGAGGATAACGTTACGGTGTCGACGTTATTGAAGAAGACAACCAACTTCGTATTCGTGTGTCAAGTAGTGACAGTGACGGATGTGTCACCTAACTTAAAGAGTCTAAATTTAGATTCAAAATAGTCAAAAACAGGAAGGTAAACTAAACGATATAACGTCAATGAATAAAAATGCTCCAAGCTATTAATAATTAATATACGCTGAATCACATCGTAATAAAAGTGAAGCCTAAATAGGTTGTCCCGGGTTGGAAAAGTCTTTTGATTTGGCTCGTTTGAAAGCGTAACGTTAATTCACCGTATAATAACTATACTAACGTAAAGTTGTAGTTCACAGTTGTAGATTGTGATATAGATATATATTTACATTATACAATCGTATGGCTACAACGTACATCAACTATAAGTTACAGTAACGTTATATTATCGCTTTCGTGGAAGTTGCGAGTTAATAGTAAAGTAACTTGACATTTGATGGCGCATTATATGGATTGAAGTTTGTGTTGTAGTCAGTTATTTTCCATATTTATTTTGTGGACTAAAGGCAACCTTGCAGATGTATCCTACCCATATGAAAATGAAGTGCATAAACACGGCACTGCTATCTCAACACATCTGGTTATCGCCTCCTTGGTGGGAGTTCACAATCTGATTCACGCGTTACATTTCAAAGGGGCTACATACCAGGTGGAGCTAAACAGCAGTTTTCAGCACAATGGGGGGATGTCAGCCTGACTTCTGTTTAAAACTCCACCCACGTCACAGCTCGTATCCTTTCATCAGCCCAGCCTCAGATCTGATGGGAAACTCTCATCAGTCACGATTTAGCCCTGGCTTCCACATCCCATATGGAACTCTGCAGGCAAGCCAGGAGACCAGCGCAGGGACTAACTTTGGGTGTGTCACATTGAGATGGGTTTCCCTCAGATGTTGTGGATTTTTGTGTTTTTACAAGATTAGATCAGTTACCAGAGGATTAGCAGTTGAGTACATATGTTTGACTCTCCCTGCCTCTATTTGTAGTAATCCTACTGAGCCAACTTCTCAATGGACTGTTGGAGTTTGCTGTAAATCACTGGAGTTATTTTGTGTTTATAAAAGCTTACAAGAGATTGAGGAGTTACACATCGGATTTGATTGTACAGCAGAGAGGTTTAGTACCCATTTAGTCTTCTATGATTGTCAAGTTTAGCCTGAAGGGGCTCTTTGATATTTATGTGATGCTTAACTTCTCATTAGACGGACCATTTATGGCAAAACGCACAACCTGAATCACTTATCCTAACCTCAAAGCAGTTTCAGTATGCTACCTGCCATTTACTGAAGCATGGCACTGTAACCACTGGAAATTTAATTAGCAAGACTGCTGACAGGAGGCTGTCATTAGGGTATGTGGCTGAAATTGTCACCAGTTGAGTGCTGGAGCCAACTTGCTGTGCTGAAACTAAAACCTGTTCAGAATATGTTCTAAATTGTTTCCTTCCTTCCAATTTCAGTAATTTAATGTTCTTGTTAAAGTGTTGCTAATCAAAAATCACTTACATTGCAATTCTTTCTTTGTATTCTTATGCTTGTGGTAGCAAGTTGTGATTGAGAAGTGATTCGGAGTAGCTGAAACATGCATATTCTTTTATTTATCCATAAATATTAATTTTAGTATGAGCTGTGTTTAACACAAGTATGCCTGTATATGGGCTTGGCTTCATATCATTGTATTATTTTTTTTTAGCTGACAATTACTTCATTGATAAGTTTTTCAGGACACTGTAAGGTTTTGCTTTCTGCAGCAGGAACTCAGAACTGACTGGGTGTTCACTAATAAAACTGACCAGCCCACCTTATCACCATTTTATGATCCCAGTTAAATTTTATGGTTGTCCTCAATGTCTCTGCTAGATTTGGCAAACTTGACTGCCACAGTTTAGTTTACTATTATTTGTACAGTGGCTGGTGTTAAATTCCTTGCCTGGTTGGCTGCGACTTGAATGGCACAACTCTTTCAGACAGATGGCTTTGGGTAAACCTAGCAGGGACAGACCTGTCAGCAGTTCTGCAGTAGTGTGGTGGTTTTCTAGACACTGAGCCTCCCTGGTCACTAATGTTCCATAATGCTGACCTTGCCTGGCCCACCTCATTGTGCCCAGTGGTGCACACTGCAGTAGGATTTCGCCTTTCTAAAGTAGCATTTGCTAATGTAGGTCCATCCATACTCTAAAAATGTATACAATTTGATCAGGAGCATGAACACCCATTTACAAAGATAAACAGTCACAGATGGTGGTTGATACTTTTAATGATTCAAATGCAATTTTTAATGGTCTAATTAAATTTCTACATGAATCCAAAGCTATTTTCCTGGGTTTTTAAGGGGAAGGATGACCCTATCTTGCTGGGCCACTCATCTGCCAAGTTAGTTTCACACATCAACAAAGCAAATTAAATCGGAAGCACAGATTCAGTTCAGACTTTTTGTGTGTGTGCTGTTTAGGGATTCCCCCCAGGGGATTTTGGCTGTGATGATGTATTAGTGTATCATGTTGTCCTGGGGTAAAACATATTTGTAGTAAATTATTTTGAAGAGTAAATGCCTGGGGGAGTGGCCAGAACAGCCCACTAATCTCTAGTCATGTCGTAGGAGTTAGTGGGAGATTTTTCTCGTCTGCTTCATAGCGCTCAACAGAGTGGGGTCTTCTGTACATGCTTGCTTTTTATAAATCTGTGAAAACATATTTTATAAGATTATTTCAGTTTGTGATTCATTTTAATTAGACTACTGTTTATAACTGGTGTCAAAATTTCAGTATTGTATGATTCTTTGGAAAGATATCACATGGTAAACACTGAGTACTGTCCAGCTGTAGTTAAACGGTATGTAAACACATCGGACAGACAGAAAGTTGTAAGTAGCAAGTAACAGTCAACGAACCACCAAAACACTGTGAGTGACAATGAGCCCTTTGAGATTTTGAGATGCCACTATTGTTGTCACTCAAGCAGACTGTTGAAGTTTGAGCTCATGCTGTGCATCAGTACTGTATAGAGACAGAAAGGACAGCATATGATCACAATGGCTGTCATTGTATCAAATTATCCTTCTTCACTGTACTTACCAATAGCAAAGTAGATTTGCACTGGAGTGACAATTCTCTTTGTAAATCCAAGTACATGTGATGCCCAATGTATGTGTCTTCTTTACTTAATTTTCTTAAAAAATCGTAATTCTTAAAAAAAAAAAGAAAAACCCAGCCTACAGTTTGGATGAAAGTGGGAAGAGTATTTTACGGTTCAGTAAACTCTAGTTCAGAAAGCTGTTCATTCCGTAGTTGTTCTTTACTCTGTTTCCTGTCCTACCTGTTCTGCTCTCTCATATCTCCAATCTGTCTAATCTGTTGTCTTCGCCCGCCTCCACCTCCTGTCCTCCCTCTTTCACTTTCTCTTTCTTCCTTCTCTGTAGCGTTTTTCCTGCTCTCACACTTCATCTCTTGTTGTCACCCATTTTTCAGGTCAATTAGGATGCCTACTGTGAAGTACCAGAAAGGGGACAAGGTGATGGGCCGCTGGCCCGGCAGCAGCCTGTATTATGAGGTCAAGGTGCTACGCTTTGATACCAAAAGTCAGCTCTACACAGTCATCTACAAGGATGGTACTGAACTGGAGCTCAAGGAGCAGGACATCAAGGTAGGAGCAGAGTCACAGTGAGACTTCCAAACTGAATCTTATCTTGGTCTCCACACAGTTTTATATCATAATTTCTTTGGCAGTATTTTGGTGTAAGTCTCCAGTGGATCTGTAGAATACAGGCTCCAACCAATGGGAGTTATTGATCAGTTAACAGATTGTTTACAGAAAGGTTAAAATGGAACTAAACCTTAAAAAAGTGGATAGTAAGGGTGTTATGAATAGTTAAGTGAAGACACAAGATTTTCATGCCACTCTATGGCTAATTTTAGTGTAACTATTGATAAGCCAAAGTGGACTACTCAGCCAAATACTAGTAGATCTCAAAGTTGCTCATTTTGGCTTAAAAATATGAAGCTAGTTTTAATCTTTCCTATTAAAAATACTGTCAGAAAATAGTTTTCCTGTCATTATTAAGTCCATATGGCTGGCATATAGCCAGCGAACAGGAAGACTGATGAAGGACTGAAACACTGAAATAATACACACACTTTGAATGCCGTTGTGTTACTTAAGCATTGCAAAGTACCTTGCTGTGTACAGTTTCTGCATTATGTGTGCTTACTATATTATACTCATGATAGATGGTCTAATTTTTTATACACATATTTTTTTTGAGAACCAATTGTTACTAATGACTGCGATCTCCTCTTTTGCCTGAATTGCTGTTTTCCCTCAGAGTGCTGCTGGTTTCCAGGCCCGTTCACGCTCCCGCTCCCGCTCTCGTTCTCGATCACCAGGCCGCCGTCGCAGCCGGTCACGCTCCCCAGCAAGGACCTCACGGCGATCCTCCTCCCGCACAGCGGCGGCTGTCGCTGCTGCAACTACAACAGACAGTGCACCGTCCTCCCGCAGGGATATAAAGCTGAAGGATGCGCTCGAAGTCAGGCTCAGTCCCCTGGTGAGTGGCCCAGCTGACTTCGCATTCTCTCTCTTTTTTTTAAGATTATTTTTTGGGCATTTTGCCTTTTATTGGAAAGTAGGCAGTGAAGAGGCAGACAGGAAACAAGGGGAGAGAGAGATGGGTATGACATGCAACAATGGTCCCTGGCTGGAATCGAACCAGGGACGTGGCATGCGTAGTAACCATTCAGCTACCGGAGCGCTCCAACTTTTCATTCTCTTGTCAGCTGATGTACAGTAAGACAGACAGAAAGATATCATAAGAAAAAGTATATTTATGCAGGTCAGATAAGTAATAACAAGAACTGGCAGTAAATTTCATAATGGAGATACTGTTCACCTCTTATACCTACATGACTGTTTTATGCAGATGGAGTGTCACTATCATTTATAAATATATATAAATATAATTATTAAATAATACTGCAAATAAGGTGCACCACTGCAAATATTTTATTTGCCAAGTGTTTTTAGACAAATAAATAACAGAATGAGTTATGTTGCAATTGTATTGGCATTTTATGTAAAGCACATTGTGTCATTTTTTTTTTCCTCCAACTCTTGTCCGCTCAAACCCTGCTTGCTTGCTAATAACTTATTTGAAGAGTTGGGTTTCTGAGATTGTGTTAAGAAAATAGACTAACATCAGAGTTAACTTGAATGTATGAGTTTTGGACAAATTTGTGCAGAAGTGTTCATGATACTAACCATGCATGATCTCTGGATTGATTCAACCAGCCATCTTCTCTGCAGGAAAAGGTCATAGCCAACAACCATATATATATTTTTATTGGCAGGTTACAAACCACCGTTAAAGGTGCATACCGCCACCTACTGTACCGGAGTGTGTTACATCATGCTATTCAGAGAGAATGAGGGCGGGGCGCCCAGCTCAATAGAAAATCAATATGTGGTGGGCAATGATGATGTTGTGGCGAGCCGCCACAAATAAATAAATGAATGTATGGAAACCCTGCATTCACCACAGACTAGTAGAATTTGTCAGTGCTGATGAAATCAACCAGGGTGCCCACCCCCCTCCACACATACACACACACACTTGAATGTTATATTGGTCTTTTTCCAAACAACATATTCCATTACAGGATTGTAGTTATCACAATGTGGCACTCTGCGCCTAAGGTAAATATAAGATCCTGTGCACTAAATGGATTCAGCAGTCGGTGCAGTGCAATAAGTTCAGGGCACCAGCACCAAGTCAGTTGTATGTATGTATGTACTTATGACTATGATGATAGCAAAGGCTGTCCTTGTGACTTTTTTGGTAATTAAAAGTAAAAAATAACAAAAAAAACAGAGAAAAGGCACTGTAACAAGTGAAGGTCTGCTTCAGGTTTTGCTTAGGTACAACATATTGAATTGAAGGTGTGCGTTTTAATTTATTTTGAAAAAGGGCACACATTCTTCTGGAAAGAATCAGTTCATCTTCAAATGTCCAATAATTATCAGGACCTCACCATCGTGGGGAAATGTCTGTTTTTGTTTTTCTGTCATTCTGGATTTTGACCATAACACCGTCACATTCCCTCTGTCTATTCCTCACATTGCTTTTTTCCCCTTTTTGTCTCTCTCCATCTCCATCATTCTCCCTCTATTGTTTCATGAGCAGCAACAGACAAAGGCAGCTGAGAACAATAGCAACAATAAGCATGAAAAGAGAGAGGAGAAACAAAAAGAGGAGAATAACACTGCTAACATAGTAAATGAGGTGAGTTCCATCTTGCAATTAAAAAAGCTACTCATACACACATGAACATCAACACAGACCAAAGTCATTAACTGCACTCAATAAACAGTAATAACATTTGAAATTTAAAGTGTGTCAGACATCTCAACACATCTGTACTGTTGCATTAGAAAGCATTTATGCACAAACATTTCTACTATTGCATCTCCCTTGAGTTCAAATGAGTTTTGTCAGGTAGACGGTATTACAAAAAAAACAACTGATGTTCCAGGCGCTACTCTCTTTCTAGTTGTGAATGGGCTTTGAGGTAAGTTGGAGCTAATGGAATGTCATGATGCATGCACGTTGGGGGCCGTGTGTGTTTTCCAGCGGAGAGAGGCTCCCTTCACAAGATCATGCTTCATTTAGCCAGTCACATGGCGTACCAACATGTGCTCCCTCTTTACTTTCCCGGCTTTTAAAGTTTTCTGATAGCTTTGCAGGGTCTATGTGCAGACACATACATTCCTAGAATGGTAGACATCTTTGCTTCTTGTATGAGTTAAGATACAAAACTCCCCTTAATAGTACTGATAAGTTATATTCAGTTTCTCTTAGTTTTGTCTACTTTCCCATCTTTGTTGTTTTGTTTAAATCAGGTTCCTCTGTAGGATTACAAACCCAAAGCTGCTGTTAGTCTGTATGGTTATGTGGCTTAATCATTAATCCTGGATAGGTATACCCTCTGTAAGAAGCTTTCTGTAGAACAAACAGGAGCACAGTTATAGCTTTGTGAAAGTGTTGTAGTTTATGGGAACAGTAAGGGCTTATGAAGGTAAAGTTACATTGTAAGCAGATTGAAATACAAAGTAAAAGTTGGCTGAGTGAAGTTAAACAGATGAGTGACAAAAAGCTTCAGTAATCAGAATACATCAGCAGTTGCTGTAATTTATTAAAGTATTAGATTTGACTTTGAATCTTGAACTCATGATTTGATGTATTGATTTTCTTTCATTAGAAGACCTTTTACATTTCTTATCTTTGCAATGTATAGTATATGTACTGTATGCACTTTTTCAAAATTTTAAAAAACGTTCATAGACTTTTATCTTCTTTATTTTTTTTAAATGTTTTAGTCAGAATGATTTTGATGAAGAACTACTATCTTAAGTCCTGCTTATATTTTATATTGTTGTAGAGTAAACACAGTAAATGGATCATGTATCAGTGCAAAGTGTTAATACAGGCCCTCAGTAAAGCTGAAAATGACTAATGACCCATAAAAGCTGTGTATTGTGAGTCAAGTCAAGCTCCTTATTGCTCAAAGATTTTTCAATCAAAAATGTGTTAAAGTGCTTACCCGCGTTGGTGGTCTGGCTGTTTGAATTGATTTTTCCCCCCCTCATTATTATTGTAGTTAGCAGTCACACTTGACTTCACTTCACTTCTTTTCTCTTCAATCAAATATATGTATTTAGTGAGGACATTACATACGTATTAATTTGTGATAATTAGTTTTTGGAATTGGAGAACGAATTTAGAACACTTGAAGAAAAATCTCAATTCATACATGAAGCTATTTTTTTTTCAGAATTTTTAAAAATTTCTCCCCATTTAGTGTATAAATTTTGAGTTTGCCTTGCTGACTTATGTGCTTTAATAATCCTCAAAAAATATAAATCTTTCTTCAGATTTCCGAGGCTAAGACAGAGGCAGAGCCAGACAAGAACCAGGGCCGCTACAATCTGCGCCGTAGGAAGGACGACGTAGATGCCAAAGCTGTCGAGGCCAAACCCGAGCAGCTGGAGGAGAAGAAGGTCAAGCTGGTTGCAGCTCCTGCTGCCGCTCTCTCCACCCCTCTTGACTTTGGAGGGAAGATAGGTAGGTTCCAGGATGTGCAGTATGCAGCTAGTAGTCTGGGAAGGATCTTTAAAGCAAAGTCTCCATACAGTTTGATTTTTTGGCCAGACCAGTTACACCCTTGTACAAGTCCAGTGCTGTTAAAGTGCACAAAACTATTGTTAGTCACACTTCAGTTAATTAATGTGTACATTTTCCATTGACATATTAAAGGGTCTGCTCACCAAATCGCAAAAACAGTTTGACAGTATGAGCTGGAATTGCCTGTCTGACAAAGTCTAAACAGTTAACAGTTATATCTAGTTATGACACAATTGCCCTGTTTTGACTAAAAGCTCAGGTATTTTGGAACCACAGGAACTAATCCCAGGAACTAAATTTGGAACTAAAAGTCCCTGTAGGGCAGTCCTGTTTGCGTTTCCACTGCATCTGAGGAACCAGATCATGCAAATTAGACCCATGAGGAATTAAAAAATTACAGCAGCTTGAAAGGTAGCATTCACACATGAGGAAAAAACAACACAGGTTTGTCCTGTTGTTCATTTTACTTACTGCTGCGTGAGTTGGATGTAACGAATGAATGAAAAGGAGAAATGCAGAGGAGGAAAATGGAACTGAAGCTAAGAGCATTTCCACAGTGAATCATGTGCTGAGTGTTCTCCCTACCACCGCTCCCTCTCTTCATCCAATCTCTAGCTCGCTCGACCCGTGCTTGCTCACGCTCTCTCTCTCTTTTTCTCTTGGTTTTTTTTAACGTGTCAGGAAGCAGACAACAATAAATTTAACCTTAACAAATGAAGAGAAACATCCTCCCCTCATCCTAAACTGGTCCTAAATCGATACTAGAGTACCTTCTTGTTTTATGAATGAAGCGCTACACAAGTGAGAGCAGCTGCATTGTGTGTGTTTGACTAATCAGTGACGGTCATCCCTGCAAGACGGAGCACTTGGGAAACGATGATGTCACACCTCAATTTGCACGTGCCCATTGTTGCTTTGTGTAATGAGCATGCACTTGACACAACAACTACCGCCAAAGGAAATAAGCTTGATACACATGCTCAGAATGTTCCACTCTGGCTTTTGACATATCATTGATGTAGACTTTGTCGCCACCTACTGGCCCAGTAAGCTTGTTTGAGTGTTTGTAGTTGTTTGTGCATTCTCGTCTGTATGGAAATATTTTGTAAAACTATGATAATTTGGGCAGAAGTTTTTTATTTTTTAAAAAAATATCAGTTTAGAAAAGTATACGTGTGGTCAAGGTGTTAATTTATACCCTGGTCCCTCCAGTGGAAATGCAAGTAGAAGTGAGTTCCTCAGAAGGTTCCCTGGGGAAAGTTTATGTGGTTGAAGCGCGGTTAATGCTGATTTTTCAAACATGTGCATCACTAGGTCAGCTATGAGACTCCCTTGTATTTTGTCAGTGCAAAACCAGTCAGTGAATGAATCTGTGTGTTTGTTTGTCTATATCAATGTGGTTTTTATCTAGACATGCATACATGTTGTAATAAACCGATGACATTGTTGACCTTGCTGTGTCTTCCCCTGCTTCCAGGAGCGTACTTCTGGCTGCTCTTCCTGCCCGTCTGCGTTCTTCTCCTGATACTCCAAGTCAAACAGGATGACCCAAGCCTGACCAACTTCCCCCCTCCTCTGCCCCCTCTCGAGGCTTTCTGGGATGCTCAGGCTCTTGGCTGTGTCATCGTGTGGATCTTATTCCAGGCCCTGCTCTACATCCTGCCTGTTGGAAAGGTGAACTATACACACAAAGATGCATGCATGAGTTGTAGAAATTAAAAAAATCAGTGAAGTTGTACACAAATGCAGTATGTTCCCCCTACTCTTCTATATAGTAGCGTGTAATACTACAGTATTCTCCTGAACCCAGTACAAACACTTACAGTAAGGTGGTCGCTGGCTAGCTCTCTGTATTCACTAGTACTGGAAAGACACACATGAACTGGCACATGACTTTTTCTGTTTGTTAGCTCTGGCAGGAAGCAGAAATTAGATTATAGGTCAGGAGTAACAGTTAATGAGATACTCCACAGGAAATAGGAAGCCTTTGTTCTTTCCCTCCTGATTCATAATCTCTGCCTCTTGATATCTAACACTATCTAAGATTACTCTTTAAGTGATAGATCATCCACAATTTTCTGTCCGGTAGTTCAGTCCAATGTGTGTCTTTACTATAAAAATCTTAGTTGGTATCTGAATTGAACTTAAACTTGTGAACAGAATGTTAGTGGTGTTTATTCCTGACTGAGCCCCCCTCTGGCAGCATTATCATTATCCAGTGGGGTCCATAAGTTTTAGCATGCATGTGTTTACTTGTGAGTAAGTGACCTGTTCCCACCATGACTTTTCCTACAGTTAAGGAAAATGTGCTCTAGGTCAGCTGTTAATCTCCTTTTTTCCCTGTTTCTCTCTTTAGCTGAGTGAAGGAATGCCACTGAGGTCTGGGGGGAAGCTGAAGTACAGAACCAATGGTGAGTCTCTGCCTACTTCTTTACAATCAATTAGTATCTGTAACCGCACTTGAGCTAAAGTTGAATGAATGAATGTGTTTTTTGTTGTTTCAAGTAAACTCAGATGCATTGATATCATGTTATCGTTACCATTCATCAATTCTGACAAATGATCATGAAGTGCTGGCAGATTTATTACTTGAACTGATTATTTGGGATATTAAGGTACAATGCTGTTAGTTTTGACACATTAAACATTTATCTTTCAACTTCCTTTCTTTGTAATTTAAATTTAATTTCATTCATTTTAATTCCGCAATCCAATTATTTCGTGTTACGTGTTCACAGAGACAGCGGCTCCTGAACACATGGCTCATGAAACTCAGATCAAACTGTCAAACTAGGCAGTGCTGATCAAATATGAATCAAAATTCTGTTACTGCATTGCCTCAAATCAGAAGCATACTTTCATGGACTGTTTAGCTGTAATATGAGAAAGTTTGTGACCCAGCTGCCATGTTGAAAACAGACAAGCCAAAACCAAGCTCCGCCCAACTAACAGTAACTTCAAGTAGCCAGAGACATGTCAATCAAAACGTGTTCTGCCACAGTCTTGAGAAATGGTCTAAGCAGTAAAATGAGCTGGTTTTTTGAACTAGGTTTTCTAATAGATAGGAATGTTTATTTTTGCTCAGATTTTTGTGGATGCTTAATGAGACGCTCAACTTTGATATCTTACATGCATTTTTACTATTTCAAGCCAAATTTGCAGAGGCTTTAAACCTGTCTGTGTCCCTGCAGGTTTCTTTGCCATCTCAGTGAGTGCTGTAGCAGTTGCAGCAGCGGTCTATCAGGGTGTTGACCTCACCTACATCCACAGCAACTTCCTGCAGCTAGCCGCGGCCACCTTCCTCATCTCCGTCCTGCTCAGCATCTACCTGTATGTCCGCTCTCGCTACGCTGCCCCAGACCAGCTGGCACTGGGGGGAAACTCCGGTAAGAGAAAACATCCACAGTCATTGACCCACTGATCAGATGCAATCTGTTGTTCCTCTTTTGTTCTTTTATTGTTTTTGATTGTTGTCTGCTTTAAATTTGCACAGTTGTGTGATTTACTTTCACTCCTTCTGTTTCTCCAGGTAATGTGATTTATGACTTTTTCAAAGGACATGAGCTCAACCCCCGCATCAAAGACTTTGATTTGAAGTTCTTCTGTGAGATGCGCCCTGGACTGATTGGCTGGGTGAGTCGTCATTGGACAACTGGGGCAGACTTCATTTACTTCTCTTTCTGTACAATACCTGTAACTGAAAATGACCTCTGGGTCTTAACTGTGTAACACAACTAACTGCAGGCCTCACTTGATCTGTTTCAAGTGTGCTTATTTTATATACACATTGCGCTCTCTGGTGGCCGTATGTGGAATCAATGTAATTTGCTCTGCAGGTTTAATGTTAGACGTGTGGAGGTCTGGTGCGCTGTCAGGGCTGCACTGATTTGTTTCTCTGAAGCTGTGAATGAAAGTTGGCTGATATTTCCATAAATGGATATAAAACATTCTGTATTTAAACAACCGAGCAAGTTTTCATAATGATCCTGGATTTGTTGTGTGTCATTCAGTGTTTGATCAACTTTGCGATGGCGCTGGCAGAGATGAAGCAGCAGCAGCTGGATGCTCCATCCCACGCAATGATCCTGGTGAACCTCTTCCAGCTGCTCTATGTGGTGGACGGCCTGTGGAACGAGGTACGCTCAGAAGACAATAATGAACAATTACACGTGTTATAACCGGGACTTTTTCTCACAAATATCACTCAAAGGGGATTTAATGAAACACATTGACAAAGAAACCATCTTTTAAAAATGGGTTTAACTGACTAACGAGTGATGACTGCACATGTCATTCGTTCCTTCTTCTCTCAGGAGGCCATCCTGACCACCATTGACTTGATGCACGATGGTTTCGGCTTCATGCTGGCATTCGGTGATCTGGTGTGGGTTCCTTTTACTTACACCCTGCAGGCCTATTACCTTGTCAACCACCCAAACCCGCTGAGCCCGCTGGCAGTCTCAGTCATCGTCTCACTCAAACGTAAGAAGGAGCAGAGATCCTCACTGATCGGATTATTTCAGATGATGACGTTTATTCCTTCAACATGTTGGTGGTGATTTTATTTCAATCGTTGGAGTAGTAAAACGTTTCCTTTGGTTTCTGTCTTTCAGTCATCGGCTTCTACATCTTCAGGAAATCCAACTCTGAGAAAAACGCCTTCAGGAGAAACCCATCAGACCCCAAACTGTCCCGTAAGTTCTCCTCCAGGCGTAGAGCAGCTTATGTCATGGTTATGTTTTTATTTATTGCTCCGTAAGGGGAAAATTATAAAAGCTTTATCATCTCATCTCAATCTCATGTTTATGTCTTTAAGTAATTCAATTATAGATATTGTTTATTCACACCATCCCTCTTTTTTTCCACAATAATTTTTTCCACATTTGATGCTAAAATGATATTTAAAGATCAGATTTCTTTGTCTCTCATTGGTTATCTGTTTTTCTGTTCTCTTCAGATCTGAAGACCATCCCCACAGCTACAGGGAAGAGTCTGCTGGTGTCTGGCTGGTGGGGTGTAGTCCGCCATCCTAACTACTTGGGAGACCTCATCATGGCTCTGGCCTGGTCACTACCCTGTGGTGAGTTGGCTTAACATTTGCACCTCAAGTAATCAAACATGAAGGGTGCCTATTTCATAAATCAAGGCGCAGGACAAAGAGAACAGCTAAGTACGCCCAAAGTACTTCTAGTGTTTTTCATGGCTACAGGCGTGCACATGCAGACATGGTGTGAAAAGGAACAATCTGTTATCATACATTAGTATTATAGTAGATGGTAACAATCATGCCCTTCACATCAGCTTCTCTCCTCTGGATATATTGACATTTGAGAGGTAACATGGACATGGACAGTAGGGCTGCTCGATTATGGAAAAAATCATAATCATGATTATTTTGGTCAATTTTGAGATCATGATTATTTAACACGAATAATTTTTGACTCTCATTTTTGCTGACTGCCAATATATGCACATAATTTTTTCCAGCTGGCTGAAGAGACTATTACACATGCAGTCATAGATTGTACTAATGATCAAGAAAGATAAAATATGAGGGAAGAACTTATGAAGACTTGAGTTCAGCAGCTCAGCATTAAAACTTGAACCTGCCAAGTGGGTGGAGCAGCAGTTTTCTTTGAGTTTATTTGACAGACAGGATTAATATATAGGTTTTAATGTTTGGTCCACAGTCTGAATCAGAGGGTGGTGGTTATGCGCCTAATTCGCTGGTTGCCAACCGCTGTTATAAACCAAAAAGAAGAAGAAGAAACAGAGTGGTACATCCTGTCAGCCAAGGTGTTTCCTATCTGTGCAGCCAAACACCGCAGCACCTCCACAGACTATTACATCCTGACGGTCCAGGTGTTTCCTCCGCAGGCTCGTCTTCACTCAGCTGCCCGTCAGACCCGCTGCTTCTTTCCACTTTAACCTGAATAACAAACCAGGGCTCGGTGCTCCGGTTGGATCCAAATGGAGAGCTGGGGCTAACATTAGCTGGGAGGCTAGCGGAGGCTAGTTGGCTCCCTCCGGTCATGCTGCGGCTAACGCTCTGCTAGCTAGGGTCTGACGGACAGCTGAGTGAAGTGGAGCCTGTGGAGGAAACACCGGTTTTCCCCGGTTTCACTACAGGCAGATTCACTCGCTACAGTGGGCGATGAAATAAAACCAATGAATCAATAAGTACAAACACTATTGATTTCTTCTTGTGGAGCTGACATGCAAAGCATTTTGGTTCAGTAAATTTCAGCTGTCAGTCAGCCTGGTGAAGGCAGGTTAGCCGGCTGGTTCTGTGGATTTTTGCAGGTTGTCTGTATTTACTTTGTGTAATGGGATAAAAATGGAATGAACATTAGAGCAAATGGGATGATTTTTTTTCTCTCTGCTCTTCTATCACTCACATCTGCAGGCTTCAGCCACCTCCTGCCGTGGTACTACATGATCTACTTCATCATCCTGCTCGTGCACCGAGACTCTCGTGACATGAACGAGTGCAGAAGGAAGTACGGCTCGGCGTGGGACGAGTACTGCCGAACTGTTCGGTACCGGATCATTCCCCGCGTCTACTGAGGAACCGACGCTGGACACTCCCGAGCTGAGGCCTTTTTTGACCCAATAATATGGCTGTGAGGGCTCACAAACAAACCCAAATATGAATGGATTGACTGACTGATTTGACTTTTTATGAATTGTTTATTTTACTATTTTAAACCAGGAATTTAAAAAAATCTCGATTGAGGACTGAAGGAGCTGTGGTACATTTCATGAATTTTTTTTTTCGATGGAAGAAAAATGGACTTTCATTGGTATCAGGAACTGTTTGAAGAATTGCCTTTTTAATACGAAATACTTAAAAAATATAAACTTCAAAAGTTTACAAAATAGAGAAAACAGAAAAAAGCCTCTGCTAGGAATGTCTTGTTAGGATGTATATTTTTGTATATACACATTTGTTTTTATACTTCCAGAAAAACTCACCACTTGCATAATCTTTTGTTAAGTTTTACTCTTTGCTCCCATATTCAAGATGTCACAATATCAGCTTGGTTGTTATGAAATAATTTTTGTAAGTACGCCTTCCTACTATAATTATACTGCTTGTGTATATTGTGAAGGATGGAATTTAAATGACTTGTACAGTGGAACTAGGACTCATGTTCTTTCTCAGGACCTAGGACTTTGTCAGAAAGTTAAATTAGAAAAGTTTTGTCTTAATAATTACAGTATGTTGTGTATAATTTTATATAGAGATCTAGTTTTTGACTTGAGAGTGTAAAATGATTTTGGAGGTTTAAAGAAAAATGCACTAATGTGGTAAGGCATATTTTTCTTACATTATCAATTCCAAAGTGTATTTGATTAGGCTTTGCTACCTCAGGTTCACTCACTGTCCAGTTCTTCCTCCTCTGTGCCCTCTGGGAGGCAGTGTGTGTAATTATGAGTGTGCTGTCACTGCTGAAGAAAGCAAAATGAGTTGTTTTTCATCACAATAATGTTAGTATCCGTTATGAACAAGTGGCACCCATCCACATCACAGATGTGTCATGCTATTAGAGTGGATTTCCCTACTGCTTGTATTTTTGCCTCAATTGTTTCCTGCATTTCTGTGGCGCTGACGAAACCATCTTTATTTTGTCCTGCTAGTTTCAGGAGCACATTTCTCTTATTATCAACTTATTTTTCCCACCACTGCCACATGAATTTGGTTTCCATCTATTTAAGCTTTAATTTGCCAGGTCATATGACAGTGACTCTTTTGATGAAGTTTATACTGTGACAACATGCGGAGCTGTTAACTGTGTTAGTATTTATAACCAGTGCATTTGCAAACCCAAAAACAGTATTTTTATGCCTGTGCAGCTGTAGATGAGTACATAAGTAGCAATTCATTAACTAGACTAGGTAGCATTTTTTTATGCTGTGCTGACTGAATACCATGTAAATATCAGATTTTTTTTTTTTTTTTTTTTTAAAGGTGCAGTGTATAAGATTTAGTGGCATCTAGCGGTAAGGTTGCTGATTGCAACCAACTGAATCCCCTCACCCTCCTCTTCCAAGCATTTAGGAAAACCTACGGTGGCCACAAAAGGCCCTTTCTAGAGCCAGTGTTTGGTTTGTCCATTTTGGGCTACCGTAGGACATGGCAGGCTCCATGGAAGAGAACCTGCTCCCTGTGTAGATATAAAGGGCTCATTCTAAGCTAACGAAAATACAACAATTCTTATTTTCAGGTGATTATACACTGATTAAAACATATTTATGAATATTATATACCATTTCTGCCAAGTACGTTCCGCTAGATGACACTAAATACTGCACACTGGATCTTTAAATCATGTTATTTTGGGTAAAAGAAGTGACAATAGTAATTATAGTAATGTTTCTCAGTAGATATTTAATGTTGCTTTTTCTTTTTTTTAAGTTAACTACCTAATTTTGACCACTGTAGTTATGTTTACACCATGTTTCTAGATCTGCCATGTTTCTGGACAGTGCTTCAAAGTATATTAAAACAAATGTAAAATGTTCTGCCACTCATTTCCTCATCAGAGAGAAAACAGTTTCATACTTGAGATGCCACCAGGACACATTATGATTTTTTCCCCCCCCTTTCTTTAATATTACGGTGGTAAACTTCTCTCCTTAGGTTGGCAGTCTGTCAGTGGAAAGCAATAAGTTGGATGTACTTTGATATATGACAACAATGAATGAGAAGTTAACAGGTCCAGCAGGCTGTCAGTGAGGATGGATCAAATATGTGACAGTGGCTGGAAGGAGCTTATCTGTACAAATGTCGCAGCATAAAATAAAGATTTACAGTATTTCCTTTTCCTGTGTTCTGTGGATTTTGTTCATCTGTAGGCTTGTTGACGGGCCCTGTGGTGAAAAATGCTTCTCAACGTTGAGAGTGCAGAACACGGCGCAGTGTCCATTGGCTCTTTATATTAATGACGTCACTATGACTGAAAGGGGCTGTATGAGGATCAGACGGGACAGAAGCTGTAATGAGACGGTGTCTCCCTGCTCACCAAAGCTCCATGATGGGAGAAATGATGGGTTCTCGGAAGGTGTGCTTGATGCACACATGAAAGGTGCTTTGCTGTCGGTCCGTGTAGAAACAATGCCATCTAGAGTTCCTTTAACACTACTGCTATGTGAGAAAACAAATAATGTTTCCGCCCGGTTTCGAACCGGGGACCTTTCGCGTGTGAGGCGAACGTGATAACCACTACACTACGGAAACATTGTGCCATAGTTCTACATACAATTTTATTTTACAGTATACGATCAGAAAACGTGTTGACTGATGGACCCAAGCCTGTATCCATGCAGATGCGTAAACATCGCTCCGATTGATCACACATCACACCTGAACAATCGTGAGCGCTCCATGTTCAGAAAAACCGTCAATAAAAACCGCGCCATGTCTCAAATGGCTTGGTATGTATTATTATTTCTACTCATAATAAAAGTGGCCTCATTACTGCCCTAAAGCCTCTTCTCTCCAGAAAGTCAACAACCCCCCCCCCCCCCAAAAAAAACCCAAAACCAACAGCGCCACTCAGTCAACACTGTGGCCAGCAAGCGTATTATATCCGTAATGATGAGCACTACAGAGGCCATGACTGGGAAGAGTAAGTCCTGTAGTGTAGTAGTAGTTGCCAAGTAGTTAGTAGTTAGGGCAGAACCGAGTCAATTGTCTGTCATTTGTCCCCTCCCCTCTCATCATTTAAAAAAAACAATAACGAACAAACTGTACATTCAGCAGTTCAGTATTGTGTCTTTTTTTCCATCTTTTCAGCATGGAATCCGAAAAAGTTTTTCCTCCCCGTCGGGGAATCGAACCCCGGTCTTCCGCGTGACAGGCGGAGATACTGTCCACTATACTAACGAGGATTGGCACACAGAGAGGAATGGCACATCAATGTGAAGAACCAGGTGCCTCAATCTTCTAGTGTTTCATTAAATACTAACCAAGGTGGTTGTTGGCATATACGTCTTGAATTCAGGACACTGACACATTTTATTGCATATGTTCTGAACTCCAACACACCGTGGATGTGACCTTCTAGAGCTTTTTCCCATTTATCACTAACTTTAGGTTTGACAGTAAATTGTATTACTCACCATTCCTCTTCTTATATGCACTATAGTAATCCAGATTGGAAGGACATTGAAGACTTTAGGAAACCTACTCTCCAGGCAGCCTGCAGCACCAGCGGCCTCGGAGGCTGACAGTCTTGTGGGATTTGGAGCCAGGAACAGGGATGGGACGGATTCAGCACATATTATTCGTGACTCTTAGAAATCAGATGAGGGATTTACAGAGGATTCAGTCACTGCGGTTTACTGTTGATTAGGTGTCATTTGTCAGAGCATAGTGACCATATGAGAAGTTGTAGTCAGAATGAGAAGACTAGTTTGGTTCAGTTTTATTTTTATTATGTCAAACCAATAACAATAGGAATGGTAAAAATACAATTTACTATCACACCTGAAGTTGGTAACAAACGGGAAAAAAGCTCTGTAAGGTCGGTGAAGGTGTATGTCGCTTTGGTTGGTACTTAAAGGAAAACTAGATGAATGAAACGCCTAAATATCACTGTATACATGAGGACTGCGCCACCGGCCCGTTGACGTGCCATTCTTCTCTGTGCACCAATCCTCGTTAGTATAGTGGACAGTATCTCCGCCTGTCACGCGGAAGACCGGGGTTCGATTCCCCGACGGGGAGAGTTGCTTTTTTTCTACCAGCTGCTGATTATTCACCGAGACAGACTAAAGCAACAATCAACAATATTATGCGTGCTCATCCTGTCCAACAGAGCTATACAGCGAGGATATGAACCTGCATAATTCACATAAAGAAATCATTAACCAGCTCAAATATAAGTAAATAAATGTCGAAATAAAATACAGATAATTGGCCTGATTGTTTATATGAGTTAATTTGCTTATCTCTGTGTTGTACCGATTATGTCACTGTCATGTTTTACTCTACTGTTGTAATCAGTGTTATGTGTTAACTGTTATGTACAAATTTGACTTTGCATTATCTTATTATTGCTCAGCGTGAACACAAACAAATAATTGTTTCCGCCCGGTTTCGAACCGGGGACCTTTCGCGTGTTAGGCGAACGTGATAACCACTACACTACGGAAACTGTTGTAAATCCAGTAATATTCACGTGGACACAAAAAAATCACTGATATAAATTGAAATCAAGAGGTGTGTCCAATTGTGTGACCAAATCCAAACGCAGGAAATACACGGAATTATAAGCGATATTAAGGCATGTTGTTCACATCCTAAAGCCCTTATTGTTGACGGCTCAGTCACCTGTGAGGTTTAGTTGGCCATGAGTAATTAGTTGTTTTTTTTTTAAATCTTTTATCACTGAACAGCATCTAGTCTGGCAAAAGTGACACTGTAACCTTTGCAGAGGAGTGATGTGCCTGGCTAGTAATTCACATCCTCCTTGCACTCAACCCCACTGCACTGGTAGTCATATGCAAGCATGAACAGCAGGTGAGCATGTTTATAATAATGTCCATGGATGGATTGTGAGACAACAGGCCCCTTAGCTCTCCTTTTTCTTTTTCTTTTTTCTTTTCTTTTTTGCATCTTTTTCTGTGGTTTTGAGGTTAACCTGAACACTAAAGTTATGCTGTTAGCTGAAAAAGATCTAAACTAAACTCAAGTATTTTGTTCTTGCTGGAGATGGAAACAGGTTGAATCTTAAAGCTAAAGCTCTCCACCATGGCAGATCCGCACTGACACTCCTCTCCTCTGATACACTTTAGCTTACTTCACAGAGTATGATAGAAAACCATGAAAGCAAACCTGTAATGCAGGTTGTCCTGCTATGAAATATATTTAAATTGCTTTACTAAATTGAATGTAGGTTCTTTGTAGCCCAGGTCTGCAGTGAGCTGCTGAGTAATAAAAAATGAACACAAATATTATAAAGAAATAAATATTAAATCTGAACTGGTGTTCTTCTCCTCTCCTTAAGTCCAAATCTCTCCCCCATATCCCTGTGTGATGAAACACCAAGACAAATTCTTTGTATTCTTTGTATGCATACTTGGCTAATTTCTGATTTAGAGTTGGATATTTTGCCTTCCCTGTTGCTTTTACAGAGGACATGTTCAGTTACGTGATTAACAGAGGGTCAAACACAGCTGGCATACTGCAGCACCAGGCTGCGTCAGATCCACAAGCCTCTGGAAGTTCCAACGCATCACTCCAGTCATGACCTGGACCTGGAAAAGTTCCCTAGACACCTGGTTGCCTGTCGCCCACTAGGCTTGGTGAAAGTGGAAGGCCTCCTGCTGAGAGGTGCCTCTCACAGGGATGCAGATAGGTCTCAGTATCTGCTTCATTTAAAACCAAAAATTAAAGGTCATTTAAACCTGCACCTTATTGATTTATCTAATAAATATCATTTATGCTCTCTCTCTCTCTCTCTCTCTCTCTCTCTCTCTCTCTAGGTTGTTTTCAGGAATAGCTACAGGCCAGAAACCTGCCAGGATAGGAATTTGAAAAAAGACACTGAAAAGGCAGGGAGATACCTAACGGAAAAAATTATGAACATCAACAACAACAAAAATAAGTCCACCTAACTGAACCTACATCAGGGTTCCTATGTGTACTGTAAAACCTGGAAATCCTGGAAATTTATGGACTAGTTTTCCAGTCAAGGAAAACACATGGACAACTCAAAAACTGATAAAATGTCCTGTATATATTAGTGAGATTCTGGAAAGTTCAGAGGAGGTTACATATTCAAATATTTTCCTCAGCTCATGTACATTTTTAGCTACTGATGCCAGTAAACAGTGTCATGTTTATGGAAGGCCAAACAGGTCAAAAACATGCAAAACAATGTTTTGATTGACACAGCACCAGTGCGTAATAAACATATTTGTGAGTTGTTAGCCTGTTGTTAGCATGTTCATTTTTCTACATACAAAAATTCTGTTGGCCTACAACACAAAAACATCTTGACAACGTTGATTTGAGAGAAATGCGTCACAGTTTAGAACTTTTTAGCCAATTTGTCCAGTTTGAATCATGCTAAGATGACCCTCTGTGAGCAACAACTAAGATGTATATGTTACTGTATATGTCCTTAAAAATCCTGTAAAATGATTTTGTACATAAACCTACAGAACCACAACAGAACCAAACATTATATTAATTTCACTTGTTCTACTTAAGATGTTTGATAGTGAAATAATTGAAACAGAAAATAAAGATTTTCAAAGAATTTTCAACAGTTTGTGTTTTTTTCTAAATAGCATTAGGTGGTATATTGTAGATAAAACATGCATCTTGCTGCAAATTAGTATGTTAGAGAATGTATTTTAAATACATTTTTAAAGATATTTGAGAAGCTCGGCATTACACTTCCTTTGTAAACAACTGCAAACCAGAAACTAGTTCCTACAAGCTGGTGAATTTTAGCAGGTTCTGATCTCACCAATAGGAACAGGCAGTTGGTAACCATAGGAGCTGCTAACTGGTAAGAATATTAGCTGAGCCTGGTAACAAGAGCTGGTAACTGGTAATATGAGCTGGTAACTGGTGAGAATCTGAGATAGTAACAGGTAAGAATCTAAGCTGGTAATTGGTAAGAATGGGAGCCAGTAGCTGGCCTAGCAGCTGTCAAAAAACTAGCTCAAACTGGTTAAGCTGGTTACCAGTTGGTTATCCAACTTACGCAGGTTGGATTTTCCAGTAGGGTTGGAGTTCAGAACATATGCAATAAAACGTGTCAGTGTCCCAAATTCAAGACGTATATGCCAACAATCACCTTGGTTGGTATTTAAAGGAACACTAGAAGATTGAGGCACCTGGTTCTTCACATTGACATGCCATTCCTCTCTGTGTACCAATCCTCGTTAGTATAGTGGACAGTATCTCCGCCTGTCACGCGGAAGACCGGGGTTCGATTCCCCGACGGGGAGGAAAAGCTTTTCTGCCAGCTGCTGATTGTCCACCGGGACAGACAAAAGCAATACACCAACAACACCATGCGTGCTCCTCCTCCTCCGGTCCAACAGAGTAATACGGCGAGGGCGTGAGCCTGCCTCGTTCACGTGCAGAAATCAATAAATAGGTCAAATATATGCAGATAAGTAAAAAACAGATAAAAGTTATGATTAGCCTAAATGTTTGAGTAAATTTGTTAGCCTCTGTGACCATGTTTTATTCAACTGTTTTAATCAGTGTTGTTCACTGTCTGGTTTATTACAAATGTGGAATTGTACTGTCTTATTATTACTCAGAACATGGACAAAGAAATGTGTTAGGTGTGATAACCACTGTACTATGGAAACCACTTTGGTCTCACTTCAATTGTGAGACCACAACCAAATGCAGGACATGCATGAAACTATAAGAGATGTGAGATAAAAGCATCTTGTTGACATCCTGCAGCCATTATTGTTGACAGCTCAGTCACGTTGGAGCTTTAGTTAATAATGAGGAATTAGGATTTGTAAAATCTTTTATCAGTGAACAACATGCAGTCTTACAAAAACTTTAAAACACAAATTAATTAATCAATGGAGTTGTCTTTTTTTTCATTGTATATTTAGTGTTTGTTTCGTGTTGTATTGTGTTTGTGGTGTTACAGCTCTGCCATGTCCAGCCCCTCCTGTTGCGCAACTTGAGGCCTCTGTCCCCTCACATACCCCACACCAGCCTGCAGCCTCTGTCCCAGGGTACGATTAGGATGTTGCCCAGTGGAACTCCTCTGAATATAATTGACATTCACATTATTACAACCAGCACAGGAAAGCTAACAAGTCTGTGAATTTAGCCAGGCTGTAAATAGAAATAAACAAACAAATACACATCCTCATGAACACTTATAATTCAATTATAATGTAGCAAAATATTTTCAAATAAATATGGGATGTTTCTTTGGCTAAGGTGGGACTTGAACCGTTTCTTTTTGAAGAGCTCTCATCAAGTGAGCATCTTGATGGGCGACTGTGGCTCTGTGTCGAAGTGTCCTTGAGCAAGATGCTGAACCCTGACCCCAAATTGCTCCTGATGCCCCAACTCTGTGTTTGTGGGTAAAGCGCTTTGAGCCATTGGTAGACTAGCAAAGCGCTATATAAATTCAGCACCTTTCTGTGGGCGATAAGCGGAGATACTGTCCACTACACTAACGAGGACTGAAAAAATTATATATATGGCTTTGTTACTTTAAACACTACCCGCAGCAGTTATATACGTCACGTACAGAGACACGTTTTATTGCATTTGTTCTTACTTTAAACTTTAAACATACTTTGGGGTATGCAGTACTAACTCAAATTAGGTGTGACAGTAAGTTGTATTATTTACCATTCCTCTTGTTATATGCACAGTAATCCAGATGATTGTTTTGACACAACACAGATCATAATAAATATATTGTGGTTGAACCAAACTGAGTAGAAATGCAAACACACTCTATCTCTATCTTGTCCTGTGAAAACTGATTTATTTAAAACAAAAAGAAGCTGGGATAATCCCTGAATAATATTAACAGTCAGTCATATTAATATCTAGTCATAAGTTATTATATGGGACAAAACACTTTGACTGGATGGAAGCTTAATTGTGTTTTTAAAAGTGTGTTGTTTGTTTGTTTGTGTTGGTGTTAGGAATCAGTGAGAAACTTGAGTAGCTAGCCACGACTGTAATGTCGCTCTGGTGGTTGATTCTTCTTCCAGACTCTGTTGTGTCTGTTCAGCAGCACAATGTTCGGTCTCGTACCTTGAAACTAGTTTTCTTCCAAATATACTGATATTTTAAAGTATTTAGTAGTATGATATTTTGTGTCTGCTTTTCTCTGTCGTTAGTATAACATGGTGGATGGAAGTGTTCAGGGAGAAACACATGTTACCTCCCTTGAAGGCACCACTGCAGAAAATGCAGAAACACTCTTATATTGAAATGAAACAAAATATATTTCATTTTATGAAAAAGTAAGACCCTCCACAGCATTAATACTTTCATTTGACCCTCCCTCTGACTGCAAAAAACTGCAATATGTTGATGTACTATATAACAAACATAATAAAGTGATAAAAAATACAGACACTTTCATTTTTGAATAAAGAGCCACCAAATAAACAGTTAACTTATTTTTTCAATGAGTTAAAAAACAATATGTGTTGAATCCATCCCATCATTTAGACATGATCTGCTGCCAGAAGATGGAGCTGTTTTCCACTCAGAGCCTCTGACAGGTGACAGAAATCTACCACCTCTGTTCACACTCACATATGTCAGAAGAAGTGACTCATCATAAAAACACACCTGCTGCACCTGCTCATTTAACTAGGTGATGTTGACCACGTGTTTCTGTATTATGAAAATGCACAAACTGTTTTAATTCCTTGGATGTTGTGGCTGGTATTCAATTATGATCAGCTGTAATCTTAAAGTTGAACTTAAAGTGTAGATATTGTAGGTATGTACAGATGTTGAGTTCTTGTTTAACAAACGGAGGGAAATGGTTTCTTATCTGGTTGTTAAAATAAATCAGGCCACTACATTTTAATTTTAATTTCTTATTCTAATGGAACTACTCATTAGGCTGCAACTAACATTTGTTTTTAGTATTGATTGCCATTTTTTCCCTGATTTATTAATTAATTGTTTGGTCTATAAAGTGTCAGAAAAATGGCTATCACAAACTTGTTTGTCTGACCAGCAATCCAAACCCCCAAGATATTTAAAAAACAAGATGGACAAACAAGATAAGTAGCAAATCTCACAACTGAAAACTGATCTGAAAAAACTGATAATGAAAAGAATCGTTAGTTGTAGCCCTACTTGGTTGCTCCTGTGAAAAAAACTGTAGCTTAGACAGCAGCTCTGATAATGATCGATGATCAATGCCTTTGAAAAGGAATGTTGCTTTATAATTTAATAAAGAAAACTTGTATTGTAACAGTCCCATTGTATTCATATTTATGAGTATTACTAACTGAAAATATGACATCTTTTTTCATTTAGTTGATTAGTTGTAATTCTATTGAGTAAGTTTCCATCAGTGTTTGAGTTTATCACAATTTAATCTTTTCAATAGACTTGCTCCAGGCTCCAGGCAGGAGTTAAGGATGAGTCGGTAGAATTGAACTTTATCAATGAATCAATTTAAGTATTAGATTTAAGTTTAGATAGATTAAAGATTTTTTTTAAAAAAGGAAACAAATTAAGCTAACTGAAAGTATTTTTTGCACTTAACATTTACATAATAAAATGATTACAGCTATTGAAATATTCTTAGATAATCAGTTACAAGAAATATTTTGAGTATTTTGAACTTACTCGGTTTTACAGTGCATGGATGGGGATTTATATTGGCACTATGGATATGTAAAAACATATCCATATGTTTAACTGTGGGGCTGGATGGAGTGGAAAATCTGAGCAATTTTGAGAGATTTACTTCTGTTGCTAGGTATGCTAATAATAACATCAGAGGCTCCATCCCCAAAGAACTTTTATATTCAACCAAGTTGGTGGCAGGGATGGCTGCCTCGGTGTTGTGCTCTCTAAGTGTTTTTTCAGTTTTTGATTTTTTTTTCTGTCTTCAGCTCTCTTTTTTCACACATCCAGAAAGTTTTGCTGAGATCTTAGTTGTAGGACGATAGGTTTGAGGCCTCTTCTTCTCCCTGTGTCATTGACTCTGGATACTCTTATGGGTCTGTCTTTTGGTTCCTTGCTTACCATTGTCCACTAGATGCCCTCAGACTTTTTCTGTTTTCTGAATATTTATTTTATTTTATTTTGAGTTGGACTTTTTGAAGGACTGATATGTATGACTTTGGTTGCCTTTTAGTCATATGGTTTTTGCTCATTAATGTACTGGGTTGTATTAAGATTATTGTGTTTTCTGGGTTTTGGGTGTTCATTCACTCCTCCTGTGTTCATGTGCTCTTCCTCTCACCTGACCTGCATTACCCTTGTTAGCCCTATCCTGCTCTTTGTCTTCCCCACACCTGTCCTGTATCAGTCTCATCAGTCCTGCCCTGCTCCCTGTGTTTCCCTCAGCCTATCAGCTCCCAGCCTGCCCTTGTGTCCTGTCACCTGTTCCCCATTTGCTCATTAGCTCAGTTTGTATTTTACGATACAAAAATTTTCAATTTTAGCCCTGGTTTTCTGTTCAGTCTCTGTTGGATCCTCTGTTTTGTTCTGTTTAGATGCCTGCCTGCACTCCTGTTTGCTGTTCCGTCAGCTTTCATTTATGCTGCTCACTCCAAATAAAGAGTTCTCTTCAGACCCGCTTCACCTTAGGTCTCTGCATTTGGGTCTGTTCCTGCTGCTCATCGTGACAACTTGTATGTGTAAAACAAACTGAATCAATAGGACTTTTTCATGGAAGACTTTTTGACATGTCACAGTAAGAAAAGCACAGGTGTAAATAATTTATGTGTGGATTCCATTTAGCTGCTTCAGTTTCAGGGTCCTGGCACTGCGCATGCTGGCTCACTGTCACGTTATTAGTAACACGTACCTTTCCTGCAATGACAGCTCAAAATGTCTGGTGTGAAAAAGGGCTCTAGAGCTGATTTTGATACTTTACCTGTCTAATTCCTGGTAATCTTTTGCCCTGTCTAAGTCAATTTGTCATTATGATGCACCCCCTGAGTAAACAAGTTCACTGATCTGTTTTAGACAGTCTTGTCATGTCTAACTGATTTGGTTGTCAAAGTAAAGCAAAACGAGAGCCCTTTTGCATCGACTTTGTGGCCATTTTGATGTTTGAAAATGATCTGATGAATACTTTTAAATGTCAAAAATGGTCAAACAAAGCATTTCTTATGTTTTGAATGAGTATCTAAAAGGAATCTATTGATATGCCTTTGCCCCTTCCTGTGAGCAAACACACACGGACACATGCACACACACAACAATTTAATAATCATAGTTCCATTCACTTTTTTTATGACATCAGATATAAAATCTATCCTCTGCAAGTGCTCTTCATAAGAAGTACATATAACTTCATGATTGTTGCCAAAAACAATAAAAAAGAAAGAAAATAGTTACTTAAATGCAATTACTACTACAATACAATTAATATACATCCAACATACAGCGTGCAATATTCAAAAATATCTTTTGTGTTGTGTACAGATCAAGTGTTGATGAAGGACTGAGATGCACCGGAGGCATTGGACGACGTATTGTAACCATCTGAAAAAACAGTGACAAAACAATATGATTCAGTCAGTGGCAAAACAAAACAACTGATACTAAAAGAAGAGGCTGTACTTTTAAATGGTAAGGTCAGAATGCTAACATGCTCACAATTATCATGTGAACATGGTGAGATTTAGTATTTACAGGGTAACTGCAGTGACCAAAGTGACAAAAGTTTACAGGTCTTGTGTGAAAGCAGTGACCTCGGTTAGGCGCTTGAGGCTACATTAGCCGCTACAGTATAACAATAATACAACCAAATCTCCAACTGAACTGTTGGCACCAGGTTTTGACGAGGATGAAAAATCCATGGCATAAAAAGACGATATTCCTGGTTTTACAATGCTTTTGATACTGATAATGAAAAAACTGTCTATCCTGACGCTGACAAAATCATAGGAGTACAATGCTTAATCAGGTCAGTACTCTTTTAATGTCAAGCACAGTCCCCATCTTAGTTCAGTGTGTTAGCATGCTAACATTTGCTGAATAGCACTAACCATAAAGCTCAGTCTTATGAAAATGTTGACATCTTGAGGGCACTAGATGAAAAGTCAAGTGATTACCAAAGTTGTTTGAATTTGTTCTCTGAGGAATATGAATGTCTGTGCAAAATTTAATGATAAGCCATCAAATTGTTGTTGTGATATTTCTGTCTGGACTAAAGTGGTGGAAGTACTATTGATAGACTATAAGTTGCTAAAGAGGCAAATAAAAACTCTTCACTAGCATTTAGAAATCAAGGCTTTGTTTTTTTATTCTGTCCTTCTTTTCTCAACTGTTGTTATACCTTTTCCTTTTTTCCAGTTCCGGAAAAAGCCCAATCCACTTGATGATGAGATTCCAGCGCTGGTGGTCTAATATCAAGAATAAAGGCGAAAACATGAATTGCCACAATATTTGAAAAGGGACTGATGACCTGCTTACAAAAAATGACATGATTAAGAAAACTGCTCTTACCTTTGTTCCACTGGTTCCACTGGAAAATTGTGACTTAATTGCAATTTCTGACCGCACCTGAAAAGTTAATATGCAAAAGTTAGCACTCTGCTTTAAAATACAAATAGATTTATCTAAATGAAAACATGTTTAAAAGGGAAAATGAGTATTATTTTATGTAGTTATATGAGGTAGGAACTGTTACCAATGTTCTAGGTTCCAAACTCACCACTATCACCAATTTACTTTCATTAGAAATAGCTCAGTGAGAGAGGGATAAATACAGCTAGCAACAAGTGCTAACACACGAGCTATCAAGCCAGCCTCTGACAGTAGTATTACTGTATGCTGAAATACCATTTAATTTCATTATTACTGTTTATGATTATTACAGGAAACTATGACTTAAAGATGTGGAAGCTTGACTTGGGTAGGAGAACGTTCTGCAGTAGCATTATTGCAATTCACACTGGTATAGGAGATGGTTGATTAAGGGTGTACTTAATTCTCGTTTAAATTATTAGTGATCAGTTAGAAGAATTGTGTTGGCTAGTCTATTACCTGCAAGCACATATCCCTTGTAGATTACTTTGTAACATGAACAATGTAACTCTAATATTTATCTCTCCTTATCAAGACAGAGGATAAAAAGTTTTTTGCTATTACAGCATTACAGAATTAAGTCCTGTCTCATAGAATTGTAAACCATGTTTTGGTGTCTCATAAACCTTTAAACAAATTAATGGATTATTCAAAATGGCCTTTCTGAATCGTATTTGACCTTTCCACTAGTACGTGTGACAACACAACCAGCTAGCAGCTACCTGCATTTTTTGTAATGCAGTGCGATTTTTGTTGCTAATTGTGCAGATTTTTGTTTGAAAAATCATGACGGTAGCCGAAACATCCTAGGATTTGTTTCATTACTCACTCTAGAGTCTTTGCTGTCTTTCACATATTAACATATGTGAATAATAACATATTAAATGTTTAGACATACATACCTTTTTATCCAACAGTGTTCCAAAAACCAATATGAAGAAACCCTTTATAAAGACACAGAGTAGCACAGCTAAGAGGGATTCAGTGACAAAAAGCAAACTAATTGTTCAAAAGTCAGTCAAATAATTTAAAGTTACACAGTATAACATACAAAACATAATTAGTAACTACTGTATTTGTACCTGCAGTGAATTGAAGAATGCAAATGAAATATGGATTCCTTTGTTGGTTGGGTTGGTCATGGTTCCGACTCCCAGTCCCCAAGTTAATCCAAAAAATGGTGTGAGGACAGCCAAGCTCCTAGCAATAACCACCAGAACATGCCTCTCTTCTGCCTGTGCAGACATTGCCCTTCTCCTCAACATTTTGTATATCACCACAAGCAGGATCATGAGGTTTATCAGGACTATTAGCAGCGCAGGGATCACAAACGCCAGCAGAGCTTTGGACTCGTACCAGTTGAGCCAGCAGACCCCCGTTCCTCGGATGTATGCTTCTTTGGGTGCAGTTACAGCTATAGTTATGGTTGCGATAATTAGTGGTGCCCCATAGCCTAGAGAGAATCCAATAGCCAACATAGACTTTCTAGTCAAACCATCATCAAAGACACTGACTGTGCGGTAGAGCAACAGCAGACCTGAGGCTAACATCCAGAAGAACAGGGATAAGTAGAAAACATGGATAAAAAATGTAGCTGCATTGCAGGCTGGTGGGTTTTCCTCCTTTGCATCTGAAATGGCGGCCCCAATAATAAACCAAATATTTGCAATCAGGAGAGACATTGCGATGTTAACAATGGAAACATGGCGCAAGTATGATGTGTTGTTCCTCCTTATTTTTCTCCATATGACAGCTTCAATGATGAGGCATATAACCAAGGAACCCATGGATATGCCAACACCAATGAAGCTTATAAAATCCAACACAGGGTCCTTTGGAACGCTGGGTGACATTAGCATAGAGAACGAGGTCAGATGGTTGCAGTTGCAGGTGACGGTTTCATTACCATCGGATACCAACTCGCAGCCCTCATTGTCCCATCCTCCGAGACCATTTAAGAGGCTGAAGTTCCAGAAAACACACTGAGGGTTCCCTATAGTCTTATTTATGATATCAAATGTGAATGAAACATTATTAATGGTGTCACCGGACTGAAGAAGTACGACTCTCCCATTGATGACGTTGAAGGTTGAATTGTTTTCGTCTCTTGCAGGGAGTACATTATCCATAGAGGCAAATGTAATCACAGTGATATTATTGCTTCCTCCATCAGGTATGTCTACCACCACTGAAGAATTAAAGTCGGCATTGAAAGTGCCTGTGACTGCAGTTTTGTTCAAGAGAATAGAGGGTGTTACAATGTCAAAAGAGTCATTGGCAAGGGCTTTTGTTATAGTCTCAATAGAGAACAAAAATGTTGAGCTGGCTCTTTGAGCTTCGGAGCTGTTACTTCTTCTTACTGTACTGGTTGTGGTGGGTGTGTTTGTGTTTAGATTGTCCCATGAATCTTTTGCCCCATCTGTGGTGAGGACACCTGCAGTTAATAGAACATCCTAGATTGAAAGGAAAGATGTTAGATGATTAAATTAGATGAAATGCAGTAAATATTTTTATTAACATGAATTGTTTTGGACAGGTGTAACCCTCCGCTGACTAATACACATACCTCCATTAAATCTTTAGTTATTGTGATGTGTGATGATGATGTTAAGGTTGCTACATTGTTGAGTATGTCAACAATGGCATTAATGTCATTGGGAGATTCAACCACTTCTGCCGTGAAGACACTAGTGACATTGCTGAGTTGCTCCAAGAATCCTGGCAGCGAATTGTTATTCAAAGACTGTGAGATTTAAAAGTAAAATACATTAGAATTACACAATAATTTAAGGTTCAAATTAAAGTTACTAAGTGCATGTTTTGTATTCACTTATAGTATTTTTAAATTTATTCACACAGCAGAGTTTTTGTTTGTATAGAAATCAAACAATCCTGCTGAGATTTGGTCATTGGCAATTGCACATTCCTGGCACACTTCCACACATAAAGTGTGGAAGTGAGGCTGAAGACATTATTATAAGGAGTAATACATTATCCTCTGGTAGGCTTAAATAATGACTCATGAATCATTTGAGCTCCTCTCATCCCCTTTAAAAGAAGCAGATTAAATACTGCGGGAGGAGAGATGTCAGGTTATCTTTAAAAAGTCCACCTACAGTATACAAAGAACAGAGAGGTCTCAAAACACAGATATACAGTACCAGTCAAAAGTTTGGACACATTTTCTCATTCAGTGAATGGGAAAATGTGTCAAAATTTTTGACTGGTGCTGTACATCCTCCCAAATGTTAATTAATATTCTGTATCACTCCAAATGTGCTGTCAGTGGCAGATGTATCCTTTAGCTGCATTTGTGTTTCAGAAAACAGTGAAATTCCTAAACATAGAGAATGATAGATCTCTGCAATGAGGGAAGAACTATAGTAACTAATATTACAATCAATCATTGTTATTGACTGTTTCCTAGAAGGTCAATTATTGTTAGATCCTGATCAATTCTGCTGCAATGTTGGGTGATTTGAACAACTAATGAAGTTACAGGCCACCTGTGTATAAATTGTACACAGACGTTACCATCAGATGGTGCCAAAGTAAAAAGAAATCAGAATCAAAAAAACCTATAGTAACTGCCTATAGTAACTTTAAATTTGGAACATAATGGACAGCTTTGTGTGTTTTGCAGTACTGTACATATACATTCTTTTAAAAGCATGGATCCAGTTATTATAATGGTTACATGTTTTTAAACTATTAAACAGGATCACCCTCACCAAAGATTCGCAAATATCAATAAATAATGCTTATACAGTAAATACAAGTGTGTTTAAGTGTGAAAGTTCATTCTTGACATTGTAGTTTCACAAAATAATTAACACATAAAAACGTAAGGTCTACATATGTATGGTAGGCTGACTTTGAACAAATAATCATAATTATCTTACATAATTTTAATTCAAATTTGTAATTTCTCTTGCCACCCCTGAATGCCCTAAGGCCCTAAGAGAGTAATCATTTGGTGTCACCTCAGACTGCTCGAACAGCTGCTGAACCGGTACTAGGATGCACGTGTCTTGTTGCTCTACCCATTGACCCGCATCTTTTCTACAAACTGCTGTCTTCTTTCCCACCCTGTCCTGTCCGCAGGGAGCTTCACTCATGTCACCATCATTTCCAGCACCAAACTCATCATCACTACAGTCAAAGTCTGGAGAGAAAGAGGTAGATAATTACCTCTGCACTGGTACAGGAAAAAAAATATCTAAAACTGAATTGTATTAAATGCTCTGTAACGTCTGGATCAATACTTACTCCCTGTGGACAAATCCAGTTTTATATCTTTGTTAAATTGTGGATAGTTTTCCACATGACAAGTGAATGTCCTATCCAGGTTTTCACAGTCGGGGATTGTGAAATTATGGGTGATATTCCTTCTTGAGCCTAAACATAAAAACAAAGAACAGCACTCAATTTGGAGAAAGTAGGAGAGTAATTCATTTAAAATAATCAATAGGCACATACATTTTTTCAAACAGTTATTGCAGAACTAAATTATTTAACAAATTATTTCACAATAGCTGATCTGTCTTTTGGTGCTTGTTTGTTTCAGGTTTACCTGTATCAGGCGTGTCTTGAAACTTAACCTTGTAAGGGCTTTGGACAGAGCACTGCAGTAACACTTTTTTCCCACGGTCACACTTAACCCTTATTCTGATTGGCTTCACTTGGATCACAGGTGTCTCTTTGACTGTAAATGTTCCTTTGGATTTCTGTCGGAAAGCCAAATTGCCTTTCTTCAGCTTACATTCATAACGTCCTGAAATTAAAGGTGATCATAAATTAAGGTATGAAAATATATGGGATGACACCACCATCAGGTGTCAAGCTCAGTCAGCATATAAGTTGTTACATAGTGGAAAAAAAAATGCTTCTACAATTTCAAAAATATTTTGTGCTGTAAACTTTGGAGACTTTTGTAATTGTTCCTACTGTTCAAAATGCAACGTCTACAGGCTGCACTGCATCATGGTCTATTGAGGCTTCTGTCAGTAGAAAAATCATTTCTCTGCCCCTCTCCACTTACATTTTTTTCACTTTTAACTTTCAGTTTTGTCCTGAGAGACTGGTGCAAAAATAAAGGTTGACACTTCTATGACGCTATTTCAGCCTTATACTTCACTATAGCCAGGTGGAGTAAAACCATTTCTTCTTTGGTCAAAATCCTTAACCATGACCACATATATTTTGTTGGTAGGTCAGGCTAAACATTGAAAGTAGTGACAGTGTTGATTTAAGACATCAGAGAGAAATGTGTAAATGATGTAGGAATACAAATCGCCAATTGACTGCACTGTCGCAGATCTACAGTTTTTCTTACCATTGTCAGTGGCAAAGGATTTTGACACAGTTAGTGTGGCCTGTCCATTATTATTTGAAAAGCTGTGTTCATCATCTGAGTGTATTAAGTTGTTGTCACGTCTCCACTCCGCAATCCAGTCGCTACCTAAATTGAGATTTGGTGGTGGAGGGCCACATGTCAAAGTCACGCTTTCCCCAGAAAATACTTCAGAACGTGAAAACGTTAAGGATTCTGTGCCTTTAAAAATGAACACAAAGGTCAGACAATTATTAGACAATCTTCTATTCACAATGATTTTCCAGATATGGCAAATGATGGTAATATGACAATAATAAAAAAGGCTCTTAAATTATTTTGAAAAATGTGTAAAACTGTCTTACTCTCATATATCATAGGGTATTTTTCTCCCAGATCTGCGAATATCCCTGTTTTTACGTTTTCAATTTCCGCGTTATTAAAAGCAGGTGCTCTGACAGAATAGTCAGCGATGGTGCTTCCGGCCCTGTAATGTAGAAATGGATCCCAATAAACCACCAGCAGGTATCATATTATCCATTTAAGACCACATTATATCTTCTCTGGAAACTTGCTGTCAACTATCTACATACAAACGGGTCTTGAATACTGTATGGTTATTGGTTAATGCTCAGTTAAGATCTGTTGCTCAAAGGCAATGTAAGCTTGAAACACACTTCTGACTTGGAATGAGTGAGTGAACATTACTAGGCCAAAATGAAAATGCACACCCTAACTATTCCCCCAAAATATCAGACTGAGGCATCTAGACTTCAGTGCCACCACTCTTCTACAAATTAAATAAAATAATAATAATTACTCTGACACTATGCTAATATAGCATGCTTAAAAACCGTCAAACTCTCAGTAGAGAAGTATGTCATTTCCCAAACTGATTTAAGAAGGAGTAAAATCAAAAGAATCAACTTACCTGAACCCAGTTATTGTTGCTGATATTAGATTTGTGATGAACTTCATACATTGTTCTTGAATCTGTTAGAGACAGAACACAGTCTGCTTGTTATTGTCTGTACAATGAAATCAAGATGAAATATTACATACACTCATTGCATCAACGTCGTGACAAAACTGAATGACACAGAAGACACATTAAGACTTACAGCTTGATTGGTATTGATGTAAACTTCGTTCTCTTCATTATTGAATTCATCGTTAAAATCCATGTCCATGGTAAGTGACAATTGTCTCACTACAACAGAGACAATTGTTATCACAAAAATGCAGTATCCTGTGAAATACATTACTTCACTCTCTACATGTAATGTGTAATACCCTCTGTTGTTGTGGTTGTTGTTGTTGTTGTTGTTGTAGTCATTTGTTTTGTTGTTGTTGTAGTCGTTTGTTTTGTTGTTGTCATCATTGGCGTTGTTGTCGTCTTCTCTGGCATTGTTGTTTGCGTCACTGGCATTTTTGTCGTGTTCACTGCCATTGTTGTTGTTGTCATTGGTGTTGTCGTCGTCATCAGCGGTGTTGTCGTGTTCTTTGCCGTTGTTGTCGTCGTCATTGGTGTTGTCGTCATCATCAGCGGTGTTGTCGTGTTCTTTGCCGTTGTTGTCGTCGTCATTGGTGTTGTCGTCGTCATCAGCGTTGTTGTCGTGTTCACTGGCATTGTTGTCGTCATCATTGGTGTTGTCATCGTCATTGGTGTTGTCATGGGTGCTGTTGTCATCACTGGCGTTGTTGTCATGCTCACTGGCATCGTTGTCGTCGTCATTTGTGTTGTCGTCGTCGTTGGTGGTGTTGTCGTCATTGGTGGTGTTGTTGTTATTGCTGTTAAAAAAAAAAAAAGCAACACTAGGCATCATTAAATGTCAATAAATGCTTGTTTATTTTCCAACAGGGGTTTATTCCAGAAAGTGGGTTTAGTGAAAACTCTAAGGTTGTTAGATGTGGGAATCCGTTCCAGGTTTAGAGATGATTTAAATTCTGGGCCAGTTACTGTGGTAACTGACTCTGTGAAGCTAACCTGCTTCCTGACAGGTCTTCTTTGACCTGCCAGTGAGCTGAACAGGGGTCCGTTTCACAAAGCGGGTTTAGTGAAAACTCAGAGTTTGTTAACCCTGAAATGAGGGAAACTCTTGAGTTTTCCGTTTCAAAAAGGGAGGTAACTCAAACCAGAGAAAGAGGGATAACTCTAGCCTGTTTCAGAGAGAGGGGTAACTTAAGCTCTCGGTCAGTTACCGTAGTAACAGACTCTATGAACCTAACCTGGTCGGGACCAGGTTTTTCTCAATGAACCTCGAGTTTCTCTCCGCCCTCTTTCAGAGCCACACACTCCATTTGATTTCCTTATACATTCAGTCAGCAGGCGAGTTTTGGCGTAGCCTAGTTCTGCCATCTATCATTTAAAAAAATCATTTAAAAAATCAGTGTCAGTATATTAGAAGTCCATTAGGCACAGTAAGTGGCGACTTTTTCACTAACATGGCATGTCCTTTTGATAACGATCCCGTGGATGAAGGTGCAGCATTACTGCGCAGAGAATTAAATATTCGTTGAGAGATGGTTATCAGACCGCGGCATAGATGTTCTAGCATTTCCAGACAATTATCTCTTTGAGAGATACCGTTTCACGTCACAGTCCATCATCTACATACACAACCTAATCCGTCCTTACATTTGCAACATTACCAATCGTAGTCATGCTCTTACATCCCAGCAGATATTGTGTGTTGCGCTGCGTTTCTTTGCAAACGGAAGTTTTTTGTACAGTGTCGGAGCCAGCCACTGGCCTTCCTAAATTCTGGCTTAGGGCCAGCTCCTCTGCCTCCGTTAGAGGTGGCGGTGCTGGACCACCACCCGTTTTACGGGCATCTGCCTTCTTTCTGTTGGCTGAGTAGTTGTGTTAGTCTGTGTTAGTTTAAATAGGCTTAATTATTTAACAGAACATAATGTAGATGAGAAGACATTTATGTGTGTGAAACCAGCATTATGTTGGGGATAAAACAGCTGCTCAGTCAAACAGCCACTTAATATTTACTTTACAATGTAAAACATGATCAAAATGAGGTCCCCCCATGAGATTATTATCGAGGTTTTACTTTTTGTGTTGCACTTCTTTCTGAAAACATGCTCAAACTCGCCGTATGAGCGAATTAAGATTTCTAGCCCTAGTGGGGCGAAAAACGCAGCCCTCCTCTTCTCCGTTGCCATGGTGACTCATTGAATCGGGGCTCCATTGATGCTGGCTTTTTATAGTTGTGGTGCACGCGCTTAACTCCAGGTGCAACTACCCCGAGTTGATTAAACTGACTCAAATCAGCTGTTCTGGAACCGGAAACTTAGAGTTTCTTATCTCAGAGTAGATCAACTCAGAGTTCAGGATTAGACTCAGAGTTTGTTGAACCTGCTTTGTGAAACGGACCCCAGCAGACCAGCTGTTGCTCTCGGCCCCCATTGTCTATTATCTTTTTGTTGATTGCATTGAACTTATTCTAATTTGCAATTGCACTAGTTATTTTCTCTCTTTATGTCTGTGAAGCACTTAGTAAAATTGTTTTTGAAAAGTGCTATATAAATAAAGTTTATTATCATTATTATTATTATTATTCTTTGACAAACCCTGAGTTTCTATCTGTCTTTGTTATAGTTGATAAAGCGCATATTCAAAACACATTAACCAGCAGGGGTTGACATCAAGAGAGGGAGATTTAAAATCCCACTTAAATACTAGTTATTGAAAGACCACTTTTATTAATGTCAGACCTTTATGTGCAGTCATCTCTTTATACAGCGATCTGTGACCTCACATTCAGATATTACACAGCCTGAACTCACCCTCAACTCACAATCAAATGTAGACATTGTCTTTTTTTTTTAATCTCACAGTGAACATACTCAGAGGTGATTGAACTGACTCTGATTGGCTGTTCTGGAACATAAAACTCAGAGTTTCCCCATCTTGGGTTTCATCAACTCAGAGGTCAGAGTTAGGCTCAGAGTTTGTTAAACCTGCTTCCTTGAATAAACTCTAAGTGTCTTCAGTTACTACAAAATACAAACAAACTTTTTCTCATACCAGTACTTGGGGTTGGACATGGCGTGATACCTGTGGAGCAACATCAGAGATTCAATTATTATTCCAGTTTTTTCCCAGGAAAACAGTATACTTTAAATAATAATCAACATCACATAAATTTAGATATAGCCTCATGTTCAATGGATGACTAAACATAATCAAAAGCAAATATATGTAAATACATGCTGGGTAGTGAGGCAGATATGTCAGATATTTTTTTGTTTCACTTTCAACAACTTTAATAGGAACTGCTAAACACTATCTATGCAAACACTATCCATGCTTACTTGTGAGCGATTCACAGAACTGTCCATCAGAAGGAAGGCTGTTTATGCAGTCACAGGTTTGAGTGGTGGTATTGCTGCATGTGCCATAGGTGTTACACTTGTCACACGACCAACCAAACTGCTCCTCACACTGACACTGCAGTCCTCCGGCGGAGTTTGGATAACAGACTTTAAAGAAATTCATGCCACAGTAGTCAAATTATACACAATTCAATAAAACAGCATTGAATGAGCTATTCAAATTAACAGTAATTCTTACCTGTGGTCAAATTTAGACTTATTACTGTTAAAGACTGAGTGATGTTGTGTGGAAAGATGTAACTTGTGTTCCTTAATATATCAATGAAATTTGATGGCACACTGGAGACTGGAATGCGCAAGTCAAGGACTAAATCCATTTTCACCGGGTCTGTGGGGGAGAACAGGAGAGTCTATCACCATCATAGAACTATATTCACAACACTGTAATACAGTCATCATGACATGAATTGAAACTTTTTGGCTAACTTTTCAGTTGGTGCTTTGAAAGCAAAATATATGTATTTCCAAACCACTGAAATAGCTGTTTGTTGCAACAGATAGTTCAAGAGCTGTGCACTTTTCTCAGTTTTTTCAGTACTAGTGTAATCTTCAAAAACACACAAAGCTTCAATCTCTACATTTCATGTGTCATACCAAGTGATGATGTAGGTGATGGTGATGGTGTTGGTGTCACTGTAAAAAAACAAAATAAAACAGAAGCACATTTATGAAAATTAAATGCATTTTTATATTTTCAGTTACATACTGTATATGGAAGACATTAAGTGCTGTTTCTATAGCAGATAACTCTAAGAGCTAGACAATAGAAGAGGCTTTTAAATGTCTCTTATATGTTAATATTTTACACTACAACTAAGCAATCTATTGTACTTTATTAGTGCAAAGCAAAACTTGATTTTACTCCTACCAAGAGTTGGCTTTTAGGATGAAGCAAAACTGTTGTAACCTTTTCATTCATTTACTAAAAAACACGGTAGAAGTTTTATCTGTCTGGATGTAACAGATGTTTTCTTAAGACTTTAATCAACTATGTATCTGATTAAAGTTCATGCCAAAGAATGTGAGGAAGCATTTAGTTTTTTGTCACTGGTTCCTTGTTACATGATTGCAGAAGCAATCACATGTTTGTCTTGCCTTTCACCAGAGAATTGAATTAACTTCACTCTTACCCTCTTGCCAAAAATGGAAGATTGAAAATGGAAGGATGGAAGAAGACTGCAAGCTCCTCATTCAAGCAAAAATCAAAATCAAAATCTTAAAACTAAAATGCTTTCAGCCAATAAAATAGCCACAAACAGAGCATTTGGATTTGGGATTTGATGGCCAAAAGAGGAAATTGCCCTAAAAAACTAATAGAAGACAATAAACATTTACCCACCAATGTTCCTGATTTATAGCCAACCTTATTTTTGATGAGTGGTGAGATTAAGTCCATCAACAGTATCCAGAATAATATTTCAATAATAAATCTATAAATCATGGTAATTGTGATTGCTGGTCTATTTAAATTCAGCCTAAGTAGAGTCATTTCTTTAGCTGATAGAGTTTGGCCTCATTTAGACTCTATTGCAGCAGGATTACAAATAATGAATGGTGGAATGGAAGTATTCAGATCCTTAACAAACGTATCTGAATGTGTAAGTAACTATTAACTACAGCTGTATGTACAATGAAAAAAATTAATGGAGTGGAGTAGAAAGTACAGTTTCTCAAGTATAGGCATATAAAAGTAATACTTGTAAACCTTAAAATTGTTCTTATCAGCAGTATTTGAGCAAAAAAAGTCACTTATTTACTGATGAACACTGAATCAATGTGTGCTTTTTCCTCAGTGCATGATAAAATGACATAGAATGAGCGATCGTCTCTTCTGGTTGTGTTATAAACACCACTTAAGTCTACCTGCTCGACTGGTGTTTAGCCGACAGTACTGGTCATCAGCTGGAGGTCATTAATGCATCCACATTAGCATTGGGCAATATGACCAAAATCTCATATCCAGATAACGATACCTATCCCGATATAACACATTTTAATTCAGTGAATAAATAGCTGTTTTGTGCGGTACGGATCCAGATGATGGCATCACAGGCTCCATGGTTAATGCAGCTGCATGGGGAGTCCAGTCGCATTTAAGATTTTAAAACTGGACTAAATGTAGTTTGAAAGTGAGTTTTTTAAATAGGCTGCAGGTCTTAATGGGTTTTGACAGCATTTCAATGCCAATGTCTAAATTTTCTGGCCAAAGTACTTTATTTGAAATACTGTATAATGAAAATGTACTAGTTTTAACTTCAACCGCAAATCACCAAACTCAATATTAGGCTACTGGACTGGACAGTGAAGTTACAATCATAGGTAATGTGAATGAATCGTAGTATCGGAGCTCCATTAGTGACAGTTTTTTTTCATTCACCATGCACACTCTTATCTCACAGTGAACATACTCAGAGGTGATTGAACTGACTCTGATTGGCTGTTCTGGAACATAAAACTCAGAGTTTCCCATCTTGGGTTTCATCAACTCAGAGGTCAGAGTTAGGCTCAGAGTTTGTTAAACCTGCTTCCTTGAATAAACTCTAAGTGTCTTCAGTTACTACAAAATACAAACAAACTTTTTTCTCATACCAGTACTTGGGGTCGGACATGGCGTGATACCTGTGGAGCAACATCAGAGATTCAATTATTATTCCAGTTTTTTCCCAGGAAAACAGTATACTTTAAATAATAATCAACATCACATAAATTTAGATATAGCCTCATGTTCAATGGATGACTAAACATAATCAAAAGCAAATATATGTAAATACATGCTGGGGAGTGAGGCAGATATGTCAGATATTTTTTTGTTATCTTTCACTTTCAACAACTTTAATAGGAACTGCTAAACACTATCTATGCAAACACTATCCATGCTTACTTGTGAGCGATTCACAGAACTGTCCATCAGAAGGAAGGCTGTTTATGCAGTCACAGGTTTGAGTGGTGGTATTGCTGCATGTGCCATAGGTGTTACACTTGTCACACGACCAACCAAACTGCTCCTCACACTGACACTGCAGTCCTCCGGTGGAGTTTGGATAACAGACTTTAAAGAAATTCATGCCACAGTAGTCAAATTATACACAATTCAATAAAACAGCATTGAATGAGCTATTCAAATTAACAGTAATTCTTACCTGTGGTCAAATTTAGACTTATTACTGTTAAAGACTGAGTGATGTTGTGTGGAAAGATGTAACTTGTGTTCCTTAATATATCAATGAAATTTGATGGCACACTGGAGACTGGAATGCGCAAGTCAAGGACTAAATCCATTTTCACCGGGTCTGTGGGGGAGAACAGGAGAGTCTATCACCATCATAGAACTATATTCACAACACTGTAATACAGTCATCATGACATGAATTGAAACTTTTTGGCTAACTTTTCAGTTGGTGCTTGAATTGGGAGTTTACAAGGTCTATGTATGTCTATGGCTTGAGGCTGTATGAGCCTAAAGAAAAATATATGTATTTCCAAACCACTGAAATAGCTGTTTGTTGCAACAGATAGTTCAAGAGCTGTGCACTTTTCTCAGTTTTTTCAGTACCAGTGTAATCTTCAGAAACACACAAAGCTTCAATCTCTACATTTCATGTGTCATACCAATTGGTGATGTAGGTGATGGTGATGGTGTTGGTGTCACTGTAAAAAAACAAAATAAAACAGAAGCACATTTATGAAAATTAAATGCATTTTAATATTTTCAGTTACATGCTGTATATGGAAGACATTAAGTGCTGTTTCTATAGCAGATAACTCTAAGAGCTAAACAATAGAAGAGGCTTTTAAATGTCTCTTACATGTTAATATTTTACACTACAACTAAGCAATCTATTGTACTTTATTAGTGCAAAGCAAAACTTGATTTTACTCCTACCAAGAGGTGGCTTTTAGGATGAAGCGAAACTGTCGTAACCTTTTCGCTCAATGCTGTAGTATGCACTTACTAAAAACACGGTAGAAGTTTTATCTGTCTGGATGTAACAGATGTTTTCTTAAGACCTTAATCAACTACGTATCTGATTAAAGTTCATGCCGAAGAATGTGAGGAAGCATTTAGTTTTTTGTCACTGGTTCCTTGTTACATGATTGCAGAAGCAATCACATGTTTGTCTTGCCTTTCACCAGAGAATTGAATTAACTTCACTCTTACCCTCTTGCCAAAAATGGAAGATTGAAAATGGAAGGATGGAAGAAGACTGCAAGCTCCTCATTCAAGCAAAAATCAAAATCTTAAAACTAAAATGCTTTCAGCCAATAAAATAGCCACAAACAGAGCATTTGGATTTGGGATTTGATGGCCAAAAGAGGAAATTGCCCTAAAAACTGATAGAAGACAATAAACATTTACCCACCAATGTTCCTGATTTATAGCCAACCTTATTTTTGATGAGTGGTGAGATTAAGTCCATCAACAGTGTCCAGAATAATATTTCAATAATAAATCTATAAATCATGGTAATTGTGATTGCTGGTCTATTTAAATTCAGCCTAAGTAGAGTCATTTCTTTAGCTGATAGAGTTTGGCCTTATTTAGATTCTATTGCAGCAGGATTACAAATAATGAATGGTGGAATGGAAGTATTCAGATCCTTAATGTATCTGAATGTGTAAGTAACCATTAGCTACAGCTGTATGTACAATGAATAAATTAATGGAGTGGAGTAGAAAGTACAGTTTCCAAAGTATAAGTATAAAGTATCATATAAAAGTAATACTTGTATACCTTAAAATTGTTCTTAACAGTATTTGAGCAAAGAAAAGTTACTTATTTATTGATGAACATTGAATCAACATGTATGTTTTTCCTCAGTGCATGATAAAATGACATGAGCGATTGTCTCTTCTGGTTGTGTTGCAAACACCACTTGAGTCTACCTGCTCGACTGGTGTTTAGCTGACAGTACTGGTCATCAGCTGGAAGGTCATTGATGCATCCACATGTGTCACCAATGATGGCATCGCATGCTCCATGGTTAATGCAGCTGTTATATGACCAAGCAAAGCTCTCCTCACATCTACACTGGTATCCCGTCACATTTGATGAGCACACTATATGAACAAATGGCAGCACACGGCATTAAGGTTCAATGAAATGTTTACTGTTAGGGATAAGGTATATTTAACTTTGGAACTTTCCACCAAAATGGAAGGACATCATACCTGTTGTGGTGTTAATGCTGGTAATTTCAGCTGTGCTGTTGATTAGCAATGGAAGAGAAAGTGTGTCCAAAAACAATCTGAGACTGTTAAGGTCAGAGAGGGTCATAACCGCTTGGAGTACATATTCAGAGGAGTTTGAGGTAACTGTGAAGACATGAAACAGACATACTCAGTATAGTGAATTGATAGATCATACTTCAGTGACAATACAGGACAAATTCGGTTGTCAGTATTATTTTTGCTTTAATGAGCACACAGACGTAGATGATGTAAATAGTTCAAGTCCCCCTGCTTCTTGTTCCTCAACTTGGATGTTCAGAGCTTCACTCTGAATGATGTATATGCAGAGTTTGCATATTTATTTGCTGACTTTTTCTTTGTGCAAAAACCATATAAGGCAAATTGTTATTCAAAGCACAGTATGTATGTTTAAATATGTCTGGAGGGTATCTTCAACAATAGACTTCTCACTAAAAATTGATACAATCTATTGATACTATAAAAAAATGTGACTCACTCGCTCCTTTTTCTCTTGCATTATTGTTTGACGGTTTTGTACCCATCCATTCCTGGAAAAATAATTGTATCTGATTAGTTCAATTCTGCAGTTTTTCATTATCAGCTGCATCAACACAGTAAGCCTTATTGCTGCCTACATAGAACTGTAACTTCATACAAATTCACTATTGATCAGTCATACTACAATATTATCTTTAAAATGTTTAGTGATGCAATCAAATCACACCACTTGCAGTATCTCATGGTATAAATTCTTATTCTTACCTCAAAGAATACTTTCAGAGACTTCCTGTATCCCTGATTCTCCAGACCATAGCATACAACCAGAAGAACGATCATGTACCCTACTGCCTTTGGTAATGCCATCCCAACTGGAGGGAAAATCGACACAATAATTTCTCATTATTCAGTCAATCAGGTGTGATGTATACATTTATTCCTTTTAGGTATTAATAGTAAAAAAAAATCTTGTACATTTTGATGTATTGAATCTACAAGGTGTTATATACAGTTATGCTGGTACATGGATCTTATGCTGGTTCAAGCTTTGCTCGAAATGCTTTAAGGAAGTCCACAATTTAAACATGCAGTAGCTTCCTGATTACTGGTTTGAAAAGTCATGGTTGTTATTCAGGTTTGAGGGCCTGCTGGCATTCCATTTATATAACCTCTATCAGGCTTTATTGTTCAACATATCAGCACAGAAACAAATTTGCTTTCAATCTATTGTCTGTGTGATAAATGTGAAACTTCCCCTAAAAGCTTATCTTAGCATAAAGACTTTTTTTAAAAAAATTTTTTTAAGATTAAACAAACAGCACACAATGCATTTATTAGTGAGCTTTGGAAGTGCTGGTAGGTAAACTTTGTTATCTTTGGACAGAGCAAGGCTAGTTGTGTTCCCCTGTTTCCAGTCTTTATGCTAAGCTAAGCTAACCATCTCCTGGTGCTAGCTTGATCGCTTGCAAACAAGGGTATCAATCTTCTCATCTAACTATTGGCTATAGGAACTATTTCTTTGTCTATGTGAACCACTTTTTCTTTCTTTCTCTCAATGTGTGTGTCAACATGACACTGACGCCTATCACTAGAAATTAGATTTGCAGCTACAGTAAAGTTTGCAGTATGTGACGTTAAACATGGGGAACGTATCACATTACTGGCCACTAATGCACTGCCTTTATGTGTGTGTGCAGTATATGACTAACAGCTGGTTTCCCAGAAAGAGATTAAGTCTTGTTTTAGACAAGTGTCTTTTTAAAATAGATTAACATATATTGATGTGTTGAGACATTGTTTTAAATAGTCCTGATGTCTTGACCTCATCCAAGCTAAATGTCAACAAAAATGAGATAATAGTCATTGCTACTCAGATAGTCAAAACAGTTCCTCAGTCCTTCCTTATCTAGCCATAATGTCTGTTTGCAAGAGTTTAGGATTCTATTCTCTGACATAGGACTGTGTTTTAGTCACATCACAAAACTGGTTCAGTCACAGGTATAGATTCGGGTATGAATGGTAGGTTAAGTGTTGCCTAATTGCCCCTAAATTAAGAATGTTCTGTAATCAATACATACATTAATACTCTATTACATTATTAGGAGCAATAAATAAATTTATATAAACCCATCCATCCCCTTTTCCATGAGTGCATCAGGAGCAGAGTCAAGTTGTATATGGATCATTATGACATGGGTGTTATGTATAAGCTAAATTAGTCACAGCTTATCTAACTGTTTTGTTTGTGAATGTCAGGCATCATTTTATTATCAAAATCCTGTCAGCAGCAGCCTGAACAGCACAGAGACACACAGACAGGTGAGCTGCAGCCTGTCAGGTGAGCTCTGATGTCATAGTGAAAGTTTGAGGCATAAATAATACAAGCAGAAGTGTCCTGAGTTGTGTTTGCCCAAATTCACAAGCTGAAAGAAGGGCAGAGCTACAGAATCTCAAGTGAGGTTTAAAATGGTAAATGGTAAATGGACTGCATTTATATAGTGCCTTTCTAGTCTTCTGACCACTCAAAGCTTTACACTACAAGCTACATTCACCCATTCATACACATATACTGATGGTGGGGACTGCCATGCAAAGTGTCAACCTGCAACACAGTAGGATCTAATCATTCCCACACACATTCAGTAATTTGGGGTTCAGTGTCTTGCCAAAGGATACTTTGACATGTGGGAATCGAAATGCCAGTCTTCCGATTAGTTGACGACCCACTCTACCTCTTGAGCCACAGCTGCCAATTATCAACAGAGCACATGACCTACATGTCATTACATATAAATATATATACATATTTTAAAGAATATCATGTCAATTTTTAAATATTAATTTTAGTCTCAGATTTATCTCAATAAGTTAAAATGTAAAAGTGTCTGTTTAATATTACAGACAAGATCATGAAAAATCCTGTTTTAGGAAAGTATGTTTATGTTCATTTCAAACATGTAACAAATAAGTAAAAAAACAAAAATAAAACAAGAATAACAAATAAAATGATCAGAAAACATATACTTCAGACTAAATAAACAAATTCTCATAAACATAAATAAACAACATACATAAGTATTACATGTATTACATGAAAAGGAGTAGGGAGAAGTATACACCTATATGGTCCTACCTCTTCTCCATAACTCAAACAATTAACTCAATATTTATCATATATACAACTCACAACCAACTACCCCAATGCTATTATGTAGAACCCAAATTTTGCTTGAGTTCTATGTACAAACCATTCCACAAACTTACCCCACAAATTGAAATACACATACTGTTCAAAGTGGTACGAACACAATGTTTTTTTGAATGAAACTTTCCTCTAAAATTATAAAACCCCTCTCTGTCGAAGAGCATTTTTTGTATGTTACCCAGAAGTAAATTGTAATATCACACCCAGAAAGGTATTGCCATATACTCTTTCTATGTTAACGTTGTCTATTATCACTTACATGTGTAAGTAAGACTATATGAGTTTGTTTTACAGTTTCCAAACAGCATAATCTTTATTTTGTTTATATTTAATGATAATTTGTTTATGTCAAACCATCATTTTAATTCACTCATTTCCATTGTGATCACCTCCAAAAGATGCTGTAAATACTCCCCAGAACAATAAATATTGACGTTCGCAAATCATCACATACTTATTCATTAAAGTAGAGTCTGGCTCTTTATTTCTGTTTATTTTGGCTGCCTGACAACAAACGTCACTACCAAACCAAACCTACGCCCTTGGGTTCAGTCATATTTCCATTTACCTCATGATACTGAGAAAGTCTTAATAAAGTCTTAGTTGGAATGATGTTACTAATTGATCCACTCCAACTTGTTAAAACTCTCCTGCCAGACAGTTGCTCACATTGCTATTTTAGCCTCATTACACTGGCTCCCAGTTTGTTTCAGAATTCAATCCAATTCCATTCAACTTTATTTACATAGAGCCACATCACAACAAAGGTCATCTCAGGGCACTTTGCACATGGAGCGGGTCTAGACCACACTCTTTAATTTACTTCCTGGAATTGTTTATTATGTCTGAGGTCATCAGAATAGTGCCCTCAAACTAAACTCTAATTAAAAGGGGACAGAGCCTTCGCAAGTATGACCCCTAAACTTTTGAACAGCTTACCCTATCATTATAGAATAGTTGATTCTGTTAATACTTTTAAATCTTCTTTAAAGACTTACTTGCATACTTTGCCCTTTTTGTCCTAACCCTGTTTATTGTCTCCTATATCCCATTTTCTTGTCTATTTTAATGTGCGTTCTATTTATTTTATTTCTATTTGATTACAGTTTTATCTCATCTCTGTCCATATTTTCAGTTTGTTAAGCACTGTGTTTTTTGAAAAGTGCCCTTTTATGAAAGAGGATAATTATTATTATATTAATATTTTCATTTAATATTGCACTGCTTCTTGCAAGTTATTTACTATTTGTTGCATATGAGAGGGTGTTTCTGATCACTATAAAGGACACATTCACAATTTTTCAAGTGTGTTTTAAAACAACAGTCAGGTGTCCATAGGAACAGTGAAAGGGGTTTCCACACTGTAATCATTTCTCCTGTTCATACTGGCTATTAAAGGATCTCTTTCAAATTCACTTTCAATGTAAGTGATGGAGGCCAAAATCCACAGTGTGTCCACACAGTCATTTAGTGCAAACATGCATTTAAAAGTTGATGTGAAGCTTATATGAGGCTCCAGCAGTCTGAGTTAGTCATATCAAGTGGATATCTGACACATTTACAGTCTTTTTAGCATCAAATTCTCTCTTTGTGTTTCCTCAGACAGTGTTTCCCTGTTGAGCTGCAGTGGAAGTATAGTAAAAAAAAGAGGAACTTTGGCACTAAAAAGACTGTAGCGCTGAAAGATATCTACTTGATTTGACTAATTTGGATGCTGAAGCTTCGTATTAGCTTCAAGTAAACTTTTAAATACATTTTTGCCCAAAGGGAGGACTGTAGAATTTGGCCACTATCACTTACATTGTAAGTGCATCATGAAGGGATCTTCTAATGGTCACTATGAACAGGAGGAATGATTACAGCAAGAAAAACATGTTTCGATGGTCATTTGAGCTCCTGACTGTTGTTTTAAGACAGACTTGAAATATTCTGAACTTGTCATTTATTTATTTATTTATTTACTGTTTTCATTGTCTTCATTCCTGCAGTTCAACCAAATTATCACCTTTTGTGGACCTTTCCTTCATTTATGTGTGGACCCCAGGAAGAGTAGTTGCTACCATGGTAATGGCTAATGGGGATCCAAATAAATAAATATGAGAAGCCTCAAAATTACAGTGTGTATATGACTTAGTTGAAATTAATGTAATTTTTCCCAGTAAAAGTAATCCAAATGATTTCAATTGTGTTTGAGAGATCCATCTTTAAAGACAGGATCTTTTCAAGACTAAAGTCTCCTACTACTACTGCCAATTGATAACCTGTGTGGTAAACTGGCCCGGGACCAGGAGTTTAGTTAAACCGAGCTGCAGTCAACACAGTACAAAGTAAACGTTCTCTTGTTTCCAGTTAATAAAGAGATATTTACAGATTAACACTCCTATTATACCCAGAATAAGATCCAGGTGTTCAGAGGGAGCTTTAAGTTACTTTGGTCCTGCTCTCTGGAACAAACTACCAGATGGTCACTACTGTTTGCACTTTTAAAAGAAAACGTAAAACCTTTCTGCTTTTAGTACAATAGTAGTACAATACAAATAAAATTGACTTGACTTAATAACATATAATTAACATGAATTTAGTTTAAGGATGAGTTAACTTTAAGCTCGAAAAGCAAATTTTCAAATGTACATTCCAAGTCAGCTGAAGTTTGGCTACATTTTAAGCTACTCTCTGTTCCACTTGTCTCAGCCACATGATGCATGCACTAGACATCCTAAAAAGCTAAAACTGCTAAAAATGCTACTGGGCTTTTCTGTTCATATTCTAAATGAACCTAGCACCTAGACATTTAATCATTTTAACCATGCTAAAACAACAACTGTTTGTCAGCATTTATCTGCAGCTCCTGTGAGATTTTGAGACCACACTTATTACTAAGATTCACAGCAAAATGACAACAGTCAATAGCAGAGCACAATGTTGTCTGTTACTACATTTTTACAAGTCTCTCTTACAAAATCCGCTATAAAGGCACACATCTCTAGTATTTATGAAGAATAATGTGAAAAAAGTATGTTCCAGTTATTCCAGTTTATCCACAATTAGCTCCCAAATGCTTCCACCTCTTCAGTAAAAGTGTTTAAATATAAATGTGTAAAACACTCCTTTACATAAATACATAAATATGTAGTTTTCTCTTTCATATGTAACATGCTCCGGTACAGGTTGCCTAATAAGTAGTAACAATCTATATGATATAAGATAAGAATACATTTTTAAAAAGATTTAAATTTGTATTTATTTACCTTTCACTGACTTCTGGCTTCCTAAAACAGCTCTTGTCAAGGCAGCAAGGTCATTTTACTGAATGTCAAAGATGTATAGACCAGAACATGAACCAGTACTGTAATTAAACATGTGAATATGCCAGTCAACTTCCTGGAGTACTTTGACTGAGTCACACACCTGTCAGGCAAGTTAAGTAACCTGACTGTTGCCAGATTGTATCATAGAGTGCTATGAATGCTCTTCCTTGTGTATATACAAAGAGGGATTTATGTTTCAGTTTGTTTGGCATCCAAAAGAAGCTGACAGGTGGTCAGTGTGGGGTTAGGTGGGCATTTTAGATATTGTAATCCCATTTTTGTATTCACACAGTGCTTACCATGGTGATCTTTTAGGTACACTAAAAATGTAATAGGGCATATACTCCCATAAACAAATGTGACACATGGTCTCCAAGTTTTATATGCATTTTTCTTTCCATGTAAGTAAAAGTAAACCTTATTTATTTAGCACTATTCAAAACAGCAACTCTAAAGTGCTACACTGTTGATAATAAAAATGCATAACAGTACACAGCATGAAAACAGCAAGAAGAAATAAAGTGGAAACAGACACTCAACAATAAAAGCAATGTAAACAAACAAAACAAAATGGTTGGCTTACTTCTGTCTCACAAGACAATGGAGTGCGTGCCAAGGATTAGTCTGTGGTTGAGTTGCAGCGTCTGCTGTGGCTGAACAGCCCAGTTCTTATGTAGCAGTCTGTGTTGCAGTTTCTGAAGGTGTAGGCGGCATCTGACTCTTCTAGCGAGAAATTTGCATTTTATTTTCATAATCTTTGTTCAGTGAATTTATGATGTTTAGTTTGTCAGTTATTACAAAGATTTTTTCCAGGCTTTTGGCTGTTGTTATGATAGTTGCTATGGACTTTGTTATTACTGAAACTACATAGTTGCTGTGTTGTTTGAATCATTGTCTTTGCATTGTGTAGTTATCTGAGTCCCTATCAAACCAAACCTACCTAATCCTAATCCTAACCCTAACCCAAGCACTTCAGGCCTTCCTCCAAGCCTGTAGTAATGACCTAGATTGTCAGCAGTATTGTATCTCTGAAGGTGACTCATTTTGGTCACTGTTTCCACTAAAAAGAAAAACAAACAAACAAACAAACAAAAAGCTTAATTTTATATATTGGGCCTTCTCTGAAACTAGGCCTGGGATGGCTTGAGAAAAGTGAGAGTATTTGGGAAAGTGGTGTCAGACTTTTGGACCCTGCTGTGTGTGTATATATATATACATATATATATATGTATATACATACATACACACATATTTATCAAAGTGTAACCGTGTGTCACAATAAACATGCAAGAAACTGTTTTCATCAGAAAATGACAACATTAGTAATTTGTTCCAATTGCTACAAGACATGTCACCACTTGTGATTGTATAAATAACATCCTTTTTTAAAATATCCTTTATTTTTGATGTACTGAACAACTTTAAGGCATTTGTTCTGACAGTGTACAGTATGTTTGTGCATCTGCGAAAGGACTGTTGTATACAACAACAGGCAAAAGAGAGCTGCATCTTCATCTGTGTTACATCATCTCTGGTATGGAGTCTGGCTGGGCTTGCTAGAGTGTAAACTTCCTCATATTCAACGGAGAGTGGGACAGCTGCTAACATTACCCTAAACTCTGATAGCTTCCTTGTTTACAGACAATAAGGAAATACTACACATCGTTTGTCAATGCAACCAGTAATCCCACAACTGTTACCTATTTGTATTTGTACAAATAAGGTAATGTGTTTCCCGATAGTAGCTCACCACTTTATGTAGTAAGCTAGTTAGTTAGCTGGATATGCTAATGATTGCAGCTTACTTTGGAGCTTTACTTAACTGTCTCTCCAGAATTTTGCTGAGCTTTTTTGTGATTATTGATTTTGCAGTGGCTTTTCTCAAAAACTGCAATACAATTTGCAATGTTTTATGTGTTATGCGGTAAAATTGCAGGAATTTGGAAAATTGCTAGCAAAGGAAAAATAATGTGTTTTTAAAAAAACTTCTACCAATGAAGAGTCATATGTAATCACTTTCCTGGATAAAAAAAATACTGCATATCACAGAAACAACTATATTTCAGTGCTAAGTTTTAAATGTCCTTTCTGAGCATGAGAATCATAGGCTCAAAGTTATTTAAATAAACTTTCACGTCAACATTAGCAAATAAAATCAGTCAATAATGCCTCTTAAAATAAAGCCATTAACATAAAAATATAGTTTCATTTCTAAAATGCCCATTTTTATATTTGAGGTAGATTATGTCCATCTTTGCTGTCTGAACAATCCATCAACTTGTATGTCTCTGACTAACTGAATATAAACCTCATTTGGGAACATTTGGGAACTGTTTGCACGGTCTATGACAGAAATGTTTGGCAGGTGAGATTTGTCCATCTTCCACTTGAATGAATCCTTGAATCCTTGCTGAAAGCGTGCTGCGATGGCGTAAGTTACCATGACAGGAAAATGCGACAATTGGTCCAAATTACAAGCGATCTGTTGATTTATCCAGTTCATGTGGAAAAGTTGTGGTAATTCAGCAAAATTGTAAGCTCTTACAGATATTGCAGACATTTCTTGAATTTGCATTAGTTATTACAATTGCAATCCTGGAGGGATTGACTTTAGGCTAAAATATCACTCTTATTACGATCCCATTCCAATGCTTCGGCTTGTTTAAAAATCCAAAGGTGGGCAATCCTGTGTCTTGTTACCACTGATAAGTTATAATTGACCATCAAAGGGAAAGGTTTAGCTAATGGTTGATTCAGGTCCCTTCTCCTCTTATCTACATTCAGTGTTGGTTTCTTTGAACCGTGCAGACAATCTTTCCATAACTGTCACCAAGCTCTTTTAGTTTCCTCAACTTAATGAGACTTAAACCGTTGCGGTGCTGGATCTGAAAGTTCATTTGAATATTCAAGTCCCTTCTATAAGTTAATCATAATATCATGGGAAATTGCTTTATGGAATAAGATAAAATCTACACTGGGTCACATGGGAAAACACTGTCCTTCAAAGGTTAAAACTTTCAGGAACGTTCTTCTGGACACACCATAATCAGTGATGCCGCAACAGCTGTTTTATCCTTGACAGCTGATGGAAAACACCTGGTGTAGTTTTATATTTGTTAATGATTGAAAATAATGCTGAAATCTGGGCTTTCGTCTTACATTCTACACACATCATGCTAATGTCACTTGTAAACGTGCTTAACTTATTTGTCAAGGCCTTTCATTCTACCCCATAAAAATTACTATATGAAATTTACTATATGCACCATTTATAGTCAACACATTAAAAAATGATCTGTGAGAAAGTATTATAGTATTATAGGTCTAAAGATCTAAAGCTGGAGGTACTGAGCAATGTGGCTGATTTTTGTTGGTTACTGTATATTTCCAACAAGTCTCATTTGGGACTGAACTTGATTGTCGATTACTTAGGTCTTGTTAAGTTTATGTGTTAAATACGTGAACTTGATCTTGATCCAAATGTATACTTGATCCAAAGATAGTTAATCATACTGGAGAAACCACACTTTCACTCAAGGGCAAGATTCCCTACCTAAAGAGAGACAACAGATTTATGCCATGGTCTCACTGAAATAAATCAGGGTTTTTTATGCAGTGCTGATGTCAATCTGAACCCAGGCTTCTATTGTACATTGACATCTTATATAGATGTACACTTTGACATGTTTCTCTGATTAGTTCTTATTAATTACTGGTGATGAAAATTCTGCATTTCTCTCTTTTTTCATTGTCAACTGGTCAGTAAAGGATGATGCTGCTTTGATGTGACTAGATGGCATCATTTTAGTTATGTGCTTTCATAACTATAACATAGACTATCAAAGTAATTTTTGACTTGAGTTTAGATATTCCCTGGAAAGATGGCTCAGATTTCTTGTTTGTTCTTTGTTCTTCATTTAATTGGACTCTGTGTTTTCCAAAGGGTGTATTGTGTTATTGTTAAGGTCATTAAATTGCCTTGATCATGTTTTGCTCTATTAGTTTTGTTATTGCTAGAAAACAATGAGGCTCCAGGTTGAAGAGGTGAGATGATGCAAGCACAGGGATGTATGTGTGTGTGTGTGTGTGTGTGTGTGTGTGTGTGTGTGTGTGTGTGTGTTTGTGACAAAGGTAGCCCAGGGACCAATAACCACACCATACATTCACACCTCTAATTGAAGACTGTTGCATCACATCATCTAACTGGAGACATAATTAAGAAGACATTAAGTGAGCATTTGGATTAATGTACATTAAACTTTTGGTTTAAAAAAATAGTGAGGTTGCTTTTTTTAACACAAACATTACAGTGACAAAAGTAAGTAAGGGAAAAGGGAAACAAAGTGTGACGCCATAACATACAAATACAGATCCAGTTAAATAATAAACAACAATAGAGTCAACAAAGTTATTGTTTATGTTTATTTCGAACATGTAACAAATCAGTAAAAGAAGACAAAAACAGAACAAGAATAACAAATCTCTTAAAAAAATTTTTTGTACATATTATTGAGTCATATTCTTCTTCAGTCAGCAAATTGTGCTTCTCAATGAAACTGTCTAACTTCTCAATAAAGGGTTTTTTCCATTATCCTAGAGAATTGGGAAAGTAAAGAAACAGGCCTGTAATTTGTAAAGTGGTGTCTATCCCCAGCTTTATATAATGGTATTACTTTCGCAATTTTCATTTTGCTTGGAAATTTACCAGTTTGAAAGGACGAGTTACAAATGTGAGTTAGTGGTTTTGCAATACCATCAAAGACGTTCTTGACTACTGTTATATCAATGTCATTCCAGTCGGTGGACGTTTTATTCTAACACTTGCTAACAATACCAATGATTCCCCTTTCCTCTACTGCTCTAAGAAAATTTGAACTTGGATTTCAAACCCCATAATTATTAACAGCCCCCCCTTCTGTTGTTTCTGGGTCATAGTTTTCTTCTGCCAATTTTGGTCCAACACTTACAAAAAATGTATTGAAACTGTTAACCACATTATCCATGTTATTTATGGTCTTATCATTATTAATACAATACTGAGGGTAACTTGAGTTTCTAGATCCATTTCTATGGATGCTGTTTAACACACTCCATATGCCTTTAATGCTGTTTTTGTTATCCCCTAATATTTTATTACAGTCTTCCTTCTTACATTGTAAGAATAGTCTCAAGTTCTGTTCTGAGTCATTTTAATGAGGGAACTTTTGTTACCCACTTTAGCCTTCCAGGCCTGCTGGAGATGATAATTATGAATTACTTTGCTGATTTGATCTGGTCACTGGCTATATAGGTTTATTGTCTTTAAGCCTACTTATCACTTCGAATGCACATTAGTAAGTGATCACATTGCTGTTCATGACACTGTGACACTACAATGCTACTTCTGACTGTCTTCAGTTTAGTATTAAGTTTCTCTGGCTTTTGTAGCTTTTCAATAAACTGTTAAACAGGAAGTAACATATTGTATTTCACGACTGAGCTGGCAAAGGCACTCACAGTAACCACTGACATGAGTTCCGGTGCAGAAAATGACTGATACAATCAGTGATGCTGATGATTCAGTTTAGGTATTTCAGCTTGAGAATTCTTTGTAAAGAGATTAGGCTAGTACTAAACACCTTAGGCCTGATACTTTAACCCTTTGAGCCCTCAATGGGGTTAGGGTTAAAAATAGTTAGGTCATTCAGAAATGCCATAATTTTGAATGTGTACAATGTAAATATTGTAATTTTTCAGTGTATATCTCCATGAAAATATCCACAGATATGCATCAGTTCACAACTTATAGAGTAAACTGTGGACAATCATGTTTTAATCTGCCATATAGCCTGTGACATTAACTGTGTGCAGGAGACTTTTGTTACGTGACTTTAGTCATGGCGGTGCCCCCTTCCAGGGAACATAAGTACTCCAGTAAAATAATTTTCCAACATGTGGATTGAATGTTCCTGCTGTGCTGCATTCCATAACCCACGAGTTTCATGAGAAGGTGAAATAGATAGTAGCAAACCACACACGAATGCAAACAGGAAGTAAACACACCAGGGCACATTTTTTCGACTGTGAACAAGAAAAAATCTGAAAATGATGACACTTTACAGTTACAAGCTAGAGGGGAGAAGTGTCACCAGGAAGAAAACAAAGGTGGACAAAATGTTAACACATGCAACAGCTGCACTAATGGAGGACATATTCAGATTTTTTAATGATGTAAAACACCAATACAGTAGTACACATAATTGCAGTGAAAATGTCTCTTAGTATTATAGCAGTGTAAGTGTAAGTGTACTTGAAGTATCAAAAGTAAAATGGCCCCTGTGATTATTATTATTGATTCATATGTGTAATCAGCATTTTAGTGTTGCAGTTGGTCAAGGTGGAACTATGTAACTATTTTTCATGAGCTACTGTTGGGTAGCATATGTAAGCACACATAACGAAAGGAGAAGTGTTGTAACATTATTCCTACAGCCTTCAAGTTTGTTGTATCAGCACCACCTTGTGGTGAGTTAGCATATAAGCAGGGCCTACTGTGAATTGTATTTTGATTGATTGACTAGGATCATGTAATTATTTGGTTAGGAGCCAGCAAGAAATTCTCCATGTGGTAGAGAGCTCCTCTACAATGTTTCCTAAACATTTGTGCCTTGGAGTGCCTTTGCTTTTAAATTTTTACTTTTTTCCTATGTTTTGTGCAAATGTGCAGATTAGTAATTAGTAATTAGATTAAGTAAAAATTTGTGCTTGTGTTTAAAAATTAACTTTAATAGTACTAAAAAAATAATTACGCTAATCTAAGGTTAGCTTGTACATATACTAGGCACATAGAAAAAATTCTATAAGCAATGTTAATTTAAGTGTGCTTTAATCTCTGAACCTTTTATAACCAGGGATTATAAATTTGTGTTAACTACAGTTTTACAAGAAAAAGGAGGGAAGTGGAATGAAGACTCGGAAAAATATGTCAGCTGTATTCATACCTCTGACTTTCAGATGAACAGCGTTTACAATCTGTGAACCAAACGTACAAGAAACACACATTCATCATCATCATGTGCTGTACTCTGCCAGAGCCTTGGCGACCCCTTTCTTCCACTGAGATCTGTTGGCAGTCAAACATCTTACATCTGTGGCAGTGAGGTTGGTCCACTTCTTGATGTTGTCAATTCAGGTTGTTCTCTGTCTGAAGCTTCCTTCTACTTTGCCTTCATGCACAATATGTTCCAGTGTGTCATCAGTTCTTAAGTTGTATCCTAAATAGCGAAGTTTCCTTTGGATAACGATTTCCAGAGGTATTGGTTTCGTGCCAATCTTTTGTAGGATGAAATCATTGGATTTCCTTTCAATGTATGTTATCCTGAGGATTTCTCCTGAGCATTTCTACATATTGATAGCTGACTTCTTCATATTTGTCAGTGGAGATGCTGTGTGTCATTGTCCTCTCCTCAAAATAATGCCGGGGTGAGTGAGGATGTCCCTTTTGGTGAATGAAATTCCTTCATCCTCGCTTGGAGGAGCTGAGATGTGAGTGAGGGAACCGAGGAGCCACATTAGCCAAATGAAAAGCACCCGGTATCCTTTTAAAACTGCTCCTCTTCCTGAAGTGAATCAGTGCTTGATAACCCCTCCTTCTTTTTCCTGCTCTCAAAGGCAACAAGCTCTACTCTGTGCTCCTATTTCCTTGTTCCCTCCCCTTTAGATCTACAGTTTGAAGATGGGTGTAACCAACATGTAATGTAGCACAATAGCAGTCAGGCTGCATTTACTGCAGAAACACATGTTGTTCAGATCAGAGTTCAAACTTGTTTCACTTTCTAAGGAAGTGAAACTCCGAAAGTCGTTGCCACTGAGAGCTGAAATGGCACAGAAAGGAGATCCGCTGGACCGTGAAACTTTCGCTTGTTCAATCTGTCTGGATCTACTGAAGGATCCAGTGACTATTTCCTGTGGACACAGCTACTGCATGAGCTGTATTAAACGCTTCTGGGATGAAGAGGATCAGAGAAAGATCTACAGCTGCCCTCAGTGCAGACAGACCTTCAAACCAAGGCCTGTCCTGGTGAAAAGCACCATGTTAGCAGCTTTAGTGGAGCAGCTGAAGGAGACTGGACTCCAAGCTGCTCCTGCTGATCACTGCTCTGCTGGACCTGAAGATGTGGCCTGTGATGTCTGCACTGGGAGGAAGCTGAAAGCCTTCAAGTCCTGCCTGCAGTGTCTGGCCTCTTACTGTGAGGATCACCTTCAACCTCATTATGATGCAGCTCCATTAAAGAAACACAAGCTGGTCGACCCCTCGGAGAAACTCCAGGAGAACATCTGCTCTCGTCATGATGAGGTGATGAAGATGTTCTGCCGTACTGATCAGCAGAGTATCTGTTATATCTGCACTACGGATGAACATAAAGGCCATGACACAGTCTCAGCTGCAGCAGAAAGGACTGAGAGGCAGAGAGAGATTGAGGTGAGTCGACGACAAATCCAGCAGAGAATCCAGGGCAGAGAAAAAGATGTGAGGGCACTTCAACAGAGGGTGCAGGTCGTCAGTCGCTCTGCTGATAAAGCAGTGGAGGACAGTGAGAAGATCTTCACTGAGCTGATCCGTCTCATCCAGAAAAGAAGCTCTGATGTGAAGCAGCAGATCAGATCCCAGCAGCAAACTGAAGTGAGTCGAGTCAAACAGCTTCAGAAGAAGCTGGAGCAGGAGATCACTGAGCTGAGGAGGAAAGACGCTGAACTGAAGCAGCTCTCACACACGGAGGATCACAACCAGTTTCTACACAACTACCCCTCACTGTCACAACTAAGTGCATCTACAGAATCATTCAGCATCAATATCCGTCCTCTGCGCTACTTTGAGGATGTGACAGCAGCTGTGTCAGAGCTCAGAGATAAACTACAGGACATCCTGAAACAGAAATGGACAAACATCTCACTGACAGTGACTGAAGTGGAGGTTTTACTGTCAGAACCAGAACCCAAGACCAGAGCTGAATTTTTAAAATATTCACATGAAATTACTCTGGATCCAAACACAGTAAACACATGGCTGTTACTGTCTGAGGGGGACAGAAAAGCAGAACGAATGAGTCAACAACAGTCTTATTCTAGTCACCTAGACAGATTCACTGTATATGGTCAGGTCCTGAGTAGGGAGAGTCTGACTGGACGCTGTTACTGGGAGGTGGAGAGGAGAGGGAGAGGAGTTCATGTAGCAGTCGCATACAAGAATATCAGCAGAGCAGGATACTCGGATATATGTGGATTTGGATACAATGACAAATCTTGGGTGTTAAATTGTGGTACTGACAGTTATGAATTTTGGTTCAACAACATCAAAACTCCTGTCTCAGGTCCTGGTTCCTCCAGAGTGGGAGTGTACCTGGATCACAGAGCAGGTATTCTGTCCTTCTACAGCGTCTCTGAAACCATGACTCTCCTCCACAGAGTCCAGACCACATTCACTCAGCCTCTCTATGCTGGACTTTGGCTTTGTTATGATGGAGACACAGCTGAGTTCTGTAAACTCAAATAGACAGAAGTCATTTCAGACTTCTGTGTTGTAATTTGTCATTTTTTGTCTCCATTGTTCCTGAGAGCTCATTGCTGTGGTGTTTCTGAACTGCACAGAGATCAGCTGTCAGTCAAACTGGGATTATTAACACTTGTTTTCTTTTCAATTATTGTTCTGTTGATGTTGATAATTTTCTTTAAATGTCACTTTTTCCTGTGTTTTTTTAACCATGGATGCTATCACTGCTCATGAGGATGTATTTAACCTTCACTGACATTTCTTCAGATTTGTTCTAAATGTTAGTTTCATATTTGTACTGATGTATTTGTGTGCTGTTGTTTCTTAAACAGAGAAAACAGCAGAACTTCCTTCATCATAGATGCTTTGTTTTCACCACTTTGTAAATTCATGAGGAAATGTACAATCAAACTGTAATTATCATGATAATAATCAATGAGCAGATCATTTATTATGTTCTTGTACATAGCTGACATTCTGGGTTAAACAAACTGATTGTGTGGATGAAGTGAATCTGTACATGAAATCATTGATCAAGAGTCATTTAAAAGACTTTACTGATTGGATGTGGGAACAATCTGAAGCTTTACATAATCAATAAAGATGTTTTTTTCAACAATGAGCAAAGTATTTTCTTCTGTCTTCATCTCAGGATCTCATTCAAAGCTTTTGGAGAACCTGTGAAACTAAAATGAGAGTTTATTTGAGGCAGTTTTCCTCCTGAAACACCACAAAGCACTGAGTTCATGTTCAGAGCAGACAGATGTTTGTCAGTCAGTCTCTGTACTTTCAGCTTTCTTCACTAAAGCATTTTAAGATGGAGCTAATTTTAACACCTTATACTGTTGAACAGTCTAATCTATAACAATACATATATAACAAATCGATCAAATATTTTATGTGTAAAATATATATCTGATAGGTAACTAAAGCTGTCAGATAAATGTAGTGGAGTAGAAAGTACAATATTTCCCTCTGAAATGTGGTGGAGTGGAAGTATAAAGTAGCATCAAGTGGAAATACTCAGGTAAAGTACAAGTACCTCAAAATTATACTTAAGTACAGTATTTGGGTAAATGTACTTAGTCACTTTCCACCACTGTGCATGCTATGTTACTATGACAACCAGCAACAGTGAGTTGTTATGTCAGCTGTGACTACCTTTATATTAAAGAGTTTTTAATATGGTGATATTTGATATTTATTACTTATTTATTCTGTTTTAATATGTTCAAAAACCTAACATAAAAGTAATTGTAGCCATTTTTTTGTAATGTGGGGAAATGTTATCAAAAAACGCACAATAGATTAATCTCGAAATACAGAATACAAGCCAGGGAACCACTGCAGTAATATCTTATCTTATTGTATGTTATGTTATGTTATGTTATGTTATGTTATGTTATGTTATGTTATGTTATGTTATGTTATGTTATCTTATGTTATCTTATGTTATCTTATCTTATCTTATCTTATCTTATCTTATCTTATCTTATCTAAGAAATTACAGCACAACCCATTGGGTCAGTTGAGGCCATTTGGATTCAGGCTGGAAGTCAAACCTCATATGTGCGTATATGAAGCTAAACATGTACAATGTCTTGCAGGCTTACATAAAAACTGAAGTGATCTGACAGTTATAACACTGTCAAAGATTGTTTTTGTAAAACAAACAAAAATACATGAACACTGAAATACAGCACACTCTGCAGTGTATACATCAAATCTTACATCATCTTTTAGAAACACACACTTCTTTATTCATCTTTGTTGTGCTGCAGTTTCCCCACATCTGATTGGATGACTAAAGTTTGTCTTAATTATGGTAATGAGAAAAGTGTAGATAAATGTCAAGGCTACATCCTGCAACGCCATGGTGACTACTTGAGGGTATACGAGGTAGGTATACATGGGCGAAACACTCATTGTTTTTAGAAAAATAATGTCTGTATTTTTCCAATACTGCTGAATGTATTATATTATTATTATTATTATTATTATTATTATTATTATTATTATTATTATTATTATTATTATTATTATTATTATTATTATTGTTGTTGTTATTATTATTATCATCATTATTATTATTGTTATTATTATTATACATTCCAGTGTATCATTAATCAGAAATAATGATTTCATTTTCAGGATCTTAGGAGTATGATACCTGAATCTACTTTCAACAGGATTTATGTTGATGATGTACATCCCTGCTATGGAATAGATAATGTTTCTTACATACTGACAAGTAACGCTTCCACAATGTGTATTTTATTTTATATTTGCCTCAGCTCTTTATCTGTTGTCATAATATGTGGAAACCTTCTTGTAATAATCTCCATCATTTACTTCAAACAGCTCCACACTCCTACAAACTACCTCATCCTGTCTCTGGCTGTGGCTGACCTGCTTGTTGGTCTTGTAGTCTTTCCCCTCAGCATGGCATTCTCTCTTAGCTCATGTCTATATCATGACGGTTTGTTTTGTAAGCTACGAAATGGCTTTGACATATCACTGACCGCATCTTCTGTTCTGAATTTATGTTGTATTTCCATTGACAGATATTATGCGGTGTGTCAGCCTCTGACATACAGAACTAAGATAAATGGTCGTGTTGCTGTGATTATGATTTTGGTGAGCTGGAGTGTTTCTGGTCTTGTTACAACTGGCTTTTTAATGGCAGGATCGATGCAAGATAAATGTAAAGAAAAGTGTTTAACTGATGTTGCACTGTCATTCATGATAGGAATGATTTTCTCATTCTACCTCCCGCTGATCATAATGCTCTGTATCTACTTGAAGATTTTCCTTGTGGCACAGAGACAGGCACGCAGCATCCAGAGCACAAAGTCTGGAGCAACTGTCAGTAAGATGGAGAGCAAGGCCACAAAAACTCTGGCTATAGTTATGGGACTTTTTCTGATGTGCTGGACTCCATTATTTCTTTACTCGATGTTTGATTCTCTTGGTTATGATTCAATGGTTCTTGTGACTGAAGCAGTTTATTGGCTTGCACTGTTAAATTCACTGCTCAATCCTTTCATTTATGCTTTCTTTTACAGCTGGTTCAGATCAGCTCTCAGAATAATCATTTCAGGAAAAATATTCCAAGGTGATTTTGCCAACTCAAAACTGCATTGACAGATTCTTTGGAGTATTGAATTTGTCTGTGGATGTACCGATTAAAAAATCTGAAAAAGGAAAGTAAATAAATAGTTTGTTTATTGTGGTTTATTTGTAATCATCACTGTAGAAACATGTATATATATATATATATATATATATATATATATATATATATATATATATATATATATATATATATATATATATATATATATATATATATATGTATATAACTGAATTGTTAAAATTACCAATGAAATTTTCCTTTACAAAGGCTTTCGTGTTATTATATCAACAGTTGGTTTAAATAGGAATAAATAAGGCAAATGAATGTTATAGGAAATATTTGTAAAAATTCTACATGTGAATGAAGCTTTAAAAATATCACATTTTAATTTAAAAAATATGTTGATTCCACTACCTGAAAGCAACACCTAACATTCTGGCTGTATTCTGTGCAGTGAAATATTGGCTGAGTCACCGACAGAGGTGCATCATAGTGAGCTCTCAGTTTATGTAATCATGGAAATATCTTAAACACACTTTATAACAGAGACAATATTGTGCATTGTATCTAACAGAAGAAGCTGCTTTATGTATGTACTGTATGTGCCGTATATGCTTGTACTGGAAAATCAGTTCCTTATCTGGTAATACTTTGTGATATATGTGTTTAGTATCAAAATGTGTGTGGACAATTTTAACTTGAAAGATGAGATACTCTTATATCTGTTGATGTTCTGTACTCACATGTGTTTAGGATAAAACTCTTGATCTTGTGGTTTGATGTTGCTGATGTGACAGACAAGAGCGCAGCAGGAAAGTATGTAACTGACAGGTCAGACAGGTCATCCAGTGACAGGTGTCTACAAGTGTAAGAATGACTGCTTGGCATGTGTTCAATAAAACTCTGACAATAACTGCTCTTTGTGAATCCACCTTTATTACTGAAATTCCATAACAGTGCTCATTTGTCACAAACTAGCCCAAAGTGAGTGACAAAAAGATTGGTCACAAATATATTAATAAATAAAGTTCAAATAAAATAATACGATAATCAAGATATAAGTTGTGATTATGTTTTATGGATAGGACAGTTTGTGCTAACCCCTCTAAAAATAAAACCTAAACCCATAGCAATACTGGTCGTGGAGTTATCTAATTGACCAGGATGCAGCAGGTGTGTTTCATGATGGGTCATAGGCATTGCCAGGTCAATTTTGCCAGGGTTTAAACCCTGAATGTTTTGATTGTAGGCCTGCATAAAATTTACATGTAAGCCTATGTGAAGCTCGACAAAAAACTTTATGTGTTTGATGCCGTTTAGCCACCTATCAAATTTAGAAATAGTCTAACTTGCGCAGACTTTCATCACTTTATAGCTATTAGTAGCTCACACCGGTTTCCTTCAGCAGTTTCTGTTGTAGCTTCTAGGAGCGCTCGTTTTGTTTTCCGTTTGAACACTGTAACCTTGTATGAGACACGGAGACATCTGTTACTGTTACCACGGGCCAACAAACCACCGCCCACCCGTGCTAGGCAGGTCATAAAACAAACGAATCCTCCGTGCTGAAGCTAGCAGGTAGACTGGAGCCGCTTTCATGAGACAGATGAATGAATCAGTTCAGAGGATCATATATGGTATTAACTGACATGTATGGCATCAAATAATAATCTGTTAGACAAAATACAACAAAAATACAAGTATCTGGCAAAACTCTTAAGTGGAGCCAAAGTCTTTTGAATTGATATTATTGTTTAACTGTCCAGTTTACCTGGTGTTGCTGTTACAGTAATGTTAATGTAGCTTGATAGTTTGGATAGCTTGACTGCTGATGTATTCCCACTGTGTCGTTTGTCCATAAATACTGTAATTAACACCATACAAGTTGAAGTTCTGCTTCTGATTTAAGGTTGAAAGAAAAAGATTAAGGAGGAAAGAGAAACACAGTTCTAGAATACACCTCTTGGTGCTACTTGGACACATCATCAGTGATGAACCTGAGGTCATAGGGTGTTTCGGGTCTTAGATCATCAGACACCCTCGCCCCGGCGACCCAGTCAGGGGTGATCAGCCCCCGACTTGTGTCCAAATGGCCCACTACTCCAAGGATCCCCCCTCCGGATCCACAGCCATCTTGAGGCTTTCTCCGCAGCCTCTATGACGTTTTTGATGGCTCTTTTGCACAGCTAGCCTTTTACTCCAAGGAGTTTGAGGGTTCGACGTAATGACTGGCCAGCGAAACCCTGGCGCCCCACCTCAACTGGTTCGCCGCGGGATTTCCAGCCTTTGCTCCTGCACTCCGACACCAGCTCAGCGTATTTGGCCCTCTTGCGCTCATTAGCCTCCTCAATCCGGTCTTCCCAGGGGACAGTAAGCTCTACTAGAACCACTTGCTTTGTTGACTCTGATGTTAACACCATGTCTGGGCGGAGTGACGTGGCTGAGATGTGTTCTGGGAACTTGAGCTGCCTTCCCAGGTCGACTTGGAGCTTCCAGTCCCGTGCAGTGGTGAGAAGCCCTCCGGAGGAACTTGGCTGATGTTGTACTTTCTCCCCAGCTCTGATGAAAGTGATGGATTGCTTGGGGGTGTGCTGGTACTTGCTGCTGATGATCGCTGCACTAACTGTGTCTGCCAGGGCCCTGAGAACCTGGTCATGACACCAGCGATACCGACCATCTCCCAATGCCTTCGGACAGCAGCTGAGGATGTGTTCCAGGGTGCCTCTCTTCTGGCACAGTTGGCATGCCAGAGTGTCTGCTAAGCCCCAACGGTGCAGGTTGGTTGGACTTGGGAGAGCGTCATATACGGATTGGATGAGGAACTTGATGTGCTGGGGTTCAAATCTCCAGAGCTCTGGCCAGGTGATTTTACGCTGTTCAGTGTGCTCCCACCTTGTCCATGCGCCTTGCTGGTACATGCTGACCATCTTTGTCCGGTGGTCTTCCTCCACCTCTGCTCGTATCTCATCCTGCAACATTTGACGTTTCTCCCTTCCTCTGGCTTTGTCATAGCAGGGTTTGGGAAAACTACCAAGTCCTGCCCGTCCCACTGCCACATTGCCGACCGAGATGCTGTGCTGTAGCTTCCTGTGCCTTCCACTTCCTTCCAGTTTTCACCAGGATTCCCGCTGCAGCTACTTTGGCGTCAGAGGAGTCAGGCTATCATCACCTCCCTGGCACGCGTAACCTTGAATTCCTCTGACAAGCCGCTGATAGGAAGCTGAAGCTTGGTGGAATGCCCATAGAGGGCAATGCTGCTAAGGGACCGAGGGAGCCCAAGCCACCTCTGCAGAGACTGACTGATGGTTCTTTCCAGCGTCTCCACAGTTGACATAGGCACCTCATAGATAAGCAGGGGCCAAAGGAGCCTCGGCAGAACTCCATGTTGGTACATCCAGGCTTTGAATTTTCCTGGGAGCCCCGACTTTATTGCTGTGAGCCAGGATGTCAAGTTGCTCTTGGTTTGTTGGAGTGCGTCTGTATCCCTCAAGGAACTGTTAAAAATCTTGCCCAGGCTCTTGGTAGGTTTTTCGATCACCATTGGAATTGGTGTCCCTCCTATGGCAAAGCAGAACTGATCGGCCACTCTGCCTTTCTTCAGGACCAGAGACCTGGACTTGGCTGGCTTAAAGCTTGTCCTAGCCCATGAGATGAGTCGTTCGAGCCCCTGGAGGAGCCATCTGCACCCAGGAACAGAGGTTGCCGTCACTGTGAGGTCATCCATAAATGCTCTTATAGGGGGTTGCCGAGTGCCAGATCTTGACATGGGGCCTCTACACTCCACCTCAGCTGACTTCACAATCATGTTCATGGCAAGGGAGAAGAGCAGCACTGAGATTGTGCAGCCTGTGATTATACCCTTCTCCAGGTGTTGCCAGGCAGATGCTATTGAGCCTGATGTTACCCTCAAGCGGAAGTTGTTGTAGTAGTCCATAATGAGGTTTCAGATGGTCTCTGGCACATGATGTCTTGTCAGGGCTGTTTCGACAGGCTTGTGGGGGATGGATCCATAGGCGTTGGTTAGGTCTAGCCAGAGTGCTGCCAGATGTCCTCTGCTCTCCCTTGCCTCGTGGATCAATTGAGTCACCACCCCGATGTGCTCTAGGCATCCAGGTACTCCTACAAAAGGGGGGAGCCTTTTGTACTGAGGTGTCTATGTAGCCATTCCTCAAGAGGAATTCAGTTAGCTTTTGGGACACAATCTTGAATAAGATCTTCCCCTCAACACTGAGCAGCGAGATGATGCGAAACTGCTCGATGTTACTTGAATCCTCTTCTTTTGGAATCCAGACTCCCTCTGCAAACCTCCACTGGGTAGCGACCTTTCCTCTCTGCCAGATGACCTTCACAAGAAGTGGTGTACGTTTCTGATGATGGTGGCAGCTGATCACAGCTGGATCAGCTGTCAGTCAGTTTTAACAGCTGTAGAGACTTCTGATGGTGTTTGTGTCTGCACACATGTGCACTGTGCTAATACTAAAGGATAAGAATACTGAAGCTTTACATAATCAATAAAGATGTTTTTTTCAACAATGAGCAAAGTATTTTCTTCTGTCTTCATCTCAGGATCTCATTCAAAGCTTTTGGAGAACCTGTGAAACTAAAACGAGAGTTTATTTGAGGCAGTTTTCCTCCTGAAACACCACAAAGCACTGAGTTCATGTTCAGAGCAGACAGACGTTTGTCAGTCAGTCTCTGTACTTTCAGCTTTCTTCACTAAAGCATTTTAAGATGGAGCTAATTTTAACACCTTATACTGTTGAATAGTCTAATCTATAACAATACATATATAACAAACTGATCAAATATTTTATGTGTAAAATATATATCTGATAGGTAACTAAAGCTGTCAGATAAATGTAGTGGAGTAGAAAGTACACTATTTCCCTCTGAAATGTGGTGGAGTGGAAGTATAAAGTAGCATCACATGGAAATACTCATGTAAAGTACAAATACCTCAAAATTATACTTAAGTACAGTATTTGGGTAAATGTACTTAGTTACTTTCCACCACTATGTTACTATGACAACCAGCAACAGTGAGTTGTCATGTCAGCTGTGACTACCTTTATATTAAAGAGCTTTTAATATGGTGATATTTGATATTTATTACTTATTTATTCTGTTTTAATATGTTCAAAAACCTAACATAAAAGTAATTGTAGCCATTTTTTTGTAATGTGGGGAAATGTTATCAAAAAACGCACAATAGATTAATCTCGAAATACAGAATACAAGCCAGGGAGCCACTGCAGTAATATCTTATCTTATTGTATCTTATGTTATCTTATGTTACCTTATCTTATCTTAAGAAATTACCGCACAACCCATTGGGTCAGTTGAGGCCATTTGGAAGTCAAACCTCATATGTGCGTATATGAAGCTAAACATGTACAATGTCTTGCAGGCTTACATAAAAACTGAAGTGATCTGACAGTTATAACACTGTCAAAGATTGTTTTTGTAAAACAAACAAAAATACATGAACACTGAAATACAGCACACTCTGCAGTGTATACATCAAATCTTACATCATCTTTTAGAAACACACACTTCTTTATTCATCTTTGTTGTGCTGCAGTTTCCCCACATCTGATTGGATGACTAAAGTTTGTCTTAATTATGGTAATGAGAAAAGTGTAGATAAATGTCAAGGCTACATCCTGCAACGCCACAGTGACTACTTGAGGGTATACGAGGTAGGTATACATGGACGAAACATTCATTGTTTTTAGAAAAATAATGTCTGTATTTTTCCAATACTGCTGAATGTATTATATTATTATTATTATTATATTATTGTTATTATTATTATACATTCCAGTGTATTATTAATCAGAAATAATGATTTCATTTTCAGGATCTTAGGAGTATGATACCTGAATCTACTTTCAACAGGATTTATGTTGATGATGTACATCCCTGCTATGGAATAGATAATGTTTCTTACATACTGACAAGTAACGCTTCCACAATGTGTATTTTATTTTATATTTGCCTCAGCTCTTTATCTGTTGTCATAATATGTGGAAACCTTCTTGTAATAATCTCCATCATTTACTTCAAACAGCTCCACACTCCTACAAACTACCTCATCCTGTCTCTGGCTGTGGCTGACCTGCTTGTAGGTCTTGTAGTCTTTCCCCTCAGCATGGCATTCTCTCTTAGCTCATGTCTGTATCATGACGATTTGTTTTGTAAGCTACGAAATGGCTTTGACATATCACTGACCGCATCTTCTGTTCTGAATTTATGTTGTATTTCCATTGACAGATATTATGCGGTATGTCAGCCTCTGACATACAGAACTAAGATAAATGGTCGTGTTGCTGTGATTATGATTTTGGTGAGCTGGAGTGTTTCTGGTCTTGTTACAACTGGCTTTTTAATGGCAGGATCGATGCAAGATAAATGTAAAGAAAAGTGTTTAACCGATGTTGCACTGGCAATCATGATAGGAATGATTTTCTCATTCTACCTCCCGCTGATCATAATGCTCTGTATCTACTTGAAGATTTTCCTTGTGGCACAGAGACAGGCACGTAGCATCCAGAGCACAAAGTCTGGAGCAACTGTCAGTAAGATGGAGAGCAAGGCCACAAAAACTCTGGCTATAGTTATGGGAGTTTTTCTGATGTGCTGGACTCCTTTATTTCTTTACTTGATGTTTGATTCTCTTGGTTATTATTCAATGGTTCTTGTGACTGAAGCAGTTTATTGGCTTGCACTGTTAAATTCACTGCTCAATCCTTTCATTTATGCTTTCTTTTACAGCTGGTTCAGATCAGCTCTCAGAATAATCATTTCAGGAAAAATATTCCAAGGTGATTTTGCCAACTCAAAACTGCATTGACAGATTCTTTGGAGTACTGAATTTGTCTGTGGATGTACCGATTAAAAAATCTGAAAAAGGAAAGTAAATAAATAGTTTGTTTATTGTGGTTTATTTGTAATCATCACTGTAGAAACATATATATATATATATATATATATATATATATATATATATATATATATATATGTATATAACTGAATTGTTAAAATTACCAATGAAATTTTCCTTTACAAAGGCTTTCGTGTTATTATATCAACAGTTGGTTTAAATAGGAATAAATAAGGCAAATGAATGTTATAGGAAATATTTGTAAAAATTCTACATGTGAATGAAGCTTTAAAAATATCACATTTTAATTAAAAAAATATGTTGATTCCACTACCTGAAAGCAACACCTAACATTCTGGCTGTATTCTGTGCAGTGAAATATTGGCTGAGTCACCGACAGAGGTGCATCATAGTGAGCTCTCAGTTTATGTAATAATGGAAATAGCTTAAACACACTTTATCACAGAGACAATATTGTGCATTGTATCTAACAGAAGAAGCTGCTTTATATATGTACTGTATGTGCCGTATATGCTTGTACTGGAAAATCAGCTCCTTATCTGGTAATACTTTGTGATATAAGTGTTTAGTATCAAAATGTGTGTGGACAATTTTAACTTGAAAGATGAGATACTCTTATATCTGTTGATGTTCTGTACTCACATGTGTTTAGGATAAAACTCTTAATCTTGTGGTTTGATGTTGCTGATGTGACAGACAAGAGCGCAGCAGGAAAGTATGTAACTGACAGGTCAGACAGGTCATCCAGTGACAGGTGTCTACAAGTGTAAGAATGACTGCTTGGCATGTGTTCAATAAAACTCTGACAATAACTGCTCTTTGTGAATCCACCTTTATTACTGAAATTCCATAACAGTGCTCATTTGTCACAAACTAGCCCAAAGTGAGTGACAAAAAGATTGGTCACAAATATATTAATAAATAAAGTTCAAATAAAATAATATGATAATCAAGATATAAGTTGTGATTATGTTTTATGGATAGGGCAGTGTGTGCTAACCACTCTAAAAATAAAAAAAAATAAACCCATAGCAATACTGGTCGTGGAGTTATCTAATTGACCAGAATGCAGCAGGTGTGTTTCATGATGGGTCATAGGCATTGCCAGGTCAATTTTGCCAGTGTTTAAATCCTGAATGTTTTGATTGTAGGCCTGCATAAAATTTACATGTAAGCCTATGTGAAGCTCAACAAAAAACTTTATGTGTTTGATGCCATTTAGCCACCTCTCAAATTTAGAAATAGTCTAACTTACGCAGACTTTCATCACTTTACAGCTGTTAGTAGCTCACACCGGTTTCCTTCAGCAGTTTCTGTTGTAGCTTCTAGGAGCGCTCGTTTTGTTTTTCCGTTTGAACACTGTAACCTTGTATGAGACACGGAGACATTACCACGGACCAACAAACCACCACTCACCCGTGCTAGGCAGGTCATAAAACAAACGAATCCTCCGTGCTGAAGCTAGCAGGTAGACTGGAGCTGCTTTCATGAGACAGACGAATGAATCAGTTCAGAGGATCATATATGGTATTAACTGACATGTACGGCATCAAATAATAATCTGTTAGACAAAATACAACAAAAATACAAGTAGCTGGCAAAACTCTTAAGTGGAGCCAAAGTCTTTTAAATTGATATTATTGTTTAACCGTCCAGTTTACCTGGTGTTGCTGTTACAGTAATGTTAATGTAGCTTAATAGTTTGGATAGCTTGACTGCTGATGTATTCCCGCTGTGTTGTTTGTCCATAAATACTGTAATTAACACCATACAAGTTGAAGTTCTGCTTCTGATTTAAGGTTGAAAGAAAAAGATTAAGGAGGAAAGAGAAACACAGTTCTAGAATACACCTCTTGGTGCTACTTGGACACATCATCAGTGATGAACCTGAGGTCATAGGGTGTTTCGGGTCTTAGATCATCAGACACCCTCGCCCCGGCGACCCAGTCAGGGGTGATCAGCCCCCGACTTGTGTCCAAATGGCCCACTACTCCAAGGATCCCCCCTCCGGATCCACAGCCATCTTGAGGCTTTCTCCGCAGCCTCTATGATGTTTTTGATGACTCTTTTGCACAGCTGGCCTTTTACTCCAAGGAGTTTGAGGGTTCGACGTAATGACTGGCCAGCGAAACCCTGGCGCCCGACCTCAACTGGTTCGCCGCGGGATTTCCAGCCTTTGCTCCTGCACTCCGACACCAGCTCAGCGTATTTGGCCCTCTTGCGCTCATTAGCCTCCTCAATCCGGTCTTCCCAGGGGACAGTAAGCTCTACTAGAACCACTTGCTTCGTTGACTCTGATGTTAACACCATGTCTGGGCGGAGTGACGTGGCTGAGATGTGTTCTGGGAACTTGAGCTGCCTTCCCAGGTCGACTTGGAGTTTCCAGTCCCGTGCAGTGGTGAGAAGCCCTCCGGAGGAACTTGGCTGATGTTGTACTTTCTCCCCAGCTCTGATGAAAGTGATGGATTGCTTGGGGGTGTGCTGGTACTTGCTGCTGATGATCGCTGCACTAACTGTGTCTGCCAGGGCCCTGAGAACCTGGTCATGACACCAGCGATACCGACCATCTCCCAATGCCTTCGGACAGCAGCTGAGGATGTGTTCCAGGGTGCCTCTCTTCTGGCACAGTTGGCATGCCAGAGTGTCTGCTAAGCCCCAACGGTGCAGGTTGGTTGGACTTGGGAGAGCGTCATATACGGATTGGATGAGGAACTTGATGTGCTGGGGTTCAAATCTCTAGAGCTCTGGCCAGGTGATTTTACGCTGTTCAGTGTGCTCCCACCTTGTCCATGCGCCTTGCTGGTACATGCTGACTATCTTTGTCCGGTGGTCTTCCTCCACCTCTGCTCGTATCTCATCCTGCAACATTTGACGTTTCTCCCTTCCTCTGGCTTTGTCATAGCAGGGTTTGGGAAAACTACCAAGTCCTGCCCGTCCCACTGCCACATTGCCAACCAAGATGCTGTGCTGTAGCTTCCTGTGCCTTCCCCTTCCTTCCAGTTTTCACCAGGATTCCCGCTGCAGCGACTTTGGCGTCAGAGGAGTCAGGCTATCATCACCTCCCTGGCACGCGTAACCTTGAATTCCTCTGACAAGCCGCTGATAGGAAGCTGAAGCTTGGTGGAATGCCCATAGAGGGCAATGCTGCTAAGGGACCGAGGGAGCCCAAGCCACCTCTGCAGAGACTGACTGATGGTTCTTTCCAGCGTCTCCACAGTTGACATAGGCACCTCATAGATAAGCAGGGGCCAAAGGAGCCTCGGCAGGACTCCATGTTGGTACATCCAGGCTTTGAATTTTCCTGGGAGCCCCGACTTTATTGCTGTGAGCCAGGATGTCAAGTTGCTCTTGGTTTGTTGGAGTGCGTCTGTATCCCTCAAGGAACTGTTAAAAATCTTGCCCAGGCTCTTGGTAGGTTTTTCGATCACCATTGGAATTGGTGTCCCTCCTATGGCAAAGCAGAACTGATCGGCCACTCTGCCTTTCTTCAGGACCAGAGACCTGGACTTGGCTGGCTTAAAGCTCATCCTTGCCCATGAGATGAGTCGTTCGAGCCCCTGGAGGAGCCATCTGCACCCAGGAACAGAGGTTGCCGTCACTGTGAGGTCATCCATAAATGCTCTTATAGGGGGTTGCCGAGTGCCAGATCTTGACATGGGGCCTCTACACTCCACCTCAGCTGACTTCACAATCATGTTCATGGCAAGGGAGAAGAGCAGCACTGAGATTGTGCAGCCTGTGATTATACCCTTCTCCAGGTGTTGCCAGGCAGATGCTATTGAGCCTGATGTTACCCTCAAGCGGAAGTTGTTGTAGTAGTCCATAATGAGGTTTCAGATGGTCTCTGGCACATGATGTCTTGTCAGGGCTGTTTCGACAGGCTTGTGGGGGATGGATCCATAGGCGTTGGTTAGGTCTAGCCAGAGTGCTGCCAGATGTCCTCTGCTCTCCCTTGCCTCGCGGATCAATTGAGTCACCACCCCGATGTGCTCTAGGCATCCAGGTACTCCTACAAAAGGGGGGAGCCTTTTGTACTGAGGTGTCTATGTAGCCATTCCTCAAGAGGAATTCAGTTAGCTTTTGGGACACAATCTTGAATAAGATCTTCCCCTCAACACTGAGCAGCGAGATGATGCGAAACTGCTCGATGTTACTTGAATCCTCTTCTTTTGGAATCCAGACTCCCTCTGCACTCAAATGTACTTAGTCACTTTCCACCACTATGTTACTATGACAACCAGCAACAGTGAGTTGTCATGTCAGCTGTGACTACCGTTATATTAAAGAGTTTTTAATATGGTGATATTTGATATTTATTACTTATTTATTCTGTTTTAATATGTTCAAAAACCTAACATAAAAGTAATTGTAGCCATTTTTTTGTAATGTGGGGAAATGTTATCAAAAAACGCACAATAGATTAATCTCGAAATACAGAATACAAGCCAGGGAACCACTGTAGTAATATCTTATCTTATTGTATCTTATGTTATCTTATGTTATCTTATCTTATCTTAAGAAATTACAGCACAACCCATTGGGTCAGTTGAGGCCATTTGGAAGTCAAACCTCATATGTGCGTATATGAAGCTACACATGTACAATGTCTTGCAGGCTTACATAAAAACTGAAGTGATCTGACAGTTATAACACTGTCAAAGATTGTTTTTGTAAAACAAACAAAAATACATGAACACTGAAATACAGCACACTCTGCAGTGTATACATCAAATCTTACATCATCTTTTAGAAACACACACTTCTTTATTCATCTTTGTTGTGCTGCAGTTTCCCCACATCTGATTGGATGACTAAAGTTTGTCTTAATTATGGTAATGAGAAAAGTGTAGATAAATGTCAAGGCTACATCCTGCAACGCCACAGTGACTACTTGAGGGTATACGAGGTAGGTATACATGGACGAAACATTCATTGTTTTTAGAAAAATAATGTCTGTATTTTTCCAATACTGCTGAATGTATATTATTATTATTATTATTATTATTATTATTATTATTATATTATTGTTATTATTATTATACATTCCAGTGTATCATTAATCAGAAATAATGATTTCATTTTCAGGATCTTAGGAGTATGATACCTGAATCTACTTTCAACAGGATTTATGTTGATGATGTACATCCCTGCTATGGAATAGATAATGTTTCTTACATACTGACAAGTAACGCTTCCACAATGTGTATTTTATTTTATATTTGCCTCAGCTCTTTATCTGTTGTCATAATATGTGGAAACCTTCTTGTAATAATCTCCATCATTTACTTCAAACAGCTCCACACTCCTACAAACTACCTCATCCTGTCTCTGGCTGTGGCTGACCTGCTTGTTGGTCTTGTAGTCTTTCCCCTCAGCATGGCATTCTCTCTTAGCTCATGTCTGTATCATGATGATTTGTTTTGTAAGGTACGAAACGGCTTTGACATATCACTGACCGCATCTTCCATTCTGAATTTATGTTGTATTTCCATTGACAGATATTATGCGGTATGTCAGCCTCTGACATACAGAACTAAGATAAATGGTCGTGTTGCTGTGATTATGATTTTGGTGAGCTGGAGTGTTTCTGGTCTTGTTACAACTGGCTTTTTAATGGCAGGATCGATGCAAGATAAATGTAAAGAAAAGTGTTTAACCGATGTTGCACTGGCAATCATGATAGGAATGATTTTCTCATCCTACCTCCCGCTGATCATAATGCTCTGTATCTACTTGAAGATTTTCCTTGTGGCACAGAGACAGGCACGTAGCATCCAGAGCACAAAGTCTGGAGCAACTGTCAGTAAGATGGAGAGCAAGGCCACCAAAACTCTGGCTATAGTTATGGGAGTTTTTCTGATGTGCTGGACTCCATTCTTTCTTTGCTTTATGTTTAATTCTCTTGGTTATGATTCAATGGTTCTTGTGACTGAAGCAGTTTATTGGCTTGCACTGTTAAATTCACTGCTCAATCCTTTAATTTATGCTTTCTTTTACAGCTGGTTCAGATCAGCTCTCAGAATAATCATTTCAGGAAAAATATTCCAAGGTGATTTTGCCAACTCAAAACTGCATTGACAGATTCTTTGGAGTATTGAATTTGTCTGTGGATGTACCGATACTGAGAAATGTGCCGTATATGCTTGTCCTAGAAAATCAGTTCCTTATCTGGTAATACTTTCTGATATATGTGTTTAGAATGAAAATGTGTGTTGACAATTTTAACACGAAAGATGATGTGTACTCCCATATCTGTTGATGTTCTGTACTCACATGTGTTTAGGATAAAACTCTTAATCTTGTGGTTTGATGTTGCTGATGTGACAGACAAGAGTGCAGCAGGAAAGTATGTAACTGACAGGTCAGACAGGTCATCCAGTGACAGGTGTCTACAAGTGTAAGAATGACTGCTTGGCATGTGTTCAATAAAACTCTGACAATAACTGCTCTTTGTGAATCCACCTTTATTACTGAAATTCCATAACAGTGCTCATTTGTCACAAACTAGCCCAAAGTGAGTGACAAAAAGATTGGTCACAAATATATTAATAAATAAAATTCAAATAAAATAATACGATAATCAAGATACAAGTTGTGATTATGTTTTATGGATAGGGCAGTGTGTGCTAACCACTCTAAAAATAAAACCTAAACCCATAGCAATACTGGTCGTTGAGCTATCTAATTGACCAGGATGCAGCAGGTGTGTTTCATGATGGGTCATAGGCATTGCCAGGTCAATTTTGCCAGGGCTTAAACCCCGAACGTTTTGAGTGCAGGCCCGCATACAATTTACATGTAAGCCTCACCTCTCAAATTCAGAAATAGTCTAACTTAAGCAGACTTTCATCACTTTACAGCTGTTAGTAGCTCACACCGGTTTCCTTCAGCAGTTTTTGTTGTAGCCTCTAGGAGCGCTTGTTTTGTTTTCCGTTTGAACACTGTAACCTTGTATGAGACACGGAGACATCTGTCACTGTTACTGCCAACAAACCACCGCCCAACCGTATGATCAGCCACTGTTTTTGAGTGTGAACAGAGGTGGTAGATTTCCCTCACCTGTCAGAGGCTCTAAGTTATATGGTGGAGAACAGCTCCATCTTCTGGATTGATTCAGCACATTGTTCCCTCACTTGTGTCTTTTCCTGGCGAGGAAGGAGGAAACAAGGAAATGTTTTAAGAGAAATCAGACGTACTTTCCTCTGAAGTGTCACAAGAAGCGGTGTACGTTTCTGATGATCACAGCTGTCAGTCGGCTTTCACAGCTGCAGAGACTTCTGATGGAGTTTTTGTCTGTACACATGTGCACTGTTCTAATACTAAAGGCACACAGTTATCACTACCCGAGCAGCAGTATTTTCTCTCTGCAGCCTGTTACTTGTTTGACAAACACCTGCACATGAATAAAAAGCGATATTCTTTATTTAAAATGTGTACTGTGTCCTGCTCAGAGGCACATGAAGAAGCTAAAGCTGGAAGTCTGTACAGCAGACCAACAGAACCTGCCTCTCAGGTCATCAGCAGAGGTCTTCTAGCTGTACCCAAAATTAGATCCAGATCCGGTGAGGGAGCCTTCAGTCACTGTGGTCCTGCTCTCTGGAACAAGCTGCCTGCTGACCTGAGGTCCATCACAGCTGTGTCTACATTCAGTAACTTTCCTATTCTCCCAGGCTTATGGTTAATTACTGTGTGTGTGTGTGTGTGTGTGTGTGTGTGTGTGTGTGTGTGTGTGTGTGTGTGTGTACCTGTATGGTAGCACTTGTTTCTTATGCAGCTGGTTACAGGATAGGGCAGGACTTTCTATTCTATTTGTTTGTGTGGTGTTTTTGCTTTTGGGTTTTTAATTGCTTTGTAGTATGTTTACATTGGGTGTATGATGCACGCTTGTATTCTTATATTTATACTGCTTATGTTACCTATGTTGTCATATTTATACCTATATTTTTTATATTTTATTTTACAATGTAAGGCACATTGAGCTTACTTGTAAAACTTGAAATATGTCATATCAATAAAATTGCCATGTTTCACTATTTTATGACCTTTTATAAACCAAATGAATAATAGTGCAATGAGGATATAATTGTCAGGTTAATGAATAATGTAAGAAATCATTAGCTGTAGCCTTATAGTATAGTATAGTATAGTATAGTATAGTATAGTATAGTATAGTATAGTATAGTATAGTATTGTGCAGCATAGCAGTATAATAATCTGATAATACAGCTCCACAATAAACATGTATTAAATAGCAAAGGGATTAATGTTCCTTTCACCGTACATACTGTACAATATCTGAGTTCGGCAAAGAAGAAATAGATAAAATCAGCTTCAATCACCAGACGTTGAGCTGGAAGTAAAGCTGACACATCTGTGCTTTCATTTTGGAGGCAGAATTCTGTGACCTGTTCTGCTTCCTGTTTGATAGTCTTTCTAAACAGGTTAGCATGGTTAGCATGCTTTTCGTAGCTGTTTGCAGAGGGAAGAATGGGGAAAGTTGTCTATAGGTGTGTTGAATGTAATGAAAAAGCGACGGAGTTGCACAGGGATTACAGTAACGGGATCCTGAAGATAACTATATGTGTGAGTTTGAGTTGCTTTGCGTAACATTACTGTTAATGAGAGGGATGCTAGCTAAGATGTACCGAACCTGCCGAAGTCTCTTGTTAAGCATTTTTAAAACAAAATGCCTTTAGTGGCTATACAATTAGCTAGGTTAATGTACATAACATGTAATACATAATTTTGTCATTTTGTTGTGTAGTCATTGTCCAGCGAAATTCCTTGCAGAGGTCACCGGGTTGTCAAAATATTGCGTAGTTAAATGTGGTAGCTTTACAGGAAATAAGCAACTTGGGCAACATGCTTTAAAGGACGAGTTCACATTTTTTCAAGTCTGTCTTAAAACAACAGCCAGGAGCCCAGATGAACATTGAAACAGGTTTTTCTTGCTGAAATCATTCCTCCTGTTCATACTGACCATTAGAAGATCTCTTCATAATGCATTTACAGTGTAAGTGATTGAGGCCATGTATTTTATTTAAAAGTTTATCTGAAGCTAATATGAAGCTCCAGCATCCAAATCAAGTAGATATCTCTCAACATTACAGTCTTTTTAGTGCCAAAGTCCCTCTTTTTGTTACTTTACTTCCACTGCAGCTCAACAGGGAAACACAAAGAGAGAATTTGATGCTAAAAATGTGTGTGTAAATGTGTCAGATATCCACTTGATATGACTATCTCAGACTGCTGAAGCCTCATATAAGCTTCACATCAACTTTGAAATACATTTTTGCACACAATAACACACTGTGGATTTTTGCCCACATCACTTATATGAAAGCACATTTGAAGGGGATCTTTTAATAGTCAGTAGTCCCATGAAGTATCAGGACAATAACTTTAATGCTACTAGTGTAATCTCCAAGCAGCAACATGGAAATTACAGATGAACTTATTATTTAGTAGCTGCAGTTGACTTCGCCTGTGTGTCTTTTCTTCTCTCTAGGAGTCTTGCCAGAAGCCAGTGGACAAGTACATAGAATATGATCCAGTTATCATCCTGATTGATGCCATTTTGTGCAAGACGCAGGCTTTCAGACACATTTTGTTCAACACAAGCTTGGATGTAAGTATCCTCAATGATTTGAACTTTCTTGCCCATCTAACCTAGTCACTACAACTTTAAAAGGGTTGTTCTGTGTTCATAACATGGCCTTTAGAGGAAGTTATCAAAAGTACAAATCATCTTATACTGTCAGTGTTTGTATCACACTCACACATGTGCTGTTTACGTACGTTTAGATATATTTCACATATAAGCGTGATTGTACATTTTTTCTCTGTCAACCTCCCCAGATCCACTGGAAGTTGTGTGTGTTCTGCCTGTTGTGTGAAGCCTACCTCAGGTGGTCTTCGCTCCATGGCTCTGAGCAGAGCAGCGACCCCGCTGACATCATCAGGTACACCAAGGAATGGGAGTTCTACGGCATGTTTGGATTGGCTGCCCTCGGTAAGAGAATAAGACCGCAGATCTGTTAGACAGATGCTGTTTGTTACACTGTCACAGTGTGTGCTGCTGTTAGCATGGAGCCATCAATCAAATGGGAACACGTGGATGGTGTCAATATTGTCGTCATCATCAGATGTGTGTCCAAAAAATTGATGTTTTTCGTTAATTTTACTTGAAAAAAGTTTTTAAACAATTTAGAGCAGCAACAGTTAGTCGATTAATTGATTAGTTGCTAACTACAGTATTCAATTAATCACCAAGTAATTTTTTTCAGAAAAAAAGTCCAAATTCTCTGGTTCCACCTTCACAAATGTGAATATTTTCTGGTTTCTTTAATCCTCTATGATAGTAAACTGAATACCTGGATTGTTGGTCGGGACAAAAGGGGCTTTTTCACCATTTTCTGACATTTCATGGACCAAACGACTAATTGATTAATCAAGAAAATAATTGTTAGTTGCAGCCCTAAAACAATCGATCGTGTCAGAATAGTCTTTGTCAATCTATGGTTTTTGTTAAACCTGCAGTAGGGCTCCAACTAATGATTATTTTTATTATTCATTAATTTGTTGACCATTTTTGAGTAAAATATAGAACATTAATCTAATCTAATCTAAAATAGTTAAAAAATCCAATCACAAGTTCCCAGAGTAGTAAGCAATGTCTTAACATTAACCAGAGAAAGTTCAGCATTTCTGCTTGTTTAAATAGCTTTGTAAAATTAAAAAAAATTGAATTAATTCATTTTCTATTAATGGACTAATCTTATCAGCAGCACTCCATATCCATATAGAGTTACAGTTTTGTCTTTATCTGATGTCTTTTGGAACAGGAGTACAGTATAAATAAAATACATCTATCTATGCTGTTTAATGTGGTTTGTGAGTTTCACAAATGTCTGTGTTCGTCCTGCAGAGCTGTCAGCGTTCTGCTGCAGCGTGCTGTGGTTCCTCTGGGTGGTGGTGGGTCGTCTTCAGGGTAGGACCGTAGAGCTCAGCCTGCTCCTCAGAGCCCTGCTGCTGTCCTGCTACGGCAAGGTCCTCCTCATCCCTGCTGTCATCTGGGAGCACGACTACTCCCCGCTCTGTCTGGGCTTCATCAAGCTGTTTGTGCTCACCTCAAACTCACAGGCTATCAGAGGTTAGTTTTATTTTATTTGCTCAGGTTTTGATAAACCCAACGTTCTGCATCCACCTCAGTACGACGGGGGTCAGTGGAGTTTAGTTTGTGGCACTTACTGCATTGAAAAATACATTTAAAATATTCAACAGGAACATTTTTCCTAAAACAAAGTCCATTTTACTCTGGATAATCCATGGATCACTATGAACAGGTTTCTTTGGAACTACTTTGTATTGAGAATCAAGTCCCCATGAACACTGTTGACAATGTGTTGACAGAATTACTCAGACATTGTCTCTGGAAACGGATGTTGATATTGTATATATTTCTCAACTGTTTACATTTAAAATACTGAATGGGAGCTTATGGAACATACAAACAATCATTTTGAATGTTCAGTATATTAAACATACTGCACAGTAGTGCTTTTCCAAAAAAAATATTGCTCTTAAAATTGTGGAAAACATCTTTAGAACCATTACGGAACAATTTTGTTGGAGGGTTTTAGCATCGCTGGAAAGGTTTCGTAGCACATTTTACACCCACATCACAATACAATGATTTATCATAATGGATTGATTTCAGTCTAAAAGTCATAAAAACAAGACAAAAAAATAACAAAAGAAAGAAAATAATAATAATTAATTAATAGACACAGTACATATTCACATACATGCACAGCATATATTTATGTACACAGACTGCAAACATATGTATACACTTACACATCATTTAAAACTGAAGACAACAATTCACTCAAGTGCTTAAACAGCTTCAAATTGATGAGGAAATGCAAAAAAAAACAAAAATCAGATTATACTACAAAAGTCAATCACATGACCAATGGTGCTAACATCTACTAATCTAAACATCTAAGACAACACATGTCACACACTGTATTTGTGGATGTTATGTCAATCTTAATGTTAGGATCAAGACATTTTCAAATGCACCCAATATTGACCAAGAAAATACCCCATTTTGAGAAACATTCCTCATAAACTTTCACAACTTCTTGTGTTTATACATTGTGAGACATTAGGAATGTACTTCATTCTTCAAATAATATTTTCAAGCACCAGCAGGTGGCAACTAACTCCCCCTTTGTTTAAACATCTCCCTGCTCGTGTGCTCCAGACTACAGAGAACCCAGACACTGGAGATAAATGTGTTATATAACAAAAAAGGTTTTGGTCCACGTTTCTCTTGTTGTTTCAGTGTTTCATCAGAAGCAGCTCTGGGAACATAAATCAGACTGTTGTATTTGGCAACTACCCTGCAAGCAGCAAACAATGAGATGTTGTTGAGTGATTTTATGGTCTGATGCTCTAATGAGGAGTCGCTGTACTTCATATTAATAAAGAACAAACATTACAGTATGTCTGATGCCAAGTGTACTGGAGTATCCAATCTTTTAACTGCTGTACTTTGTGTCATTGAAGTTTAAAATCATATTCTCACTGAATGTCTTGTTGCAGGAAAGGCCCTCTAGCGTGCTTGGTGATCATTTGTGAATACAGGTGCAGGTTTTGTCTATGAAAAGTGTGTATTTACAACTTAACTCGTCTCCCCTTTCTCTCCCCTCTGTCTCTTCTCCAGTGATCTTGAACAGCAGCAGACGAGTGTCGCTGATGGCTGTGTGTGTAGGCCTGCTGTCAGAGACCTGCATGGCTCAGGCTGTTACCAGGCTTCCATGGAGCATCCAGGACGTGATGACATTTGACTGAATGTCATCAGACTCAGACATGTGTCAGTTATCTCAGGGACAAACAAGTGATGGAGGATGCTAAAACCAACTTGTGAGGCAATGAACCTTCATAACATAAACAGTAGAAAACATGCTGCATGGTGACACTGGCCAAATGAAAAGCCTGTATGAACTGGTTGCAGATTGAGTCAGTGTGACACTGCTCAGTCGCAGGCAGAACGCAGCAGAAGAGATATTTATTTCTAAGAAAATGTTAGAGATGCTTTTAACTTACAAGGCACATAGAAAGGCAGCAAAGACTTAAGTAGTTGAGAAAAGAGAAAAAAAACAAAAAACATCTGTTGTTTGGAAGGATACAGAGGAAGTGCCAGTGGCTCTCATCTTGTTTTTCAGTTTGGTTTTTAATATGGAAAACACGCTCCCAAGTTGAAATTCCAAGAACAGCTTACTTTACACAGAAAGCCCAAGAGAAGGAGGTACAGCCATGGGAATGTCCGCTGATCTAAATTACTGTTACACGTGCTCTAATTCCAGTGCTGCTCTCTAAAGAATGACACAAACACAGACCCTGAGGTTGTAATTTGACAATAACCACTTCTCTGTTTGGACAAGACGCAGCCAACACTCCGCATTCTTCAGCTCATTGCTGAAATTTTTACCTTAATTCACACATGTACACACACACACACACACACACACACACACACACAGATAAACATAAACACACATGGTGGAAATGTGAGGAGACATAAGTTGATAAGTGCTGTATTACTGACTTTCACATTGTTTATTTCTGTGCTAAAAGATTATAAACTGTATGTGCCAATGTGATAGACGTAGAGCTGCAACTAACGATTATTTTCATTTTTGGAATAATCTGTTGATTATTTTCTTGATTTAATCCATTAGTTGTTTGGTCCATAAAATGTCAGAAAAAGGTGAAAAATGTCTGTTTCCCACAGTCCAAGGTGACGTCCTTCTCCCAACCAACAGTCCACGACCCAAACATATTCCGTTTACTGTTAGAGGAAAAAACAGAAAATATTCACATTTGAGAAGCTAGAATCAGAAATGATTTAGATGGGAAAAAAAGACTCAAAATGAATAATCAATTATCAAAATAGTTGGCAATTGATTTAATAGTTGGCAACTAATCGATTCATTGATTGATCGATTAATCGTTGCAGCTCCAGATAGAAGTGAGGAAGCTGATGTTAAAAATTGCTGTCAGTAACCAATATTTTGTTTTGATATTTGTACTATTAGAACTGCAGCTAACGATTATTCTCATCATCATCATCATCATCATCATCATCAAAATGCCCCCCACACATACCAGAACTCAAAGTGATGTCTCCAAATTTCTTGTTTTGTCCGACCAATTGTCCAAAACCCCAAAATATTTAATTTGCAGTGATATAAAACTGAGACTAGCAGCAGAAATGATTATTTTGATAATCAAAACTGTTGCTGATTGACATTTCTGACTTATCTTGACTAATTGACTGTTCATTCAATTTTGAGTAAATTTAATGATTCTCATACCAAAATTATTTACTTTTGTCACAGTGAAGCCACTGAAATAACATTTAGAGCAGCTCGGAGCACTGAGACTCACTACTGAGATTCTTATTAGTTGGTCAGTTGCTGCTTTAAGGCAGGCTGAGGCAGGTTTTACAGAATGTTGCATAAAATTCTTTAACACCAAACCGCTGTAGGCGTCAGACGCGACATCTGATTTACAATATTTGTTATCATAATCAACATGTTGACTGACTGCAGCAGGTAAACATCCACCTACTGGCCCTGGAATGCGGAGTGTGTCTGTAAACAGAGCAATGTTCAGTCAGTAAAACAAACGTCCGCAGCAGGCTGAGTGTCTGTGGAATGAGCGGTATGTTCTCACCACAGTTACTTATAAAGGGCAGCCGAACCTGCCTCGGCCCCCAGGGGTCTTTGCAGGAGTTGTGGCGTTATTATGAAGTGCAGCAAAGCCGGGCACGTGACGAAAGACAGAATTCCTTCTGAACAAAACCATCTGTGGCAGCTGTGCTGGGAGAGGACTCACCCTGCTGGATTGAATGATAACATCGCAGATGATGAGATACATTCAGTGCTGCACGTAGCATCAATATATCATCAATTTAACAGTGATACCCTGGTTTAATTACCGAAAACAATTGTTTTATTCCATCTGATATCACTGTTATCATTAGTGCTCCATGTCTCGTGTGTTTTTTTTTAAGTTAAAAGAAGAGACGTTTATATTTTTCTGCCATTAACAACACATTGTGGTTTAAGTGCAGCACCGTCTTGCTGTTAGGATGTTTAAAGCTGCTCTAGCAGATCATACTTCTCTTTCAACACACGCACAATTTAAAGTATAACATTAATGTCAGTGCAGTAATATTAATGCTAGTCTTCTCAACAAAGAAGAGAAGTTTTGGGAATTTATCAAAAGGTATTTATGTTAAAATATTACATTTAGCACCTTTAAACAACAAACTTTCTCAATTGTGAAATTCACTTGAGCAGCCGCCAGTGGGATAGAATATCTCCCACATTTGTTGCTTTGTTGTTTCTAAACCTATATGAAAAGAAGATCATAAATATTCTGTGATTTTCAAAAGTAAATCCTTACTGTTAGTGTCTTACCTGTGCCTTTGTATTTGTAACTTTTTTTTTTTTTTTTTGCAAATGTCAAAGGAGAAATAATGTTCAAATAGCTGTGGCTTTCTATTAAAGACAAGCCTTGAAATGTTGGCAGGGATACACACATTCTGTGATAAATAATGTAAAAAACTTGCAGAGCGAGTTTGCCACATGCTGTCATGTACACTCTGAAATGCCCATCATACAAAGGTATGAAAAGGGAAAATAAAATGTTTTTCATTTTAAAGTGATTGCTCAGATTTGTACATGATGGTTTGTATGTGTAGGCTTGTGAATAGCTGAGGAGACAGCACATGCATGTGGAATGTTTTGTTAGGTGTGCTCACCCTGGGTGGGTCCCTGCTCCAGTCTGTGTGGAGATAAATGCAGTCTGGATCATCTTAAATTCTAACTCCACCTACCTCAACAACATAACAGCATCTCATTCTGCCATAGATACACTCATGTTTTTACAAATCCACTGCAAAATGTCAGTGGGAGATGCACAAAATCAACACTTGTTATATATATTGGTGTATCTTGTTCCCACTGGATGAAACCTTTGTGAACAAACCCTGTGAGAGAGTTTCTAAATGTGGAGTCTGGAAAGTGTTGGTCAATTACTGAGGCATGCAGCAGTTTAATCTGAGTCTGACTAATCAGATTACTGTAACAGCAGTCGCCTCACATCCATTTACCAGGACTGGAGTGCAAGAAAAATAGAGGAGTTGGTTGGAGGGTCAGTTTATCCTCCTGGGACAAAACAGTCATCGTTATAGGTTGTGTGAACTCGCATAACTTAAAAATCACGACATCTCAACAGATTTTTGTTCATGTTGATGGTTATTTTACCCAGTGAGTACAGACTGGAAGTCATAGTTGATGCAACGTGTCATCTACTGTATCAGTCCTCTATTATCTACACCCAAATACAAGAGCTGATGGGACATGAAGTGCAAACAGCACAAACTGTGCAGAGCTGTGAAATAGTTTCACTTGTATATTCAAGTAATTAAGCTTTGTGTTGGATTTGCTGTGTGACTGACAGGAACAATGACAGTGCTTTTGTTTTATTGGGGTTTTTGTATGAATAAAAAATGTTAAAACCTCCAAGGCAAAGTTAGATTGTTCCTTTTATTTCTTCATCAAACTTCAGCACAGCGTGTAAAAAAAATGCACCAATGTTTCAGCTATGCCTTCTTCAGTGTGCAACTCTCCTTTCCTTCTGTTTTGTGGTTGGATCCTTTAAACTTTACACCAACAATGAGTGTCAATCAACTTATTACCATCAGGTGCACCAAGTGGCTGCCTGTAATCATAGACCTCACAGGGCCACTTCCCAACATTAAACTCCCCTAAATGAATGCATCTAGAGAACTATACACAGATATACAATCAAACAGATACTAATGTGGGTCATATGGGCAACACCAAAACAACTTCCTACCACCATAGAACACAAAATAACCACATACTGAAAAAACACATTTGTGGTGCACTACAATGAAAGTATCAGGGCATCTGTCATGAATCATTGTAGTCTGAGATAAAACACAGTTTAAGAACATCTTCTACAAGTCATACAGGAAAGGAGACAGGTCAGATTTCTCTTTTAGATTAACAGGAGACTTGGCTTCATGTTGAACAGTATTTCTAGATTACTACCTCTATGTGGTACAGAGGAACACAGTATAATAGAAATTGAACCTTGGAGATGTTTCACAGAGAAAAAGATGATTCGTTTAATATTTATTGACAAAAGATCAGAAATCAGACATGAGTTTTCCATCTAAATCATTGGAAGCACAGCTTTCACGTATGTCTGTGTTATTGTGACAGACGAGCCTTTCCACAAGCCTTCGGATGCGGCAGTCTGTCGCAACCCCTCCCTTCCTGTGGAGAGAGTGATGTGCACCTTGGATTTGCTCTCTCAGTCAAGATTATGTTAATCTGCTCTAATCTCCCAACAGACGCTTAGACAGGCAGCACGAGACCGGAGCACACAGCAGAGAGAGAGAGAGAGAGAAAAGCCACATGGGCTTCAAATGATGCACACTGCACAACTGTCTGTATAGAAAGCCTCCACGCAAATGAAATATCAAAAGCCCCTTTAGAAAGCTTTTAAATGAACACTTGTTTTCTGATATATAGGGCTGGTGTTGTTCTTTCATTCGCTGCTGGCGGTTTGAGTCCGAAGCTTATTGGTTTGTGTTCCAGGGAGAGACATAAGACCAGATTTCATTTGTTTTGACTGACTTAATGTTCCTTTTTTTTTTATACTGCCACATACTATATGTAAGGGTTGCTATGGTGACAGTGGATTACTTAGGCTACAGTGGTGGAAGAAGTATTCAGATATTCAGATTCTTTACTTAAGTAAAAGTTGCACAATATGCAAAAAATACTCTGTTTCAAGTCTTAAAAGGCATTAAACATTTACTTAAGTGAAAGTATGTAAATATTATTAGAAAAATGCACTTTTTTTCATTATGTCAGTATTATACTATTGCCATTACTGACGCATTAATATGTAAGCAGCATTTTAATGTTATAGCTGGTTGGGGTGGAGCTAATTCTACTTATTTTATGTACTATTTATATACTATACAGTAATTCGCACTAAATACTAGTACTAGTAGCACTAAACTGGAGTCAAATTCCTTGTATGTTTAAACATACTTGGCTAATAAAGATGATTCTGATTCTAATTAAGTAGCATAAAATGGAAATACTCAGTAAAGCTCCTTTAAAAATAGAGTAAATATACTTAGTTACATCACTGGTTAATTGCAACAGGATATGTAAATGCTCAGTATACAGTATCCTACTAATCACTGTTAATTAGTTCCTAATTTAACATGACACACCACCTGAAAACCTGCAACACATATGGAGTTGAAATGACCCATTTTCTTCAGTCTCTCAGGGAGGTTTGGTGAGAATTCACAGAGTCTCTGAATATGAAAATATAAACAGCGTTATCATCATCAGTAATTCATCTGAAGCTCGCAGCATGAGAAGCTGCTACATCAAAGCCGTCACATCGTGCTGCATCCTAATGATTAATTAAAAGCGGAACTGCACCAGCATGGCAGCTAATTCCAGACCCAAAATGCAGATCGGTGCATTTAAATGCAGGTCAGAGTGAGATGCATTCAGGAAAAAGAAAGAAGAAGTAGGGCAACACTGCAGAGAGAGGAGGGAGAAGAAGACTGCACTTTGGTCTGTGAGAGTTGTGTCTTGTAGAGTTTTACTGGGGCTGGTTGGGATTTGGGGGAAGATGATGGTTGATATTTTGTCTTATCATTTTTAACCACAGTAGCAGGATGGCAACAATTTTGTAGAGATATTCATGGTTCTCAGAGGATAAACCCTAATAACTTGGTGACCTCCTGACTTTTTCCTCTAGTGTCACTTTAAGGTTCATATTTGTGGTTTTGAGTGAAATATCTCGACAACTATTGGATGGATTGCCATGAAATTTTATACAAACATTCATCTTCCCGTGAGCTTGAATTGTAATAACTTTGGTGATTGTGTAACTTTTCATCTGGTCTTGAGCCATCAGGTCAAAACTTCAATTTGTCCAACACAAAACTAATATACAACATTCCCACCAGAGTCAGCTGTGGTTTGTATGAAGTGTTAAGTCAAAAATCTGCAGAGAAAAGGCTGTATTTTGCAAAGTGTGTTTCATGTAGAAGAATGAAAAAAGTTGAGTCCAAACTTGAAACGTAACGGAATCACTTTATTAAATTCATATCAGTATAATAACTATGATAAGAGAGCATTGAGACTATCGTCCAAAGAAACAGTAGTATGGTCATTCACGGGTTAAACAACAGGAGGAATGGTGGACGGTAAAAACAGCTTTCACATGTTCTCTGTGAAAACTCATTTTGTCTATGCAACACAAAACACATTAAAACCTTCTTTTCACTATAATTGTGATTTAATGAATGATTATGATGAACGATATACAGTATAAATATGAAGTTAAGACATTTCACTTTTCCGGTATCTCATTAAATTAGACAGATTCAAACCAATTTAACAGCTAAAGCCAGTAATTAGAAAAGGTGGATTATAATCTGAATGTATATTCAGTAATAACTAATAACTGTCTGTAAAAACAGCTGTTCTTGACTGATTCACGTGCTAAAATTCAACTGACTAAACCAAGGTCTGACACAGGTCAATATGTTTGTCTTAAAATGACGTTTCAATGTGTTTTTATGTAACTCCAGGCTGTTTTCAGGGAGGCAAAGATAGTTTTAGGTAGCCGAAATATGGTGTCATTTCACAGCCTGTTTCAGCATGTTAAAGGAAAAACTTCCCCACTGACCCTCCCTCATTAAATATCATCAAGTGTTATCATTTGCTATGTTGGTGCACCCACGTCCAAATCTGTCCCATATATCCCTGAATGCTTTTTAACAACCACTTGAGCATGGGCGTGAACGCTGAGGCGTGACTGTGATTGCAGCAATACCCCTCACTTTAGTCAAAACACATCAAGTCTCTGTGGTTGCAATGCAATCTGGTCTATTGAGGCCACTTCAAGTGAAAAATTGGTCTCTCTGCCGTTTCTAATGACAGATTTCTCCATGTGATTGTTCGACATTGGTGCAATGTGGCAGCTCTAGAAAAAAAGGTCTTTCATTTGAGAGACTCGCACCAAAACATTTATGATTTACATCAAATTTGAATCCACTGTAGTTGCTGGAAGTATGTGGGTATAACATCATGTTATCAATGAACAAAACCACCAAATTACACATTACAGGTATAATTGTATTCAAACGGTTTAACATCATTTCTACCCCTCAAGTTGATAATTTCTTATCAGGAGGAACCAACACAGACAACAGTTTGCCACAAGCTTCCCCTGAGGTGACATCATCACATGTCCATTAACCACATGAAAAAAGGGGAATCTTTATGTTGCAGAAATAGGAAAAACACTATGATGGTATCATTTCAGGGAACAATTTGCTGGTGTTTGATTTAAAGCTCCCACTTCTATTTCTCTTGTGCTGGATTCAGTTTGTTGTAGTAGGAGTGTCATAAAGACCAACTCAAAGAGGAGCAGGTAGTTGTAGTTTTGGGGGGGGATTTCACACAGAACAGCCTCAAGCAAGTGCAAAATTATAGCTGAACACTTGGAATGTTTGAACAAGTGAGGAGTGCACCATGTTGCTTTTTTTTTTTTTTTTTTGCAAATGATATGACCGATTTTAAGGCTGGTACATGTTTGGAAATTAAAGCTGCTACGTGTAGACGTACCTCACTATACTGGTCTCAAATGAATCTTGACAGTTTGTTTTGAAGAAAACGATGTAATCACTGAGTTTTTATATGTATATTGCGTAGTTAATGTTCAATGTGTACTGTTTCTGGAGGGCATCAACCAAGAGAAAAAACGAAGAGCATGAAAAACTCAAATTCACCACTCCCAACGCCCTCGTCAAACTGCCAAAGGAGCCTTTGATAGAGGAGTAAAAAACATCAAACAAAAAAATGGCAGAACTTGAATAAGATCAGAGTGAATAAAACCATGAGGAGGAATCTTTTTACACATGTATCCAAATCTGTAACCACAGCGTCAACTAATAGGCTCTTCCTGGGACACTTGTGGATGTGTAGTTGCTGCGTTGTGGCATTGATTGAAGCACTAAAGGGTTTAGAAGGTTGCTAAAATCATCAAGTTTCAAAGTCTACTTGTAGCAGCTTTAAAAACCAAATGCATGTCAAGCAAGTCAAATGATCGACAGTTATGAGCAAATTCTCGTCCCCGTCTTGAACAGCGCGCCGCAGGTTTGCGACTTGAAGGTTTTACAAAAGGCACTAATTGTGAAGACATCCAATGAAAAGTTTTTTACTGTTGTGTTTTTAACGGCATTGATTAAAAATGGTTTAATCAAATGTGCTTTAAGCTTCAGATTGGTGATTGGATGCAGCCATACACCGGACATTTGTATCAAGTGAAATCAGGTCATTTAACTGGAAATACAAATATTACAGATTCAGCTTTACTGTACAGACAAATCAACTGTGGCTCATCAAAAACTGTGAGAAAAAAACCAAACATTCAACATATTTGATGATGGAGCCAATACCATCGTATTTTGTCGACGCCTCTAAGTCATTTTCTGGTTCTATTTAGAGACTTGCAAATACATTACGGATATTAACGGGGTAAAGTGAGTAGGTAGTGATGAGTTTTGTTTATGAGACAGGTGTGTGAGAGGTAGAATACCTCTTGCAATTGATGAGAACTTGAATCAGAAGGAAAGGATGAATTGACCTCACATTTTGGATGGAAATGATCAAACTGTTAAAAGGGGTAGTTTGACATTTTGGGAAATATGCTCCTTCAGTTTCTTATAGCCTTGCACACAACCCTCCAAAAAACTATGTGTCGTTTATATAATTTGGTTTTTGTACAGATCACACAAACAAGATAACATTTTTTAGAGGCGATGCTGGGCCAGAAGATAGTCAGTATTTATGCCAAGCTAAGCTAACCAGTTACTGGCTGTAGCTTCATGTTTATCCTACAGACATGAGTGCTGGTTTTCCCATCCAACTCTTGAATAAGCATATTTCCCCAAAAGGTCAAACTATTCCTTTGACATTACACTGCAGAGCTCTTTGCAAACTCGCTCTGTAACTGCAGATGTGTTTTATAATAAATGAAGCATCGTTTAGACTTTCACTTGTCAGTCAGTGACATCACTTTCACAAGAACGTGATACGAAATCAAACACTGTGTGTTGTCCATCTTAAAAGAACAGTTTTTTTTCAAGTGCGCTAAAGGCATATCATCAATGCAACCGTGAACTGTTACACTTTAAAAAGGACAGAACAAATATGCTTATAGTAACTGTCCGACTCAATTCATCAGCTGTAAATTGACTTGTAAAGACATTCTTCAAGACATCAGATATCATTGCATGCTGTACCTTTTAAGTAAATCATTCTAGAGAAGTTAGCAAGGACGCCGTCACGTTCGGCGCCTTAAACCAAACACATTTCACTGTTGAGTGCTGTACTTTCTTTGGTTTGTGTTTCACAAGCACAGAAATTACGGACCAAGTCAACAAACAGATGACGTCATATGATCTGTACAGTCACAATAAATCAACACAATACTGAAAAAAAATTGAACGGTCACCCTCTCAGAGTGACGGTGCGTGTTGGCAGAATAAAGTCTGTTATCTGTAGTTTGAATAACGGAACAGCTGCTGTGTATTCAGCAGTGGAGTTGCATGCTACAGGTTCAGCACAGACCTTTGATGTCGAGTTTAAATATTAAGGAAGACGGAGCAGACCATTCGTATATGTAGTAGGAGTTATAGTATTGCACATCCAAATGTCTTTGCCTGTCGCAGGACAACGGAGACAACCGAGAGTTTGAAGTAAGGCTGCCTTTGTGGAGCGTTTCTGTTCAAAGATTCAACTAAAAAAACACTTTTCAAAAACGGCAAGCAGATATTCATCAGGAGGGCATATTTCAGTGTACAGGAGGAGGGTTTTTTTTCTGTTTTGTTCACAGGCATACAATGAAGGCGAGTTCTCCTGAATTAAAAACGCTACAATCTTGTTAGTGACGAGTACTGACGAGTAATAAAAACTGCTCATCTATTTAGGATGAGACTCGGATAATTAAACAGCCCCTAGAAGGTATGCAGGTATAATGAAACACTGAGAGAATACCTACTACATCTCTCTGACAGGTCTCACATGTTCAGACTGGCCTTTAGCCTGTACATTAGCTACATGCAGCAGAGTATGTGTTGCTAGGAGATCGGTTAAGATCTTAATGTAAAAATACAAAGTATAAAGTACCCTGTACGTAATTAATAATTGCTAACAGGTTCAGAGCTACAGTAGTGTGTTTTCACTGTGTAGAAAGGCCACATTGACCAGACAAGACCTGGCTGATGTGTCGCTGCTCAACAAACTTGTTAAGACCAAAACTTTTTAAACTCAAAGACCGTCGTCAGCTAATCAAATGTATGCAGTTTTGTTTTTTTTAATGCGTCCTTGATAAATGAACAAACATTCGAACTAGCAAGTGCAAAATTACGTGAGTTGATCGTAGTCGATCGCTGTCGCTCAAATGTTTGCAACATTTTAAGAGTAAAAAGTCTCAAAGCTGGTAATATGGTGAATGGCTGACTCCAGCGTTGGGTTTCATAATAAGCTCTTTAGTCATTTTATCCAGTTTATTTCCTGTTTCCTATTGATGCTGGCTAGTTAGCTCTTGCTACCTATATCAAAGGATATTTCTCAGCTCTTAGAACTGCTGTCATTTCCATTGAATATGGTAATATTGCATTCAGCAAAGTAATCGCTGAGATCGACCTGACTGCTCGTCTGACTTCTTTTTATCCACATTTCCAGATCTCAAAAACGTACAAAGCATGTACAACGTTATTATCAATGTGATGGCCAAAACAATTCAATTAAGATCCAAGTGTAATAAACTAGAATTATCTTGAACTTCTCAGTAGATGTATCATAACTAAAAGGCAAAACTAAAACGGAGACTATTCACAATTTGCAAGATCCAAACTATATAGTTTCACACCATCACATGGATGCAATCTTTCATACCGACAAGTCAGGAAACAGTGACACATCAAAGTTGCCCGTGATGTGCTGTCGCAGTAATGTTCATGGAAGTAAACTATCTGCAGCCTAGTACACCGAGCTTCCAGGTTTAAATTCTATGCAAACAGCTAAAAAAACTGTCTCCAGCATTTTGAACATTTCACATTTTCAGAGTAAATGTCTGCTCTCTCGAAAAAAGGCAGAAAAGTCCTCGACCTCTGCGTTCAAACATTTTTACACTGTATTCAGGTGTGAGCGCTTCACTTATCTCTCCGTACTTGAGGTCTGAGAACTTCTCTCCAGACCATCTGGATTTATGTAAATTAACGATTTCACCACTTAAAAAGAAACACAAACACCGTCTCCGTCAATATGTCTGTAAAAGTCGATCGTCTCTTTACACCGACGACGGCTACGGAGTTCAGAAATCCCGCCCTCTTCCAAATTTCTTGGATTTCTAACCCGTAAATGCTGTACCCTTGTACCTGGGTAGGGCTGCAGTACAAAACATCCACAGAGTAAAAGGAAAGCAAATATCATGTTATTTATATTATATAATAAATAATAAAACTTTGTTCATCATATGTAGAAAAGTTCGGCCAAAAAGGGTGACTGACTAGCAAAACCACTTGATATAGAAGCAGCAGCAGAGCTGTTTATAAAAAGAACTATATATATATATATTGCCTAATTTTGAGTATAGGAAGTCTTGGAGTATTTGAATACAATCCATCTTAACTCCAGAGTGTTTCACAGGGTGTTAAGAAGTCAAAACACCCCACTGCTCAGCCCCGCAGTCAAATGAAGCTCCTGATCACGCTGCAAAAAAAAAAAAACACAACAACAAAAAGAAAACATTCTGCAGCACAAGCAGGTATATGTTTCACCTGAGGAGGAGTTGAAGTTAAGCTGGAGCTTTAGATTTATAGTCTACTATGGTAACGAGATACCATAAGCTGCTATCTCTAACCAACCACTCCCTTCTCGGAGGCCAAAAGCTTTCCAGAGCCACTTGATTTTTTCCTCCAGCCTTAACTCAGTCTTTTACCCCCAAAATATGTATCTGTCTACAGAAGAAATGTTGGGAACGGAGGCCTCAGATGGTGACGTGAAAGGAGTCCCAGCTGTCGTCCTTGCCGCTGCTGCTGCTCCCATTCTTGGCCGCTGCCATTGTTGCCGTCCCGTCTCCAACCTCTCCGTCCGGCTGTTCCCCGGTGGGAGTGGCGCCAGGCTCCGGGTAATACTCATCATCCTCGTCGAAGTAGCCGTTCTCCATCATGCTGAGGCTGGAGGCTGCGCTCAGGTCCTGGCAGCTCCCCTTGTACTCCTGGATGGACTCGTGGAGCGACCACAGCTGGCACAGCAGGGACATGTCCTGCTGGCGCAAACCCACCTGGAGGGGGCGGTAATGAGATCCTGATTAATGCGCGATACATTTCTGAATATAGACTTTTCTGCGTTGGTTTTAAAATATACAGTTTGCTGATTCTAAACATCCACAAGGAGAAAAACAAGCTTGTCCAGCGCAGAAATCAACTGAAAGCACATCATGCTTGACTAATGACAACCAATAACACCTACGCTGAATGAGAAATCAGCATGTCCTCAATGCTTATAAAAGTGATGCAACATATTTCTTTGTGAACTGTGATTAAAGCCCAAACAACTAGAGTTGCATCTAACAATCAGCTATTTTCATTATCTGTAAATCTGCCGATTATTTTCTTAATTAATTGATTGTTTTGTCATTGAAAGGTCAGAAAATATCCATTAAAATTTTCCAAAGCCCAAAGCAACATCTTCAAATTGTTTGTTTTGTCTGACAAACAGTCTAAAACCCAAAGAGACTCTCAAATAAGACAAAGAAATGCAGCAAATCCTCACAATTAAGAAGCTGGAACAAGACATTTTGTATTGGCATTTTTACTTGACAATTCATAAATTATCAAAATATTGGCTGTTGAATTTTCTGTCGATCAACAATCAATTTTCGACTGATTTCAGCGTTTCAGGTTTACTGGTAACTACAAAGAAAATGACATTAACAGCCCGACATCAGTGTTCAAACAATTATTTGATTCATCAATTATATGATCAACTGAAAAATTATTGACAATTTTTGCAAAAGATTAATGGTTAAAGTGGTTTATCAAGGAAAAACTCAAACATTCTCTAGTTCCATCATCTAAAATATGAAGATTGGCTGCTTTTCTTTTTGTCAATTGAATATCAGTGTTTTTTTAGTGTTGGTTCCACAAAGCAGGCAACACTTGATGAGCAATATTCATATATATTTCATAGACAAAATCATTAATCAATTAATTAAAAAATAACTGAGAGACTGAGTCATTAATCAAAATAATTTGTCGCAGCCTTACCTGACATTATGACATCACTAACTCAAGGCCAATAAAAGACTATCAGCAAGGTTGAAAAGTGCATTTTTTGTTGCATACCACTCAGCTGACAATGCAGTGTGTATGAACTCAGGGTCACTGCTTTGTCTTCTAAACAAATCAGTGGACAAACATGCAAGTCAGTGTCAGTTCAAACAGCTGAGACTGAGCAGTGTTCTCTGTAAACTGGGATGGGACACACAGCTTCTAAAATATAGGACAAGGACAACTTCTTAGACAATCTGAGCTACAAGTTCATAGTAATACATTAACAACAATAAAGCAATAAGAATCCGCTTGGAGACTTGTTGTAAGTAGAGTAAAGCACATGAAGCAGAAATAGGATTTAGCAAAGCCTGTAACAAAAATACAAACAGCAAAAGGATAGAGTTTCAGCTGCATTCTTCTTCTTAATCACTGGATATGCTTTGCAGAAACTGACTACTGTCCAGGAGCCAGAGAGGAGTGTGACTGATAATAAAAAATCTGGTCTGGTTCTGACATGAAAATACTTGCTGCTGGCAAAGGAGTGCACTTAAACTGTCTGTAATGAGAGGAATATTCTGTTTACATCTCTATCTGTGTCGTAACTTTCATTTGATCCCTACAGGATGTTATACTAGTTCAAGTTAAAAAAAAAAAATCACAATGAAGCTAAAAAGTATTACATCGAGCTGGGAATAAACATAAGCCTAATAACTTAATTTGTCTCATCCACTGCAAAGCTGTTCCTGATCCCGTTTTTCTCTTATAGATGGTGCTCTTAATGCCAGATTGCGTTGTTAAAAATCGAGTTTTATCTTCTAGTGCTGTAAAACGACATTATATTCTGATTAGATAAAGAAGTGACACACATCCTGAATCAATATGTTCTCTTGATAAAAATCGGCGACAATTAAATTCCCCAGATATCTCTGATATCGATGCTCTTTACACTACTTGTCATTTTGGGGTTTGTTCGACTCTTATTCTTCCTTCACTAAAAATATCAAAGCGCGCAGTTGCAAAGAGCGAGAAATATATCTGAAAGCTGTTTTTTTCTATAAATAATGTGGTGTCTGGTAAATTATATATATGCCGAATTTACCAGAAGACTCTAATAATGTGTAAAAGGTTTTAAATTGTGAGCTAAGAGGTGTTTAAGTTTGCCTAAAAGCCAGGCGACATCAAATTACCGGAGTTTGTTAGGGGAGTCTGGCTAAACGCGACTGGACAGAGCAATAAACCAGGGGTGAAAAACTGAGCACTTTCTTATCGATAAAATAAAATAAAGACTGTCTAAAATGTTACCATCTCTTTCCGCAGAAGAGCCAGAGCAGCGTCGAGGTTGGCCGGCTTGTTTGCCAGGAGGTTGTCGGCGTTGTTCCTGCCTCTGCTCAGGTCGTCCTGGATCATGGTTTTCTTTACGTACATCCTCTCCATTTCTCTCCAGGAGCCGCCGCTGGAGTTCAGCAAGCCGCTCAGGCTCTTCGGCAGCGGGGGAAGACCCTCGATACAGGCCATTCCTCCCGCCGTACCGTTCGCTGACTTACCATTCATCGCCCTGTGTGCTGCTAAGCGGAATAATGTTAGTATTTACACTGATATCGACTGTTTAGTCCTGAGAGAGTACACAACCGTGTCCCGTACCAAACACAACGCGCAACAGCCGTGCTTTTCTCTGCCGAGGCGGTCAGCGACGCTACGTCAATTAAGCCGGAATGAGGTGGTGTGATTTCCGGTACGATAATCAAAATCAAAGCATGATTGATAAACATGGCACATGACGTGGTAAATGTTCAAGGTTCACTAAGTGTTAAATGAGATTATTATATGCACATCACGTGGGTGTGAAGCTATTAGATAACAGAATCAATGAATAAATGTACTTTATTAAATAATTAATTGCTTTGGGGTGCTTCTCACCTGTCAGCCTGCTGCATGATGTGCTGTACAGCAAATATTAATTTATCCTAAATTACTTTTTAACTATAATAAAACAAAATGCATGCTATTTCTAGAAAACTGACTAACAGTTCCACTGAAGTCAATATTATTACTCTTAACAGGACAGCAATTGAAAGAGTAGCCCCTTATAAATATCTTGGTTTCTGGCTGAAAAATCTGGGAGGTCGACCTTGAGTTGAGATGTTTTGTTAAAAAAAGGATATGAGACCTGATAAACTTTTTATTTTTACCTATTATAATTAATTTGGTGTTTTATAAGTACATGTGGGATGTGCAACTGAGTGCATAACACTGTAAATAATATAAGTAACCAACTAACGAACTCTGCTGGTTGTAGTAGTTGTTGCACTTTGCTGTGATATTAACTCTAGATTGGTAGGAAGGCCATATACCATTTTGTTTAACGGCACTTACCGGATTATTCTGGCACTCATATATTTCAACATTGTACAGGGCCAGAGAGACAGTATTTTACAGGCTATCATGTGGAAACAAGATTCATAACAGTACAGTCTGTTCCCCACAATATGAATCTTATGAACCTAACCTGGTAAAACAGTTTTATTTTGAAGTTTACCTTCTGGTCTTGTTATGGTTGATTGTTGTGAACTTGACTGCTGGACTGTGGCTGAGTACTAAAATCTGCTTCCTGTCCTTTTAACACAGTGGCTGCTGGGCGTCTCCCTGCTAACACTTTACAGGCAGGAAAACTGTTTCTTTTCTTCTTTTTTTTTTTTTTTAAATTTCCAGCATTCAGGTTTATTCATATAATATTAAAGAAATACGATATATATTAGGTGCATATCGACTGTTTTTATTTTTGGTGTCCAAGATATTGATTAATAGATACAGCCTACACCTTGTCTTAAGTAAAAATAATTTATTATTTGAAGAAACGTGACACATAAAATTCTAAGTAAAATAAATAAATAAAAAAATAGAATATTGTGTTAATGGAAAATAGTCTGTTTTCTATTAACCTGAAATATAATACAAATGTCATCAACACAAAGGCAAAAAGTTCTATATATTTAAGTTTGCTGATGAAGTGAGTGAATTTATCATCTTTTCAGTATATTAATATTTGTTGTCTGATACTTGTACTACAATGTTCTGTCTTTGTTACTGGATTATAAGTTCTCATCTTAAATTATCACCTGCTCAAATGCACAGTCAATAACCTACATGTCTGCCAAGTGCTAAATGTCTGCTTGTGTTATTTTGAGTCCCTACAATAAAACAAAATGACAGATTTCCCCTGATGATGGCAGAGTGTAGACAGAGGGTTTGAGAGGTCATGGCAGGAGTGTGTGTGTGTGTGTGTGTGTGTGTGTGTGGTGCGTGTGGTGCGTCTGTGGGACAATAGTGTGACTACAAAGGACAGATGGTGGGCTTCACTTCCCGCCCCCCAGCCCGCAGTGCCGTCACAACAATAACATAACAATAACATAGAAACCAGCACACTAAAGCATCACACACACACGCTCCTCAACAAGAGAGACGCATGTGTTGTACCACACACACACACACACACACCACACACCACACACAGAAAGTCGGGCAGATGAATGGAGCCTGCAGCGTGCTATTCCTAATCACTCTGCTGAAATAAATTACATCAACTGACTTTCCTCTTACAGTTGAGACATAAAATTTGATCATTTTTGTCATGTGCTCGTTATACTCAACACTAAAAGTGAAATAGACCCTGCAACAGCCATGTGGGGTCTCAAACATCAAAAAAGACACTTTGCCTTGTTATTTAAAGGTGCTATATACATTTTACCAGTTCTTTTGTTAATAAGGAAATAATCATATGATGATATATTGCCTTCATAAAAAAATTATTGCTTGAAAAAGATAACACAGAAAGACTTCAGAACAATGTCAAAAATTTTAAATAGTTTCTTGAGCTGTAAGATATTATGGATCCTTTAAAGGATTAGTTCAACATGTGGGGAAAGTTGCATAATCGTTTTTACAGAGAATTTGATGAGCAGATTAATGACAATCTCATGTCTGTGGTTTATACATTTCAGCAAACACAATGGTAATGGTGTCTTTTCACTCTTACATAAATATTTCAAAAATCAGTGATGCTATTTATGGAGCCCTGAAACTGACAAAATGTAGACTAGTAAAAGGTTATCAGATAAGACTAAATGTAACTGAATGCATCAATAGTTAGTTAAATGATTAAAATGGAGTGTAAAAAGAAATATAAAGTGTTATACACTTCCTTTAACCTCTAATCAGTTAGGGGAAAAACAATCAAAAGCTAGCTAATGCTAGTTTGAAACAAATGCTAACAGGGCTAGCTAACTCTTGCTCTTGTTCAGTTTGTTGGATATTATGAAAAAAGATATTAAATCACACATATCTGCAAAAGACAAGACAGGCACTTGAAGACTTAGATAATGTTATGAAGATTATTACCAAGTAGTGTTAGCTAGTTAGCCTATTAGCGAAAGTGCTTTAGCTACTGTTACAGTTATCATAGGTTAAAATTTATATTTAAATTCAATACTTAATGAATTAACCACTGAATGCTGAGTGTTGATTTAACATTTAAAGCTTCTGCATTTATAGCTAAATAGTGTTCTGAACCAACAAGGTTACCTTTTTATGTCTCAAACTGTTACTTGCTCTTGACTTATCGCCATGCTATCAGTCAACACGGTATCATATGTTATATTTGCCCTTGAAAAGCATCACATCTCTTCTGCACAGCCTAATCCTGTGCTTAAAACAATTAGCCATCAGCTGACAATCCACAGATGCACAGTTTAAAGAGCCTGACCAAGGACAATCTGTTTTGTCCGAGGGTTTTATAAGCAGAAAGACCCCTCTATAAGCTTTCATCACCACCACCACAATCACCATCACTGTCCCCTGAGATCAAAGGATTAGGCATATGATGGCACCCCCTGGGGATGCATGTAACCGTAGCAGGCTCGTGTTAATCTGCCTTGATAAAAAGCACAAAGAGTTTGCATCACTTAGTGTATAAATCGGCTAATAGTCTAAAGATATCCGCTTATGTCTCTGCTGGAAAGCACTGTCTCGCTAAAGGCCAAAAAATTACAGTAGAAGGCAAAGACCGTCTTCCATCACACACTTTGATCACTTCTCTTTTATTGTGTCTGTCTCTATATTATTTTACTATTTTCTTTTTTTTCTCCAAATTTCCCGCTTGTCTTTTTTATGTTGTTTTATGCCTTATCTTGAGAACTTTAAATATCAAATGTGTTTAAAAGATGCAATTAAAAAGTGCTAAAATGATAAACCAATCAAGAGATACTTTATTGACAACAATTTTGATTCTAGATTAATCATTTAAGTAATTTATCAAACAAAAATTGCCAATCCTATATGAGGATTTGTGTTTTTTTGCTTAGTATCTTTGTAAATTGAATATCTTTGGATGTTTGGATGTCAAACAAAACACAATTTACTGAATGTGACAACAATCAGTCATTCAGTGGCCTACATCAGTGTTGTATGTTTTATCTAAATTGCTATATTTATAAGAAAGAGGAAAAAACATGTAATGCCATTGAAAATTGGCATATTAAGTATTCTCTCTTGATAGCCACACTCACAATATAAATACATGTTAACAATAACATGGATTTATATACTATGGTAGTGTGGTGACTGACACTTTTAACATCACACAAATTAAAGTATATATTAAACAAAACTAAGAGTTAATACCGTGCTAATGGCTCTGTGAGTCTGTACAGATATAATGAGACTGAGATTCATTGGTCATAAACCAGTGTTGGGCAACTTAAAATTCAGAACTGATGATGTATAGGGGATCAAAGTTTTTACACTTCATCCTTTGGGGACCATGAATGTCTGTATCAAATTTCATATCAAACCATCCAAAAAATGTTGAGATATCACAATAAAAACCAAAAATGTCAACCTTATGATGGCACTACAGGAAAAGTCCAGAGACCACAGTCAATAGATTTGATCATCTGGGGAACATGGATGTTCAATATTTCATGGCTGAATGAGTGAAAACTTTCACCTGCTGGTGGGGTAGATAAAAAGTTAGACAATCAAATTCATTTGAATTGATCCCCAAGGAAAGTTGAATATCTCAAATATCATGGCAATCCATCCAATAGTTGATGAGATAATTCACTCTGGACCACAAATGTCAAAATGGAATGGAAAATGGAAATCGACTTGATAGCTGTCAAGATATTTCAGTCTGGACCAAAGTGGTGGACCAACCTACTGAAGGCCGCTAGGATGGCTAGAAACATATTTGAAGTAGAAAAGGCAACATTTTCTGAAGAAAATTAACATGCTGGCTGCTGTTGTTGATGATGTCAATTGGTTGGTGTTTGCTGAAGTGTAAGCACTGAAATGAGTTGAAGTTCTTTTGTTGTTATTCAAAGGTGAAGATCTGAGACCAGAAAGGGTTTGAAGTGCAAGTCCAGTACTGAAAGGAGCTGAAATGTCAGTCGAAGAGAAAGAAATGAATGCAGTTGAAAAGTCAGTTGGCATATAAGTGGTGAAAGTAGCTGAATATGACTACTATATATATTAAAACATATTTTAATGATCTTAGCAGACAAAGAACTGGAACCTCTACCAGACAGTTTGCTTTCAGTCTCATTTAGCTGCTGCAACAACCAACAGAACAACAGTGCATTGAACTTGGAGCTTTTCTGGGACACATCACTGTCAGAGAGAGACAATAGGTCCTGAAAGGAAGGAGGGAGGGTGTGCATATGTGTGTGTTTGGAGGAGGTCAGCTTCCTAAAACGTGCAGCAGGTCAGGGAAGAGGAATAGTTACTAAGAACAGCTGCTGTAAATGGCATGAGTTTCCTTCTGCTCAGGGGCCTCGGAAGGGGATGAGGATGACGAATTCCTGAGTCAAACATAGGACAGGAATTACACTGAGGTATGTAACTGTAAGGTAACTGTAAGACTGAAAATCAATGTGGGTATGTGGAAGCCATTTCTACATTAAAAATACAATAAAAACACATCGATGGTGCTTTCAGGTCCCATGCTGACAGTTTAAGGACCTACATTTACCTTACATTTCCCCTTTTCTGGAGCCAGTATGTGAGTACAACAGTTTCTTCTCTGCGACAGGAAACAACAAGTAATTCCTGAGAGACTTCAAGTGTACCTCATTTCTGAGCTATTTCCGAGTGTATAACCTTCAACTTCAAAACAGTTTTCACACACCATTTAGTCTTATAAACAGGTGTATAAAGTCATAAACTCTTGACTGAGAGAGAAGATCTCGCACTGGCAGTCACTTGTACTCACTTTTTTTTGCCAACTTTTGGGTTGCATCAGGTGAAAATGAACTTCACCTGATGGGTCATTTTAAACAAATTTTACCTGATTTGTGAAGAAGTAGGAAATATGACTTCTAGTGCGTCTTGTAAACTGTTACTCCCGAAGTCAGAAATACGACTCATTCAAGCAATCAATAACAAAATAACAGAACTGAACCTGTAGGAAATGTTTCTTTTCTTTTACTTTAACCATCAAATTTCATTACCTAAAGCATCAGAGAAAATCCATGCTTTCTTTCCCTGATCTATTTTTCACTTCAAAGGGTGATGCGTGTGCAGCTATATGGTTATCAAAGATGTGTGTGACAGCAGCAGCAGCAGCAGCAGCAGACTTCAGTCATTAAAATGAAATGTGTGTATGCTGATATGCTTTATCACTGCCTCTGGCTTTGCTCCAACCTATCCTGCAGCGACGGGAGGGCGTAGTCCTGATCGGCAGCTGGCTTTGCGTTGTATGACCTCTGCCCTCACCCTCGTCGCCCTCCTTCTGCTCCCCCACCAGCTCTGTCACTATCCTACTATCGGTCGGCTTTCCCTTCCCTGTCTGCAGTACGTCTCCATTCACTATTAACAGTTGGAACTTTTAGGTCCCTCACAGTGGTCTCGTTTTTTACCTTGTGATGAGAGCAGGTGGTTAAAGCTGCTTGAAGTAACAAACCACCACATTGATTAATGAATACTGCTTTTCATATTAAAAGCCCCCAAGAAATACTGATTCTTACTGATACTGATAATTTGTGTGGAAGTTCTCTTTTGGACTTTATGTTATTACTGGTTATTATTCTCCTCCTGCATTCATTATTTGACAGTTTATCTTTGATGATATGACTTGTCTATTTATAATTTTTTAATTACCTGCACTATTTGTTATTGGATGTTTAGCTTCTTTATTTGTTGTGGTCATTTATTATTTCAGTAGTTTGAGTTTCTCTCATTAGATGATGATTAATTGTTAGATACTGGCATGAATTACACTCCAAACAAAAAAATCCAGGGAAATACAACAGTACATCTGTTTATTTGGTAATAAAACCTAAACATATTTAGCAATTTCCTTCAGAAAAAAAACACATACAAATGGAACATTCACATACAAAGTTCTTTTAGCAGTAAAATCAACATTTCACCCCTTCCACCTCCAGACGTCAATAAAAGCATCCTCCATTTTTGTCTTCTGTAGATCTGATTGATGAAGTTCATTAGTAGTACCAGCATATTTACTGAATTACTTAGCTTTAAGACCAATCAGATACTCCTGCACTGCCTGACCCTGTATTTGGGTGCAGTGTAAATGTGAAGACGTGCAGAAATAAATAGCTGGCAAGCCTGAAACCTGACTCCCGCAGATCAGCAGAGGTCAGCCAGTGTCTCCTGCTGTCTGAAGGACGGTAAATGCAGATCTGAAGCGGAGGATACATCTGACTGCAGGAACTGCACAACCCATCCGCCCCCCAGCGGAGGCTAAAGTAACTTTTCAACACACATAACACAGCAGCTTCTAAATTTAAACCACAATTGGTGGCAAAACAGTTGAGGAGGTTTTGAACAGAACTGATCTGTTATCTTACATTATCAGTAAAGCCTGGCTGTTCCCTGGTATACTAAGGCACAAACAGGCAAACAGGCACCAGTGACAAAAGAGTCTTCATTATTACAAGAGGACAACCTCGATGAAAACAAATCAATCTGGCAGTAAAACTTTTCTTTTCAAACCCACAGTGATTGAAAAATTTAAGCGAGAGACTAAAAAGGAGATTTAGTGCAAAGTCAGATCAAAATACTAAAACTCACAGCAAACTCCCTGAAACTTGTCCTGACCTTTTGGAAATGATTTTTTATTGCAACATCCCTTTTATCAACTGTCCTCGCAATCTGCTCCTCCTCATTCAGGAGAGGCAGGAATCAAGATGCTCGTTGATCTTTGACTCCTGCACCTTTGCTTGGCACACAGGACAGCTGACCATCATCACCACAGAGGAGGATGAGGATGAGGAGGAGGAGGAGGAGGTAACACTGTGGAGGGAGGAGGTGGAGGTGGCAGCAGCAGCAGTGGCAGTTCTTTGCTGCATTGCAGGTGATTTTGTCTTAACTGACTCCCTTGAGGCCACTGAATCGCTGCCTAATGTCTTCTGGAAGAAGTCGAAGATGCTGGCTGAGCTGTTGCGCTCGTCCCACGGCCTCTTCCTCGATGCTTGACCCCCACCGGCAGCTCCTGGTGTACTGTCACTGTTAGAATCATGGAAATACTTGGACTGTGTTGGTTTAGCAGGGCTGCCTTTGGTTGGAATGACAGATGGATGTTTGGAATGGTTGGATTTGCTAGGACTAGGCTTGGATGTGCTGGGAGAGGAAGACTGTTTAGGGAAGAAGGAAGAGGTAGAGGTAGCACCCATAGTAGTCTTTGGTGATGTCAGTGAATCTCTTTTAGTCTCTGTGGTTGAGATGGAGGATTGACTCATGGACTTCCTGAGGCCTGCACTGCTGAAAAGGTCATCAATGGACTTCTGTTTGGTTTTATCTGTTCCTTGGCTGCTACCTCTACTGCTGCTGCCACCGTGGGGTTTTGGGATTTTCACCGGTGAGCCGTTGATGTTGACAAACACCTTCGTGTTACTGACAGACCTCTTTATGGGTGGCTTCTGCCCCATGGAGGCTGCTGGTCTGATGGAGGGAAAGGTGCTGGAGATCCCTTTAGTTGGGTTGTCAGAGCGAACAGGAGAACTGAGACTTTTAGCTGGGGATGAAGGGGTGAAGAGTTTTGTGGGAGAGGAGATGGAGCTGGATGAGGATGTTTTCACAGCAGGCACTGGAGGTTTGTTGGATGTAGAGGACTTTCCTCCTAGTAGGAAGCCTTTGCCACTAAATGGGATAATGTTTCTTATATCCTGTAATCCAGAGCCTGTGAGAGGAAAAGGTAGAAATTAGATTTTCTTTGAGATGTCTGTGCAGAAAAATGACTGTAACAGGCTGTGAAAGGATTTTCCTCAACAGTCTTTAAAGCATGAAGTGAAACTTCATTCAATCTACTTTAAGTTATAATCCTTAAAATGTTCATGAAATCAAATCCCACTTTTGTTAGTATTTACACTCAACATTTTTTCTCCAATAGCCATTCAATGTGTTTATATTTAGTGATTCAGATTCACTTGAGATCTTTATTGTCCCACAAGAGGAAATTATTTTAGCATCAAAAACATAAACACATGATAAGACAAATGAGGACATAAAAGTTCTGGTACTATACACACAATACAGAATATAATACAGTAATCAACTCCCTGTTGTTTTCATTGTTAGTGGCAGGGTCAGCCACTCCCAAACGGGATTCAAATTACCATCACCTGCACGAGGGATTCAGAGGAAATGATACACGCTTGTAATCCAGCCTTACTATTTTAATTTTGTCTCACTGTTTACTGTTCATTCTGCAGCAGAATCAGAGCTGTATTAAGTCGCCGCTAATGCGAACATTTCCTTCTGCTGCTAGTTTACATTAAAAGCAGCCAACTAGCGAAACATGGGGCGGCTTTTATTGTGAAGCATTTACAGGAAACGCAATGTATTTGTCACCAAGGGAAGGAAAAAATTCCTACCAATGTGACTAGCACATTGCTGACAATATTCGGAAAACAGACAAGCTATTACAACTGAATACACAGAGGAGCTTCAGGTTATTACCTGTAGTTGTACTTGAAGGCTTTCCAGTTGCAGAGGGCTTCTTCTCTGAGGTTTTTCCATCTTTTTTTCCATCCTTCTTTCCTTTTTTTCCATATCCTTCAGGCTCCTTGACCTTGGTGTAGGTCCCACCACACGTCCTCCGGTGGTCCTCCCACCAGGGATCCAGAGAAGACGGCGCCCGATTCATGGCTCTCTTCACATAGCCAAAATAGGGTTTGCGGTTCTGACAGGGCCCATTGCATCGCCACCAGTGCTGTCGGTACACATCGACCTCGTCGTGGAAGCTGTGGTAAACCTGACAAGAGAATAGAGGGAAGATAGAAGGTTGAGAGGGTTGTTTTCTTGTTAAGATCGCTGTAAGTTGCTGTGATATTAGCTAAATGCTTAAAACTGTAACAGAAGATACACTTACAGAAATACTAGTCCCACTGCTCTTGTTGATCCGGTTCATGTGTTTGCAGAACTCGGGTCCATGACCGTCGCGGTCTCGGTTGTTCTGGGTCACAAACAGGAGCGCGTGAATCATTTCATGGAGAAGAGTCTGCAGAAACAAAGAAATGATAATCAATTTCGGAAAATCTTTCTGGGCACGTGTTTGTTTATAGTATTTTCAGATACAATCTCATATACTGATACACAGCTGGGAGATGAAGGACAAATAAATGTCTCCTGACATGCAGGAATGCTGAAACATTTCTCTGAAATTCAAAGTAAGAATAGCTATTGTGTATAAGTAGAATTTTTAATATATTTTATCTAACCTACAACTTTTCTTTACCAGTACATGTATTATGAAATGCTATGCATTTACACCTCTAATCCCACTATATTTGAACAGCTTGTATAAATTGTAAGCCTTATTATGAGCTGCTTGACCAATGTAGACAGAATCTTGATATAATCATTACTGAGCCTATTTTAAATGTTTTTGTGATCATTCACTTTGATATGTTTGTTGTACACTGTGATTTTGGCACAAGTGATTCACTCATTGTGTTTGGTGCATACTTTTGTACCTGGATAAATAGTTATAAGAGAGTACATTTGATAAAATACTCAGTACTCATATCAGTTCTGAAAAATCAAGATCAGTGTCACAATCGAGCTCACCTCCACCAAGTCTTTTCTAGGTCTGAGCTTCAGCAGAGGCTCACTGAGTCTGATCGAACACAGTCCACCTCGGCCCTCATATGAACACACACCAGCACACCTACAAGATGAGACATAAGAGACATTAGAGACAGCACATACTACAACCCTTTCTGAAATCTAGGGCTGCAACTAACAATTATTTTCCATTGTCGATTAATCTTTACAGCTCCACATGAATCCAAATGGAAAGACAATTTACAGCAGCAGTGATTTACTGGATAGTTCAGACTGTGACACATTTCACAATACTGAAGGTAGCTTCTGATTCGGGTTTCAGGTATAAGTTAAGGGCAACATCAATAATGATATTTAGCAGCTGATTCTCAAATTTTGCTCCACTTACACGTGTGAAACATCGTTTAAACCCACTTTCAGAGTTGTGAAACCTTTATTTTCCTTTTAAAAACAGAAAAACGGGTAATTTCACTGCCCCCCCCCCCCCCCCCCCCCCCCCATCAAGACCACATTAGACCACATCCAGGTCAAAAACCACTGTACTTAGACTTTTCAAATCTGGACTTAACAAAGAGACTCATTAAAACAGTTTCATATTAAGTAGTTCATATTGGTAAGGGCATTCCTGTAGACAGAATTCAGGGACATTTTAGACTAACAACAATGACAACAAAAGATATTGCAAGAAGTGACTTACAGTGTCATTCTGGGGCTCCACTTCACCTCCACTCCGCTGAGTTTCCCCCAGAAGAACATGTCGTTGAACTCCAGAAACATGGCTCTGACATCGGGGTTGGGGTCCAGCATCTCCCAGGACTCGTCCACGATGGACAGCGGCCTCTCGGGTTGCACAGTCGGCTTCCAGTAGGGAACAACATCACTGCTGCCTCCTGCTACCTCCACTTTCCGTTTCTTACTGCTTTGCCCGAAGCCGTTATCCTCAGAGCCGACTGATGAAAATATTGACTTCTCGTATTCATCGTCAAACTGCTCCTGTAGTTGAATGGCGAGCAGAAAATCCTCATCCATTACAAAAGAAGAGAAAAGGTGACGTGAGCTAACGTTACGTAGCCTTGGTTAACGTTTATGTTAGCTGCTAAAGCCAGCTAACAAACTAACTAACGTTAACTAACGTAGCTTGTACAGGACTCTAAAACCACAAGTGACATCATCACCAAAGTCAGAACACAGTCTGTCAAATAAACTAAATAAAATCTATAAAAACATTCACATCTTCATGTTGGATGATGGTGTTTGCTAGCTGTCAGTCCAAAGCTAGCGCCAACAGTTCTTATGTTAAGTTTATCACAATGCAGCAAAAGAATTTCCGTTAAGCACTTCAAAAATAAAACTACGAAAAAATAACAGCAGAAATCTGTGTTTAGAAGAGCTAAAGATTATTTAAAACAAACAAACAAACAAACAAACAAACAAACAAACAAACAAAAAAAATCAGAGGAGATATTGTTGATATCAGCTGTACATTGTGTTGTAGTTCCCCTGAGACTGCTGTTATTTTGATACTGTCATTTTGTGAGACTCTTTTGGAAAAACATGTTTCTTTATCAACAACTATACTGATGAGCATTTTATATGATTTTGGAAACAAAACGATAATAATAATAATAATAATAATAATAATAATAATAATAATAATAATAATAATAATAATACGGTGCTACAGGCTATATTTTACAAATCTTTTAATTTTATTGGCTACATTTTATATTTATAAAAGCAAATTATGGGTAAAAAGCCTAAGATCTTGGTTTTCACAAAGGTTAAACAGCACATTGATTCAATTAAACTGTCCTCTAATCCAAAGGCTGTGAAAACTATTGACACCTGTTTTCTGTTTAAAATCTTTGTATGTGCTGTAACTCCCTTTGGCTCAGTTTGTTTGTTTTTGTTTTTTAACTTTTCTTCTGCAAACTGTAAGATTGATATTTTGATCATTTTTGTGGAACTTGTAATTGTTTTTATATGTCAACAAAGGGGGAAAATCAGTGTTCAGAAGAAAACTGTGTGGTTCAGATTATCTGTTGTTCTGTTGCTTCATACTGATGCTTATTAAACCGTTGCAATATTTTGCTCCTGTTGCGACACACTTGAGCGCCTAGTTTCCGCTTTATGTGAGTAACTCACGCAAACTTGATGATACTTGCCCTGGTTCGAAATCATCGGAATGAATTCTGGGATGTGTAGTCGCTTCCCTGCAGGCTGTTGGCCAATCAAAAATGCTCTCGTGGGTTTTTCTCGTTGTAGTTTGGTGATTAAAGCAATGTAAATTAGTAATATTATTACTTATTATAATTATTTTATATACGATTCATATTTCAAGTGCTGTAAAAATTGAAAATCTCGACATAACTCCAATTAATAAACACATTTAATATAAAAATGTTTGTTGTTGGCCATCCGTTTTTCCTGCATCCCGTGACGTTTTAGGGTGTCAACTTCCTGTTTGGGTTGCAAGAGACGACTCCTTTATAAAGTCTTCCTCTGTGTATCTACATATTAACGCTAGCGTCTTATTTTCTCTAAACAAGTCAAATAAACACGACGGAAGATGTCGGAAACGGGGAACCGGCTACGCAAACTGCTCGAATCGCCCAATTTCGACCCGCAAAACCACGTCAAGCAGCTGTCACAGCAGTCTGACGGCGACAGAGACCTGCAGGAGCATCGTCAGAAAATCCAAACCTTGGCCGACGAGACGGCTCAAAACCTGAAGAAAAATGTCTACAAGAACTACAGACAGTTTATCGAGACGGCCAAAGAGATTTCCTACCTGGAGAGCGAAATGTACCAGCTGAGTCACATCCTGACGGAACAGAAGAGCATCATGGAGAGCATCACGCAGGCCTTGCTGTCCACGGACAAAGACGAGACCTCCAAGGAGATGCAGGCTGCTTTCCCCAAAGAAACAGAGGAGCTGAAGCAGAGGACGCTGACCTCACTGCTGGAGAAGGTGGAGGGGGGTAAAAACATCATGGACACCCCGGGGAGGCACTTGGTTTATAATGGGGACCTTGTTGAGTTTGATGTAGACAACATGTCCCCCATCCAGAAGGTGCACGCTTTCCTGATGAATGACTGCCTGTTGATTGCCACCTGGCTGCCAAACCGCCGGGGCACTGTGAAGTACAAATACAACGCCCTGTACGACCTGGAGAGCTTCGCCGTGGTCAACGTCAAAGACAACCCTCCCATGAAAGACATGTTCAAGATCCTCATGTTCCCAGACAGCCGCATCTTCCAGGCAGAGAACAGCAAAATCAAGAAGGAGTGGCTGGAGATCTTAGACGAAACCAAGAAGAGCAAAGTCACCAAGGACACTCACAAGAAAGAGGAGGAGGTCCCCACTTCTCCCGTGAGGGCCGAGGTGTCCACCAACCCCTTCGAGATGGACGAGGACGAGCCGGAGGAAGCTGAAGAAAACGTGGATCTCAGCCTAGAGTGGATCCAGGAGCTGCCTGAGGATCTGGACGTGTGCATCGCTCAGAGAGACTTTGAGGGCGCGGTGGACCTGCTGGACAAGCTCAACGAGTATCTCAAAGACCAGCCGGTCACCCAGAGGGTCAAAGAGCTGAGGTCCAAGGTGGATGAGCGTGTGAGGCAGCTGACGGAGGTCCTGGTGTTCGAGTTGTCTCCAGATCGGTCGCTCCGCGGTGGACCGAAAGCAACCAGGCGAGCCGTGTCCCAGCTGATCAGACTAGGTCCTTTTTTTTCTCTTTATGATGAATTGCCAAATTTAATGAAATTGTGGAATTTGATAATATGGTTTGGTGGAGAAAATAATTACAGCAAAGTTAGATTTGATACATTTCTCTATGATGTTTGTGCAGAAATTGATATTAATACAAATATTTGCAGTGACATCAGACTCAGCACACAGTTTCAGTATTAGACCATATTAGCTGACGTACATGAAAACTTCACAGCATGACGATGAGATAAAAAAAGTAACCAAGATGAAAAGATACATCATAACAGCTTGAAAAGGTCAATTTAGTGCGTAACTACTGTGCAAAATCTGCACTGTCTCTCTATATTAGATCATATATTTGCACTAAAGTTGAATTGTTTTACTGTCTGTGTTTCAGGCCAGAGCACCAAGGCCTGTGAGCTGTTTCTGAAGAACCGGGCCGCTGCAGTCCAGACGGCCATACGGCAGCTTCGCATAGAAGGAGCCACGCTGCTCTATATCCACAAACTCTGCAACATCTTCTTCACCAGCTTGCTGGAGACGGCTAAGGAGTTCGAGATGGACTTTGCGGGGAACACAGGCTGCTACTCCGCCTTCGTGGTCTGGTCCAGATCAGCCATGAGGATGTTTGTGGATGCCTTCAGTAAGCAGGTAGGCAGAGGATCAGACAGACAAGTCAGAGTCTGTCTACTACTTGATTTTGAAGGTCAGGAAAGATGGTTTAGCTGTGATGAATGTGATGAAACACAAGTTACACAATGAATATATAAAAAAAAGAGACAAAGCTTTCAATATTCATTCATCATCATTGTAAAAGTCGAGGTGAAATTCTCTCATATGGCAGCCCAAGGGTGCCAACATGTATTTACTTTTGTGAAATTGCAAACATATCCTAATAAAGTGAGTTTTTATCTTCATCAGGTGTTTGACAGTAAGGAGAGCCTGTCGACAGCAGCAGAGTGTGTGAAAGTGGCTAAAGAGCACTGCCAGCAGCTGACTGAGATCGGCCTGGACCTGACCTTCACCCTGCAGTCCCTGCTGGTCAAAGACATCAAGGCAGGACTGCTGAGCTACAAGGACATTATCATCGAAGCCACCAAGCACCGAAACTCTGAGGAGATGTGGAGGAGGATGAACCTCATGACGCCCGAGGCTCTGACTAAACTCAAGGTTTGTTTATCTGCCCTTTGCCTTCTTTTATTCTGTCTCTGAAGGTTTCTCTTGCTGATTGAATGTAAGTCTAACAGCGTTTCCAGCGAGGTGAATGTGTTACCTTCAATTTTCTGTTTTAGTTTATGTATGTAGTGGTTTCCATGTGCACAGGAGTTTTTCTACAAATGAACTAGCAGACATTGGGTTTTGTTTAAGCTTTCATTAATAAGCTACATGACACAATACGTTAAAACAGGGTATTTTTGTTTCTCTCTGCAGGACGAGATGCGCAGCTGTGGCATGGGCAGCTTTGAGCAGTACACCGGCGACGACTGCTGGGTGAACCTGAGCTACACCATCGTGGCTTTCACCAAGCAGATGATGAGCTTCTTGGAGGAAGGCCTGAAGCTCTACTTCCCCGAGCTGCACATGGTGCTGCTGGAGAGCCTGAGGGAGATCATCCTGGTGGCCGTGCAGCACGTGGACTACAGTCTTCGCTGCGAACAGGACCCCGAGAAGAAATCCTTCATCATGCAGAACGCCACCTTCCTCCACGACACCGTGCTGCCCGTGGTGGAGCGGAGGTTTGAGGAGGGCGTTGGGAAGCCGGCCAAACAGCTACAGGACCTGAGGAAAAGCACCAGGCCGGTCCGAATCAACCCAGAGAGCACCACGTCTGTGGTCTGAGACTGATGGGAACTACTTTAAGTCATGCGAGACTGCAAAACGGCCAAACACAAACGTAAACATTGTTTTGCTGGCTTTTGTGGCAATCTCAACCCCCATTTTAGGAAGAACTGCCAGATATCAGTTGTTTTGAGATTGCAAAACAGGAAATGACACTATGCACGATGGAGTAGAGATGCACTTCATAAATAAACATCATCAGTGGTCTAATATTATTAGTTGTCTGCCTCAGTTTGCTGATTGTGGATTCAGGTCACATATTATAACTGAGAGCAGCAGAATAAGATACCTTAAGACAGGTATATATTAAAAGCACCTGAATTTGTGGGTGAAAAATTAGTATTGCTTTCAAAAATCCATATTACTGCATCAAATATGTATTTTTGAACAATGAACTCCCACATTGGCTATTTAGTCACATTGAACTGTGTTTTTTCATGTCAGGGTGTAGTGATCGCCAAGAAGTGCACTGTTCCTCAAATCTGTGTAAGACGTGTGATGAATCCACGTTCCTTCAGGACACATTTCAAACTGGACAAACAGCCTATAAATGTATGTGAAGATTCTAACCAGACTAGTAATATTATGTACAGATTTGCGCACGTTTGACCTTGTTTTCTCTGAAATATCATGACACACTTGATTAGACGTTGGCCAAAATCTGATCTTATTGGAAAATGTTTGTATTCTCTATGAAAAGCTGATCTTTATGCTGTTTGGAAGTAATCTACTATGATGTTTGATTCAGACTCACTCAGTTCTTATTGTCAGGCCACAGGACCGTTATTGTACACTAAAGATTAGCTAGAGGGACTGATTTAAAAGGGATGACTGAAAAGCTAATGCACTGTCAAATGTTTGTGTTTTAACACATGAAAATGAATAAAGATCATCTTGCACAAGCACAGTCTTTGTTTCTTTATTTGTTGAAAGGTGTAACTGTGGAGCAGATTTCCCCACATGATTCTTATGTCCCAAAGTCTGTGTTGCTACTGTGTAAAAGAATGTGTTTGAAAGAGTAAAATTTCCAAAATAAAAGTTCAGCAGTTCCCAAACTTGTTAGTCACATCCTCCTTTGGAAGAAGAAAACGTTTTACATCCGTTTTTGATGCATATGATGACAGCATTTTTATTAACCTGTAAGTTGAGACTACAGGTAACTTTAGGAGCAAAGTATTTAATTACTGAAAAAAAGTATTAAAGATGAGCTGCATGTTTATTTTCAGGCATCAATTATTTCATAATTTATGTTGTTTATGGAGTGAAAATACAAGTTAAACATTGTCCAAACTACCAAAATGAATGATTAGGTGTGAAAAATGTGATGCTTCCTCACTATCACTATCACTATCACTCGCATCACCGATTTTTCTTCTCTTCCCTTTTAAAATAAATCTTTCTGACCTGCATCAGAACACTTTATTATCATCCCCTAATGAATCAGATTCATTGACCTTTTTCACAGCTGACACACTGACGCACAGGTGCAACTAATTAAATGAACTAATTACATTAACGATGGCTCCCTTCCAGCAATCACTGTAATTAAACACAGCAATTAATGATTATTTGTAGTGAATAGTTATTAGTTACACCTGTGTGACAAGTCAAAATGTTTGCTTTGATTCCTCATTTTTCATGTGCACCTAACAGCTCTGCAACCCCCACAGTAATAGTGAAGAAAGCATACGGCAAGAGACGCTAAATGTCTGTTCTGATGATTAAAAAAAATCCAGTTTGCAGAGGACTTGATGAGTGTAATTTGTCAGACTGATCCTGGGTGAGTTAGTGGATAAACGCAACACTGCTTAATTGATACACTTAGGTCAAAAAAGAAAAAAAGTAGGCTATCAAATTGAAATGATTTTCTTAAAAAATCAAACTAAAATCATCTTCAAACCCTTTTATGGATACAGAGAAGGACTGAAGCATCTGCTGCACCTCCACAACAGTACAGCACATGGTGAAAAAAACATGTTTCCACCTGAAAAAAAATGAAATCCTGCAGTCCAGACACCAAATCAATAGTTCACTTCTTGATCCTAGTTTTATGGCAACGTTGCCCTCTTGTGGCGGCTGAATCTGAAACTATGGAATAAAAAGCTGCTCAGTATGCAGATGTTAAGGTTTTACTATTAAAGCAAATGAAACTATTAATAAATCTAGTAGATCCTGTGTATACAATTCATTTTGGTCAATTCTAGTTTTATAATTGCTTTTCATTATTTCTAGTGGTGTGTCATTTCCTGGAAAACATTCATAAAATGTTGTTATTTATCTTCCATAAAGTGTGAAGAAAAACATCCTTTTTCTGAAGGGAACAGCATGATCAAATGTCTAAATTCAATCCAGTCTGCCCTGCAGTTGTTCCTGCAGCAAAACCCAGTTTAAAACCAGTTTGGATTGTATGATTGTGACATGAAAACAGTTGCTCCTCTCTTTGTGTAAACTATTTCCCAGCAGCGCCGGGCCTGACGTGCCACGATGGCAGACGCTGATATTTTTAGACGCTCTTCATGATTCAACACATGATTGTTCTCTCTGCTTCACAGCTCATCTCGTTATAATCACTGATGTGATCGAGGACAGGAGGAAAGCCTTTGGGTGAAGTTATCAGCTTAACCTCAGAGTAGAAGGATCAGGCTGGTGGGATTATTGGAGAGGAATTCATTCAGGAAGCACAGTAAAGATTTCACGTGATGAATAGATGGTAGTTTTAGTTCTGCATCAGCAAATGTTGGGAGTCTGGTAAAGGTGATGTCCTTAGATACTTCGTCTCTGAGATTCTTCGTTCACAACAGAACAAAAACAAGTGAAGTGTTATAATATTTCTTAAAAACAAATTTCTACCCTCATCTTCATGTTCATACAGCTTCACACAGTTGGGGCCTGCATGGAGAGGAGATATCTATTATTTTAGCAAAAAATGGCACATGTGCACTCTTCAATTAATGGTTTTATGAATGTGAAACTCATTACTGACATTTATTTAACAAGGAAGAGAAATATCATCCTTTTTAATGTCTTTAATCATCTCATTTTACTTTTTGTTATAAAATTTCCAACCCTTTTTACTGCATCCTTTAAACATACACAGTGTGTAGGTGCAGCAGCATGATATAGTGCAATCACATACATATTTAATATCAACATATATACAGTATGTGTCACCACACTGAACAGTGTGTCCTGCCAAATTTTTCCAGCCCCATTCCTAACATCATCATCATCACCATCACTGCCGCTCTATAAGCTCAAAATAAAATAAAAACCGTATAGAAGATACAGAGAAAGTTGGAAATTACATATAAATAGATGAATATATAAATAAAAGTCACTGTTAACCCATTTCCTCCCATTTCCTTATAGAGATTCATACATACAGAGCAGCTAAATTGAGAAAAGAAAAGTAGAGCAGGGTAGAACATCCACTTACATATAGAGTAGCATAGTGAGATAGGATGAAAGCCACAAAAGCTATTTTTAACATGAATGTGGAGCTTGAATGTCTGATGTGAGGGCAGTGTTTCTACATGAAGTTTATCATTCCACAGTCAGGTTGTTAGGTATGAATAATACAGTTTTCAAGTTCAGAAAAGACTCTGGAGTCACTGAAGACGATCCATCGATGATGTGAGAGTGAGTGTGATTTACTTATATACTATAGAGTGCGATTTAAAGGATGCATTAATTTCTATTACTTCTATTTATTTTTCAGATATTAAATAATATGAAACTACTACTCCTGGGTATCACTGCTGACAATTTTACCCAGCAGAGTCAGCCAGTTTGCTATCTCACTTGGACTAGTGGCTGCACTTTTGATGTGAAATGGAAGAAGAACAGAACATATCACACCAATTTTCTTCAAGAGTAAGTAAGTAACTCTTCTTTTATAGGCATTTAGAAGAAGATAATTCTGTTGGGCATCTGCAGAACTTAAAGCAACCCACAAAGATGCACTTTCAATGTCATTTCTGCAATCGTCAAAGTGACGATTCAACACGAGCTTTCATCTCTAGCTATGACACTATGCTGCCTTACAGTCATTTTCAGTCCTATCATTAAATATTTTATGAGACAATAATGGAAACTTCTAAAAGAGGTTAGGACAGATAATGAATGTAAAAATCCACATGTGAGTATGTGGTACGTTTGCATGTGTATCCATCAGCATTTGCATCTGTGCTTCAAGTGTGTATGTGTTCATACTCATTACACCAAAGAGCTGATATCAGTTGCAGGTAATGGGATGCTAACAGGGCCTATAAATGGAAAGCTGTCCCAGTGGGTGGGATTAATGCTGCTCCCTCAGGGGCTTCAGTCACGGCTGCTGTCTGGTCAATTAAATGTTAAGCCAACACAGAGGACTAATGTCAAACAACATAAAGGTTACTGGATCGAACTGACTTCAATTGGTCCCTGTTCCTTAAGAGGAATCCGTCCTTTAGGATCCTCAACATCTGAAACTTTATCACATTTTTATATGGTGTCGTCTAATTTTGCCACTGTGATCACGTCCCATCTGTCTCAGACTGACAGGCAGAACAAATGCACAGTATGAGGAGGTCATAATGAAGGATCATCATTACCAACATTATCACCACCATTACTGTTGACATCATGATTGACAGTCCTGGCCTTTCTGTTCTCTGTAGCTACAGTCAGGAGGGCTGATGGTAAAAGAGTTTTGCTCTCACATTTAAGAAATTAACAGTTTTCTTCCTTTTTATTTTATTGCTGAACAGCTGGCCAGAAAGTTAGTTAATGATTGTAAGTCTGTAAGATTAGTAAGCAGCCTGATTTAACTGATGGCCTTTATAAAGTCCAAGATATTGCAATTATTCTATTAAAGTAATTAATTATTTTATTTTTAAGTGGTTAATAGTACATAAATGTGCTAAAATAGTGTACTTTAGTACATTTTTGAGATTGTAGGCCTACTTCACTTGAGTATTTCCATTTTATGTTATGTTATACTTCTTCATGTCAGAGTGAAATATTGCATTTTCTATTTCACTACATTTATTACACTACACTATAGTGTAAGTCCAACCTTACATACTGTACAATACACATGACCAGCTTTCCCATAAAATGTGATACATTGATATAGGCCTATGTCAATTAAAATTACACAATACATATAGGCTAAATATAGTATCAAGTTGTTCAAATGAGCTCTTCCTCGACCAGCTTACACATTAAAATGCTGCTTACATGTTAGTGCATCAATATTGTATTAACAATTATACAGCAGTAGTTTTTAGGAAAAATGGTGAAAAAACCTCATATAATAATATATCATTTGACACACAAAGCTACATAGGCTACTGTAAACTCAGTATTTTATATCAGATAAAAAATTGTCAAGAGTGTAATTTATTGAGATTTTTTGCAAATTAACAGTATGAATCCAAATATAATGACTAGGTATTTACCATCTACACAAACTTAACACTTTTTTCTGTTTGTTTTTTGCACCACCCTCTCTGTAAAAATGAACTGTTAAATACCTGCAAATGACTTCCAGGAAATTAGTATGAAATGAAGGGACCTGTAAAATAAAGCATTACCTACTGTTCGACTAGCTTGTATATCCAAGTTTATTTATTTATTATTTATTTATTTATTTATTTGGATCCCCGTTAACTGCTCTTTTTGGGGTCCACACAAGGAAACATCACATCATAATGGGAAACAATAGTGTAATAAAATCCAAGGCAAAAGAGAGCAAACAAACAAACAAACAAACAAACATTTATGACTCATGACAATAAAGGGGGTCCGTGGTATTTCAGAGCCTGTAGCTTAAATTAACCCGATCAATCAACTCGAACCACAAGCCCCACAATCCCCGCCCCCCTTTGCGCCTGCGCAGAGCAGCGTAGGGAGCTGTCCGTGTCAGTCGGTGCTGGAGTGTTTTCATTGAAGCTGCTTCTCTCCCCGGTGCACCGAAACCGAAGGGAGCGATGGAGGAAGAGTTAAAATGTCCCGTTTGCGGTTCTCTCTTCAAGGACCCCATCCTGCTGCCGTGCTCCCACAATGTCTGCCTGGCGTGCGCTCGGAACATCACCGTGCAGACCCCGGAGGGGGAGACCCCGGTGCAGAGCCGAGCTTCGGGAAGCTCTGACTACGACTACCTGGACATGGACAAGATGAGCCTGTACAGCGAGACGGACAGCGGATACGGCTCCTACACGCCGTGCCAACTCAAGTCTCCAAACGGGGTGCGGGTGTTTCCACCGGCCATCGCCCACCGACACTGCTCCCTCACCTGTCCGCTGTGCCACCGGAGCGTCTCCCTGGATGAGCGGGGTCTCCGGGGTTTCCCTCGGAACCGGCTGCTGGAGGCCATCGTGGCGCGGTACCAGCAGAACCGCGCCACCTCCGCCTCCTCCTCCTCATCTTCCTCCACCGCGGTGAAGTGCCAGCTGTGCGACCGCAACCCGGTGGACGCGGCGGTGATGTGCGAGCAGTGCGACGTCTTCTACTGTAACGCCTGCCAGCAGCGGTGCCACCCGTCCCGCGGTCCGCTGGCCAAGCACCGCCTGGTGCCGCCGCCGAACCAAGCGGCAGGAGGGGCGGCTGGCGGAGGAGGGAGCGGCGGCGGTCAGCAGCCGCCCGCTACCGCGCGGAAACCCGCGACCTGCGTGGATCACGAAGCGGAAAACTTCAACATGTACTGCTGCAGCTGCAAGGCTCCGGTATGCATGAAGTGTCTGGAGGAGGGAAAACACGCAAAGCACGATGTCAAACCGCTGGCTGTGATGTGGAAACAACACAAAGTGAGTGATGAAGGGATACAAACACACACACACACACACGCACGCACGCACGCACGCACACACACACACACACACACACACACATACACACACACACACACACACACACAGTCACTTAAGTACCTGTCCTGTAAAGCCATACTGATACAATAATAATTAGGCTACTACTACTACTTGTTGAATACTAATGAGCTGTATGGTTTACAGACACTATTGCATATAGTCTCTCTCTCTCTGTCTCTCTCTCTCTCTCTCTGTCTCTTACACACACACACACACACACACACACACACACAGGCAGGGATTCATAAATCCCCCCCAAAGGCTCCAATCCATTTATACACTTGCATTTTGTTGTGAGCGGAAATAAACACCCACACAGTTTACTACCTACCAACCACTGTCTTCATGTTTAAGTGTTTTTATGGCATTATATTAATGTGTATTAGTTGTTAGCTACCAGTCTACATGTTTTCAAACCAAATCCTTCACAATCTGCTTGTTGTTGAAAATTTAGCAGACTGCATTGTCAGGATTGCTTCAAGCGAATGTAAAGCGTGAGGATGCAGTAAATGTTAGTCACACAGAAGGGAAACACCTTTGCTCTCCTGTGTTGAGCTTACGGTTTGTAGGGCAAATTGTAAATTAGAGAACTCACTTGTAAAATAATTACTGTAGGGGTAAAACCCCCAGTGTAATGTGTTTGTGTGTGTGTGTGTGTGCCTGCAACTGTGAGTCATCACGTGAATAGGTCACACAGTGTTGTCCTGGCGTTTTCATATGTTACTGGCCCACATCTGTATGTGTGTGTGATGTGAATAGTGACTGAAGTGTAGGAGGAGGAGGTTGGTGGAGTTCCTCAGGCTGGATCAGGATGTAAGCTTAAGTCATTATTGCAACCCTTTTCCTGGTGTCTGGTCGCAAACTGCGCAGACAATTAACTGTGTAAATGTCTCCTTTTCTGAATGATTAATACATTAAAAGTAAGCTTTTAAAGAAAAATGGTTTGAAAAAACACGTCACAACCAAAATTTAGGATATGTATATGCATATTAAACAAGGTTGAGGTTGGCAGATTCAAATATATTCAGGTGGAAAAAAGATTGTTTGTGATTTGGGAGAAATATTTTTGTCCCTTATTACAGGGCTACAACTGATGATTATTTTCATTAGTGATTAATCTCACGAATATTTTCTTGATTAATTGATCAGTTGTTTTGTCTGAAATTAGTGAATTGCTGTGCTAATTTCTTAGAGCTCATGGTGGCATCTTCAGATGTCTTGTTTTGTCAGGTCAACAGTCCAAAATCAAAATTTAGTTTATTGTCATGTATACCTCTACTTTCTCTATTACTGATCCTACTGTAGCACTGGAAAACCTTTTACAGTCTTTTAATGTGATTACTGACAGACATGCCCCTTAAAAAAAAAAAAAAGAAACAAATACAGTCCTTGGTTCTCCCTAGAAGTCTCTAATGCCATCCACAACAGAGACAAAGCCTGGTCCAAGACTAGATCCAGTGGCACCCCTGAGGACTGGTTAACCTTCAGGCAACAAAGAAACATCTGCACCAGCACAATTAGGAAGGCTAAATCAAATTATTATCAGTCAGCACTCTCTGCCTGTGATAGTTCAACTAAATTTTGGAACACTATAGCATCTTTTAAGAATTCATCACGGTCACATCTCCCACCACAGAACAAAGAAGTATCTGGTCGTATTTCCCATAGATCATCCTACGTTGAAGCTTTTAATCACCCTTTCCTGTCCTCTGGTCTTTTATTCAATAATATGTCTGTAGATTCACCTGTAGACAATTATCATATCTGTCCAACCGAGGGAGTCCCCAATGCCTCAGCTTCCGCTGACTGCAAATTTTCTTTTAGTTTGGTAAGCAGTACAGATGTTCACAAAGCTCTGCTTAGGTTAAAAGCATGCAAAAATACTGGTGCAGATAATCTTGACCAATATCTCCTTCATCCAAGTGCCCCCTTAATCTGTCCACATTTAGCACATATTTTAACCTTTTCCAGCTTTATGGAAAAGCGCCTTAGTGGTACCCTTATACAAAAGTGGTGATGTCGGCAATCTCAACAACTGCCGTCCAATATCTACGTTTCCTTTCTAAGCAAAATACTAGAATCATTGGTCAATTTACATCTACGCACTTTTATTGATTCACTAAACTTATTACAGCCACAACAGTCTGGTTTTCGCCCGGGTCACAGCACAATAACAGATGCAGTTTCAGTCATTGATAACATTGTCTCCCCCCTGGATAAAAAACAATTTTGTGCCGCTCTCTTCTTTGACCTCTCAAAAGCATATGATACTGTCAATCATAAAATCCTACTCCACAAGCCATAGTCTATAGAGTTAGATGAAGGCATGCTTAATTGGTTCCACTCTCACCTTACAGAGAGAACTCAGACTTTTGTTGCTGATGGTGCTCAGTCAAGCCGTCTTACTATCAGAAATGGGGTGCCACAGGGGTCTATCCTTGGTCTGTTGCTCTTTACCATTATACATAAATAACATAATTTTTCCTAATCAATACTTCAATGAACATCTTTTTGCAGATGATACCATTTTATTTTCCCCAGACTCCACCCTAGCTCAGGCTTCAGTCTGCCTTCGATGCTTTCCAATTATCACTCCTTAATCACAGACTAGTTTTAAATGTAAAAAAGACCAAGTACATGGTACTCTCCACCTCCACCAGTGACTCTGACTATCATGCCATTAATACTTTAAATTGCAACCATATTACTCTTACTGAGTCATACAAATACTTAGGACTTTGTCTTGACAGCAGACTGTCATTCAACTAGGCTTTCTTGTATAGAATCAAAGGTTGTCTGTCTTCTTCTAACCATAAGACTATTGTGCAGACAACCTTCATGTCTGTCCTTGACTATGGAGATATTCTGTACTGTCATGCTGCCCCATCAACACTTCAGCAGTTAAAGCCTATATATCATCGTGCATTACGCTTTATCGCAAATGACAAATTCGTATTAATCTTTGTTCTCTGTATCATAAGGTTAGTTGGACTTCTTTACAGTCAAGAAGAAATAACTATCTCATATTATTCATCTATAAAGCTCTACTGTTGAAGCTTCTAAACTACCTCACATCTCTTATTACATGTAATTCTAGTAACTACAGTAAACAATCCAATAACTACTTAACCTTAGATATCCCTCATGTTCACACTAATGTTGGCTGAAATTATATATGCACCTTTTAAATGGAATGAACTGCAAACTGCCCTCAAACTCGAGTCTTAAATTTCTCTTGGAGATTTTAAAGCTTTATTATCTCATGTTTTTTATGACTCTTGTAACTGTTTTTATTAATTCCTTGTTAATTGTGTAGTTGTGTTGTTTCTGTTTACTGATTTTGTTCTTGTCTTATGAATGTTTCTTGTTCTCAGGTCTCTCTTGGAAAAGAGATCTTAATCTCAATGAGACTGCCTGACTAATTAAAGATTAAAAATATGTATGACACACAAAAAAAACATCAAATACTCACATTTGAGAGGCTGAAACCAACAAAACTTTCTGCATTTTTCTAAAAAAAAAAAGACTAAAATGATTATTCAATTAAAAATAATTGCTGATTAATTTTCTGTCAGTTGACAAATCATTGCAGCTCTCGAAACATGAGGGTTTAATGGAGGTTTATGATATGTCATGGAGCAAATTTTGGGCATTTTTGCCTACAAAACTTACATTAATAACTTATTCAAATGCATTTTATTCATCCAACAGTCCAAAAGCCAAATATATTTAGTTTACTATCATATATGACAAAGAAAAGCATAAAATCCTCACATGTAAGAAGCCTGAACTGATTAATTTTCTGTTGAGCGACTAATCGATTAATCAACTAATTGTTGCAGGTCGAGTATTGTTCATAATAGGATAATGTAATAGTACATTTTTCAAGAAGTGGCTGGAAAAAAACCCTGAAATATTCTGGTGTGTGGAAGATCAAAAAATGGGAATGGTTTTCTAGTTTCGACGTGTTTATATTTGCTAACTTTGTCTCAAAAGACTTAGTTAGACATTAGTTTTTATTCTGATATTTACTCTGTGTAAGTTTTGTCAGTCGTTAATTTTGTTGCAGAAGGTCTGAAAATCTGATTGTGACAATTTTTAAAAATGGCTTTCCTTATTTCTGGACAAGTAGTCTGGTTTGAAAATGTATATGGAGCACTTTGTATCTGGCTTGGAGTGCATACTGTCACGCATTATATGCATTATATGCATGACAGTAATAAAATTTTAATTCATTCATTTAACACTCAAGTGGAGAACATTTTGAGTAAAACCCAGTGATAGCATCGTGTTTTGCCGTCCAACTTCATCCCTCTGCCACTCTAACTCTACACGCCTAAAATCACCAGCCTATTTCATTAAAGGCTGATTAAAGTGATTTATGATTTAATTCATTTTTTAATAACTGTTTCATTAATTTAAAATAGGAGTCTGCTCCAGAGTTGGGGTCACTTCGAGTTCACTCTTCTCGGGTTTCAGTATGACCCAACTTTGCTGTTAATATTCAAAAGATAGCGATGAAAATAGAAGATTGTGCTTGTTTTTCTGTCTTCTTTTCTCTCACCTGTCATTTTTACTCTGGATAAACTCCTGATTTGATTGCATAAGTTGTGAAATGTGCAGGATTTTACAATATTTTAACCTTTTCACAGTCATTACCATCTTTACTATGACATTATGGTAAAAAAGGAAGCAAAAGGGTACAGGACCAGTGTCTGATTTTTGACAACCAGACTACTTTCTGTGTTTAATACAGCATTTCATAAGGCCTTCATCATCCTGATCATCACACCCACACTTCCTAAGTGCAAATTAAAAGACATTTTTGTCTATCTCCTGCTAAATGGGTCATTGGGACTAATCTCTCTGTCTCTCTGTTTTTTTGTGTGATTGGAAGCCTCCAGTCATCCATTCATCATTTAGCAGTCACACGTTTTCGTCTCTTTTGCCTTCTTTCTGGCTTTTGCTCATCATTCACCTTCTCTTCAGCCTCTCTCCCTTCACTTCTCCATCTCCATCTCTTATTTACACTGTCCCCTCCCCCTAATTTAACCCCCTTCCTCCCGCCCTTCCTCCATCATTCTTTCTCTCTATCGTCCTGTCCCATAAATGGACCGTGAAAATCCCATCAGAGTACAGGAGTGAGAGGGCGTTGATAAGTAATGAGCAGTGTATGAATAAGAGATGGCCGCCACTTAGTTAATATGGTGTCCTTCATGTTGAGGGGGATCGATGATTGGCTGTCTTCTCCTCTCTCAAGCCTGCACTTGAGTCAGGCAGCAAACATCATGTGAATCTTTGTTGCAGAGCAGAAATGGCTGTAGAGTTTTTGAAGTGTCATTCAGTGAGATCAAAACTGCAGGGCTGGATTTTGTTTTGGTGGGTAGCACTCTTTTCCTTTGTTGTCTACTCAGGTTTAGTGGGTGTTGCAGCATTCTGCTATCGTCATTCGACTTCCTATGCTTCTGCTTCTGTGCACCAGAATGATTTTTCTCAGAGTACCGGTTGCTTAAAAAGCTTTCATGACCTAACAACAGGCTGAATCATGATTTGGTTGTAGGCTGATTGATTGATTTATCAGTTTCCTGCACCACATGGTGCCCAGCCCATATGGGATTATACTACCCCACTAAACTGCTCTCCTAAAGGCGTTGTGTTGGCAAAAGTAATCGTTGCCTGGATTATACTCACATGCAATGATTTTTCGAATGAATGAAGTGCTACATTAATATATCACTCTGAAGTAGACCATGATCTTTCCCTAGCCTTAACCAAGTGCTGCCAGTGCCTAAATATAATCATAAAAGTTTAATGATGCTGTCGTTTCTACTAGCAGATAGTGTACTGTAAGATCTCTAATTCTGGACAGAACCTTTGAAGGTTCTTAAGGTTTTGAAGAACTCCAAACCATTAGGGAATTAAGACTCTACTGGGCCACTGTAGCTCAAGGGAAACTCATGGACTGATATGTGTTTGCTTAGTATTTGTTTTGTTGGTGAGTTGGCTGCCATGTCTGTAACAAACTGTCATAGACGTAAACAGTATTAAGATATCTGACTTTTGACTGCAGGCTGAACATCTGGTATGCTGTACCTCCGAATCATACTCAAGGATGGTTTGCATGATTCAGTGAAGGATGGCTGTTGTAATGTGTGTATGTGTTACCTGGGGTGGTAGACAGTGAGTAATGGTATGTCTCATGTGGATTAAACAGACCTCCAGTTGTCAATCGAATTCCTCAGGGAGTGAACATGAAGCAGCTGCATGAGTTTGTTCCTGTGTGTTTATTTGTGTCTTTTGCATGCGCGTAAATGTGTGTGTGTTGCCATATTTGATGCCGTTTTGAGGCGTATGTGTGTGTGTTTCATGCTTTACAAATCCTGTATTTGAGAATTCACTAATGTGAGATGTCAAGGAAAGACAGTTGGATCATTATTGTATTTGTTGTAAACCTAGTATATCATGGAGCAGCCTCAGGGGTGACTATTCCACTGCTACACACACTCAAATACACACTCACTCACACACACATTTGGAGGGCATAAATATGCATAAGTGAAGCGGATGAACTTTCACAGAGGAAATGCAGAGGAAGACACACTGATCCAATTTCCTCTGATCAGTCAAGCAGAAGACACACTGTCTATTTAAAGCATGCACACATACACATACAGTACCAGTCAAAAGTTTGGACACACTTTCTCATTCAAGTGAATGGGAATGCGTGTCCAAACTTTTGACTGGTACTGTATGTGTGCCCACGCATGTATTTATGTGTGTGTGTGTGTGTGTGTGTGTGTGTGTGTATGTGTGACCTAGCTCAGTCCAGTAAAGAGCAGCGAGCTCTGGCAGTGCTCTGAGTTAAATATTAAAAACCACAAATGCAAAGCTGCTGATTCTCCTTTGCTGCTGTGTGTGCTTCAGTTTTTTGCAGTGTCATCTTAAAATCATTTTAGATTTTTAATGGCTGAGAAGATCTTTAAGCTTTTGTTGTATGCAGTTAGCATGTGAAAAAATATTTACTCTTTCTTGAAACTGCATTTGGACAAGACACTAAAAGCTCTCTGCTGCCGACTGTTAGGTCTAATCATGAAGTATGCAACACATATTTAGAGGGGACCTATCGTGCTTTTTGTGATCCACTGTTATTTTTATACTGTTATGATGTTAAAATGTTCCCTGCGAGTCAAAAGCCAGGGTTTCAGCCTGAGCTGGAACGCTTCGTTTGCAAAGTTACCTCTACTCTACCTCCTTGTGATAATGTCAAGATTGTTCACAAATGCCCACAAACAGCCGTCTGTTCTGTAGTCTTTGTTGCTAAGGTTGTTGTTGCTAAGGTTGCTCTTTGGGTTTTTTGCACTGTCCACTCGCATATTTAGCTCGAACATGTACATATGTATTTGAAAAGTTTCCATTTTGAGTAAAGACTAAGAAAAATAAGTGAAATTCTACTACAAATGTTTGTTTATGTAGCCTGCTGAGGGGCAGCTTCTGGAAACTGGCCAATCAGAACGTAGTGGGCTCATCAGAAGGGGAGCCTTAAAGAGACAGTAGCCAAAACGAGCTGTTTCTGACAAAGGCTGAACTGAGGGACTGCATGAAGAGTTGGTAAGATAAATATGCATGTTATGTCGCCTTTAACAGATACACTTAGAAGCAATAGACAACATTGGCAGGTAGACAACATTTTAACAGTTCTGTTGCTAGGTAACCAACCATATCCTGAGCTGTGAGCTTGCAAATTCAAGCATATGACTGTACCAAAAAATAAATGAAAATCCATCAAAAAATGATTGACTTCTGATCCATGTTGATTTATGCTGCATTCTACAGAAGGTTTAGATATCAATACACATTAATACAAGTTTTTGCAGCCTGCTTACGTACAGCCTGCTATATGTTTGGGAAACACTGTCATTTTTAAAAGACAGGGTTGGAAAATGTTACCTTCAAACCTCAGATTTAGGTGAGTCATTTTGCATCCTTGGTAACACTTTGAGTTCATTGATCTTCCCCTCCATTAGCTGCAGTATGTACAGGTGTACAGAGACCCTTTATTGCTTTCTCGTGGGAACCACAGATTTTGGTCCCAAATACCCTTAACTCAGCGTTGAAAATGTGTTTTGATGTACCTGCCTCTGCTGTAATCGCTTTCTTTTTGGCAAGTGTACGCTTGTGCCTTTATGTTAGCAGATAAGTCCTGATCAAAATAAATCCCCTTTCCCAAGATGATAACCTATCCTCTCCATTGCCCAGGCGGCTTTTTAGAATTTTTTGCGTGGTACCTCAAAAATGGTACCATTACTGACTTTGAAATGCCATGGGATCTGTATGCAGCACCAAAATTTAATTGCTCCCTCGGTATTTTGAGCTGCTTCGAAAATCGTATCGTCTCTCCTGACTCTTCCTTGATTTTATCTTTGTGTTGTTCTGCTGCTTGTTATCAAGCTTCTGAACCTTTTTAAGTCAACTCCTGCTGCTGCTGTTGTTGTTGTTGTTGTTGTTGTTCGCTGTGTTAGATGGTGAAACAGAGCTGCTGTTGATGATGTAGTCAGTTCTCTCTTTTCCAAAATGTGTTTCAGCTTCTCATATGTCCCTCCACATGTTTTAAGTCTGTTTGCACCTGTAGAAAACATGTATTTCATGTCCTGTGAGTGCTACGGATCCTCAGTTGATTACCATCATCCTCCCTCATATTTGGAATCATTGTCCAGCCCAGACTGTAATTTGCCAGTGAGGGTGATATGTCTTCCTTACTGGTCAGTCCACAAGTTGGTGATCTAGAAAGGGTAAAAAAGGGAGTTTTTTTTTGGGTTAGATGCATCATTGCATGTGTGATAAAGACTCAGAGCTCAAGCGTTCCAACTTTTTGAACAACTCCTGTCTTCTTTCATCTGGATTTTGGCAGCTAGACAGTCGTTGGACAAAATTCAGAGAGATTTTGTTAAGAAAATCATCTGAAACTAAATCTCACTGTGACAGTTGAGCTCACAAGATTTTGTTTGGCTTTTATTTAGGCTAGTATGCTAATGTTCAAGAATATAATTTCATGCACACTCAAATTGTTTCATAACCTTTTTGTACAGTGAGATGTTAAGTAAAGCGTGTTAGTAGGATTTGTCAATGAAATATCAGCTTATGTGGGTTCAAGACAGATGTCAGTGGCTTTTATTAACAAAGATGGAGAAAAATAAGTGTTAGATTAGCACTAAATCTTAATCAAACTCAAATTTGAATGTGGTATTATCAAGTGTGTGGTAGTGAGAAGGAGAGAAAAACAGATGGTCAGTGGGTGTAAATGGCAAATGGGCTGCAATTATATAGCGCTTTTCTAGTCTACCAACCACTCAAAGTGCTCTGCAACACATGCCAACATTCACCCCTTCACACACACATTCATACACTGATGGCAGACGCTGCCATGCAAGGTGCCAACCTGCACAACAGGAGCAATATAGCGCTTTTTATCCAAAGCTTTACAGTGTTTCTAATGCTCACTCACCCATTCACACACTGATGGCGCAGCCACCGGGAGCAATTTGGAGCTTAGTATCTTACCCAAGGACACTATGACATGCTGCTGACCTACTGATTGGTGGATGACCCGCTCTACATCCTGAGCCGCAGCTATCCCTGTGTGTGTGTATGTGTCTGTGTCTGATGTTAAGATTGCAGATGATGTAGATTTATTCTGGTGTAGACTGCTATCAACACAGTCGGAGTGGCAGGATGGCTGGTTTATACCAACCTTTGTTTATTCTGGGAAACACGCACACTCCTCCTCAGCAACATCTGCAGTAAATTGTATTACATTACAGGCCTGAAGCTTATCTCTGACGGCAGAAAATCAGAACATCCTTCTGAAAATATAATTATTTTGTGTTTATAGTGGTGGTTGTTTGTCATATGATGACAAGGGCGATGTTGTTGGCCTGCTTTTTTATTTACCACGTTACTCCCTGCTGTTTATTGGCAGAAATCAGACTCACTGACTCGAGATTTGTGACACATGAGGACATATGATGAATAATGAAGTCAATTATCATGCCGAATCTTTCCACAGTAGCATGTGTCATGTTTTTGGAATATTTCTAGATATACCAAAAAAAAAAAAAATCATTTACTGGATGAATCTCGAGCATATAGAATGAAATGAGATCCCTTTCCCTCTCCAGAATTGTCAGTTCCTCTAATATTATGTCATTTAATATTGACAGTAAACATTTTGTCTTGCTTGTTTCTTGTCTGCAGGGATGCTGACAAAACATTTTGACAAGTGTGTTACTATCTGAGCTGCCAGCAGGCTGTTTTTTGTGATCTCTTATATCTCTTCATGCAGCTTTTATGTGGATAGGGAACTCTTTGAATTCACAACAATACTGAAATATTGAACATTTCCCAGATATTAAATATGTCTTGATTGTACCGTATGTATTTGATTTCTTTTTGATCATCCAGAATCTTTTGGTTAGCACAATAGTTGTAAATCATGCTTCCCCTCCCCCCTTTTTAATAAATAGCACAAATAATATTGTTATATAACAGCTGTGTAGCAGCTTTTGATCTCATTTAGACAACAGGAGGTGATAAAGAAAGGTCAGAGAGTATGAAAGCCAACTATATCACCAGATGGTCAAAAAATCATCGAGTTATACAGTAATAAACATCCCTTTCAGCTTATATCTCCCACAGATACAGTAAGGAGCAGTTTTAATGATTACAGGTACATTAGAATAACCAGGCAACTTCATGTCATGTCTTAGTAAGACTACATGACTGGAACACTGTACTGATTTTCTCAGTGTAATATATATCTTCTAATATCTAATATACCTTTTGAAATTGTATTCAGTGCCTCAGGCCACATTACAACAAGTTACTACAGTTTTATCAGCAGACATATGTGCTTTCATCTCTTGGAGATGCTGTTTCTGAGGTAATTTAGAGCGAGTGAAGAACTGTGCCAACTTGCCAGGCCTGACTAACCCCATTTCAGATGGTACTGGCCATGACAGGTCAGCCCTACTCGCCTCTTACCTTCAGGCCCAGCAACACACACACAAACACTCACTAATCTGTAACACTGTGCTTATGAGGACATTCTATTGACTGACATGAATTCCCGGGAGGCCTACCCTAACCTGAAAGGAGACCTATTATGTTCATTTCCAGCTCTACAGTATATTTTTATTCTGGGACTCCACCAGATAAGCTTCGCATGAGTCACAGTTCAGTTCAAAAAACGCCTTATTTATCTTGTACTGGCCCTTTATGCAGCCTTCATAATGTACTTTAAGTGCCGTGCTTTTAATGTTCAGTATGAACAGGAGGAATGATTACAACAAGAAAAACCTATGTCAGTGTTCATTTGGGCTCCTGACTGTTGTTTTAAGACAGACTTGAAAAATTGTGAACCTGTCCTTTAATCTCAATGAGACTTTTTACCTGATCAATAAAGATTTAATAAAATACTAAAAACATAATTTTGTATATGTTTTCTATGCATTTTCTAACTTTGTCTCAAAGGCCTGGAAAAGATGGACAAATTGACTATTTAATCAGTATTTATTCTGATTTCTCCAGTATTATAATTATACACTACATGTTTTGTCAGTGATTTAAGAATTTTGTTTTTGATATGAAGATCATGACAATTTAAATTGCTTTTCTTTATTGTAGGATATTTTATAGTATTGCTTGAAAATGTATATGTGGCTATGGATCTGGCTGGTGTTAATTTGTGGAGCCTTTTAAGCCCATGCAGGCATGACACCATTCATTCATTCTTTAATTCATTCATTCATTTCAGGAAATGCATGTAGCTTTAAGAAAATGGTCCTAATTCTAAACTTAACCATAAAACCAAGTCTTAACCCTAAAAGAAATGGTTGACTTTATGGGGACTGGATTTCTGTCACCACATGGGAAGTGTGTCCCAAAATGTGACTTTGAGAAAACCTGTCCCCGCAATGTCAGGAGAACATAGCACACACACACACACACACACACACACACACACACACACACACACACACACACACACACACACACACACACTCACACTCACATCGTGGCACGGTAACTCAAGGCTGTGCTGCCAGACTTGTGTGCTGAATGTAGGTTAATGCACACTTTATTGCACTTCCTCTCCTCTGGCCATAACATAGCGGACATGCTCTGTAGAAAAGACCCAATATAGTACAATGTGTGTTCGTGTGTGTGTGTGTGTGTGTTCGTGTGTGTGTGTGTGACAGAGAGAGTATTTGTGATCTATTTTTGGTAACAAAATGATGCCAGACCTCTGAGGAGAGTGTGGACATCCTATAGAGGAACAATGAGCATTGTTACATTTAGTGTAACGGTATAATATGTACCTCGGTTTTGGGGTCACAATTTCAGTACAGCAGACAAAAAGAAAGGTAGAAAATAATATTTTGGTTTCTTATTTTGAAAAATGTAAATATCCAACAATAGGTCATTGGTCAAAACTATTACTGACACAGTTTAGTTGTGCAGCAGTGGGAAAGGAAAACTTGTAAGAGTCAGGACACCTGCTGACACCTGCTGATTTATGGTCTAACTGTATATAAAGTAGTTCAAACCAGCTCCACCTCCAGTAGCTACAACAGCAACATGCTGCTTACACACTGATGCTTCAGTATTAATAAACTAATGATGTCATTTATAATGATATATATAATATATGGAAAAATTTAAAGCCATGTTAAAAGTCCATGTAACTGAGAATTGTGTTATTTGAGCTGGATTTAGTTTCTTCCTTGTGTGTTTGATGTATGTATTCCCTATCTGTTGTATTTTTTTCTACTTAACCTGTACCTCTTGTGCTGTCTTGGCTAGGTCTCCCTCAGAAAACAGATTTAAATCTCAAGGGACTTCCTGGTCAAATAAAGGTTAAATAAAAGAATATATCAGAGGAACCAAACCACTACTTTAATACTTTTTAACTACATTTTTCTCTCAGAACTGGTTCTTATGACAAGGTATCTGACTACATCAGAAATCATGTTTGTATCGTTTTTCAGCTGAACGGCTTCACTCAAAGACGACTTTCACAGAGAGGGGAGGGACGGGGAGACGCGTTATCGTTTCACAAGGAGCATATTTTAATAATAGTGTTGCACTTGGTCAGTGTTATGGCTCATTGGTCATTCTGATGGCAGCGACACTACAGGGTAACCAGAGTAACTAGGCTACCTAGGACAAGCTGGCTAGCATACACCCATGAGTATACTAAAGTTAAGTGGTGCACTGCCAGGTGGAATTTGCACTCTAGAATAATTGTTCCGCATGTAGGAGTAAGTGCATTATTAAACTATTTTGACAGTAATTGTTTGGATCACGGAGCGTATTCTTTGTACGACTGCATGTACTGAACCATAACGTCTGTACTGTGACGGTTCAGGACGAATACATGTACCGTTAAACCCCTATGGATACAAACAGCTGATCATTCTATTCTATAAGGAAGTGCAATAAATTAAAAGAGCAGATTACATGCTTATACTGTAGATGAGTTGTATGTGTGTATGCCAGCATGTATGTAAGCTTCTGAAACATTAACAGTGAAGAAACTGGTCACAGTTTGAAATCTCAACACTGAAAAATGTACAGTACGTCCCATGATAGTCCATAATAGATTTATCATCCCCTGCAAACCTAATTTGCACTTGTTTTATGACAACTACGCCCATGGCGATCTACCTACCCTCTGCATTTATTAATATGGAAGATGCCCTGATCAATTATTGATTAGAGAGGCCGTTCTTCTTTGCTCTGCAGCACTTTTGTTGCCTCAGCGCTCTCTGCTTAGAAACAAACCCCCACACAGAAGACTCGTGGTGATAAAACAATGCTTCCTTTTCCCTCCTGGAGCTCCTTCAGGCAGTTCTGGCTGTAACCACTGATCCCTGCTACGGTTTATCTAAGACGACTGGGGAGGAATCCGTTTCTCTGGGGATGATGTGACAGTGTTGTGCTGTGGTTGGGTGGCAAACTAAGAAAGGTCTCATCATAGCAAGCAGCAGTGGAGACATCTAAAGAAACTTTTTTTTTATTTTTTTACTGTGCAGAGACATCTGAGACTTTGTGATTTCTTGATAAAGAAACAAACTTAAAGTTGAACTTGAACTCCACATTTTAATGTAATATATTAGTAATATGGTTAATTAAGGACATGCACGCTCAATTAAGATGTTTATGAATATGTAATGTGTGCTGACTCATAGATATAAAGTAGGCTTTGCAAAATAATACCTGCACTAGGAGAAGTGTAAATTAACTTTTCCTTTTTGCACAGCTGCACTGGACATGTGTGAGCACCGAGCCTTATGCCATAAATATTGATGTTTTACATATAAATGGCTAAAAGGCTTCGTAGAGCAGGTTTGATGCATCAGTGCCTTTTGCTCTGAAGAATTTCTCCTCTTCATATTGGTTTTCTGGAGTCACAGTAGTGGTGTGGTTCAAGGATGGCCAAGTTAATAGATACTGCTTTGATTCAGACTGAAATATCCCAACAACTATTGGATGGATTGTCCTGACATGTTATACAGACATTCATGGTCCACAGAAGATGAATCTCAATAATTGTGGCTGACTTTTTGTCTAGCGCCACCAGCAGGTCAAATCTTCACTTATTCAGTGAAATATCTCAATCTCTGTATCAACTACATGGATTGGCACATCATTTGTACAAACATTCATAGTTCCTAGAGGATGACTTTGATTTCACCTCTGAGGTTGGCATTGGCATGGTTTGGGTTTTAGTGAATTATTGGATGTATTGCCATGAAATTTGGTACAGACATTCATGTTCATGGTTTTTTATCCAGTACTATCATCAGGTCAAAATTACTACTAGGTATTTATTCATCCTGGTTTATGATAAAATACCTGTCATCAGCCTCAGCTGTACTTTGTGTTTAGTGCTTATTAGCAAATGATAGTTTGATAACAAACTAAACTATGGCAAACACGGTAAACATTATTGGATGCCTGCTAAACATCAGCATGTTAACATTACCATTGTGAATTAGACATTAGCATTAAGCTCAAAGCACTGTTCATAAGTACACCCTCATAGAGCTGCTGGCATTGACTCTTTGTCTTGTTGCTCTTTTGATGGTGCTAGACTAGCAGTTTCTCCCTGCTTCCAGTCTTTGTGCAGATAAAGTAGTTGTGTTGTTTATTTGAGCTGTAGAACAGTTGCAGCATTAGATATTGTGCAGCGTTGTCTTTTGCTCATACATACTGTAGAAATGAACACATACACCTTCTGTTACTCCCATAAATTAGCCTTGCCTCTGACCATTTACATTATATTATGTACCAGCAAGCACATTTCTTTGCTTTTGTTCAATTATTAAAACAGTGAATAGTGGCTATAACCAAATGTGACCAATACTGATAAATTTTTGATAGAATGTTTTTCTCTGGATTTTTTTTCCTGCCTTTTTATTTACTTAAACTTTGCTGGATAGATTTGTTCCGGTGTGGCTAAAGCTAAATGTAGCATTTATTTATTGGTTCATGCTTGAACTGGTCAGGTGCATCTAGTGTAACCACTATAGTTGCTGTGTAGTAGTTCACTGTGGTGCATTTAGCCTTCAAGTGGCTGTATAGCAGAGCAGCAGAGGATTGGGAGGCTGGGTGCCGGTGGATGAGAGGATGAAGAGGAGGAAGGGGAAAGGAGATTGCTTTTGACCTCAGATGTGAGCCACTAATACTGTAACACAGCTGGCTGACTAGACGGAGGAAGGTAGAGACTGATTGTTATGGTGGAGTACAGCATATCTTGTGACTAAAGTTATATTTTAAAAGCATATATATAAATTTTAATAGAAAAACATACATTTGCAACACAAGCGCATGTGGTTGTGTGGTGAGGAGTAGATCAGAGCATACCACCTGTTTAATGGATAATGATGTTATTTAGATTTTTTACATAGGAAAACATGAAAAAATAAAAAAAAATGTTTACATGTTGATATGGTGTACATGAACTGTGAGTATACCAAGTGATGTACAGAGTGGAGATTGTGGAGGCAGCTGCAGATTCTCTTTGGCTCTTCATATGGTTTCATTAAACATTTTCTTACACTAGACAATGGATCGAACGACCAGGGTAGCATGTAACAATGTAAACCTTAAGATTTCAGCCTTGGTTGATTTTGTGACACTGGTGGTTACCATGGTAACAACAATTGCAGTATAAAGCCATGTTTCCACTACATGGTACCAGCTGGACTCAACTCTACTTGACCTTAATTGCTTTACTTTTCTGGATTTCGTTTCTCACTGCAGACTGTAGCTCCTCAATGGGGCGAGGTTTGCAGGGATGACTGCTTGCTGATTGGTCAAACACACACAGTGCAGCTGCTTTGTGTGTCTGTGTGTCTGTGCACCGCTTCATTCATAAAACAAGGAAGTACTCTGGTATTGATTTAAGACCAGTTTAGCACGAGGGGAGGACGTTTCTCTTCGTTTGATAACGTTAAAAGTAAAGTTAGACTTCGTTGTCGGCTTCCCAACTCGTTAGGGAGAGAAAAAGAGAGAGAGTGATGGTTCTCTCTGCAATCAGTGGTCTGCAGTGTTTTCACATCACCTTTTAGTATCGACTCAGCTCAGTTGGAACCTCGACGGAGGTGATACCAAAAGGTACCAGGTACTATCCACAACTTTTGCCCAATGGAAAACCAAAAAAGGTGAGTAGAGTGGAGTTGAGCTGGTACCATCCGGTGGAATAGGGGCTTAATACTACATCTGTTTGTCAGTAATCATCAGAAATAAAAGAGCAACTGGTGTGTCTGTCTGCAGCGCAACCAAACAAACTCATGTTGTTTTCATAAAGAAGTGTCGCAAAAATGATCGCAACAGTAATCTGATTTCATACTGCACATGGCGTGACTAGTTTTCCACATAACACCACTATATAGAGAATATATAGAGATAATTACTGGATGTAAATACATTTAATGACTATTGCAGAAAAAAATCTTGCCATAAATGGTATCAAAAACAGGGTTTGATTTCACCAAAATCTTAAGGATTAAGTGTGATTCTGCACCTGTGCACAAGGAAAAAAGTATCTGTATTGCTTTACCCATCATAAAAGTGCCATTGTGCAGGACTTTTAAAGGATAAAGTAGATCCCTATTTACATATTTAGGAGATTTTTATTTGCCATTAGAATTTAAACATACTCAGAACCAAGTCAAAACCAGTACTGAGAAAGAGAGAGGTAGAAGGGTAGAGGGGTTTAGGGGAAATGAAAAAGATCGAAGAGGACGTAAAGGCTTATAAATGCAAATGAGAAGAAATAAAATTGGAGGCAGGGAGGTAAAGGAATGGGTATGCCCCTCCTCCTTCTCCTTTGGATGTCCCTTGGGCATCATTTTGACAAGGTCAACACCACCATCAACCATCTGTAGGCTGACAGCCAAACACATAAGCTGGCCTTTTGTTCTCCTGTGGTTCACAGTAACCCCCATCTTCTCTCTGTGATTACTCACCACCACTGTCGCTCCACAACACTGACAAAGTTTCCAAAAGGCCAAGAAACTGAAGACTTCTGAACATTTAATTCCTATGTCTTCGTCTTGCAGTTAGTGGCTGATCACCTCCTGAATCTGTTTCCCTGCCTCCTCGCGGGCATTCTGCTATTTGTTGAGCTGAAACGCATCAGTGAACCAACACAGTTTTGCCTCCATGAATGTCACTGGTCTCCCTGAATGTCACAGACTGAATAAATGCTCCTCCATTGCTCCCATAATAAGATAATGAGATAATAGCACTTGTCTCTGAAGGGTGCTGACAGTGGGGAAAAAGAAAAATGACACTCCCGTTTGGAGGAGTAATAAAGAATGAAAAAGGTCAAGGAGAAGAGGACAAAAGAAACAAAGGAGTGAAGAAATTGGATTTCTGAATGTACATTTCTGCTCTGCAGGTGCGTTGAACCTGACTGAGATGTATTGTATTTCTTATCATCTCTTGATTCTTCGCTTTCAGTTGCCTGTTTCTCTTGTTTTTTTCATGTTTCCGTGCTTCTCTGTTGTTCCAAATCTCTTCAGTGGCTCAGTGACCACCGTTCCTTTTCCTTTAGGGCAGACTTGTCACATTTCAACACTGTTACACGCAGTTTTTCTGGGCTCTACTACAGGTTGACACGTTATGACTGTGGCCAAATTTAGGCATGGATATTGTGCTGGCAGTGCATTCAGGCTTGGTATGAATTTTATAAACTGGCATCTTAACTTGAGCATGATTTTGTTTCAATACAAGTAAATAGAAAACCATCCAAAACAAGTTATGTTGAATTTGCTCCATGTCTCCTTAACTGGCCTGAACAACAGAAAAACCAATGACTTAAATAAAAATGTAATTTCATAGCACTGCTTTGTCGGTCAAGTGAAAACCTATTGAGCGGCAAATAGATTTTTCTGCAAACAGAAGAGCTGTTACACTTTAAGGTTAACAAATAAACAAATAAAAAGCTTCAGTCTGTTGATGGATGTCTGCAACATACTGATCAGTGCTGTAATCTATTTAAACAGCTGCTCACTTAGAGTTCATTAATTAGACCACAAGACTTAATGAGTTTGGTGCCTTGGTGAAGACACATGGCTGTTTTGGCTACAGGACAGTCTACTCCTATCATGTTTCTCATGCCAAAATACAGCAGTTGTAAAGGAATCTGCCAAACGAATTTTTGTAATATACACATTTAGATCTCCTTGGAGTTAAATCTGTCATTGCAGAAGCAGGATGCAGCTAGAAAGAACGCAAATGTTGAATATGAAACACTCAACACAACAATATGTTACATGTTTGCAAGTCTGGTATGAAAGCTACCACAGACTACTGCAGTATTGAGGGTCAGAATGAATATATTGCAGTTCAGCAGTATTTGCATGTATAGTACATCCATGTTAAATGGAGTCCCTAAAATGTCCAGAGGTATAAATGTGAGTGTTTGAGTGGTAGCAACAGATGTATTTAGAAAGTTGGATACTGTGATCTAAGTTGGCATCCAATGAATGCCACTGAAAGTTGGTCACTGAGCAAATATGCTGAAAAAAGTTGTTCAGTCTTCTGCAATTATGGGCAATAAGAAAATGTGTTTGAGAGTAATTGTCTGGCAGAGCCGGCTGACTCTCCACACACATGAATGGCACAAAAATAATTGACTGACATGGCTCTTCAAGACTTTAAAGAGTCTAAATGTGTGTGATGTACATACTTATTTTCATTGTTTCTTTTGTAATAATTGTGTATAAGAAAAAGTCCTTCTGGGCCAAAAACTAAAACTACATGACATAATATGACCTTCGCTGTCATGATTTTCTTAAGATGTTGGGTCTTCAAGTAAGGGTGGAGTTGGACAAAAAAAGCTTTTACAGTAAACGCTCTGCTTCCTCCACTTAAATTTATTTACAGAAGGACTTGAAATTGTCAGAGCTGATTAGTCTTTTTGAATTCAAGTCAATTTTAAAGGATTAAAAATAAATAGCACTCTTGTTTCCATTGTGTGGCTTGTTTGTATATTATTTAATGTTGTAACTAAAAGCTAAATGCTTGGCCAAGTCTCTCATGGAGCAGATATTTTAATCTCAATGAGACTTTTCCTTGGTTAAATAAAGGAAAAAGAAAATAACCTGTAATTTTGTTCACTGCACCAAAACCACCACACAGCCTGATGCTGTTCCTGGAAGCTAAGTGGTGACCTCTTCTTTGTGTCTTTGTGCCTTCCGCCCAATGCATGCTGGGACACACTCCAGCCTTACAGCTACTCTGAAAAGGAACTAGTGGGTCAAAACAATCAGTGAGTGAATGAAGGAGGTGTAAATGAAGGAGCAGACAGGCAGGTGGGTGGATGTTGCTCAGAACTTTGACCTGATGAGCAGCGGCAGAGTTAAATGAATCACTAAGTACAATTAAGAGAGGAGGGGATGTGTTAGGACAACCCTCGTATGGCACATCCCTCATCCCCTTGTTAGCATCTTGGCATGAACACACACACACACACACACACACACACACACACTCACAGACACACACAGGCCAGACAGCTTGCTGGGCCAGATGGCCTCTTGGTGAGGAACAGTGAGAAGCTCCACAGAAGGGTTGGCTTGATTTGTGAACCATGACCTCCACACATCCCTCCTCCTGACTCTGGGCAGCACGTGCACCAAGAGAGGGATGGACAGGGATAAGATCAGTATGTGTGAGTGTGTGTTTGTGTGGAATGGGAGGGGGGGGGGGGGGTTATTGTCGAGAGGATTATCTATACAGTGCAGTGACTGTGTGCAGTGGCAGATTTGATTTAAATACAACCACAGGACTTGAGATGAAGGAAAGAATTTTATAATGATCAACACTATGGTTAATTGATAGTCACTTCAGGTTTATTGATAATGATTTAATGTAAATTCTCTGCTGTCATTCACAGAATCCTAATTTCAATATCCTAATTTGTATACTTGGAAACAGAAAAAAAATTGTTATTTGTATATGAGATTCTATAAATTATATCAAGTCCCACTAATCAATAAAAGATTTGATGATATTTGCTGATTTCTTAGATTTGCTGAGTGCTACTCATCCATCCATTAATCATTATTATGTGATTACATAATGATATTTGCTCATCTGTTACTCTGTATCTACATGTTCAGCACTTTCTTGTAGACAGAAGACAGAAGCTTGTTGTTGTTGGCTTCTCAGATGTGACGTATCCTGCATTGCTTGAGCTGATACTTTTAAGTATCACATTTTAACTTTCAAAAACAGTTTATTATTAAGTTTTAATCAGAATCAGAAACAGGTTTATTGCCAAGTAAGCTTGCACATGCAAGGAATTTGCCTTGGTGTTGTTGTGCATAACAGCAAGACAGAAGAAGGGAAATTCCACAGAAGTCAGGTGATCATAAATAATATAAATGAAATTTTACAATTAAAAAAGTAAAGATATATTCTTTGTGGAAATATCTGTTAGAGTTTAAAAAATATTGTACAAGATATTGAGCGGGAATGTGCAAATGTTCACAGTATAAACAGTCCATGTAATGTACAAATGTAACAATGCAGAGAATTGGAGTTTTCAGACAACAGGATGATCGTGCCATGAGTCTGACCTTTGCTCCATGCAGCAAATACAGCTGTTATTCGTGATTTATAATAACAAAAAAGGAGGCGACACTTTCGCTTGTCCCCCTTCAAACTGCCTTCTGGATCTGTCTGTGTGTGTGTGTGTGTGTGTGTGTGTGTGTGTGTGTGTGTGTGTGTGTGTGTGTGTGTGTGTGTGTGTATTCAGAGGAGGGGGAGCAGGTGGGACATGTGGGTGTGGCGATAGTGGAGCAGATTCATCACAGCTTGGCATGTGTGTAACAGTGTGTGCTTCCTTTGTCCTGTCTTTTCTTATTTACCAGTGACTGATGGGCACTCACGCACACATGCACACACACATGCACGCACACACACACACACACACACACACACACACACACACACACACACGTGCACACACACATGCACACACACGGACATACAAACCTTCGTCCTAAGCTTTGAGTTATGTATTCAAAAGCTGAAGACCATCTGGACCACCCCATTGCCTTCAATGTGTGTCTGGATTTTTTTTTTTTTTTGGCTTAGTTCATGCAGTTTCCCCATACGTTATCCTGTCTGATATGACTTTAGTTTAAAATATTCAGCTTATATGTTAAATGTATGTTCTTTACTGCAATCATTTTCTTTTAAATCTCAGGCAGGGCTATCAGTTCAATTAAACTGAGCATATTGCAAAGACTTTGGATTTAAAATCATCTGCCACCAGAACTTTTCATCCTCCTTACTTAGATTATGTTGCAAAAGTTACATTCAGGGTGCCACTGTAGGTACCCTGTGATACTTGTACATCTTGGTGTATCTAGATTTACAGTGGCTTTGCAGTGGCTGTAGCACAGCAACACAGAATTAAACATCATGTCTGCCATGAGGAAATAAAAATACAGTATGTCGCCAAAAACATCTACAATAAGTTTTAAAATATGAAGACCATTACTCAAATTACTGGCAGATTTGAGCGGGTATAAGCGCAAGTTGCATCTTTTATTTTTGTTTAATGTCTTTTATTCTGTATATGGAGTGCTTAATGTTTGCGTGGCCTTTCAGATATGCAGAGGAAGAGCAGGACTGCAGAGGTTAAACATATAAATTAACCCATGTTTATAGTTGGCACAGCAATAACTGGTGGCATCAGTGTTAGCAGCTGCAGGACCAAGATATGCCAGTCATTCTCTCCTCACCTTTCAAGATGCAAATTCACTTAACAGTATAGAAACATTTTTTTCATATTCTAAAAAATATTTTGCAAATACCAAATACAAAGTGTCTGCACTGCTTCCATTTAATTTCTGGAAACAAACTTGTGACCAGCAAGATGAGATTATTAAATTAACCAAATGAAACGTTGGTCATTAAACTAATCTTTGGTTATTTGTGCTCACTGACTTCAATTTCGTGAAGTATCAAATCAGTAGCAGATAGAAGATGGAAACTAGGCTACAGTTGTTGATACAGAGAATATTAAACATTATAAATATGCATCCCCAATGGCTATTGTATGGAAATTAGATAGAAAATTGGGAGAGTGCTTCATTTAGGAGAGAATATATAGAGACTATTTAGTGAGGATCAAACACCGTTAGACCCAATTTATCTCAGTACTCAGCGCTTACTGGCAAAATATTTGCTGCTCTGAAAGCCAAACCCACTGACTCATACTGAAGTGACATGTTTTTGTCAAATATAACACTTGTATTTTTACATTATGTAATCACTTAAAGATATTTTTCTTGTCAAAACTGATAAATCTTGTTTGCGTTCAAACGTTTCCCAGTGTTGTAATGGATTTTGAGTTCTTCACTGTGATGGATGCAGGTCATTAACTGTATCAGTGCATTAAGACGACCACATGTCTAAGATTGTCTGTGTGTTAAGTTCCGCTGTGTTTTTTTTTTAGCATTGAAGTGTTGGTGCTGTACAGGAAGAGAAAACTAACAAGTGACAGTGTGTCTAAACTCAGCATGGCTTTTCTAGATTTTAAAGACAATCCCTAGTATTAAGACAATACAGGGTCTCAGCCTATGAGAAGGGGTAACAGGGACTTTGCTCTAGGCTAGGATCAGGCGTGATCTGAGCATCCATGGAGAATGGTCTGTTGGGTTAAATGATTACATAACAGATATCTAAAGAAAGCCCCAAACCCTCAGTGGTTGAACTGGTTGAACAGTTCGCCATTCAACCTTATCAGTAGCTTTGTCAGTGTTGATGTGTAAATTATTGTTTATAAGTGATGTCAGTACTTGCTTTTTGTAGTCTGTAATTTCAGCTTTTGCTTTTGGAAGGTGGTTGTCTTTTCTTCTTTTGGATATGTAATTGCTATCTTCTTGGGTCAAGAAAAATGGAGGCAGTAGTGGCAAGATTTCAATGGATTATTTCTCTTAACTGAGTGTTGAAAAATGTCTTAGACTTTCAGAAATGCTTCTGCGACACAATCATATGAGTGATTTCGACGCTTATACTGCTCTGTATAAACTTGACCGGACTAAAAATGTTGTTTAAAAGCAAATATAATACTCGCCAAAGTAATTAAGATGACTGGTGTGGCCTGTAAGTCAAAGTCTTTTTGGATATTTCTGAATTGTTATATATATTCCTTCTGTGTTCCTGCAGTGCCAGATCTCTCAGGCCCTCAACGGTGTCTCTGACAAAGCTAAAGATGCCAAGGAGTTCCTGGTTCAACTTAAGAACATGCTTCAGCAGATACAGGTAAGCTTCTAACACTCAAACCTGTCAAATTAATCCTGTATAAAACACAACATTTATATACTTCTCTTAGTCCATTTGATAATTATCCAACTTTCCAGCTGTAGATTACAAGATGTCATGTGGGTGTTGGTGTCAGGGGTCTGGAGACAGGCTTTGACTGAAGATACTGAAGCAGAAAAGTGTTGTTGCTGTAACTCAGCTCAATGAAATTACAACATGTCTTCAAATATGTCACTGGTCCATCCATAATCAGCAGAAAAAGCTCTAAAAACCACTACCTGCTCTGCACCAAACAGCAAACAGACACAGTTAGCTGTAGACTAACCGGTGAACATAATGGAGCATTTAGCAGCTAAAGAGCCAGATATTTCCCTCAGGAGTTGGTAGAGAGCAAAAAACAGAGATAAAAGAGAGTGAATATTGGACTTATATTCATCAGGTTGACAGAAGCACGACTGTAAATGAATGATAATGTTGCTCTGTAACTGCTGGATGTGTAAGTAAGTTAATCATGGATAATCATATCAATCGTTTTGGGATGCAATGACAAATTACCTAATGATTTAGGGAGCGCTTCATCCAGAGCGATGGTCTCTCAAGAGGCAAACGTTTCACAACTCACAGCCAATCAAGCAGCTGCCTCAGCATTTCCTATGTCTCAGGGTTCCCTTTTTTTGTATCTGGACTTTCTCTTGAAGCTCCCCAGAAGCTAGAGAGGTTTGGCTAAGCAAGAATCAATAGAGACCACAATCAATAGCCATGTCCAATCAGTTACCTCCATAGGTAAAATTCTTCATGTAATTTCCATACTACGGATGTTTTTAGATGAAATAAGACCCTGACGTTATCAAATGGACAATACGCTCCAAATAAATCTGAATCCCAACTTTACTTTTAGTTTGGCACCAAAACTGAAACAAACCATATCAGCCAGAGGTGAAGTGTGTGTGTGGATGTGTGTGTGTGTGTGTGTTTTCCCTGTGGACAGCATAGCTGTGCAGCTGATCTCTCCCGCAGCATCTGCCAGTCATGCAGACACTCGCACATAAACACACACATATACACACACTGTCTATGCTGTCATATCTTGTCAGCCACAGTGCTACGAGCAGGCATTAAGAGTCTTATTGCATACATGAAGAGGATTGCATTTAAGTTAAAAAAAAAAAAACCTCCTAGAACTACTTTGCACCGTCTCGGGGGGAGAGATGGACGGATAAAGAGAAAGAAAAGTGAGGAATAAAGAGAGAGAATCTCCAGTACTCATCCTCTTACAGATCTGAACTCAGCAGAGGACGCTTGATTGGAAATCACTACTATCTAAGACCTCATCTCCTCATCATGTAAGCTCTGTGCTCAGATCAAATGCCCCTGTGGATCCTTCTCATTAAGCAGCAACAGCACGCAGACCTACAGCACAGAGGGGTTTCCCTCTGCTGTTGCAGAGAGAGGCTTGTAAGTAGCTGCAGCGTTGTGGCTAAACGGAGGTGGAGACAGAATAACCCTGAATGCAGCTGAGACCACAAATCAAAGCTTCAGCCTTTATTGATGCCTGTGGAAAAAATGTGATTTAAAACTCATGTGCAGAGCCAAACCAACAATGAACTGATCTACTTACAAGTATTGTGTGTGTGTCCAAAGCCTGATATATCTTAGTCCTCTGTGCTGTAGACCTCTATTGTTGTCCAAAAACTATTAAAAACACATCAGTGAGTCACACCGCTGCATTTGGTGACATGTTCCTTCACCATGAAGAGTTTGGGCATGTTAGTTTGTTTAGAAACTGCACCAAAGACTAATAACAGGGTTCACATTTTCAGTCTCAGGAGAGTAGTTCTGTGTAAACATAACAGTGCTGCAAATCTGGTTTCAAACAGCATGTTATTTTTGAAGTAATTTCAAGTAAAGTTCAGTAACACTACACTACATTCATGCTCTGACCAAAAGAAAAGCCTGGTCAGTGTCAGGGAATGTTGGTTAATTATAGCACATATGGAAACTTACTCCAAAGCCACAATTTTAATTTTAATTCAAAAGGACAATGTTTTGATCCAAGGTGGATCCTCTCCAGGTCAAAATGGATAAAAAGTGGATCCTACACCCGTGTTAGACACACACACACACACACACACACACACACACACACACACACACACACACACACATACACACACACACACATACACACACACATTGGCAGGCTCTATGGTGGCAGGTGGGGTTAATCAGTCAGTCTGCCCAGGGTCATAAACATCTCAAATTAATCAACCGTTATTAAAAAAGGTATCTAATCTCAAAGAGTGGAAATACAGAAATGATACATCAACATAGTAGTATATCAAACATATATCAAATATATCTTTGCGTGTGCAGGCATTACTCTTTTTCCATTGCTGCTGTATTTTAATAGCCCTGCCTGCCCCTGTGTGATGTGAATATAATTGCAGCCCTTCTATATAATCACAGCACATAACCACAACTATAACAGTTATATGTGTGTAAACATTATTTCAGAGATTTTTTTGTGTGCATCTCTATTTTTGGTTGAACATGGCAGTTGTATAAACAGATGGTAAATGGGATGTATGCTATGTTGTGGTCTGTAGTCTGTTGAAATAATTAAAACTGTATTCTAATGTTTGCGCGGATGAAACAAAAATAGATCCAGCTGAAAAATTAACATATCAGTAACAAACACAAAGCTGCTCTGTGCTACTGGATTTCTAAAATGAAGAAAAATACGCCAACAGATCTATTTTAGACACCGTAAAGTAGCTTTATTTGGCACAAGTGCCACATAAAACAGTGTCAGGAGCACAGTAGTTATAATTCTTGTTCGCTTTGTTTTTTTTTTAAGTGTATAATGTTTTTTTTGTCCCTGCTGTGTGTGTGTGTGTTTGTGCTGCTTCAGGAGAACGGTGTGGAGTTCGAAGCTTGCCTCGTGGCTCAGTGTGACTCTCTGATTGAGGCGCTGACCAGACAGAAAGCCAAACTGCTCACCAAAGTCACCAAGGAGAAGGAGTACAAACTAAAGGTGAGACTGCTGGATTCAAATCTGATTCAGCTGTGGTTCTGTTAGTTGGCTTGAAGCTGAGAAATCAGCAGCACCATCCACGAGAAGAGGAGAAAAAGCCTTTGAATAATGTATCGTAGGCATAATCTGATCTAGGAAGACATTTACTCATTGATTTTTTGAAGTACTTTTAACATCTGACCTTTCTGTGAAGTGACCTGTGAAGTGATACTTTGCAGGAGACCTTTCAACATATCCAAAGGCACATTTTTCATACTTTAAATACCTTTCAAGCTCTCATTATCACTTAATTTCTCTGAATAAGAGTAAAGTCATTAACTTTCTTTCCTGCCTGAAGCAAGCAGGATATTTGGGGTTATTTAATTCATAGCAAATTGGAATTTAAATATGGTTCCCTGCCTGTTTTCTGGTCTGCCTCTCCTTTATCTATCTGTCTGTCTTCTCCCACCAAACACTACCTGCAGCACCTGTTTCTAGTTTCTAGGTTCATATGCAAGCATTTCTTATTAAATATCTCAGTCTACAGTATCAGCAAAAGCTTGAGTAGATTTTGTAAAGCGTCTGAAAACGAGGTTTTAAATGTTTAAGATCCCCTCCACACTTGTTTTATATAAATATAAAAAATACTTCATTCTTCATCATACATTATTCTGCACAGTGAATCTCAAACATCCAACTGAAGGAACAAGAAGAAAAACACAGTTTTGTGTAAAGGGAGACTTTAAGTATTTTTCATGTATTTCTCAATATTTGTGACTAAATAAGCAATGACCATCGTTACAATAAGGAAAAACAGCTTTATCAAGACTATGTGGATTTGGTTTGAGCAGATTTGATTTCTGAGTTTTAGACTGTTAAAAGGACCAAAAAAAATCAGGTTTTGTGAATTTTGCCTGATGAAGATCTGATTATTTAGTCCTTTCACAGTCAGAGTTTATGATCCAACGCGGTGCAGGAACTTTGTAGTACTTGTTACCTGCTGGATTTTGAGACTGGAAATCCCTGCATGAGTCTTCTCCATCACAGCTACATTGACTTTAAATAAGAGCACAGACTAAACACAAACACAGATATCTGTCATGTAAAAGAACCAGTAGCGCTCTTAGCATAGTAATGTGGGCATGTAGGACCTAATTAACTGATAAGGAAAATACATTTTCAGAGCCTTTAATACCTCTATAGATTCACTTTTCATTTCTCAACTCAAATGATTTCTGTCTATCTGGCAGTTCAGTTTCTATTCTGTAAATCCGCTGTTGGGGGTTTCCTAAGTCCCAGTGTATCACATGGACTCTTGCCCAGTCTCAACGTGCTCACCGACCGACTGACCGTCTGGCTGATGGCAGGGGAGGGAGGGGGGTGAGGGGGGGGGGGGGGGGGGGGGGGCTGTTTGGACGGAAGCCCCAAGGACAGCTGTTGTCATTATCTGCAGGCTGAGATTTAGCTAGAGGGCAAAGAGCTGGAAGCCGGGACGAAGCTGGGACGAGAGAATAATAGCTGCTTGTAGATGGCTGATAAGCAAAACAACATTTTTTACATGAATAAATATTAATTTGGATGCTGTGTATCGCTAACTGATTTAATGATTTAACTGCAGGCTCACATTCATGTGGAGATAAAAGAAAAGAAAAGAGCAGCGACTTGAAGGCTTTGCGTCAAAAGGAGAATTCGCGAGCCAACTTACAGCAACTGAAGGTGCTTCAGTATGTTGTATAAGGCTGATGACTGCCATTTTCAAGAAATTAAATAATTGACAGAAGTACACATACAGCAAGGAAGTGTTACATGTTTACAATAACGGAGATCTTGTAGACGCTGCTCCTAGATGTTTAGGTGACAGGATGTGTGTATTTACTGTTGCTCTGTATTAGGGATGTGCTGGTATCAAACTTCCATGCTGTAAACAGTATTATCAGTATTATCACGATAATCATCAAAGTTTCCTGGAATCCTATTAGTGCTAATACAGTGAAATGGCTTCACACTATGATTGCCTTGGATTTTATTCACTGAGCAGTGGTCTGTATATTGCAGCTTTGTTGGACTCTGCATAAGAAATAACAGTTTAAACTCTGTAAACAAAAGTAGGTTGAAAGTTTAAGACAGTTGATTGGAAATCACTTTAAATGCTGCTCAGTGTCTCTTAGATTCTACACATACATTCATATTTTGGAAATTCATGATTTTTTCCTGATGAAATTGGTCGATTGATAAATAATAATAATAATAATAAATAATAACAGTTATTCTGAGCTCTTACAGGCAGCTTACGGCTAAACGAAATGAAAGGCAGGAGCTGCTCTGTGTTTACAGTGTTGAGGTGGAAACATTCACACATTTATACATTCATACATAAAAATTTGTTTAACTAATTTCTGGAAAACAGGACATCATACTGTGCAACTTTTTTTTACTGAGCTGTTAAGTTCATATACAGATAACGATGAGTCAGTTGTTGCTCAGCAACAGTTATAAAGCCAATGAATGTGTTTTCCAGGTATCTACTTGACATGCAAGCAGTACATAATAAAACTGACTAAATGAAAAAATTGAACAGTAATAGCAGCAAAATAAACTGAGAAGGAAACAAGGGGGAAAAAAGATGTAAAGGCAACAAAGAGTCTAGATAATCCCACTCTGTTACCCTAACCCACCACAACTACTTGTGTATTTTCACTCATTCACATTCTTTCACATTTGTGTGATACTGTGAAATATTAAAGATGGAAAATAAAGTTGTTTTTTTTTAATTTTAAGCTGTAAGGTTCTTAATAAGGGGTCAAAACAATGGACACTTGGATGACACAAACAACACATGGAGAAACCTTAGCAACAACCTTAGCAACCAAGGCAATGGAATGGACGACTATTTATGGGCGTGAATGACGATCTGATGTCAACTCATCAGCAAGACAGAAAAAAACGTCACAAACGAAGCGTTCAGAGCAGCCTGGCCTTGACTTGCAGGCAGCATTTCTACATAAGTTAACCTCAGGTTTTGGAACTCTGACCATGTTTAACGTAGATATCTGACATCATACCAATATATAAATAACAGAAACCAGAAAAAGCATATATGTCCCCTTTAAGTCATTCAGCCACATCTTAATGGTTGAGACATCAGTTTATTCCAATGTGTAAGGTTTTTTAAAATTTTTGTTGCTTTTTTTTTGCTGTTTTTCAGATGAGCTGAAGATGATAATTGAAGGATCTGGTTCTAGATTAGAGGCGACAACTTTAGAGATAATATCAAAAATGCCAGATAAAAAGGATTGAATTTCAGAACGTGAAAAAACTACAGCTTAAGGTTGCTCCAGCAAACTAGCATCTGTCACATATGGGAGAAACATCTGGATAGATTTTGTGTAATTTTATTCTAGTACAGTGGAGTCTGTGCAGTATCTTGAATTGAATTAAAGAGTGTCTAGCAGAGAGTGATGAAGCCCCTGCTCCTATATATCATGAGGAATAGTGGCACAGATTTCTTTTCCCCATTTCAGTCTAAAGCTACGTCTGTTAGCAGGAGGTTGTCATGGAAGTGTCTGTAAAAAAAAAGTGGATTTCACAAAGAGAGAGACTGTCTGTCAGAGTTTATTCTGGAATCAGACACGTATGCATGCGGACTCAGTGTCTGTGTTAGACAAACAGCCTCGAACGCAGCCAAACAGTCATACTTACAGTGGTAGCCACGCCTGTCACACAGTGCTCTGAATATTCTGTGATCTGTCAGTTACAATCTCTCCAGCTGCATCCTCAGTCATCGCATTCTCGCAGCATCCTGCTGATACTTGTCAGCAAACGTCAAACAACAAGATTAAATGTCCGGCTGACATCCTCTTATCCTAAGCACATTCGAATACAGAACATCAACAGATATGAGAGTGCACAATCATCTTTCAAGAGAATTGTCCACTACACATGTATAACAAGAGTATTACCAGATAAAGAGCTCGTTTTCCATTACAAGGTCATAAGTAGTCAAGGTCTCAAGTAGGTGTTAAGTGTTTTTGTACATAATCTCTTAATTGGAGGTATCTGAAAGGAGAAGAAGAATTTTTACTTTTTAGTCTTGCAAAGGTGCTAAAGCTCCTTCATTGTTTCTAATTTTCATTTTAATCTTTACACCTTACCAACAAATGTTCACACTAGTGCCACAAGTCACAAAAAACAATACAGCCTTTCCATAAATGCATCATGGGACTGAACACAGCTTGTGTTTGTTTTTGGACTGCTAAGAGCACAATTTAAGTTGTGTAACTGCCAAGACAACTCTTTTTCATTCACATGAGCAAGACTCAGGCAGTAAAGGATGATCTATTTCAGTGGATTGTTATATTTTCTGACTATGAAGTCACCCTTTGCCCTTTCCATTTTTGTCAGACGCATTTACAAGCCTTTTAATCTGCTTTTGTAGATACAGCTCTGACTAGACACAAAACCAAAGGAAAAAACAAAAATCTAAAGACTGTGCCTACATCAAGAAAGGCAGATGTTTCTAAAATTTACCAAAGCTAGAGCTTAATCCTTTAAAAGCAACATATTTTGGTTTCCTCTTTCAAAGAACAGCCAGAAATATTCACTGTGTCTGTCTGTGTTGGGAGTGAATGGGCTTAGTTTGTCAATTTTTGTGCAATTGTACAATGGCAGACATTGTGTATTGCAATTTTTAGTTTTAAAATAACACAATAAAAATCGAAAACTGAAAAATGTCCATTGATTTAGAAATTTTGTTAAAATTAAAATTTTAGAGCTCATTTGGTAATTAAATTAGAGTTGCAACGATTAGTCGACAGAAAATTAATCAGCAACTATTTTGATAGTTGAATGATTAATAATTTAAAAAAATGACATTCTGACAGTTTAATTGAGAAAATAATCAGCAGATGAATCTATAATGAAAATAATGCTTAGTTGCAGCCCTAATTAAATGTTGATTAATTACTTCTGACACAGTGTCACATTATTTTTAAACAGTTATTGATGAATATTGATGATGATTGATGATAGAGTATACCTCCTTCTGCACCATCACATACTATATAATCATAGCAAGATACTGTTTTTATTTGTGCAGTTTATATGGTAGCATTCATCACTGTAACATAATAGGCATCTGTGTGTCTGTTCTCGAGTTTTGTAGTTGATCACATCTGAGTCAGATATTGACCAGTACAAGGCTCAAATGTTTGTACTTGTAATAATGGGCTCCCCATCCATTATCTCCCTTTTCATAGCATTAGATTAGGTAGGGCTGCCCTTTTTTCTCTTTTCTATGGGCTCCCAATTCTGTAACTACCAGGCTAATAGGGAGTCAGAGTGAAACAATAGCTCCAACCATCACAACTACATGTTTAACGCCAGTCCCTATGTACCTAAACCTAATTCAAACCCTACATTTAAAACTAACAGCCCTTTGAAGAAGTGCAGAGTGGACAAAATGTCTCACTTTCCAAAAAAGTCCTCACTCTATGGGTTCATAACTTTGTCCTCAAAAAGATAGACATTCAAGAGCACACACACATAGTCTTAGCTGTAATCCAGCCGCTGATGATGGATTAATATTCACTTCTGCCTAACTCGTACAGATGAGTGTGTCTGAGTCCCTCTTCGAATGAGATTAGGGGTCATCTGATCTCGGTTATTGAAGTCAGAAGCCAACACAGTTTTTTTTTTCTTTTAATGAAATTTAATAGTGTTGTGCTGTTGTTCAGTATCTTTTAAGGGGACATTTCATGCTTTTTGTGATTTTCTGTTACCTGTATACTGTTATGATGTCGGATGTCTGTGTTAAACATGGTCAAAGTTCCAAAACTTGAGGTGAACCTGTGTAAAAATGCTCCCTGCAAGTCAAAAGCCTGCGCTTCAGTTCTTAAAGAGACAGAAACTAAAACGGCCTGTTTCAGACAGAGGCTGAACTGAGGGGCTGCATAAAGAGCCAGTATAAGTTAAATAAGGAGTTTTCTGAACTTTAAAATCATGCAAAGATATTCCAGTAAAGCCACAGAAAAAATATAGACCTGAAAATGTGCATGACACATCCCCTTTAAATTTGACCATTGTTTATAAAGTGTAAACTGAGAGGTTTGATTAAATAATTTATGTACAGATAACTCAATATGTCAGACATAAATTGTATCTTAAACCGCATGTTTTAAAGCAATATTTCACATATCAAGTTAAATTTCTTGAAAGGTTGATAAATGTAATATTTTGATGTTATTACTTCCCTACCCCACTAAATAAATAAACTCATGGATAGTGGCTTTGTCCATTGTAGCACACAAATGTAAAACTGACATTTTCAGCCCAAAATGGTAGTAGACCTTGAACTGAAACGTGGTTCAGAGTGCGATGAGGAGGCTGTGAGTCACGTTGCCTCACACATACATGTCAAAACTCAAATCTTGGTTTGCATTAACATGTTCCAATATGTGCACCCTCAAACTCATTTCAGATGCATGTGGAACATATTGAAAAATCCCTTCAACCAGGCCCGCAGGAGCGTGTGGGAGGGAGCTGATGGCACATCTCAGCACAGATAGGACAGAAGGAAATTGAAATAAATCTCAGATTTACTCAAGCTTCATGCCTCATACTCCATGTTGTTTACACAGGAGATAAGAGCTGGGTTTGTCAAGTGGAATTGAAAAAGCACATTTTCTCCTGGTAAATTATTTGAGTGTGTGTGTGTATACTATGTGTGTATTTTGCTGTATAGGTGAATTCCAGCTGTGTGATGGCATAGCTACAAAATCATGATCAAAATCAATCATCACATGATTCTTTTAATTATTTCCTTTTATTGGCCTTTCACTGACCTTTGATTCATTTCTTCTAAACCTAAATCCTTTTAAAAAAACTGAACCTAGCTTTGATGTTTTCAGTCACATAGAAACACAAAAAGACACGGATTTTAACTTATTAAATGCACAAGTAAGTGTAAGTGATTAAAGCTAAATACCAAATAAATAAAAAAGAAAATGAACAAACACACACACACTCAGACTCTACATCTAAAGCTCAGATTGTGGATTATTTTGATCCTCTTTCAGTTGACTCTTCATGGTCTTCATATTTTAGTTTAGACGGCAGTTGACAGGTGAATAATGAACTGTGATCTCATTAACCATAAAATAAACGAGGGGGACTAATTACCAAGACTCCATCTAATTAACTTCCTGATGAAATTTGGCGGCCATCAGTTAACGGTATAATTAATTGTCCCGGATTCACCAACATCATAGGACTTTTTCTGTTTAATCTCTTGCTTAACATCTACAAAGTTGATGTATTTGTCTTGTACATATACGTGAACAGTACATATTATATATATGTATCAGTTGTAGTTTGAGCAGATAATTAGAGATCACTGATCAGTTGAAGTGTACAGTATTGCAACTGTTATTAAACATAAACAAAAGGCTAATGAGATGGTGACAGTTTGCTGACTTTCAATTAGCCCTGAACAACTGGCTCTGACACCCGTCCAAATCTCACTTCCTCCTGCTCGGAGTTCAGCCAGCACATAGCATGTGATGTGTGTGTGTGTGTGTGTGTGTGTGTGTGTGTGTGTGTGTGTGTGTGTGAGTAAAAAGGAAGAGAGACACTGAAACAGTTAGAGAGTGGAAAAACGTTTACACTGGTTTATTTAATTTTTCTGGTTAAGGCAGATTTTTCTGTAAAATACTCACCTCAGTCTTTCTCTTTTTTCTTCTGCTCTTTCCATTGCATCATATACTGGTGATAGCGTGCCAAGAATATTATGGGATTCTTAGAGATGTCTTCTAGCTGTGAAATTACGATGTCACGGTGTCAGCCGGTTCTTAATTTTGCACCTTTTTCATTGTCTTATTTTGCCTGGCAGTGCTTATCTCACCTGTCGTTCCCGTCGTTCTCCAGCCGACCAGCAGTTGCCCACAGTCTTTTCCTGCCAGTTCCAGTCACCTGATCCCCACACTCACCTACGCACCTGTTCCCCATTTCCTAATTACCTCTTATAACAATAGCCAAGCTCCAGTCTGAGCCAGTCTAAGCTGTTTTGTATTCTCCATGTCATTAATATATTTGTCATACTTTAAAATTTTCTCTTGTCTGCACTCAGTGGCTTCTCTCTGCCTTTTTAAAACTGATTTTGTGGCCTGCAAGTATATAGTTTATATATCAGCCCATTTCCACCTGTACCTTGTTCATCTATGGTGAATATGAGTTGTTACCATCAGGATGAAGGTACAGGATACCTCCTTTGTGGACTACCCGTGCTCAGAGATCCTTCATACCTTCCAGTGTGGTTATGTTAAACTATTGTGATATGAAAGTTGTGTGTAGTAATAGTTAATTTTTAGTGTAGGTGATGTTGTGGTGGAGTATTATATTGCATGATATTCTGGAGCACTATAATGTTTGATATCTGTCTTTAACTGTACTGTCCTTTGTTGTTGTTTTGTTTGTCTGACAGTTGCCATGGACACACAAGGAATTTCTGAAAAGATAAAGTAAAGTAAAGTCGAGTAAACTAAACTAAATGGCAGTTACATTTAGGAAATGAAGTTAGGGAATAGCAGGGAAATTCACACTTAACACAAAGTTTGCACAACAGGTGTTTGACAGGTGTTGTGACTTATTAAGATGAAATAAATAGGATTTAAAAACAATTCATATTATCTAGAAGTTTAAGTACATGGTCTAATGAGCAAAGGCTTAAAAAAACCATAGAGAAGCCCTGCTCTGTACCACTACTTTTAATAACGACTACTGTATTTTGTTGTCTGTTTGTCTGCCAGGTGGTGCGCGACCAGATCACCCACTGCACCATGAAGCTACGTCAGACCACCGGCATGATGGAGTACTGTCTGGAGGTCCTCAAGGAGAACGATCCCAGCGGCTTCCTCCAGGTAACGGACCCTCAGTGTGTGTTTGTGTGATTGTGTGAGTGTAAAGGGTTCAGTATGCTTAAAATGACCTAATTCTTTAATTTTTTTTTTGTTATTATTATTTTGACCTTATAACAGGGGTATTTTAGTCCATTTTATTTCATGACATTTTAATTGTCTGATTTTACTGCCAAATTGTAGTACTTAAACATTTTAACCATGCAAAGCACTTTGTAACTTTGTTTTGAAAAGTGCTGTATAAATAAAGTTTATTATGATGATGATGATGATGATGATGATGATTATTATTATTATTATTATTATTATTATTATTATTATTATTATTATTATTAGTAGTAGTAGTAGTAGTATTTGTGTGAAGAATTAGACAAAATAGAGTGTAAGAGAACCTCTCAACACCTGGCCTGCTTGTTGGATTGTTGGTTTTGCTAAGTTAAAAAATAGTTGGACACAGCTGTATCTGCTCACATATTCTGACATCAGAGAAGAGAAGTGGGAGTTTCAGACGCTGCTCGACAATCCCACACGCACTAAGTTTGAAGCATGCTGACCCTTTAAGAGCTGCTTCATTGCACATATTCCTGCTAGTGTAGGTCTTGATAACTGGATAAAGGAACAATCCTGAGGTGGTCAGAGGTGTTCATGTGTGAGTTTCTTCCTTTGCTCGCAGGTATGAAAAGCTGCACAGTCTCATATCTTAAATAGCAAAGTACAAAGGTATTAAAGGATAAGGGTGGCATTGTTGTATCTTTTTAATGATGAACAACGTCCCTGTAGAGACTAAATGATTTAATTAATTTATCCTGTTATCAAGTAGATCTTCATTATTATCTAAAAATGATTTACTAATAAAAGCAATATCAGCCTGTGGCCATACAGACAATACTTGTTGTTAGAATCATGTCATTTGTGAGTTTTGTCTGTTCATGAAAACATAAAATAACACCAGCATCCTTAAAAACTGTCAAAGTTATGACTTAAGTTCCTGAGATCATACACAAGGCAAACACAGTATGGGGTCCACATTTAAAAAATCAACTTGAATCAAATCTTTTTTTGAAGTATTTGCAACCAAAAAGGTAAATGTGAAAGTTGAAAGGAAGAGGGAAGTCTGGAACTTTGTTCCTTTGAGCTGCTTAAGGGGATAAATCAGCTTTTCAAGGAGCCTCTGATGTCTCTGAAGGTAAAAACACTGCACAGTCTGAAGAGGAAGACTTCACTACTGATGTGAGAATATAAAAACATACTGCAGATATATATCCAGTACGCCTGCCATGTGCTCATGCTCCTCACACATAACAGGATGAGACTGATTTGCTTTAGTAATACTGCAGCTGATCTATTTTTAATTGACCTAACAAGTTGAGTTATCAGCAGGCTCAGATGTTCGATAGCTGATCAATAGTCATTGATCCGGGCATGTTAGGGTCAAGCTGAGAAAGGTCAAATGTGACATGTACACCTGCTTAGAAGGTTTATTCTTTATATTCTGACCCAGGCTCTATTTAATAGCTCAGAAAACACACTTAGCATTGTGACATGACCTCAAAATTCTGAGAATTGCTTACAAAACTGATTTTGAACTGGTCCCATATTTTGGTACCGAAAATAACACATTCTGTATCTGTTTGGGGTCTCAGGGACCCCAGCTGTAAAACATGATTTAATACAAAAGACTTTCTGTGATTAGTTTTGGCAGTACTTTTTATGCAGCACTGCCCCTCCCAAAATTGCATTTTCATACGTCTCTGGGGTCTAATTGACCCTAAACATGAGTTGAGTCAATTTAAGTCAATTTAAAGCCTCTATCAGAAATTTGCCTCAGGGGGCTTTACAATCTCTACAGTAATACAACCCCCCCCCCCCCCAGTTTGTGGCAAAGTGAAGGGTTACCACTTAATAACTTTTCTACCTTTGGGGTTTTAATGAGGTCAGAAGAAGAGAAAAAAAATAAAGAAAATAATGTTGATTTTGCATTATTATTATTATTTTTACACATACAACACTAGGGTCTGTGAAACAGCCAATGTAAACAAAACACAAAGGTTAAATGGCAAAGACAAAGAAATATTTCCTGCAGAAAGCAAAAACATAAGGGAACATGTTTAAACTTTACGACCCCTTATAGTTGTTACATTTATGACTGTTAGTTTCACTCAACTCAACTTTCTGCTGAAAGATGTGAGATGAAATTCTCGTGTCTCCGCTTCTGGTTATGAAGGATTTCTCTTCCTGGAGAGAGATACAGTAGGAAGAGAGAAATGAAGTAAGGTGAAAGGGAAAGATGAAATAGAGATCAAAGACACTCCTGTGGGACACACACACACACACGCACACACACACATCCTCTCACTTCCATTTGATCTGAATATTTTATGATGTATTGATTATATGGTTCTTTATGGTTGCCAACACCTAAACGCTAACTAGAGGAATTATAGGTGGATATTAGAGGTATATGTAAGTTCAGGAGCATTTATAAATTTGAAACTATTTAAAGTGGGGGGCAAAAAGCTAAATGAAAAGATCTACATTTTAATGCTAGAGGATGAATTTCCATGTCTGCAGCTCATGCTTTGCCTCGGCAGAAGATCATATTTTTTTGTGTAATTTAGTGTAGTTTAATGTAATGTGTTCGCTTAGGTTTTTCTTTTTTCTCGAGGCAGTGTAGCTCTTACCAGCAGTTGAAGGAGGGGTCTAATTCGTATCCTTAAATATTTGAACTGCACTAATGTGTGCCTCATTTCACTTGTCAGACACAATATAATGAAGCCAGGCTAATGGAATGGATCCCAGAACAGAGAAGCTGCTCTGTATTCAGGGAGGGTATCAGAGCATGCAAGCATATTTGATTGTAGATATTAAATGCAAATGCTCTCATTTCCTGTGTGTGTCTTGCACTTATCTTTCCTCGCTGTGTACACATGTGCTTTAAAGTGTTCTACATGTGTATATCTTTGCCTTTGTGTGTGTGTGTGTGTGTGTGTGTGTGTGTGTGTGTGTGTGTGTGTGTAGATCTCAGATGCTCTGATCAAGCGGGTGACGTCATCTCAGGACCAGTGGGTAAAAGGGGCCCTGGAGCCAAAGGTTGGCCCTGAGTTCGACCTCACCCTCAACACCGACTCACTGCTCCAGACCATCCTGCAGCTGGATTTCTGCCAGGGCAAAGGTAAACACACAAAAACACACACTTCCCTTTCTATTAATACTGTAAAATCCCATTATAATACCCATTTTACAACTACATTTGAAAATGAATGAAGATTATTTCATGTTTTTCTGTGCGATATGCCTCTTACACTAATTTCTACTCAATTTTTTTTCGTTATCTCATTGTATTTTTAACCCCTCTGTGTCAGCACTGTGGTCAACATTTGTTGTTTTAAAGGAGGACTACATAGATGTAGTATTGCACTTTCATAAAGATGGAGACTCAGAAGAAAGAAGAAAAAAAGAGGAAAAAAGAAGCAACAGAGGCTGAGATATCCTGACTTTTAGTCTCTACTATTGGTCAAACTCCAAAAACATGGGATTCTATATTTCCCATAGGTCACCTCAAGTGTCATTATGCCATGTTCATATCATAAATTTATGACCGTTAATATGAACTACCAAGTCAAGAAAACCAGGTCGTCATAAGTGTCAATGAACAGTTTTCAAAATGGCTGCAAAGCCACCATTGCTGGCACATTTAAATAACATCCTAAATGAACACAATTGATTTGAACTTTGAATAAATTATGTGACTACAAGACTAGCATCAGGAGGAGCCATCTTGGAATAATCTTCCCACTCTGCCAACATTGCGTAAATGCAGCATTTGCACCCTCCCTGGTTGGTAATTGCACATGCCTTTCAAACTCCATGCCCAAGTCTCAAAGCCAAATCTGACATCATCAGGGTTATTTTTTCAAAGGTTATCGCAGGCTGTGTAGTAGAGCTTATGACCAGTAAACTGAACTTCATGGGCAAAATATGTGGAGTGCCCCTTTAAATGGGCTCTATAAATAAATCATTTTAACATGCACAAACATACACAAACACATTTTTCTTCAAGATGCACAACAATATACACAGCTAGTTAGCTATTCATTGGCTGATGCTAATTAGCATCCAGTTGGTGTGCATGAATAAGTTTCCTTTATTTTCATTCCAGTGCAGTCACACAGATTACCCACATGTATTGTTAACGTACATTAAAAATGTAAACAGCAGTGTGCATATTTTATTTCCATACTGCTCCACTGAGGCAGTAAAGATGAAGCTCTTTCCTTTGCAGGTATAGATTCAACACAGCCCCTTGGCTAAAATGTTAAATAAATGCTTATTCATTTCTATTATTGAAATTACAGTGTAATCCATTACAATTATTACAAAGCTGCTAAAAGCTTATGCAATATAATCATCAGATAATGAGAAAATTACAGTCAGTATAGTGCTGTGTAACTAGTAATTATCATATTATGGTGTAATTATAGTAATTAAGCACTCTTAATGGGTTTATAATACGCTTATAATTCCTTACGGTGTCGTATTGGGGCCAGTTCATATAAGTTGTTGAAATAAAGACATTTTAACTGCAACTGCAGATTCCTCAAAAGTGAGACAAATTCAAGGTAGTTAATAAAGAATATGACCCAGATCTGCTGGTAATGTCCCAGGTTGAGTTGCACTTGAATGAGGCTTTCTCTAATTTGAGCTCCAGTCAAGCAGAGCAGAGGCTTTGATCGTCCCTCTTTGTTCTTTAAGGCCAGTGACATGAAACCCATCTGTACGTTTCCCCTCCTTCACATCTCACTGATAAGCCAGAACAAAGCGATAGAGTTTAAAGATACACCAGTTTCTTTGAATTTAAGCTCTGACATCTTGAGCAACGGCACAGTGCAGAAGCTGTTTTTGGTTCAGAAATAGCCTGAAATTATTCTCCATCTTTATAAGTTCTCTTTTGCCATCTGAGCCGAATATGCTGCTCTGGATCAGATGTTTTAAGTAAGCACTAACTGTAATTAATTACTTACTCCCTGCATTACGTGAAACCTCAGGAACAATACAACACAGATAAAAACTATTTTATTCCAGCAGTGAAAAACAAGATTTTGGATGTTTTTTGCATCTGATACATGTTCATTTAATTGCATAAAGGAACTTATTTACATTATTGATGCCATTCCATTGCCATTCCATGCCATCCCATACTTAAAACGAGCACTAAGCATACCACACCTACACCTCTGTGCTCTGAAGTCCCAATGCAGTTGAAGGATTTTCTGATCTTATTTCAATATCTGGAAAAAAACCTAACCTAAAACCTCCTAATATGCTGATGATGCTGTATTTTATATTGATAAAACTTTGTAAAATGTTTATATCATCTTTCAAAAGAACGTGGAGAGTGGGGAGTGGGGAGCGCGGAGCGGGGACTGGGGAGTTTCTGTTATGAAGTGTTATGAATTATAATGGCCTCACCTACAAATAAATATATGGTGAAAATCATGAAATATACATATTATATGCATAAGAATGACCATGAAGATTTATCTTTTCACAAATACTTTTCATTTATTATGTTTGGTCATTACATAGCATGACTTTCTGTCATTACCAGCTGCTTTATGTGCCGTCTTCTGTCTATGTGCGCTTGTATTAAAACTCCCGAACCAACGTCGTATTTCCAGATGTGCAGGAGAATCCGTTATTGAAACAAATGCAGGCAGCAGGCAGTGGTGAGACTGAGATGGAGACAGAGAGACCAGGAGGTATTTAAGAGACATTACTTTCCACAGTAAACCTCTGTTTTCCTCCCTTGAATTTATTTTGTCACTCCTTCCTCCTCCTCCCTCAGTCCTGGTAGCCTTCACGGCCAATCTGGTTGGAAACTCACTGGTCTTTTTGTCCCACGGTGTCTATCTGGTCTCTTTCCTCTGCATGGTTTCAGAATAGTGCCTCTACAGAATAGTGTGGCCTTCACTGGAACACAAAGTTACCAATGAAGTAGTTGCATGAAGTAGTTTTCTGTTTCTTAATCTAGTATTTTGACTTTTCAAATTAGTTTTATGTAAATATTAATTTTGCTACTCAATCACTAGTAATAAAGGCTATATCTAAATGAATAAATAATCTTCTTTACTTGACAACAAATAATCCACATTGTCTAGTGGTTGTCCATGATTCAAAAAACTACTTCGGCTATAAATGCTGTAAATAATGAATATAAATATTGGTATTGATACTGAGTCATAAATTCTTCCACATGGTTCCCTGTGTCCTGACTGCTGCCTTCCCCCTGTGTCTTCACTTCCCTTGTTTTAGAAAGATCAGATAAGTGCCAGCATATAAAGACATGATATGACTTCAATACCCTGAGATCTGTGTTACACAAAATCTCCACTTCTGTGTTCAGTGGTTATTTTTACCCTGTTGTGTGGTTTGTGTGTCTGTTTCAGCTCCTTTTGGAATGCAATTTGTTAGCACGTGTTTTACCACCACAAGGGTTAGTGAGATATACAGGTTTTTATTTTGTCTTTGATAAAGTCTTTGATATGATGCTGGTTCCTGCCTTTCTTGACTTTCATGTCTCCAGGGAGTTATGCTCTCCCTAAAGGCCTTGTCACTGTGTGATTTAGACTGTCTGAGATGATTTACAATCATGAGAGAAATGTGGCAAAATCTTTGGTTGTCAATCCAAAACGATGGTCCTAGATCTCACTGTGAGACTCATCCACCGACAACAGGTTTGGAGCTTTGGTGACCAAAGACAGCCTGAGGAAAAATTCTGGCAGTGTCAGAAATTTAAGACCAAATTCTTACAATGTAACTGATGCTATGACCCACGTCTACAAAAAAACTAATCAGAATAAGACATGAAATGACACAGAATACACTGGCTGACATTTCGTGAGTGCAGTCCATGGCACACACAAACTAAAACAATGGAGGCGAAACAAAAGTTTGTGTGACTTTGCAGTATTTTTAAAACATCAGAGTGGCGCAGATGGATGACCCGAGCTGATGACATGCCTCTGATTTCATATACTTTTTTCTATTTACATCCTAGTGCTATGATTCACCACACATTTCAGCGCACAATCTGACAGCTTCATATTGATATCAGTACAGTCTGACAGGCATCTGGCACAGTGTGACATGCAATAAACTTACACAACTATTGTTGTTGCACAGTCTAAATATGCCTTTAAGCTATTAACTCATTTAAAAAAAAGTATCATCAGCCTGGTGTTTGGTGGAGAGTTAGTATCTCATGATGGTCTACACGCTGTCTGAGAGGTTTTTCCAGGAACATAACCTGATTGGACTGTAATAATACAACAAATTAGTCAGATAGTGCTCAAATAATGGTTTCCAGAAGCTTCAGTTAAAAAGTATCCACATCAACCTTTAAAGCTCCAGGATATAATGTCCTCACGTGGCCTTGTTTAAGCCTCCACTGATTCCCAGCTGTTGCCCTGTACTGTAAATGAACCCGGAGCTCATTCACCTTAAGGCTCTTTTACTTTTATCTCCCACTAGATCCACATTAAAGCTCCTGTTTCTCTCCCTTTAGTTTGTTTAAAGGCATCCAGCCAGCTGACAACATCACCCTGTCTGTCTTCCTTTTTGCTTCTGCCCTGCATATTTCCCTCTTTCTATATTTCTTCTTCATCCTGGTATCCCCATTGGACCATCCTCCAGTAAAAAATCTTAATATCAAATTGATTCATCTCTCCCCACAGTGGAGTCTGGACCCTCTGTGCCCGCGGCTCCGCTCCTGCAGTTGGAGAAATGTTGCACCAGGAACAACAGCGCCACCCTGGCTTGGAGGGTTGTTGCGCCCCAAATCAACCCCATCGAGGGATACATCCTGGAGCTGGACGATGGCAACGGAGGACAGTACAGGGTTGGTGTGACACACACACACACACACACACACACACATAGTCAAAATACATACCGTGTGTAAAACAGAGAACAAGGCTTAACACTAATGTGACTGTAATCTGATCCAAAATGCAGTAAATTATGTCATACAAGCTTTTCTGTGGCTCTCTTTTCATTATTAATAATCCATATGCTGCTCAACTCTGAAAAAAGCCAGATGGTAGTTTGTATGTGTGTGTGTGTGTAGTAATATGTAATATGTGTGTTATCAGTAAAACTTTAGTACTTGTACTTGTACTCTATATTTATCTTGATGTTACTAAAGTGTGTGTGTGTGTGTGTGTGTGTTGCCAGGAAGTTTATGTGGGGAAGGAGACAGTGTGTACGGTGGACGGCCTCCATTTTAACAGCTCTTATAATGCCAGAGTGAAAGCCTACAATGCCATCGGTGTTGGGCCGTACAGCAAGACGGTAGTGCTCAAGACCTCTGATGGTAGGTGGTGTGTGTGTGTGTGTGTGTGTGTGTGTGTGAGAGAGAGAGAGAGAGAGAGAGAGAGAGAGAAAGATTGGCCCTCAGCGGCTTCAACACAAAGGGACAATGTCTGTCTAGTTTTATATTCAACTCCTTTGATTGTCTCGTTCTGTTTGTGATGATTTTCGTTAAACAGGTTTCATTTTTACATTACTGAAGTTCAAATTATTTTCACTTTGTAACATTGAGTTTAGAAGTTTCTTAGAAGATGAGACTGGAGGTTTTCTTAAAGGCAAGAGAAGAGGAAGCATTTAGTAACTTTATATTCCAGAATAAAGACATGGAAGAGAGAAGGGGAAGTGGATGAAAGGAAATCTGAAGAAAGAAAAGGAAAGGAGGGAAGAGGAAGGACAAGGAGGACAAGGACAAGGAAAGGGAAAGGAAGAATGCTAAGGGAAAGGAGTGAATAAGAAACAAAAGGAGAGGCAAGGATGAAAAGGAAAGAAAAAAAGGAAGGAGAAAGAAAAGGAAAGGAAAAGGAAGGACAGGCAAGGAAATGGAAGGAAAGTAGAGGAGAGGAAAGGAAGGACAGGTGAAGAGTGGAGCAGAAAAGAAGGAAAGAAAAGGGTTAGAAGAACCATCAGAAAAGTGCAGTAAAAAATGTACAGTAACAAATCCTCCATATCTGCAGTGGGATGACCACTCAACACACACACACACACACACACACACACACACACACACACACACACACACACACACACACACACACACACACACACACACACACACACACACACACAGTCTGTCTCTGCCAGCCACAGTAACAATGAAAGTCTGTTTTGTGACTCATAACCGTTCATCCCTCCCACCCTCTTTCTCTGTTTCTGTCATCTTTCTAAGTGCCTACTCCCCCTCCTTTGCTTTCTCTCTTTTATGTCTCACCCCTCACCCATCCTCCTTTTCCTCCTCCCTCTCTCCTTGAGGAATGAGAGGCTTCTTGCAGCTACACTGAAAAAGGGAAATTATGGGATGTGACTTTTGTTGGCTTGGCTTAACCAGAAAAAAGAGCTGGCGACAAAGACTGTGGCTGCAAAACAAACAGATTATGATGTCCAATTTGTGTGTGTGTGTGTGTGTGTGTGTGTGTGTGTGTTTGCACCCTGCAGTAAAAGTCACTCACACATCTATGAACGGCCAGACTTACCAATTGATCATAATATTCTCAGACACTGATTTCCATACAGAAGTCTGTCTGGCAGAAACAAACTGTTAATACATATGATTTATTATATACTATATCATGTGTATAACTTATTTTTCAACTATTAAATAACTAAAATGTCTAAATATAAAATATGAATTAGATGTAGGGCTGCAACTAACAATTATTTTCATTGTCAATGAAGTTGCTGATTTACTCGATTCATTGTTTTGTCTATGAAATGTCAGAGAACAGTGAAAAATGCCTGTTATAATGTCATATTAACAGGAACGTATATTTAGTATAACATGAAAATGAGAAAGAGATGTTGTTATTATACAAACTTTTGATGGTACAATGAGAAAGTGAACAAATCCAATGTCAATTTAAGGAAAAGTTCCACAGTGCAGCACCCAGCAAATAAAGCTCCACTAGTCCAATCAGTTTCTTATTCTGCATTTTATAATAGCTTTCTGTCTGAAAATTGAATCGTAGCACATGGATGTAGCATCATGACTGACTGTTGTGTCCTTCCTACAGTGGCTTGGTTCACCTTTGACCCCACCTCAGCTCACCGGGACATTGTTCTGACCAATGAAAACCAGACAGTCTCCTGTAACAGCTATGATGACCGTGTGGTGCTGGGAACCGCTGCTTTCTCTAAGGTGACATTCACGCCATATCACTAGTGATTAGCATTTTGTAGTAGGACCAGGTCTCTACTAATTGGCTCTCCTATAGTGACTTATATTGAAGATTAATCAGATGTGCTCTATATTCCTTTGCATCTCAGGGCATCCACTACTGGGAGGTCAGCATCGATCGCTATGACAACCACCCGGACCCTGCGTTTGGCATAGCGAGGATCAACACCATGAAAGACATGATGTTGGGGAAAGATGACAAGGCCTGGGCCATGTATGTAGACAACAACCGCTCCTGGTTCATGCACAACAACTCCCACACCAACAGGTATGTGTACACTGTATGTGCCAGAGGGCCAATAGTGTCATGACAAAAAGTATCTGTTGTTTAAAGTGGCTATAATAACAAAGTATATGAAATGACAATGTGTTATGTCATTAGTTAATAAAGTCTTGTTACTTAAATCATGTATAAACCATTAATTAGGTCAATCAGTTAAAACTTATAAAGTTTAAATAAAGTATGCCTCATTAGAGAGTGGCAACTATCATTTGAACTAATTAACACCATCCGTTCGTCAACAAGAACAGCAGGAGGCATTCTCTTCATCAATTCATCATCATGTGTTCTGTTCGTTAAATCTCACCCAGCAACGCGCACAAACACACACAAACACACACACACACACAGGATAATGATACATGCACAGGATGACAGAGGGAACCCCGGGGTTCATACAATATCCACTAACAAACACACCAGGGAGCAGCAGAAGAAGACTGCAGGCTGCAGAAGACATCAAAACATCTCTCTGCACCATTTCTCTCAGTGTCACAAGGAAGCTATCAAACTCTCATTAAACATTTATTCTCAAGAAAATGTCTATTCTTCACAAGAGAAAAGACGACCCGTCACATGAATATGTAAAACCGCACACTTTCCCTCTTTCTTTCTTTCTTTTCGCAGTTCACCCAGACTACAGGTGCATTCACAGTGCCATTTGCTTTCATGTCATTAATCATCTCATGCCTGCGTTTCTTGTTATGTGCCATGTATTGATTTCCTCATCTCTCTCTCTCAGAGTGCTGACTTTCACTCAGCCCAGGCCTGAGGCAGGTGTAATGTGTTTAGAGCTCAGAGAAACGTGGCTATTTGCACATCTAAAAGTGGTTTCACACCTTAGCTTCTAAGAGAAAACAGGTTTTACAGTTAAAACACGTTTTCAGTAGCATATCTCATTTTTACATTTAGAGACATTCATTTCTCTCACCCTCTAGTGCATAGACTGGACTGAACAGATGGTAGAAGACAGTCTGTCCTGAATGTGCTTGTAAAAAGACTTGTTGAACAAAATTATATAAAAATCTATATCACTGAAAATGAGATTTTAATGTCTCTCAAGCACTTTGTGGTCAGATGTAGAATAAAACAACAATCTTTTAAACATCTGGAGTGGATAGGTCTTTAGGTCCACTTGTGAATGCAAGCTGCCTTTATATTGATTGTGTTTAGATTTTGGGCATTTTTACACAGTCAATGACAGGCATTTTAACTGAGTCAAAAATGTCAATCAATGTGAGGGTCAACAAATTGTTTTCATCTACTTTACTGACAAATCAGTTCCACTGGAAATTTATCACTTATCAAAGATGAAACGTTTTAAATTCTTAATTAAAACAGTCTTTGTTTTAATTTCACATTTGGGTAGATCCTCCAGTTACACTTTTTCTCTCACTTTCACTTCACGTATCCCCCAAATTTATCCTTTTTTATCTATCTGTATGTGTGTGTGTAGGGCGGAGGGAGGCATCAGTAAAGGCTCGACTGTGGGTGTCCTGCTGGATCTGACCAAACACACACTGACTTTCTTCATCAACAAGGAACAGCATGGACCAACTGCCTTTGAGAACCTGGACGGGGTCTTCATGCCCGCAGTCAGCCTCAATAGAAACGTACAGGTCAGTGTGTGTTGGTGGGACTTTACATTGACATCAGAGCTGCCACGTGTCGCAGCAAAAAACGGTGCAGCCAGTGTTGTATTTTCTTGTAGTGCTCAGATTTTTACCTTCATTCGTGTTCATCAGCAGGCTGCAGCAGCACAAAACAAATATCTCCTGATTTGTAAAACACAATAATAGCAACCAGTCTTGTTGAAAACTGAAAACTCTTGAATGAAGCCATGAGCTGTATTGGCGACTTCTGAACTTGAAAGTGTGATCAATTTTCAATGTGTTGAGTTGCCCAATCCCAAGTGTCCACTGAGTATGTGTCAACCTAGCTGGTAGTTCAGAAGTTCCTTAAATCCAACTAAAACTGTGATCTCAGTTAATGGTCAAATGTGCCTTAAATCATACTAGATGTCAAATGTGTGTATGTTCTCCAGATCCAGCTGGACTGTTCTCAGCCTCAGTAGTGATGATCTCATTGTTGTGTTTTTGTCTTTTTGTCCTCTTCAGGTGACCTTACTGACGGGCCTGGAGGTGCCAAAGAATATCAAACAGTAGGAGCTCCTTCCTCCGTCTGAGCGTGCCCTGGATACAAACCAACAACGTCATATGCAGCCTCACTTCACTCCCACATGGATCTTTTTAAATCCTGCCAGATGGGATTTAGCCCTCTCCCACCCTTCTCAAGGTGCCCTTTGTCTTGGATACACTTCAGGGTGAAATCCTGCTCCATAATTTGTGATGAAGGATTAAATCTGAGTTATTATTGGCTATAAATACATTGATTGAAGCTTGTGGATGTCACTACAGAGTTACTGTGGATCGCCATACTTTTTTCATATCCCGGTCTTTGCCCTGTGAACTCCAGAATAATAACAGCACTCATGTTATTATTCCAGCTTGTGCCATTCCAAAAAAAAAAAAAAAAAAGTCACTGAAAGAACAATACGGCCTGAAATGTCTCCTAGAGGCCTGTGATCAAACGAATCAATCCTCACACTTTGACAGAATCAACAGTGAAGACTCTCACACTGTGCAGTGAAATAATATTGTGCTAGAAGTTATTTTTGCTTTTTATTGTGCTAACTGGTATCTGATCTGTTTACTGATTTACTGATATACAATCAGAAAACAACACCATAGTCATCATTAGTTATCAATAGCAGTTTATAGCAGCAAGGTGCTTTCAGAAGGCGGGAAAAAAAAACGAGGGAGAAATGATTCAGTGATGCTCATTGTTGCTCTGCTTCTCTCTCAGGTGTGTTTACAGATTAAACCAGATGAAAACAGTTTTTTTTAGGAGTTCAAATGGCACCACGGGTTGTTTCACTCATGAAATATTCAAAAGCTAAACTTTTATCTCAGTTGCAGCTCCGACAACACTGCCGCCTTCTCTGTTTTCTGTTTTTCCCCTCTCAGTTCGTATTTAATGGAGAACTGACTTCCTGTCTGTGGGTAGGAATATCTGAGATCTCTGTGTCATGCAAAGTGGCGTAAAGATTGTTTGGTGCTGTTGTCAAAGAGGTTTACACACTGAGGTCAAGCTGGGAGAGTTCCATTTCATTGTTCAGTGATGTGATAGATCTACAGAGCCTGGAAGAGAAGGGGGGATGTTTTATCCTGCAACACAAAGTGCTGAATTCATTTAGTTGCAGCTGCTTGGCTTAGCTTAGCATAAAGACTTGAAACGGGGAAAAATCTTTGTTTTTTGTACTGATTAAAGAGACGAGACATAACTTGATAATCAGTTAACTTTGGAGGTGCTGGTTGGTTGATTTTGTTACTTTTACTCAGAGCCAGGCTAGCTGTTTCCCCCTGCTTCCAGTCTTTATGCTAAGCTAAGCTAATCTGCTGCTGGATGTAGCATTATATTTGATGGACAAATAAATGAGTGGTATCAATCTTCTCATCAAACTCTTGGCAGAAAGCGGAGAACACATTTTCCAAGATATCAAACTACTTTTGAAAGCATTGAAACATGCTGCTACATTTCATTACAACTGTAAACATAGTGTTTTGCTTTGGATTATTATCATTCAGTGTTATTTAAAGCTGCATAGAAGTAGGCCGTAAAATAAGCCCAGGAAATAACTTCATATGAAGTTGCAGACAGTGGACTTAACTATTAACTGATACAACTCCAATTTCTAGTCTTTAGCGCCACTCCAGGCTTGTTGGGTCCTTTAGCTTGTATTATTGTAACTTTTACTACCACCAATAATAATATGCCGTACATGCAAGCAACTGACATCTTAATAGAAGTGATTGAAATCAGTTTGAGACATCCTGCAGGAGTTAAATTGACATTTAACCCTTAATATTCAGGTTTCCCCTTTAAATAGCTGTAGGGTCATTTAAAGCCTCTTATTCCACATTTACTGAGAGATTTATATTCTGCTTCATCTTATTACAGCTCTTCAGCTTTATTCAAACTCAAGAATCCTGTCATTAAATCAAATAGATATATTCTAGATGTCTTGTGCATCGTTTTATACATATTTCCTCATTTCAACTTATCAGACATATTTGGCATCTTCGCTAACTTTTGGATCTTCACTAGAATTTTAAAAACTATTCTGTGGGTTTGAATAATGTTTTGCAGCACAGCAGGAGTTTGTAATAAGTGACCAACCGGTGTTTCAATGAGGTTTAAGAGGTTTAAATGTGTGTATTAATCAAGGTGAGGTAACAAGTTCAGTCAGCCTCTCCCATGCTCTGTACACATCAGGATGAACGTCAAAACATGCTAAAATGAAATGGAACTGAGCCTAACCTTGCTTTAAAAAAAATAAGTGTGGTTTTCTCTTAGTAATTTTATCGTGTGCTCATCTTTCAGTCTCTCTGTAGAATCTCACACGACCAGGTACCTTTAATGATCTTGAAAAGTCACATCAGGTAAAGCTACATTTGCAGACGTCTCGTCAGGCGGCTGGATACGGCAGCCTGTAGAGGACAGTAGCTTCAAAATTCAACCAGACCACTGTGACACAGGATATAAGATAATATCGTTTAAACATGCGTCACCCATGTATATTTTATCATGTCACTCAGCTCGATGCAGCAGAGAATGCAGAAGTTTGTTTTTAAATGAATTTAAACTTATTTAATCTTTATTACGATATTGAAATATTTCTATTATCTATAACGTTCTGAGTGTGAGAGAGAAGTAATTAGAAGTGTAGACAGCAGACCTGCCATACAGATGTTGGGGTCATATGTGTGTGTGTATGGGAATCCACAAACTGTAAATACTGATATGTGATTATGACGTGTGATATTAAGCATGGATTACGCATCAAACAAGTTTACAAAATATCTGAAGCTGTATTGTAAATAGTGAACTGTATTATTGTTATTGCAAAGAGTGATGTTAAAGCCAACCGCTACGACAGCTCGCCCTCTGCTGTTGGATGGAGGTACAACAGGATTGATGCATTTCTAAACTAATCCTGTTGTTACATATGGGTCAACTGTGTGTTCATACCTTTAACTGCTGACTTTAAAAAAAAAAAAAATGTCAGCAAGCATTTTGTCTCATCTATCGCATGATATTCCAACATTCAATCAGGGACATAAAACAGTCATTTCTTTTCTGTTTTACATGTTTTTATATATGTTGACAAATTCTTATGATCGCAGGAAGCACTTATATCCTCCTTACCTTATTCTTCTCATTTTCAGTTCAACGCAAACTTTAAATACGCCAGGTGAAGCAGGTATTTCTTACTAAAATTAGAAAGCTCTATTTTCAATAATATAACAGAAATATTATACATTCATTTGTACTTATTTTAAAATAATTTACTTAACTGTAGAGGACTAGAGTAGTATAATATCTTTTAATTATGTTTTGTTCTGCTTCCTGAATTTGGGTTCTTTCTTTACTGAATGAAGAAATTCTACTGGAGAATGATGATTGAACCTTTCTGGGAGCTGGAGACGGGATTATATATTTATTTTTGAATCAAAGCTGTTATCAAGAATGTCAAATCCATGACATTTAAGTCCTAGGATAGCAAAACAGATGGCGTTTTACGCTACAGTGCAAGTCTGCAACAAGCCTGACCAGTTTAACTGGCTCTCTGCAATGAATGCTGCATTCAGATTATGTGGGGAAGCTTGTCTGAAGTCATGAAGAAGCTGAGGTTTTCTGCAGAGTTTGGTTTAGACATTTTTCACATAAGATATTTTGACATTTCACAGTAGGAAAAGGATGCTGTCATTAATTACTGAGACACCTGAATAGAACAGGAGTCATTGCTAATGTTAATAGTAACACCTGTGCTTTTCCTACTATGACAAGTCAAAATGTCTGCTGGGAAAAATTGACACCAATGAAAGTATTTCATTACTGTGCAAACTTAAGATCAAGAAAATAAAACCCATAATAAATAATTTTATTAAAGTTGAAATCTTAATTTGAAATTTAATTGGCATGCAGCCATATATGGTCTACCAGCTGTGTAACATCCTCTATGCTTGACTACAGGCAGGAGGTTGAACTACTGAAGACAAACAGTATATTCTAGTGGTATATATGAACCCGTTGACCTAAGCAGTGCTTTCCAGTAGTATATTTACAACCTTTCCCCTTGTGACATGAATGCAGCATTAGTGTAAACGTCAGGATTTGAACCAGTCCTTCCCCTCCACCCCCCGACCCAGAAACCAAACATCTAACTATCTGCCACAGGGGACTTTGTGACGTGCCCCAGACTGCCAGCTACTACCTAAGGGCTACGTTGCATCATGTGAAGCTTTACTTGCTGCTCGGTCTCTTCTAACCTCCCACACCAGAGGAGAAACGTGCCCCAAGGTAGACTTTGTTGTAACCCGGGAATAGATTTAGCGCCCACGAGCAACGTGAGACATCTATCACGTTCTTCTGAAAGTCTGGATGATTTGGGGGGGTGAGAAGGGGGGGTTGCATGTCTCTGGGCAGTTCTGATATCAAAGTGGCACAGAGGAAATCTTGACTGGAGGGAATATAAGCTACTACCAAAAAGCTTAGGATTCAAAGTGTTTCAGAGGTTTGGGAAGCCAGAGAGTATATCAGGTAAAATGGGGTCAGTCCATTTCCTTCAAACCAATACTTTATGTGGCAGATTCAGACCATAATATCACATATTTAGAATGATTCACATTGTAGTCACTCCTGTCTAGATGTGGTATTGTAAGAGTGCTTGTATGGCATGTCCCTTAACCCCACTCTTACCCACCCATGAATGTGAGATATTTTACTAATTTAACTTCAAGATATGGTGCTGGGGAAAAAAGCATGTCAATGCAGTTAGTTATCTTAAAAAAACAGCACAGGAAAAAAGTCATTTATTTACTGTATTAAGTATGTAAATATATTTAATTATATATTTATTTTCTTTTGTCTATCACCCTCTTTGTTTTGTTCCGTATAAAAGTTGAATGGCTACTGATTATATATACCGTCTATGGTTGATTGAAAGAGGTTAAAAAAAAAGGCTTGCCGGCTACAAAGTCTCCTCAACGTGACACAGATGTGCTTACAGCTTGAAACATGTGCGATGTGCTGCAGATATTTCCTCATGCTCTTTCTTTTTTCTTTTTAAAACATATATAAATAATACAAAAAGCTGCTTCAAGAAAATGGTGTGAGAATTTGTGACCTCACCCAGCCGCACACTGCCAGATCACAAGCTTTTGTTTCGCCATCGTCATTATTTTCTATGTTTTTCCTTTAATGAAATGGAACGAACTGGTTTCTGTGAAGACTTGCAACGTTGACATCTAGAAGACAGCTTCTTGAGGCTCCCAAGAGGTGATGTAAATAACGGTTTTTAGGGGCAAGACCGATTCTGCTTTCTCGTGGTCCATTCAGTGTGTTTATGTGTGTTTCTTCATGAAAACGTCGACATTTTTTTAAATTACATGTGTCTTGTTGAGATCCCTTTGACCCCCCCCTCCTCCCTTCCTGCCAAGTTGTAAATGTTTTGTACGACTACATGGTTTGTATATGAGAAATGCATTGTAACTGCGTAATTTTAAAAGCCTTTACAGTGTAAAACACGAGAAATGAAAATGTCTTCTTTTTTCGGTCATTTATAAAACAAAAATAAATTAACTGTGATGGAATATGATTCGACAGAGACTCCAGTTTTGTGCATTTAACGTCCTGCCATGGCGCACATTCAGGGTCCGTTTTGAAGACTGATAAATTGGATCCTGACTCAGCGGTCTTTCACCAGGAACACCGTCACCTCATATTTTACAGCAGACCTGAGACATGTCCTCAGGAAATCCGCTTCTCAACATCAGGTTTTGTCCATTTCCTCCTTCATGTTTGGCTGCAAAGTCACTGATGGAGGTTTGGATACCGGTTCTTCCTCTGGTCTGCTGATATTTTCCCATCCTGAAGATTTAAATCGGTCACCTGCAAACACAAACATATGAACACACATTTGCACTCCCCTTAATCCTCATCACTAGATGTTTAACCTTGGCCTTCACACTTGACAGGAGTTTAATATTAATCTTTTAATTCCTCTTAAGTGATTTATAGAAGTGTAAGAACACACACCTATTTACTTCCCCTTTTGCCTTTGATTTTCTGGATCTCCTTGGAGCTGAGGATCAGCATGCCGTTCTTGAAGCGCCCGACCTGACCTGAGGGAGCCGAGGACGAACCAGAGGACGCGTTCTTCTTCTTGTCCCTGCTGGAGATGGCAGCATATGGAAATGCAGGTTTCAATCACTGACATGTAGCTAGGCAGCCTGTGTGAACATCTGTTAATGTGGGATTTTCTCTCCGAAGCTCAAATGATGCCAAATATACTGAAGAAAGATATTATGCAAATTACCGGTGCTGTGTTTCTATCCACAGGTTATGATGAATTCTTGTTAATCAAGGAGACATTCTTGTGCTTTAGACTTACGTATTTAGGATAATTATATACTATACAGCTTCAAGGACACTTGAGGAGAGAAAATGTTTGCCAGCATGTAAGTCTTTCACTTTACACCGCCCTGCTGCTGCTTCGTGATCCATGAAGATCTGTAATGAGGGAAATGTTTACAGTCCACCCACCTTTGATTATTCTGCTTCTTCTTTTTCTTCAGGTCCTACAGAGCAAGGACACATGGTTAGAATTGTTATTTATTCATTTATTATTATTATCATCCCCATAACCTTCTAACTAACAACCTAGCAATATATATGTTCACTTATATGTAAAATTAGGGCAACCCATTTCGGTGCAGGTCTTACCGGTTGAACCTCCTCCTTTGCTTTCTGCTTCTTTTCTTTGATCTGCTGCTGTAGCACCTTGTAGTTGCAATACTCCTTCTTAGGAGGCTGATCAGGAGAGAAGAATTACTGTACGTCAACAAGTTGGTCACTCAGCTGTTATAAGGGCGGCGTGACGCTAAGAAAATATGTACAGCACTTTGGAAAAACACTAAAAGAAATCAAGTCATGAGTATTTCCAACTTTGGAGGAACGGGAGGAAAGTTTTCCTTACCCTGGCTCCCAGCATGACTGCTCTGTCCTGTTCAAAAACACGCTGCTGCTCCTTCTTATAGCCAGTGATTCCAAACCGATGCACCTCCAGACGAGCCTACATACAGTACATACACACAAATAAAAGGGAGGTAATTTTATAACATGTAGAAATCATAAAATAACAATATTCACATCATCTGTCACTAAATCTGTAATTAAAGCAGATATTTTAATTTAGTAAATCAGCTTCGGAGCAACATCAATATAAATGCCACAGCAAATGTCTTAAAGAAGATATAAAGTGTGATGAAATTGTTACCTTTTCCAAATTGAGTTCTTCTATCTGGTCGCTTTGCTTCTTCTCTTTTATCTGAAGGGGCTGGACGTGAAGACATCACACATCCAAAGGCAACAAAGACAAGAGGAGAAAGAAAATGAAGTGAATGGATGGTGACAGGAAGAGCATAAACAGAGAAGGTTAACTATGGGTCACATGGTGGCAGGTTTTCAATTCAAAACAAGTTTCTAGGAGGAAAGACTTTTTATGAGAAGGTGCTGCATTTGTGCACATAGCTGACTTGATTCAGTTCTTTGGTAAAGCTGCTGTAAAAAGTAACTGATCCTAGAGGAGATGATTTTTAGTTCATACCACTGTAATGTCAAAACTACCTTCCCCTTCAGCCCTGTTGCTTCATGCGACCGAAAGGATGTTGTCACATTTCCTGTGAGAGAATATAAACTTCACTTCACCCCTCCTATGTTCCATTTCTACTCCATTATGCTGTGAGGAAGTGTAGTACCTCTTTGTGCAATAAAACTATTTTTCCTTTGTGCTGTATAGAGTTTCAGATTCATTACTAAGTCTGACTGACGACACTCTACGTAAAATGCAGCACATAAGATGGTAAAAGATGAAAGATTTCACAGAGCAGATCATCTGTTTTCATTTTTTCCTTTTCAAACTTATATTGGCTGCATGGAAATGTAAATTCAATATGTCTGTTTGACCTAAAAAAAAAATCTGTATCCGTCTATCTGCTGAAATATTAAAATATATGAGTTACCTCATCTGTCACACTGGTTACACACACTAATATCACAATAATTAGATTTATATTAAAATGCAATCCAATAAAGACATCTCAAACAAGCAAAACTGAGCTCTGAGTGTCCAGACAGTTTTTGAGTTGTTTTTTATAACACAAGTTGCATAAAATGATCCAACCTTGGACTTATGATATCATGAAAGTCCTGCACAACGGTGTGCATCAGTTAAGCTTCTGACTTTACTGTTTCAAGATGACAGAAAGCAGAATGCAGCTCTATAAGCCTCTCAGCCTCAGTACACTATGAGTATTGATGACAATACCAAGACTAAAGAAACTTCATTACAGTGTTATGAAGGATAGCTTGTGTCCTGAACTAGCATTATGAAATTGATAAAGTTGCTTTTTTTCATTTTTCACAACCTGAATGATCAAGAGATAATGTGGAAAAAGCAAGAAAACAGGAAAAATAAAATGAAATGGTGTGTTCAACAAGCAGAAGCTGAAGAGGAAATAATCATACCTGTAAATAATGTTTCAACAAGCACAACGAGCAGCAGGGGAATACAGACAGATATAGTCTAGATGATACAGCATCCTAGAACATAGCAATTTATAATGGGTCTGTAATTTTCTACCAGTTTCTACTTTGCTATTCTTAGATTAAAAGGCTAACAAATGTAATACAGAACTGAGGGTGGCACCAGAGGAAAACAAGTGTGTTCTGGACCTTGTAAGCCTCAGCTGTGTTCTGATATATATGGAATAAGCTAAAAACAATCATAGACTTACAGGTATTTTGTCAGGTGCTGGCGTCGGCTTGGTCTTCTGTTTCTTCGTGGGGTCCTGGAAGGTCACTACCTCCACCTGACTCACCTGCTGCATGGTAGGACCTGAGTAAGACATGATACCTTTAACAAGTGAGAAAAGGAGACATACAGAAAACTGTGCTGGAATATGGGAAGGTATAGGTGGGAGGCAGAGTTACAAAACATATTTTAGTGGCAGCCTACCTGTTTGCTGAGGAGTAGTGGTGTCAGCCTTTGATTGTTGCTGCTGGTGAGCAACACCAAAATGCTCCGCTCTGTTGTCTTCATTGTCAGCTGAAGGAGCGTCTTCTTCCTCCTCTTCCTCACATCTCTTCCGTTTTCCCTTCTTCCGAGACTTCTTTTTGGTTGCTGGTTTATTACCTGCACCATCAGGTCAACAACACGGGTACAGAAAGCGTGAAATATGTGATTCCAGTCCCTGTAACCTTAGCTGAACATCATCATCATTTTACAGGGTTTATGTCCCCTCTCTGGTGTTTATGTGAGCTAAAAGCAATAAAAGGCTATTAGATTGAAAATCAATATGCGGAATTAGCATAAATACCTTAATACAAAATTTTCAATATCAAAAAATCTGAAATAAAACACAAATTTATGAAGCCATAAAACAGCACACAAAATTGATACAAGAGTAGAGACAGTGGGCAGTAGAGTTCAACATCTGTCTCTGTAATTACACATCAGTTTGCTAACTAATTATTTGAGTTAACAATATTTACCAATGATCACCTCTGTGATTGTAAATAAAAATATATTGATCCCCGACTTCCATGGAGTGATTAGTATAGGCCACTAATATACAAACTTTAAACTTGCACAGGTCCTTTACTACTTGATATAAATATAATGTATTAAGAACTATATCTTTCTAAACAGGTGGATAAAAGCCTGCAACCGAAACAAGGGTAAACATGCCTGTATGTCACTGTTAGACCATCATGAGCACTGATGGTTAATAAGACTGTAGAGCAGACGTTTATTCATTCATCCTACATTACTAAAGCACATGGAAATACATCCCTTTAATAGGTGTTTACTTCTGTTGCACCGATTTAACTTTCCATTGTGTATTTACATGCTAAAACAAGTATGAAAGGAGTAGTAAGTTAGTAGGTTTCTGACGGCCTATGAGCTAGCCGCCTAGCTTGTTCACTACACTTACCAAAGTCATACAGTTTGTCCAAAACTTGTTCAAGAAACAGACAATCTTCGTCTTCTTCTCCGTTAGCTTTGGAGTTCATTTTAAGTTAATGGCACAGGCAGGTTAACAAAAAAGAGAGCAAAACAGATGCTAACTCGCTGAGGCTCAACGATAGCAGCCGGACAGCATGAATGAAAACAAACTGTGGAAGCACGTGGGGGCGGTCCTTGCGGGCCACCGTAGATTTGAGTGAAAATATACGGAAAAGTCGGCTGGTAGTAACACGCCCATGTGAAGTTGTTCAAGTGCTGACATCAACTAGGAGCATTCTTTACCAAGAAGCAGGACCACAGAAATCCTTCATGCACATATAACATCCCTGGAAGCAGCGTGTATGTGTTTGTAAAGAGTGACGCAGTATGACATCCAACGCTGTTTGTTCGGTATGTAACTGTTATGCTTTGCTAGCCAGAAGGCTAAGCTAACTTAGCTCTCACTGTTTGGCATTTGACGTTTCATTCAAACAAGTGAATAACACATTCATATGTGTGTGTATATAACAACACAGCTTCGAAACATACTGTTCTGTACTGTAGGTGATAATGTTACGGACATTAATAAGGCAGTTTATTGATTTACTTCGCGGTAGTTTTATACTACATGCCACTGTTATGCAACATGATATGCAGCGACGGTTTGAATCACTGTGGCAGAACTAAGTTAATCAGTTGATTTCTTGCCTTTAAACTGTGTAACCCTAGCAGTGCCTTAACGGATAAGTTCACATTTTTTCAAGTCTGTCTTAAAATAACAGTCAGGTGGCCATATGAACATTTAAAACAGGTTTTGCTTGTCATAGTCATTCCTCCTGTTCATATTGACAATTAGAAGATCCCTTCATGATGCACTTACAATATAAGCGATGGGTAACAAAATCCACAGTTCTCCTTCTGTGCAAAAATGTATTTAAAAGTAGATATCTTTCAACGTTACAATCTTTTATGTGCCAAAGTCCCTCTTTTTGTTACTATGCTTCCACCGCAGCTCAACAGGGAAACACTGTCTGAGGAAACTTAAATAGGGAAATTGATGCTAAAAAGACTCTAAATGTGTCAGATATCCACTTGATATGACTAACTCAGAGTGCTGCAGCCTCATATAAGCTTCACATCAACTTTGAAATGCATTTTTACACAAAATGACTGTGTGTGAACACACTTGGGATTTTGGCCCCCAGCACTTACATTGAAAGCACATTTGAAGGGGATCTTTTAATAGTCAGTATGAATAGGAGGCAAGGCAAGTTTATTTGTATAGCACATTTTAACAACAAGGCAATTCAAAGTGCTTTACATAGAGCATAAAAGGCATCAAGACAGATTATAAAAGCAACACAAGGCAATGTAAAAAGACATTTAAATACAATTAAAAGTTTTAAATTTGGAAATGAAAATAAGTTAAAATAGAATAAGACAGATAAAACTGGACAATAAAAAATACAGTGCAGTGTAAGATATTAAGCCTCAAATTTGGTTTAATAAAAGGCAAACAGAAAAGTCTTCAGCTGTGATTTAAAAGAACTGAGAGTTGCAGCAGACCTGCAGTTTTCTGGGAGTTTCTTCCAGCATAAAAACTGAACACTGCTTCTCCATGTTTAGTTTTGACTCTAGGGACAGAAAGCAGACCTGTCCCAGATGACCTGAGAGGTCTAAATGATTCATAATGTAGCAGCAGATCAGAAATGCATTTTGGCCCTAAACCATTCAGTGCTTTATAAATCAATGGCAGCATTTTAAGATGAATACTTTGACAGACAGGAAGTCAGTGTAAAGATCTGAGAACTGGAGTGATATGATCCACTTTCTTAGTGTTAGTGAGGACTTGAGCAGCAGTATTCTGAATCAGCTGCAGCTGTCTGATTGATTTTTTTTTTTAGGGAGACCTGTGAAAACACCTTTACAGTAGTCAAGTCTACTGAAGATAAATGCATGGACAAGTTTTTCCAAATCCTGCTGAGACATAAGTCCTTTAGTTCTTGATATATTCTTTAGGTGATAGTAGGCTGACTGTGTAATTGTCTTAATGTAGTTGTTGGAAGTCAGGTCTGAGTCCATGACTACACCAAAATTTCTGGCTTGGTTTGTGGTTTTTAACATTATTGATTGAAGCTGAGTGCTGACTTTTAATTGTTCTTCCTGGCTCCAAAAACAATTACTTCAGTTTTATCTTTGTTTAACTGAAGAAAATTCTGGCACATCCAGTCATTGATTTGTTCAGTGCACTTACTCAGTGCTCGTATTGGACAATAGTCCCCTGGTGAGACGGTTATGTTAATTTGTATGTCATCTGCATAACTGTGGTAACATATTTTGTTGTTTTCCAAAATCTGAGCCAGTGGGAGCATGTGGATGTTGAACAGAAGAGGCCCCAGAATGGAGCCTTGGGGAACTCCACATGTCATTTTTGTCTGCTCAGATGTGTATTTACCAATAGACACAAAGTAGACCCTGTAGAAACAATACCTGCTTCTAACATAGTGCGATGTTTTGCTTTTATCTAGCATAGAGATCCTATGCTGAAGAAAAGAGATGATTTTGAAGACATGTTGGAAGAGAGGAGGAACTCCAGCGACCTCAGATACGCCCTCAGATGTTACACTCCCGTTCTTTACAAAGGAGTAGCTCCCTGCAAAGCCAACCAGCTGAAGAACATGGTGCTTCAGTCTGAGCAGATACACTATGTCATCAATCAGGTAAGTTAATGCCAGTGGTTTCCTAACTTATAGGAAAATATTACCATAGTTCCTAAAAAGTACATGCGTGTGCTTTGGCAAATACACAGCTGACAGATGCTGAATACATTTACCACATTATGCTGTTCTGGGAAATATTTTATTTTGAATGTCCAAGGTTTCCAAAGAGATGGGCAGGGCTGTTGATGATGTCCAGGAGGAGGCATCAGCCATCTTGGAGGAGATGGCTCACCGCCTGCAGCTCAGCACTGTTCGCTTCTTCGCCTTCACACTCAGCAAGGTTTTTAAAACCTTGTTCAGGAGCATCTGTGTCAATGAAGAGGGCATCCAGAGAGTGAGTATAAACACAGACACTAATGATTAAGTGTCAGTGAAAAGTTTAAAACACTTTGGAAGACTGACAGACACATACACACCTAATATGCGTTTGTATTGTTGTTAGCTCCAGCAGGCCATTCAGGAGCACCCGGTAGTTCTGCTACCTAGTCACCGTAGTTACATGGACTTCCTGCTTATGTCATACATCCTGTACACCTACGACCTGGCTCTGCCTGTCATCGCTGCCGGCATGGGTAAGCATGGGAAAGAACAAGTGTGTGTGCTTAGGTACCAGCTTATTAGATAGACATGTACAAGCTGTCCAGGTTTTGTTGACTTTGTGTCAGAGAGGTGTTGATTCTACTTTATGGTGTTTTTGGAGGACGTACTCTGCTGTGTTTTAGAATGATTTATATTCATATTGTCCACATTCAGATTACCTCTCAACATAATTCAGTCCTGTACTGCACCATCACTATTTGCGTATAAACTTACAATCAGTATTTCCCTGCAGACTTCATGGGGATGAAATTTGTTGGGGAGATGCTGCGCATGTCTGGAGCTTTCTTTATTCGGCGGTCATTTGGTGGAGACAAACTGTACTGGGCTGTTTTCTCAGAGTACGTTAAGACCATGCTCAAGGTGAGGATACTGTTATTTCCTCAGAGACTTTTTTGTTTAAAGTTTTAGAGGACATTTGTTGTGCCCGTTTTAATAATTTAAAGGCCTGATCACAATTGGTACACAGAGCCCAACCAGAAAGAGTGAACACAGTCCATACAACTTACAACTGTGATATTATTTCTGTATTGAATGCACAACTTTGGGAGAGAGTAAATACAATCAAGTGTTTGTAAATGTTTTTTTTTTATTCCAGAATGGATTTGCACCAGTTGAATTTTTCCTAGAGGGAACCAGAAGCCGAACGTGCAAGTCTTTGACTCCAAAGTTAGGTAAGTCACATGACAAAGCAACCACAAGCTCTCCCAGCTTTCTATGGAAAAACAAAATTCATAATCTACAAGTAATCTGTAAAACATTTCCCACTGGATGTTTGAACAGATACTGTGTTTTGGTTTTTCTGTAGTTTCTTCTGCCAGTACAGCTTCTTAAAACATACTGAATATGTGACAAAAAAACAAAACAAAAAGCCCGGATCATACATTATATTTTCAACATGTTTCAACATCATTTTGCAAATTTTTATTTGTGGTACAATCCATTTTCAACTGATGTAACCTTTTTTTTGTTCAATAATCAATATTTTTCTGAGTGTCCTATCTTTGTGTCTTCATCCAGGTCTGTTGAACATAGTGATGGATCCATTCCTCAAAGGGGAGGTGTATGATGTCAGCTTGGTCCCAGTCAGTATCAGTTATGAGAGGATCTTGGAGGAGTCGCTCTATGCCAGAGAACTACTGGGTGTACCAAAACCCAAGGAGTCAACTTCAGTGAGTCACCTAAACACCTGATTTGGAAAAATCCCAAATCAGTGTAAAAATTCAACAGCTGCACCCTTTTTTCTCTAAATCTGAAACAATCTTTTCATCAAAAGTCATTTTGCAGCCTGAAAGAAAATTGATACATATATGAGAATTAGTTTTGGCATTTTAAATTGGCTCATGTGACTAGTTGAAATAAATGTTTATCACCAGGTATCGTCAGTTTTTTCCACCACAGTAAAATTGGGAAACTGACTTCTGGTTTTTGGTTGTCCATGTCAGAGATGAAACATTTTAACATTATGCTAATTTACCAAAAGGGGGTAAATGAACTAACAGAGTGCTGGAAAGTGAGTTTTATGGTACAGACATAGAAATTTGTTAGTGGTGTAGGAAGTCTGTATGAAGTTGGTTTATCACTGCATCATCTCTCTCTTACAGGGTCTGTTTAAAGCCAGAAAGGTCCTCAGTGAAGACTATGGCAGTATCCATGTGTACTTTGGTCAGCCTGTGTCTGTCAGAAGTATATCCCAGGGCAGGGTTAACCGCTGCCAGTTCAACCTGAAACCAAGGTATGATGTACAAGCATTAAACTATCAGTGTAAAAACTAAAGGAACACCCAGGCATCCAGTGCTGTTACTGCTATTTGATTGTTTTTACAACATGATTAGTTCTTGAATTAACTTCCTCCACATGTCATGTTGTGCATCAGTAAAGCTGTTGTCTCTTTTCAGGAGTATAACAAGGCTAATAGGCCTTCTATCTAGATTTTATCTAATCAAGATTGCGTTATCTTCAGTATACACCCTAAAAACGTGGCAAAATTTGACATTTACATACTTGAGACCTGTCAGTAAATCCCTCATCATGCTTGTTCTGAACCCACTGATATCTGATTTTGATTTTTAAAAAGCTTGTTACTGTTTCACCTGGCAGCCACCTCTTGTAAAGGTTTGTATCATGTTCCTGGTTGTATGTATCCTATATTTTGTAGTAGCTTTTCCACCCCTCATCATTCTTGTTTAATGTAATTCAGTTGATCTCGTCTTTAGTCTTTTAGCTTATAGATTCCTCCCCCTCTTGCACAAGTGTTTGTTCACTTTTTAATTCATGTATAGTTGAGGATATGTAGATAAAAGAGTGTTTTTATAATATGTGGCTGTCCTTTTGTACAAATCTAAAAAAAATCTATACAAAATCTTTTTTTTTTCTAAAATAAAAATATATTTCTTTTAATGTGCAAAAATAATTCCATATTAATAATAATAATAATAATAATAATAATACCATATTTTCTGCAATTATAAAAACATTGCCTGACTGTAAGCTTTCGCTGTCCAGACACATTCCCAGGAGGCCCAGCGAGGAGATCCACAGCTTCGTGAATAACTCTGCCTACAGGTTGGTAAGGGCACAGGAGGAGAACATGGTCCTGAAGCCGTGGGTCCTTCTGGCCTCCCTGCTGCTCCAGAACCACCACCAGAACCAGGCGGCGGGGCAGAAACAGGGGATGGCGCTGGACGAGTTGACTGAAAAAGCTGTGTGGCTCAGGGACCTCTCCCGGCAGTATGGAGCCTTCCTACACTGGCCTGGTACAGTATGATCCCAGTCCTCCCTCTCAGGCACATTCACTGTTGTCACAATGATACTATTGACTTTGTGCTCAAGTGAACTGATGAACAAGACGTCTTTGTTGATTTTCAGATGTAGTGGTTGAAAAGAGCTTATTAGTGGGAGCTGAAGTGATATTAAGTAATCTAGATATAACTAACGATGATACTGTTGTGGCGTTATTTGAGACCAGAAAAAGATTTATCCTTGAAACCGTAAGTCCTCCATATGGAGTAGATTATCTGATTAGATTCAGATTAAGACCATCTTGCTAGAAACATTTGCATATTGGATAGCTTTAATGCAATATGTAAGTTTTAATCACAAGTGCTCACGTCCCCTTATTCCTTTCTCTCTGTCCTGCTCCTTTGATTTTGTCGATAAGATTTTTTAATTCTCTCCCTCAGACCACATGCCTCCATCAGAGGTAGTTTCCTCCAGTCTCTCCCTGCATCGAGGTCTAGTGAGGATCTCTGAGGGAAGAGTCCAGCTGGCATTGGAACAAGGTTTATATTCATTCATTTGTTTGTTTCCTCTTTCTTTGATTTTTGTATTTCCTTGTTATTTTTTATTCCTTGTTATATCAGGAAAAGTCCTACAAAGTTAAGTTACAGTGTATATTTTAGGCTTCTAGCTTTCACTTAAAGTATGTTAAACATGCTTGAAAAAAGTAATGTACTTCAGATGTGATGAGAAAACTTTCTTAGTTCTGAAATGTGTCACATAGGTGAGCTGGTGTGTTTAAATAAATATATTTGTACTTTCTTAAGTACAAATCTAGCTAAAAACTTGACATTAACACAATTACAGTCCAACAATGGTGCTTTTTTTGGCTAAAATGGTCTTAAGAACTCTTGAGATGTCTAATTGAAGCAGAAAAAACGATCCTATATGTGGATGAAAGGCCAACCATTTTGGTTTGTACACTTGCATCCAAACCTTTATATCAGGCCACTTTTTGAAAGACATTTTGCTCGCTACGCTGTGGCTATTTTATGTAGCTGCATTCAGTAAAACTGAGAGACCAGACATCCACCAGACAATCTGTAATGTTAAACAACAAGCTAGCTTTTACACATTTACAGTGTCTGAAAAAAATATACCATATCTGGAAAATAAACCATCTTTCCCTTATGTGTTGCCTTCATCTGACATTAAACATGATCTTGAAGCAGGAGGACAAGTGAAGCCAGAGGAACCTCACAGCACCATCACTCCAGAAGAGGATCTCTTGAGCCAGGCAGTCGTCGTACTCTCCTGCTCCTCCTACAGGAACCAGGCGCTGCACGTCTTCATCCGACCGTCGCTGCTGGCCTCAGCCATACACACTGCCACCTCCAACAAAAAACGTAAGTGTGACACATTGTGAAATGTGATAGAACAACACAGCCCAGGCAAGTAAAGGGAATAATCCTACAAACTCGGTTATTTTGTCGCTATAGTTTCACATCACTTTCAGGGATTTCTCTGTTTGCTGGAACATTTACTTGAATAAAGATATTTTCAACTGTGTTTGTGACAGAAAATAGGATGAGTACCTTTCATAGCCACTCAATAACAGCTGGCTTTCAATGCATAAATTTGTGTAAAAAGGGTGTCAGTTTTGCCTCAGGAGACAAAGGCATACAAATCCTTCAGAAAGGAAGAGAAATTCCACAAAATGCAATAGATTTAAATCCCTTTCAAGGAATTTTGTGCTGGCTGAGCACACCAGTTTCCACTCTTAATAGTTCAACATATTTATACCAGAAAGCCACATGGTATAGATGGATATTTAGAATACAAGTATGCTGCTTCTCCTGCATGTAAATCATTGTGTGTTTTCCAGAGGAGGTCTATAACAGTTTCAGCTTCCTGAGAAACATGTTCTCCAATGAGTTCATCCTCTGTCCTGGGGCTACAGTGCAGGTGAAGAACATTTGTATTCTGTTGTGCTTGAAATAAATGGCCCTGCAGTAAATTACGGTAAGGCCCATTAGACATGTGGTTTTCATTTTTCACTCTTGTCATGTGTCCTGTAGGATTTTGAGGAGGCCTGTTACCTGCTGGTGAAGACTGGAGCTCTGCAGGTTACTCAGCAGGAAGTTCTTGTAACAGAGAGAGGACAAAGAACCCTGACCTTCCTCACCAGTATGCTGGACCCCTTTCTACAAGGATACCAGGTGACGGGGACACACACACTGTAGTTTTGTGAATGTTGGTTGTGTTGGTTTTGTATACAGGAGGCTAGTTGTGTGCATATCTAATCCTGTATTTAGTCCAGGTGCAGGATAATAGATTCAGATGAGGAAAAAGAGTATTTGCAGACTTTAATTAAGTTTCTGAAATGTGTTAGACTTTATCAGGCATTGTTTGAACGTTTTTGGAGACTTGATAGAGTTGAAAGTCATATAAAGTTCCTTGTTGTGTTCCAGTCAATTTAGATTTTTAAGTCAGATTTTTTTTTTTTACAATGTAGCGACAAGGTTCTTTTGTCCACTCTTTTCATTAATGCAGAAAACATTATATATCATGCATCTGCAGCACTAAACAGTATTTTCCAGTTTTACAGATTTATTTATATTTAATTATTTTTAAATTGGTCTCTAAATGTAATGTCAAGTCCCATTTAACATATCTTAGGACACATTCATGCATATGCACATGTTCTAAACAGGAGAAAACTGCATGCAAACATCAAGCCTTTTTTTCATTAAGAAATTGATGTTTAAGCAACAGAACTCTTAATATCAGATGTCCTTTAGAGGGTGTTGTCAACACATTTTTGACCTTAATATCTGCGGTGTGTGTGTGTGTGTTTGTGTGTTGGGTCCAGGTGGTGTGTCGGTTCCTGTGTGAAGAGGCCACTGAGGCTCTGACAGAAAAACAGTTCATCCCCGCTGTCCGCAAGTTCATCATCAAACACCTGCTAGCAGGTTTCTCCCTCTTTGCCAATTTTTTCAAACTGTTTCTTCCTGTGTTTTTATCTCAACCTTCAACAAAATATACTGATTTTGAGTCGTGTCTGTTTGTTATCCAGGTAGACTAAGATACACTGAGGTATTGTCATCTGACCTTCAGAAGAACTCTCTGGCAGCTTTGCTGAGGCTGGGCGCTGTACGGAAAATCAAAGGGTATGTTGGTTTTGATCATCCTTGTGTCCCTGGTTGGTTGGATAGCCTAAAGCAACAGCTGACTAAAATGAAAACACAAGCTGAAAATACAACAGTCCAATAATAGCTAGACAGCATATCAATGAGAAAATGAATTCTCTGGAAACTACCAGGACCTTGAATAATATTACACACATATTATGTGTGAAGTGGGTCGACAGATATTTTTTATTTATATTAGCTTAATTAATGAATCTAATCAGTATGGTTATATAGTGGTCATATTCAGTTCATCATGTTGCTGATCACCGGACTTTTTTAAAGCTGAGGTGCTTGTTTCGTTTTCCATTTCTGAGTGACACGGCGCTTTGAGCTCCTTTTTGTTCTGTTCTTTTCCTTTTACTTGAGAAATCGGTTTATTGGTCATGAAAAGTGAGTTACAGCCTTATCGTACGTTTGTATCCAGTCAAGTCAGTTTTATTTATTTTGTTTTATTTATGTAGCCAAAATTCAAAAATCACAAATTTGCCTCAAAAGGATTTACAGTCTGTACATAATACAATAACCTTTATAATTAAACCCTCAATTTGGATAAAGACTCCCAAAAAACCCTTCAGTTGTGTCGTTATTGCAAAACAAAAAATGAATCATTTGGTTTCACCCAAATAACAAAATCCAATATTATCTCACTTGACCTCTAGTGGTATCCAGCCATTCAGTGTGTTTCTTTTTTGTTGGGTTTGGTTTTTGAGATTTCTGCTTGCACCCCAGTACATCTGAGGTGAAAGGAATTGCGTTTGTGATGTTCACAGCATTGAAAAACGACTTAAAAAAAAAAAATCAGCAGCACCATATTTCAAGAAACGATGTCCATTTTACTCTGGATTATGTTGGAAATGCTTTCAAACAGTGAAATAGTGCCTACATAAGCTATGATTCAGCAGCGAGTGTGAACACAGACTTGTTTTGCTCTGAAAATAACCTTTCCTTTCAATGGTTTTACTTCAGAGCGGAGCAAGGGACTTTAAAGGTCAACAAGGTGATGGTGAACTCATTGGAAGACACTCTAGGTAAGAAACAAGCTGTCAATTGGAGCTTAAACATTTAGTTGGCTTCAAATACAAAAATAAAGGAAAAAATAGTGTTTTCTTTCCAGGCTTTTCAAAAAAATCTAATTTGTCTCTTTGTCTAGGAGGAAAACTCCCGACTCAGAAAGCTGCTGTCGCTCGACTTTAATTCACCGACCTCGTTAGCCAAAAAAAGGGACTGAGAAGGGTCGAATCTTTGTACCTGCATATGCAAAACGCAGCGTTTTCTCAGCTCATCTCAGCGCGGTACAGTACAAGTCGACCCACAAAGGCAGTCCAACCTACCTGCTTTCTATAAGAGACGGAACAGAAGAGGTGCCATCCGCAGACCTCTTTTATTTTCTTTTTTTCTTTCATTTCTTTCTCTTCTCTGCACCTCTCCTCTCAAAATGCCTTTTTTTTCTCTTTTTGAGACTCTTCTATTAAAACTTTTTTCTATACCTACATGAAACCAGATGATGAGTAAGGCCTTTGAAGGTGTTTTGCTTAGCTCTTTGTCTCATTCTGCATAACTGACCTTTTTGTTACGAGCAGCCTTGTGAAAGCCTCTGAATGTGCCAACTCCACTCAGGATAGTGGCCATTCTCCATGACTGCATTTGATATGTATCCTTCTATTCTCAGTGTGGCTTTTCTTTGTGTTATTTTCTGTCTCCTCTTTCATATCAACTTCAGTCTGTCTCTGTTTGTTGTTTGCTGTTAGTTTCTTTTAGTCTTGTCTGCTTCTTTTGAGCACTTTAATGAATTCCCTCATGCACTGTGGTGTGGACCTATATCCTAAATCTCTTTTGACACTCTTTTTTTTTTTCAGTATTCGTGTTTTTTGTGGAACAAAAGTTGCTTAATTAGGTGGATGAAAAATTTGGGAAGTTGCATATTTTAGCTTTTGGTAAAAATGATTTTCTATTGTTCTGTATGAACTTATATATATTTGAGTTGAACTTGCCACAAAACCCAGGGCCTACTTCAAAAGTAGTTGTGCCAGGTTGCATGTTTGGATTTAAGCCACCTTGGTTTAAGTTTGCAGCCCATCTTCAGGCCCTTTGCCAACACTCCAAGTTACACCAACAAGCGGTGCATTCATCTTTGTTTACACAGTGGAGATAATACTACAGGTCAGATGCCACATTATTGCCAAACACCAGATAAAATTGCCGTTAGTTTTACTGAAGCACTACCAGCTACACCAAAGGAATCCAATGCATATTCTTTGTCAAGGTTGAAGAAAATTTGCATTCTCTCACATTCTCAAGTCTAAAAATAGTTGCCGAAGTCACATCATAGTTACTGATTTTTACTGACTCGACTGATTGAAGTCGGGATGTTATAAAGTTGTTTAATATGCAGTCTTTATTTATTTCCAAAGAAACACACACATTTGATATCATTTTGTTACAAGGGAATAAAAGAAAACAAGAGCATTAACTTGAGCACAGAAGCTCAGCTCATGAAAGGTCACTAACACAGAGGAATAACAGGCCAACGGGTGATTTGAAGACTCAGGATTACCCACTTAGCTGACACATTGTTCAGAAGTGTGTATTTTTTATCAAAGTTTCCGAATTAAAACTAGAGTAGTTTAAAAAAAAAAAAATCCTTATATTGAAGCTATTTATTTGGTAGTTAACTAGCAGTCCCAGTGTCAACATCAGATTGTGGTTTTTACAAATACAGGCAGAGCTGCTTTGGAGGTAGAAACGTCATTGGTTGAGTTACAGCTGGTGGTAAAAGCAAACACCTGCAGAGTAACTTTAGACTGAAAGTTCTGTTCTACACTCAACCTTTATTTTCACTGCAGGAACATATCGTAGCTCCAATTTAGGTCACAAGACAGCGTTCACATGAGATTGGCTGGCACATCCATTGACAAGTTTGAATTGGAGCATTATGGGATGCATTATTTGTGTGCAGGCCTCGAAAGCGGCTAAACTTACGTTGAAATGTTCAACTACTTTGAGCTTTTAAACGTCTCTATCAGTGCACAGGTCTCACTATAATAATAAGACATCATCTGTTTTGTTTTTTTTTTTTTTGTTCGTTTTTTCTAATTGATCCGAAATGCTCATATGAAACATCACCAAATTATCCGAGTAATATAAACAACACCACTGTCTTGAAACATTAAACACTAGTTCTTCAGGTTTCACTCACTGACGTTAATTCAACCAATAAGAAAGCAGCTCTGCATCCTAGAGGTGTTTGTACAACTACGATCTGCATGTCAACACACACTTCATCCAAAGTGCAAGTTGTCAGTGTGAGTGCTTTTGTGGTTGAATTGTTTTTTTTCCCCAAAAGTAACAGCTTTTATAGTATGCCTAATGTGTCTTTGTATGTGTGTGTGTGTGCATTCATAATTATAACTATGTGTTAAGTGTGTATGTTGGGTGAGGCCTTTTAGTACTGAATGTACAGGCTGATGAAGAACAAGAGCATGTTAATAAAGTGTTTTGAAATACAAACTGCAGCCTAGATGCTGTCTCTTTTTGGGTCAAGATGTGCAGATGGATTAAAATTCACCCCATCATCCTCTGATATCAAATGCTTGATAGTCAGCTGATAGAAAGTCTTTGATCTTTTTTGATTAACAACTAAAAATGGTCAGTTTTAATGGTATTGTGTTTACTCAGAGACAGAAAAATAAAGATTTTAAAGTTTTAACCTGACAGCTCGCCTCTTCAGGTTCAGACTTGTTAGTATTTACCCATGCTGGTGTTGGAACTGATCACCTGTGGTACCAATTCACATACTTCTTACTGATCCTGGAAGTCATGGATTCTCATTGAATTTTAAGAGTTCAATATTTAGATGCTTCAGTGTGAAGAAGGTTCTTAATACATTGAAATATAGTCATTGAAATTCAGTTGAAACAATGGTTTTATGGAATCTAGACCTCTAAAAAACATTTTTCATAATGGGTACAATATGGTTGTCTCTACATCAGTGGTTTTCAGATGTTTTGACCATGACCCTGTAAAATAAAGCAATATCTACTTGTGACCCTTTGTCACATGTTGCATGTCTTTGAGTTATGAGCAGTTCAGCCAAAGAGGGATTTTTCTTGCACAGTTTCATTTAAAGGTCTGAAGAGCTGAAAGTTTCCAGTATTACCGAAAAAAGCAAAAAAAACCCAAAGAACAAAAAAACAAACCTAAGAAAAAAAGTCAGAAAATATACACACATGTATCAGAAATATGTTTTTTCTTTTTATTACATCTTTTTAATCAGCTTGTGGCTCTCTAAAATTTATATTTCGAATCTCTTGCAGGATCTGGACCTCAGGTTAGCAACTAATGTTGTGCGTCATCTGTTTGCCTGTTGTGTTCCCAAACTGAAATTACTGACAAATAATCAATCTTTGGGATTGCAGCTGAAGCCCCCTCTACACTACACACACATAAAAATGTAATAAATATTCAATTATTTTAAATGAGAATAGAATCAAACAGTAACATTGGAAATAAAATAGAACAAAGTATATAAAAGAAGCACTAAAAGAAGAATTTAAAAAACAGCTATATTACACTTACAAGGAATATGCAGTTACATATATACATATAAATAATATATATACAGTACTGTCTATACTGGCTATAGAAACTGGCAGGTTTACTGCTCTTCCTAAAGAGGAATGACTTTGTTTGCTATGTGATTTAAGTGAGACTGAAAATGACTCCATCTTATGTTTTATTGATCATTATGTAATGTTCTAAAGGCTACACTATCTAGTAAAATGTCCATAATTCCTGATGAATTTTTCTGGATGAATGTTTATTAAAAAAATCTTGAGCTGTGTTTCAGGAAGGGAACCTTTTGTGTGGCTGATTTTATTTTTAAAGCCTGGTAAGACAAAGTTCTTTGTTTGCAATGTAATGTAAGACTGTTTGTTCTTGTCTATGTTTGACAAATGTTTCACCACTGCAACTGTGTTTTGGTGTCATGTAAGTCCATGTGGGCTGGACATTTGTATGTGCATGACACAATAACTAACTAACTAACTACACAGAGCCCCCACAGAGCCCTGATCTCAACATCATGGAGTCAGTCTAGGATTACGTGAAGACACAGAAGCAGCTGAGTCGCCTTAATCCACAGGAGAGGCAACTTCTCAAAGATGTGGGAACAACCGACCTGCCAAGTACCTGAAAAACTGTGTGCAGATGTACTGAGGAGAACTGCTGCTGTTTCAAAAGCCAAGCGTGCTCACGCCAAATATCGATTTCATTTAGGTTTCTTCTGTTTACTGAAGTTTGTATGAAGTTAATTGATAAATAAAAACTACATGGCATTATTTTAGAAAACATCCTCACTTTACTCAGTGCATTAAACCTTTGCACAGTACTGTATGTATGTATGTGTATATATTCAATACCAATCAAAAGTTTGGACACACCTTCCCATTCACTTGAATGAGAAAGTTTGTTAATGTAATATGCAAGTTGTAGTACAAGAAAAATTTAGGTATCAGTGGGAGTGAGGTAATGGTATGGTAATGTGCATAAGAAGACCAAAAATAACAGAATAGTTCAATGTAATGGTGCAACACATAGAAGTAGACATACAGTATATAGTACATAGAGCTGAGGTTGTGAGGAGAGATAAGGTATGGAAGACATTATATTACATCAAAGTGTCACATACAGTACTGCATTTTTCTCTTGGTGCAGTTAGAGAACAGCAAATATAACCAACCTCTAGGTGTCAGACTTGCCTCGCTGTTAGCCTCTCAGTTCATGGCAGATTGTTTATGTACACACACACACACACACACACACACACACACACACACCCTATCACAGCAGCATTCTTCATCATGTTTTGTGGCTCATGCTGCTGAGTAAGAGACTGCTGCCACCAAATCTACCACTTTCCATCCATATTGCCCTTTCTCTCGCACTCACTCAGTCTCTGACAAATTAGAGGTTCATCCAAAGTTGCCATTCCAAATTGCTTATACACTCTAGTCCATCCATCCATCCATCCATCCATCCATCCATCCATCCATCCATTCCCTCCTCCTGCTTTCTCTTTCTCTCCATCCATATCCGTCTCCTTGGTGGTGGTGTATAATAGTGTCAGCCACAGCCATATCAGCACTTTATCTGCTACATTATGACAAGCTCTATTGAAGGGGCACAAATGCACACGCACACGCGCACACACATACACACAATTTAAAGGAGAACAACACCCTCATCAACTGCCTCCTGACCTGTGGCAGCTGCTGGGAAACAAAAGCAGCAGACGGCTAGTGTTTTATGGCCAGAGGTGCAGTAGCCTATGTTTAGTTTTGTTCTTTAAAGTCTGGTCAGTGTTGTTCTTTTACTTTCTGTCTGTGTGTGGACGCATAGGTGTGACTGAGTGCACACTGCCCTGGTGTTGTGCCCACAGGGGTTTGTGGAGGTCTATATTTAGGGAATTGATTGAAAGAAAAGGCACCCTGGTGTATAATGTTTCAGCAGTTAACCTTAGGTAATGGTAGGTTGATGGATTCAGCTCATTTGCTCCGGCAGATCCCGTTTATCAGCGCTGAGCTGGAGGCTGAGGCATTTACATACAGTAGGGGGAGCAGCACTCAAAGTCAAACTTGGGACTGCCAAGGATCCCTGAGGAGAGTCTAGGAGATCCCAATTACTATACATTTAAAGGATTTCTCAACCAAACCACATATAGATAGAGAGGCTAAAGGCTGAACTATGGCATTTCAGGATTCTTATCGCACAAAACATCTTTGCTTTAAGTGCTCTTGCCCTGAAAGCACTCATCTCATTCTTTATTGACAAGTTAGGGAGGAAAAGTGCTCAGAGAGCCCATCTTGATAGGTAAAAACTTCTGAAACCTCGGGAACTAGAATCAAATATCATCCATAAGTCACATAATAATTCAACACCTAGTTCCTGCAGTTTGAAGCAAATTGCACATTACAGCCTAAAATACCTTTAAGAGGTCCGGAAGGAGTACAGCTGAAAGAGAAAGTGGCTCAAAACACTCAGCTTTAGTTTCTTCTCACATATAATATATATATTTTTTCCTGTTATTTTCCTCAGGTGTATTTTAGTTTTGGCCACTGAAGTCCTGGCATCATTAAGTGTTTCAGCCCCCAGTGTAACATCACCTGTTATTTAATCTTGAGAAATGGTAGGGCGACGGGGACAATTCGCTGACACAAAGTAGGATCAAAATGTTTCATAAGACGACTGTGATTTCATATAACGCTTATTTTTGTACGGAGTGAGCAGCAATTATCATATCTGCACATTGTTCTCTGTCTACTGGTGAAGTGGGAGGTTATGTCGCAGCATGAAGGGAAGACAGTTATCTTTAACAACAAGGCAAATTCCTTGTATGTGCAAACCTACTTGGCCTGTTTCTGATTCTGATTCTTATTTATACTTAATCTTCAAATAGGAAATAATATATATTTCCACATCAAACACACAGATATTTTTTTTTTTTTTGGCAGATTCTGTGTTTTGGATCAGGAAGGTGTTTTATATAGTGACTCTGGGGAATTGGCATAACTAATATAAATTAGCTTTTCACAGTTTTTACCTCACCTCAAAGTATTGAAATTACCAGGAATATTAACATATATTCTGTCAGCAACATCTGGGGTGTCATATGGTTATTTGCATATTTAACATATTCAAAAAGATCAACTGCAAAAGCTAGCCACAAATGAGACATTTAGAGCAAACGTTAAGTGATACAATTACAGTATTGGCTTTCACCAATTAATGTCAACGTCTTACTCTTTTTATTTTCTATTTCTTTTTGTCTATTCTATTACGCATCAAATATAAGCTCCTATAAGATCAGTGACTAGTGCTGAATGAAAACATTTACATTTGTAACTATATTATAGACATGCATGGATCTAATATGCTCTGCTAATGTCTGCAATTAGCCAGAATCTGATTTCCCATTCTTTCAACTTTAACACCAGAGAGTTCACACACCCACAAACATACACACACAAACACACACATATATACCTCTGCACACAGGAGTGCTTCTATATACATACACACAAGTCTTCCTCTATGTCTCTGTGGGATTCTACGTGCTGCCAGTTCTTGACAGCAAGATAAATAATAATCCTCTGATGGATGCTGCCATGAAGTGAAAGCTCAAGGAAGATTTAATAAAATCCAATAGAATCTAATTGAAGTAGTGCGAGAGTGTGTGCTTGTGTGTGAGTGAGCGAGTGAGCGAGGAAGCAAGGAAAATGTGTGTGTCTGAATGTGTTTGTAGTGGAACGGCCTTTGTAGATAAAGGTTTGTTATTTAAATCAAGATTTTTGGAATATAATGTTTTTTTATTAACAGAAAGGAGAACAGGTCCAGGTAAACATATGTCTCTTTATTGCTTTTTATGTTTCAGTGTTTTTATGCTATTAGTGTTTGTAGGAAGACTACAGAATATGCTGAATATCCACACTTATAATAAACTTAACATTCCAATACATCTTTGTTACTGGATGATGAGAAATGGAAAGGAAAAGTTTGGCTAGCTGGTTTCCAGTGATGGAAAGCACATTTACTCAAGTACTGTACTGTACTTACTACAATTTTGAGGTACTTGTACTTAGGAACAGCATTGGTGAAAAACTGTGCGGTTATTTTGGCGTAGTGGTCACAGTTTGAATTGCAGGTTACCTGAATATTTTCAGTTTCACCTGAGATATTTCCTGAGTGTTGTATCACATTATCTGAAAGCTATTCTTTGACTTCTAGACTCAGCGGTCAACTGTTCTCCTCTCTTTGACCAATTAAAAATGTTCATTTAACGGGAAAATAAATCATGGCTAATTCCGGCTGGGGCATTTGGGGAAAAGAGCAGCAGCTGGGGAGTTTCGATGTAGATGATTATGTTTTTGTGTAATCTTTCTATTTCAAGGATATTTTATTTATTTAAGGGTTGTGAGGCACAGAGAGGAAATTGCTTCCCCTGATCTTTGTAAATCAGCAAAAACAGTTCTGCTGACAGCGACAATAAGCTGACATTATTGACCTTTTTTGGCCTATTATGTTCTCTATTAACATGACATTTTAATATACAACTGAAAAAAGTAATAGTACAAATATCTCCTGCCTTCTGAAGAATGCAAACACACTTTAATATCACGTGTGTTTGGAGTTTAAATCCACAATGGCATCTGGAAGGTTACAGGCATGAGGTGATAGAGGCAGTATGAAACCTCAGGTTTGAGCTGCGTTTCCCAGCCAAGATCCTGTCTGTTAGCAGATTGTGGTGAAGGCTCAGAAACAGAACACAAAGCCAAATGAACTTCTGCAGTCCTCCATGGGGCCTTTTAAGATTGTGAAAGGTAAATCTGGATCTAATTAAAATGACAGGATGGGTAAACTTCCTCTCTCTCCCCACATTGTTAGTGCTCTCTAGGGCCAAAATAACTTCCATAATTATGACTGAATTGATTGTTGACTTTGCCTCCATCAGGAGAGCCTGTGAGGAAGACAGTGCAGAACAGCTTGTGAATGTATTGTACAGTTTAGTGTGTTCATTAGACTATTTCAGCAGTGCAATGTAGACAGGGAGGGAAAGTGAAGGGAAATTTACTTTAGAGGTCACTTTTTTACCTCATAAGTCACCAGATAAGGTGACAAAATTGTGTTTTTTGTTGGATTTGTCAGTTTTGCTATATCTTATTTCATATGACAGTTTTCTAAAAGCGGCGTGGCTCTATGGGACTGTTGGTCGGTTGATCAACTGGTCCATTGCTCTGGTCCAGATTGAAACACCTTGGCAACTGGCAACCTCAGGATATATAGTAATCACTCTGGTGATCCCTTAACTTTTCATCTAGCACCACAATTTTATTTTTGTCCATTACTTTGATTTCAATAAGTCCTCCAAATTAAATGACCAAATATGTTGTTTGACCATGCACTCCAGAGTGACACAGAATGACTGGTTAGGTTTAGGCACAAAAACCACTTGGTTAGGTTTAGGGAAAGATGGTTTGGGTTAAAATGACTTTGTTAAGGTTAGAGAAACATGCGGCATGGGTTCAAGTTACAACTTCCTTAAAGTTTGGCAACCTTTGTCGTCATGGCAACAATAATAACCACAGGGTTAAGGTTAGAGGACAATCGTAGTTATGATTTTTAAAAAACTGTCCTGATTTGGACTTGGAAACAGGAAACAAACAGTGGTCTCCTGTGGCATAATCCACTGTTGTACCATTGTCATTTTTGGAAGGAGGACAGTCTCATTGGTTTATGTCGAGATACCTGCAAAACTAATGACCCTCCCATCAGCCTCAGCTGTACTTATTATCAAATATTAGCATGCTAACAAGCATGGTGACCATGGTAAACATTACTCCTGCTAAACATCAGCATGTTAGTATTGCCTATAGACTCTTAGTTTTGTTATATAGACTAAACCAACAAAACAAACCACAAATTAATAATATTACTGAAAAAAGCTGATTTTAAAAGGTTTCTGTATGTCAGAAAGGTAACACTGAGTTGACAAAACAATCTCACTACAAGATCTCCTCAATAGCTGTTCTGGAGCTTTCAATCATCTAACATGATCTTCCTCAGCATATGGAGTTTGCCTGGTTGTCATGGAATTGTAAATGTTCAAATTTACATTTTTCTAAGCTCTTTAAGTAATTCTAGTCCACTTTGGCTCAAATGTTGAGATTGAAATAACTCTTGACCTTGTAAACAACAGTAGACAAAAGCTTTTACAAAACATGTTTTAAATAATTGCTTTTTACCTATCCAATTAAAACAAAAGTGACAGAAATTTAACAAATGGCTGCACCAACAGCATTTACACTTGACAGCTCAAAACAGCAGGAATGCACTATGACTCAAGAGAAGGCTTTCATTTGCACAGTCCTCATGAAATCTTACCTGAATATGTTATTAACAACATAGACAAGATGGCGCTTAGTAGAGCGCACACCTCTGGCAGTGCTATGCACATGTCAAAATATGCTGTCAAGATATCCCAGTAGCACACATTGGATGTTCAACAAATTTTAATGATTTTTTTCCTTAACCAGCTTGTTTCACAACAGGAGGTTCACATGCTGTCATGATGGCTGCTGAAGGGGACACTTTTAATCATTTAAGCCAATCAGTCTTGTACATATCTATTCCAATTAGTCCTACACACACTCTTTCAATTACTCCATAGTGTTAGATTACCCCAATAATTGACAGTTTGCCTCCTCTGATGGTAATGGGTGATAGAAAGTTTGATGGTGTTATGAGAAATGGTTAATGAAAAGCCAATCATGAGTTTGTTTTGCTTGTTGTATGATTCTTCTGTTTTTGTCTTTGTCTGCTAGTTTGATTGTTTGTGTTTAAATGGTCCTGCCTGAGTTGAATATGTGCCATCCTGCCCCCCTTAGATGACCACAATGGAAATAAGCTTTTAGCTTTATTGTGTTTTTATCCTAAATAATTTAATTGTACGTCAGGACTGAGTGACTATAGTCCTGCATGTACTTTTATTGTTGTCAAATAAATCTATCTCTGTACTGTACCTAAGTTACATTCTGAGGCACTTGTACTTTACTTGAGTATTTCCATTTGATGCTACTTTATACTTCTACTCTACAAGCTACAAGCTTTTAAAATACAACACATTGTTAAAGATGAAACCAGTGGTTTCCAACCTTTTTGGCTTTTGACGTCTGACAAAAAGCAGTGTGTAGTCGGGGTCACATTTCAGATGTCTATGAGTTGTTAACAGTTCCACCAAATAGTGATTTTTCCCTCTAAAGTTCTCACATGGTTTCATTTCAATAAATGTTCAAATGATCCAATATTTCACCAAAAATCAAAGATTAGAGAAAAAGTCCAAAACCAAAAACAGATTTGTGTATCTGTTGTTTTTTCCTCTTTCCTCTCCCTTTCCTCTCCCATTAACATGTCACGACCCCTCAGATTTATCTGGTGACCCTTTGGAAGGACCCGACCCTTAGGTTGGGAACCACTGGAATAAACTTGCTGCTTACACACTGATGCTTCAGTATGAATAATCTAATGTCACATATAATAATATATCAGTCAGAGGGACCAAACCACTACTTTTACTGCAATACTTTAACTACGTTTTGCTTCTAATACTTATGTACTTTTACTTAAGTAGGATTTTTCATGCAGTACTTTTACTTGTAATGGAGTATTATTACACTGCTGTATTGGTACTTTTACTGAAGTAAAGGATCTGCTTCTTCCAGCGCTACTACCACATTCACCTTTTGGCCAATTTGTATGAAATCATGTCTTTCCAAAATGTCATTTTTAACCAGTCATAGATGAGAATATATCCTCCCAAAGATTGCATAGATTTAATCAAGACAGCTGTCTAACCACATCAGTGCTGGATGTGCTTGTATCAAAATCCAATATGAGAAATTTTAGGAAAAAATCATTCATTGTTCTCAAGTGTCCTTTTTACTGGGAATTAAAAAATACCTTGTTTGGAAGATGAAAAATATATACTAATTTTGTAAGTATTGTATGGATGATGCACGAAAAGTTGGCTGTTCACATATGAAACATATAAATTAGTTACTTGGAGAAAGCCTGGGAGAAGAGAAAAATGAGCTGTAGAAATGTAACATTTCTTTTCTTTAAACAGTTCATTTGGAATCTTTTGTTTTTGTTATTTATTTATTTTGTTTTTCCATATGTTCTTGCATATGTATTACCAGAAAACTGTGTAAGATACCAGTGTCTTATAATCACATGTTGGGTAGGCCACATGATGGCACACAGGAATAAAAGTAAAGATAAAAAACTAAACTATAAAATTTCAATGAAACTGGATCAAGGTATAATTAAGTATAAATTTGGTACAGAGTTGGAGGCTAATAGCTTAGCTTAGCATACAGAAAGGATGCAGGGGGAGCCTAGTCATTGTCCATTTTCAAAATATGTGTTCCAGCACACATATTAAATCTCATTAGTTTAATCGCTACAAGAAGAGAAAAAAAAACAAAAAACAATTTGTGTTTTTTAGGTGTAATTTTTTTGAGAAACAGTTGCACTTTGACTTCCCAGAGTCTTGTTGTAACAGTTTGCTTGTATACGGATTCAACAAAACAACATACGTATTAAAGGACAGGCTTTAATTCTTTATGCTATTCTAATCACCTCTAAAGCCTAGCTCCATACTTAAAGGACCAGTGTGTAGAATTTAGTGGCATCTAGTGGTGAGGATGCAGAGTGCAACCAACTGAATACCCCTCCCCTCACCCTCCTCTTCCCAGCATGTAGGAGAACTGACGGTGGCCACGAAACTCGTGAAAAACACGAAAGGCCCTTTCTTTCATATTTTCATGGAATTATACAATAATGAATACATACTTATGAATATTATATTCCATTTCTGCCAAGCCACAGACATGACATGAATGACATCGATCTTTTCATCCAATTCTCAGAAAGAAAGCAAAAAAAACAAAAAAAACCCCAACATATTTGCTAAAACTATTTCTTTAATGTAATTTCATCACTTATATTTTGTGTTCTTTTTGGTCTCTTAAAACAAATAGGCTATACGCAGATGAAGAAGATGAGAGGCTATGATTTGTTTCCTCTGACAACTTACAGCACAACTAATTCAACAAATATTTTTGGGGTGGGCTGAAGATGAGCTGGATAACATTTGTATAAGACTGTATAAAATATTTAGATTAATTTTCTAGTTTTCTTTCTTGGTTCAATATCAGAGTACAACACGTTACCACCAAGGGAGTAAAGCGATGGAGTGGCATCTCATCAATAGCACCACATGATCTCTCTGAGGGCTATGTGACTCTCAGTCACACCAGCTTTCATCTGGCTGCTGTCAGGCTCCTGCAGTGATGCTATTGCCAGGACCAGATAGTTGAGAGATGATGAGTTTGCTTTATTCCTGTGGACTTAAACAGGTTTTTTTTCTCCATCAAAGTTATCATTATAAAAGCATGGATAAAAAACAGAGCTATGTCCATTTTGAGGCTATCTCTAATTTCTATTCTGGGAATAAATCCTCTGGCACACGTGTAGCTTAGCATCTTACATGTTTTTAGCCATGTAGCCATGTGATGGTGGAGGTGGCAATGTAATTTGCTCTGTACACTATAACCAAGAGTGAAATATCTTGAAAACTATTGGATGGATTGTTATGAAATTTGGTACAGATATCCATGGTTCCCAGACCATGTATTCTACTGATTTTGGCAATCCTCCAATTTTTATTCTAATGCCAACAGATATTTTTGGTTGAGAGTGAAATGTCTCAACTACTATTTAATTGTCATTAAATACGGTACATTAATTTCCCCACAGGATGAATTGTAATAAGTTCAGTGACGATATAATAAAATCTTACAAGTGCCATAACAATATTAACCTTTCTATCATTCTCATAAAAAACAACAATTATTCTAACTCTAGCTAATTTTTTACATTTAATACACAAAAGAACAACGACTAGGCAGTTAGCATAGCCAACCTGTTGAAATAGACGAAGGAAAGAGCATCACCCAACCAACAGAAAATCCAAGGAACAGAAAGCAATGAACACTAAGCAACAAAGATGGCAACAAAATAGATAATAAAGTTTAAGATCTTGCTCCTTTGTCACTTTTTTCAATGCTGCATTGAACAGTTTTGATCTGATTCTTGTCCTTGTTGCAGCCTCACTGTGTGATTTTAGGTCAATGTAAGTCCTGTTCAGGTTCCTCACAACTTACTCTAGCAATTAGCTTCAAGGTCTCTTGGATGTTTGATGTAATTTAATAGCTCTTTTCTTTTTGCATGTAGCAGCAGGTCTGCAAGGTAGACAGTTGGGAGAATAATCACGGAATAAATTGGTACAATCAAGAGCAAAAATGATGACTGAGCCTGTTTTTGCTTCATTGCCCCGGCATGAAGTGTAGAGGTAGTTTATTTGAAAAAAGGCTTGCTCCATGAAACATAACTCACACACATACCCAAAGCCAGACACAGGCAAACACACACCCTCACCTCAGCAGCAGCCTGTCTGAACAAATCCGCTGTATGTGGAAGAACGGGACTTTGTGAGAACAGAGAAGTGGCGTGCAAAGAGAGGCATGATGGACAAGAGGAGTCGCTAATGCGTTCCTGTGATCTGTGGCCTGAGAGCTGACAAGTGGCACCACAGAGAAAGAAAGAAAGTAAGGGGGAAAAAAAAGGAGAGATGCTAATACACAGAAAGGATGAAAGAGACAGAAAGCAATCAGTGTGAAAACGAAAGAGAAAGAGTGAGGGAGCGCACTGTGAGGCTGACACTTTGTCAGAGCCAGAGCTAGTTGTCAGATGGGCTAATGCCGCCTCGGTTCAAGTCCCTCTTAAAGACGTCAGATCACACAGGCAGATTGCCCATGGAGGATTTGAGGCAGGCACCCGCCGGGGGAGTTGGGAAATTGCATTTGCTGCCTGCTACAAGATCCTGATAAGAGCAGATTTGTTCTAAGAATGCAATGACAGGGCAAGGTTATCACAAAGCTGCCTGCCCTCCCTGCTGCAGAGGAGAGGAGAGGAGAGGCTTCTTCACCCTGCTGAAACCCTTAAAGACAAGGAGAAACTCACAAGAAAAACCTTATAATGGTGGAAACAACAGGATGCTTGTTCATAAAGATGTCCCCCATCAGGATAAGGGTGTGTTAAGTTGTAAAGTAAAAGCTAGTGGTTAGAGAAGTATTTTTCCCACTGTAAATTAGAAATTGAAAGTTTTATTTTAAAGATAATCACAGTTTCTCATCATAGCAACATTGGAGTGTTCTGGATAATTAAATTAGCCTGTACTAAAGGTTTATGTTATAGCCACCCTATTCCAACTTTCTAAGAAATCACTTTTTTTTTCTGTCAGTTTGGTATTGTGAACGGCTCTAAATATTGAGGTACCCATAAGCCTCAGCAGCTGTTGCTATGGTGACTCTACCAGAGGTGAAAATTAGAGCCTTGATAAATTCAGAACGCTTCATTGTTGCAATTTGGAACCAAACACTGTTCAATAGTTACATACAGGAAATAGCTAGTAATTTTTTATTTTTCTTATTGTCAACAAATCTCATGTGCAGAGCCAAACCAACAATGAATTGATCTACTTACAAGTATTGTGTGTGTATCCAAAGCCTGATACACATCATTCCTCTGTGCCGTAGATCTCTGTTGTTGTCCAAAAACTATTAAAAACATGTCAGTGAGCCACACCGTTGCGATATATTCCTTTATCTCTATAAGAGTTTGGTCATGTAAATTTGTTTAGAAATGGCTCCAAAGACTAATATCAGTGATCACGTTTTCAGTCTCTGGAGAGTAGTTCTGTGTAAGGCAGACGCCACAGAGTTTCACACATCACAACCTCTTGACTTTGTACTGAAGTTCTTTGAGAAATTTACAGTGTAGTACCAGTCAAGAGGTTGTGATATGTAGAACAACAAGCTATCAAAGTTTAGTCTTTGGAGCTGTTTTTATACGAACTAATGTGACTATATTCTTTGTGGTGAAGGAACATGTCACCCAGTGCAACAATGCGGCTCACTGACAAGTTTTTTAATAGTTTTTGGATCACAACAGAGGTCTACAGCACAGAGGAATGATGTGTATCAGGCTTTGGACACACACACAATGCTTGTAAGTAGATCAGTTCATTGTTAGTTTGGCTCTGCACATGAGATTTGTTGACAACAAGAAAAATATAGAAAATCACCAGATCACTCAGAAACAGATATTTTCTAACAAAGTTGCTCAACTTTTGTGCTTGTGATTAAACTGGTAGAGTTTCACCTCCATCAAAGCCCGAAAATACTCCAAGTGCCAGTAATTTGACACTGACAATTTGTGAGACTTGGAACCCTGGATGACTGACATATCCCCTCCCACTTTGTTAACCTATACAGTAGATGCAGAGGAAAACAACAACAAAATAAAACTATTTTAGGACAATAATGCAAAGAAAGAAAAAAATTGTCAAATTATTGAATGGAATCACAAGTTTTAACCAATATAAGCACCAGCATGATTGGTAACATGAGTGTGTGTACATACTGTACATGTAGAAGTAGTTTTGAATAATTATTTTGGATAATTAAGATCTGAATCATGTCACTGACAGAAAACCTCCAAAGGGAGAACATTTTCCTTATCATTTTCCATAAAAGAGCACATGAGGGTTAGGGGCTGTGTCATATGTGTCAGTCATGATAAGTGGTGATTGTTTCGTCATGGGTTTAATTGGATTGGCAAGGAACAAAGATGTGGCTCTGACCTTGGGAGCTCTCAGGATGTTTTAAGCTGGTGTACTTATGGAATGACACAAATGTAATTAAAGGGGACATATAATTTTTGTGATTTTCTGTTATTTTTATACTGTTATGATGTATGTGTTAAACATGGTCAAATTTCCAAAACTTGAGGTGAACATATGTAAAAATGCTCTCTGCAAGTCAAAAGCCGGGGCTTCGTTTGCAAAGTTACCTCTACTTCCTCCTCATGATGACATCAGATTGCTTGTGCATGCTCACAGACAGCTGTCCGTTCCATAGCCGTTGTTGCTAAAGTTGTTGCTAAGGCATTTCTATGGATTGTTCATGTTGTCCACTTGCATATTTCGGATTGGATCCAGACTCAAACATGTACGGATGTATTTGAGAAGTTTCCATTTCGAGAAAAAATGAGAAAAATAAGTTAAATCCTATTACTACTGTTTATGTAGCCTCTCAAACCACCAGCCAATCAGAACAGAGTGCTCATTGGGAGGTGGGCCTTAAAGAGACAAGAGCTAAAACAGAAGCAACCCCTCTTATCCAGAAACTTCTCACTCCACTTCTTCACTGTCTGTCCACAGGCTCAGGATGGTCCAAATATTCATATTTTTGCCAGGATATGGTGAAATACCAGCCTAAGCAAACATATTTATGTGACAAAGATGCTTATCTACAAACAACAAACAGAAGCTGTGTCATATTTTGGTGAGCAAATGAGTGGTTTGAATGCATATGAAGGCATAGAGGAGAAAATGATTTTGCTACAGGAGTTATTTCAGACGTTTCTATGGACTTTTTGCAACTTTTTCTCACTTTGGAAAAACTGACTCCAATTTTAAGTATTGATACTGGTACTGATAAGGTCAGCCAAGTTAGTTATAATACCAGTAGCTTGCTGTGTGTGTAACCAGCTAAGAAATGTTAGTGACAAACATACCAGCAACTTCTAATCAGTGATCAGCTTCAGAATAGCCTGGCGGTATCTCTATAGTGGTTTTTGGCACTTATAATGCTTACATGTCAAATCGCTTTTATCATTGCCATCAGGTTGTGGTAGATGTGGCTGCCTTTACATTTTTCATGCAGGAGAAACACTTAGATGATCACATGAAAATTGTACACATAGTGGCTTTAATTGTCGACTATAAATGTTTATTTTTAGTCCAATGGGTATTTATTTATAGTGCATTTAGCAGTACAAATACTCCACTACTCTACACTTGTAGTTCATGATGCTGAAAAATAGAAATAGCTTTAATCCCATCGGTTACATTGTTAAAGTCTATAAATGCATAGCAAAGCTGTATATTGTATACTGCCATAATTGTGGGTCTTACAGTACAGTAGAACAACATGCATTAATGCTTTATATAAACTAAAGACATGATTCTGGCATTTCTATTGAAAAACCAAATCATTACTATTCTGATACAGGCCATAAACACGAGTAAACATCAGTAGGAATCATTTTTAATTGGTTGCCTCAGTCCTCTGTGTCTGTGTGGAAAGACAGACGGGCAGGGAAGGTTAGTTTAGAAAAAAAAAAAAAGCTCAGTGTCTGTCTGACAGTCAGTCTGTTGTGACGAACAGGTCTGTCATTCTCAGCGAGAGAGCGAGCACCGGTCAAGAGAGAGAGCAGCAAAGTAAAAGTTCAAAGAAGAATGTGTCGAGGCATGAGCTTTGAAGGCTTAAGGCTGTCAAAATCTTAATCTATCTGTCACGAGGTGTGTGGACGCTGGGCTTAAAGTTGGCGGGATGTTGGACTGATGTCATTTGGATAGCCGATGCCCATCACAAGACATTTCAAGCTGACACTTTATTCTCCTACCCAGGACCTTCTCCTCAGCTCCCTCTATACACTGTCAGGGAGCAGATAAGTGCCTGTTTATGTGTTTGGGGGGAGTCGTACATACAGTTGTAACAAAAAAAATGTATGCCAATAAAGCATCAAATATCAAATATAAATGAGCTAGGAATAAGAATGTAGACATTAAAAAACAAGATAAATACACATTTTTTTTATTTATACTGAAATCCAAAATTCTGAAAAGTCAGACATGTCAGTTAATTAAACGTATGTATTCAATGGGTAACCCTTTAGTTTTCAGATCCATAATTTCTTGAACATTTCCCAGAAAACATTATGTAATTTGGTAATAATAACTACTTATTATTTTTATGTGAGAAATAGAGACAATTTTCATGAACTGTTTTTACAGAATTTAGTATGTTGTATTGAGTTTAACAGTAGTTAATTATTGCCATAGGAATTTCCTCAAAAGCAGTGCTTAAAGGACAGGTTCACAATTTTTCAAGTCAGTTGTCAGTTGCCCAGATGAACATTGAAACAGGTTTCTTTTGTCATAATCATTCCTCCTGTTCATACTGACTGTTAGAAGAGCCCTTCATAATGTGGTTACAATATAAGTGATGGGGCCAAAATCCACAGTCCTCCTTCTGTGCAAAAATGTATGTAAAAGTTTATCTGAAGCTAACATGAAGCTTCAGCGTCCAAATGAGTCAAATCAAGTAGATATCTTTCAACGTTACAGTCTTTTTTGTGCCAAAGTTCCTCTTTTTGTTACTATACTTCCACTGCAGCTCAACAGGGAAACACTGTCTGAGGAAACACAAAGAGAGAATTTGATGCTAAAAAGACTGTAAATGTGTCAGATATCCACTTGATTTGACTAACTCAGACTGCTGGAGCCTCATATAAGCTTCAGATAGACTTTTAAATGTATTTTTGCACAAAATGACACACTGTGGATTTTGGCCTCCATCACTTACATTGAAAGCACATTTGAAGCCTCTTTCACCGTTCACATGGACACCTGACTGTTGTTATAAGACACACTTGAAAAACTGTGAACCTATGCTTCAATTAAAACTTTAAAAAAATATTTGTTAATTATTGGAAACTTAATTCTTCACATATGTTTCTTTTAGAAACATTTCACATTTTTGCATGACCTATTGTGTACTGACTTAAAGACTCTAGATTACAATACCTATTAAATGCAATGAATTCATTTAAAGTACATGATTTCTACAGTCTCAAATTACATGGTTCATTCCAAGACACTTTCTAGGAAATTATTAGAAAATTATTTGGAATTGACAGATCTGTAAACTAAAGACAGCCCCTTTCAAGTGAGCATTGCTGTTTAAAAGGTATGTCTGAAGAAATGTGATCAGCTGAGCATTAATTATATTCCACTTTACCCAACACTTTTGCAAATTGCATGCATGAATGTGCCTATGCTTCTCACAGCTGTGTCACATAATGCAGTGCTCATGCTGTGTTCACCTCATCTAAGACAGATGGCACAGCTTGGATAGATTCCAATATATACGACTTTTGAGAATTCATGTAACTGAACAACTGAAGACGGTTGTATGACTGCAGAGTTGGTAGTTTGAGCAAGACAGCACTACACCCATGACATTTGGGTTTAATTTGACAGATCTCCTCTCTTTATAGTGACACGCTCACTGCTCATGTGATCAACTGCGGTGTTTCAGAGTCAACGTAAACAACCTGAATGGGCTTGTGACCTATTACAGTGGGGTATTGTTGGTACACCCTGGTAAGAGTTTCACAACGTTGCCCATGTACAATTTAGAGGAGAAAACAGCTGACTTTTAACAGCTCATTGTCAGCTGTCAGCTGATGAGGTTGTCGGAAGCTAGCTAGGCTGGTTGTATTATGACTGCCATACAGAGGATTTTTAGGTTAAGGAACCATAAAATGGCGAATCAGAGTAGAACCCAAAATAAAGCACAAACTACTGGAGAAGAGTCTGATTTTGTGACAACACACACACTCATGAAATGACGGCCCAACAGAAAACTTCTCAACAGACAAGAGACAGCATTTCAGAGTTTTGCACAAATGATCCTCCACTAGAGGAACAAGACAAATTCACACACTCATGAATGATGCACAGGATATTGGAGTGTAAGGATATCTGAACACAAGTGTTGGAAACAAAATCTACTTGGAAAATCAGAGCAGGACTTTTATTGTGATTGAAGGTATCGGACCAGATAGGAACCTTAAAGTAACTCTGATAGGACATGAACGCCAATTTGGTCATTGACATATTTGTGCCAAATAGCATCCCCAAATTTACCAGCACTCTTTGAAACTGTGAACAACTGTGAACTATACTGACTTCCACAACATCAACAGTGAGCTGGGAGGAAATATGAGGATTCAGGGGGAGGTGTTGGGTGCTATTATCAAAGAGTGCTGTCTCTTGAATCACAAGCTGCAGCATCATATTTGTGTTATGAGAACACTCTTGTGCAGCTTGATGGTGTCACTTGATGAGTATAACTGGTAGAAATGTGATGTGAGAGAGAAAACGAGAGGTGTGAATTTTCCAAATCAGCAGTACAGCGGAGTGGACAGGCTCATGGTTTGATGCACTGCCTTGACAATATGTGTGTGTGCATGTTTATGTCTGTTTGCCATCAGGGATACTTGATTGTGTGTGTATGTTTGTGTTTAAGTGCACTTGTGTGTGTGCCTGTCTGGAAATGTGTATTGGTGTGTGTGTGTGTGTGTGTATTTGTGAAGTAGATGTTCTTACTGGGTGTGATTTAGTGCCTGTTGGGGTAAATTAAATCATTTCTCAAGGCCTCTCCAGTCAAGTCTTTCACACAGAAAGATAACGCTGTCGATGCAGCCTCATCTTCACACAAAATGCTATCGGAGCAGACCAGGGAGGAACTACAGTAACAAGTTTGGGACAAAATTGAACAATTAAACATAATGTGTAAATGATTTATTATGACCTCAATCAGCTTTCATCTTTTTTCTAAATTTCTGTCACCCCAAAACAAAGAGAATTCTCTGGTGAATGTTTATATTAAAAAATGCTGTTTGCTCTGTTCTCAGTCAAATAGCCTCAATAAAATATTCAGAGGCTGTTTTTTTTTAATGTTTTGAAGTAACACCTAAATCAGTAGTTGAATAAGAATTGAATGACCTGAAAAGTTGTTGATATTCAAGTGTAGTGAGCATAAACTGGGGCTTTTTAAAGTTAAAGTGTTGTTTTGTTTCCTTGAACTCACTCTCACTTTTTTGTTGTCAGAGTGTAATGACAAAAACAGTGTACCAGTATTTTCTGGCAGTTTGCTGTTTGTCTCATTTCAAGTGTTTATAGTTTTTTTTATGACATTTTTGGGGTCATGCTGTTTTAAATATGCATGAATTGAGATGCAAACGCAGCATTGATACTAATCCACGGTGAGTATTAGGATGACTCTTGGGGTGGAGGGAAAAGAGATTTCAAGAATAAAGTTGTTATATTTAGAGAAAATGACAAAATGCTATGAGAATAAGGACAAGAAAGATGTAATTGTTCTAATTGCATCAAACCACTTTATTCTCATAATATCATGACTTTTACTTCAAAAATTACAATTTGTTCCTTCTTACAATGACTAGTGGTGTAACAGAACATAGTTGACCCAACGGTTCGGCACGCATGTGAACTGCAGATTACCTGCAAAATTTAATGAGTCTCAATGGAGACAAAGTAAACACGGTACGGTAGCTACAAGTCATGGACAAACAGCATGTCGCTAACAGGGATTTTGAAGAGCAACAACCAAACCAGCATCTAACGGGTCTGAAGTGACATCTGCAGGTATGTTTACAAGCTGTTTAATGTGCTGCAGCTGAGCAGCTAATTAGCTATCTAGCTGCTAACTGATGGTGGTAGTGCACTTTGACTGTGAATGTTTGTTCGGTGGCTCGTTCAACAAGCTGCAGGGCAAGACGTGTGTTCATGTTTGTAAGTTATCATCGAGTTTTGATGATGTGGACACAGGCTGTTGTTTCATTCACTACCATGTTTAAACAAAGAAGGTATCAGGCCTCATATTGCACTTCAATATAACAATTGAGAATTGAATATCTTATATATTTTAAGATTCTATTTAAACATTGGACATCTTGAGTGTTGTGAATGAAATGGAATGGAAAGCAAAATTATATTTGTCTCCCCCTTTTTTTTTGCTGATATGAAAAATGATCTGATATGTGATGAACCGTGATACAATCCGAATTGTGAGTTTTGTGATCTGTTGCACCCCTAATAATGACTATGACTTTTGCTCAAAATCTCATGTTTTACCTCAACAGTGGCCATAATACTCTGTCGTACTAATCAAATTGACATCTCTGCACTCTGACATATCTACACATGCACATAAAGATTATATCCTGGTTACAGTAGTCCAGGTTGACCTTTACCTGATTTTGTGACACATGAATGAACTAACTTGGCTCAAAACAGGATAATGTGGCATGTAATAATAATAATAATAATAATAATAATAATAATAACAAAGTGATTTACAAGACAGACATAAAATGAGCAAAGAACATGATATAAACATCAAATCTGCACAAAACAACAAACAATATTGACAAATTACAGGTGTTAGGAGTTCAGTACCACAGAGTGATGATGATGGATTTTAAATTATTAATTGTCACTAGAACTCTGTGTTGATCATTATATATGATATATGACATGATTCAATATTTTTTAGGTGTCTAGATAATATAACACACATCCTCCTTTGAAAAAATGTAACCCCCCCTATCAGCATTCACTAAACGTCCTGCTATCATAAGCAGAAACATTATGAGTGAATGAATTCACTGATTATTTGGTTGACTGACTTGATGATGAGCGATAAACTCATCTGCATTGCCATTCATTGCATGAACAAGTTCCCAAAAACAGCACAACCAGTACATCTTTTTACTTGAGATGCTGCTGAAGTGTTTAGCATTTAGTGGAGAACTGCAAATCCGAGCGGTGACACAAGCTGTGGTTAGATAGATGGAACCTTGTCTTGCTATAAATCATACTCTTATTAACCCGAGTGAATGGAAAGTCATCGGAGCCTCGGGGGAGCGTGTAAACAAAAGGCTGTTTTTACTTGGTGTTTCTTTTGGCCTTCAGTCTGTAGTTATGGTCAAATTATGCACTGAATTCACAGCTAAGTGATAAAAAACACAGTTTATTTATATGTGCATATGTGTGAACAATTCTCTGACTTCTGTTTCTTTTTTTGTTCTAATATGGAGATGTTAGCAGGTTTGTCTTTCTGTCATTTGGTTTGTTAGTTTTTTTAAACACTGGTCCAGAGCAAGATATCTTAAAAACAACTGGTTACTTTATATTTATGGTCTACAAACTGACCCAGCTCCATTCCACACTTTTATTCAAATTAAATCAAGTTGTGGATTGAAATCGTGTGCAGTGATGTGACCCCACAGATGAACTTTAATGACATTTGAACATGATACATTATCTTGAATTGTGACATTTGTTAGAACTTCATTTATTGGCCTTCTGATTCCATAAAATTAACTGAATTTGACTGATGCAGAGAGATACAAGATTTAGTTATGTTATTAAAGTGAAACTTTGGAATCATTTTTTTGAATGTGAGGGGAACAGCACAACTACAACAGAAACAACAAACAAAACAAGTCCAAACTAATGTTTCAGGTTCAGTCTCAGTTCAGTCTCATCCATGTAAATCTCGAAGCCAAGACTCCAAGTTTCATTGTGAAGTAATTATGATGATTTATCTACAAAATTATGTTTATATACTACTAGTTTTGCCAAATTCATCTGCAAGGAAATCAAATTGTTGCCTGGATTTTGTTGACAATTGTTTTTACTGTCCACAAAATGTTACATGAAAACAAAAATCAAACATTCCAAGGGTGGATATTGTAGGTTAGAATATATTATCAGTGAACATTTTGTAGATACATTCAGCACAGATGTTTTGTGACTTTGCAGATATGTTCCTTAAAAATGTTTTCTCATCATTTTTTCTTTGAAAACATATTTGCTGGAGCAAATTAGTAGACATAAAAATTAGAAAGTCAAAACCAAACAAACTCTTTTCAGAGGTGGAATGCATTCTGATGGTCAGTAGCTACTCATGTTTGTATGAACAGAGTCAAAACAAATTTCAAGATTAATTTCTTTTAAATGTTTTTTAAAAATGAAAATTTCAAGATTAGACTGTTCCAAAATTGCCGTTGTTGTCTCTGGTCCACTAAATAGCCACCAGCTTACATTTGAACTAATTCTTCAAAGCAGGTTTGTGTACCAGAGGAATGGGTTTAGCTTACCTCTTTAATTCACACACACACACACACACACACACACACACACACACACACACACACACACACACACACACACACACACACACACACTCCTTTCTACCTGCCAATATATCACAGCCCCTAGGTAGGAAGATTGATGGTATTAAATTGCTTCTATCCAGGTTTTTTATCAGGATTTACAGGCGTCGCTGTACCTAGAGCTTTCCAGCACCACTCCCTTCCATAAATCATGCTTTTACGCCTTACCACCACTCTCTCTCCACACACACACACACACATGCACTTCTGCACCCAAGCACACACAGGCGCCACACACATGCACAAACACCACGGCACATATACGCACATAATGTACACACACATAGACTTTGGGATATGGCTGTAACAAGATGGATGACCTCCTTGCCGTCTGCTGCCAAAACCAACCTTAAACCACACACACACACACACACACACACAAACACAGCAACTCAGATGGAGCAACACATGTACATTTTGACTCTGTAATGGAAAATGTCAATCTCTGTCGATGGCGGGCCCTGGAAACGCAGTGATTCCTTGCCTTCCACCCATCGCTCTCATTATAGGAAAATGTCACCTCATTTCCCAAGTACATGTCGCCTGATTAATTTCCGAAAAGGGGAACAAGAGAGACAGAGATGGTGCGACGAGGAGAGGTGGCATCTGTCCCAGAGACTGTCGATGGTGTTGTTTCCATGGGCATGTACGTTTGTGTGGCATAAAGTGACTGTGTGTGTCCTTAGGATGCAGTAAAGTGGCTGAGCTTGACCCTTTTTGGTCTGCAGAGGCATAATCTCAGTGGTGGCAGCAGGCTAAGCAGAGTCACCCTGACATCCTTCTACCCTGTCATTCTTCAGCACTCCCTGGAGAATACAGAAGTGTTCCCAGATTCCAGATGGGATACATAATTCTTCCAGTGTGCTCTGGGTCTGCCCCGGTGTCTCCTCCTTGTTGGATGTGACTGGAATACTTCAAAAGAGCTGGGGTAGCAAAATATTAGGAACACTTTTCAATATACAGTAATGCACTCCAGTACACCACCACCGCCCACTATGACCTCAGTAATAAACATAAAGTAGAATTATCACCTTTCTGACAGTGTCAACAAAAACTGAAAATGTATAAGCTTCGTAAATGTAGAATTTATGGCAGAGCCGTCATATTGGATTGCATTAAATCTGCACAGCTGTTCCTAATTAAGTGCTCGGTGAGTGTATGTGAAAATACAAACTCTGTCAAAAATTGCTAGCTGTTAAAGCCGACTGACAGGTGATCCAGCTGTGTCACTGTCATCAGAAATAGATGTCGCTTCACCTAATGATTCAGAGGAAAGGATATCTCATTTCTCTAAAATCTAAAAAACTGAGGTCCTAATTTTTGGCCCTTCAGACTTTTGCAAAACCACAGTAAATACTCTTGTACCTCTAAAATTGAATGTTAATTCCCATGCAAGTCCGCATTATCTTTGATTCTGGTTTACAATTTGATAAACAAATCAACTCACCAGCTTCTTCAATCTCAGATCACTTACAAAACTAAAATAATACTTGTTTGTTAAGGATTTGGAGACCATAGTACACACTTTTATCTTCTCCTGCATTAACTATTGTAATTTTCTGCATATAGAAATTAGTCAGTCACCTTTATCTTGCCTGCAGCTGGTTCAAAATGCTTTGGATGCAATTAAAGGAATTTTCATGTACCCAGAAGTGTGGTTTGTTGCAACTGTAGCCACACTCAGCAGTGATGTCATGGTGTACTGACACACCCTGGAGTACACTTCTACATCACTGCAGCAGGGTTAGAAGCAAAACCAATGCTGTTAACTGCTTTAAAGACTAATTCATGCTAATTCATGTTCCATGTCCACTTGCATGTGGATGGCAGCCTCATATTTTGGGCTGATGGGCAGATGACAAAATTTACATCATGCAGACCCTCGCAGCCACATGGATATAGAAAGCATGAATTGGCCTTTAAGTTGCTCTAAAAGCTAAGCTGGGCTAAATATGTTACGGAGCTACCTCATTTTTGCGCACCTAGCTCACTGATCTTCTCACCTAATTCTTGGTAAGACTGGAAAATGTCTGGAGTATTCCTTTAGAAGGCACTGCTAGCGGTAACTACAGGTGACATAAAAAAAGGCACGAGGAGGCGGGGAGGAGGGAAGCCAGAAAAAAAAAAGACGATAGCAGACAAATGAGTTGGAGGCAAACAGGAGAGGCAGCGACAAGTGTTTTACAGCTGCTAAATAATTAGAATCCGATACAACAGTGGCATTCTCCCTCCCCGCCTGTCATAAACTGGATAATGCAAACAAATGACCCTCAAATTGAAAACTGTGGGACAACACTGGAGAGGACCCTGTCTCATCAGAGTCAGACACACACACACATAAACACACACACACATCCATAAACACACACACCTCAGGCACTGAAAAGACACAGTTTACAGTCCAAATTATACTGTGATAACAGTCCAATTCTTTTCAATTTAAAAACTGATTAAATTCCCCTGTTGCTTTTAGTTGTCACCCACCATGTATCTCGCGCGTGCATATGTGTGTGTACTCAGCACTCACAGCACTTCAATCAAAACTAAAGTTGCGGGTGCCTCCTTTTGAATACCAATATTTTATCAGTTTTTCCAAACAGGAGGTATTGTGAGCAAGACTGAATATCACCTTCATAATCATTACCATCCTAATGCTCCTTTACTGATGTTAATGAGCATCATTTGGAGCTTCAATTGACCATATCACAGAATAAAAAGAATTTCACATCCTCCAGAAGTATGTATGAATGCATGAAAGGCGACTGGAATAATTGCTTGCCTGCTATCGTGCTGTAAATCTGAGATAGTTTCCTATTCAGTTGTCCAGGGATCACAGATGAAAAATTAAATTGAGGAAAAATACAAATGAAAATAAATGAACAATGGATGTGCGGAGGAGAGTGGAGAGAAAGCAGGAGAGAGTTCAGTTCAGTTCAGTTCACTAAAGGCAAAGTTTCTGGATTCTGGAATCTTCATCTTGTCAGACTCTCAGTTATACGCTTGCGTCCAAACCATTAGCGGTTTGGACCAATCAGCATCCTATAAGGATTCTTGTGTGATCTTGTGATCTTACATATCTAACTGCCTTACAAGGTAAGACATTGATAGACCTTGAGAGACAGATGGTTCATCCAACCACCTGCCAAGTATTTTTTTGAAACTGCCTTTTTCCAAGGATGACTTCTCAAATGGTTCTTTCTAACAAACCATCTTGCACGTCACGTGACTGTAATACAATTTCATAGCTAAATTTTAAGTTCTGGAGATAAAATGTTGCAGTGTTTGGATTATTGCTCAGAAAACTAATCAATTACCAAGTGGTTTCTTTACAATACATTTCTGGGAAAATGTTGGTAATTTGATTTACATTCTATAGCCCATAAAATGTAGATCAAAACAAAATGTGTATGAGAGTGGAAAAGTGCACATACAGACACAAAATAACCCTCGTAGAGCTTTTGTGTGGTAGAGCAGTGGAGTAGGCCAGATCCCCAGCTCCATGTATCCAAGTGTCAATGAACAAGACATTGAACCCCAAATTACTCCCAATGGCCTTGCATGGCAGCCAGTGGTTTGTGAATGTGTGTGTAAATGAGGCAAATTGTAAAGCGCTATGTTTGCTAAAGAGGAAAAGAACTAATAAGTGCAGTCCATTTATCATTTCCCATCCAAGCAGCAGATGGTTGGCGTAAAAAGAACAACCCTGTCTCCTAGAAATTACATTTATATACAACTAAATTGTGGCAGCATATATGTTTTGCTGGCTGAATCACATTTTCTCTCAACATAATGTTGTTAATTAATGTATTTGGCAAGTTGCAAAAATGTTGATACTAAATGTATGAGTGAATTGTTCAGAGACATCATAGTTCTTTTTACCCACTAAAATATCTGATCTTGCAGTACAATATCTGCTAGCAGTAAATGCAGCAATATGAAACTTTCTATGGTTGTATTTAGACACTGGCAGCACTTGGTTAAGGTTAGGGAAAGATCATGGTCTTGGTTTAATACAGAAAAAAGTCCAAAATGACTTGAAGCACAACATGTTTATTAAAATTTAAGCAAAACCACGATATTTCACTAACCTTAACCAAAGCACTTTTGTTGCCTAAACCTTACCACACGTTGGACTCAGCATGCGGACCCGAGTCCTGCGTCCACCCTGACCTCCTCCCTCCAGCCTCAGAGCGATTTATAAACATAGCGCTGAATTCATTCAATAAAACATTGCCTGTGAACATAATCCAGGCAGCTAATACATCCGCCAATGCAACATAATAGGGAAAACAATTTAGTAGTCTATAAAAGTAATTTCAAGGAGACAGGGTTGTTCTGACCTGTATGGAACTCAGATCTGATCAGCATGTTGTCATTTAGACTCATAGAGCATCATTTTTCCACAGGTTGCTGCTGGTGGGTGTATTATAGTAAGACTGTCCTCAAAAGAAAACATTTTTTCTTTGTTCAAATGCTTAAAATGCCATAATTCACATTTCCCTCTGTGAAATGTGAATTATGACTCTTGTCTGTCAGGAACAAAGGCAGATGTAGTGTGACATTGTTATTAGCACTTAAGTAGGAGACTGGATTGGATAGATGGGTCAACAAAATGTGTGACTTTGATTCGGGAAACAATTGTTGATCATCCTATCCTATTTTCTACTGAGTAGTTCCTACTGGATAAGACAAGTAGTTTTATCCACAATTATTTCCTAACCTTAACCAAGTAGTGATATGGTAATCTATGACTCTGATGGACCAGATTAAGAAGTTGTATTCACTTCCATAAAGCTGTAGTATTGTTTGAAAGCAGTAAACCCCTCACACCTTTAGGAATAAGTTACCTGAGACAGACAGCTCTCACAGCAGGTAAAAAGAAATTTGGAAGAACTCTATTCAATTTGGTAGGTTTCAGCTGATCTAACAGTGCCACTTGTCTTTGTTCTGTCATTCCTCTGCAGACCTCTCCCTTTTCTTTCTTCTGCTCAGCAGTGCAGGAGGTGTACAGTGAAATTGAAACTGACAAAAGATGGGGAGATTTAAGATGAGTTTCCTGCATGTGTGTGTTGGTTTGTGAGTGTGTCAGAGGTGAAGAGTGTTTCTTATTTGGCACCCCTGTGTGACAGATGAGATTGTTACCTGCAATAGATATATATATTTATATACGTTTTCTTCTATTTAGCAGGAAATATGCCAAAATAGAGTTTTTATCATGGGAATGCTTTCTTTTATAGAGCTCAACTGCTTTACACACACATGCACACACAGACATACTTTATATAGTCCTAGAACAAGAGACATGCACATAAATGAAGTACATTAAGATATTTTCAGTTAGTGAATTTTAGTTTAGAATATTGTTTAAAGCAACTTTCTAGGTTTCTATCCTGAATCCTGAATATTTTTATGATTATTGTGAAATTGATGTCATCCACTGCCTGGCTATTCTTTAAGGCAAGGCAAACTTTATTTATATAGTGCATTTCATTCCAGGGGAGATTCAGTGTGCTTCACATTAAAAAACTCAAAACAAAACACAAACATGTATATACAGAATATACATATACACATTCAAAACATACACATAAATGTAGACAACCAAGTAAAACAATCCAATATTTTAAACACAATAAAACTAATCAAACACTGTTAATGTTGGAGCACATCTAATACAATCTGGAAAGATATTCCAGCAGCTGGGACCAAAAGCTGCTTCACTAACTTTTGTTTTAAGTCTCAAAACAACTTGGAAGGTCTAAGCCAGAAAACCTAAGAGTTCATACTGAATGATTAGGTCCGAGAGAGGTATAGTGGAGCAAGGCCTTTAGGGCTTTATACACAAGGAGTGAAATTTTGTCGTCAATTCTGAAACTAGTTTATTATTAGCCATCTAAATCAGAAAACACTAACCAAATAAAACCAAACCTAGCATAACCAAAACTAAACAAACCTTAAAGGTGCAAACCAGGGAAAAGAAAAATAGGTGCTGGCTGTGTCCAAAATGACTCCCTTGTTCACTCATTCACTTCTCCCAAAATATAATAGACACTCAGTAGTTGAGTGCACTTAACAGTGAGCAGTAATTGGAGATTTCAGACACTTATGAATCATTGCCATTTTGCATCATCACTGAAAGGTGTAGAGTCATACAGTTGTAGAGTTGTACATGCCATGGACTATTATTCAAATAAAAAAGAGGAGGGCAGGCCAGGTGAGCTGAATTTCCCGGACCACCTGACCCCACCCTCCAGGCACCTGCAGGGTTGTTACAACATGTAATCAAACAGACTGGACCCACAGTATCAAGTAGTTAGAACATAAAGTGCTAATGCTGCATTCATGTCATACTGGAGTGCCATGATTACTAGTTTCCCACTTGAAAATAGTGTTCATGTCAACCTCCAAGTTGCAATTATGACTTGGAAACAGGGATTTTTCAGAGAGCTACAACATATCTGACTTGGCACTTAATAATATGTGAGTGCTTGAGTTGTAGGCCATAAGGTGAAGTCGTTTTGCACTAAATAATTTTTACTTCATTTGAAAGATCTATTGGTTTTGAATGAGAAAATAAAAGTTCTCAATGTGTTATCCTGCAGTTTTTTTATTAGTGTTTAAAGTCGGCAATAGTTCTTTCCTTGTGTAATCATATTTTAATCATGATTGATGAGGCTTTGCAAACCAACTGTCACATGCATCAACATCAATATTGAGCAGCGAAGAAGAGGAAATTACGGCCAGACCTTCAAAAGTGTGTAAAAGGGATTATAAACAATGTTATAAGCATCTCACATCCATAAAGAAAGAAGAGACAAAGGATTTTACATGCACACGGTGGGATACATTCAGAAACAGCATCAAATGGTGGCTTGGCTTGCAGGGTGAGAATCAAAGAATAGCAGAAACAGACATACATTAGATAAAAATCGAGTTTGACAATGTTCCCGAAGATGCTGGGTTTCATGCCACTTGCTACAGAGAGAACAGAAAAACTGACTGGATGTGGCTGAGAAACGGATCACACAGCATACTGAAGCTCAAGATGCGCACGGAGGTAAATCTGTGCCATCAGGCAGTACCTCAACAAATTAATGTTCAAGAAAGAAACTTAGGGAGAGACTCTTAAGAAACTTAAGAAACTCCAGTGGTCCACCTCTGCCAAGATGATCATTATGGCTGAACTCACTGTCCCATGGGAGAAAGGTATGGAGGCAGCCTTTGAGAGGAAGAATGAGAAGTATAGTGAGCTGTCTGTGGCATGCACAGAAGCAGGGTGCAGGCATCTACCGACCCGGTGGAAGTCGCCTGCAGAGGCTTCATTGGAAAATCCACCCAAAGATTCCTGAAGGTTCTCGGAATTTCCAGGTCCAGGCAAAAGATGGCATTCAGGGAACTGGTTGAGGAGGCAGAGCAAGGGAGTTTCTGGCTTTGGCTCAGAAGGAAAGATGCAAAGTGGGATAAGCAAGGATCTTAGAGTCAGCTGCAGGGAACGGTAATGAGATGTCCCTACCACTGCCCCACCACCTTGAGATGTTCTGGGCTCAAAGGGGTGAAACATCTGTGAAGGGTGGCTCCCAGCTGACGACACTGCAGCTGGCCCAGTGGCACCAGTGGAGGTGCAACAGGCAACAAAGCCCTGCAGGTAGTGAATACCTGTGCTTCCAGGTAAGGTCTAGGATGGGCTTGCCAGTAGCTTGACACAGAGAAGCATAATAAAAACAATAACAACAATAACAATGATAATAATAATAGAGATATGACTAGTAATAATAATAGCAATAATAGCTGGAGAAGGTGTCAAGGCAGAAAACCCACAGGGCCACACCACCATCCCTTGGACTCTGGAGTTTTCTGTGAGACGAGGAAGCACAAAAACTCTGGGGAAAAAGCCAAGTTAGTAACATGCATTAATGGTACATGACTGCATACAGATGGAGAGGAGGAGGAGGAAAGAGGAGTTCAGTGTATCATGGGAAGTCCCCTGCAGTGTAGGCCCATAGCAGCATAACTAGGGTCCAAGGCAAGCCTGGTCAGCCCTAACTATAAGCTTTATCGAAAAGGAAAGTTTTAAGCCTACTCCAAAATGTAGAGAGGGTGTCTGCCCCCCAACCAAATCTGGAAAATGATTCCATAGGAGAGGGGCCTGATAGTTGAAGGCTCTGCCTCCCATTCTACTTGTGGAGACTGTAGGAACCACAGGTAAGCTTACATTCTGGGAGCGCAGTGTTCTAGTGGGTAATAGGGTACTATGAGCTCTTTAAGATATGATGGTACCTGACCATTAAGGGTTTTGGAGGTGAGGAGAAGGATTTTAAATACTATTCTGGAACAGATTAAGGACATATCCTGATCAAAGATAACTCCCACAGAGGCCAGGGTAATGCCATCCAGAGTAGCTATATGATTAGATAATGTATTTCTAAGGTGTTTAGGTCCAAGCACAATAACTTCAGTTTTGTCTGAGTTTAGTAGCAGAAAATTACAGGTCATCCAAATCTTTATGTCTTCAAAGCATGCTTGGAGTTTCTTTAGCTGATTGGTTTCATCTGGCTTCATTGATAAATATAATTGGATATCATCTGCATAGTAATGAACATTTATTTGTGTTTCTGAATAATATTACCTAAAAGAAGCATATATAAGGTGAATAGTATTGGTCCAAGTACAGAGCCTTGTGGAACTCTGTATTTAACTTTTGTTTGCATAGAGGATTCATCGTTAACATGTACTAACTGATATCGATCTGATAAGTAGGATTTAAACCAGCTTAATGCAGTTCTTTTAATGCCAATTAAATGTTCCAGTCTCTGTAATAGGATGTGATGGTCAATTGTGTCAAATGTGGCACTAAGATCTAACAAGACAAGTACAGAGAGAAGTCCTTTGTCCAATGCAGTTAGGAGATCATTTGTAACTTTCACCAGTGCTGTCTCTGTGCTATGATGCGCTCTAAATCCTGACTGAAAATCCTCAAATAAACTATTGTTATGTAGAAAGTCACACAACTGATTGGCAACAGCTTTCTCAATGATTTTAGAAAGAAAGGGAAGGTTAGATATAGGTCTATAGTTTGCTAAAATGCCTGAATCAAGAGTAGGCTTCTGAAAAAAAGGTTTAATTACAGCTACTTTAAAGGACTATGGTACATAGCCTGTTTCTAAAGACAGATTGATCATATCTAGTAAAGAGGTGCTAACTAAGGGTAAGACTTCCTTAAGCAGCCTAGCTGGTATGGGGTCTAAGAGACAGGTTGATGAAAATACCAAAAGGATTCTCAAAGAAGGTTCCTACAATACTTGTGTGGGACAATATTGACTTTGGGGAGGAGATACTGTCAAGTTGTGGAACTACCCACCATACAAATGGGTTATGCTGCAATGTTCTGTCACTGAACCTGCATCAACAAACACATAACCACTACAGAAGGGAAAAATTAAGGGGGGTGGGGTAGCATTTTGATTAATTTCAGCCATCTTGGGCCAAAGTGTGCATTTTTTTTTCTTCCTCAGATTACATAGTGGCTACTGAAAATGTTGATGCACAAAACGTGCAAAATTTACCATGGATATGTTTAATTATGCTTAGTGCCAATCACTGAAGCAAACAAATTTGCCATATTTCATGGTCTAAATTCACACTTAAGTATACTAATGCACCATTACTTGTCACATTTATATACATTTATGGATTGTGACAAAAAACTTTTAACACAAGGTCCATATGGGTGTTATCTATGCAAAAATGCATTTAAAAAGTAGTGCCTAGGTGTGGGAACAAAAAGAACTTTCTAGCCACTTTTTCTTAGTTCACCTTATGGCCTATTGTCAGATGTCCTTAACATGGGAACCATTCTGATCCTTCCCATCCATCCACCATGATGTAACAATTCACTTTCACGCTTCCTGACTACCTTAATATCTCAATGTATGTTTTTTTAATTAATTTATTTTTTACCTTCAATACATGTGTTCACACCACTTATGCAACCAAGCATTCATCTCAAAATCTCTTTTTATCTTCACACCTGCACACTCTCAGCCTCGCTTGTGAAAAGAGCTGGTCTACTCTTCAGAGACATTTAAATTGGCACATGTTCAGTGCTTAATGGAAACATTGAGACCATCAGGAGCTATAATGTGCTGTGTGTGTGTGTGTGTCTGTGCCCATTGAGAAGTCAAGGGCTCTTTGTAGGCCAGAAAAAGGTAAATGTCACCTTCCCATCGGGGTTGCTGTTCTCAGACTGTCACTGCACTGAAGAGGGAGTGCTGACACTGTAACTGTCTGTAAAGGTTGAAAAGGTAAGTCTGTTCTCTTTGTCTCTCTTTATCTCCTCACCTGATTCTTTCTTTGTCATCTATGTCACCAACCCCTTTTAGCTGCTCTGACCTTGTTGGCAATTCACAACATCTTTAAAACATTTTGAAGGACAGATTCACTTTCTCCAAGCCATTAAACTCTGTCTTAAACATTATAGGGATTGTATAAATGTTTACAAGCATGAGAAGAGGCAGCTACTGGTAATAAGATGTTACTCAGGTGAGGGTATTTATGTGCACCCTAAAGTGGCATAAATGAGCAGAATATTTCTGTCCACTTGTGATGTCTCAACTAAAGATAAAACAGTCCGCCCACAAAACTGACAGAAAGAGCCACCAGCTACACTTTTTGAATAACGTTCACTTCTTATACTGGGTAAAGAAATAATCATCCTGATAGTACACAAAATCTGAGGATGCATGGAGGAGGAGAAATTAAATGGTAACTTAAATTTTTGTGACATTGAAGTAAGCCCAAAATCTTAAGTTTTCTCATAGTCAGTGAATGAGAATTAAGAAGGAAATTTTTATGCATGAAAAGAAGCAGTGCTCTACTTTTGCACTAACTGTTAGTTAGGGATGAGACTGTCCTCTTAAGAGAAATGACTGAATCAGCTATTTCTGAAGGTGCCCCACAACAACATACTGTAAGTTTACATTCAAGTGACAGCGACCTGTAGGTCCTATAGAAGCTGCCCCCCGGCAGACTTCTGCCAGCTCTGGAGGCTAAGTAAGCAAACAGTAGTAGTTGGATTTCGTTTCTATTTCTTGTTCTTTATTTGAAATGGTAACTTCTCAAATACTGTACATGCAAGTAGAAGTAACATTACAAACTGAGCATTAAGGGCAGGCTGAAACCCTGGCTTTTGACTTTAAGGGAGCATTTTTATATATGCTCACCTCAAGTTTTGGGACTTTGACTATGTTTAACATAGACATCTGACATATAAAAATGACAGAAAATCACAAAAAGCATGTTATTTCCCCTTTAGGTAATAGTTTGAACCCAAACCAAGATGCTTCCCTAAACCTAAGTAATTTTTGTGCCTAAATTCAACCAGACCTTAACCACGGTGTTGTTTAAATGGCTACCTTAACCATAGCTTTAACTAAAGTATTTTGACTTAAATGAACAACTGCAGCACTTAAGTGACAAACAGGTGAAAGTGACATGCTTTTTGTGTTGCTGTCACATACAGTATAATGCCAGTTTGTTATGGAGGAACATATAGTCTTTTATGTCAGGGGCTCTCAACCTTTTGTAACTTAAGGCTCACTTCTGATTGTTAAAAAACTTCTGAGGACAACCTTCCCAAATAAATGAGAAAAAAACATAACATAACAAAGAAGGAGAAAAATAAACTGGGCTGTGAATGTGTGTTATGTCACTGTCAGCTGTAATGACCAAAATAAATACTCTGCTTACCCTCAGTGAGACACTTGGACTTGCTTCTAGGAAATAATGAGATCAAGTCATGGTGGGACGGGTGAGAGGCTGACACGCAGAGTAGCATTCAAAGTTGCTTTCAGTTTGTGCCTTGCCTTTGATTTTGTGACAGTCACAATGGAAAATCCTGACTCACATACATAGGTGGTGGTGAAAGGCAACAGAAATTTGATTGCCTGTTTTGACAGAGAGGGATATTGACTGGCAGCCAGCATCCAGACTGAAGCAAGGTCAACTTGTGTGAGCGGAAGCTTCAGGCTGCTGTTTGCTGATAGTTCCATCAGTTCATTTTCCAACACAGTGGACAGAGCCATGTCTTCTCAAGCATGATCCACAGAGAAAGCTAACAGTGGCAAAACATGTTTGTCTCTACCTGATTATGTGTGATTAGCATGGTAATATTAAAAAGTAACTGGTCAATAAAATTATGCATTTTAGTTTGACGTTTTTTATTTATGTGAATTCTTGAGCACATTTAGATATGAAAATAACTAGCTTTGTAAGTTACCAAAAAAAAAAACAAACAAACAAAAAAAACTAACCATTACCACTCTGAAGCCCACTGGTTGAGAATGGCTGTTTTATGTCATGTTGAAGACTTGTCATCTGTGTGTCAGAATATGTTCTCATAGGCGCCTCCATGGCTCAGGTGTTAAGAAGCTGACCATGAGGTACAATGTTCAAAACAGAATTACAATATGTTAATGGGAAATTAAAGTACACACACAGTACAAAAAATAATTATATAAACAACAATTATCAATTGAAAATAACAATGTAATTTGGTTCTAATTATATGGGAAAATAGAGACCACACACAATTACTGAATTTGTAACCAATCAAACTAATTCCAATTAATTGCAAGGGTAAACTAGAGTCTTTTCGTCAGTGCACAGCTGCTCAGCTGAACATACACAAATGTAAAATTTGTTTACAAGCAAGGATACACTTCAACACAAAATGAGAATAAAGTTTCCAATAATAAATTAATAATGAATTAGCATTTATGAAGGATTTCTTTTCCAGAATTATTACCAAATTATAGTTCCAGGAAATTATTAGAGGAAATGACATACCCCTAAAATAAAGTGTTAATAATTCTTTAAAACTGACCGGTTATCCTCACATTCCTTGGCTATCAGTAAGGAAACACAAACTGTTTGCAGACATATTTTACATATTTGTGATAGACTCCAGTGTGACAGACTACATTAGGCTACTATTAAGTTTTATACACAACATATTTCAATTACCTACATCATCTCTGTGTCACACATTTGTAAAACACATTTCTCTTTAGCCGTGACATTTAGCTCCGTGGAAACTTGCGTCAGATCACATGTAGTCATACTGAACTACAGCACCGTCTTTACAGATGTCATGCCGTCAGACACAGTTTCACCTGCAGCTGCAGAACAGACGTGTTCTATTTTTACATGTAACATTTGTTTGAATAGCTGTAATGATCATCTGTAGCACTTGAATAGATACTTTTATCAGCTAATATACTTGATTTAAAAACCATTAAACAGGGAAACATTAGTATTGATGGGAACTCTGATGCTAGAGTTGTATCATCCACCTCATCACATACTATTTATGTTTTTTCCACAATGAGAAATGGTCCAGTGACTTGAAAGTGATGAAAGCACCTCAACTGAAGCGCTTCCAAAATAATAAACCTTAATTTTCAGGTGTGTTCACTTCCATGTCTCAGTGAATTTTCCCCTGGTTTGTCGTTCTTTGTATTTTTTTGTCCATCTCTCTCACTCTCTGTCATGAGAATAACGCACTTGCTGGGTAGAAAGTAATTACAAAGTGTGCAGATCATTTAATTTACACTTGCTCCACACACACATGCAAACGCACATGCATTCACACACACACACACACACACACACAAACGCAGGGGCCAGATTGTTTCAATGGTGTTGATTTGTTTTTCTTATTTTAGAATTCGACTTCCTCCCCTTCTGATCCAGATCTCATTTCCTGACACTTAGCCCACTGGGAGCTCTGTGTACACATTGTCCATTTGTGTGTGTTTGTGTGTGTTTGTGTGTGTGTTTGACCACAGCAATGCATGTTGCACAGAAGTTTCATTCCAGACAAATAGACGGACGGACAGATAAATGTTTATATCAGCAGAGTCACCAGAGAAACACCAAACTGAAAGAAAGTTTTGTGGAGAAATGTATCAGTTTGTAACCCAACCAAGGATGTTTTCAATATCAACTTGCTTAAAGTAATAAAAATATATTGAAATGTAAACCCCTTTGAATTATTTGTCCTGTAGGATATGGAAAAAATATTTTTATAACTTTCAAATTCATAAAAGTACGTGCCAGTATTTGTTTTGTTTTTTTCTGTTGAAGTGACACTAATGTATCTTGTTTAAAGGGAGACTGTCTGTTTAATGACCAAATACATTATTACATCATTCATCTGTGCTTTCAAAAACCATTAAAAATCACTGTTAAAAAATATTGATGTTTTATGATGTGACAGTACTATGGTTAAGGTCTGGTTAGGTTTGGGGAAAGATTGTGGTTTGGGTTAAAATGACGTCCTTAAAGTTAGGCAACCTTTGTCATCATGGCTACAATAATAACCATGAAGTTAAGGTTAGTTTTTTTAAAAACTGACTTGCGTTTGGAAATGTGGCTCTCATGGTTGGAAACAGGAAACAAACAGCAGTCTCCGGTGTCAAAGTCCACTGTTGGGTTATATCCTCCCCTGAAGGTGGACATTTGTTGACTGTGTCACTGCTCCAGGTCATAAATACTATGGCTGATAGATGGCATCTGTCACTCAAACGTAACAACAGAACATTTTTGGGCAACTGACATTGCAACCAATTGTGTCGTTTTCTTGGGAGGACAGTCTCATAAACTGCCTTAAGCGATGTCACTTGAGGCAACATCAGTTGGGGTTGAAGATGTTTGAAAATGACAGAAAATCTGGGGGTTTGGAATTAGAAAGAAGCATGGTCACCAGACCTCTTTAGAGTTTGAGTTGCATTGTGGGTAATGTAGGCCCAATGTTTTGCCATGGAAGGAGAATACATGGAATAAAAAGACAATATCTCTGGTTCTAAAATAAATTGTCCATTGTTAGTCCGACAACGCTATATGAGTGCAATGCAAAATTGATGGAGTGCTCTTTTAAATATGTTACAGTTAGGTTTAGTGATTACTGCACATTCATTACTATTTCCTCAGTATGTAATTATGATAACCAAATCTTTTAAAAAAGCAGCACAATGACAATAAAAGCAAAAATATCTATATCACTGAAGTTAAAAAAAAGTACCACAATTTTGCAAAAGTATAACATTTTCTTTAAACCATTCACTTGAGTTGTTGCACTGCACCTCCGGTGTCAGTGTTCACAGCAGGTCTTACGTGCTCGTATGCTCCACATTTCTTTCTGATCTCAGAGATGGAACGTCAGTGTAAAATATTATCATTCTGACATGTCTGTCCTTTATGACTGTGTGTGTGTCAGAGTCTGCACAGCATCAGTGAAGTGTCTGAGTTGTGTGATTTGTTACTTTAACTTCATCGAAGTTACTAAACGAGACCTTTCTCTCTCTCTTTCACTCACACACATGTATTTTGACCAGCACACACAGGCGTTCACTGAATACAAAAGCACACAACAGTCGAAAGCCAAAGAAAAAGACAGAACTACAGAAAAACAAAGAGCCATAATCTCAGCATTGTTCTGCCTCAGCATCAGCACGTCTGTCATCTCTTATTCCTGCTTTGTGTGTCCATCATGATGACACTTTTACATCATTCTTGCATAAGTCCTCATATTTCCACAACAGAATCCAAAAATGACTCATATAAGAGTTTTCTGATCTTTCACTTTCTGTGGTCTAGTACACAATATCAACCCAATAATGGTCTGATCTGACAGGTTAATGGGAATGAAAATAAACATTAGGCAATATGTGCACTTCATGTAATTGCACAAAAATAAATAATTTTGAAATATTTCCATTTTTGTATATTCTGGGCCACTTTAGGAAAAGTCATAACATTTCAGGCTTGTAGTATGTCATTTACGGTATTTTTTAAAACTTTTTTTAAATGTCAAAATGAGAATCTGACCCGAATGTAAGGGTTAAGGAGTTACACTAACAAGACCCTCAGAGGATGCTGTCACACAATATTTCAGTAAATTTAATGCCACTTGATTACAATACCTGCCCTGTTAGCGCAATTTAGCTAAAGCAGCTAACGTTAGCCCAAGTGTGCAACACTCTGTGTTCCCACTAAGCAAGTGTTAGCTTTGGTCCAAGGTGGCGGGGCGTGATTCAAGACTGTGAAAGGCAACACCCAAACACTCCAAATGGAAAAGATGCGGCACCGACCATAAGCTGCAATTCTGGGCTTCCAACTGGCTCCAATGCAAACCAATGAGTCACATCTTGCCGTCCGTCTTTATATACAGTTTATTCAGTAACTACAGCATTATCAAACTTTTTATGGTTCTGTTTAGGCACTGGCAGCACTTGATTAAGACTAGGGAAATACAGAAAAAAGTTTGCAAAGACTTGAAGCACAACATGTTTTTCCACATTTGAGCGACACCAAAATCTTTCACTAACCTTAACCAAAGTGCTTTTTTTGCTGAAACCTAAACACACACGGAACCTCAGTCTCTGAATCCTGCGTCCACCATCCATCCCGACTTCCTCTCTCTGACTTCAGTGCCTTATATAAATGTAACGCACCAAAATTCACTCAAAAAAAAGGCAGCAATTATGTTCGCCAAGACAATGTAATTGGGAAAACAATTTAATTGTATATAAACTTAATTTCTAAGAGACAGAGCTGTTCAAAGAAACCAACTGTAGGTAGGAGACAGTATGTAGACACAGACCATTTTTAGCTTTTGAACAAATGACCAATGCTTGTTGTCTTTTTGGTGAGGTCAGACTCTGCACATGTCCGCTCAGTGCATTGCTCCTTTTAAAATCCATCTTCCCATCTTCTCCCCCCCCCCCCTTCCCCTTTTCACTTCCTTCATAATAGGATTCATAGATCCAGAGACAAGTCCTACTCAATTCAGACAATGGGGGACTCTCAACTCCCACCAGGAAGAAATAAGGACTCTGTAGCAAATAGGACTTTCTGACTCCCTGTCACCGTGTGTGTGTGTATGTGTGGACATACGTGTGAGGAATCATAGGGGTGTTCTGAAAAGCCAAGTCACTGCACACACACACACACACACACACACACACACACACACACACACACACACACACACACACACACACACACAAACACAGTGCCCCAGTACCCTATGCTATCATCACGGGTGACTACCCAATATGACAAATATGAGGAGACAGGCTATAATGAGAAACATTGTTGGAAGAGAGGAAAACGATGGACGACTGAATGTGTCTGTGTGTGCATGTGAAAAAGTGAAGTTACAAGAGAGAAAAAAGAGAAGAGGAGAAAAAATGACAGGAAGAGAGAGTCTCTTACAATACCAGCAATGAGCTCCTCCTAATGACTTTTTCTTTCCCTCATCTTCTCCCCATGTGCTCATATCAACCCTGTAACTCACCAGAACTAATATCTAGATGACTCAGAAAGAAGGTGAGGAGTATTTCTGGGCCCCCTGACTTCCAATTATAAATCCATTTGGTCACGGATATTTGAAGAGTGAGAGAAAGAGGGAGAGAGGGAGAGAGATTTGAATATTTGGATATTCCCCCGTTTCCTCCGCTGCTCTGTGAGTTCGGTCCTCTCTCCATCATCGCTCGCCGCCGATCAATTTCCCATCCCATAACCTTGGAAAATGTTTAGGGTCAAGTCGAATCAATGACTGCTCTCTCATGAAAAACTGAATAATTATCCAAACTCTATGAATCAGAGAGATTGGGGTTGGGTATGATTTATTCATGCGTTTGTTATTTTATTGAGGCAGCACTGCATAATAGAGCCGTAACGAATGAGATGGATGCTGACGGCTTTAAAAAAAAAAAAAAAGAGAGAGAGAGTGGGAGATGAAAGGGAAAGGAGAGGCCGGCTGTCAGGATTGATTGAGTCAAATGGACTGATGGAAAAGCGAGATGGATGTAAGGATGTACAGTTTTCTTTCTCCCTCTGTACTGCAGACATATACCATGAGTCATCTGAGCCACTCATTTATTACCACTTTTTTCATCTTAATGTCAGACATATGTTTGCCTTGGTCTGTTAGCAAACTCTAAAATGGTAATGAATGATAACTTTAATCCTACCGACTGGGGTACCTGGAGACCCCAGAGGTATACAGTACATATACAGTATATCTCACAGGTGCTTTATTCTATTATTCCAATTTTTCATGAGTTTGTCAATCAATTTGTTCCTAATGACTTCATATCATTGTTTCCTGTTTCTGTTTTAATTAGTGTTTTTCAAAAATTCCAATGCACTAGGGTCCTGAGGGACCTCTTTCAAAAGCACCCAATTCTGCCTATGTAGATGGAAGTATTTGAGTTCATGTTTGTTTCAAGTATCACAGACTATCGGGGGGTAGGGGCACTCTGTCAGTCGTTCTGAGGGTTTTGTGGAAAGACTATACTTGGGATAAAAGCTGCAATTTGTATTAAAGAAAAGTATATATTTTCATTTTATACAATATTATGCAAATTAACTGTAACTTTCCTAAAATAATAATAATTTGTTTGTTTTTTCCAGATGGAATTAATTACATAACTAATAATGTTTTGAGAAGAAATAAGTTAACATTTTGTTATGATGGTTGTTTCTGACTGTAGTTTATTCTTGGGGTCCCCAGGGACCCCAGTCGGTTACCCGATTTGATTACTGAATAGGTGTTATCATCACACATCTGTCCCAAATATATAACTTATTAGGGGCCTACTAACCTAGGAGGCTGTTATAACCCAGTTATTTCTGTGAGCCAATGTTGGTGGAGCCCAATAGGTGCAGAAGGTCTGTTATCAAGCATGTGCTGTCACATGACTGAGAAAACAAACAAAAAGGATGACATTCCTTTTATTCTCAGTGGAAAATGCAATATTTTAAGATAGTTTTGACATTAAAATGCGTTTTGATAACACTTCTAGTGAGGAATGTTCATTTTATTTTCATAATCTTCGCTCAGTTTGTCAGTTATTACAAAGATTTTTTCAGGCCTTCTATTGTTGCTATGGTGGTTGCTATGGTGGTTGCTTTTGATGCTACTGTTGCTGAAACCACGTAGTTGCATGTATTTTGAATCATTGTCTTTGCGTTGTGTAGTTATCTGAGCCGTTATGTTATTTGTGTTATTTTATGTAACTGTTTGATGATGTTCTTTCAATACAAATACAACAATACAAACTTATATTTCAGAGCGCTCCAGGGATGAATTGAATTTGAAATCCAGAATTTGAAGCTTTGTGATTGGTTGACCGGAGGACCCGCTGCCCAGAGATATTTTCCTCACTGTCATCGTGTTAAGGTTTTCTTTAATGATATCTTTAACATTTCTCAACACAAAAACCCAGACGTGTCCTTGATAACTCAACAATATGATTAGATTAATGTTAAGACCATCGGTTTTAATTATTTTTCCTTTGATTCTGAGAAATAAAGTTTTTTTTTTGAATCGGAAACCGGGAGAACTACCAACCCAAAACTCCATTTCTAGAATAATAGAAAATATCTGAAATAAACCAACAACTTTACCTTTTCTTTCCTTTTTCGACTCTGCGGCTCCCCTTGGCTTTATGGAGCTTTACAGTGAGTTTCAGCTCATTGTTTAGCTGTCCGGCTGTGACTTACTGTTTTGGTTCACGCTCAGCACTCTCATAGCATTGTGTTTTTGGCCACAGCAGGCAGCTGTTTTCAGAGAAAACCCACTCTAAAAACCACCCTGTTCACTGCCTGCTCAGCACCAAACCTAGCTCCTAGCTGGTGAACATAGTGGAGCATTTAGCAGCTAAAGAGCCAGATATTTCCTTCAGGAGTTGGTAGAGTAAACACAGCTAAAGGAGAGTGAATATTGGACTTATTCAATAAAATGAATGTGATGTTGCTCCGTAACTGCTGGATGCTTAAAGAAGCAACTGTTTGCTAACAAGTTCAACACATCAACTTAAAAGATAATGATATGTCAGTGTTGTCTTCACTACTTGTTTCTGCTGCCCCCAAGTGGCCAAAAAAATCAGTTAATGCAGGTTTAAAAAGAAATTAAAATTCACATTTAAATAAAAATAAATACATGATACTTAAAAAGACGAGAGTGAAAATGAAAGTCACACATTACAAAACTCCTTATGTAAACTCTTACAGAGGCCCGTGTCATATTTTAATGGTTTTACCACTTGAGTACTGAGAATTTGGGATGCAGCAGCAAATCTGTCAAGCAGGGTCCAGCAAACTGAGCAACATGAGTGGTCAGTCATAAAGGCTGTAAATACACTATAGCTCCCCAGTTTTAATGTAACAGAAGAGAAAAAATGTTAGAGTTATTTCACCAACTTGCCAAACAGACCATTGAATTTGAAGTATTCTGCAATAAAAAAATAAAGTAAAAACCTGCAGCGGGTCAATCTGGGTGCCAACCATATTTTATTTTGGATTATTATTTTTTGGACTGTTTTTGTTCTTTTGGGTTCCTGTGTGCACTCTGTGTTTTTGGACTTTTTGTCCTAAATTTTGTGTTGTGTCTCCCTCCTATGTTCCTGTGCTTGCTTTGCCCTTTTACACACCTGCCCTGTATCAGCCTCGTCAGCCCTGCCCTGCTCCCTGTGTCTCTGCCAGCCAATCAGCCTCTTGCCTGTTCCCCTGTCCAGTCACCTGCTCCCCATTTCCCTCATTAGTCCAGTTTATATTTTAGCCCTGGTTTTCTGTTCAGTCTTTGTTGGATATTCTGTTCTGTGCAGTTTTCTCTGCTCAGTTCAGTGCTGCTGAATAAAGAATTTATTCTTCAGCCTCGCTCAGCCTGAAGTCTCTTCCATTTGCGTCCATTCCTCTTCATGATATGTTGTACAATGCACTGGGGAAATTGTTGCTTCAAAAGTATTCATACTGTAACTCTAATTTACATTTAACACATTTAGGGTGAGGAAATGAAATGCTGCTGCTTAAGCAGAGCAATATTTTGCCTTTTGTTTAATTACTTTTTTAAAAAATACGAATGAATCACCCTTAAGATCAATCTCTGTGTAAAAGGACCATAAGAATTGCCCTTTAAATATCCACTAAAATGGGTGACCCAATAATAAAATAAAACTACTGATCATTTTGAGACATCTTCTTGGATACCCAGGGAAACCTGAATTTCACTTTTAGACAATGTTTTATGTTACTTAAAAGCCTTCTGTTCCTTCTTCCCCCCTGTCAGATTTATTTTTTCATGTTTCTTTGTGCTGCCTGGCTTCTTCTGACATCAGCAGCAATCCATGGATCCATGTTCACTGTCCAGGGGAGAAGTGAAGCGGTTTAGTTTCCTCCTGAGGGAACCCATGGATGATCACATCCAATGACTAACGCTGACCTGTATTGATCACAGAGACAAGACCTTTTAACATGCTCTTACAGTGAGGAGGGCTTTTATATGTGTGTGTGTGTGTGTCTCGCCCTGAAAATATGAAAAAGTCTGCTGCAGAGAAACAGTCTGCAAGATATTATTATGGTCTGGACCCCCTGTTGACAGCTCTTTGTAGACAGGATGCCTTCTCTCTGTGCTTCATCGGCTCACATCATATTCAGATAGAACAGAAGCAGACTAAGTAAGGTATCAATATGCTGTTTGTGCATCTTTATCTGTTTCTTACCACCAAACACACAAACGTACAAAAGCGACTTACTTGCAGAAAGCGTGCTCTCCTTAAGGGAAACCCAAACATTCAAAGTTTACCTCCACACTCACTGAACATCAAACAGAAAGGACAGATCATAAAGCTACTAACCTAAATCTAATTCTGACAGGAGAACAGTGAGACAGAATGAGAGAAATTTAAGTGTTATGAATATTTAAGTATATGAATGTACAGCACAATGGTGGATTAGCTCCTGCTCAGCCCATAGACTTTACATTGTGATGACGTCACATATTTTTAAATCACTTTTCTCAGCTTGAGGAAAGTTTTACAAATATAAAACCTCCATGGATCAAAAGTTCATAACAGAAAGAGTCATAATTGACGTTGTTTGCAGTTCCTCTTGCTTTTCATTTTGGAAAAGCAAGAGGTTCCGTGATGCACACGCGCTGCTCACACATCCAGTGTGTCCTAGGCGTTACGGGGGAGTTTGGGGTTGATTTATGGGGTGTGGAAAGTGTCTGACTGTGACAGCAGAGAACACTGTCTCCTAACAACAGTCAACATTGGTTTCTTTTATCCATGATTACAATCTTCCTCTAACCTTAACCAAGTAGTTTTAGTTGCCTAAACTGAACCACACCTTGTAGGACGGGTTTACAATTTTGCAAGTCTGTCTTAAGACAACAGTTAGGTACCCAAATAAACACTGACACATATTTTTCGTGCTGTAATCATTCCTCCTGTTCATACTGACCATTAAGACTTCCCTTCCTAATGCACTTTCAGTGTGAATGATGGGGGACAAAATCCACAGTTCTTCCTCTGTGAAAAAATGTATTTAAATATTTATTGTTTTAATGAACTGTTCTTGTGCATCAAATGTATTACACAACTAAATTATTTGAAGCTAATATGAGGCTTCAGCTGCCCAAATTAGTCAAATGAAGTCTGTATCGTTCAAACGTTAGTGTCTTTTTAGTGCCAAATTCCCGCTTTTTGTTACAATCCTTCCACTGCAGTTGGACAGGAAAACAATATCCATTGAGACACAAAGAGGGAATTTTTAACTAAAAAGACTGTAACTATGGAAGACAACGAGGAAGATTTGTCCCCCATCAATTACATTGTAAATGCATTATGAAGAGATCTTCTAATGGTCAGTATGAACAGGAGGAATGATTACAGCAAGAAAAACATGTTTCAATGTTCATTTGGGCTCCTGACTGTTGTTTTAAGATAGGTTTACATTTTTTCAAGTCTATCTTCTAATCATTGCTGTGGCAGTTGAGGAAATTCTTTGTATGAATGTTTTTTTTTTTTTTGTAAAGGTCATATGGTTTGTTCTGGAAGGCAGTGAGGACTTGTTTGAGAGCCACCTTTCAAGCTTCAAATTAAAAACTTCACTTTTTCGGTAGAATCAACTTGTCATCTGCTGACTTTAGATGCCGGCTTTCAATAGCACCATGCTCAAATCATTTTAAATCATTTAATGACTTTAAAAAATGCTCCTCCTGAATATTTTATATAGATTTTGTATTATTAATAATATTAAAACTGTGATTTACTATATTGTTGTTCCTTATTTGTTTAACAGGAGTTATAGTTGACAAATACATTAATTAAAACTTATTTACATAAGTTTATATACTGCTTATAAATGCTAAATAGGGGGATATAAAGTTCAGGGTCACCACTTCTTCTTCTGTGTGTTGGAGAACACACTGCATATTTTCCATACAAATGACAAATTAAAATAGTAGAACATGTCCACTTTGACATAAGAATATTTGTCTGTATTAAGGTGTACATGTATTTTATTGCCAGCAAGAGCAAGTCCATAAAAAAGTAAACAAAGAGACATTTGGTGATTGGTGTTTTATTCATAAAGGCTCATTTAATATTCATCAGGAAAATGTTTTTCACAGCTTCGAGCTGCAGCAGGAGGCGGTGTTGCTATTGGTCTCAAGGGTACTTCTACCTCCTAAATGCCACTGTAATACATACGATAATGTGTACACTATGACCAAAGAGACACACACATGCACACACACACAAACACACAGTGCTTTACGGGCTGCAGGGACCATAATAATGCATCATAAGAGCAAAAGGAGAATTCCCTAAAGCAAACTGAAATGAAAGTCATTGTGGCTCACACTAAATCATCTTTTGGCTCTGGTAGTTTGCCAGACTGAAGAAAAAGAAGTGCTCAGAGAGAAACATGGTAATGATTGTATTTGGAAAATGGTCCACTCTAAATGGAAAATGGTCCATTCTGATCTCATACACTGCCAACTTTGAACGAAATCCAGGGGTAGTACAAATGACATCACTTAAATTTGACAGCCTGCTGTTAAATCTCAATAATGTACAAGTAGATATTCAACAAGCTAACTGTCAGTAAGAATTGTCTGAACATAGAGTTAGTGAGGTGTTTCAGACAGTTCCCAGACAGAAAATTAAACCATCTCTAAATTTTAAAATGAGAGTAAAATACATCTAACAACACATCAAACTAACATTTTGATGTGTTGAACAGTACTTGTTGTGATCAAAGTGATAAAATAATCTCAGGGTGAGAATTTAAACACAACCGAACATGTGGTTTAGGATCATGATACGTTATGTTTTTCTCCCCACATTATCTCCCCATATGTTTTGTTTTTATCACATCAGTGGGGAGAAAAACAAAATCACGATGATGAAATTTGTTGATTGGTATTTGAGATAATTTAAAACTTATTTACATTACAGATTCATTATTTTTAAGTTCATTGTATTATTCAATTGGTCTATAAAATGTCAGAAAATAAATAAATTAATTAATTAATAACTAATATTTTCTTGAAATTTTGATTCCCTATATAGTATAATTTGCCTAAAATTGGTCCAATGGAAGCAGATTAAATAGATTATAAAATATGCACCATGTGTAGGACTTTAAGTGAAGAAGTAAACTCCACCAAGTTTGTAGACCCCCCAAATTTCAAGAAAAATGACAGAGGACGTGACCTTAGTGTTCTCAGTGGTAGTCAGGGCACTTGGCTGCAACCAGAAAATGTTTAGCATTTTTGATAGATTGTCTTAAAAGATTATTTGGTAATAAACGACAATTCACTTTACCACTGCGTAACGTGGAACAAAACATTTTGACATGCAATTTTGATGCAGTATATAGGAATGTTTCCTTCTAGTTGATATATTACAGATAATCTGTTGAATTCTGGTACTTCATGTGATAAGAATTTATCTGAACAAAATAATGTCACTCACAAAAAGAAAAGGTATTAGTGTTGTTTAGCGTTGAAGCATTAAGACCCTTATCGCTCTTATTTTGTCACCACTGGGGTTCCATCTCTCAGCTGTTAACCAGTGCTTTCACTGGGATTTATTTGCAGGCTTTCCAGTAATTATATTAAGGATATTTGAACCACCTTACATGTTTCGTTGTTCTGCTGTCATTGTGGTGTATGCTGCAAAGTCCCTCTGGCATTTGTATCTGTGGATCTCTGCAGAAAGGGATCTATTTATAGGCTTTTACACATATTGTTTTTTTTAATGTTGGATCAAGAAATAAAGCTTTTACTAAATGAAGCATCTACAGTCTTGTTCACATGTGATGTCTTTCCTGGTTGAATTGTAAAATGGTTACAATAACAAAACCAGCAAGATAGTTGTTACTCCTTATGAAACAATGAAATGTGATGAGAAATGTATCCATATATGTACAGATGTATACTGAAGACATCTGGGAAAAACTGCATGTTTGAGCACTTTGAGTGAATTTAAGAAGCAACAACAAGCAAGAAGCAATAACATTTCCAGGACATTTGCTAAAATGAATGCTTTCTCATTCTGTGGCAACTTATGAAGGCATGTATCAAATATTGTACCTCCAAAATGAACCCTTTTTATTAGAAATACTTCTTATTTCTTCAACATTTTTTATTAAAAAGATCATGCAACTTTTTGTAAAACGTAGTATGCACGTGTAACTGAATATATCAAATCAATAGATGACACGTCTGCAGTTTTGACATCAGTATTTGTTTCTTTATATTTATGTTACCTGAAAGGAATGCAGCATCCTTTGATGGCTGTGTTAATTCTTCTGAGATCATAGATCTTAGTTTGGATGCGTGTGTCATATCTAAGGAGGAGAAACTGTGATAACCTTCAGATGATAAAGAGATCCTGGTTATTGGTTGTGCGAGACGGGAGGGAACAAGGGAGTGAGGCAGAGAAAGCATAAAGGGAGTCTGATGAAAGAAAGGTGTACACAGAAAAAAGATCAGGTGATTAGAATTATTGTCTCTGATAGGAGGGAGGGGAAAAAAGGTCAAAGGAAGAATAATGAAAGATAGATGAAGGGAGAGACAAATTTAAAGTGACAAAAGAGGGAGCTTCCTGGAAAAAAAATGGCTGATCGCCTCCTTTATGGTCATGGGAACAACCCTCCATACTGTACATGAAAGAGATGTGTGTTTTACTGTATGTGCCTATACTGTACAGTATAAAATGTATTCATTACTGTTTGACCCCAGTTAAAGTTGTCTGAACTGCATGTTGCTGAGCTGCAACTTAGTTCACATTCATGTAGCTTCATCATAAATGTTCAGGAAAATATGGCATACATGTACAGCTGAAATGATTAGTCAATTAACTGATAAGTCGACTGACAGAAACTAATCAGCAAAAATACTGATAATTTATTAATCAAAATACAAAACATTTTGTAATTCCTGCTCCTAATTTATGAGAATTTGTCGCTTTTCTTTGCATTATTTGATTAACTGTTAACTGAGTATCTTTGGGTGATGTTGGTCGAACAAAACAAACAATTTAACGGCGTCATCTTGGACGTTTTCATTTAAGGAGAAAATAACTGGCAGATTAATGTTTGATGAAAAAAAAAATTGTAAAGCAGCACTGCAGTAGTTGGTGTTAAGGAAGGTATATGGGTTAATCAGAAGCCATGATTAGTTTTCCTAAATGTGTCACATCACATTTCCATCAGACGAATATTTGTTCCATTTCCCGTTCACTTCTATTGAAGCCCATCCAGTGTACAAATTTGTGTGTTTTCTGTTTCAGTGCAAATGTCCAGCTAGCTCCGGTTCACCTTAGTTCAACTTGCACTGGGCAGATGTGCTCGGTCGACCATCAGAAACACTGCTGCACTAGATACAACTGTAGCATCCTTTTTCAGAGTGAATGCAGGGAATTTTGGTGAATGGAAATGCAACATAATTTTCACTGAATATTTATTGTCACTAAAGACAAGAGGAACATCAATCGTGCAATTGTTACACTTGCTCTTGAAAAAGTAGTGGTTGTTTCAATGGCTGCTTTCGCACTTCTATAAACGGTTAAACAAGTTAAGACTTGTTCAACACAGAGCTCAAGTCAGCGTCATAAAATGTGTCACATCTTCCAGTACATGTGACACAAATAACACCATTTCCTTCAGATGTGTGATGTCTGTTACACATTCCCATCATGACCTCATGACTGAAAAAAAGTTGAAAGCAAGTTCATACAACACTCACCAGTCATTGCAGAGACCCTTGGTTCAGTTCCCTGCAGCAGAGCTTCGGGCTTGGCTGTATGCTCCAATGAAGCTAATTGGCAGTAGAAGTCTTCCAGGTCCACCTGGACCCTAGGACCCAAGACCCGACCTGGGACCTGTATGGGTTTAGATCCACGTTTTATACAGTCAACTAGGTCCTGTATGGCTCCCGTTCTATTGTGGGTCTGTTTAACATTATGTGTAATACCTGAGTGGATCCGTGATCAGACAGCCCTGATCATAATTTCTAATTACTTCAACATTAGATTTTTGTGCTCATATAAAGTGGTGCATCATACTGAGAGGTTACTGTTCATAGCAAGGTAATCATTGCTTCATTATTATCTTACCATTACTTACCATTTCTGTGCTCCATCAGGTGAATCATCATACTGAGAAGTAATCCTTTATTACTCTTAAATTTATTACAATTTTTTGTGTCCCCTCAAGTTAAGTAAAGAATCACCTAAACAAACTGACAAATAGATCCAGCCATAACATATCATTATCTACTATATATTTTATATTCCACAATTTCAAGTTTTTCAGAGACTACTTATTATCGGTTTATTACTTAGTTTCTGATTTGTTCTTTACTGTATTTTTATTGTACAATTTAAGTGTAAAGTTCAGTACTTCCAGCCTTTACATAAAGCAATTAATACAGCAAGACAAAAATACCACTGCATAAGCAGCCAGGCAAAATAGAACATAATGAAAGAAAGGACTCAATGACTTATAGAGGAAACAAAAAAAAAAAGAAAAAAGCATAAGATAAGAACAAATAAAGTAAGGAAGGAAGCAAGAAGTGATGTTGAGACCCGGCCTCTCACCTTATAACATAACATCTCTTTATTTTATTTTTTTTTGCTTTATACAGACAGGAACTGCTGCTCAAAATCTACAATAGTATACAAGACGCATATTGCCATTGTCTCTGGGTGTATTTTGGGTAACAGCTGTCATGTGGCCTGAACTAGAGGCTTCAGTTTGTCCATTCTGTCCACATTGTGTATCTACTGAACATACGTAACCCCAGAGAGTGCTTCCTTTGACTTTTAGACTGTTTGGATACAACCTAAAACCCCATAAAATCTCTTAAGCCTTTTGGCCAACTTTAAACTGTATACTCTTCTACAGTCAGCAGGCCAATAACCACAATAAACATGTCTCTTAGATTTAAAAAAAAAACAAAACACATTACATTTTTCAGGTCCTTGTACAGTTTTCTTGTTCAAACCATGCAACACATATGTCTGTGGTCCAGGTCTTGTTGCATGTGTATCCATGCATTCATATTTATGTGTATTGTCACAGATGGCGAGTATGCACAGTCACTCGCTGTTATCAACCACGCATACAGAATGCAGTCTTTTTTTTCATAGATATACGCAGTTAAATGCTTTATGCGTATGTCTGTATTGTATCATTTTTATGTCCGGTGCATGTGTGAGCTTTACAGCCTCACAAATGTTCGCATTCAGTGTGTGTATGTTCTTCTCATGGCGTCTCTAACAGGAATCACAACACACACATATTGCCCACCTCTCTTACTTTCTCTCTCTCTCTCTCTCTCTCACAGTCAGTGATTTGGTGTGTATCCTTGTGCATTCACAGCCTCTCAATGTCCCTGTATTTCTTCCTCAGGATGGAAACCTGGTCCCTGAACAACACAGGGTCCAATCTCATCTGGGAGTGCACCAGTGGCATGAAACCCAGCCAGTGACTGAAGGCATTCATGCAGGTCTGGCGCTGGGCAAAGTGGTCGGGGTCGGCCCACCGAGACGCCTTGGAGCCCTTGGTTTAGAGAAAAAGAGATGGGAAACAAGGAGAGGATACATGTATGAGGGAAACTGAGGAATCAATCAAAGCCGCTGTGTAGCAAGCGATCGTGTAATAACAACCAGAGAATACTGACAATAATTATCAGGGCAATAAGAGAAATGAAACATTATAAGGTTATTTTACTGACCATGGCTTAATATCTGGGTGAAATCCTAAAAAGGTGAACTTCTTTATGATGCAGCACAAGAAAATGATTATTTAAAATAAAGAACTGACATCATTCATCTTAGCAGTTCTGTGATGTATCTGAACCCAGACTGAATGACTGGCAGATACTTTATTAATCTCTCCAGAGAGATATTTTTTTATTATAGCAACAAACTTAAAATGGCCATTGACACCGTTTGTATCCCACTTAAAGACTTATCAGCCAACATCATGTGCACTGACGGTGACCTGCAAATTTTAGTTCATTTATTTAATTTCTCTTTTTTTAGTTTCTAGATTCAGTTTACAGTGCAGATGCTGACGGGAAACAGCAAAGAGAGAGGGAAATGATCCGAACAAAGATCCACAGTCAGAATCAAACTGGAGACGCTGTGGCCTCGTTTGTAGAGCATCTCAACCATGAGCTCACCATCTTTACTCCATAGGTAGAACATTTAACATCCTGGATGGCCAAGCATCCCATATGAGGGCAGTTTGATGGTTCAAGGCTGAAGCAGAGCCTCCTTGCCAGCGAAACCAGTTTCATCATACTGACAGAGCCGGTCGCCCTCACCAGCTGGTTCACTCTGTGGGAGTCCCCGAGTAGTTGTTGACACTCCAGCCGACAGCAGCACAGAATGTGACATTAGCCACGTCAGACTGGTAGAAAATGTACATTGAAGTGTCTTTCACATCTTATATTTCACATATAGTACAGCTGTTACTCACTCTGTCAATCAGTCAGTACAGATAAACTCACTGAATATTTCTCACATGTCTGCTGAGGGTCTGCTGTTGGTTGCATCTTGTTGTTCATATGAACTGAAGCTCTGTCATGTCAACTTTCTTTATAGGAACAAGAGGACAGAGACGCCTTGGTAAGATATTCACCACCAGCAGCTGCTTTGTTTGACTGATATTTACTTGATAACTTTCCAGTTGGCACAACATAACAAAATTAATCAACCAAATACTTATGGTACATTTGTATATGACTCAATGAAGATGTGAGCTGATAAAACTAGACTGCTGTACTTCATATATCAGCCAGTAAGTGTAGTCCTTTATCCAGTCTGTCATCCAATCTGGAAGGGCCTGATGAGTTTAAAAAATAAAAAATAATACCGTTTCTGTCACTGAGATATTAGATGTCTCTGTGCATTGTTCCCCTCAGTGGTCGAAGCATTTGAGGCCACTTGAATAGCTGCTGGATGACTCCATGATGCTATCGCCTCCTGCTGCTCTGCGACCTCACCTGGTTATCTGAGATGGAGGGCCCAGGTCCCTGGCTGGCTGCTAGTAGAGTTGGTGAGGGGGCAGTTGCAGGCAAGGTGGAGGGCAGCAGAGCCTTTTGATAAGCTGTGGCATGGGGGTGTGGAGTTGGAGCAGATTCATTCAGTGTGCTGCAGGAGGGTGGCAGCGGGGGGTACTGAGGGTCAGGTATAAAAATGAAACTACTAGAAAAGAAGTGGCTTGGCACTGAATGAAACACCTCTTCTCTAAAAATACAAAATGAATGAATAACTGATTAAAAAAATGCCAAAAATAAAGGAGGACTTCACCAAAACTGTTTTTGCTGGTCAAAGTTCCCCAAAAGATGTCAGCTTCTTCTTCTACCTGCTAAACATTTAGATATCTGCTGTTGCTTGAAGCAAAGTAACAAATCAGAGCTGAGAGAGGGAGGCCGGAAAAGAGAGATGCTCAAAAAGAAAGAAAGAAAGAAAGGGTGAGGGAGGGAGGGCGTAAATCAAGGTTTTCTGTGCTGCTTTCACAATTAAGACATTAATCACTGAGTCCATACTGCCGAGTCATCGTCCTGCCTGTGGTCAGGCCATCAATCACAACCTGACATTGGTCTGGCCACACGAAACACACACACACACACATACACACACACATATATATATCTATAGGGATCTCCCAAAGAGAAGGTCAGGGCTGTATGTAGCCTAAAGCTTCTCCACTATCGCTCATGCAACACGAGGAAAGGTGAATCTCTTTTCTATTTAAAAAAAGGCAGTCAAGAAATGAATCTATTGTCTCTAAAACATATGGCATTCACACTCTTTTTAAACTGTACCTCTGTAGTCTCTTGACCGTATGTAGATACAAACTCAGTGGGCGGTAATGTGCCAGCAAAAGACTGGGAGGAAGAAGGCACATTGCCAACAAACATGGATGTAAATAATGCAGGTTGCAAAATGTTCAAAAACTTGGCTTTGTGCTACAAAAGACATCATAAAAGTGTTTTCACAGGCTGAGCGGCTCCCAATGACAAGTAAACGGACCTTTATGTGTAGAAACCTTTAAGGATATACAGCAAAAGTTATTAAAGAGAAGACTGGGGAGCCACTTGTCATGTCATTATCACATTAATTTAATGTAAGTACAAATTATAATCAAAGATCCCATTAAATGGCCACTACACATTACATATGGAACCCAACGGTGACCAAATGTACTTCAACACTTTAACTCAGCAACAGGAGCGGTCTGTCTTAATCAAAACAAATGGACTGTTTTTAATTGTTAGACCATTACAACCAATTAGGACAGGATTTATTATGCTGTTGGACTGCCAGACTGCTCTGAAAATAGAACAGCAAACTCTTAAAGTCCCTCTCCACTCAGACATGTGTTTTTCTTCTTGTTTCTTCATTTGGATGTTTGAGCTTCACTGTGCAGAATGATGTACAGATGTACTCTTGTCTGGTACTGTGTGTACTGGGTTTGATACTGGAAGGCTGTTTTAACATTCATCTGCTGAGAGTGGAAAGTGTCTCAGTGCTAGTTTGGAGCCAATACTGGTCCAGTATTCAACTTACACAAGTGTGTTGTTGAAACTTGAAGCCTCCAGTGCATATACACTGAGAATGGATTTTACAGTGAAGACCAAGACACAAGAAGTGATTTTGTGTCCTGCAGTTCAACTTTTGAAATGAAATATATTAACATATTCAAAGGAAAACTGGAATTTTTAATAAGTGAGAGAAGTAATCGATATCATTTTAAGGATTTTAATGTGGTAATTATACTTTTTTTTGTGGAAAAATCATATCAGACACATATTTTTCCAAGCAGAGTATTTTAATATGTCTTAACACATGTCTGGAGGGAATCTTTAAGTTTTCAGTTTTGTACTCTGTCATCATTTTATATGGAAAAATTATGATAATGACAGAAAAGAAAATCTGTTCACACATATCACATTCATGTAATATTTCACCATAGTTTCCTCATAGGGTGAGCCTCTCATGTGCAGAACAGTCAGTGGTAAAAATGATGATCATGACCAGCTCAAACTACAGAAAAATCTGAGGACTTCATGTTCCATCTAACTTTTTTCTTTAAATAAGAGTTGTCTGGTTAGCTCCTGACACTGACGACTGAATGAATCTGCTGCCGACTCAGTTTGAACTTTGAAACTGCAATCAGCCTGGATGTCATGCAGCGTCTCACCGGTAATAGTTACAAGGACGACTCCATGTACTGTATGTGACACCCAGTGTGTTTGTGAGTGTTAAGTTATAAAGAGAAAGCCCTACTGTACCTGGGTCATCATAGTTTCCTTGTACTGCTTCTTCTGTGTGACTTTGATGGGCGGTTGCTTGGTAACGGCCGAAACCAGGAAGTTCATCAGGATGTCCTCACAATTAGCCATACGGTCCACCGTTGTCAGCAGGTTGGCCGGGATGTAGTGGGTAAACAAGTAGTGGTAATATCTGACGTACACACATGAAGAAGATAGAAGTGGTATTTACTTCAGTTAATTTCTTAAAGCTGCACATCTGTTTCATTATGTTCTATTCTGTGTGGTTGCTGTGTTGCACTCTCAGCAGCATGGGAGCACTGGATCACTAGATCACTGTCAACTCTGCTAACCCCCTGCCAAGGTTTGCTGTCCCTCGCTCTCTCTCACACACACACACACACACTCATGCACACATGCATGGATGCATGAGTACACACACGCACACACATAGACACTTTCCACCTTTCCCTCTCACTCTTTCTGACTCATTTTTATTTTTTTGTGCCTTGTGCTGGCGTTTGAGATTCTAAACAACAAAATGTTTATCTGCATGATAAGATGCTTTAAACAACTTCAGAGAGCAACACTCTCTGTTCAATCTACTGCTCTGCTTAATACCTCAGGTTACCTTTTTCTTTCCTTTAGTAGCACTGTGTTTTGACAAACATTTCATGAGATAACAGATAGTTGGGGAAAAATGGTATTATCCCATTTCCTTTTCTATTACTCTGCTAAAAAAGTGACTGGTGAGAAATGGCTTTTAATGGGGTTTGTGTCTTATGGAAAGACTGTTAAGTATCTCAGTAAAGATGGAATAAGCAGATCAACCTGACAGGAGATGCAGAAAAACTGCACCTCAAAGAGGTGTGTGAAGAAGCATGATCAATTGAGATCAAAATCATTTTTATATTACATAATCATTAGGTTTGGGGTCTTTAGATACTTTGTTTGAATCAGTACTTCAGGATACATATTATGGTTGCATCAGTGAAATGAGAAATACAAAAACATTTAAAAATGTGTATTTAGTATCAATCAGTAAACTGTAAATTTAGAATGCAGCAAGTGATGTAAAAATACAGAATTCTGAATTATGACGTCCACTCAATAATCATCATAAAAGATTAGTGAAACAAATTTTGCGCCTAAAAAAGCTCTGAACATAATTTATAACACTGTGAGTTTACCTGAGTAAGATTAATGCCAACCTTGAAAAAGTCTAAGTTCTGTAATTAACATGGGTAGACTGAGTTCATTGGATTTGCCATCTATTTTATTCCTGAATTTGATTACATTTTACAAGTTCAAGTCCTCAGATTGATTTCATTCTGCAGTAGTGTCAAAATCTTTTAAACTTGATATGACTGTGTAGGTTTACAATTAAAGAATAAAATCTTGTATTCCTGATCATTCGGGCTACTTTTCCACTACTTTTACCAAAGTTAAGACATCATTTGGCCAGAAGGCAGACCCTTACCTCTTTATACAGTCATCATTACCCACACTACACTATATGTGAGTGCTGGCATGTCTGTGTGTATACACTAAGGTTACAACATAATATACTCCCAACAGGAGAACACACCTACACATTAACATGATATTCAGCAAACCACAGCACAGTTCAGCTGTGTGGGTTTATATATATATATATATATATATATATATATATATATATATATATATATATATATATATATATATATATATATATATATATATATATATATATATATATAACCAATCTGAATTAACCCTTTTGAGTAGAGCAACTTGAGTATAGCTTTTGAATTTTCTATTTGAATTAAAAAACCCCAAAATAGATATACACTGGAAATAAAGGTTTTGAAATTGCACAACTCCAAAGTAACCACATACCACATAAATGGTTTTCGAAATCAAATATTTGTGCAATAAATTCAATGGTATTTAAATTTCGACATTAAAATATTCAACAGTGATTCAATGTAAAAGATTAGTATTCAGTTGCTGATATAATTCAAATTATTATGGCAATGATTTGCTCTCATAGATGAGGAGCAACAGGTTTCATGATAAATGTGGTCTTAACTGCAAGGCATTATGATTTTTTTTTATGATTTACAGCCATTAACAATGTTTAAATGCATATTTAAATATAGAGCATGTAATCAATATTTATGCATTTTGTGAAGTGACCTGACTTCACTGCATCAAAAGGAGGATTTTATGAACACTGTAATTACCTTTTTATTGTTAATCATTTCAATAAATGATGTGTAAAACTCAATAGTAATTTTCTATGATCAGTGAAGCAACTGCAATGAGGAGTAAGACACTAAACAATTTATTCAGTCATTATTCCATTTGCAAAAGATGTAAATCCTGACTTGTAGTGAGCTCAGGGAAGAGCAATACTCATGAGGGATATTTTGACAGCAGATCGTGTGTTTTCTGTACCTGTGGTAGAAAGCTGCTCCTGTTAGGACCATGGAGTATTCATTTGTCCATTTGGAGGTGTAACCCCAGCGGGATCTGGAACTATCCCAGTAGTGGCTCCTTGCTGGATAACCTATGATACGCTCTGGAAAACTTTGCCATACAATAAAGGCAAAATCCACCTGTGGGAGCAGAAAAGAAAGAAAGAGGGAGGAGGAGACGAAAGAAGAGGAGCACAAAGAAGAGGAGGGGATGATGTAGAAACACAGAGAGGAAGTAGAAAAGAAAGGAAAAATGAGGTGGAGATGAGGGGAAGAAGATATGGTCGGACAAACACAAAAGGTGAGGGGAGAGGAAAATAGTAAAGTTATATACAGAGGGTATATAGCTTATTCAAAAAGCACTGAAACTCATTTAGAATACAAACAGCTTGTAGGAGAGGTAAAGAGATAAGAAACAGTTTATTCAAAAAATACACATCAAATGGCATTTTGCCTGCCAAGACAGCAAGGCCATCCTCTAAACAACAGCCTTTCTTCCTCTTCACAGCCTCACAAAGAGAAATTTCAAATAGCCTTTCAACATTTTGAGTTGTTTTCCTCCCACCTGAACAGTTTCACATGAAACTGTTTTGAGTTTTGATTCAAGGTTTAAACAAGAACTGGCCTGAAATTTAATTTCTACATTCTTGCTTCATGGGTTTAGGTTTTATTTTCTATTGCAAAAGAAGCAATGTTTTTCAGGATATTACAACAGCATGTCATAAAACGGAGGTTTTAACAGGATTTGGACTCATTAAATGCTGTAGTAGTTAATGCTCAGCCAAAGAACCAACTGTGCAAATGTTAGCCCCAGCAAAATAATACCAACTGTGTGTGAATAGTAAAGTTTAATCTCAGACTGATTTCACAAGTACCAGGATCTCCAGTTCTTTCCTCTGCCTGTATATGTCCATGAAGAAAACTTTCAAATTTTTGCTTTTGCGTATTTGCCTCACTTTCTGCTGCACAGACCGAATCCATGTCTATTCACATCTACTTAATCGCCCTGAGGTCTTTTGTTGGATTCTCTATGCAATCGCTCTTCTTCTGCAAGTTACTATCATCAATCCTGATGCAACACATACTACTGTTTCACATCCTACTTTTAAATACATGATTCTCCAGTACACACACGTGTTGGGATAGTGGTCATCGCACATCCTTTCTGCTGGTTTTACAGGATTGGACCGTGTCTGTCCTACTTCACATTCCTCTAAGGCTCCCTCCCCCTCCAGTAAAGAAGGAATTTCATGTGGAGTTGTTTAGTGCACCTGGTGTCCTTGAAAAAGCTTGAACTACCAGAGAAAAGACTGTCTTTTGAATTCAAAAACACCACTGAGACATGCAGGCAGACACACCAGAGAATACGGGGATCAGCACATAATGAAATACTTGGCAATACACATGCACACACACACACACACACAGACACACACACCACCTCAGGAGCCAAGGGAGAAAATTAATTACCAGAATAGTAGAGCTAGAGAGACAGAGCCGAGGAGGGGGAGCACCAAAAGTGGATGTTCTTTAGCAGTACCTCGCAGCTTCTGTCATGAATCGCGTGAGCAATTACTGTAAAGCGCCGGCGCTAAGCCGAGAGAAAGGTTGGAGCTGCCATTCTCGGTGTAGCCCCTGATGAACTGACGTGTTAGCTGCGTGCATACATAGTGTGTGCGTGTATGTGTGTGTATTTGAGATGTGTGAGATGTCTCCGCAGCCGTTCTGAAAGGATTAATGATATCATGCAAATATAATTTTGCCTTCAGAGATTAAAAGGCTCTTTATAATGTGAAATGACGTGTGTGTGTGTGTGTGTGTGTGTGTGTGTGTGTGTGTGTGTGTGTGTGTGTGTGTGTGAGCCTATAAACAAGTGAGAGAGAGTGACAGAACCCAGATTCTTTGCACTCATAATCTGTCTGTCCTAATTATGGTTTAAAACAGAGGCTTGATATGGCTGAGGGACAGAGGGGAGGGTGAAGTTGAACAGTCTGTGTGTGTTTGTGTTTCTGTAATACATACTAATAAATCCTACAAGGTCAAAATTTACACATGCAGCAGAGGGTCAATCCAGCAATACATCAGTTATAAATCTCTTCCGACATCTGGGTTTAACATGTCCAATGTTACGAGATGAAGAGGAGTTACAGCGCATTTTAGAAACCTTTGTCTCATCACTGTGTGGTCTTTTTCAGTGTGTTGTGAGAAGTTGTGATTTCAATCAGTCTTTGTATTTTTACGCGCTGTGAGATGATGCCACCGCGGTGCTTTCACCGTCAACTTCCATTTGATTTCTGACGGTGATGAAAGTAAGGAAAATGTGTCTTAAAACTGAAGCTTGCATCCAGCAGTTTTTAGAGTGCTGCTGTTGATGAAGTTTTATCAACATCCTCAGTGTGATTCCAGACAACCAGCGGGGGTATAAGGTCCACACTGTGGCTACAAGTGGCTACTGCAGGTTTTTACTTCGCAACATCTTTTGAATTACAACTGTTCTCACCAGCTACTCTCAGTGGTGTGTGGTTACGTCTTGTTCGGGCGGCTCTCAAAGTGTTCTCTCAGATCTCTAATATTTATCCAGAAGACTCTGTCCTGCCACATTTTCAACAACCCTGCAATTATCTGGTGATAACTTTCTCCAGAGTTTCTCAGGTGTTCTAGTGGCCTTGTGATTAAGATTCACACTGTGACTGCAACTTCTCCACTTTGATTCCAGCTGGGGACCTTTGTTGCATACTGTATCATTTCCTGTCATGTCTCTACTGTTCACATTTGGACAAGGCATTTCCTTTGGTCAACATGAGGTTAAGGTGGAGACAATAGTAACACCTTAAGAACTGTGTTGTGCTTGTCCTACACTGCAACTAAATCTTCATCTTATGCAATTTTTGTCTATTTCTTAGTCCATATAGTCTTGTTTTCTTAAAACCAGTGGAAAAATCAGGCAGTGCAGGTCGATTATTTGAACTCATTTCCAAAACTACAAAGTGCCCACAGCTTCATAGAAACATGCATCAGACAGGGATTTTTATCTGATGAAGGTCTAAGGACGAAAAACACTTTTAAAGAATTTTGTATTGCCAGTATATTGAACATCTTGTCACACTTAGAGAAAAATGATAATTTTCTTATTCAGTAACAGACAAAAATAGGATGAACATTTTTTCACAACAGTAATAAAAGCTCTTTTTATATCTAACATAGCTACTTTGCTTCAGAACCCTGCATACTGCCTTTTATATACTGGATATTAAGTACTCATCCAGCTCTAGATCCATATGTAATCACTCCAGACTATGAACCTACCCAACACTGCCATAACTATGGTCCAGCCAGGCCAATGTCAGTCACATATTTGATAGTAAAATAGGTTGGGAACTAAATCAGACAGTTTTCCTTCATTCCCTGAATCACACTGTATTATTCACCTTTATTATTGATCATTCTGCAGGTGAAGGAAAACTTGTTTGTTATGCGCTTTTGAACTCGCCTTCACTTCCTAATACTAGTTTCTTGTTATGCTGATAATCAAGGGGTATTTTGTCATTTGGCGGCACCTGGAAGTTGCTTGACGTTCTCCAAAGAAGATTCTTCCCAGATATTAACAATATATGTATAATTTTGTCATCCTGTTTGTCCATGCTGTATTTCTGTAGTTTTGCTTTCTTGGTCTATTCTGTTCTCACATCTATTGCATGTGCCCAGAGAGGGATCCCTCCTCTATTGCTCTTCCTGAGGTTTCGACCATTTTTTCCCTGGTAAAGGGTTAGTTTTAGTGAGTTTTTCTTTTTTTTAAATCAAGGTTTTATGGATAGAGGATATTGTATTGTATTGTACAGACTGTAAAGCCCCCTTAGGCAAATTTGTGATTTGTGATATTGGGCCATACAAATGAGAATTTGCTTGATTTGATAATGTTAGACACTGTGGCAAAGCAAAGCAGAAAATATATGCAAAATATAAATGACATGATAAATGTCCATAGTTTAATATGAAGAACTGTAGTTTTATCAGTACATTCAAGGCCAAGCTTTGTACTGTTTGTTGTTGTGCTATTGTATGTTGTTGGACTACGGATGCAAATTAGCTTCGGGCTAACTCCGGTGCAGTGCATCTTTAATGTTTAAAACTGCACACTGTCCCAATCAATAAATCAAATCAAATCAAATCAAAAATAGACCACTGAAGTAACATCATTATCTTTTCTATGAATTTATGATTACACAGATGATTGGTTAGAGTCCATATTAAAACCTTGCATACTCAAGAAAATTATTATTGCTTCAAAAAGTGCCCCCACCATATAGATGCCTTTAAATCACAGTTTTCATGGTCACAATTTTGTCATTGCTGTTAGAAAACCATTTCCACATCCGGCATATTGAAAATGTCTTCCAAAGGGCATAACGCAGCAGCATGCTTGGCTGCCCAATGGGAGACAAAAGCTTTGTCAGGATTTTTTCAGTCGTATTCCCTTGTCTAATCTCTCTTCATGGAATAATCATACATTTAATGAGCTGAAACAATGTAATTATGAAATTGGCACAGCCCATTCTTTCACTGAGGTATTATAATATGAAAGTCCCATTAAAAGTGTAATGTTCTCTCTTGCATATTTTCACTCACTTGACATATTTCATCTCCTTTCAATAAATCCCCACACCATGTTAAAAGGGCAATTAGAGCAACGGGTTACTGAACACAGCAAAGATTCACTCCACTTCCTCTTTATGATTCCTCTCTCTTTCACTGACATCTTCTTCTTCCTCTCGTTTCATAAAACAAGCTATGTGCCCATAAAAGTTTAGTTGTAGAAACTCGCTCGTATTGCTGTTCCACAAATTGTGGTGCCATAAAGTGTAATTGTGATCCCGTAAGCGTAGAAAAGGTGAACATTGACTTGCTCCAATCAATAAAACATCTCAGAGTTTAAAGATATATTGAATCTCTTGGGCTCATTGGGCCTCACAATCCATTATGGATCACATCTTTTACTTGCTGAAAAAGCTGTGGAGAAACAAAGTTGCGGCTTGTAATGACTCCCCAACTAGAAACACTAATTAAGCATCAGATGAACTGTTTCTGTTCATTTTACTGCAGTGAGTTCAAAACATAGGCAACTGTTTAAAAAAATTGTTAATATTAACGACTTGTGTTTTGATATTTTTCAACATACTGTATATTTGTGTTTAATGTTGGAAAGGTAATGAGTCATTTTTAATGGTAACCGTATGTAAGTGTCAGCAAATGCAGAATAAAAAAGTGGTTCAATCACTAATGGTAAGAGAGTTGTCACATGCAATAAATTAACCATATTTATATGTACATTTCATATTTCAGTATTTGTTCCTGTTTACTTTCCAAAGAACGTTAAGTTGGCACAAACCAACTTAAAGTTCTCTTCCTCTCAAAATTGTGTTTTTTTATTATTATTATTATTGTTCCTACAATTGAATGTTTGAACTTCACTGTGCAGAATGATGTATGTCGAGTTTGTTTTCACATTTATCTGCTGAAAGTGAAAAGTTTCTCAGTGCTCACTGAAAATCAGATTTTAAGGGGCGGGGCCTATCAGCATTATTTGTGACATCACAACTAGTTTGGAAGCCAATCCTGGTCCAATATTCAACTTACACAAGTGTGATGTGTAAACTTGAAGCTTCCACTGCACAAACACTGAGAATGGACTTTACAGTGAAGTAGGAGACATCTTGTGTCCAGCAGTTAATATTCTGAAATATATTTGCATATTCATAGATGCTGAATTTTTAATGAGGGAGAAGGAGTGGATGTCGTTTTAAGGATTTTAACATTGTAATTATACTTTTTTGTGGAAAAAAACCCCTGTATCAGACACACATTATTGTTCAAAGGAGAGTATTTTCGTATGTCTTAATACATGTCTGGAGGGGATCTTCAACCACTGTAGCCACTTTGAAGTAATTTTGGAATTACATTAAAGACTCGTGTCATTTTTTTTGACCATCATCTTCCATCTTGTTGTATCATGTTTTCCACTATAAGTAAATCTGGATTTATAGTTGTATGTTATGCATTTATAGTGTGACCTCCTCAACAATTAAAATGTTGGGACTACAGATACCATGTGGTCAGCATGGGCTGCTTATGTTTTGTCCTACTAGTTTCAGATGTGAGTGAAGATTATTTATAATGAAGATTTTCATGAGATCAAACCCAGCTTTTATTTATGGTCTGCATTTTTGCAGCAATAGCCATTCGGTGTATTTACATTCTCTAAATACCTCTCTATAAAGTTTATTTCATTGTAAGTGTCGGAGTTTGTCATCACTGCACTGAATACAGATTGCCTTTTTACATGTGGGATTCACAGGAAATGATGTAAGCGTTACTAAAAACAGCCTCACAGTTAAATATTCATTCTCCCACAGGAAAGGGAAAGGACCAGTGTGTAAGATGTGGTAGCATCTAGTGGAACAGACTTGAGTTGGTTGGCTTCAGTTGGTCCCAATCTGCAACCTCACCACTAGATGCCACTAAATCCTACACACTGCTCCTTTAAGTTACTGCTTATGCTAACTGAACCTAAAAATCAGTTAAAAAAATCTTATCAAACGGATGTCTTTGGCTTAAATGTAGGTTGATTTGACACATACCAGATGTAATTGTAAATCACTTAGCCTTTGTCTTTTTTAATATTCCACCGAGGCACACTACTAACTCTGCTAACATGTCAAAGTCTTGATTAAAAAGGGGATAGAAACATTATTTCCTATTGACAATGCTTTAAACAATTCACTGGTTTCTAATTTGCTCTAAAACAAGTGTCAGGGTAACAAACCGCAAGGGTATTTTCCATCCTCTCTTTTAAGTAGTGAGACTTTAATCAAAGATCAAATCAAATTGTAAAACTCCTGACTCTGCAAACCACTTTGTTTTTCATTATACCCTCTTAAATCCTCCTTACTCCTTTCCTTTTATCCTTGAGCTTTGATTTTTCTCTTACTTTTCCTTTTGTTTCTACCTCTTTTACTTTTTCCTTTACTCTCCTCTGCCCCTCTGCTTTTCCTGTCCTTCCCTCTTCACCACTATTTCTTTTCACTTTGTTTTTCTCTCTTTTCCTCTTCTCTTCTTGTGTTAGGTTAAATTAAAACAACATGATCTTAATAGTATCTGTCCTAAAACTACTCACTGCATGGTAATTGGATATGTGCGAATTTTTTGCCCTTACCTTAGCTTAGCTTAGTTTTGCCAGTGCCTTAGTTTTGCGAGAAAATCATGGTAGGCCTCAGGAAATTTAGTGGGTGGAGACTCAGACAGAAACATGGATAGGGGGTGGTACAATTTTAATGAAGTCCCAAGTGATGTACGAAGGGGCATTGAATCTGAATGGCTTGTTGAATCACAAGAGTAAGCCCACACCAAACTGACTGGGTTGTCTTCTTTCACAGATTGTGTGTTAGTAGGCACATCAGACACCCAAATAGGTATGCACAAGCACTGAAAAAGTGAGTTTTTCATAATATGGCCCCTTTAAGACTGGGTCTTTGTTTGCAGTTTGTTGTCCAACTCTGTTGCTATGCCAGACTTCCCGCTTATCCCGATTTCATCTGATGCATTTGGAATTGTCCTTTGAAGGCAAATCACATTTTCCCTCTCTAGTTCAATGGCCATTGCACTGTTATGCAGAGTGAGGCAATTAATTTGTAATGAGTAGTATTCATGACTCTGCGTGGACTGACTGCCTCATTTCAGTGAGGATCAATACTGTGTTGAGACATCACCACCTTTTGCCACTGGCTGACATAAAACCATGCAGACTGGAGTTGGTTGTAAAAATATTCCCAGAGGCTGTCTTTCGATGGACAAAGCCTTGCAGAGAATGTTGTTTTGATGATTTTTTAAAGTTTTAGGCTGTTTTAAAATGGCTTTTGCAAAATTTTGTTAAATTTCTGTGTTTTTTCTTTATAAGTCAAAAATATTTTGAGAATTGTCTGCAAAAGTATAAAACAGTAACATTGTGTAGCTTCCGCACTCAAACCTGCAGGTAGGTGTGCTCTAACTCATGACATCTTGATAACTGTAGGCAGCAAACAAGCAAAGAAACTTGCAAAGAGTCAGGAGCACTTTTATGCAGCGCAGACTTTATTCCATAATATCATTATTAAAAATATTCCATTATTATCGTTCACTGCCTAGAGTTACAAAAACAATCATTTATTTTTTTGTGCCAAAGTGCCACTCACTGAAAAGTTTGTTGAATATGTCTTATCAGATGTTACTCAAATTCAATATTGAGATTCTATTTGACAGTGTATTCATGGTTGAATGGATAACATTAGAGAGGACATAAAATCACAATGATTTGAGATAGAAAAAGGTCTATTGTCAGCCTGTTTTTAGGCAGGCAGCCACAGTGACTCGCTTTCTTTATTTGAACTGTTTGGTGAATAATTCAGTAATTTAGATTCTAATCCAGATATTTGATAATGATGTTTTGGTGGCCTTGTATCTTGGGACTGTGGCCGTCTCACTTCATTTTGTTGATAAAGCATCAGTGTCTCAGTTCACCAGTTCGTGAAACGTCAGTGTCTTGCTCATTGGTTGATAAGCTATCAGTGACTCACCTCATTGGTTGAGAGAACCGAGTCTTCATCCAGACTGAGAACAGCATCAGTGAGGATGACATCGTGGGGGAAAAAACGATTGCTCATCGTCTGGAGAGGGAGACAGAAAGAAGCAACTTATATCATTACAAATTTCAAAATCCACAAACGTTTATCAATAAAATGATTCAATCAATATAACATCACATTTTCCAGAAGTGATGGCAAAACATGATGAAGTAGAGGAATTTGGGGGCCAAAGAAATCTTATTTGTTCAAAGAAATATGTGTACTTCAATTAGCATGTTAAAGGTACAGAGTTGGGATAAAGTTACTAAAAAACCTATTGGCAAAATAAACAACCAATGAGAAAATGTGTTTGTTTCATCCCCTGCTGTGTGTCTATTGATCACCGAGCTGACTTAATAGGTTTTATGCGAGTCTTTATCAATTCAATGCCTGGCCTAACTGAAAGTTTAGTAGACCTTGATCCATTAGCCTAAAGAGGGCTGCTGATGATGTTATTGACTTGTAATTAAAGTGTGAATTATTTAACTGTTTGTGTAGTAAAAGGAAAAAGACAGCCTGGCTGTGTAGAAGAGAGTTCAGCAGGGGGTTTCAAGCAACCATCTCCAAGGAAAAAAACATCCAAACTGGGCTGAAGCTAAGGGATTTAGTCTCACTAATAAGCAGTGGTTTGATCAAACTTCAGTGGGTGAAGCCTAAAAATGTACGCAGTACAAGGAGGCTAACTCGTAAAATATGAGAAAATGTTGTACTTGAATTTTGGCCAATTTATTCATGAAATGGGAATCACAATAGTTTCTGTGCCTTATGTCATCATATGACTTTGCAAATGTATGATAAATGGACAGCATTTGTATAGTGCCCAAAAATTCTCTCATTCACTCATACAAATGGCACCGAACTACCATGCAAGAGGCTGATGATCAAGTGCCAATTTGGAGTGCAGTGTTTTGCCCAAGGACACTTCGACATGTGGACAGGAGGAGTGGGGGATCGAACCACCAACCCTGCAATTAATGGACAATCCACTCTATCTCCTGGGCCACAGCTGCCCTATAAATGCAATCTATTCAATGTACACTTAAGCTATCATTTTTGGCTGCCATCTTTGTATCTAGTAATGGCGGCTTGAACAGCTTGTCAAAGTTCATATACACTGTTCACTGGAGCAGGACAGAAGCTGATTACGGACAAGTTTTCCTGAACAACCTGCTGCAATGGAGTTTGTTAAAAGTGCTGCTGTCACTGCAGTTGACGTTTAGCATGGATTCACTGTCTGAAATAAAGTAAATTGAATTTACACCCCTCGGGGGTAATATTAAGAGGCTTATTTTGCAAAGTAAGACCACAAATATCTGCAAGGTTAATGTCTACTTCCATCTCAGCTTAATGAGCCGACAGACGCTGAGCACAAATTCATCAAGAAATTAAGCATAACATCAAACAAGTATGAACACAAATCCCCTAAATTCTTCCAATTATTGGAGAGTGCCACATAAAAAACTGCATTAAATCACTGCTGAAAGTGAGAACTCTTGGTAGATAATGTATTTTATTTGGATGGATGCCTCATAATCAGCAGGCAGGTAATTAGTTCAGTCAGGATGACGTTCATAGTAGTGTAACAGTCCCTCAACTTCCTTATGAAAACCACCATTGCAGAGTAATTAGTTGTAGTAAAGTAGCCACATGCCTGATAATCAACTGCATTCATCCTGGACTAATGTTCTGAGTGTGATAAAATCATAATATCAAAGATTTGCATGAGAAGGAAGGAACGTATGCTTTTCCTCACATATTCATCTCCTCTTGACCTTGTCAGAGGTTTACTTCAAGGGTTCCCTTATTCTTGCCTCTGTTTTTTCCTGTAGTTGTTTCTTCTCTCCTGTTTCTCGCTCTTTCATAAAATTTTTAATCAATCAGTGTCATCTCATTAATGCAATGGCTTGCTATTATGCCTTAAAACAATTCCTGTTCATTACATAATTGATATTACATTGCTGGTTTGTAGTAAGCTTTGAACCCAGTTTGAACCTGAAATTGTTCAGTTCAGATCTTTTGGTCTGATAGTTCATCCTTGACCTTGGAAACAGCTGCTGACAAAACATTCTCAACTCAAGGTCCACTTACTTGCTTATTCTGGAGATTTGAGTGTAGCACACAGTCCTCATATGCTGATTAAAGCTGAAATTGTTGTCAACTTTTGTTTCTACGGTCAAAAATTAAGTGTTAAGCTCAACTTTTATGTCAACATGGATGAGAAGTCCTAACGGTGCTCAGAATCAATGAAAGTTGGAACATCTACATTTCCATGGCAAATGAGATATCTGTGACATGGTCAAAAGCTCCAGAACAATGGAGATGATGGACTGAGTTGTCAATAGATCTTATTTGTGTTGTTGTTTTGTTTTACATGATGGACCATAAAATTGCTTTATCCTTTAGCCTTGTATTGGATATTTTTAGCCCTGCTAGCAGCATGGCTCTTTGGATGGCAATGTTTGTCTGTTAGTTGGTTGGTCCACCACTTTGATTCAGACTGAAATATCCCAACAACTCTTGATCTGATTGTCATGACATTAGGTAGAGATATCCATGGTACCAAGAGGATAGATCTTAATAATTTTGGTGATCCTCTGACTTCTCCTCTTGTGCCACCAGCAGAGTAAAGTTCTCATTTATACTGTGAAATATATCTACATCTACTGGATGGATTGGCACAAAACGTGCAGACATTCATGGTTCCCAGAGGAAAGATCCTAACAATATTGGTGATCCCCTGACTTTTCATCTAGTGCCACTATGGTTTGACATTTGCAAAAATAATGATCAGCTTCAGCTGTACTTTGTATTTAGTGCATCAGAATGATGATCATGTGGGTTGTCATTGTGAACATGTTTGTGTGCTGATGTTAGCATTTAGGTCAAAACAGCGATGTTACAAAGTTCAGCCTCACAGAGCTGCTAGCATGGTTGTACACTCTTAGTCATGTTTATCAAGATTTTTTATATTTCCAATCACATCCATTTTTCCCCATGGTTTTAATTGAGTGATATTATCCCAAGATGGACAAAAGGCTGTGTGACATGCTTTTCCACTCTGAAACACAACATCTTTTGGCTTGAAGGATACTTAATACTGACTTAGATATTGCCCACTGGCAGTTAGTAATGCCAGTAAATGTCAGTATTGTGGCTGGCCTTCAAAACTTTATATTGGCTGAAACCAGCAGTGTGTCTGTCTATACCTTTCTGAGGGACCCCCATCCCCCTCTCCACCACATCACTCCCCTTCCCTCCCTCTGGTTGGTGTCAATTTTTTCTGCCTCTGGACAGAGATTAGATCCCACTGAGATCTCTGGTGGTTCAATGGTCTGAACCTTATCTTTGTCACTCTTCTTCCACCCTTTTCCTCTCTTTATATTGGCCATGACTGCTGCTACTTCAAGGGGAGTCTTTGGAGATACTTGGCCTGTCTTAATGTTGTGGATATATTGAGATGGTTGTACATTAAAGTTAAAATCAAAGATCACATAGCTATCTGCAGCATCATTATAAACTATCCACGCACATTTTTATTAATATAACACAAATATATTTGTTTTTAATAGCATTAGTAAATATAGCAGACGTGGTAGTGGCAGCTTTACTTGCTTGGATACTTGTTATAGTGTTTGTGCTGTGCAGTATGGAAGAGGATTAGGGCCACATGTGAAAATGTTAGTTCTGAGTTTTGAATTTCAAGTCAGAATTCAGATAAATTTTTCACATATGGCCCTAATCCTCTTCTGTAGTGCAGAGCCCTAAAAACCTGATTAAAATCTCTAAAATGTGTTGTTGCTTTTAAGAAAAGATATCAGATATGCAGCCAATTATTTTCGCCAAACAAGTGATAAAGATGATTATTTGAAATAGAGTGAATCTAAATTGCTAAACAAAAAGTGATCCAAAGTCAGACTGTGCCATTAGTTATTACTGGTTACGATTACCTGAACAGTTGGACCAGCTGTTTCAAGAATTGTATAGAGTTGGTTGGGATAGAGGGATATGGGATATGAATTTCATGATAAATAGTATACTCTACCAGAAAACAGGTCTGAATATGCCCAAAAAATCCAAATTCACCAGAATATCTGAGAAGTCAGGATGTAGATGTTTAGTGACTTACTGCTCAGCTTTCTTTTGTAATTGTTACAAAAGAAAGCTGTAACAATTAAAATTATGGAATATAGAAGACTAGGCAACAGGAATGAGGTTGGAGAAGGGCTGATGACCAATGCTGAACTCTAAGCTAGGTACTAATCATGTTTGAGCAAAATGAGCATGAGTGTTATAATGTTTCTGTTTTGTTGCTTGTGCTCAACAAACACTCTGCTAATGTGACAAAACATCTTGACTCAAGGTCCATGTGGCAGCCACACCACAAGCCGGCATCGAGTGTTAATGGTTTTCTTTTGAGCACAGTTAACATACAGACATTTCAAGTAATGACAGTCCACGTAGCCTTTTGTTGAAGTCAACAGAAGGCTATCAATTCTACTGTAAGTGTGCTGCCCTGACCTTCTGTTCTATTGGGTTTCAACATTAGGTCCTACTTGACCTTTGAATTCTTCACTTTTATGCTCCGTTGGTATAATTTAAAAGGATACCTAAAGAGTCAGGATCAATGTTTAAGATTAACCCATCAATATAAAACTTAGGGTGTGAGGACACGACAGGCAGTATTGAAAGGTGATTGATGAAGGTGAAATATAGTCGACATATTAACAGGGATAGTGAGTAGTCCATAGCTCATGCTTTGAAAATATTGATGTGTGGGTCAAAACTGCTTAGTAAGCAGGCCCTCTGTTATAGCAAAGCCAAGAAATGAGGAACCTGATTCATATGATTAACCAGTTGTACTCCCTGTGAGCATAACGCTGAGCTTAATCAGCTGGTAAGGTTTAAAAGAAAAATACCCTGAATCAACCAGAATCAACCTCATCATGAGTGTTTTACGGTATCTACATCAGTCAGCTTACAATCAACAAATACACTAACAATAAACAGGAAAGGGAAAGAATAGGGGCATATATCAGGGTCAGGATTTCCAAGGCAAGAGAGACAAAATGCCCTTGTCGGACATGCTTACCCAGTATACCGTCCCTACTCTGCCTCTGACTGGCTCTGACCCTGATCTTTTTACCATAACCCTAACCATCTCTCCATGCCTAAACCTAACCTACTGGCTGTCGAGTATCTTTGTCAGACCGTAAGAAAGCAAGGCCGACGAGGGCATTTAGTTTCTCCCTTTCCAAGGCACACGATTTTATCTTATGCATAGTTTATCTTTCAAAGTGCCTTTAGTGGAAATTAAAAAAAGGTTCATTATACAAGTGGATCAGGTGGAAGTAATTCTCTAAAATGTCATCTGTTTCTGTGAGATTTTCTTTTGCCTGGTGTCTCCATCCAACTCTAATGCTTAAATGGAAAGTTTACACTCTTATAAATGTGATGTATGGGTACAGTAGGCCTGGCCAAAATATAAAATAGCCTTATATGGCAACTTTAGAGGTGTTGATTATTCTGATTTATGACAAGAGAGTTTGTTAAATCCAACTTCAAACACTTATGTGAACAAACCTCAGAGAAAAAGTAAGAAAGTTTTAGGATTTAGGTTTCAGAATAAGGCCTCTTGCATGAGGCCCAATGTGAGTAGGCCTGCACACCTTGTCCTATAATGGTTGAACAAACAATCTCCACTCAAGGTCCACTTTCTCATTTCTTCTGGAGCTTTCAACCGTATCACATGATCTTGAGTTTGCTAACTTCATCTGCTAATGAAGACCTCATGATACAATCAAAACCTCCTGAACAGAATATTTAGACCTTGAGTGGAGATTGCTGTGTCAGCTGCTGTTTTCAATGTCAAGAAGTCATATTCTGTAGCAGTTGAAATATTTACTATAGTCACATTTCATCTGATAAGATGACATGCTTGTCCCCACTGCATCATTTTACACCTTCACTGCTCAACATCGCCTCATTAGTAAAGGCATCTGCAAGTTGGTAGGCAATCACTTTCTGAACTGTTCAAACTCTTTAAAGATCCTATTTAGTTAAATCTTTTTGGAAATTTATCACAATTGTTGGCCTAGAAACTTCAAATTCCTTCCATGCTTGACTAATATTTGGCCAATGAAGCTGATTCTGATTCAAAATAACTGTCCCATTGAACATTTAAATGATGGTTAAGATTTTTAGTAAGGCCAAACGGTGAACCTATCCTTTTGGGCATTTGGAGACTGCTTTCACTGAAACACCAACCACATCGGTGATTTGTTTGAATGCTTGAAACGACCTACAGTATGTTTACATTTTCTGACCTCTGTAGCTGTGCAAATAATGACTATCCTCTCTCAGAAGCAAAGGTGGCCATAGTGTATTTGGATGGGGTGGTCAATGGCACCTCTGAGTTTTACACTGGAGACAGCCATTCGCTTCCCAAAACCTAAAAGCAGTCAATGTTGGATTCTTTTAACTATGATCACAATCTTTTCCTAACTTAAATCAAGTGGGTTTTTTTTTTTTATAATCGGACAAGCAACCTATTTAGTTGTTCAGCTATGAGGACTTGTTAAATTAAAGAGGAAATGTATGATATGAAAAGGTAATTATGTTGGTGTTGATTTTCAGATGATGTAACTTGAGAAGAACAAACACTGAATACCGGAAAGATAGAGAGAGAGAGGAAGTAAAAGCTTGCCAATGCCGTGCATCCACAGCATTACAGAACAGATACACTCATAACCAACAGCAAATTACTCTTGCTGTGCTCTGTGTGTATGTGTGTGTGTGTATTGTTATTATAATGGAAACAAATGTGGCCAGACGCTTACAATAAGTGATGGAGGACATTAAAAAGACATTTTTTTGTTCCCCTTTTATATTTATGCACCCTCCCTTTAAGGCTCATCCCCCAAGATCATAGCTGAGTGCAAGTTTAAGCCCACAGCCAATCAGTTGCTGGGAAAAGCTCAGGTGAACAGAGTGAGTGTGTGTGTGTGTGTGTGTGTGTGTGTGTGTGTGTGTGTGTGGGGGGGGTCTCTATGTCTCCTACATAGAGACAAGTAAGTGAACAGTTTAAGTTCACATAAACACAGCTGAGTGAGAAGGAAATACACTGAGGATCATCTGTCTTGTCTGCGTGACAATATAACACATGACTAATTATAGGACCACAGACGCTGTTGGGTACAGGCACAAACACACACATGCATATTGCCTATGTGACACATTTTATTGTCACCAGTGGAAACATTGTTCTTCTATTTCAGGCGTGCAAGACATTTACATGAAAACAAGGAGAAGCAATTAGACGACAAAGCAAAGCAAAGGGTTAGAGAGTGAGAGAAGTTGAGACAGGCAGAGAGAGATGGAGGAAGAGAGAGGTTGGCATGCGTAGACGTTCATTCAGTGAGCGAGTCTGTGATTAAGTGTATTTTTTAAGTTCAATTGTTTAAAATGGTGTGAAAATGAGTAAAATGAAAAACATGAGACAATTTTCCTTCCCTTTATGAAATATCAGACAACAGTTGGGAGTTTACATGTGCAAAGTATGTGACAGATACCCAATAATACTAGAAATGAGAACAATCCCAACAAAGTCACACTCTTGGCTTGACTTAAATAGCTGACAAGAAAAACTCACATCACTTCAATCTCACCCTAAAGAATCTGTTTATTTTATTTCAAAATTTAAATAGAGGATAAGCCCCTTGAGATGTACCATCTTGTTGTCGAGGGGGTCCTCAGGCACAGTACTTAAACAAAACAAAATACATCAGCTCTCCCACCATCCTAAAACCCACCCACTACATCTGTTATATGAGTCATCTGTACAAAGAATGAACATGAAATCAAATATATGAATAGATCAAATAACAGTATGTCAAAGTATAAAGTCTACTTATGAACAGAAATGAAAGTACATGCAATCAAAAACAAGAACAGGAGGAGTTAAGGTGGATAAGCAACAAAGTCCAGAAGTCATGGAAAGAAGTATCGATCTGAGTGAGTTGGGTAAATTATTCCAATCTAATGGTGCTTTAAACTTAAAAGCATGTCTCCCAGTTTCTTTAAATATTCTAGGCACAAAACAAAAAAGGATGTTGAGTGTGTCTGAGTGAATGTGATTAACTGAATGGAACCAAAAGATGTTTTAAGTATAAAGGATAGTTTAAGTAAATACATTTGAAAACAAAGAGTAACCAATGAAAATGTCTCTTAGAGTGAAGTGTTAGTCAGTTCAGTGTGTTGTACATCAAGCAGTGATGCATGCGGTAAGCACTCAGGACAAATCTACAAATATTATTTTAAACAATATTTAAAGGTTGAAGATGGGATTCAGAGGTCGTCTGGTATATGAAGTCACCATAATCAATAATGGGAAATAAAAGCTGTTGGACAATTCATTTCTGTTTAAAACTGAAATAGGTCGACCTTACAATTAATTAACAAAAGAAAGACCATTATCCAATGTACTATACACAATACTTCTGTATCACTATCTGCTCCTCTGCTTCAGTAATTCAAATTCAAACTTGGTGCAGATGATGGATTTAATGCATGTGGTCAGTTATTACGATTTCGCTAATAACTCATGAACCATGAACTTTTGACTTTTGTTTCTATCTGAGGGTTGCTTGCTGGCCTCTGGGGTTAGCTAGAGATATTTTTGTCTTAAGCCTACTGTTTTAGAGACTGTGTGTATCATGAGGTACCTAAACAAGCTAAAGTTGAAGGATATCCATGTTTGAAGTTACGGATAGACCATGAGGTCTCTGTTAGATCGTATGATCATACTTGTTTGTAAGAAGGTGCAACAGTTTGTGGAAGTGTAAATACAAAAATACAAGATGATTGTATTTTTGTTCGTGTTTAGACATTTGTATAATTGTTACTGATGGTGTGATGGATTGTTCAATGTCTACAACTGCTTCAACAAGAAGCAATGTTTAATGCTTTCTTTATGTCTCTGTGTGGTTCTTGAGCTTGAGATCTCAGGAAAAGGCTAGTAAGAGGTCCTCGAGATAATTTTTTTTTCTTGGTTAAGAACAAATTTTCACACATTTCTAATGACCATCAAATGGTATAGACTTTTCTAATGACAGGCATTTTGACTTGACATAGCAGGCAGAAACTGGCCAAAATGTCCACTGTGAGAACAGTGCACTGGACAGTTTTCAGGTGTGGGCACCCACACAGATGTTTTCACTTACTTTTAAAAGATTTAATCTCTTCTTAGATTGATTTTGAGAAAAAAAGAGAATGTGTCAAATGTTCCATCCTAACAGGGGTGACAAAACTAACAGACAACAATTAGGGGATATGTCAACCGAGCACACACCCACACAGTCCTGTGGAGAGGTTAAATCAGCCAAAATAATTCAAAACCCCTGTGTGGGTACTCAGGGTCTTTAAAATCCATCAGAATATACTGAGTAAAATGTCTTGTATTTTCAGTAGTCTTGTATTTACAGTATGCTGCTGATAGTATGTAGGAGGAGTAGTGCCCAGTTTGGAAAACAGGCCAAGTTTTTAAACTTTAGCAAAACCTCAAAATTGTGGGAATTCCTTGGGAAGATTTAAGAAAAAATGTTTTGAGAGGCATCTTTAAGAACAGAAGCAGTAGCATAATTATGAGTATAAGCAGATTTTTGTGTCTCAGTGCATGGAAATAGAAGTATTGGAAACACACAAAAAAGAATAAATTGAATTTTTGGGAGGGTACTGGTGCAAACAGCCATAGCTGCATATTGTACATCACAGAACAGCATTTTAATTTCGCATTCCAAAGCTTATATTTACATTTTGGGTAAATTTTCTTCTGTTTTACACACATAACTACAGTGATTGTGTGTTGGGCTCTGAGCCCTGCAAAACACAGGTGACCTATACTCAATACTGTGCCTGAATGCATCCTGTGTAGACACAGATGGAGGACTGAAGCTACTGCTGCTGCTGCTAAAGTTCTGCTAATGCTATGCAGACAGTGTAGACATAGTGTTAGTTTATTTTATTCGGACCCTTTTTCTACCTTTCACTGAAGCTTTATCATCAGACCTAAAAGAGAATAACATAATTGATAAATCAAATGTGTGTGATCACGGGATCCTTGCATTGTAGTTAACAATTTACATTTATCATGATTCAAGTGTGTGAATTCAAGTTTCTCGGAATTAGAAGTCAAAGGTTAGATTCTCGAATTGCCGATATAGACTGCCAACAACTATTGACAAAGTACCTTTAAGCAGGACTGTTTCATAAATGGGGAGATAAATAAATGTGCTCACTACTAAGCAACAAATTATCTTTGAGAACATAATGGATGCAAAAAAGCAAGCAGCTGTTACCTTGGTCTGTCCTTCAATGACAGTGAGAGGCACGCTGGTGGAGGGCCACTTGTTCCTAGGGGGTAAAGGCTTGTCGCAGTTCCACAAAACCACAATCTGTATAGGAAAAGTACAAGGAGTCAGCTAATGGTAGAATGTAAGCAACAACATCCTTATACATTAGTTTCTGCATAGAGATTCTTGAAGCAGATGGAATCTTTTGATAAGGTAGAAGATACTGTGGAATCTATTTCAGGATGCAGTAATTCATCTTCAAGAAGCAAATTCAGTCCAGTCTGGGTTTTCGGCTCCACAAACAGACTTTCAGAGGAAATGCACAGTCTGTCGTGCTAATGTACTGTAAAAATGTATCTTCACATTAGCTGTGCTACTACTCCTGATATCTTCTTTTTTGCATTAAGTATTAAATATAGTCTTTATCAATCAGTTCATTTTAAATGCTATTACTTAATCAAGGTGATATATACAGTATTTTTATAGGTATGTAGGTGTATGTATAGGTTGTCTTTATCACATATATTTCATATTTAAGCTCACTGTCAAGTAAGTAGTCCCTATGTACTTGCTCTGGTACAGGATCATTTCAGGGTGGGTTGTATACATTATTACAGCAAATTATTAAGTTTCAGGGCAGTAGCCAGGGTTTAGAAATCTTTGGAGGCCTACAACACATATCCCATCACCCTCAAAACATCTTGAACAGAAACCAAAAGGAAGATCTGGCATATTTGTAATTATTGATGTTTTTCATCTATTACTGTATTTCTTTTAATTGTTTAAGAGTAATACTGCAAATTTTATTTCCTGACATAAGGGTCTCAATACTTTCTCAAAGCTTTCTCTATATAGTCAAGAATACAATTCTGGGTGGAATTCTTAAACCTTTATGAGTTATTTATTTGTTGACCTAAAAGTATAGTCAAACTGAAAAAGGTTGAGCCAAATACTGGAATCAGCACATAAATTACCATCATGTATACATTTTCAATTGTAAACTCCCTGCAGGTTGCTAAAACCTCAAAATTAGCAAGAAAAAAGAACCTTGGTGTCCTAACTGGAAGCTAGGGGACTAATTAGTATTACAGGCCATGGTCATACATTATCATGCACAGAGGTAAAGCAGGTATGTACATTAAACATTTAGAGGACTGAAATTGGCAGTAGGCTGCAAAACCCACCAAATTTTACAACTCTGAGGTACATTTTTAGCAAAGAAGAAAGGGGAGTAGAAAGGGAGGAGGAAAAAAGAAGAGGAAGCAAAAGAAACAATTACAAGTGATATTGACATCTTTTAAAGGTGCAGTGTGTAGAATTTAATGGCATCTAGCAGAACAGACTTGGCCGAAATGGAATATAATATTCATAAGTATGTTTTAATTAGTGTATAATCCCATGAAAATAAGAGTTGTTGCCTTTTTGTTACCTTAGAATGAGCTCTTGAGCCCACGTATATCTACATGGGGATTGGGTCCCCTTCCACAGAGCCCACCATGTTGCACTGCCATGTTTCTACTAGGGATGTGCAGAGAGCCCAGTATTTGTATTTGTATCTGTATTTGTTGAGGCAGCAAAATTATTTTTATTTGTGTTCGAATAAAAGTGGAAAGAGGCTTAAAAATCCTGTTTTTGTTTTTATTATGCTTTTAATTTTAGAATACTAAAGTGTTACAATGTGTTCATGAATAAACTACCTTAAGAAGAAGGTCCTCACACTGAGTCTCGAACTGGAGTCTCCCAGATCATAGACGACTGTGCTGACTACTGAGCTAAAACTTTACTCTTCACCTCATTGCAGACAGGCCTCTACCTATTTATACACCCATAACACAGACAGCACAGCGTGTAACGTGTATGGAAGAACTTTGAAGGCAATTCTTGCTTTGTAGTTTTCATTCATTGCCTATTTTTTACAACCTAACTTTGTGGAAAGGAGAAGGGGAACAACAGGTTATGGAGAGTCCCCTGAGAGCACTTCGTGTGTGTCAGTAGCTCAACTTTATCTCTGGCGAACACCCCCAACTCCAGGAGTGATGTCCAAATTAGGAAATGTACGTCATGTAGCAGGTGGATGTGACTCCCCTCGTTGAGAGCTGCTGATAGACGTAACAGCGGAGCAGAGGAGAGAGATTGATATAGGGGTGTAACTGACCTGCACGCTGGTATTTGACGTCTTTTTTTCTTCCCGAATACAAATAATTTTAAAAATGTTTGAATGAAACAAATATTTGTTTAAAAAAAAAAACAAAACAAAACATTATTTGTGCTTTGCCAAATCTTTCGTGTTTTTCATGAGTTTTGTGGCCACTGTAGGTTCTCCTACATGCTTGGAAGGAGAAGGGTATTCAGTTGGTTGCAATCTGCAACCTCTCCGCTAGATGCCACTAAATTTTACACACTGGTCCTTTAACAGTCATAATCTGCTTTGTATTTGACTGGTTATATTTAAAACACAGTGAAGAGTGCACATGCTTCCCACCTGTGCACAGAACTTGGACTTGGCTACAGCGATGATGAGCTTCACGACAGGGGAGATCTGGGACTGCAGAGGAGTAACCGTATGGATCACTGCTGTGAACTGCTGCAATGGGCTTTTACCTGAAAACACACACATTTCAGAAACAGTTGTCATGAGTGAACTGTATTTAGGTTTTTAACCCAGATTTGTGCAGATGTAGCTCTCCATAAACCTCTATCACGGTTAAATGGACACAGAGTGCTCTGCGCTGTACTGGTCATCCATCTTTCTGACAGGATATATACCCCCGATTCACATGACTGAGCATGGGTAAACATGTCTAATCCGAGAGTGAACAGTTTGCTTTGAGTGTATCTTTTAGTGAATTGTGACTGATGCTGATTTCCTATTAAGAGTACATTTATTTCCTACCACCTCACAGTAAACCAGCTCTTGTTATTTACTTTTTGGGATTTTACTGAGGCAGGAAAAAAAAGACGCCATGAAGCAGAACAGAACTTTAAATTACTACCTTTGATAAATGATCTCCAGCATACAGTACAGTACAATGGGTAAATGGAGTTGAGGAATTGATTCTCCCAGTGGCAGCTTATGCAAAAGAAATGTATCAATATTATGAAGCATTGGTTTATACAATTGGATTTTGTTTTCTGAATACATTTTCTATTCCATAATAAATACATTTATTCATGCCTTACTTTTGGATAAAAAGAGCATAAGATGCAAAACTAAAGTCACGTTACATGAGCTACTTCAATATGTTTACATGTAATAGTCTGATTATAATCAGATTAAGATGATGCAGTCTATAGAATATGTAATGTAAATAGCATTATGTTTGTGATCAGTGTACGAATAATGTGATTAGCTCACTCATTGCATTTAAATGAAAGACAAGATCACAAACGGCAGCATAGTTAGCTTTGTTGCATGCTGCGTGAGTGCTGATGGTGATTTTCTTCTGAATATTAATCTGATTATCAAACAAACTATCTAAACCCAGGATACTGGGGGGATATCCAGTAACTATAAACTGTGCTAACACTTTGATTAAACTATTAATTTGTCTTTTCACGACAATCTGGGTATAATGTGCATGCAAATGTTGAAATTACTTTTTGTACAGAGACTATCAACATCTCTCTCAAACAGTAAGCAATGGGACTAAAATTTGAGATTCAGTTTTTATTAAACACCTGGTTAATGATGATTATATGTTAATGTAAAACATCTTTACAAATTATTTGCAAAAAGTTGCACATCCTTATGTGAGCAGCTCAAACACACTGCAAAATGTGTATTTGGAGTTAGTAAATGGGGGCAGATACAGCAACATACACACAGAACCATGATATTCAGAACAACCAAAGGAGGCAAGGATTGCAGGCACATGGCATGCCAAGTGTTGGGCGGATATGGGAATAGGGGACTACACATCTTCATGGATAAGTGGAGCCAGAGTGCTCTTTAGTGTTGCTCTATCCATCTCTCTGACACTGGGCCCCCTGACCAGCCATCTCAGGTGGGCTTAGCGGTATTTATGGAAGCACAAGGTCTGCCCTTGTGTGGGTCACAGAAATAAGCGCGGCCCTTCTGTTTCCACTGTGCTTTCTTGGAAAGAGCTGCGCCACCTTCATTTTTATTAAATGACATAAGCCTCTTTTATTATGTACATGTTGTCAGACATTGTTGTACAATGCACACTCCAGCAAATCAGAATAAAGTAACCTTGGTGTAATATACAGAAATGCAACTTAGCTTGATATGCCTTTAAAAAATAGACATTTGTGTAAAAACAAGAAAATCTGAGTGAAAATCAGGATATGTGGCTATGTGCCTGCCTGTTGGTGGACTTAATTGCTAGAGCTAAAAGCTAAGCTTTCTTTATTCTTAAGACTGTTTGGGACAAGTGTCAGTATCTTATTACTATTGCATCTGCTGGTGTCCGTTAAGAGGTACTGTACCAGACACTGCCAGTCTCCTGACCCTCAAAACAAGTAACTGACACAAAGTAGTCAAGCACTGAAGAGATTTTGCTCTGTTCAATCAAAAGCAAGGAATCATTGTTCCAAAGCAAATGATTGAATATCAAATGAAACATGAAGCATACCTCCTTAGCCTTTTTCATTATGGGAAAAGGTGTTTCATTGTAATAGTTCACCAAAAACTACTGATCGGATCACTGCCAAAGGTGATTGCACCGGTGTATATGTCACAGTATGTGGCACCACTACTGTGGGAAGCACAGGACAATGAGAAAGTTTTCAGACAGATGTTACATTGTATTTGGTAGAAGATTACATGATAGAAAAAGGATGGGATGTGAAATATACCATGGAGAGAGACTGAGACACTAGTTTGGAATGTTTCAGCACCAGGGATATAAAGAGGTAGACAATCTGACTGTTTCAGCACCAAGGAGAGAGACAGACTGCAGCTGTGTCTCAATTCCTTCAAAGATTTTATGCCAACAAAAGTTTCTTTTGAATGATTACAACGGTGGGCTGAGTTTGCACCTACTCTCCAAATGAGATGATCTTGCTTCACAGAGTCTAATGGTGTGTTCAAGTGATCCTTGTCAGCTCACTAAAACAAAGATTTCCAAGGTTATCGCACCCAGGATTAATAAGAAATTTCTTACAAAGTGGTGAACACCAATGGTCAAGTCAGCTAAACTCTATGGTACCAAAGTATACAGAGCTGTGATTTTTTCATGGTCAAATGGCAAAAGTCTGTTCAAGTCCAACAAACTGTGACGAAAGATATAAAAAACTCAAACTTAAACCAATAGTGAAGATTGATTGAGGTCTATAATGTAAATTTTGACAAAATGACAGAAGATTGCTACAAAAAGTGACAGCACACTTGTCCTAAACGAGACATACATTTTGATTTATGCATCAGACAAAAGTGGCATTGTGACTGCCATCATCAGCTTTTCACTCTGTCAAAAACAAAATCAAAAGCCAACCTTAAAATTAGATTTTTATGTTTCAAATGGAGATGGATTTTAAAGCATTTAATCTTTTTCAATCCAAATGCTGCCTCTGAGAATTTCTATTTTCAACACAGACATTGACAGGTAGGAACAAAGAATGTGTACGTGTTATTGATATATGTTATTTAACAAGAGAGACGATTACCATATCTCACATGTGTATTGTTCTCCCTTCTTAAATCAATGCAGTTCCATTCTTTATGCATCCCTGCAATATACCTGTAACTGGTCCTGTGCAGCTTAAAAGCCAGGTGATGTGTGTGAGTGTATGTGCGTGTGTGTGTGTGCCAAACCAGCAAGATGCTCAACAGGAATTACAGTGGGCAGTGAACACACACACACACACACACACACACACACACACACACACACACACATACACCATACATAAACCATGCATGCCTCCTCAGGATGGCATACCATTTTGTCAAAAGTGATTTTAAAAATCCTTGTTAGTGAATCTTTGCTGAAAATGTGACTGCTGTAAACTAAACAAAAAATCTATGACGATATTACATTCTGCATACTGTCACACTGTTTTTCTGTTTTGTATAGCTCAAAGTTGCATCACAGCACACATGAGGTACAACTTTTCACAAACTAAAGTTAAGCTGTAGCTTGAGCCATCAGATAAAGACATTCCTACAGTTGCTGAGGCCACTACATCCAAGCAGTAAGTCAAACTTTTTCAAACCTCCAAGCAAAGGTTACAACAGCTTTGCCATCAAAAGTTATGGGAAGGTAGCAGAGTGTGACCATCGTACACACAGCATTGAAGACAAGTTATTCCCCGAGCAGCAGCATTGGAGATGGCAGCAGCTAAAATAGTGATTTACTGCAGTGACATAAGCCAAACTGCCCTATTTTTCCTTCTATCCCTCAATCCTTCCCTTCTTTCATCCTTCTAACCCTTGTGGCCACAATCCCTCAGAGAAAGACAAACATCGATCTGAGTTACAGTCTCAATCTATTAAGAATCACTCTGGTCTGCATGCATATCTATATACACCAGTATATACATATACATACATCAAGCCATTTTCTCTTCACTCTTTCCCTGCAGCTCTAAGTTTCTGAACTCTTCTCCAACAGCAGTCTCACACCATATATACTGTAGATATTTTTTCAACATTATTATCTAGATCAGAAAACAAGCTCTGATCTTGAGCATAGGAGATAGCAGTTGGTTGGTACGTGTTTTTGTAACTTTGTTTTTAAGTTTGATTTGGATTTAAGCTGTTGTCTGGCTGTTGTCAGGCTTTGTTGGAGCAGAGCACTTACTGGTTTCACTCTCTGAGTTTTGATAGGTGGGTCAGCTGACGTGGATCACACCCTCTATTGTGTTGCATTGCTGTGAAAATCTGAAAGGGGCGGGTTCAGCCATGATACTTACTGGTACTTCAACACACAAGCTGCGCTGTAGCATCAGTGGAAACATCAACCCTTGTGCGTCAGCCCTCATTGTGTGAAGACTGAACTGCGTAAAGACCTGCAAGTCTACCTGTGCGAGTCCACCGAGCAAGGACACCAACTGGTTATTCCTATTCTACTATCTATTCACGTAGCCTGCCTCAATCACCATGTGCCACAAAGACATCCCTGTCATCCAAGGCTTTTGACAAAATTGCATCTGTCGCAGACAATGCAACCCTGAGAACCTTTACTCAGAAAAACCTCCACTATTCGCTCCTCCTTTAGTCTTGGCCTATGGAATTGCCAATCGGCTGTAAACAAAACAGAATTTGTCCAAGTATTTTCTAATCTGTCAGACATTCAGGTACTAGCCCTGATCCATCCAGAAAACACTGCCACACTGGCCGCACTCTCTATTGACTCCACTTTCTCACACACACCCTGTTCTATTGGGTGCATTTCCAAAGCCTGGAAATTCACTAAGCTTTCTCCACTACGCAACAACTCTTCCTTTGAATACCATGCAAGCATTCTATCAAAAATTCTTTAGTGCACAGTCTTCAACCAAGTCTCTGAATTCCTTTCTGAGAACAACCTGTATGATCCGAATCAGTCTAGCTGTAAGCGAGGTCACTCTACTGAGACTGCACTCCTGTCGGTAATGGAAACACTGCGATTGACTAGAGCTGCTGGTCAGTCTTCAGCTCTATTACTCCTAAATCTGTCAGCTGCCTTTGACACCACCACCAAATCCTCCTCTCCACACTCACTGAGATTGGTATTACAGGATCTGCCCTCCACTGGTTCATGTCCTACCACTCAAGGAGATGTTTTAGAGTATCTTGGAGGGGAGAAGTGTCCAAACTGCACAGCTTATCCACAGGGGTCCCTCAAGGGTCAGTGCTCAGTCCCCTTCTTTTCTCAATATACACCACCTTACTTGGTGCAATCATCCGCTCCCATGGTTTCTCATACGATTGCTATGCTGACGATACCCAGCTCTTCCTATTGTTCCTGCTGGAGGACCACACAGTCTGAGCTCGGATTTCGTCATGCCTTGCCGATATCTCGGCATGGGTGAAAGAACGCAACCTTCAACTTAACCTCTCTAAGACTGAGCTCCTTGTCATTCCAGCCAGTCCCTCTATAAAACAACAGGGCCCTAAGTGGCTAGCCAGACTTTTTTCTTCTGTAGTTCCTCAGTGGTGGAATGAGTTACCAAACTCTGTTCAATCCGCAGAATCCCTCTCAATCTTTAAGAAAAGACAAAAGACCAAGCTTTTTTCAAAAACACCTCTGCATTTTATGGACTGAAAAAAAACTGCTTCTATGCAATCTATGCATTGCCTCTGTGCACTGCCTGTGGGCAACTATGTCCTGTCGGACTCAGACTTAGCATTATGGCACTTACTCGCATTTTACCAGATTGTTGCCTGTATTGTATCAACTCTCAGATGTACTGCACTTTGGATAAAAGTGTCTGCTGAATGAATTGTAACATTGCAACATAATGTACATTTTGCTCATCTTGATGAGTTGTGATGCAACCTATATCACAAGGAGAGCTTTTACATTTGCTGTTTTTATGTTTGTTGGTCTAAACACTGGTGTAACCAGATCTGCTGGATATTAGTTGGTGCAACTAACATCCAACAACAGCTCCCAGGGAAGCTCATAGTGGCAGAAGCAATGGCTTACTTGGAATAAATCAAAGAAAAACTTGCATGGTTAAACTGACCAAAAAACAAAATCTAGAAAATCTACAGTTGAAGAAATCACACACTGTGACTGACAGAAGATCTCTGACAAGAGCAGTGTAAAACCACATCAGTTTCTTATTTGTACAAACAAAAAATTTATTTGTTTTCTTTCTTTTATATTTCTTTTAGTTTTTCCTACTTGACTTTATCAATAAAATCACATTTGTCTAGTTTTCACATATATCTGTTTTGTAAATGTTTCAAGATTTTTGAAGTGTTCATGTTCAGACTAAAGATGCATGTGAAACAACAGCACCGTATGACAACAACAACTTGACAAAATTAAGACTTACCCAGTATGGCATAATAAAAAGGGAACTGCGCAGGGTCAGTTGAGTACTGGGGGAGTGCATAGAGACCACCAGGTAGGGTATTCCACAACAACCGGCTTCTGGACACATGGGAGTCCACACGGTCCTGGATGATCTGAGAGGGTGGGACAGAGGAAAGTCCAGAAAGAAAGAGGAGAGAGAGAGAGAGAGACGAAAACATGTGGGGAGAAAGAGAAGGAACAAAAAAGGGGTTGAGGTAAAAATGTATTGATAGGCCAAATGAGAAATGTGTGAAAACACATACACAAAGAGAGGAGACAAAAAGGGGAGAAAACAGAATGAGGGGAGAGAAAATATGGGGAGCATGAATAAAGGAGGGGAGTAAAGAAGGCATTGCAAGAGGAAAATTTAAAAAATATGTGATTAGTTAATTAATTATTTCTGCTTTTTTAAAATCTTTTTTTCATACACACCTTCCAAAATTTAACTGAGTTGAATGTCAGTCACAGAGTAACCACGTAATGTCATATGAAACCACACATATATACACATAAAGTCCTATTTGGAGTCTAATTTATGGCCAACTCAGAAATAAAAAAAAAGCTAGAAAAGTTTAAGTTTTAAATCTATTTTCTATAATTATAAATTGTTCATATGAGCACAAGGACATGCTAACATCTGCAGAAATTTACTAATATTTGGAAACTGGTGCCATAGGGGAATTCTCTGCAAGGGCAATGTCTACACAAAACAGACTCAAGATACTTAAACTCCTTCCCTTGGGGCAGAAACTTGCTCCCAACATGAGGAATCCATTAGTTATTGAGCTAATATTATCCATCTGGCTTGTTATCAATGGTCAGGTTAGTTGGTCGAGTGTTGTGAGCACAAGCCAAGTCTTCTGGGGACCTTTGAGGAAGACCAACAGCACAACCTCAAGCTGCTCCTGGGCGTCTGAATGAGCAAATGTCTTGAGTTCAGCAACAAGGATTTCATTTGTTTAACGTAATTATTCTAAGGTGTCACTATTCTTTGAAAATTATATAGTGATATTTTACAAGCTTCAGTGAGGATTCTATAAGGACTTGTGGTCTTCATTCACACCAGCGGTTTAAGAAATAATTCGATTCTTTGCTTATTATACAAGTAAAAGTAGCAATACCACACTCCATTGCAATGGATGGTCCTGCATTGAAAATTTTTGTTTAGTAAAAGGAGGTAAGTATTATTAGTAAATTGTACTTGAACAGTCACAAGTAAAAGTACTCAGTGCAGAAAAAAGGTCCATTATTATATATCATATTGCTGGATTATTACCATTGATGTTTTAATGTAAGGTACAGCTGATTTGAACTATTTCATATACTGTTTTCAGCCCGTTCTCACTCTCAACTCGTCACATATTGTAGCTTGGTCAGGACCCTGTGGCGTCACTTTTTAACGCACTTAGTGTCATTTTTTAATGTGCGGGGTAGTCCGATAGACTTCTGTTGAGCTCCCACAATGTCTGAAATAGATGCCATGAGCCTGATGACGTATATAAGGTGACAAATTTCAGCCTGGTTGCCAGAATAAAATGTTGGCATTGTACGTTTCTGCAAACCACAGATACACACACCTTAACCATTGTGTTGTCACACCATAGAATATAATTATTTATTATATATATTAACAGTGACTACGGTGATACTGCGCATTAAAAAACAACGCTAAAGGGGTACCCTCTGCATTAAAAAGTGATGCCACGGGGTACTGACCAAGCTTCGATATGTGACGAGTTGGGAGTGAGAACGTGTTGCTGTTTTATATTTGAATCTATAATGATTCATCATATTTTGTAAGCTTATATGTTTTGTATGTAAAATATGAATTTATAAAATGACAAGTAACTAAAGCTGTCAAATTAAAGTAGTTGTGTAAAAAGAACATTTTCCTTTGAATTAATTTGTACTGAAGCACAGTACTTGAGTAAATGCACTTTGTTACATTTTACCGCCGGTTCACATGCATGCACTCACACAACACAGAGATTTCAGGAATGAAGAGCAGGATAGCAGGAATGAAAGACTGTAATCACAAACTGACATACTGCATTTTTATTATTTTTCTTTAAGGTGGTGACTGACACTGTGGCATGAGTTGATCATGAAGCTGGGGCACCAGATGCTCAATGAAAAGCTTTCGTGGGTATCAAAAAAAAAAAAAGAAAATCTGCCAGGAAAACCAGTAGTTCTGATTTCCTCTAATTCATTTTCTCTCCATTTGTCACCAATCCAGACAATGAATTCAGGTCCTCATCTAATAAACCTAAACTGACTTTCAGGAGGTGTAATGGCTTTATTTTCTAGGTGCTAAAGAAGTGTTTTTACACCATAAAGACATGTTTTATTAAGTCTGCGTGAGATGAGCATGAGTGTGTGAATGCTAGTGTTATATGGGATTTTCATAGCTCGTCACTAACCTTTTTTTTTTTTGAATGCTGCTGCAACAGCCAATACAGTGATTGGAAAGACACTCATACAACCAGTCGAAGCAGATGGCCGCCCACTAAGAGCCAGGTTCTGCTTGAGGTTTCTACCCGTTAAAGGGGAGTTTTTCTTTACCCCTGTCGCCAAGTGATTGCTCATGGGGGAATTGTTGGGTCTCTGTAAGTTAAAGAGTACGGTCTAGACCTGCTGTATGTGAAAAGTGCCCTGAGATGACTTTTGTTGTGATTTGGCGCTATACAAATAAAAATTGATTGATTGATTGATTGATTGATTGATTGAATTGAATTGGAGGCCACAGTTGTGCTTAAAGAAACTCACACAAAAACAAAAAACATTCTGACGTCATTTAGTGAGGATTACAGAATAAAATCAGAAATATATGACAGCTTTTAAATGAAGTACATAATCGACAGTCATTTTAACTCAATTGATTGCAGAGACCACAAAAGCAATTCATTGTGAAAGTAAAAGTAAAAACATGCTAATCTACAAACTTGATTTGAATGATTTTGGATACATACATGATAAAAATATGACCATTTTTACATGAATAAGTTGAAATAATTAATCCTTAATCTTATTCTAACTTTACTTTAACATCTTTTGTATTGAAATAAACAGATACCCTATACTGAGAACAAAGTATGGTGGACCACATTTTTTAGGCTGTTTGTTTTTGTTTTTCTTTTTTTTCCCTCTCTGATTCAAGAGCTGTTTACTGATCTGTGGAGAATTGGCTTGGCACTTACAGCAGGCTCTTAACACATGCGCACGCGCGCACACACACACACAAAAACACACACACACACAGCTCCTGACACCAACTGTCGCGCTCTCAGTATGTGGGACACTACAGTTATCAACAACGCCTCATTTCACCCGTTTAGCCTGGTGGCGTGCTGGCTCTGAGTTTTTAGCACATCTGGCCAGCAGTATATGGCTGTCAGTAGGCCTCTGTCTAATTTCATACCCTGCCAGCACTGGGCATTTGGTGAAGTCACTAAGGTCTAGTTCATGGTGAGCTTTTAAGATTAAGAAAAATGCTTTGGGAATTTTTAATATTATTAACCTAAAAATACAGATTGGTCTCTTGATCAACCATATTTCTTACAATCTATGGTCTTTCTGACATCTGAACAGTCCTGAAAGCTGGTGATGACTGTAGTGTTATTGCAATGATGGTAATGATAAAAAAAGTGGTGGCAGTAAGTATTTAAGGTTTTGTGAGGTGATGAATGCAATAATAAGTGCTTTAAGAAAAATCATAATGATTTTTCTGATATTTATATAATGGTGATGAGTACGATGCTGCTGCTACTGCTTCTGCTGCCAATGGTGGTGATGATGAGGAGGATTATTTTCTTTCACTGTGTCTGTATTTAGAGATGCTACAGACAGCAAATAGTCCCTGAGGACTGAATCAAGGCTGTGAGGAAGTCAACTAACAACAACAGAGAATAAAATGGCTCTTATACGCCAGTGAGACAGTTCATCTTCTACACTCCGGCTAGTGAGGTCATTTAATGAGCCAGCCTCTAGTTTTCTAGTCTTGAGAGCAGACATATACATCCACACACACATACAGTACTGGAGCCTCTCTAACCTGAGGGCTGCCAGACAGTACTGGCCTCCTTCACACTTGGCCCTTCACACTGTCTCTCATGCTCACATTGTATTTAGATTTCAAGCATGAAAAAGTTTATTTCCCCGGGTGTTTGTTTAATTTTAATTTTATGTGACTGAGGTGGATAAATTTGTGTTAATGTTAATTCATAGCTCATATACAATACTGTACCTTTACCAGGCTGTTGTAATGTGGTAAAAAATGTCCCAAAACTGGCTGTAAAACATCAGTTTTCTGTGTCCAAAGAAGACAATACTTTTATTCTCTCTTTTTTCTCTTCATATTTTTGCGTTACCATAAAACAGTAAACCCAATAGCATACTTTAAACATCAAATTATTTGATTTGTTTTTTTTTGTTTTAATTCAAAGTAGATTGCAAAAAATACTGTTAATATAATATAATATAATAAGTTATTTGATCATATGTCTCAGTCTAGTTATAAGCATTATGTTTATATATATATATATATATATATATATATATATACATATATATATATACATATATATAAATGACAAGCTTGGAATACAGACACATACTGTATACACACAGTATGACTATTTTCAGTTCTATTAAAGTTTAAGCAGTTATTTTCACAGGAATTATAAAAATGTTACATTTGAATGAGATGGGGGCTGGAGAGGCAAGGCCAACAAGAACAGTAAACTCTGCAGTGAGCGCTGGAGGAAACTAAACTTTATGTAAGTGAGGTGAACTTCAGCTGAGCTGTGGCTCTGCAGTAAAACCTCATGAACTGGATTATAAAGTTATTCTCACTTACGGCACTATTTTATAATTCTGTTTTAAAAATGATTATTTCTGTCTTGATTCCTGCTGTAAAAATGTGTTTATAATAAAAAATGTAAGTAAAAAATTGGCGTCTAATAGATCAGAGGGACAATTCTTAAAATCCTTTGAATACATTTATTTACATACATTTATTAATTTTATCTCACAACTGACCCAACTTGATCCGGTCAGTTGTGATGCACAAAAATTACAACAGCAACTAAAAAACCTACAACAAGAACTACTTTGCAAGTCGTATAATCAACAAGTGCAATGTGTTATTTTAATTGTTAAATATACCATATGAAAAAGTCTTTATATGACTTCTAAAAATTGTCCTAAAACGTGGTTTTGTAAAGTCAGAAGATAACCTTCATTCAACAGAAACTCCATCAGAAATGACTGTTCATGGTCTTGGAGCTGCTTCATGTACTGAGCATCTACATAGAAATGTATGAATATAAAGCAGAACATTGCTGGAAAACAGTGGGCACACCAACTCAATTTCTTTAGATAAAAAAGGTAAAAAAAAAAAAAATAATAATAATGAAAAAAACATAACCAAGATCTTGAGAAAGATTTCTTTTAAAAGTTTATCTTGGGGAGGTGATGCATAGCCTGTGGCAGTTTACAGTATAGAACAAAAATAGCAGTTAGGTTGATTAAATGAAGCTGTCTTGACAAAACTAAATCCAAAACTCCCATTAAGACTATTTCTTGCAAGCTTACCTCCAAAGTAGTTAAGACGATTTTGGCTACAGAGGAGAAGTAGGCGTCCCAGAGGAACTGAGTCTGTTGGCGGAGAGCCAAGATCCTGTCATGGCCCACAGACCGGGTAATGGAGGGAACCTGGGGGAAGAAGAGAGGAAGAAAAGCAAGAAGACAAAAATGACAGTGAGATAGATTAAGTTAGATTTTAAACAAAGTTGAGTGAGGGGATGAGAATTGGTGTGTGGAAGAGAAGCGTAAAGTCGGGCAGACAGGTGGAGGAACCATAAGTAATTTTGTGGACATGCAGAAAAGATTAAATGAAATTCTTCCTCCCCTAAAGACTGTGCTTCCCCCACATCTTACTCTGTCCATCAACCGGCTTATCCCCAGGATAGTTTGGCAACTGAACCACCTGCTGTCCCCCTCTAATAAGCCTACTGCATTCACACCTTATGGTATTAGGTGTCTACTAGAATGGGCCATTAAAGAGGACATAATGTGCACATTTCCAGATCTATATTTATATTCTGAAGCACAACTGGTATACTTTTGCATGATTTACAGTTAAAAAACGGTTATTTATATTTATTTATACTGGGCCTTTATGCAGCCCCTTAGTTCAGCCTCCGTCTGATTTCACTTATTTTCTCGAAATACTCAAATCTAAACTTTTTAAATACATCTGTACATATTTAAGCCTGAATTTGATCCGGAATATGAGTGGATAACGTGAACAATCTTAGCAACAAAAGCTATGGACAAGACAGCCGTCTGTGGGCATGCATGAACAATCTGGCATCAGTCCAATGGGGAAGTACAGGGTACTTTGTAAACAAAGCATTCAGAGCAGGCTGAAGCCTGGGCTTTTGACTTAAAGTGGCATTTTTACATATGTTCACCTCAAATTTTAGAACTTTGACCATGTTTAACATAGACATCCAATGACATAACAGTATATAAAAAAGAAAACCACAAAAAGCATAATATGACCCCTTGAAAAACACATTCAAATTAATGAATGCTTTGCATGAATGAATTGCAACTGTTCTGTCTATAAAATACCAGACAATTGTAAAAATGCCTATTGCGATTTCCTGTAATTTACTGACCAACTGTTCAAATACCAAATATATTCAATATTTAAATATATAAAACAGAAAATAAGCATCATATCTTTTGATTTGAGAAGGTGAAACCAACAAACATTTGACATTTATGCTTGTTAAATAACTTAAATGATAAATCAATCATTCATTTTTCTGTTGAACCATTAATCATTTCAGCACTATACAGGGGATCTCATTTGTTGAGTCGTTCCAGTTGTTATTTCTCCTATATGATAACGTGACGTCATTGCATAGAGATAGAACAGAAATGTTAAAAATATCAAAGATTTAATTTGTAGATTCTTTTTTTTTTTTTTTTAACATTTTTGTAGAGTTAATTTTCCATACACACCACAGCAAGGTATTAATTATTGTTAATTAATTTCCTTTGGATGGAGCTGTTTTTGAGTGTTTTTGTGCCTAAACCTGCCCATCTGCTTCATTGGAGTTCTGCAACGAAAATGTACCAACAAACTCTGCAGAGCTGCTAGGAGTCCAAATATCCTGTTCCTGCTGTACCAGAGGCAAGACAAGGTCCCAGCTCACATTGTCATGGAAGACATGAGCAGCTGGCTTGTGGCTTGCAAAAATAACACCCTGAGGGAGAGGGACCGTGGAAGGATGAAATCAAGGGAGACGAGGATTCTGCCAGTCTGACCAGGGAGCTAAACATCTGGATGTGCCAGGAAGATGGAGCAGGATGCTGTTTTGGTACTCAGTTTGGAGAAAAACAAACTATCTGCTTGATGAGGTAATACATGACCTTAGCTTGACCTCAACTTGACAGCAGCTTTGTAGCCAATGTTCCTGAAGAGCCTGTTCTCATCAGCCCTCGAGGGGTGGTGGTGGATCTGGAGCCAAGGAACCTGGTGTGCTGGCTACAACCAACTGCCTCTCAAGTTAAAGTTATAGTACCAACTTGTCAGGCACAGCTAGCAGAAAAACCACTGTAGTCTAAAAGACTCTATAATCTACTCTATAAAGGTCTCTATATAGGAGAAGGTTGTTGAGATGATCAAGCAGAAAGACTTTCAATCAAACAGTCCTGAGCTGTTTGGCTCCATCTCTGAAGTTGTGACCAAGAAGCTTCTTATAATGTTCCATGAAGCCTAATGAGGCAGCTGCAGGCAACAATGAACGTGTCTCTTGATGTTTTTAACTGACTTTTACACTCAAAGATATTCAGATATTTGAAAATAACACATTTTTGACTTTGATTTTATGTCCCCACACACTCACAGGTTGCACTCAGTTTTGCTCCCTATTCACTCACAAGCCTCCCCAATGTTCAGCCAGTGTGAGAAAAGTGTTGAAAGATTGACCTTTTCATTCAGGAAATACTGATTGTTTACAGTATATCCTTTTTAACATAGCTTAATTGAATGGTGAAATAATACAAGCAGCAGAGAAGAAGGCTTGGTGCTTGGCTGCAGTGACTGCAAGGACATCAATAGAGGGTAACGACACCAAAGTGTTTGATAAAACACTGTACGACTAAATTTGCCTCGCTTAGAAGTCGCTTTAGATAAAAACGTCTGCCAAATGACAATATGTAAATGTAATTTGTGTTAGCCCCTGCAGTTTATGCTAACAAGCCTTCCAATGCTTTTTTCCCCCCACTGTCCCGCTTGCTTTTTAGTTTAGCATGCCAGTAAGATTTGGCTGGCAAATTGTTTCCTGTGTAATGTCTCTGGCTGCAAAAGCACACTGGTCACCACACTTTACAGTAAACAAGGTCCTCTAGCTATTGAGCCAGTGAGTGTGCACTGAAGTCCCTTTAAATAAATACTATATATAAACGAAGTCAACAATGAAACTACAGAATGTTTGCAGTTGAATCTTATTTTTGTCTAAATTTTAGGATTATTGTTTTTTTACGCCCTTTGTAACAACTAAAATGTACACGATAGATGTTAACTTTTGATTTGATACAGATTCCCAGGAAGCCTCAAATTCACAAGGAGTCTGAACACACAGTATGGGTGGTTGTGTGGCAGTTGACGTCACTGGGATCTGTCGACAGCAGAGCAAGCTTTAATTGTTCAGCTCTCTGAGGTGGAATATAAACAACACCAATCACATCAGCTCAATTCTCTTCCCCTCGATTGACTCTAATAGTGTTTATGTTTCTCAGCAGGGGCATTGTGCGTGCGTGTGTGTGTTTTGTGTGTGCGTGTGTGTGGGTGTCTATGTGTTGTGCATGTCTCTTCTCCACAGGGGGAATAGAAACTCTACATATTAAACAGTCAGGTATTGCACTGCTCAGTGATGTAATTGAAAGTAATGAGATTCAACTCTCTCAGCAGGTGTTAGAGCTCCGATGTTGTGTTGAACAGTGAGTCTCTGTGTGAGCGTGTGCTTGTAACTGAGGAAAAAAAGATGGAGACAAATAGGGCAAGCATCCAGAATCTGTTAACCAACCAGAAACATGCTTTTCTGTTTGTTTTAATATTGAACTGTACAGATGCTGTAACTTAGACAAAATATTTTCTCTGGGTTTTTTAAAATGCATTTAATGTGCTTTTTTCTAAGTCCAACTGAAATTATATTGCATGTTTGTTGTTCTGCTACAGCATAGCATACATATCTGCTCTGTAAATCACATGTCCTGTGTTCAACTTTGAGAAACAAATCAGAAACCAAAAGGGAGAAATGTGTATTTATATTGTTTGGTGTCATGATGATGCTTCCTATTTTTGCATTAATTCATCCAAACCATTTTCTGTCTATTTAGACAGATAACTTGTTTCCATGCAACCAATCAAATCGCACAAAAGCAATAATGTGGCGTTCGATCATAGGTCACACTGAGCCTGATAGCATCCTGCTGCACAGCACAAGAGCCACAGACTGAACAACAACCCACATTAACTTTCCTGCTAAGGTCTCCTTCTCATCTGACTTACAAACATGAACACACATCTTGTCCTGCACCTTAGCTTGTTCAGCAATCTACCAAAGAAAATAATGTCAGTTAGCAGGCTAGATGGTAATTAGCTGCTCAGCTGCAGCACATTAAACAGCATGTAAACCTGCAAATGTCACTTCGATCCTGTTAGATGCTGCTGTGGTCCTTACGCTTCAATACCGCTGCTAACAACACACTGTCTGCCCATGGCTTGTAAGCTACAGCTCAAGTTTCTTTACTTTGTTTCTCGTTCCCCTACTGGAGCTCAGTCTGCCAGCTGCAATCAAACACAGACACCGACACGCCCCTCTAGCCACTGAAACAGAAAAGGATTATTTCATAAGATTCCCAAATGACCTTCTTTTCTTTGTTTTAACAATAAAAAAACTATTAACAATACAATTAAAAAAACACATCAGTTTTGACTGCAAAAAGGTGATGACTAAATGTGATTTCAGTGGGACTTAAAGGTGGTTGTTCGATTTGACAATAAAGCCAGAATCTTGGGCTTTAAAGTATCTACTCTGAAACCTCCTTGAACTTTTATTTAATTCCTGCCATCTTGACAGCTGTCTCAATACCGCAGGAATCAGATTACGTAGCTTTAAGGTGTCCTCAAAGTCAAGGAAAGTTTGATCAAGAATAAAACGAAACAAAACAAGAATAACCTCGGTAAAAGAGAGGAAGAATTCTGTACACCATTATTAACCTGCTCGAGTAGTCTTCATTCAAGTTAATCACATATAATAATTTGACAAAGATTTTATATGTGAAATGTTTTTCTGTTTATGTGAAACATATTTTTCAGATGAGGTTTTTGGTCATACTTTATTTGCAGAAAATTTGTAATTTAATTTACAATTGATTACAATTTACAATCTCATTTAGCAGCAAATCTTATCACCCATGTGCTTTATATTATTTTTGTTGATTTAGTCTAGGGCTGCAACTAACAATTATTTTCATTATTGATTCATCTATCAATCATTCTTTCAATGAATCAATTGATTATTGAGTCTATAAAACCTCAGCCCATTGATGATGTCTTGAAAATGCAAAGATATTTAATTTCAATGATAAAAACAGAGAAAAGCAGCAAATCCCAACAATTGAGAAGCTGGAAACAGATTTTTGGCATTTTTGCTTAATAATTGACTTAATTAATCAATGATCAAAATAGTTGCATATTAATTTTTTGTCCATTGATTAATCAAGAAATTGAGTAATTGATTCAGCTCTAATTTTGTCCCCACATTTCTTATATTTTAAGTTTCTGTGTAATGCCATTTAAAATGTAATAAAGATTAGAAAACAGAGGAGAATTTCAGTAACTGTGAAGAAATTCTGTTCACCTCTCTCATTCATTTCCCTCCCTTGCTTTCCTCACTTCCAAGTTCAAGTTATTCTCTGGTAGCAGAGTGTTAGTAAGTGAGGAGGTGGAAACAATATGGTCGTAATTGGTGGAACAAACTGTCCAGTCTTTACCAGATTGGAGGGTTAAAATGCACTGGAGGTTGCATAGTGTGTGTTTAGATCCTTCAGGCCTGTATATAGTGGTATATTTCTTAACGCCATACGCTGAAAAACAATTGATTTTACCATGTGCACTGACAAATGTCAGGCATTATCCTAAAAGCCTAGAAATCATTTGTTTTTATCTTCAACCACCAACAATCCTCTCCCCTATATTTTGATTCATTCCTCACATCCGCATCAAGAATAAGAAAATAAATGGAGAAATGCTTGTTTCATTCAACCTCTGTTATAAATGTTAACATCCTGAGGGGTGAATTCACAAAAGGATTGTATGGCTTTTGCAGCTACTAAACCTGCACAAATAAGACTAAAAGAAACCATCACAAAGCACCCACAAAGAGTGAAATGCACTTCTAAGTGCTCTGCTAAGCAAACAGCATCTTGGTGCTCCTTTGCTATTTGCCCGTATGTAAATTAGATAATATGCATACATTTGGCGCAAAATTGGCCCCTTTCTATGCAGGTGAGCCTCATTGCAAAAACAGTCCAATTCACAAAGACCAGCGCTAATAGCCACACGCAGTTAGAGTGAAATTATCATTGTCTTCAGAGAGCTGGTGGGAACTGAAGCGCATCTTCTTTTGCAGTCTGAAGGTGAGCGTTTGAGACAACAACAGCACTGACAGACTGAGATATTAAATCCCAAATACGGTTTCTCTCTGTCACGTTTAAATTCCGTGCCTGAAGTTTTGAGGAATGCCTTTGCACCTCGTTAGTTGGGACTTGTAGCTCGCGGTCTGAAAATCTGATTTTTCTCTTTCTCTCTGCCATTGTCCTGCCTAATGTGTTCTTTGCACAAAGGCAACATTTATACTTTGCCACATGGATAATTGCAATCAGATGCAAAACAAGGGCAAATTGCACTCAGCTACTAAACTTTATGGGCGTGTTTGTGCTATAACATCATTAGCACAATATCTTTTGTGGATATCTTTGGACATTGAGATCGGGTAGATAGCAGTTGCAAGTGATGCACAATTCATGCTGCTATCAGCGGCTGCAATCCATTCATTGTGAATTCACCCCTGAGTGTTTCACGGTGTCAAAACATATCTCTCACATCACACATATTATCTTAGCCAACAATTAGCACGCTTTTAGATTTCATTTTTTCAAAGGAAGCACACCAAACAACAAAACCTCTAACAACATTACTATTGTGGAGCTCAGTAATGTTTAATGATAAAAAAAGGCTGCCATATTTTATCTAAAAGGCAAGTTTGTAATACTTTTAATGATGGCTTGTCTGCTATTATGTTATTCACAAAGAAAAATGTCATTATCATCATTACTAGGTGCTGATAGAAGGCTGATAGGGGACTAGGGACACATTAATTAAAGGCAACCTAACCCCCCCGCCAACTCCACACACACTTTCGCGTATCAGTGTTGCTGTCCAGGTGGCAGTATAGGTCATGCAGGTGGCATGTAGTAATAGAGAGTAATTAGAGAATGTAAATATCACAAGCTCTTCCTGCTGCTGTAATTAAAAGGAACAGAAGGTGATCGAATTGTAGAATAATCCATCTCAGATAAAAATAGTCCCTGGCTGAGGTGTGAGTGACTGTGAATATCACAGCTATCATGTCAAAGTGAAATAGAATGTACTAAAATCCACACGACCACAATTAAGTTTTCCCCTCTCAGCTGAACCAAATGTCTGCACGTCAGTGATGTGTTGACAGATTACACTTCTGATGAGACTTTGGCCCAGTTTCCCTACAGACATATTTACGTTTTACCCAGCTATTTCTTCTGTCATGTGGTTTTCAGAGTTTCCACTTATATGGTACTATTTACTGATTCCACTGGCAATGTGTGCCAGTTTCTTTCCTTCTGTATATTGCAAAAACAATGTGAGGCCTAGTTTAACAAATTAAATAGTCAAAAAGTATATATCTGCCAAAACAGTTCAGGGACTTTTTAAAAGAATTGACTAGTTTAGAAGAAGTAGTTGTTGTTTGATGTCAAATTATCTTGGCTATAATTCGGGCTAACAGGGTACAAAGAGATGAAATTTGCAATATTCTATTACATGTAATGACCGAGTAACAATACCAGAGCCTCAAATGTGGAAGTGACAACAGATACTGTACAGAGAGTATTTCGATATGCCCAGTAACGCTTAAGCATGGACAGGTTTAGAAACAATCAAAAAAGCAGGAGCCTAAAACATATCGCCACAATGTCATGATAGCCTTTATATGGACCTTTTCAGTATTTAAAGTGAAGCAACTTGCTTGAAACCAGTAAAATCTTTTAAAATCGCTTTTAAAAGGTAAATTTGTGGTGCTTGTCCACGCAATTCACAAACCTTTCTTATTACATGCCTCACATTGATATGTATTGGCTATCCAGTAAGACATGGCAGCTATTAGCAATAACAACACTAACCAAGACTGCACAACGTTCTCTCATGCAGGTAGTGAGAAATGAACTGTGACAGTATCTCAAACCATCAACTGGCAGCACAAGTTAAGAACACAGAAGCCCCCTTAACACAAGTCATGCTGGCATGTATTTAATTCCTGCTGTCTACCATCAAATTATAGCAGACGCTGAACATATGTTAGAACTCAATACCATTTTAATCAGTGTTATTATCATCCATACCTAAACATGGCACAAAGAGACTCTGCTCCTGAACTATAGTGGTAACATCATCATGCATTTTACACCTCTATCAGCTGTCACCAAGTCACACACTGAAACTCTTGATACATGTCCAACTGATCACCAACGCATTGACCATTGAGCCTGAAAAAACTTGCACTGTTCACGTAGGTAGAAACTAAGTGGTTCAGCTGTAATATCCATCACCAGACACAGGATTCAGAACTTCATTTTACCATTTTAATGAAAGTTATGAGATTATGTGTGGTCTTCAGAGAGACAAACAAGATCCACAGAAAACAACCAGGTTACACATTCAACAGTAAATCACTAAGTAACACTACTTCTGCTTCTAACTGACTATAAACAGAGGACAGGAGATTCCAGGTTAATATTAGACTACATGTGCTCTGTAATAGCAAGGACTGATATAAACAATATTAATGAAATACTAGAATGAAACCACATTTTAGCAGTCAAACTGAGTCATACACGTCATTCAGTGAAATGTATTGCATATTTTAGCTGTTTCAAAAAATATGCCCTATCAGCCTGTATTTAGCTTAATAACACTGCCTTACGGGTCTTGTAGGCTACTGGTTGTACTGTCTGAGGTTGGAAAGCTTCTCAGTCCACAGTTTTCACTCTACTGAAAAGTCCTACAATCAAATAAAAGTGTCACCTTTAATCTTCACCTCACCTAAATATTTACAGGCATTAACATTCAAGTTTAGGCTTTGAATAGCCATTGCTGATGTAGTCGGTTTGTTTCGATGTTTGATTCAGCCCCTGCTGGATCTTTGTGATTGTCCAGGGGGATCTGCAGCCAGAGATGACAATTATAACTGGGAAGATGTTGGCATTTCACTACCCAGACACTGAATTAGCCGCTGCTGAAAGGGCACATTTTATCTTTTGATGCTTGATGCTATACAGTGTGAGGAAGGTTTGCCCTCATCATCCAGAATACTGGCTGGTAGATAGCTTTACCTGCATCCATGTAGTTTGGTGTAATTGTATAATATAAAAAAGTAACTGATTTCTTTCTCCTCATTCCTCCATTTTGTCCACATTTACCGTTTAAAGGATGCTTTTGTCTGTTCAGCCTCCTGTATACTTGTAACAAAACCCATCCTACATTCTCCCATGCCTCCATAATTCATTTCCCAGTATTTTTCTACCTGTAACAGCAGTCTCTCATCTCCGAGGATGGCGGCTTTCCTCCAGTCGATGACTTCAGAGAAGGGAAGCTCCCAGCCGTTACTCAGAATAACCGGGATACAAGCCGCCTGCGAGGGAGGAACGAAGTGACAGAAAGAGACAGAGGGATCAGTATGGCAAGAAGTTTTTTTTTTTTGCATGGAATGGAGAAGAATAAATGATTAATGCAACAAATGATCTTTACATAATCGGCTTTCTGAAGGAAGGAGAGCCCATCCTTACTTGGATCATACTTGAAAGTTAAAGAGGACATATCATGCACATTTAAAGGTCCATATATTTATTCTCGGCCTCTTCTGGAATATCTTTACATGATTTACAGTTTAAAAAACTCCTTATTTGTCTTATACTGGCTCTTTATGCAGCCCCTCAGTTCAGCCTTTGTCTGAAACAGGCTGTTTTGTCTCACGATGAGCCCACTCTGCTCTGATTGGCCAATTCCTGAAAGCTGCCCCTCGGCCGGAGGCTACGTAGTAGTAGGATTTCTCCTCTTTTTCCCGTTCTTTACACAAAATGGATACTTCTAAAATACATCTGTACTTGTTTGAGCCTGAATCCAATCCTAAATATGTTAGTGGACAACGCAAACAACCCTTGGAACAACCTTAGCAAGAAAGACTACAGAACGGATGGCCATTTGTGGGCATTCAACAAACTGACATCATCACAAGGAGGAAGTAGAGGTAACTTGTAACTGGTAACTGCAAATGATACATTCACAGCCCAGGCTTTTGACTTACAGGGAGCATTTTTACATACATTCACCTCAAGTTTTGGAAAATTGACCATGTTTAACATAGACATCTAGCATCATAAGAGTATAAAAACAACATAAAATCACAAAAAGCATGACATGTCCCTCTTTAAGATATTGTTTTTCATTGTGAGTTTGATATAACTTTCAATTCTGCAGCAGATCCTGTAATGCATTTTTCTGTCAGAGAACAGATTTGCCTCAAAAAAGAAATAAAGAAAATGTCCTTTAAAATGGTTTGCTTGAGAGAGAGAGAGAAATCCCACTAACACATAAAGTCTAACCAAAAGTTTAAAGTGGAGCGCTGGGAGGGATCTGTTTTTATCTCTTTTTTCCACTTCACTGAGGGTTTTATCCTCTTAGGTAGTTTCTGTCTGATGAGGCACTTTTAACGTGTTCCAAATTGGAGTTTTGCAGAAACAGAGTTGCCAAAAAGATTAAGAAGAAAACAAAAAAAAGTGTTTATTTTATTTATTTTCCACATATGCGTCAATATTTAGAGGATGTATTAATGCGACTTGTCAGCAGCTATTCCATTTCCCAGAGGAGCTCTCTCTGTGTTGCAGCAAATTCATTTCATGACGAGGCTCTAGAAAATGACCATCATTTGCGGTTAATGGACAAGAGTTGATTGCGCCCTCCACTGAACTATTACACTTCATTTAAAGGGAAAATACACTGTCCTTTGGCTGATTGTACTACAAACCTCCACCCGCACCCTCAGAACTGCCAGCAGCTTGCTTCTCCGGGCCCCCAGTACTAAGCTCTGCACCATGGGGGATCGAGCCTTCTGCTCTGCTGCACCACGCTTGTGGAACAGCCTTCCTAACCATCTGAGGGCAGCACAAACCCTAGACTCTTTAAAAAAAAAAGGCCTAAAAACTTTTCTATTCAGGAAGTCTTTTTCATCTTGACTCTTATTACTATTTTCTTTATGTTGTGTGTTCTATGTTATTAATACTGTAGCACTTTGAGTTACACTTTGAATGAAAAGTGCGGTACAAATTAAATGTATTAATATCATGATTTTTATTATTATGATTATATTATTTCTTTCACATCACATATGTCATGCCTCATTTATAAGTCTGTGGTGTTGTTTTATTCTATTCTCATCTGAAATCATATTAAATTAATAGTTACAGGAATTAGCTATAACTCTGAACAGTAAAGGTATATAATATGGGAAATGGGCAAGTTTGCAAGGCTATAATTTTACTTCTTTTCACCCTACGTTGGTAGGAAAAAGCTCAGAGGAGCTTTCAAAAGACAACAGTCGAGCATTACCTTCACTGTCCAATCCGGTGGTGACAACACACACTGAGTGTCAAAGATAAAACTTCAAACAATGTGGACTCTGAGCAGTTCCAGATGTGCAAGACATACATTAGATGCACCATCATTCCCTCCATAAAAGATGAATGGTTGTACACAAAAAAAGCAAAAAAAAAAGCATTTTGGTGCTAAGTACTTTGTCCAGTGAGTCAGTTGAAATCAATTTGAGCTTCACAGGCAGCACAGGGAGTACATAAAGACGGCTTTTACAACACATATAAATAGCAGATATAAAGACCTTGTAAGTCTTTATTAATGTATGTGTCAACAAATATAACTCATTGTGTGTATTATATTTCATTCTATGTGATTACAACTGTGTTATACTCTCATGTGAAATACTAGAGAATATAGTGTGAACTGTAAACCACATGGCTGTACTTTAATGACATATGATATGATTTGTATATGTACTCTGATCAGCGGAGGAGTGACATAGATGAGGAAAAAGATGAAAAAAAACTCAATAAGTGTGGTATTTTCATTTAAAGTTCAAGTTTGACTGGATTCTCAATCAAGTGAAGCTGAGAGATTAAAGGAGATTCACAAAATGCCGAGTGCATGATCAGTGACCTGTCTACACAAAAGCTCACTGCTTTGATTAGTCTGGCTTTGTGAGATGACTTTCTCTTTTCTTTTCGTGTTTCCCTTGTCATCCTCTTACATGTCTCTTTGTTTTATTTCTTCTATCCTCTGCTGTCCTTTGAATTTTAATGATTAGTAAACCTTAATTTCTTTTTTTCATTTTGTTTCTTTTTTTTTTTTTTACCTCTGGCAGACAGGTCCTATTTGCTTAAAAAGCCATTAAAATAATTGGAATGTATTTCAAATGAAAAGCATTGCCCATTTCCAATTGGTTTTCCTTTTCCTTTATGCATCTTTCTTAAGAAAATGTCTTAGCTTTTCTATTGTAATATCACCAGAAAGTTTAGCCTGTACAAGCACTTACTTACAGTATATGTCTGATTACAAACTGGGAATATTATGGTGCCATCAAGTGCTAAAAAAAAGACTACAGAGAGGCTGATGGAGCCTATGCCTATGAGGCATCAACTAACCCTAACCCTAACCCTGACCGTAACTCAAAGTATCCACTTTTCCTTCTATACCACAGGCTGGACTACTTATTCTCCTATCTAAATTTGCTGGTAACTCACTGGCTGTTTACTGGCATACCTTTGCTGATACCTGAGTTTTTGGTGACCCACAATTTCAACAATGCTGAAGTCAATTTTGAGTTAGATTTTCAGCAAACATTCAAGCACTGAGCAAAATGTTGCATACAAATCCTTCTAGCTACTGCCCTTAATGGGTGCAGAAGATGGAAACATGAACAACCCATTTATCCCTAAAATTAAGTGTGCAGTCTGTTCAACAGAATATCTAATCGGAAATGAAGAAAAACAAGACACGGACACGGAAAACAAGACAGCCAGAAGCAGGAATATGGCCAGATACTTAATGTCAAAACAACACAGAGACAGATAGAAGTGCTAATGAAAGCTGAACACATCTGTGGTCTGAGGACGTGTAGAAACGTCCCCTTCTGTTCTCTGTGGTGTATCTACAGAAACAGGCCTTCTCTCTGGCAGGGAGATGACAGTTTGTCAATTGTAATACGATTAAGGAAGCTGTCGTCAGACTCTTGGAGTCCTGTGATTATCTATAAATTTGACTGTTTTTAGGCATGAAATATACAAATATAAAAAATGATCTCCCCACCAGAATTACATTCCGACACTATGGAGAAGGCTCTGAGGTGATAATAATATGAAACTTTCACAGGAGTTTTTTCATTTTGAAAATGTTCTTGGGCAGGCGGGGTCGCATTTGGGAAATTTGGACTCATGACTCCAGGGTTTGGAGGCACTATGCAGTCATGGCCAGTATACACAATATCTGGCCAGGTGTTTGGAGGTGTGAAAGTTGGCAGGGTTTTTTCATTTAACATTCTTCACACAGCTAATTCTGACTTTTTGTGTTTAAAACTGGGTTTAATACGATGAATACCTTTGAGAAAAAAGACTTGTCTCTTCAAAGTGTGTGCCCATATCCCGATTTATACGATTCATTACGTCAAGACTTCAGAGAAACGCAAGAGACAGAATTCTTGGAGAAAGATTAGGGAGGAGGTGGGATGCAGCCAGCAGAAGGCTGTGACAGTAGGATTTCTGCACAGCCCATTCAGATCTGATATAAACACTTTTGCCTTTAGATGTACAAAACATCATACAACACATCAAACGACCTGGTTTGTTTCAAACATCCTAAATCCTTTACTCTCACTCATTGGCCTAGCAGCAGTATGTTCACACCTTGCACATACAGTTCATGGAAAGATACACAATATATAATAAGAATATCCATATAAGCACAAACACACATATTATATAGAAGAATATGCCGTCTAAATTATGTATTGCACTGTCAAACGGTGTCACCATTACTGCAGTGGCAGTGAACACATTTACACTGACAGTGAAGGCAGAAGTATTTGGATTAATCACAGTCACCAGATGGAGGTAGTCTGTATGAATGTGGAAGTTACTGAGTCTCAGAACACTAGTCTGAAATTGGTTATGAAATGGGTTTTGTGAAAAATCACATTAACCATGTGTAAGTGTTGTGTGGAGTAGCTAATCAAAGCCAGCAGGAAATACTTGTTAGCTTATGATTTAGTTATAATCTTGAAGATTTTCATTTAAATAAATGTCTGTTAAATCACTATCTATTGCTGAATGAGGTAACACAATGGTGATTGAGCCTATGGCCTGCTGATGAAATCTCTTGAATTTGCAGTATTATGATTACGAACCAGGTGTCGGTGGCGACTCTCCCACCACGCATTCAAATCACAAGCAGCGCGGTTAGTGATGTGTTTTTCATCACCCAGTGGTTGATCTGCCAGAAAGGGTAGGTGGACCTAACGTAGTAGATTCACTTTTAAATTTGTTTATGCTAGCATGACATCACACAGTGACACTGTTTGGATCTCTGGGAGTGAGGTTGAGTGAGTTCCAAAAAACACAGCTGCAATTACTGCTTAACACCATACGGTGCCGCCAAAGAGAACAAAACAGAAATCTTTGAGATTGCCACTTTAACTTAAACTTCATGATATCTTGCATTGTAATCAGAGGAAATGCGTCATTTAATAAAAATCTGAAATACGTGACACTATAAAAGTGCAGGAAACATAGAACCAAGCTAGCAAAAGATGTGATGTGTGAAGGTGTGATATATGTGGGTTTGCAAGTGAGGTGCCATTGCATCACAACCCAGATCTGTCTATAGACACACACGCACACACAAACCTGTAGGGCCTCCAGGAAGCGGAACGATCCAAGACGTCGGCCCCGGGGCACCAGGCAGAAACTGGAATTATGGAGCAGCTCCTGGTAGTCGTACCTACACCAACACACACAAAAAAATCTGATTAGAAAATAAGAGAAGTGTGTATCACCAGGTAAAAAAGAAGCAAAAACCAAAAACTGGAGAAATAGGGGGGTTGTTGCATGGAGCAACTTTTTTCATTGTACAACATAATCTAATGGATTACCAGAGAACATTAGTACATTATGTATTCTCAATTAAAAAAAAACCCAAAAATTATAGCCGCAAGTGGCAATGAACAGGGTCCAAGCACAGAGGGCAGTCTTCAACTTAATATGACCTTCAGAAGAATTTGCCACATGCATAAATTGCTACATGGCTGGCAAGTTTGTCTGTTAAAACTTAAAACACTTACAACAGTCAAAATGTTGGTGAGAAAATAATGAAAAAATCATGCACCGTTCTGCTGCTTTCAGGTGTATTGTCAAATATTTTGCTGGAATTTGTTTAAAAATTAGATGAAACAGAAAATGTTGTACATACAGTGCAAATTACAGCAAGATATTGAATATTACTGCAGCCTCACTGTTTGACCGATCTGAATAGTATTTAAAACACTTGATATCTAGTATCCAAAAAAGTCAGTGTCAATTTTGGTAGCATATGAATGAAGACTTATGGAGATATAGATGTTAATTGATTTTGCATATTTTGAAAAATATAGAGTGACAGACTTCTGAATTGGCCATGAGTCTCAGTGAGGCAAACTTGACAACACAATTCAGTGGATGTACTGAAAAAATTTCAGCTCTGTAGGATGTACGAGTGATTTATTTTGATTTTTTGAAGTTTGGAATGTGAAATGTCTAGAAATTTAGATAAGTTGCAATAAGTCACGTCCACTTTAATCAGTCATTATGAAATTTTACACATCGACTGAGTCATCACTGTAGATCGTGCAAATTGAATTTCATACGAATCCATGTACCGATTATGAGATATAAACTTTTTGCATTTTGGCACCCCCTACAGGCAGAATATCCCAAGACTGCTTAGCAAAGCTTGGACCTAGCATCTAAACACATGTACCAAGTTTGGTTACAATCACTTCAGCCAATTTTGATTTATGAGTGTTTATGTAAAATTGAAGTTAAAGACACAGGTCTAAAATGTATAATTTCAAAATAGAATGGAATATCAAACATCTACTTTTTTTCTTGCTTGGTCCAGATATGTTATGTGCCAAATTTTATGCAGATTGCTCAAACTTTGTAGGAGAAATAGCGAAAAAAACACATTTTGACAAAATTCAAAATCATGGAAAATCTATCTAGAAAAATATGGGCATGACTTATATGAATAGATTTGTCTGGACCCACAGAATTCAGGAAAAAAAAAAAGAATTTTGTCTGTAAGACTTACGGCTCAAAAGTTATAGGCCAAAACATAAAGTTTGTTGTTATAGCACCACCATCTGACTGATCGGTATAATTTTTTTTGTCTGAGTAGTGGGTGAGATTTCAAACCTAACTGCCAAGTTTGAGAACTGTAGCTGTTACACTTTCTGAGGCCCAGATACTTTTAGGGTGGAAGAGTGAGAAGAAAAATAATCCTAACAGATACAATCGGGTTTCAGCAGCTTCGTGGCTTGGACCCCTAAAGAAGTCTCTTATTCTGAAAAAGAAAAGAAGAAGACAGAAACAGAAAGAGAGAGGAGAGGATAATCCAACTTCCCAGATAGCACTTGTCAGCTTTTATCCCTTTTTGTAATTTCTTAGAATCCAAAGGTGAAGCCTTTTTCAGGACATTTTCCTGGGGACAATAAGGTCTACAGAGCTGAAAGTTACAAAGGGCAATGTGACAAATGATTGTCAAAACCTGAATCTATGTCACCACTTTGCCATTTCCTCAGTATCCACACACATTAATTTCAGAGAACAATCAAAAACAGCTTCTAAATGGCCAGCAAAGACTTTTTCCAAGGACTCGATCTCTTTCATAAAATATGTTTTTGTAGAAGGCAGAGTAGTAGCTTCTGCACATCAAAAGATACACGGTGGATAAATAATGGAATGTGCTGGAACAAGAGCAGTCCACAGCTCTTATATAATCAAACACCAGTGGCCCTTAACACAGTTCATCTGATCAAGATATGTGAAGAAGAGAACTGTAACTGTTTTAAGCCAAGCTAACAGGCTTCCTCAGCATAAAAGAAAGCTACAGTTTTCAAATTCTAGTTCAAGTTTATTTATCACCCAACCACATATGTATTCACACATACAGTCGGAGCCTCCCTTTGTGTTTCATTCTCAAGATATAGATTTTCATTAGATTATTCGTGTAAATGACCCCAATATACAGTGTGGTTTATGGTTCATATCTGTAAAGTTTGCGTTGATAAGTCTATCTTGCTTTATGACTTTTATTTTGTTATTTCTCGTATACACAGATGCACCTTATTTGAAAAGACATTACCTTATGTGACGGAAATTGGCAGTCAAAAAGTAATATAAAGGTAAACAGTACTGTAACACACAGAGCTCACAGAGATAAACAATTAATTGTTCTGATGAACAGAGAGAGTTTATTTGAGTTTAGCTCCAGTTGATAGTGGCAACAAGGTATGCTTAATATATTTATTTAATTGTAAGGATTTTGAGTTGATTTTATGTGTTAATTTAGCTTACTTTATGGTGCTATTTGCTAATTACTGTGATGGAATTATGGTCCGACTGAGTTTTAATTTATTGTGTTACCTTCTGTTTGTTCAATTCAACAGCTTTAAACCATCAGTCAAGGTTTTCCTTTATTCAACAAGGACACTATAATCCCCTTAGAGGAAAGCAGTGTACCATGTGTTGGCCGGTCAGTCGCACAGTAGCACAGGTGTTCAGATCAAAACACTTTGACCACAAAGGCTATAAACAACAGCACATCTTCCAGGGGATATAAGCACAACTTTTAGACTTATCGCCTTGTTTTTAAAGCAATATTGGCAGCATGTGCTGGAAAGCCAACACTGAGTACCATGTACGATATATTTCCTCAAAGTTGAAATAGAAATGTCTGTACACATGGCTGGACTACTCCAGACTCCCCTAAAATTGGTGAATTTTTCAAGTAGCAAGTCACTTTCTGTCTTACCAGTCTGTGACTTTAAACTTCAAGTGATGCTGTGTGTTTGTGTGTGTGTGTGTGTGTGTGTGTGTGTGTGTGTGTGTGTGTGTGTGTGTGTGACCCCAGGGCTGGCCTGAGGTGATTTCAGATTGCAACCTAATCTGTCTGGGGATCAACTGTCCCCACAACCTCACCACCAGACACCTGTGTGTGTGTATATATACACACACACACAGACATATATATATATATATATATATATATATGTCTGTGTGTGTGTGTATATATATATATATGTCTGTGTGTGTGTGTGTGTCAACGTGCTTGGAAAGTCTGCCTAATGTGTATATGTGTAAGATATGTCTTTGTGATGAGATCATCTGGCATATCACTTACTGTCACTGCACCTGTGTGTGTGTGTGTGTGTGTGTGGGTGAGTTTATGTGTGTGTGTCTGTATGTGTGTGAAAGAAGAAGAGAGCAAAATAAGATGTCAGGTGTCCAGTTTGTCAGCCAAAGACAAGGTCATTCTAACCACCGCTGAGAGAGACACAGACAGAAAGAGACAGCTTGTCACATTTAAAGATGGTTATTTGGGAAAACAAGTCAAACAGTTTGACTACAATTAAATCTCACAGCACCTCTGTTGTTTGGTTTAATGACAAAATCCTATTTGTGTGACCTTAGTTCAATTCTCACATGATTTGTAATGTCATCTTTATTTGTGCAGTCAGTAATGATGCAAAATTTTCCTGCTACCCATCCGTCCAGCAGCTTTCTCTTCCTTTCCCACAGGCATTACCTCTGTTAAAATTCTTGTTTTTAGCAAGGTTTGCACAATACCATGGAAGCAGAGCTGCTTTGTCTTGAGCTGTAGCATGTACCCTGACTCTGGAATACTGAGCACCCAGGGGCCCTAGGTGCATAAGGACTAGCGATAGTGATGCCAAGCTGGAAGCTGACACTGCAGCTATGGGATTGCTACCAGGCATGGGAGGACTGGATCCTCTAAGTAAACCAACAACAAGGCACAACAAGGCTACTAAACAACACAGAGACATGACCACACACATAAACTCCTGAGGTTCAAGACCAACACCAGTGCCACAGTTAGCTATAAATGGTCAGACATGTTCATTTATAGCTAACTGTCTGCTCAACTCCACCAATTCTTCTTCCTCGTGTGAGATAAAGGGTTTTGGGTTTTTTCTATATGCTCTCTGTAAATGCAAAAAAAACTAAAGTAACCTTAATGCAGACCAATATACACGGCTGTGGCTATTCATAACACCTATGGGGCTCTATTTTTCCGCAGGCACAAGGCCGACGCTGGTCCATATGCAGTATTTATGCAGTTTTCCTGGGGCGCAAGTCTTCTTTGTATGCGTCTGTTCCTGTTTGGTAATTTCCGGGCACTGAAGGAGCGCATTTGCGCTGACGTGGGAGGAGAGGCGCAGCTGAAGCTGTGTTCATGCAGATTAGGCAGCACAGTGCAATTTTGATGCTCACTTTGGTATGAAATTCCATTTGCAATAAAACCTGCTCAGACCACCACTTATCGCAGATGCAGGGCAATTTTCATGGCTTCAGTTGGCAGAGGCGCACGCACACAGATGTCTTCAAAATCATAAAATACTTCTCATATATGTTAAGTTTGGCCCCTCTAAGATTGTTCTTTTCATTTACTGCAGATTCACCTGGGAATCAAAACACAATTTTATTTTTAAGGAAGATTCTTACCAATAATATCATCCACATAAGTGTAAATTGGTGACCTGGAATTCAGAAATATGTTCTGTCTGATTCCATTTCCCACAACAACTTGTAGAATGTCAGATCTTTTTCATGTTTATTAACGAGCTGTAGTCATCACACAGCAGCAGGAATGATATGTGTGTTTCATCTAGAGATTTTCTATTGCAAATAGCACAGCAGAGGAAACGTCATTAATTATTTAAATCTTCCGACGTGGTGACAGGATCGGTCAGGATCTAAGGTAATGTTCAGCATTTTTATACATCAGGCTGTTACTCACAGATTCCAAGTTGAACAAGAAAATAATTTGTCCTCAGGATGCATCCCAAGCTCCATCAAATCTGCTCAAACTCAGTTAAGAGAATCAAAATATTGTTATGTCACAAGGATCATTACAATGAGTTTTCAGTTTTGCCACTTACAGTCAAGTCTCAGAATATTTGTTGTAGTCAGTTCTGTGCATGGACGTGTATCCATATAATCAGCCTCTGACAACCGGAGGTGTCTTATTAGCATTTTATAGATGGGTAGACTCAAAACACAATCATATAGATTTGTTTTGTTTGTCTAACAATCCCCATGGACACACAAGGAATTTCCTCAACTCGACTCAACTCAACTGCTGACTGTCAACACCAGATGACCCAGACTGGAACAGGCCCACTCCAACTCAGTCCAATCAGTCACCATGCCCAAAACATATTCATAATCAGGTCAGCAGTCATCACTTTGTCCCCGAGAGTAGCAGGAAGAACTTACTGAACAAACAAGACATGCAGTTTGGGCTACTCTGCAAGCTGTGTTGCCATGACCCCTAATTGGCACTTTTATAGCACCATAACACTCCTAACTTATTGAGACTAGTGCAACAACAAACCTTTGTAAAGAGATTCCTTTTGCATGATCCAAGTCAAGGATTTTTTCCTGGTAAATACATAAAGGCCATTTAAACAGATTGAATAGACAAAACAAACAGAAAATGATAAACCCAAAGACAGGAGAGATAACAGTGACAGGAATAGTAAACAATGTAGTTTGAATCTTATTCAGATACTGGACCCTCACACTCAAGATTGGCTGGCTGATCCTCTCAGAGCACATTTTCTCAACTCATTAATCTGTCATGCTTCCTCAGCCACCTGCTTCAGTGTTTGCAGTGAAGGAAATTCAGCGTGTTTCACATCTCTGCTCTAAAAGCTCAGTATGCTCTTAAAAACAGTATGTCTGTGCATTCATTGTATGTTTGCTTGTGCATGTACATGTGCATGTGAGTGCTGTATGTGTGTATGAATGTTGTGTTTCTACATCCATTTGTGTGCATTATCTGTGTGTTTAGGTATGTACTATGTTTATGTGTGTGTGCAAGAGTGAATGTGCACTTTACAAGTGTGCAATCCCTAAATTGGTCAAAACGAATGTGTACACATAGACAAAGAGCTGTTGCATTTTCCTAGACTGTGATTACATGCATGTGATTGTGTTGGATGTATGTGAGAGCAAACTTTATATGATTTAATGTGTTTTTGGCTTTTATTTGTCCAAAAGTATATTTTGTTCATTTACAAAGATCTGCTAAAATCACACTCTGTAAGCACTTTGAAGTTTAACTACTTCTCTGTAGTTTGCTTGTTTTTTACTTAAGTAGATGGATTCTGGTGCACAATCAGCAGGCTGTGTTCTCTTCATTTTCCTCTTCACTTTCAATTAACAATGTTTTCCTTGAGCTGTGCTTGTCGCAACAGGACCGTGATTATCTTAAACTATTATAATCAGCCTCTTCTTGTAGCAGGAGTAACGTTTATGACCATGCGGACAAAATATCTGTGAAAATCAGCAACAACTGGTAAAAAAATAGCTGTTTTTGGTAAAAATGCATACAAAAATATAAAACTATGAGCTTTATATTAAAGTAGTGTGTTGATACTATATAGAGCAATATGTGCATTTGGGTGTTTTTCACTGTGTGTGCATGAGAGAGACAGATAGACAAGGGAAAGGCAGAGCTGCATGATTTCCAGCGAGAGAGAATTAAAAATCAATACGTGCCACAGAGAATCACTCAGAACATTTTAGCTGAAAAACAAAAGAACGAGTGTTGTTCACTGTAACGTAGAGAGGTTCTCACAGTAGAAGACACTAAATAGTTTCAGGAGTGACGGATCAATACGAGGGCTCACAGAACAGACCCTGAGGTCTGGTTTACACTAGTGAAAAATGTGTGTCTCTATATCTGAAGAAAAGTCAAAATCCACTAAACAAAACACTAGACACATACAAAACAAACAGGAGAGACAAAAATTGTTTTTGATGAGTGAAAGCTGGGGTGGTGGGTGGTGCATTTTCAGCTTGAAATGCATGAAAGTTTATACATGAATGATGCTAGTTCTCACTTGATCACATCACCTGAATCAGTGACTTTCAGGTTCATTTTTGAACATATGCTACAACACATTTTTAAAGGGGTACTCCAGTGTTGCACTTCCATGAAGTTGGGGGTCGTATATTTTAGTATATCATATCTCAATTATATAAAAGTCGTGTATCCATGCAGCCGAGACCAATCCTGACTTGGTAAGATCCAAAACACTGCATCCTACAATTCCTGCAATGTAACTCGATTGCCATCCCTGCCCTATAAATGTCAACAAATGTTATTCAAACTCCACATGCTTAGTTTGTATCACATTTTCTGTGAAGACCTTGTTGTCTCCAAGCCCAAAAGACATCAGCAGGGTTATCTGGAAAGCTCCCACCAGAGGCACAGAAGCACTGATTTTGATGTGTAAAATCCTCAGAGTGCCTCTTTAAGTTCTATGAGTTATGGTTTTTAAAAGTACGTTTGAACTGGGCTGTGTTCGGGTGTCAATTCTGAATCCTTTCAGAGTAACAGCCAAAATGTGTCCTTATTAAACACATTGGCATCAAATGCTTGGTCAGATCTGTATGTTTACTTATTCTTTGATCAACTCTTCTCTAAATTATTATGGATTGAAAAGTTCAGCATATTTTGTTAACTCAATAAAGGGTTTTAATAAAGTGTTGGAAAAATTGTTCTGGGTATCAGTACTCAAACAATACCTATTGTTACAGTATGAGTCTGTAAACAGGACACTTGTCTAACTTTACTGTAGTCTAGGGATTCCAGGCTCCCAGCATTTATCACCATAAATGTAATGTACTATGTAAACTATAAATGGCATAACCAGTAATTACTACTAACAGGCACCCCAAAGGCACAAACACAAATACAAACACAAATTCAGGTAAGAAAAGGAAGTGAAGGCTTTGTCTCACAGAGAGTAGCAGTCCCTTTAGGTGTAATTGTTCTGTGTGTGTGTGTGCGGCTTTACATGCATTGTGTAGAACCATTAATTATGAAGCAGAGACACAGACACACACACAGGGATGTTCCTGGAGAGAAAACAAACAACCTTTGTTGATAAAAGAGCGAACGTGGCTAAAATGTCGCTCACTTTGGCAATTTATAAGACAATGAGAATAAATTGAACCCTTGAACCCTGCAGTGGAAAATGTGTTCCTTATAACAGTTGCAAAAAAGGAGAGAAAAATGAACAAAGGTAATTCAAAGAGCGTTAGAACAGCATGTACAGCAAGACAAGGGTGGAGGATGATCTAGAGAAAGGGCTTAAACACACACAAACATCGGTAAAACATTTTTTTGAAATTCCAACATATATACACATGAATACATAACACTGGGAATGGGATGAACCAGTTCATGCTTCTTACAGGCAATGGTTGGTGATTGATCCACTTCCTCACTCAATACTGTTGTATGTGTGGTCAGTTTGAAGTGGAAAACCACAGCAGAAAATTCTTATTTCCAGTCCTAGATCTACAAGTCACTGTCACATCAGAAATTAGAAGTGTCATTTGGTTGCAGGCAGTCTTGCAGAGTTGCACAGTTTAAGATAAATATGTTCATTGATGTCCAGTTTGATCACTTCAGGGTCAAATTGGACATTAATAAACTTCGGGGTCTGATACATAGAGCAAAGAGTGTAAAAATGTCAAAATCTTTCAAATTCATTTCCTCTGTAATTTCAGCTGTGTAAAGATGTAAAATGAATTACATTAGAATAAAAGGGGGGTATATCTGCTTCAGTCCCTCAAGATCTATGCTGCCACATTAGGTGTCACAGTGTGAGTGTATATGCATTGAGGCAACAAGGAATAATCATTTCATTAGATTTCTCTTGCTGCCTCCCAAAATTTGTCTCCTCCTCAAAGAGGCGACTCTCTCACACCTCCGACACAACAACAGAAACTGAGAAAGAACAAGTGTGTGGTTTGATAAATTTCTTTCAAAATGGGAGTTACAAGAAGAGGCACGCTCTGTAGCTCAAGATGTGAAACAGTTGTGATTTGTTAAGTCAGGCCAGGAGCCGACGGGTTTTGTATGTCTGTTTGTGTACGCATGTGTGTCTAAGATGTTGATTTGGGAAAAGTGCACTAGATTGCCTGGCCTTTTTTTCATTGGGAACACAAGTTATGTTACCACCCTTGTTGGAGGCAATGTGTTAAGGTGCCTTCAGACAGCGAACGGTTGCTGTTGCGGCCCCCACCTGGCAACATTGATGTTTGTATTTTGAATCCGCGGCACCTGCCTACCTCCAATCCTGCCAGTCTGTACACCACAGACAGCTGCTCTCCACCTTGTACAATCTCATCACCCTGCTAAATAGAGCAGGTGGTGACTTAAAATAGAGGATATGGTGAGCAAAACATAGAAAGTTTTGCCAACTAGTACCATAAATGTTGTTCAGTGTCTCAAACGGGATAATCAGACATTAAATACCTTTTCTCCTTGCATCTGTGTGTCTCTGCTGGTCAAGATGAGTATCATTCAGGAAACTCAGATAGCCTACCAGTAAAATCGGCTAATATATCGTTTCTCAAATGCGTTTCCCTTGCTGTAATTTCTGTGGCTGCCAGTCACCCAATGATTAGTGGTTGAAAAAGTTGAACCATTGTGAACTCATGGCAGCAGCAAAGAGCTGTGCACATTCATGAAAGAGGCAACCACCCTCCCTCTCCTTGGCAGCATGGCTATCTATGTGTTAACATTGACAGCTCGCTGTCTGAAAGCACCTTTAAACTTTGTACTAAATTGAGTGACTCATAATACAAAGCAACAGTTTCTTAAACTCTTGCGTAAAATAAAAAGAAATATATTAGCTTGCATGTTGTTTATTTCTTTAATATTGTTCATTCTTTTTTAATTATTATGGAAATGTTTAAAGCAAGTGTTAGCATGCTACCATACTTAACTAAGATTTTTAACATTGAGTATGTTAGCATGCCGACGTTAGCATTTAGCTCAAAGGTCTGCTGTGCTTAAGTGCAATCTGGCAGAGCAGTTAGCATGGTTGTAGACGCTAGTTTTCTGAGGAAGAACAAGCGGTGGGCTTGAAACAATATTGCAGACTCTAATAAGGACACCCATCAGGGGGCAAATGAAAGTCTTTGAATGTTCCAAGATTTGCTTTATTTTTCCTTGTCAAGCACCCGTGGCTGAGGAGTGAGGTGGATTTATTTTCCACGGGTGTTAATGCAGTCCAACTTAGAAAGAGGATGTGAGAGAGATATCTGACATTTGGCTCGCCTGATTTTTTCCCCATGAAATGAAAGTAAACCCAGGCTTCTATGTGATTCTTTGACAATTTCAGTAAATCCACTAATCAGTACTGCACTAATCCCATACTGTATATACTGTATATACGGTAGGGCAATAGTTGTCGTCAATTAAAATGTAAAGTACAGTGGTGGAAATGGCCCCACAGTTCAATACAGTGAAGAAATACTTAAATATGTTTCTTAGCTGTCTCCATGTGAAGCTTAAAAAAAGCAGAAGAGATCAGAAATCAGGACACTGCAGGAAAGTGTGTCACACTTCAACTTACTAAAACAATTCAAATTACACAACAGAGCATCACTCTTGATAAAACCATGAAGAAAATTGTGATCAAGGCTAAAAATTGACTGAGGGGAATAGTCTAAGCAGCTACATCCCAGTCAAGTATATCAGCACCTGGCTCTTTGGAGTCTTTTGGAACCTGTTTAAAAACTCATCAAAGCATCAACAAGCTATTTAGTCCATGATGAAAGAGTGTGGCAGGAGATGAGTGTGTGTGTGTGTATGAGAGAGAATGAGCTGCTGCTTTCTGGCATCGGGTACGTCTGCAAATGCGTGTGTCCACATTAGTGCAGAGGAGTGCCTTTGCATTTAAAAGCACTGCCATTGTCTCCAATCTGTAGTCAACAAATCACATAATGCAAAGGCCATATGGAAAATGTTTGATGCTTTAATGGCTAATGCTTGGCAAACAATGGGGAGAAATTAGCATCTGGGTGAGTAGATTGCACATTAGTTATTTGAAGCTTTCTAGTTTGTGTGTATGTTTGTTTGTCCTGATGATGAGAAAATGTAAGGAGAGAAAGGACAGGAAAACCCTCAAAACTGTGGAGATTTTGACTAACCTCTATAAGGTATTACATTGAGGTTTGATGTAAACATGTGCTGAAGAGTGTTATGGTTACTCTAGCAGGAGACATTCATGTCAAGGAATTGATCATTTATAAAAAGAAATATGTATATAGGTAGATTTGGAGGCAAAGTCTCTGCACTTTGGGGGGAACACTCAATGAATCTGAGCAGCACAAAGATTTTGTAATGAGGACTAATTTGCACTCAAAGGGAACACAATGCAAACAATCCGTGGAACTGCCTTAGCAACAAAGATTATGGGACGTACAGTGCAAGAGATCAGCGTCAGTTTGATGGGGAAGTAGAGGTAACTCTGCAATGTAGCATTCAGAGCAGGCTGAAGTCCTGGCTTTTAACTTTCAGGGAGTATTTTTATATGTTCACATCAAGTTTTGGAACTTTGACCATGTTTAACAAAGACATCCAACATTATAACAGTATATAAATGACAAAAATCAGAAAAAGCATGATATGATGTGTTAAAATTAAAATGCTTGTGCTGTACACCTGCATGAATATGATTGGATGTGACTAGTCAGCTGATAGCTAAACAGCTGATGAATGATTGTGAAGCATGAATGAAACAGCTGATGCCAATCTGCTAATGTAAGTTCGACTTCAGTGCCCTGCCTGAACAAACACTAAGCTCCATTGTGGTTTTTAGGTTATGTATTCACTGACGGTGCTCACATGTATATTAAGGGTGCTTTCACCCTCAATTAGGAGGTTGTTCACCTAAAAATTTGGTAATATGAATATGTATGAATCTAGGAGTCGACCAAGAAATTATGGAAGATTTAAAATGCCCCCAAGCTATGATTGGAAGGTTGATTGTATTTCATTTTGGTATGAACAGTGCATCTCCATTTCAAAAAAGAAAAAGCTACCTTGCATCTCCTCATGAAAACTAATGACAATGCTTTGTATTAAATATTGGCAGGTCTATGCCGTTCTCTGCTGGACAACATTGAAATGAAATGTTTTTTGTGTTGTGATTTGCTTTAAATATGGCACGTCATAATGAAAAACAATTCATTCAGTTATTTAAGACAAAAGGCAAATTATTATCCTTTTAAGATATGTTTTTTATTTACATTCACTCATGAAACAATAAAAACATACATACAAAGGAAATATAAATAACAATGTGTATTGTATTTCACTTTATTTCTTTGTTTGATCTGTTTTTATTTAGGCATTTTAAATCTTCCATAGAAAACAGTCCACCTGTATAAAGTGGTCTGATATTAAGTTGAGTGGTCACAACACACTCCATAAAGTCATCCCACAGGAAGAAAATTGCGATGATAACATCATAAGTGGCATTTTTATATTGCGAGCAAGAAAACAGGACAGATAAAGTGCCTTACTCATGTCACATAATATTTTCCCAAGAACAGTAATAAATGAAGGGCACTTGTTTTTGACTCCTTTTCCTGTGTGGATTTTCACGCTCCCTGTTGCTCAAATTGTTTTCCTGTCTGTACATACTTCTCTATTTTTCTTTATAGTCAGAAAGGGCAGCAACATCATTTCCTGGCCAACAGTGGAAAATAATCCTTACACTGTTAACAGAAAGGCTACTCATGTGAACAACAAATGGCTAAAAGCAAGGGTGAAAGCAGACCAGTTGGGTCAGAGAGGGGAAAAAATTAAGCCTTGGTTACTGACTCAAACAAACAAACTCAGAGTGAAAACTGTTAAAAAATAAACTCATGTGTATGTTTCTGTGTTCCTGCACACTGGGAATAAGTATGTGCAAATTTCAGTAGCATCACTTTTAACCTTCATATCCAAACATAAGCAGCTACAGAGGTCTCTGGGAGTGCAGGCCAGGCAGAGGTCAGGGAGCGGTGGAGTCCCAGAGGAGGTTCCTCAAAGTCTATTTTACACCCCGGCCACTTTGAAGGGAAAATATTGTTATTATAGAGGTCTGCTCCTGTCAAGTTCCATTAAAATACCAGAGGACAGATGGCACAGCTTCACAGAAACACCTTAGCTTCAAGTGAGTAAGTGTGTGTGTGTGTGTGTGTGTGTGTGTGTGTGTGTGTGTGTGTGTGTGTGTGTGTGTGTGTGTGTGCGTGTGTGTGAGGAAGAATCATTTGCATGTTCATCGCTATGTCAGTGTGTCTTTGAGACAGAGAGAAATTTCCATATTTATCACTGTGTGTGTGTGTGTGTGTGTGTGTGTGTACGTAAACATCACAGTTGAGACAGTTCCCTTCTCTAGCTGAGTTGAAACACAGGTCTCTGGGCTGGTATTAAAGCTTAATGTTGCAGACTGGTCTGGCTCAGAATATTAATGCACACTGACTAACACAGAGGCAGAGCTAATACAGTATGCGGTACACAAACAGAGAAAATGTATATTAAAGGGAGGTTGTATGGTTTGAAGAAAACAATTGTTCAGTTGGGTAGCTGCAACTACAGATTTGGAGCAGAAAATCTTTAACAACTACTACAACAACAACAACAATTATTATAGTTACAACTAATATATCTCCAGATACACTGCATGGAAATCATTGGGGTCTATTTTCTGTAAGGTAATGTGAGGCCAGGGACAGCTCTGGCAGCCGTTGGGCTGCCGTGATTGAATGAATGTAACTGACAGAGGAAAAACAGAATTTTGACACTGACAAGAAACTGCATTTAAAGGATAAGGCTGATAACTTATATTTTCCTTAATTGTATGTGTTCTCTTAACTCTAAGGACAGAGGCTGTTCTAAGTTGTACAGATTGTAAGGCTCCATTTGTGATATTGGCCTATAAAAATATATAAACTGACTTAACTTGAGAGATGGACCAATGTGAGATCTATTGACAATAGGAAAAATATAGAATGACACAAGCCTTATTCTGTTAAGTCAGTCAGTCCTGTCATTGCCAACACTTGATTTGTTCGGAGAAGTGTGCAAACATCAATTCAGTGCAATAAAAAACCTTTTTTATTTACACTTTTATTTATGGGTATCTCTATGTCAACTACAGTATCCAAATCTGAAAGTTTAATTGAACATGCTGCTCAGAAATGAGATAGACCTTAAACAAAACCAAAAGTAGCCACGCTAGCAGTCTTTTCAAGCTGTAATGTTATTTACATGAGAACAATTGTATGAAAAACTGAGAAACCTCTTTGCTACTTCACTCAGCACCAAACTCTTAGACTGACACCCTAATGTTCATACATTTTATGATTTGTAATGCATAAGACCGTAAAAGAACCATCCAAATAATGAAGTTATCACACATGTCCTGCAACTCATCTATTTCATTTTAATTTTTTGATTACCACAATGAAAGCAATTCTAATGATGCTGTTAAAAATGCTACAGTCATTAAGCTAGTAAATTGTCTTATAAACTTAGGAATTATGAAAATGGGTTTCAGTTATTCAAGCTGAAACAGAATACTAATCAAATATTTAATGTGGTTAGATCTGCAAGATCTAGAGGTGGAATAAACTCTGGATTTCTACTGCACACAAGTGGTTTGCACAAGCAGCACCGTTATTTCACTTTTGTCGCTAATCTATATTTTATTCCTTATCATTTTAATTTTAAATACAGTCTATATTCAAAAGCAGTTGCTCTTTTCTGTTTTGTTACCTTTTTTATTGACTTTATAATTTGACTTCTTTTTTATTAAATTCACCTAAGCAGCAGGCAGTGTGTCACAATAACAAGAGAGTATTTGGCCTTAGGTACATGTAAAATGAATTCAGTGGTATTCAATCTCATTCAAGTGGGCTGAACATGAGATGTTGTCATCTGGCAGACATTCCTGCACAAGACAGGTAAAAGCTTTGTGCTGTTAACCAATCAACTGTGACCTTTCAGGGTCGACATCATCTTGCTCCCACAGCGCTACAGATAAAAAAAAAAAATCCCTTCAAAGTGAAGAAATAAAAAGCTGCAAACATCATTTCTTCTTTTTCCTGAGCACAAATCAGCAAGTGATGGGTTGACAGTTACAAATCACAGAGGAGGACTGTTATTGTGTGTGTTATCAGCATACGTTGTGTGAGACTTTGTGTTATCAGAAGTAGGATGAACATTAACCTTTTTGTTAGGAGTCAAATGCAGAATGTAGAGGTGAGTTGAGGTAAGACTGTACAGCAAAAGTAATTTTGTGCTTAGGCAGTGTTCTGATTGGTCTTAAATGATGTGACATTTAACAATATCCATCCAATCCAAGCCATTCCATTCATTTTGAGACATTTTTACCCAAAACCACAAATGCCATAATGGTGCTAGAAGGACAGTCGGGGGATCATCCCCTGATATCATTCCTGTACAAAAATTTCATCTACTAAGTCTGAATCCAAATGTCTAAATTTCACTGCACTTGCAGACTCGCAGACTTAACAGGAGTGTAGGCGGGAAGTCTGCGAGCACTGAGGGCTGTCAAATCCACAATTCATCAAGCCCACAAGCAGACTTTCTGCAGACTTCCAGAGAGTCCGATTGGGGTGCAGCCAAAAACAATAATCATCATTGTAATCATATGTACTATATTTACTTTTCATGACATTTGCTGTTTTTTGTTGTTGTTGTTATTGTTGTTTACTGATGTAGTGAGGTTTGATAATTGACACACTGAATATTCATAGTCCTATATAGGCTTGATCATTTGGATTTGTTTGTTATAATCAAGTGGCAACTACCACATCTTGAGACTGAAGCCATTGTGGAAGTTCCTTAAAGTGCAATGCCACTGACTCCCATTCAAAAAACTTCACTTTAGAAATACTACGACAATCTTTTTTTTTCAACTACTCATTGTGATCTCAATCGCTAAATTCGGGCCTCTAATAAGTGTGCTGGTGGTCATTTAGGAAATTATTGCTCCATTAGTAAGAGTTGAAAACTTATAGTAGCTTAGATGTCTGCTGTGTGGGTGTTGATTGACAGCTGTGATTGACAGTTGGCTCACCTGCTGCTCTCCCCGACTCCAGGACTCACACTGAGCTGCTATCTATCTATCTATCTATCTATCTATCTATCTATCTATCTATCTATCTAATTAGTTGCTTCTGATGAATAATACTCCTGACTCACACACACACACACACACACACACACACACACACACACACACATACACACACACAAACCCAGAAAGGAGTGTGTGAATGTGGGAGTGCTCCAGTGAGGCTCCATTAGCACCTTCCATGCGCCTCATTCAGGTTTCAGAGAACTAGGATGAAGGAAGATGAGTGTGTGTGTGTGTGTGTATGTGTGTGTGTCTTTGAGTGTGTTAAAGCACTTAACACACCAGTCTCACTCCTTCTTCTCTGTTGTGGTCTATGGCCTTTTTTTTGCCTCTACTGCTAAGATTCAGTATTGGATAGGAATATGTGGAACTAAAATTGAAAACATTTCTAAAGATGCAAATTAATAAAAATTCAAATCTATGGTTACATTGCTTGTAATGTTTTTCTCTGCTTTGTTGTACATTTCTGAAGCACAGTAAGACGTCCAGCATTTTCCTGACATTTGACTGATGAATATTTTCTCTGAACAGGGAACCTTGAGCTTGAGTGGCAGTGTGAAGACTGAAATACTTTTAATATTCAGTAAAAGCATTTTAACACCCAAATCTTTCACCCAGAATGTCTCAAAAGAATCATGTGTAGTCATGATGTAAATTATGACATAAATTATTTTTTTTCGTACTCTCGTACTTACAAGTGTTTTTAATCTGGACCAATTTACCATTGGTCCAGATTAAAAACACTTGTTTAGTGATTTAGAATTATAATATCTTAATCTGTATGAAATTCGAGTTTAAATGTGATGCCAAAATGAACAAAAATAAAACAGGTGTCTATCTATAACAAACATAATGCAAAATTAATAATCTGTTCACCATATTATTATCATCGTGGCTGCAAATTTACTGAGATGTTTTTGAGATTTTCTGTTTGCTATTGGCATACTTTGGTGCAGCAGCTTCTACATTTCAGTAGTTATTGGAAACAGCTACCTTTGGGTCTTTCTGCAAGTCTCAGTCCAGTATAATCTCCCGTTGAAGCTCTGTGGTGTGAAATTCTTCTTTTTACTCTTTTTGGAGTGAAACTTGCCCACAAAAGGAGCGGAACTTATAGCCTTATATGGCAATTTTGAATCGTTGATTATGCTAATGATCAAATCTCACGAACTTGCACCTACTCATGAACAGGCAGCATTCATCAGGCTGAAACAAGCAATTTACGAAAAGTTTGGGCAGTTAAGAAACTTTGTTGAATCCGACTTGGAGCAAACCTTAGTTTTACATACGAATGTGAAAATGTTCTTGCATGAGGCCCATTGTGTGTGAACAAAGGTGTTGGATGGGCTCGAGGTCGTGCAGGCCAGTCAAGTTCTTCAACACAGATTTTTGGAAAACCATTTCTTCGTGCACGTGGTATTGTCATGATGAAATGCTGACACTCTTGTCCGTATACTTTTCACAAGTTAACATATGAACAAGCGCCAACATCTGCTTGAAAGACAGGATTTATCAGTGAGGAACCATCGCTAACACCTTCTTCAGCACCTGCTTTAGTTTTAATTCATCATGTTTACTGTATCATATGGGTTTAACCACAAAGCTTCAGTTTAATTCAGCGTGGCAGGCACCAGTCTGCCACAGAGATCCACTCATGACCGCACACACACACCATTCACACTCACATGATGGAAAATAAACTTGCGAGGTTACCCTCAGTGCAGGCAGCCAGAAATCAATAATTCTGAATACATGCCACTTAACTCTCGCCCGCTCTGCCTTTCTATCTCTCTCGTTCCAGAAAAGAGGAGTAGTGAGGTAGAAGAGCGGGTGAGTCAAAGTAATCCACGCTCCCACCCCAATGCTGAACATTTCCAAGTCCTCCCTGTTTCCAGAGATAGCAACAGGCATTAAACAACATCAGGAGGAAATCAGAGATGCAACCACATCTTCTTCCTGCTGCTGAATTATTGAAAGCTACAAAGGTAGCGAACTTGCACACACATTAAGATGCACAAACACACACTAATATGGAATTTCAGGCTGGGATGCTGATAAGAACTTTGATAAGAGATGGCCAGACAACATGTTATTGTATTTTTATCAACTCTCTCTCTCTCTGTGTCTCTCTCATTATTCAATCTGTTCTTGTGATGTCTACCTCAACAGCAGTGGACAGTTGGCTTTGCGGCAAATATCACCAATACAAGCTGCCAGTAAAACATTACAATGAATAAATGTGACAAATTATCATCATCAAAAGGTTTTCCAACTTGCACGTAAGATAAGATGATTATTTCGATTCAACAGCAATGACAAAAGACTGTATTTTATATTTATATTTAAGTATTTTATCACTTTACCCGAGTGGTATCTAACTATGTGGGTCTATTTGAGACATCTGCCAATGAGACTCAGGCCTCCACTCTAAAACAATGAGGTGAATAGAATTCCATGCCGCTCACAGCACTGAAAAACTATATTTCAAAAAATCAATAACAACAGAATCAGTGTCTTGGTTACTCTGGATACCACAGACAATCTTCCAAAGTTGTCATACTGTAGGCACTACTTTTTTGTGAAAAGTAGTTCCATTGAAAACTGTTCACAGTGAGGTCTGTAGATTATCCAGAGTAACCAGGACATTATTTATGGAAAGAGAAATCTCTGAAACACATATCTCAAACCTTCCTGTATCACTAGAAGCTGCTACTCATCCTCCCTGCATTACCTTCAACAAGCTGTTGTGTTAGAGTGTATACTGAATTATAAAAAAATAAGAGTAGGCAAGCACCACAAGTTACATTCTGTAGGGTTGTCTCTAATGAAATCATGCATATTTAATATCTCAATGTATTCTGTCTTTCCAGATTTCTGCTCGATCTTTAGCATGTTGACATGCAGGCAGCAGGTCCGGAATTCAGGACCTCATCTACTAGTACTGGAATAACTATAAATTCTGTATTTACTAATGCACTCTGATCTGATGCCCCCCCACCCCCACCATTGGCATTAGAGGCGTCTAATAATTTTTGCAAAATTCTTAAAATGACAATCCACTGAGCAGCAATTCGCTGGGTGTGAACTTTTCATTCTTCACAAAACTACTTCTGTCACTTTTTTAGTGTATAACCAATTGAAACATTACTCACTATATGCCTTTGAGGAGAGTCTGAAAGTGTGTACACTGTTTGCACTGTATGAGTCATTGCATTGAGACTATAAAAACATGCATAAGAGCTCGGGCAGTGGGATGCAGCTAGGAGGAGGATGTGACGTAAAGCATTTGGCTTGTTGAAAAAGGCTGAAACTCTTTTGCCTTTAGATGTGGGTGGAAATATGTCATACAACTACGTTAAACGTGTTGTTTGTTGAATACCTCTCTGTTGAATGGTTCTTCATTGCTGCTGATCTTGACAATAGAGGAAGTGAGAAAGGTTTGATCAATAAAAAAAGAGGTGTAAAAGGTTCAACTCAAAATACAATTCTAAAACAGGATTCAAACAATTTCCAAAAGCTGCTAAATAAGTCACTTCTAAATCAACTTTTCATTGCAGTAAAACAGGTGAAAACTATGCTCTTGGCATCCTCTATGTTCTCTTACTTTGTATAGTCAAAATCAAATCAAAATTGTGTCTTGTGGAACCATAAATAAATCAAATCAAATAATTATTTTTACATTAATTTACAAAGAAACTAAGTTTTAAAAAGTATTAACAGGATCTTCAGGTCATTGTTTACTGTTTTTTGTCCATATGGCCTTAATCACTACTTTATAATCTCAAATAGCTTCAGAGTTCCCTTATTATTAGAAAACTAGAAATAACGCTTTGCGGTTGTATGCCTCTGCTAACCAGTCAAGTTGCAGTTTACATCCATGTCTGTTCAGTTTCATCTAATATTTGTAGTGAAGACTCCGGCCATTCCTGAGATATCGTGTTCACGAGAATGGGACAGACGTAAGGTCGCAGTGACCTTGACCTTTGACCTTTGACAACCAAAATCTAATCAGTTCATCCAATCCATCCATCCAAGTTTGTGTCAAATTTAAAGCAATTCCCTCAAGGTGTTCCTGTCGAATTATTGAGGCATAAAAAGAAAATTATAATTAAGTTGACACTGTCAACTGGAGTTAAAGATATTTACTCCCATCATGCTCTCTTTTTGTGTATCATCTGTACACTGTACTGTATCTGCTTATAGGTCATACAATACTGACCCAGCCAAACAACAATACTCAGTTTTCCCCTATTCACATCACATGATGATCATTACTCATTATCGATGAATGAGAAACAGAGATGGTGAAGCCCAGGGCATGAGATCGAAGGCTGCGCTCTTGTTGGCTGTGGAGTGATTTATACCCCGCCAGTGTTTGTATACAGTGTGTGTGTGTGTGCGCTGCCTGTAGACAGACCAGTTCCTCAGTGAGGAATGAAAGGCCTGAGATGTCATCAGTTCCCATATTGATTTTCCTGCTCACATGCTTAATTGAAGTTGTTGGGGTATACATAATTGAAGTTGGTTCTCTCAATCACTCTCCCTCTCTCTCTTTTTCTCAAACATTAAAAAGAGAAAAGCCATACCTCTTCCTACTCACTACCCTTTTCTCATTTCTTTTCAAAAGACAAGTGTTAATGGGGAGGCCTGTGGCTACGCAGTTTTGATGGAGTAGTATAGCGCGCGTGTGTGTCCTTGTAGTGTGTAAGACTGTGTGTGTGTGTGTGTGTGTAGTTTCTAAGTGAACTCTGAAAAGAAGCACCTGTAGGAGAAGGTGGTGATGATAAAGATATTAATGTTGGCTGTAAAAATGACAAAAATGAACAAAAAACAAAACCTGTTATCAAAATTGTTTCCAATTAATCAATCGAGTAAAATATGAATTGTTTCTGCTTTAGATTTGAATTTTTGTGGTTTAGTTGGTGCTGATGTTTGTGTCTGTCTTTTAACATTTTGATACCATGTTGGAAATACAGTAAAAGCTTTCACTTTAAAATGGTATCTCTTAGACTCAGTGTAGTTTGTAGATCCACAAAGATTCATAAATCAAATCAAAGATTATTTTTACATTGATTTGCAAAGAAACTTTTCAAAAGATAGCTGATCTACTACTTAGTGCAACTATGTACTAGATCCTAAATTTTGAATCCAAGATATTTTGGGATATTTAATTCAGATATAGAGTATTTGTCATTGTTAAGTGTTTTTTTTCATGCAGCCTTTGATCATCTTTATAGTCTAAAATGGCTTCAGAGTTCCTATATTATTAAAAAATAAACACAAAAGAAGTAGATAAATTAAGTTGACACTGTCCAACTTAACACATTGCTAACACAAACAGGAAAAACCTCCCATGAAAACATCAATAAACACAGCTGTGGTCAGAGAGTACAACCCAGTAATAAATTGATGTATTTAAATATTTCATTGTGCATGAAGAATCACAACTGTTTGCTGAGATAAGGAAAAACCGACATAATTAAATGAGTAGACACTTCTATAATTAAACAGAAGAAAGTGAGCGATAAATCTGCCAGAATCACAGTAAACTGGAGAATGTATTATAATAGAAGAGGCCTTATTTATACACATCGTCAGTTATAGGAAACGTCAAAAGTACAATTTTACTATAACAGAAAGAAAAGCTGAAATGTGAGCTGTCCGAGGTGACACAGTTTATGGGCCGGCATTTCTCATGTTGGATAATTGGTTGGTTTTCTCTGTTGGTGCTGTTCCTCTCCCTCCTCAGAACTTTCTTTTTCTTTGAGATACTCCTCTTCTATGTAGATCCTCTCCTGTATCTCCTGTTCCACTTTGATGTGTTTTCTTTCCTCCCTCTGAGAACTGGCCTCCTCTTACTCAAATATCTTCTTCTGCATATTCTGCAAAGATTTATTTCCTTCTCCATAAGATCTGCTCTCTCTTTTGACATTATCTTTTAAATTTTAGAGGACCTATTTCCTCAAAGATCCTCTTTTCTTCCAAGGTTTGGTCTTCGTAATTAGTAACTGTCCTCTCAGACCAAATATGAAAATGTTCTCCCTGGTGTATCTACAGTTCAGTTTAATTCACTCTGACGACCACACAGCCAAGTTAGCAGACGATGTTACCTGTAAATTATGTCATAGTATGTTTCTAACAACATCATCATTAAGCCACATAATTGAACACTCAGTCACAGTTGGGACAACTTGCAGGGTTAGTTGGTCAGTGACTGAAGCTGGCGAGCTAATGGGTAACATAACTGGCAGTTAGCTTCAGTCAGCATAGGTTCACACAGCTTATTCAAAAGCCATATACATGCACTGTTGACATGCATACATAACCTTAACCCTAACCCATAACCAGTTTTTCCACTACTACAGAAAAAACTCAAATGTTTTGTTCACCTAATGTCACTCACATTAAGAAAAAATATAAATTAGCTTGATATTTGCGAACATCCAATATCTTCCACTAACAGCTAGCTGTGTGCTGATAACCCGTAGGAGACCTCACCATTGTCTTTGTTTTCTCTTGGAGCGTTAAAGCTGATTTATGGCGGGTCGCTCGACACTTTTGATGAATGTCACTTGACAGAAATGACATTTCCAACAGAAAAAAGTGTTGCTCGACAGTTTCCTTTCATATCGCACACCTGGAGAATTTTGTTATGTCGCGGACACCATCATATTTTGTCACACAATGTGATTGGGTAGTGTTACTAACATCCCATGGAGACTGTACTTTTCACTGAACTTCCCTCTCAGTTGGGATGACACAATGTAACTAAACAAGCCAGCTGGAAGACAGCATCTGATTACCATGGAGATGACTGAAACTCAAAAGTGTCGAGCCACCTACCATAAATCAGCCCTTAGCCTCCTGCTGGTCTAATTCATTACAGCCCAGGAGACTATCATGAGTACACGTCTGGATAGCTGATGTTGCTATGGTTCTCATTTACTGATTTCTTAACAAGGATTGTAAAAAAAAAAAAAAAGACAACATGATCCACAGGGAACACACAATCAAACAACTGCTGGACAAAGTCATGCACCTGATGAAACTATTTCAAATCATCTGTTGCCACAGAGTGGTTGCTGCAACAGTGTGGACTCCTCATCAAAGACTGTCTAACTAGATGGTCCGGTTCTTATTTAATGATCTCTCGTTTTCTTGAAGTGAAGGACTATCTTACATTGGTAGCTGACACCATGGGCTGGCATAGCCTGCTTCCCAATGAGTGGCAGAAGGTGGCTATCCTCAGAGACGTGCTCCTTCATTTGCAGAACACACGAAGGTGCTTGAAAATGACACCAATTTCCTATCCCTTGTTAAGCCTGCACTAGTGGACTTGAGGAGTCACCTGTCTGGGTTCTTCCTAGTTCATGACAGAAGCTACAGGGATGAAGCTACACTGGCACAGAAGATGAGTGCAAATATGGATCAATGCTTCAGCTGTTTCCTTGATGTCACAGCCAACAAGTTCTCTGCTCTTGCTGCGGCTACATATTTTGTTGACCACAGTATATCAGCTGAAGCCCTTATTGAAAATGATAAGGCAGAAGACTACATTACTCACAGTGTGTCATCAAGACTGCAAGAGGAGGTGACTGATGATGAGGAAGAGGAAATTGGGGATACAGAGGACTCAGAGACAACCCTTTCGCCAATAGAAAGGATACAAATTACAAAATACAAAGAAGGGCTATCCCATGTTAACACTGAGGAATCTGGGATGGATTTCTGGACTTTCTCGGACTTTCAACAACACAAAACAATTACACACAGACACACACATGTGTGTTTTATGCTGATTTACCGACTGTATTTTTACATTAACATTTTTACTTTTGCAGCTTTAAATACTATAACAGTTTAGAATAAATGACCAAAGGCTTTTCTCTCAGTATACTGAAACAAAAGACTTTGGTTCCTTGAGCAAGAGAGCAGATGCTCAAATGTACTCATTCTTTTAAATGTACCATGAACCTTTACAACTTCTCTTTAGGAAATGTAAATTGACAATTGCATGTTTGCCAATATCCAGTTGATACAGAGGTTTTTGGATAAAGTTTTGGGGGTTTTTTTGTAGCTCACTGGTTCAAAATTTATGAGTGTATAATTCAGAATACATTCTTTTTCTCTTTCTCACTTTCAACAACACAAAACAATTACACACAGACACACACATGCTTTAAACTTGCACCTTTCCTGTGAACTAGCTTACTAGACAACATTTTTCAACCCATTCAAACTGTGTTTCTCATTAGATGATGACAAGATAAAATCTTATGTGAAATAAGTTTGACTAAAATGACAAAAAAAAAAAAAATAGTAGATTGACTGAAATGTTCAATATAATCTGATGGCTAAAAAGACTAAAATGTCAATGATTTTCATTGACAGACACTATGCTAAAAATAGTTACAGTTTTCTTTGACTAAGATAAGACTAAAATGCCCAGACTTTTAGTCAACTAAAACTTGGCTAAAAAAAAAGAAACAGGATGAAGTTGACTAAATATGATAAAAACTAACAAGGACATTTGACACAGGACTAAGACTAAACAAAAAACTAGCTGACAAAATTAACAGTACTGGGATACTAATAATACTAATAAGCTAACAATGTTAGTTAAACAACTTAATTTGATGGGGTAGATAAACAATCAGCTGCACATTTAGTCAGCTCTTCATTTTAAGTTATAACACTGAACTCATGATCATAATTTATGAAAGTGACTATTTAAGTTCACCTGACTGGAAACTGACCAACTATTTAAATAGAGTTAATTATAAAGATGGGTTAATTTAATTAAATTGATTAAGATTTTACAGTGTATGTACCATTTTCTGACATTTTACAGACTAAATGATTAATCAATTAATTGAAAAATAATCAGAAAATTAACCCAAAATGAACATAATCATCAGTTGCAGGCCTACTTTTGACTGTGAATTTAATTATAAAATCTATTCATAGTGTATCAGCATGACTTCTCAGTATGACAAGCACAGTAAATCTACAAACGCCTTCAGCCTTCAAACACAGAACCTTTAGAAACATTTCATGCAAATATTTAAAAAACAGTTCGAAGTAATGTATCTTTGATAATTACTCCACCATCATGGCAGCACCCTTAAGCAAGTAAAGATCAATTATGTCGGCGTGATTGAATGAGGAATGAATCTTTATTGTATTTTTCTTCCAGATAAAGAGTGTGCTCAGGTCCAGATTAATTGTTCCAAGTGTTAATTTGCTGCCCGCCCCCTGAACGCCATGTGTCTCCATTGATTAAAGTAAGCCAGTGTTGTGTCGCCTCTCTTTGTTCATTTAACAGGGTAATTGATGGGGCCGGTTATCTTGTCTTCTGTCCTCCATTCCTTCTCATCCTTCCTTTGTTTTTTTCTCTTTCCTTCTCTCCTAAACACTCCTGTTTGCCAGAGGCCTAGCTCCTAAATCATGCTGTTTGCAAGCTGTCTCCTCAGGCAACAGTGTGTTGGGATGTGTGTGTGCTTGCATTTGTGTGGAGGCTCTCTACGCACACTGCTCTGTGTACCCATTTCACACACTAACATTAGTGCCTGCCAGTATTTTGGTTTGGTTTATTAATCCTGACTGTTATATAGGTCAATATAACATGTTACAAATAGGAAAATAATAAGGTGCTGGTGTTCCCTGCAGAGCTCCAGCAGCCATACACTGTTTCTGATTTATTTATACGTGTCCTATAATTTCATGTAGAATGAGACTTTCTATAGGCGTAATCAGATGGGTGCTGGGGGACGTCAGCTTCTGACATTTTTGTCACATGTGCCCTTTTCAAATTTGAACAGCAGCAGCACAGAGGCATCAGATTATTTGAAGAAAGAGCGGAAAGAAGGTTATAACCATTCTGAGGAGTGTTCTCCTGCTTTCTCCTGTTTCTTTTATGCACCCAACTCCACCCCAGTGTACTTGATGTATATTGTTTTATTTAAGCTTGTGTGGTGGTGTTTTAGTGTATGTTTTATGTGTTTCATTATTCTTCTATGAATGGATATATGAACACATTTTTATTTTGTGTCATACCATTAAAAATGATCCATCATGGGATTACATGACACACAATAATACACCATATAAATAATAAATCCTGGCAACTGGCATTCATGTTCCAAACAGAAATTAATCATTGCTGCAAACCATATTGTATGTCATCTGGGAAAAACATGTTTTACACACACACACAAAAAAAAAAAACAATACCTACCTATATAAAAAATGTTTTCTTAATGACTAGTTCTCCAAATACTCACACAAGTGTTTTCATAATTTCAATATCTTCCAAAAAGAAGTAATAATTTTAAGTTTTACTAAATAATCTTTTTCTGTAATTATAATACATAGGCCAAAACATAATGCATTTCATTTTTTACTTCATTTAACTCACATAACTGACAAAGCCGATCCTGTTCTTCAATACCAACATAACATCCTGTTTCCAAATGTGATGGTAAGATACCACATTTCAGCTCGGAAGATTCAGTTTCACATAATTTTCAGTACTGAACTTATTTTTCAGTAAACCATATGTTTTAAGTTTTGGCTTATTTCAGATCTCAAGCCATTTTTCTTTAGACAAATGAAAAAAAATCTTTAATCCTCACAATATGCTCTCTTGGTCTTTCAAAGTGTGAGTTCGGTGTTTCACCTGGTTGCAGGACAAATTTCCTCTTGGTGACAATAACGTTAAATCAGTGTTGAAGTATACATTTCACACATGCATAGGCTACATTGGTGTGAAGTAATTGTTAAAAGATTTTTTATTTCATTTTATTGATTGTGACATCTGTCAAATTATTTAAATGGCAATATATGTTGTTTATAAAAAAAGATTATTTTTTTTGACATTATCAATAGGCATCAAAACACATTTTTAAAAAAAACTATACCCAACTTGTTTCACTTGAGAAAATTTCACTTTGTTCACATTTTTACAATTTGGACAGTCATCTCTAGACTCCCCAGTGTTTACTGGCTGGACTGACACATATCAAGTTTAATCCATTCTGCATCAAATTTCAATCTAACAGTTAAAACTGAGCTTGTGAGCTGTCTGCCTCAATGAGGCAAATTATTTTGTTATTGTTACATCACATTCCTGATGCAACCACAAAATTGTTATGAGTGAGTGTTATAATTCTCTCTGATATTAACAAACAGGATTTCTTTCCCCACTCATGTTCACAAGAAAGGCATCCCAATTTGAAACAAACAAACCAAAAAAGCTGCACTTTCATTTATATTGCATTAAACTCAATAATACATCAAACATGTGGGTGTAAATTCACCCAAGATGTACCTCTGATTTTACAAACAACCTTTGAAGCAATAGAGCAACAAAAGAACAAAGCGTGCGCAGTACGTTTCACGTTCCATGTTAGAATACATGAATAAACTTTATCAGATAACACAAACATGCATCTGGCAGGTCAGATTTTAAAATTGTTGTCAGATACGTTGTTGGGATCTTGATGGATGGGGGAAAAACAAGGCAAGTTTTGTACTATCAAATAACGAAACATTACACGTGGAAAGCAGCAGTTAGTGTTTTTGTGAGAGTAACAGAAATTTGGAGTCAGTGTGTATCAAGCTAAAGAATGTTGAGACATAATGAGGATATGAAACACATGTTAATACCAGATGAAAGTGGGCTCACAGTGCGTAATGCATAACAGATTACATCAATCATAGAGTAAATAGTATACAGGTGAATATGATGACGTACCAATGAGGCTATGGAGTGAAAAACAAGCAGGAAGGAAGTTTATGGCAAGAAAAAGAGAGGGATGTTTATAGAATAGAGGAGACGATGAAGATGGGGGTGCTTGTTGAACCAAAAAGGTAGTCTAAGTGGTCTTGGACCCAAAGAATTCACGCTGTTGACAATTGCAGGCCGTCTTGCTGTGTTGTACCATTCGCTTTTATGTAATCCCTTCTGTCTGAGTAAAAAATGTTCCACAGAAGAGCAATGGATTGCAAAGACTTAAAGTGCCTTTAGACTGTGCGACAACAATGATTGTGTAAGTTTATTGCATGTCACACGTATAATTAAACCTCGGTCACAATCTGTGTCAGATTGTATGATATCAATATAATAGAGGCATGTCGTCATCTTCCATCATTCATCTGTGCTGCTCATATGATTTGAAAATGCAGCAAACTTCTTTTTCATTTCACCTCTATCGTTTTGGTTTTTGTTTGCCATGAACAAGTGTTTTTTCCCCCTAAACTTTTTTTTTTTTTTTTAAAAACTGCACTTACAAAATGTCACACCAGATAGTCTATTCTGTGTCATTTTATTTGTGTCTTGTATTCTGATTGGTTTGTGTGTAGATGTGGGTCATACCAGTAGTCACATTGAGAGAATTCGGTATAAAATTGCTGACACTATCCAAATCAGTTGTTGGACCACCGTTTTTGGATCGACGACTACAGTTCTCTCACAATTGACAACTTTCGTCTAAGACAGCCCAAAATTGCACTGTGTAAAGTGACCTTTATGAGACAGGAGTCAATGGTACAAATACATCTTTGAATAATCTGTCTGAATTTATTGTCCCTTTAGCAACCAAGCTAAACTAACAAGCTAATTGACCGTTAGCTTGAAGAACTTTATTTTTTCTCCTTAATAACTTTTTATTGAACAAAACAGTAGTTGACTAGCTATCTGCTAAGTTAGCAGTAGAAGTTAGCTTGCCAGCTATAGAAGTTCACCAACTAGCCTGATGTTTATTCAACATCAATCATAATGAGCGCTTTTAATTTGGTTTCAATGTCAGACGTCAATGTAGATTCACTACTTCTGCATGATGACATTTCAGTGTTGTTTCAATTGGATTTTGCTATCTGGCATGCATCTCACTGTAACTGCTTCACCAAACTGCCAGAACCAAATATTTTGCAAACAGGCACAGATTAACTTAGTTGTACCACTATCTGGTGTGACCAGGCCTTAAGTCATGGACAGCACATTAGTCATGCAGCTTGTCATAAGGTATGTTAGGCTAAGAGACAGTGAACGGGAGACAACACTTTGTAGGGAGGATGACACTGTTCTTCTAATCCCTGATGTGAATTTGAGGAATTCAAAAATGGGAATCTGCCAGTAAAGCCATTACAAGAAACCCACTGTAGCTATTCCTCAGGGTGGCTGTCTTGTAGTAACAAGTTCTTCTCTATGTGTACCATGTGCTTTTTACTTATTTATGAACCAAGTCAAAGAAAAATTTCCATCACTTCGTGGTGTAAACTAAAGTAAAAGGGCTTGAGTCTGGATCTAATCTCTTAGGGTGTTTGTTATTCAACAATGAGAAGCATACAACGGGGCCAGTAAATAAATATTTTAAGCCGCAGCACACTACACAAAAAGTTTTAACCATCCACAAGAGAGTATGACATGTTTTGTTAAGTTTCACTTCTTGATTCTCCTCTCAGCAGGGCAGCCTGTCACTTTTTTAATACGTTAAGTTTGCACGAAAGACAACTAAGACAACAAAATGGTACACACTGCATCAAAAATCATAGGCCAGGAGCTGCTGCCCCTTGCTGAAATCTCCACCATTAGACTATTGGAAAAGAGACACAAGAACCTTCATAACTCCTTTCATCCTGCTAACCATCTTTTTTTAACTTCCTCCCCTCTTTAAAAAGACTGAAAAGCATCAGGACAGCCAGGTGCTGCAACAGCATTTACCCAGAGGCTGTTTGTGCCCTTCATTCCTAATTTATTAATATGCTATGTATACAATGGTATACATCTTATCTGGTTTGTGGTACTGATAGCCAGTGGTGGAAGAAGTATTCAGATCCTTTACTTCAGCAAAAGTAGAAATACTGTAGTTTAAAAATACTCCACTACGAGTAAAAGTCCTGAATTCAAAATGTTACTTGAGTAAAAGTACAGAACTATTATCAGGAAAATGCATCAAATATAAAAGTAGTAATTATGCAGACTGACTTCTTTTAGAGTGTCAAAGTATATTTTATTGTTTGTTTTTAGTTCATAATAGTTCATCAGTGTGTATTTTAAATAATGATAATCATCATCATCATCATCATCTTAATACACAAAGTGCATAATGATGTTTGAAAAAGAAAATCAAAGAGCAGACTATTTAAATGATTAGAACAATATAAATTATTATTTTATGTAAAATATTAATATTAATATTAAAATTAACTAAAAACTGAAAATGGCAAATAAATGTAGTGGAGTAGAAATTACAATATTTCCCTGTGAAATGTAGAGGAGTGGAGGTACAAAGTAGCATAAAATGTAAATACTCAAGTAAAGTACAAGTACCTCAAATTTGTACTTAAGTATAGTACTTGAGTAAGGGTACTTACTTACATTCCACCACTACTTTTTAGTCATGTGAAGTTTTTGTTTTACGTGAGCCAAACCAAACCAAACCAAACTTATTAAAGTTACTACAAGGAACTTTTAACTGGTTATGAAACAGTCTCATGATGCCTCTATATAACCTACATAAGCAAACAAGACAGTCAGCAAGAAGATTGGCTATTTCTGTATAGTTATTCTAAATGCCTGCCACCAATGATTTACAGCACGCAGACCAGAAGAGCCTTTGTTTACATTACATGTAGCATTGTGGCATGAGGGAGTACTGGGAGGACATTTCTCCTCGTTTGAGAATGTTAAAAGTAAAATTAGACTTGTCAGCTTCCCAACTCATTTTAAAAAAGATGCGAAAAAGAGAGAGAGAGCATAAGTGGGCTGAGAGCATGAGAGAGAGAGAGAGAGAGCAGCGGTGGTCGAGTGAGGTAGAGAGTGAATGAAGAGTGGTGGTGTAGAAAAGCAAAATAATATTAAAAATAAGTGGCTCTTTCTTTCACTCACTTCCAAGACAAATGCACACACTAGCCAAGATCTTTTACAACATGAGGCGTTGGTGCTCATGGGAAATGCAGTCTTCATTTCAGGAAACAATACCACTTCTGTCCACAGGGGCTGCTAAAATCTACACAAAATAAAAGTTCCTTGTAGTAACTTTAACTATGTTGAAATGGCAATAAAGTATTGAATCTATTTTTTAAAAAAAAGTGATTTGTTTGAATGTATTCAGTGTCAATGTACAAACACTGGCTGACTGAGCATCAGTTATTATGCAAATTACAAACATGAAGTTATACAAAGAAACAGCTAGTATTGATTTTCAAGTCACTTCTCAACTTTTTTTCCTGTCCCATCCCAGTCATGTGATGAATACTGAAATTCCCATGGTTATCCCATAGGAATTCTGTGACCCACAGGATTCCCGAAAAAATGTCAACCTCTAATCCACAGATCTGTTGCATCCACTAAACAGCCAGGTGGCTTAGCTGTGAGTTTGGCTTCAGGCTAACAACAGTACAAGCCGCAAGCCAAGCTGTCTGCATACTAAAGTATTTAAGAACAGTGTTGAGTAAAACATAAAAATTACATAAACTTGCCTTGGGCAGTATAATGCTATAAGCACACTTTGTTATGCCTTGGAGTTGTATTTAAATATATATTCGTGCCTGTGTGTGTATGTGTGTGTGTGTGTGTGTGTGTGTGTGTGTGCATGCCACAGGCTTCGCTGGCAGACTCTGGTCTTTGATATGCCTGCCATTCACCAGGGAAGAACTTTAATATTCCAACAGTTGCACCAACACACACACACACACACACACACACTTACACACAAACAAGTACACAGTTGGTGGTGGGCGGCCTGTTCATATGCTGCCTCTGGCTTCAACAGTGACGGCGTCCCACAGGGCCAGAGAGGGAGAGAATCACATTCTCTGGAAACATACCCGCAAACAGAAATCAGTGTCTCAGCATCAAATGTAGAAGCGATTCACCTTCTTTCATTTCACTTAAAAACCACATTGTGGTTTGACTTGAAATGCTCACTGCAGCTGGAATATGCTATTCCCATTTCCTACTGGAATATGTGACAAATACTGTTATTTGGATAGTCACCCTTTTCTCTCCTTGGTTCACTGACAATGATACTGGACTAGACTGCTTTAGATCACTCACTAGATATTTATATTAAGTCATTTTACTTGGATTAAGTAGCTGCATGATATTTCTATTCACTTTTAAGTGATTGAAGGATAAAAAGACAGATTCAAAGGTGCAGTAACTGATATTCATCCCTACTAGATGCCAGAAAACAAGTATTTGCTATGTAAATGGTTAGGGTTAGGGGTTAGGGTTAGGGTTAGGGTTAGGAGTCCCTCTGTGTCTTCCACATGTCTTTCAATGATGGCGGCAATGTCACAAAATTACTCAAATTACAGCTAAACAGTGCACAAAAATATGTTTCTGAAAACATTTGAGGCCAGAAAAAGGCAAACACTGCCTAAGGCAGTAACCCATTGGACCGCTGTTTGTTTCCCATTTTGAGTGTCAAGTGTCACTAATAACTAGGATCGTCCCCCAACCTCTTTCCTTAAACCTAGTCAAGTGGTTTTTGTGCCTAAACTTAACCAGACCTTAACCACAGCAGGGTCACATCATAAAACATCATTATTTTTAACAGTGGTGTATAACGTTTTTTTTGGAGAGCACAGACAAAAGATGTCCTGCTGATTACTGCCAATAGGGGCGCCAGATTAGAAAATGCTCCCATTTGTCGCTCTGGAGTCACATGGTCATTCAAACTATATGGTCTTCTAATTTACAGGACTTCTTGTGCATCTTGACCTGTTTTGAATAGAGCTAGTCTTATGGAGCCACCTCTCAAGTAGAATTAATGTATGGAGACAAGTCGATGAACAGTAACTTCACACCAGGCTGAGCACAGTGCTTTGCTGCCCTTTTGGTTTAAAGTTTCAAGCCTGTTTCACTCCTGACCACATCCAGCATCACTGTGGGTGAAGTCATGGGATGAAGGACATCTGTACATCACTGCAGCGAGGTGAGAAGTTAAACCACTGGAAGTCAGCAAAAAAAAAAAAATTTCAGGGGGTGTTACTCTGAGCTGCGTGTGACCTTCATTTTCATGTAGGCTCTGTTTGTTTTAGTTGTTAAAGGTGATTTCCGGCAGATGTAAGACAAGGAAGTTGAGTGCCTTTTAACTACATCTGCCTTGCATGATAAGCCCGCTTTTGGGTTGGAGTTCTGCCTTATTGTGTTTGAGGAGAAGCTCATTTCAAACAGCTGCTCGATTTGAATACAAGCGCCTCAGAAAGTCTGCACCCTCCACGTCATAATACGTTTTGTATTGGCAGGGTAATTAGACAGAGCACTGCTCCAGATGTGTGTGTTTTCATGTGTAGGCAAGGTTTTGGTACATGTAGCACACATGTATATTTTTTCTGCATTGGTACATGTTTCTGTGGGTCTTCTTTTTCTTTTTCTTTACCTTTAGTGTTTTTTTTTTATCTTGATCTTGTGACAAAAAATCTGTTTGTTTTGTGTGTGTTTTGAATATTTCTATTTGTATATGTATTTGCACTGTATGTGTACAGATTATGTATAGGCCCAAAGTATTTGCTTGTGTTTGGCATCTGCGTTTTTATTAGTTTATTTCTATTTACGCATCTGGATATTCCTAAGTGTATCTCTCTCTCTCTGTCTCTGTGTGTGTGTGTGTGTGTGTGTGTGTGTGTGTGTTGTATTTCAGTTATTGTGAGGACAAATGGCCATTTGGCTGGTCGTCACTTGCTCAACAGGCTGTTTGAGGGTGAATACTTGTTTACAGGTTTAGTGTAAGAAATAGGTTTAGCCTATAAAGCCTCAGTGAGAATCTTCACAAGTATAGAAGGACAAAAATGTCTGTGTGTGTGTGTGTGTGTTTTCCATTTGGCCTGCTGCCAGCAGTTCACTTGACTGGTCTGAAGTGAAACAAGGAGACAAGCGGAGCGTGCTGGTGGCAACATTCAGCTGTCACTCTCAATATCCCAGTCACACACAAACAACACACGGCCTCACACACACTCATTTGCACACACACTGAGAACAGCTCTCCTATTTATCACACACAATGCTCTGCCTAATTAGGGTTGTAATGTGAACAAAGGCAGCAGTCCTATCTGCCACAGCAGACCTCTGAGCACTCAAGTTCAGACAGGAAACCTCTTAGTGAAGTCATGTGGGGTCCTTCATTTGTCTCTCTCTTTCTCTCACACACACTTAGACAAACACACAAGTGCAGAGGGTTTAACAACACAGAGCAAACACACCATTGTCCACGATTAGACACTTTAAGGGACCTAAAGTTGACGTCACTCCTAAATGTCACAGCGTGTTCACACACAGATGTGTCACTCAGGATAAATGCTTTAAGCTTTATATATTTCCATGGAAGAATGTCAGTTGTTCACATTTTCTCTCCCCTTCTTTCTCCATCTCTCCCTCACTTGTGACAGCATTTTTAGTGCATTTTGTGTTTCTCTGTTTCAACGGGCCCTTATATACACAACTGATGTGTCCACACTAAGCTGGCTACATTGAAAAGGCTTCATTTTTGCCTCCTGTCAACTCTAAGCTCGTACCTGAAAATTGAGCTTTTTTAAAACAGTCTCCATACTGGATAAATCTGAAAACTCTAACCTTGACTTTTACTGTGGATGAAGAAAACTAACTTTTTAAAAACAATATCTGTCAGTTTGGTTGGAAGCTGTTTTGTGGTAAAGTTAATGACAACTTCCCGTTGCCTCTAAACCCAGGTTTATTTTAAGTCTAGGTTTATTTTCTCAGATAATGTTGCAATCATTATCCCCTTTCTGCTTTAGCAGTTTTAAGCCTATTTCTGCCAGATTTGACCTACCTCTGTTTACTGTGAACATCACAGAACCATCATTACTGGCTTATTTTGAAGAAGACACTTGTACCATTAAATGTATAAGCATAGTTTATTAAATTTATTAGCCTCCATGAAAAAATAAGACACTGAATACACATTTCTTTTAAAAACCTGAAAAAAAATTGAATTTTCTTTGTTTTACAGTGAACCGACTAAAATACCCAATACTACTAATATTGTGATTTGATTGGGCCGCAGCCACACAGGAATTTATGGCGCATAGTGTTAGTTTAACAAGTTTTAATGTTAAAATATTTTTATTGAGTCGGATTAGTTCTCCAGCAAAATCCTGCTTGCTGCTCAGATTCTTTGAGAGCTCCTTTAAAGAGCAGAACCTTTTCCAATAAATCTAACTAACCGTTTGCTATAAAACATCAATTTCCATATGAAAGCAATTCTGATTGACTCCTGGTCACTGGTCATTTTACAATATATATATATGCCTCATTTCCTTCTTGTGGGTATTTGCCTGAGGAAGGTCTGCTGTCGGTTGAAATATTCTTTGTTTTTTGGATCCAGCACCTATCCCACAGAGGTTTTGTGTATGTATACACAATTGTTTTGTTTCCAATATGCATACTAATGTGCACGAATATTGTAAATATGCTCTCTGTAACCTAGTACCAGCTTTTGTTTAAACCTTTATATTGATTTATGAGTGCATTGTCACCCACCAAGGTGCAATCATTTGCATACGCTCCTGATGGTGAAAAATGGAAAAGGAGTGCAGCAACTTCAGTAAGTTAATAATGTGTTTTATAGTGACTGCCTGTGTGTCTTTGAATGCCAGAAGATGATTCTAAATGCAATATCTGGCTTTGTTTATGTGATATAAGATATAAGACGTCCCTACACTCAGCTCTGCAGCATGGAAAACTGTTTACTGTAAGTTCCTAATAAACCAATGATGGGACAGGCTTGGTTAACTTCTTGGCTCATACATGTTTACACACATAAACATACACACAGATAGAACACACACATAGAAACACACAGTTTTCTTTTTCTCTCTTCGTCTCATACACACACACACACACACAAACAGGCGCGTCCCTCTCCTCCTGCCAGTAATGAAGCAGATAATAAGCTGCTTCACGCTCTGCTGTAGCAAAACCAAAATCAAAACACTGTTGATTTAAGAATCAAAATGCGTACACTCATGGGTTTTTCATCTTCCATGCTCTGTGGCAATGATGAGGTAGAGCTCTAGTGTGTGTGTGTGTGTGTGTGTGTGTGTGTATGTGTGTGTGTGTGTGTTTCAAGCTGTATATCAAAAGCCTGAGGAGCAGGCAGTGGGTTTTCTAGGCGGCGTTGAGAATCCATTCCTTGTGCCTCCCGCCTCATTTTGGCTCTCTATATTTCCAAGAAATGATTCTCTGACTTTGACAGTGATGTCATCACCGAAAGAATTTTTCTTTTTTTTTAAAAAAAATTTCTGAACTTGTGAAAGAAAGAAAAAAGAAGAAAACAAACTAGGCAAGTGTTGGTATTCAAAGGAGACCCACAGAAATCAAGTATGAATGAAAATTGAGGCTGAGTGGTAATTTTGTAATATCAGGACCTAAAGTTAAAACTGTTTACAAAGTAGTTCTGTGTTTTATTTGTATTTACCATAAAATGAAAAAAATCTAGTACTAGACTCTAAGTCCGCCGATACGATGATTCCACATAAAAGGCTTTATTCCTTATTGATTTCCCCTATTAAATTTATGACACAAATGTATAGATGTTCACAAATAAGAGCCTGCAGCTCAATAAAAAGGTAATGTCACTGATATTTTGTACTTTCAGTGTGTTTAACAGTATGTTAAACATTGTTGTCCCATTAGGGTCAACGACTTCCACATTTTTTTTCGGTTGTTTGCAGGCTGGTTGTTTGTTTCCAGCTCATGTACAAAAGTTACATAAATAACTATATTCTCCTCTTGGGGGAGCCTATTCACTGTATAAATTCATAGCATTTTTAAACAATAAGACACACACCAACAACAGAATGTTTCTCAAAGTGCATCTAAGTTTTTGATACGTTTTGTGCATTAACCAGATCACCTTTTAAATTAAACTTACCTGTGACACACATTTCAAAATATATCTGTAAATGTATTTGTTTGTCTTTGGAGGGACAGGTGGCACATAAAAATATATGTGAATTGTTATTCTACCATGTTTGACTTTGATTTTGTCTACAATATGGATGTCAAGCATTTTAAAAATAAAGGAGTTCTTCTCATATTTTGTACATGCTCTCCTCTCAGCGACGGTGTTGTCAAAACACACTTGGATACTTGGATGACCTCAATTTTAAATAAATAAATCTTCTTTCCATGTTGCAGCATGCGGCAATTCAAAGAAAAGAAACACAAAGCATCAGAAATGTCTTGTATGTGTTTCTGATGGATCTCAGTAGCTGCTGTTGTTGGCCTGGCAGCCCATCAGCCTTGTACAACTGTTGCAGAAATATTGTTTTCTTTTTCATATCTCAGTGATCTGCCTCTGTTGGGTTGTTTAGTCCTGAGATGGTTTTATTGTGCTCTCCACAGCGTTTTGTTTTTCATGCTGATTTATTTGGGGGACATCTTCCTGAACACATATATAGTATTGTTATATAAATACTCAAATCTCCTGTGTTTCTTATTGAAATTTCATTACATTAAACTCAACTGGGGACTAAAAAAGATATTAAAGCTCATTTAAAATTCTCTTTTTGAAATCATCCTGGTTCAGAAAAGACCAAAACCTGCAGGAACTCCAAATAAATCATCAGAAAATCCAAACTTAAACAAAGCAGAATATCAGGAGCAACTCTTTCACAACCAGTAGGATCAAAGTCAAAATGATAGTTTCTAAACATTTTCTATCCACAGCACATTTATGCTCACACCATAAATGCTTAGTGCACACAAACAGGTTCATGGTAAACTTGTGTATTAATCCAATGGTGAACATAAGTGAGGGCTTGTTTTAAAAGGAGATATAGGACATTGCAGTGTCTCTTGCACTGTAAGCACACATCTGGTCTCACATTCGAGAGACAGCGTGTGTGTTTATGTGAATCCCGTCTTTGCAAGGAGGTGCAAATTATGATGCCAGAGGTTTTCTCTTCTCTATAAGACCATCTGTTTGAACACACACCCACTCTCTCTTTGTCATTGCACTGTGAACATCATGAAATATTGTCATGAGCAAGATGTTCCGGTTAATAAAATGTCTGGAAAACAGCCAATTTTATGAAAATTTTACCTGGTTCAATGAAAAATGTATTAAAATCTATGACATATTTACTAAAGGTAATATGACATGATGCACGAGTCATGTCACCACCATGAATCTAAAGTTAAGAACATAAAGTCAAACATAATATTGTCAAAAGCAGTATGTTTTAAGATATAAAACTTAATATATTTTACAGTTTATTCAACTGTCATGAAGAAAATTATTGATGACTTGATCATTCAAAGCCAGTGGAACGAAAAACAGCTTGACAAAACAACCCCAACTCAAGGTCCACTCACTGTACCAGCTTTCTCAAAGGGAGTTTTCTCAGTTGTCATGGAGATGGATCTGTTGACATGCGAGTTCAGTAGCTCATCCGAGTGCAGTAGATGAAATCAGAACAGCTACTGAACTCGCATGTCAACAGATCAGATGTGACAGCTGAGCAGACTCTTATCTGCTGATGATGGTTGAAAGCTCAGAGTTGGGATTGTTTTGTCTAAACTACTCTCTCCAAAGTCAAGAATGAACTTTAATGCTAAATTTTAAAAACAAACTATATTATAGTGGACATTCTTTTATTTATTCAATATTTTCAAAAGACAGACTGAAAAACCATTCCAGTAGACCTGCAAAATTGTCCGGTTCCAGCTTCTCAAATGTGAATATTTCTCTGGTTTCTTTGGTCCTCTATGATAGTAAACTGAATATCTTTGGGTTGTGGACTGTTGGTCAGGACAAAACAAGACATTTTAAGGTTGCATCCTGGACTTTTGTAAACAATGATTGATATTTTTCACCATTTTATAGATCAAACAACTAATCAATTAATCAAGAAAATAATCGACAGCTTAACTGATAAGGAACTAATTATTAGTTGCAGCCCTAAACTCTAGTGAGAGAAAAATTAGCTTCAATTTATATCTGCAAACCACTTGCTAATTATCTTGGAGTGATAGAGACCAGTGACCAGCTGACTTTAAAAAAAGATGATCCTCAGCACTCCTCTCCAAATCACATAGCCAATGGGACAGGATTTTGTGGTTCATCTTGCAGCTCCATGATGTGTTTCTGTATCACAAAATGCAGTGTACAGTACACTAACCAGCAGGATTATCGGGCAGTTTGTCCCTTTACTGTAACTGAGGCTTTTAATTCTGAAAACCCTTATAAATCAATAAACACAAGACAAAACCCCACCAGCATTTGGTGCTTGATGGTTGGTCAATTAAGACCCTGCAGCCACTTAGCTGGAAAGTCACCCTTCCTGTCATATCATCTCACTCCTCAATATTAGCTGTATGACTCCAAATTGTAAAAGTAAAAACTATAGAAGGGGATAAATGTCATCTGTAAAGAACACTTGTCCTCAAATCAGTGCAACCGCAAGCAGGAAAATCCTTGTTTCAAATGTTGCATCCTGATTTCCTTGAAGCTTGTGTCATTATTCAGTTCCAGTATGTTGTTGGAGCGGCCACTCAAGTCAGGCAGCATTAATCCAGGTGTGTGTGTGTGTGTGTGTGTGTGTGTGTGTGTGTGTGTGTGTGTGTGTGTGTTATGTGCCACTTGTCTGTCTCCAGTGAGGGTTTAAAGAGGGATTGAATTAGAGGAAGGATAGCTTTCAAGTAGGGATTAGGCTAAAGCTGGGTCTCTCAGGGTCATTATTCAATAGCCAGTGAGTGGCATCAGGACCCCTACAAGCCTGCAGAGAGCAGGCTGAGAGAGACTGCTCCATCTGTAATGAAAGGAAGAGACCACAGGAGTGTGTGTGTGTGTATGTGTGTGTGTGTGTGTGTGTGTGTGTGTGTGTGTGTGTGTGTGTTGATGCTGCATTGTTATGGAAATGTTTGGGATAATAACCAATTTAACTTTAGAAAACTTAAATCTGAAGAAGGAATAGTAGTAGTAAATTACTCAGAGAGTGCTGTGAGTGTTTTTTGAGGATGTTTTGAAAACTGGTTTTGGAGTTCATTGAAACTCAAAGAAATTAAAGTCAACAACATGCTGTGTGAAAGATGCCACCTTAAAAGTTTGAAGTTGAGTGAGTGAGCTAGTGAAGTCAATGTATCTTATTTACCATATAATAATAATAATAATAATAATAATAATAATAATAATAATACACTGTCAGTCATCTGTAACAGCTTCATTCAGTCCTTGAAATGTAGTGGACCTAAGTGTTTTATTTCAAAATAGTTCAATAATTGGTGACAAATTACATTCAATGCAAATATTTAGTGAATTGACACCCTGACAGGTTATCATATGTGCTGCAGTAAGCTTTTCTGCTACAGTAACTTTATTAAGTTGTTACTACTAATGCTAAGCATGCCAACTAACGGCAGCAGCAGATTTTTCCTGAAAATTATACATTTTCAGGAAATGCTCAGCTGTCACATCTGATTCAGTCAAATCAAATCCTCAAATCAAAAACTCAAATCCAAGCCTGGGTTTGTAATAAGCATGTTGTGGAGCCAGTGTAGAAAATCAACACTGTACACTAAGGCTAAAGTAGAGAGGAAGTAATAACTGGAAGGTTTAAGAACAAGACTTTTAAAGTGTTTGACTAAAAGTGTATGCAGTAAAAGTAACATAGTATTTTTCCCCTAAAGATGATGTGACTCCTTCACATTTATACTATCACATCACAATCATTGAGTGGCAAAACAAGTCAAAAGGTGACTGCTCTGAATGTAAAGAGCTGTAACGCTGGCAGAAAAACAAGCAAAACACTTTTTAAAGACCACTGAATTTGTTGCTGTTTCAGAGGCCTTTAGAACAATATCACATAATTTTCTTTTCTGCTTGGTCTGCATCACTCTTTAAAAACTTCCATGTGTCTGAATTCATTTGATTGCACAACAGCTCTTTACCAGTTTTGCTGTGGTTCTGATGTTTTTTTCTTTTCCTGTGAGAATGTACAATTACAGAGACGCTGACTAATGCTGATGTCACAATGATAATGATCAATTGTGGCCACTTCTTGCATACACAACACATCATGCTCATACTTCTGTATGTTTACTGACTTTGGAGACAAAGAGTCAGAAGCTCAAATCAACTGCAGATTTGATCCTTTTTTTTAATACTTTATATCTTAACATCTATAAATCACTTGCAAACATGTTTTTTGAAAAGAGCTAACTAAAAAGGTTATTACCCACCCACCAACTTACACTTCATTAGGTACACCTGTGCAATCTAATGCTATATAACAGCTCTGCCATAAATTCTACTTTTATGAAGCTTATACATTTTCAGTTTTTGTTGACAGAGTCAGAAAGGTGATAATTCCACTTTATGTTTATTATTGAAGTCATAGTGGGTGGTGGTGGTGTACTGGAGTGCATTTTATTGAATGGTGTTCCTAATATTTCAATGATTTGTTCAGCTAAACCATCAACCTGTCTCTTAGACCCCATCCCAACTAGGTTGCTTAAGGAAGCCTTACCCTTAGTGAGCACTTCTTTACTATATATGATCAATCTGTCTATAGTAACAGGCTATGTACCACAGTCTTTTAAAGTGGTTGTAATTAAACCTCCTCTTAAGAAGCCTACTCTTGATTCAGGCATTTTAGCCAACCATAGACCTATATCTAATCTTCCCTTTCTCTCTAAGATCCTTGAGAAAGCAGTCTCTAATCAGTTATGTGACTTTCTACATAACAATAGTTTATTTGAGGATTTTCAGTCAGGATTTAGAGTGCATCATAGCACAGAGACAGCACTGGTGAAAGTCACAAATGACTTCCTAACTGCATTGGACAAAGGATTTGTCTCCATACTTGTCCTGTTAGATCTTAGTGCCGCATTCAACACAATTGACCATCAAATCCTTTTGCAGAGACTGGAACATTTAATTAGCATTAAAGGAACTGCATTAAGCTGGTTTAAGTCCTATTTATCAGACCAATTTCAGTTTGTACATGTTAATGATGAATCCTCCATGAAGGCAAAAGTTAGACATGGAGTTCCACAAGGTTCTGTACTTGGACCAATACTATTCACCTTGTATATGCTTCCTTTAGGTAATATTATTAGGAAACACTCCATAAATTTTCATTGTTATGCAGATGATACCCAATTATATTTATCAATGAAGCCAGATGAAACCAATCAGTTAACTAAACTCCAAGCATGCCTTTAGGACATAAAGACCTGGATGGTAGACTGCTGGGGGACTTCCCATGATGCACTGAGCTCCTCTCTCCTCCTCCTCCTCTCCATCTGTATGCATTCATGTAACATCAATGCATGTCACAAACTTTGCTTCTTCCCCAGAGTTTTTTGTGCTTTCTCATCTCGCAGGAAACCCTGGTGGCCTAGCCTTCACCTTCTGCTATTGCTACTTATTGTTTTTGTTATGATTGTTGTTATTTTGCCCCCCCCCCCCCCCCCCCCCCCCCCGTTTCCCTCTTTCTTTCTCTCTCTCAACCCAACCGGTCAAAGCAGATGGCCGCCCACCAAGAGCCGGGTTCTGCTTGAGGTTTCTACCCGTTAAAGGGGAGTTTTTCCTTACCACTGTTGCCAAGTGCTTGCTCATGGGGGAATTGTTGGGTCTCTGTAAATTAAAGAGTACGGTCTTGACCTGTTCTATGTGAAAAGTGCCCTGAGATGACTTTTGTTGTGATTTGGTGCTATATAAATAAAAATTGATTGATTGATTGATTGAATTGATTGATATTTCGTAAATGTAGAATTGATGGCAGAGCTGTTGTATTGGATTGCATTAGATTGCACAAGTGTTCCTCATGAAGTAGCCTGTGAGTGTATATTAAACATTAAAACATTAGTTGCATTATTCAAAAACTGCTACTGTGATTGGCTGCGATATTGCTGGCTCGGCTCCCTCCCCTATTTTTTCCAGCTGCAACATCACACTGTGGGGCAGTTGAGAATGGCTTTTTCAAGTGTCATCACAACAAAAAACAGTGAAGAATATGGCTTCATGCTATAACAAAACATTTATAACAGCAAAATCCAGCCCAACTGTAGTAGATAACAGTTTTCCATAACAACCCATCTTTAATTACATCAGCCATTGTTCTTTATTATTACCATTAGTATTGGGGCAAGCATTAATGGTAAGAGTACATTTAATAAAGAGAAAATACAATTATTCAAAAGGCAGAGATTCCACATTTGAATCTCATAACCAGATGTGAAAATGAGCAACTGAAAAATGAGTACCAGTCTGCACTTCCTCAACAATTACTACCAAGGTGCTTTGGCTACTGAACCTTTTAACTGTGGAGCTGCTGAGTGACCAGTATTAGAAGACTGTGTGCATGTGTATATTAAGGAATATGAAGCAGTGCTCGTGGAGTCATCTCAAAGTGGATAAATCAAAAGTGTCTGAGTTTGAAAAGGAGTGTGGCAAAGGCATGAGAGAAATGAACAAGACTACTTACTGGAAGAGAGATGGACAGAGGTATTAAAGCAGGATGGAATAAAACAAAGAGCAGGGGCCTGAGGATGGTTAAGATGGTTTCTTTTAGCTGATGCAGTGAATTCACGTCCTTCTGAGACTTTAGTGCTACAGTATGACTTAACTGAGCTCTCTGAGCCAGCAGAGAGGGGCCTTACACCTGGATCAAAGTCAAACCCTCGGCTCGTGGCTCCTTATTGTCTGTTGATTTGTCAGGATCATGGTGAGATGCTGGTTTCTTGGCATTCCACATCACGTAAAACCCTCAAATATCTCACTGTCAGAAAGGTGGAACCAGTTCAGAGAGCTGAAGGTTGGATGGAGACACAGCTGTGCCTAATCTGGAGCTACATGGTTACATAGCACACTTGTGCATTCACATGAAGAAAAAACTAAAAACTTGAAAATTTCTCAATTGAATAAAATCAATATGCTGTCTAGATTGGGCCATTTATAGTGTAGCTTCAGTTAAGGCCTTCTGATTGGGTGAGCTATCTACTTTTCAAATGTGAGGATATATATTTATGCCAATTGTTTGTTTTTTAATTTAAAAGTGCAACACTGCAGTAAAGGCACACAGCATTATCCTTCTGTGTATTTTTGCTGAGTTACAGTACTGTATGTATTTTATCCTGAAGTGCATAAAGGACAACCACTGGGGCAGAAATAGAAAACAGAGGTACTCACTGAGCTTACTAAACGCCTGATGCCACTGTTTTGTGCATGCTAGTTTGTTTTTTCTGCTGAACGTAACTTATTTGTTCAATGTGCAGCTGAAGGCATAAAACACAAGACGTATATTTGTTGAAAGCAGTAAATGAATGAGCCCTCATGTCATATTTTTTTATGCAAACTTTTACATTTGGTATATAAGCATTTCAGGAAAGGCAAAGGCTCTTTCCCAAGAAACATTTGCTACTGGTCTGCTGAGAATAAACTGGTATAACCACCATGGCTGAATAGAAAAAGAGATGCATGCAACCTGCAGAATCTCCAACAGAAGATTCAAGTAAATGACATTAAAAGGACAAATAAGCTTCAGAATGTGCAGGGAAACAACCAACAGTAATAAGCAGCAAAAAGAAGGAAAATTTGAAATTTCAGGAATTATCACTTTAATATCTGAAATATTATTTTGTCAGACAATCCTTGCCAATTAAGAACGTTATAAAAAAGCATAAGTACAAATGAAAAAGGCCAAAAAAGAACTCAGTAACAACCACTTCCCTATTTCGTTTTTTTTCTTGTGCATTTTCTCACATTTAGTTCCTCTCAGTGACAAGAAAAGTGGAAACAACATGGGGAAGTGATAAGATAGTAATCAAGCTGTTAACACTGATACAGCAGGGCTTTGCATTGTCATTGCCCCGTTCAGATCGAAAAACACCACACAAACACACGTGTAGAAATACAACTCTCACACGTGCATGCACACACACCTACACAGCACTTTGCTGAACATAAACAGTTCTAGATGTGCTGCCACAGGCCTCCAGAACAAATTTTATTATTTTGTCTCTCTTACATCTTACAGAGCCATAGCTTCATTAGGATTATAGCACAGTCTTGAGGGTGATACAAGAATTAAACTGCAATCCATACTTGACCAAATTAATATTTCCTTAATGTCAATTTCTAAGATGACAAGACAGATATACTATTGCTATAAGATAATCAAATCAAAAGAAATAAAAGTGGGCTCAATCTTGTGTCTTTACTTTGTTTGTATAGAACACAAAAATATGGATTTTCACAATGAACAGAAAAGTTGCTTTCTGAAAAATAAAAACTTGAGTAACAAAACTGAACTGTAGAAAATTGTCCCGGACTACAGCAAGTGAATGCAGCTGCTGCACTTTGATAACATGTCTGCATGCTGGATACATGCATGTCAAAATGCTAGATCAGTAGTGTTGTGAACATTGTATAAGTAAATGTCCAAGAACTATACTTCCATGCGTCAAGCAACCCAACAAATATAATGGCATTTCATGAGTATTTTTTGCAGTGTTAAAAATTAAACCTTATTCATAGATGTAAATCCTGTTTGTTTATTATTTTTGTTTTGTTTGTTTGTTTGTTTTTTTGTTTTTTTACAGGAAGAGAATGTTATTGGGAAGTAACAATGTTAATGTAATCAGTAAACCTTTATCCTGCCAGGCTGCTGTCCATATTGCAATGCACAGAGCGTCAGTCCACTTAAACCCTGTCCACACTAATGCGGATATTTTGCAAAATTGAGTCGTTTTTGCGTTCTTGTGTGTACAGAAATATTTTGTAAAACGACAGTCATGTGGACAGATTTTTTTTTAATGGAGGGGGGAAATATCCATTTAGAAAAATATCCATATACATGTAGACAAGGCCTTAATTATGACTCATCCTCTGCTTCATACCCACATTGTTTCATAACCAAGAAAAAGAAATAAACACAAGTGTCCCGACTTGGCAATGATGGTGGTGGTGACTCAGCGATGGTGGTATATAATGTTGATTAAAAAGCGTATAAACAAGACCTCCAGGTCTTTATGTTTGACATGTTTGTAACTAGAGCTGCAATGATTAGTCAATTAATCGATCAACAGAAAATTAATCAGCAACTACTTTGATAATCAACTAATCGTTTTAAAGGTATCATATGTAATTATTCCACATTAAAATGTGTAAAAACAACTAGACCTATGTTATATATTTTGATGAGTTGTGTACTTACATTATCCAAAATGTTTCCAACAATTTTCAAACCCAGAGAAATCTGTAATTTAATCAAAGTAATGGACCGTTTCATTTGGTTGCATGTCAATGGCGTCATACCTCCTCTACCAAAGAGTAAACACACACAAGATGCATATGGCAGCGCTGTGTTTATCCGCTACCATGGCGTCTACCAAAGAGTAACTTACACACATACGAGATAATACATCAGCGTTGTGGTTGTTCCACAGAAACTGTTATAAATGGACTTTTATTAAGTTTTAAGCCACATTTTCATGATAAATTTAGGTCGCTTTTAACTATATCTTTTAGCTGGAAGAAGGATTTTAGTCATTGGACGTCTGGATCTTAAGTTATCAGAGAAATAAACTGGGCAAACGTTAGCAGCAGCTCGGCTAACAGACCTCCAGGAAGTCCAGTGGTCACCAAACATCGTCGGAGAAATATTGATTTGTTAGGTGAAACAGCTTTAATTAATATTTTCAACGATTTTTATCTGCGTGTAAGTTTGCTTTTGGAGAGGAAGAGACCTCTGCGGATAATTCGGCTCCCGGGAGAAACCGACCAAACGTCTGGATCTTACATTATAAGAGAAATAAACCGAACAAGTGTTAGCAGCAGCTCGGCTAACAGCCCGTACCGGACGTCCGGTCGTCGCCGTACATCGTCACAGAAACACTGTTATTTTTTTTAGGTAAAACAACTTTAATTAGTATTTTAATGATTTTAATCTGCGTGTACGTTTGTTTTTGGAGAGGAGGAGACCTCTGCGGATAATTCGGCTCCCGGGAGAAACCGGCCGAACGTCTGGATCTAAAGTTATAAGAGAAATAAACCGAACAAGTGTTAGCAGCAGCTCGGCTAACAGCCCGTACCGGACGTCTGTCGCTGTACATCGTCGGAGAAACGCTGATTTTTTAGGTGAAACAGCTTTATTCAGTGTTTAACCTATAATCTCCAGGTCTGTTGTGTTTTCGAGAGTAGGAGACCTCTGCGGGTAATTCGGCTCCCGGTAAGAACATCCCGAATGATTAACACTAGAGTAATCCTATCCCAGTGAAGCTGGTTATTTAACAACGAAGACATCAACTCCCATGATCCCTTGCTACTTCACACCGCCATCACATTCCGTCTTTTGTTCTTGTTTTGATTGAGAGACCCCTAGCGGCTGAAATTACATATTTCGCGTTTAAGTCATTTTTTAAGAAAAAAAATGTTGAAATTCTCTGGTTCCAGCTTTCGTTTCTTTCGTCCTGTATGATCTTAAACTGAATATCTTTGGGTTGTGGATTGTTGGTCAAAAAAGAAGATATTTTATGTTGCAGCTTGGACTTTAGGAAACGATGATAAACATTTTTCACCATTATTTTACAGATAAAAAGACTAATTGATTAATCAAGAAAACAATTGATAGATTAATCAATGATGAAAATAATTGTTAGTTGCGGCCCTATTTGTAACAGTAACAGTGGAATTGATTAGTGAGACAGTATACAGTATGTATGTATGTATGTTAGGGCTCAACAGTCTTGTTGATAGTATCACATCATTTTTAAACATGGAGTTAACCCAATGACCAACAACAGGCAAATAATCAGCACTTGTCACATTGTTCACTGTTTGCCACACTGTCAGAGTCTGATCAGCATAAAGAAGAATGAGAAAAATTGCAAAGTCCATACTGTATGTGCAAAGATGATACACCTCTCCAAATACACTTAAAGTAACTCTACATAATATTGGCTTGATATATATATACTGGCTTGCAAGGAGCACATTAACCAGACAAGAGCTAATTAGGCCTGGATATTGAACCTCAATACTTTCTGGGACCAACTTAAGTGGTATTTATCCTGTCCTTATCCCACGCAGGTATTGTATACTGCATTGACAAAGCTGGTATTGAATGTCTGGTCTTATCTGTTATCTTGCTTATTTTTATCAGACAATTCCTGATATAAATCAAAGTAGTTGTGAGCACATCATGGTACCTCAGTGGGATAGGTGCTGGATACAAAATCAATAAAATTACAATGCATGGAGTACAGGCAAAATATAACCTGTAGTTGGTCGAAGTGTTGCAAAATAAAATTAATGTGAGCTTTGATTTAGTGTGTAGGTTCTCCGAGCACTGTAAAATACATTCAATTTTAACCACAATTTTTATTTTATTTAAGCAAAGTTCTTTTTAACGTCTTTTTCTCAAATATAAATGTTCGAAAAATATGTTAATACTCACTTAAAGTGAGGTGCTGAGTAATAAGTATCCTTTTGGTATCTGTGTCAAAACTCTAAGTAAAGAGTGTCTTCACCAGTGTCAATTAGAAATGATTCAATCTGTATTAAGCATAGTAGAATTCTTGCAAAGCTTCAGGGTAAATGAGCAACATCTTACAGCAAAGTCCACTTATTGAATGAGTGAGACGTTTGTTTATATCGTCATCTAGTAACTACACAGTTCTAATATTGAGCTACATCCAGCAAGTATTATCATTACTGATATATTTTTTTTAACAAATAAATTAATCTATCAGTCTAAAAAAAATCTGAAAATTTTGAAAAATGCCCATCATAATGTCCCAGAGTCCAAGATGACATATGCACATAGCTTGTTTTGTCCAACCAGTAGAGCAAAAAACCCCAAATTTGAATTGCAATGATATGTAACTGAGAAGGCAGCTGATCCTCATATGTGAGAAGTTGTAAGCTGACTTATTGTTTAATTACTTATTTTTTAATACTTCACTGAAACTGAAACCGTGAATGTGATGTTGCAATGAAAAAATAGAGATGTGCCTGAACTGACTTTGGATACGTGTTTGAGATTAGATCAATAACACGTATGTTTCACCTTTATGCAATCTTGCGAAATGTTACACAATAACTGAAGGAATTCAGCCCTGTACATATAAAGAGAGGTGTACTTATCAGCCAGTAAGCACAGATATTTACACCACTGTGAATATCATCTCTTTCAGAGAAAAGCCTTTTGACTGTGACTGAATCATTGGAAAGGTAAGAACCTAATACTTCAACCTGAGTTTAGTTGAGTTAATGAACAAGACAAAGTATTTGCTACATCCAGTTAATAAAGCTAACAAACTACTGTTAAATGTGGCCACTGTGGGTTTTGTAGGATGAAGTGTACCGTGGTCTTTCTGGTGTTGTCCATGGTCGTCCTCATGGCTGAACCTGGAGAGAGTTTTGTGGGACTGATTATTAAAGGAGCGTTTCACGGTACTGTCATGGAAGCAATGGGTCTTTTTAATACCATTACAAAATCATTTTGATAAAACATGTAACAGTAATGGATAACAAATGGTTACAAAGACAAATTGCTGTCCAAATGGCATACAGTCTCTTCACTTTAATGACCACCATCCAGGTTGAGCAGGAAAATCACATTAGTTATTATTAGTTATTGATGTTATTAATCACACCTGGTTTTCTACTAAGATATGTCAAAATAATCATTGTGTAAAAGGTCACTTAATCTCACATGAATAAAAATCATATGGATACATTAACTTACGTATAATGTTTATATATAAAATATATCTGTGTAGGTGGAACTATTTAAAGTATGCATTTACTTTATTGTGAAGGATATTGTATTCTTGTGATGCCTCATACAGTAAAACGTCCAGAGTTTTAACAGAGTTGTTTTCTCTTGTTCTCTGTTTTATTTAGCCGGCAAGTGGATCCATCGGTAAGGACATGCTTCTACAATTGTTACAACTTTTACAACTATTAATGTTACAACACATATCAAAGAGAAAGTAACGTTTATTTAATTGTCACAGTGAATGTCATATAACTATAAATCTGTATTCCTACTACTTGAACTCCACTTGTTGCATGGTGTTATGTTCTGATGCTGAGTCTTCTCTGCTTCTACCAGGCTTGTCAGAAAACACCGCGGAAGGGGATTCGAGCAAGAGCAGCTGGATAAACGTTCATTTGATTACAACCCAGGGCGTCAGCGTTTTGACTAGACTGGAGCCTCTGTGTTTTGGATAAAAAGAAAAGCTTTTTGCTCTTTAAACACAAGTTTAAAATAAGTATCTACCCACCAGAGCAACAATCGCATCAAAATATGTTTACATTGAATTGATTCAGGAATACTGACTTAACTTTGGAAACATTGTCATTTGGAATAAATCTGCATGCCAAAATATTTCTCCATGGTCTTATTCAAAGATGCAAGTTACTATGAAAAATGTTATATCTTTAACAGAGATTTATCTTTTCAATGTGAGATGTTAAAACTGTTTTAACTATTTTTGAAATCACCTTGCAATCCTTGCATTAATGGGTGTGTCTGTGAGTCTATCTTGAAATGTGTGTTTAATGCTGGCAGGAAACACCACTGTCAGCACAGATGCTTCATGTGTTGTATGTGCATTTGTGCTTTCTAACTGCACAAATTCACACATTCATTTTCTCGAGGTTAGATGCATGCATGTGCATGTATCTATAAAGTGCTTTGTGACTGTGTGTTTTAAAAAGTGCTGTATAAAAAAAAGCTTACTTACTTACTTACTTACTTACTTGGACTAATTCTTTTTTACAATTCATGTGAATAATATTGTATTGTACACTTGTGATATCAATCTTCATGCATATGACACTGTTTTATACTGTTGTGCTTGACTCTATACAATTGCCTTTAGAAAATATGCAACTCTTTCAGTCATGGCAGGATGGTTGGCAAAAATTAGATGCTGGGCACTAACTTCCTCATCCTCTCTGTTTACTGAAACAGCAGCAGAAAATAATGAAATAGTGAGTGAGACATCTTCAAATTGGTTACAACAGTCCAAAAATATATTTAAATTACCATTATAAAAAGAGCAAGTACAAGTATATTCTCACATTTTCAAGAAGATTTAACCAGAAATTCATAATTTTCTGTCAATTAATTAAACAACTAATTGTTTCAGGACTAGTCATTCACCCATGTGGTCCAACTTGCAACTTGAAGGCAAGGAAGTGATGGGGGGAGGGAGCTATGTGAAAACTCACTTTGGTTTTGTGGTTGAGATTAGATCAATTATCTATCCCTCCCAAATGCAATGAGATTATTAGTTTGCCCTTCCTGTAATATGACTAAATATGACACAAACAATGACTGAAATAATTCAGGGTTGCATATATAAAGAGAAGCATATCTGCTAACCAGTAGGCACAGCTATCAGCATCACCTGTGAATCTCACACTGCTCACTTTACTCTGTTTGAGAACAGACTTTTAGTCTAAATCAATTGAAAGGTAAGAACGAAATATTTCAACCTCATTTACTTGTGAACAAGAAAGAGTATTTTTATTGTATATCATGATCATGTAGCCTGCATTACAAAACTGTTCTGATTTATTTATCTATTCATTTTTTTTTTTTTTTTTTTTTTTTTTTTTTTTTTTTTTTTAGGATGAAGCTTATTGTGGTCTTTCTTGTGTTGTCCATGGTCGTCCTCATGGCTGAACCTGGAGAGTGTATTTTTGGACTGATCACTCACGGTATGGTCATGGAAACAATGGTCTTTTCAATGCCAAACATTTTAACATGAGATAGTTTGAAAAGTATATGTGTAACTAATAACAATAATGTTTGCAAAATAGAATCAAATCACTTTACTTCCATGACTGCACATCCAGGTTTATCATTTAGTAACAGAGCACATTACTGCATTCATCATTAATGTTAGTATTTACTGGGCATGTGCAGAGAGCCCAGTATTTGTATTTCTATCTATATTTGTTGAAGCAGAAAAACAATTTTTATTTGTATTTGTATTTGAATAAAAGTGGAAATAGGTATAAAATTCCAATTTATGTTTCTATTGTGCTTTTAATTTTAGGATATTAAAGTGTTAAAACAAATGTTTATAAATAAACTATCTTACAAAGGAGGTCTCCACATCAGGTCTTGAATTCAAGTCTCCCAAATCATAGACGACTGCGCTGACTACTGACCTAAACTGAGTGCATTGCTAATGTGCAGACAGACCTGTACTTATTTATACAACCGTAACACAGCGACAGCACAGCATGTAAAATGTGTAGAAGAACTTAAAAGGCGATTCTTCATTTTTCATTTACTGCCTGTTTTTTACAACCTAACTTTGTGGAAAGGAGAAGGAGAACAACAGGTTATGGAGAGTCCTTTGAGAGCACTTTGCGTGTGTCAGTAGCTCAGCTTTATCTCCGGGGAACACCCCTAATAAAGACAATTTGTCAATGTCAAATTATTGTTACGTCATATGGATGCATGAATTTAAAGAGTATCTGGTGATATTCTATATTTTTCCTTTAGTCAACAAATCCCTTCAAGACCAAAATCAGCAATGAATTGATTCTAGTAACAAATGTTTTCTGTATTGCCAAAGTCTCATATAACTAAGTGCCATAGAAAATAATCCCCAACAAATGCATTTTTACTCCTGTTTAAGTTTAATAAAAAACTACAGTGCTCAGCTGTTTTGGGAAATTACTTAGCCATTTTCAAAATTTTAATTTTATATTTTGAAATTATGTTTAAAGATTTTTGGACTTTTTTAGTCTTGGGATTTTTTTTCAGTTTATAATCCTTTAGCATACAATGTGTTTATATTGCATTAATTATTGTTGCTGTCCTGTACTACAATGGAATGTGTTATGATACTGTATTGTTCAGATTTTATGTAATTGTTTTATTTTTTTTGTTTTATTTAGTTGGCAAATGGATCCATGGGTAAGAACTTGTTACTTGTTTTCACATCTACTAAACCACTAATGTTCCAAAAAATATTTAATGCAACTTTTTTAAAAATTACAGTGAATATTATTTAACTATATATATATATATATATATATATATATATATATATATATATATATATATATATATATATATTTCTCATATCTACTACTACTACTACTACTACTACTACTACTACTATCATATTTATTATTATTATTGACAACGTGTCTTGTTGCTTCTCTTGTCATTCTGAATCTTCTCTCCCTCCACCAGGCTCATCAGAGGCCATGGACGTGATGTCTTTGATGAGCAGGAAGAGCAGCGAGACAAACGTTCAATCGATTACAACCCAGGGCAGCCTGGTTTTCACTAACGGGGCCCCTTTGAAATATGTTTTGAATGAAAAAAAATGTGTGTTGCATTTCCGCCTATAAATATTGACCCTCCAGGGCAACTGATATATACAACATTGGTGAACATATATCTTTGCATTGATATATTGTTTTGGGAAATTTGAATGAATTTTGGAATTTCAAATAAATCTGCTTTGCATTATAACACATCAGAACATGTCTCTGTCTTATTCAAAAATGCTATTTGATAATGGTGATGACAGAGTTTTACTTTTAACTATAATCTCATACTATATGAACTACAAATGTCCCAAGCCAGGACATTTTTTAAAAGATGGATATTGGCTAAAATAAAGCCAATCAAATGCAGACCCTTTCATTACTGAACCGCGCACCTCAGCCTGCTGTTGCAGTGCTGCTCTCCTTTACAACAGCCTACAGTGTGAGCATTCTGTTTGTGTATGCAAGTGAATATTAGTGTGTGATTCATTAAACTCTGACTCTAACTCTCTATTTCCCATTTGCTCAGGTCATATCAGCTGTCACTAATTAGTTTTTCTGTAGTTCCAATAACTCCAACGGGGGGAGACGTCTTTTCTCTCGTGGATCCCATCACATAAATCTCAGGAGTTGCTTCCTCCCAGTTAAACTTCCATTCATTTCAGATCAATCATTTACACTGATGAATGTATTAGTTTTGAACCGGGACCTTTGGTATTCAGACTAAGTAGCTCATGAAAAATGTGTGTGCCAAAGTCAGTAGTCTATATGTGTCAGATACATATTAAATTGACATTGCTTATCTTCTGCTGCTATGTAAATATAAGTATCGGATCAGACACGGGGCCAGAAAAACTTCAATTTGGACATCCCTAATATTAACCATACCATAACTTACTATCTGTTTAATCAGAAATGTGGGTATAATATACTAGAAGTGAGCATTACTATACTACACTGCAATACTATAAGCAAGGAGGGAGCACAAGTCAAGGATGAACCATCTTGCTGACTCATTTTCCTTCCAAGAAACACAAAGGCCAGCACTGCAGCATAGAGACTGTTATTCACATGTCACTTTAGCCAGTGCAACGCAGAGCAGCAGTTAACTGAAGTCTCTTTGTGCCAGGGAGTTTTGTAAAATGTTTACACAAATGAGACAGAAATATATTTAAGAGTTAAGAGAACATAACTCAGGCTAGAGATAATGTCTATATGTAGTGTTAATGCCATGGACTTATAGCAGCCCTGCCATCAAACAGAGGGGTATAAACATGGATCTGATCTGATGAGTGCCTCAATATACTTTTTTTGGTGAAAAACACAGATTGAGCTATACTAAAAAACTGAAGATAAAAACATAAAGCATGATGAAAAAGGGAGCCCTGTGCAGAATCCATTACTGAATCTACATCCATGTGTGTAGCCTCCATCTGTTAAAGATCTACACTACAATGTTCACATAGTTCTCTTTGACAGCAGCCTTTTGACTCTCAACTGTAATCGGTGGGAAGGTAAGCACTAAATATACAATCCTCAGTTACTCACAGTATGAACAAAGCAATCTTTAGACATCTGCTCAAATTGTTAGCATATCTACAGCATTATGTCTAGTTTCCATTGTAACACTGATAAAAACAATTGTACACTTCATGGTTCTTGTTTTCAGGATGAAGTGCATCGCAGTCTTTCTTGTGTTGTCGCTGGTCGTCCTCATGGCTGAACCTAGAGAGGGTTTTATTCACCACATTTCAACAGAACTGCCGATGCAGCCCTTATTGAGGTTATTAATTACAATTGATTGAAAGAGGCTGATTTTCATGAGTGAATGAATGTAATATCATACTGTAGATGCATGGGTGTACATACAGTATTATGTGCACACATAGAATCCTAGCCATATAGGATAGATACAAATGCATTTAAGAGGTTTGGTGTATTTGGTCAAATACAAAAAGGGTTTTATTTACATTCCCATTTAAACATGTTTATATTCCTATGACGTGATATTCAGGTATTGTATTGAATTGTACCAAATGCTTATGGCTTCAAATATCTAGGCACCAATTCACAGATTGTGTACACATGGCAAAATCTTCAATAATTCTCAAATTACCACCACAGAAGTACACATTCTATGTATTGTATTTTCACTTTATCTTATATTATGTTTAGTCATATTATCAAGTGGGTTTTATTTTCCATCTTATGTACATTTACATGTTCTTATGTTCATTTTATGTCTTTTTTGATGTGAAGCACTTAGTGCATGTAATTTCTTTGTAAAGCACTTTGAGTTGCATTTTTTGTATGCAAGGCGCTATACAAATACATTATTATTATTATTATTATTATTATTCGTATTATTATTATTATTAGTATTATTATTAGTATTATTATTATTATTAAACTGCTGATTCTAAATGAAATATTAGATTTGGATTGGGACAGGCAGTTAACAGCTGTTACGTCCCATTGTCATTTTGATTTTTGATTTTTCCAAGTAATAGAAATGGTCTGGAAAATATTAAATGAAAGGCTATACATAAGTACTTTACATGTGATTGCATTAAAGACTACAGTTTATGGTGATTTTCTTATTTATTGGGTTGCATGCTGTGGTTTCATAAACTGATCATATTTTTTATCAGTAGCTATACATCTTTCTGCGCAGATAGGGCGTTCTGTTGTGTAGCTGTAATACAGATCAGTGTATCCAACGAATGAATGAATGAATGAATGAATGAGTCAGTCAGGGAGTGAATCAATTATCTCTTTCAACCTTGCACCTCTGGAAGCAGAGCCAATATTGCCTGTAATCATTCACTGCTAGAATCAACAGAATGTATGCTTTCACTGTACATCCCTCCTTGCATTATACTAATGGCAGACCATTTACCTGTTGCAGTATATCAGTGTGTCTCATCTCTGTTGCGTCTATACCAGTAGGTATAACAGACAAGGTATAACAAAAAGTAAAAATGACTTGTTTTTGGTCTAAATAACTGACAAACTGGCTGATGGGTCCAGTGCCAAAGCACAGTATGATGCAAACCAACAGTCTCATGAGAGTGTTAAGAATCAGTTTGAAAATATAAAGCCAGGAAACCCCTGACACCATAGCTGCTCAAATAATCTCATCTTCCAACAGAAAGACACTGTTAGCCTGCTGGTGCTAAGTACAAGTCTGGAGAGAGACCTGGTTAGTTTTTAGGGTAGATGCTAATGTCCAACATTGCCTGTACTGCCATAATGTAAGCAAGGTTTTGCAGAACCCAAATATGAAACATCTTGTTTCCTTCCATACAGATGAAATACTAAAACTGTCACATCACTCAAACCAATCAAGCAGTCAGACCCAGCAGGAGTAAACTGAAAGGTTTTTATGTGACCTAAGTGTATTGGGGGAAAAAAATGTTTGCTCAAAGATTACAGAATCCACATTGACATTTAGAGAGAAGAAAAAATTACATCAAACTTGAGAAGATGTCTTAATATGGTGTTAATGCCATGGATTAATAGCAGCCTGGTAATTCTTCCATCCTTCCCTTTATTCCTCAAAAATCTCATAAAAACAGTTAACAATTAATGAGAAAAAAGCACATTTTATTCAGATTTAAGATGATTTAGGGTGTCTTTTTCGACTCTCTGGGTTGAACTAAACTGAAAAATGTAGCCCTGTGTGGAATGACTTCAGCTTCCTTGGTAATATTAGATCAGCATCTTCACCCTGACTTGCAATATGCAATTACACTGTCTGTTTAACCTTCCTATATTGCAAAATATTGGTCAAACAATGAGTAAAGGATTTCATGGCTATAATCAGTCTCAGCCTCTGCAGCCACTCTTCCCCGGCTGCCTTCGATACACACTGGCGTTGGGCCAGCCCTCCTGGAGAGTCCTGCAACTAAAGTGAGCGGCCATTCCTCCAAACGAGAGCTGGTTGCAGGGGCATTGGACACCACAACCTCCACCGCTAAACTGAAGCTGCCAGCACCAGCTCTGCATGGGAATAACCCCGGTTCACAGCTCCACTCCAAGGCCATCACAGCTGTCCTGGGCTAAGGTGATTCATCGCAGCCGAAGGAGGGATTTGGTTAGAGGAGAGTTTCTCCACCACCTCCTTAAACTCTCTCTAACCACTTCATATCCCTGATGGTTGAGGCTCCAGTCCATCCTGGTGATGCCCCTGCAGTCCAGCTTGCACACTACCTCCTCATCCTCTCATCACCCCACCACATTAATCATTGGAGATTCCATAACCAGGGAGATCCATTTCATTAATGCTATCACACTCTGTTTCCCTGGTGTCACAGTCCCTGTCATTCTGGACAAACTCATTGATTTACTGCCCTCACTCCCAACTTCCATCACAAGAATAGTGCTGCATGTAGGGATAAACAACAGTTGACAGTTTTAACTTGTTCTGGGATCCGGGATTCATCCCAACAGGTGGGGTAGCCGAATGCTGTTGGCAAATATTCAGCATGTGGTCCAGTCCTCACAACGTCCATGACCATTTGTAATCACCACCACATGTGTCCCTGCTCAGCTCACTCGCTCTTCACTGGACATCAGTTCCTCTTCTATGCAGCCATTTACAGTTATTGCCCCCTTTAGCTCCCCTTATGTGTATGGTGGTCTCAATATACTCTCTGCTATCTCTGTCACTAGTGGATTCAACCATCCCATTAGAATTAATTGCAGCAGATCAAAACTACATTCCACCCCCCAGAAAAGCAAATGTAAATAATTTAATTTGTTCCTGCTGACAGAGACTTGCCTTAACATTGATGAGCTTGCCCCATTTATTGAACTCTGTCCTGATGACTGTACCTTTTCTGCACACCTAGATCCATTGTCATAGACAAGGTGAGGGTCTTGCCATTGTGTTCAAAAAACATTTTAACTGTCACCTATTAAATCCTGATCATTTCTCCAGCTTCGAGGTGCAATTAATTAAAGTAGGCCTGCAAATTAATTGCCTCTTATTTGCACTTGTCTATCATCCACCAAGAATACATAAAGATTTTATCTGACAATTTGCTGACTTTCTCTCAAATATCATGCCCAACTTTGACCCCTCCACCCGTGACCTAGCTTTCTCAGTGGTCTGTTCATCCACCTTGGACAGCTTTCAATCCATCTTGTTACCCTCCTCTTATAAAGATTGTTTTGAAACCCGTAAGCTGCCCCTTGATATGGTTCCCACCTCTCTCCTGAAGGAAGTCTTTGACACAGCTAGTCCTAGTATCCTCTCCATAATCAATAGCTCCCTGGCCACTGGTACTGTTCCAACCTGCTTCAAGCCCCTCCTGAAAAAACCCAACCTAGACCCAACCCTGCCTAGTAATTACAGACCAATCTCTGAACTCCCATTGTTATCAAAAGTTCTTGAAAAGGTTATCATACATCTATTCCTGCCCCATTTACACCAAAATAACATCTTGGAAAAATTCCAGTCTGGTTTTAGGGCCCGCTGTAGCACAGAATCTGCCTTGCTGAAAGTATCCAATGATCTGCTCCTTTCTGTTGACTCAGGTGACTGTGCCGCCCTGATTCCACTTGACCTCAGCGCACAGTAGACCATAACATTTTAATCAACGGCCTCAGGTATGGGGTTGGTGTTACTGGCTCTGCCTTAAACTGGTTCGCATCCTACCTCTGCAATAGAAGCTTCTCTGTCAGCATAGGCAATTCTTCCTCTCCCCCAGCTAGTCTCTCCTGCAGTATCCCACAGGGTTCCATCCTAGGTCCCATCTTGTTCTGTCTTTACACCCTTGGTCAAATCATCCAAAGGAACCACATTTCCTTCCACTGCTATGCAGATGACACACAGTTGTATCTCCCCCTGAAACCAAATGACCAGTGCAATCTATTCAGTCTTATGGACTGCCTTGAGGACATCAAGTGTTGGATTGCACAAAACTTCCTGCAGTTAAATGAAAGCAAGGCTGAAGTTGTCCTATTTGGCCCCTCTGACTCCACCAAATCAATTTCCAACAGCCTAGGCAACCTGTCCACCTTTGTCAAACCCCATGTTAAAAACTTCAGGGTGATATTTTACTCCGCTTTAAAGTTTGACAAGCAGGTCAATGCAGTAGTAAAAGCTAGCTGCTTTCAGCTCCATACTATTGCTAAAATCCAGTCTTTCCTCTCATTCGAAGACCTTGAAAAAGTCATCCATGCCTTAATTTCCTCCTGCTTAGACTACTGCAATTCCCTGTACACGGGGCAGACCAAATTAGCCCCATTCTGGCCACTCTCCACTGGCTTGCAGTGCAGTTCAGGATCAATTGTATATCCCTTGTATATTTCTGACCTTTTAACCCCTTATTCCACCTCCAGGACTCTCAGGTCATCTAACCTGGGGCTTCTGGCTGTCTCGTGAACAAATCTTAAGCTCAGGAGGGGCTGCCCCTTTGCTCGTGCAGCCCCTAGACTGTGAAACAGCACCCCCCTCTCTATCAGATCTCCCCCCTCCATTGATTCCTTGAAGTCCAGACTCAAAACATACTTTTATTCTTTACCATTTTGATGCACTTGAAATAGGCTCTCATTCTATGCCTCAAATATGTTTGTTAATTTGTGCGACTTGTTACGTGGTTGTCTTGTTTTTAGTCTTCCATTCCGTTTTTATTGCAAGATTTTGTTCTGTACAGCACTTTGGTCAGCTTGCGTTGCTTTTAAATGTGCTCAATAAATAAATGTGATTCAACTTGACTTGATATCAGAACTCAGATATCATATTGGCACTATAAGCGAAAATGTTTAAAGTCCTAATGTAGGACACACAAGTTAGTGTATATACTCAAGTATGTATATACACTAAGTACTACTGGAATACTTCTTTTTTTAACCTACACGTGAAATGTTTTTTCAACACTAGGCGACCATGATGTACAGAATGTTATCTTGGAAACCATACAGATACATGTCTCACAGTCTGGGAAAATACTGCTACGTGTACGAGGGAGATTCAAAAATTTCCAGAAGCCATTGATAGTGTGGGACAAGGGTGGAGTTATCAGTCACTAGGTAGCATATGCTTACAGCCTTGTGGAAAAAATTTGGGACGAAAGGGAGAAGATTCACCAACATGGAAAAAGTGCTGGGAAAAGTGTTTCACATCTCAAGGAGAGTGCTTTGAAGGGGATTAGAAAGGTAAAACTGAAAGATTTATAAAGATTTTTTAACAATTTCAGAAAACTTTTGGTCACTAAAGAGTATAATTAATACATGACCTCTCTAAGTTAATACCTACAGTAAGTGTCAATAACAGTAGAAAGGCATTTATACATTTTCTCTAAAATTACTTTACAAAAGGGATCTTAGTGTATATATCTTATAATAATCTATAGATTGCTATAGACAAACCAACCTTTAAGACTAGCTAGTACTGTACAGACCAGTACAAACACTATTTTGTCAAATTTCGTAATGCATATTTTTTGACAAAGCTCCCACTTCCACTGAGGTAACTGAGCACACGGCAGAATTATATCAAGGACAGGTAAAATAGTTGTATCACACAGCAAAGTACAACCACTGACACCAAATGACCAAATTAATTGCTTTAATTTCAGTGTTAAAGTTGTTAATAATCACACTACACCACACCAGAAGAACCTGGTGTTGTTTTTCTGCCACCACCAAACACAGTGACATTATGAACTACTATTTTTGACATACTATATATGAAGACAACAATGAAGTCAAGGCAATTCAAAAAGGGTGGGACAATAAATAAAGCGTGTCTTATCTTAACTCATTCACTCTTTCTCCCTTACATGTACACATGTGTAAGTTCTTGGGGATATACACAGTTATTTAACTAATATGTGTTGTAGAATTACTTGAATCAGACTTCTATGAATTCAGTGTGTCTGTACATTAATATATATATTATTATTCTGAGAGCTGTTATTTGGTTCTGTGTGTAACCCACAATAACAGTTTTTACAACGCATGCACGCAATTATTTAACATGGACTACCAAAAGTAAGAGTTGTTGCACAAACACTCCACATCTGCTGTGTTTTGGGCCTCAAACATTTCACAGTCTCTGCCAGTAAGATTCACCCCTGATTCTGCCCTCAGGCTTACTTTGGTATATCTTACTAGAAGGGAACAGTTATATTTTCAGCCACAAGTAAATCCATAAAGAATATGTGGTATGGCAAAAGTGTAAAGTATGATAAATAAATGAGTCACCTGGAGTTTCTAGATTTAAATTGGATCCATACCTGTAAATAATTCAGACATCTTGTGGTCAAGCCACATTCTGTCATCTTGTGGCAATATCAAAATCACTTAAAATAAAAGTTTACTTATTTATTAATTTTGCCGAAACTGACATTCTCATAGGACTGACAGATTTGCATAATTTCATTTTAATAACTAAGAGTCATGATTGTGACTTGCAGTGAGTAAGGCAAATGGGAAAAAAGAGTGTGGTCAGTTTCTGATTAAAATTAGATGAGGATGTTGTGAAATGCCTCAGATTTATAGTAATCTGGTCCATGTACTGTAGGTCTTGTAAAACCACAGATGTTATCTCTGTATTACTGTACCTCCAATCATGATTGCATCATTTCATTTGAGTACATACAATATGTTATGTCAGTGGCACTGTGTTTTTGTGTGTATATTCTTCCCTCAATTTCTCTCTCTCTCCTGCTCCTGCTCTCTCTCCAGGTGCCGTCAGCAAATTGATTTCCAGCTGTGGGTGTCAGTACAAAAAGTCATTGGCTGATTCAAAATCTGAAGGAACCAATCATCACCTAGAGCCCTCCACAAAAGAGCAGAACTTGAGTGTGAGCCTCTCTCATTCTCTGCCCTTCACTTGTCTGTTTATGAGCTGCTGGTACTCTGTTAAGTAAACTTATTAAAGAATATAAGAGGTACATGATGGGAGGTCAGTTTATAAAGAGGTGGACCTTTCAATCATTGGGCACAGAGATGGTTGGATACTGGATGACTTTTTAAGTAACAGCACAGCTCTGATATTAATGCATCGCCCTCCCTCTTGGTGGAGTAGTGTATAATATATAGTTGAGTGGCGCATTCACTTGGTTAAAAAACATATAAGGTCTCCACCTCATTCTTTTCCCTATCTCCATATGTACAATTATTTTGCAAACAGGTTAATGGAACAGCGCTGCATAAATAGCACCACAAACTCCTGATAAATACACAATCAATGAGATAATTCCAGACTCAGGAGTTTTTATATTTGATACAGCATTAACAGATAGCATAACAAGGAGCATTAGTCACTGAACAATTCCAGAGATTGCAAAGAAGGGGTGTCTTAGTGTGTGACAGGTTTAGATACTGAACATGTGATTGCAGTGTCCCCTGTTCGGGTCTGGCTCGGGACATTTGCTGCATGTAATGCTTCATTTTCCTGTCAGTTCACTGCTATCAAAGACGCACACAAAAAACAAAACAAAACAAAAAAAAAACACAAAACTGAAATACACCTGTTTCACTGACTCTTATGGACATTTACAGTGCTGCTGAAGTTAAACTGTTTTTTCCTTCTAAAGGTGCGGCATGTCTGATGTCTGCCACCAAAATAAACCTTTGTGTTTTCTCCCATGGAGTAGTTGTTCCCTTTTCTGGCACAATTCTGATCAAAGAAAATGAAAACTGCGCTGTAATTTGTGTGAACGAGTCCTTACTGCCTCTTTCTGTGTGTTTCTCTTGTTCAATCTGGATGTTACGTGTCACAGTGTTCATGAGCATCAATGTGTTGATCTCTGATAAAAGTTCTTATACAATTACTGTGACCAGGCATCTTTTAAGACAACCAACTTCCTTTATATTTCAAGATAGTGTTTAAAAGCATGTTTGAGTGCACTTTTGGATTCAGGCTAGCTATACAGACTTAGCTACTTGACAATTTGGTGCTTGGCAGCTCTACAGAAGAATATATTTCTGTTTTTCTCTGTTGGAAAGAGAATGCTTTCAGTAAAAGTTAGAGAGTTTACCTTAGGTTTGACCTTAGGCCTTCAGCAGTGTATTTGGCACATGTGTGTGATTATCAAAGTCATTTTACCACTACATTTAGGTTAGACTGTTCTTCATATTTCTTACAAAATACTTGGTTTCCTCAAAATATTTTCAATAATTTCTCACGGCTTGAAAAACATGTAGAAGTGACAACAGGAGACATTGAGATTAGATCAATACCTTATCATCTGTCTACAGGACTTGACATTGCAAAATACATTGAGAAATACAATTATTATTATGATTCACCAGTACTGAGAAAATGAATTCAATACTGGCTTTATAAAGAGACAGGTACCTTACAACTATTAGACACACAGATCACCTGTAGGTTTCACAACTGCTCACTTTGTTATCTTTGACTAAAGTTTTTTTGTTTGTCTGTTTGTTTGTTTGTTTGTATGTTTTTTTGATGACGATCAATTGGTACGAACAGTTGGAAAAAGGCAAGACAAATATTTCCTCTTCCTTTTGCTTCACTTAATGCAAAATCCTTAGGATATGTGATGAGATTTGGCACTTAATAAAATTGTGACTTGCACAGTTATCACAATGTTGGATAATAAAGTGAATGTAGAGAGCTGTGACAGTTGATTCTGTGGCCACCATGTTCTCGTTTTCAGTAGGAAGTGTGTTTTGGTGTTTCTTGTGTTGACATCAGTCGTCATCATGGCTCAACCTGTTTGGAGGTATCAAATCTTTCTGGAGAGGTGCAAATAGTGGATGAAAAGATAACTCACAAGTGAATACCATATATGTGATTCATCTTATTATTTACACTTGTGTTTTTTCTACTTTGACAGGACAAAATGTCTAATAAGAATGACAAATGTGTAAGTTGTTCCACCATGACAAGTTCAGCAACACTAACATAAAAATGAGACAGATGTCAATCAACTGAGTCTGTACATGCCCACATAGTCCTGAGTAGACATCTAATCAGACAAAATAAGTGAAAACACCTGTGTATTGTTAATGAAAATTAAGTGATTCATTCAGTGACTGATTGCATCCTAGGATTTTTTTCAGGGGGAGTGGTGGGCCCCCCCAAACTACTAGTGTTGTCACGAGGCAGGAGTGCAGGGTTTTCCCTGGGTTTCTGGGGGGCTTAAGTGCTATGGTTGCAGGGGAGGGTTTGACAGTTTGGCTACAAACACACAGCTTTGGTTTTAGCTTGTTCATAACAATTCGCTGTTAACCTAAACAGTGCGCTGTTGTTGTGTAAAACATATTAGCAATGGCCTTAGGCCTTCAGCAGTGTATTTGGCACATGTGTGTGATTAACAAAGTCATTTTACCACTACATTTAGGTTAGACTGTTCTTCATATTTGTTACAAAATACTTTGTTTCCACAAAAAATTTTCAATAATTTCTCACGGCTGAAAAAACATGTAGAAGTGACAACAGGAGACATTGAGATTAGATCAATACCTTATCATCTGTCTACAGGACTTGACATTGCAAAATACATTGAGAAATACAATTATTATTAATGATTCACCAGTACTGAGAAAATGAATTCAATACTGGCTTTATAAAGAGACAGGTACCTTACAACTATTAGACACACAGATCACCTGTAGGTTTCACAACTGCTCACTTTGTTCTCTTTGACTAAAGTTTTTTTGTTTGTCTGTTTGTTTGTTTGTATGTTTTTTTGATGACGATCAATTGGTACGAACAGTTGGAAAAAGGCAAGACAAATATTTCCTCTTCCTTGTGCTTCACTTAATGCAAAATCCTTAGGATATGTGATGAGATTTGGCACTTAATAAAATTGTGACTTGCACAGTTATCACAATGTTGGATGAATAATAAAGTGAATGTAGAGAGCTGTGACAGTTGATTCTGTGGCCACCATGTTCTTGTTTTCAGGAGGAAGTGTGTTTTGGTGTTTCTTGTGTTGACATCGGTCATCATCATGGCTGAACCTGTTTGGAGGTATCAAATCTTTCTGGAGAGGTGCAAATAGTGGATGAAAAGATAACTCACAAGTGAATACTATATATGTGATTCATCTTATTATTTACACTTGTGTTTTTTTCTACTTTGACAGGACAAATTGTCACGAGGCAGGAGTGCAGGGTTTTCCCTGGGTTTCTGGAGGGCTTAAGTGCCACGGTTGCAGGGGAGGGTTTGACAGTTCGGCTACAAACACACAGCTTTGGTTTTAGCTTGTTCATAACAATTCGCTGTTAACCTAACCAGTGCGCTGTTGTTGTGTAAAACATATTAGCAATGGCTGGAACATGCAGACAAAGCAGTTGAAAATATTGCTTTTCTACATGTTCATGCTTGTTGAACAGGGGAGGATAGACGCGGCACGACTGTAAATGACACTAAAAGGCAGCAGAGACTCCCAGCATAGTTTTGTTCTGTTCATTCAGCTTAAGCGCTGTGAAAAAAGTGTCATCATAGACATGCACAGTAAGGTGTTTGTTCGTATCAGTGTATTTCTATACACTGAGATAAAATGAAACAAGCGCACATAAATTATGTAAATGATATCAATAAATGTATTTGTTTCTTTCAAGAGGGGCGGGGGGGTCCCGTTGGTGGGGCCAATACTTCAGTGTTTGTAGAGATTATACCAAAAGGGGGCCGGATAGAACCAGGCTAGCTGTTTCTCCCTGTTTACAGCCTTTGTGATAAGATAAGCAAACCAGCTGCTGGCTGTAGCCTTTTTATTTACTATCTTTTACTTATATTTAACGTACAAACATGAGAATGGTATAGATCTTCTCATCCAACTCTCTGTCAGAAAGCTGATAAAAGTATTTCTTAAAATGTTGAACTATTCCTTTAAGTTATTACATGAATAGTAAATGGGGTTTTTCTGTGTGTATGCTAGATTACAATGTGGCTAAACTAATCATAACTGCTAGACACAGAGAACACCAAATTCTAATCAGACCACAACAAGCGAAGAAGCATTCAAACCTAATTATTTGTTGTACAACCATATTTTCAGTCAATTTTAACAACATGACCTAGAATAGAGATATCAAAACAGGTGTGTTTCTCCTGGATTGAGATTCAGCTGGGTGCTCTGCCTTTTAAAAAAAAAAAGCTGTGTTTATATTCTCCTCAACAAAATCAGGAAAAAAGTTGGCCCTCCACAGTTAAAATGGATCCTCCTGCCCTGAGGAAGGCTTTATGCCGAAACACGTCAGCTGATTTGTCAGCCTATTGACTGTAAATAAATTGATCTAAAAGATCAATACATAAGGTGATTTCTTTTTGCTGATTTTTAATTATGGGGTGCTGCCTTTTTTCCTGACTAAATAAAGATAAAGCTGTTGACATGATATGATAAAAAAAAAAAATCCTTCAGTTATTGGATGAAGCTACGCTGCATCGAGTTTTATAAAATGAGAACTCTCAATTGTCTGCTCCAATCAGTGATGTCACAGCAGGTGTTTGGCCTCAGAGCTAATGGAAAACACCACTGTTTAGAGTTTTTTTTTTTTAATGGGCCTCATATTTCCAGTCGTCCCATCAAGGAAATTGTGCTTAAAAACGTTTTGTCTTTGATTTTGAGGGCTTTGGATCCAGTTATTGACCTTTACATACATGACTTAGTGATTACAAGCTTTGCATTCAACATACACATATGGCTCATACCACATCTAGCCGTAACTTATATTTCATTTTGTTTTTCCTTGCAGATGAAGTAACTTGACCACTAACCACTTTCTTGAGGCTTGAAAAACTTGACTTTGTTCATGTGAGATTAGAGGCTGAGATAAGATCACCACCTACTGAATGTAAGAAAATGCCATAGTACAATATTGCTAAATGTTACATGATTACTGAAAAAACTGAATTCAGACCCACCCACTTGAAGAGACAGGTATTACATAAATATGTGGCACAGAAATTCACTCATATTGCCGGCTTTGCTCTCTTTGACAGCATTCTTTAGACTCTGACTATCAGTCTGTGGACAGGTAAGGAGCAAATATTTCATATCTAACTTCACTTAATGCAAAGTCTTTAGGATATGTGACAATGACGGTTATATCGTTGAATTAATTCATAAAGTCAGTGAAGAGATCTGTGACAGCTAAAATAAGATTATAATTACTTTTCACTTTAAAAAGTAAAATAAAATGGAATTAGAAAAAAGATTTACACAGAGAATATCTGTGAGGTGCAATATACAAATGATGGCTCACTTTGTGAACAAAATTGCAGGGTAGCTGTTTATATTTATATATATTTAATTTTTTGGAGCTGACTTCAGATGTTCTTGTTTTCAGGATGAAGTGTGTTATGATCTTTCTTGTGCTGACGCTGGTCGTCCTCATGGCTGAACCTGGGGAGGGTTTCTTTAAAGGCTGGAAAAAAATAGTGAAATATGCCAAGCCTCCATTGAGAGGGCTCAAGTTGCCTTGGAAAGGTAAATCATAACATACATTTTGTGCCGACTTCAATAGATAGACCTCGGATTTACGCAAAAAGTGGGATACTTCAGTCTGTCATCAACAAACTGGTGTAAAACATGAGCATGAATACACTGTAAACACAGCAGTTTCACCACTAACTGTACTAGCCTAAATAACTACATAGAACTTCATTAAGTTGTTTTTTTATTAAATATTTTATTACACCGGGCATCTCAGCTGCATTTGTAAGCACGAATTAACTCTAACCCTAAGTACTGTGAGCATAATGTTCTGTTAGTATTTCAAACATATTTAGAAATAAATGGACTGACTGTAATAACAAGATAATATTATTATTTTATGTCATTTTAATCTCTTTGTTTAGGAGGCAGAAGGTGGGTCAAGAAGGCGGTTCCACGGTAAGGAATTCTGACTAGTAATTACTGTTGATATCAACAAGACAGATTAAAAAATTAAAAAAGCTTTAAAAAAAAAAAGGCTGTTTTAAACCTCAGTTTATATTGTCTGGCCAAACCAAATCCAACAGATATTGAATCAATTAATTTTTTATTATTTGTATTCCCTTCTCTAACTAGGCTTGCAAAAGGACTGCTGAAACTGCAAAGTGGCTCACAACAACCAGACTATGATCAGCCAGAATATCAGGGCTGAATCTATTCATTTTGGAGATACTGTTTGGGCTTTGCAACACAAGAAACAGGTGGATCAGCTAACAAACAGCAGTCTCAGGTTTTCATGAAGCACTTGAGATGTAGTAATTTTGGTATAGCTCCAATTGGTTTTTAAAAATGTAAAATGGCTTGATATTGCAAACTGTCCTGCTCAATAAAGCTGCACTTCAAAAAGTCAAACTCTACTGTGTGTTATTATTCAAGTGAATGAGTTCCTGTAATGTTATATCACGATTGCCAATGACAATTAGGAATGATGTTCATTTAGTCCTGGGAAATGTCTGTGTTAACTTTGAATATAAATTCATAAAATAATCCCTCCTGCAAAGTCTTTCTGTTTGTTTCTGAGTGTATAGTATAAAGGAAACTACTATACATAAACCACTGCTTGTAAACGACAAGTAAAGCACAGTTTTAGTGGCTGTATTGAAGAATAAAGACTACGCCAGTGGTGACTGGTGACAACATTTCTAGACAGGGCTGTATAATATCCAATCCATCTCATAATATCCATAATATCCATCTCAATGTCATTTAATGTAAACTGCAAGGTATCAAACAAATGCAAACAAATATAGTCCACACATATTGTTATGACTTGAAAAAATATACACCAATAAAAATGTTTGAATACACCTGCTTGCTACCTGTTTTTTAATTTGGGTAATTATCTCATAGGAATTTACAAGATTAAAAATTATCTTGTTGAAAACAAATGACTTACAATTATACAATTATCTGTAGAGATATATGGGCCAATATCATTTTTCTGGGACATTTCATACTGTGGAAAGAATATATTAAAAAAAACCAAATAGCTGAACTCAATCTTTTGACTGGTCGAATAATGTACAGTATTTGGTGATCTGCCCTAGCTAGAAGTTACGAAATGATAACATGCTCTGATAGGCACTCTCATGTTTAGTTTTTCAAGATAAATGTTTCATGTCCCTAATTCCTGTTAGAATTCATGTTGTATCTGTCCCACCATTTTAAAAAGTACACAAGGAAAGCAAAATAAGGGATTTACATGACTGGATCCAGCTAGCCAAGCCTATCTGCTGTACCAATTACAAGCCATGTATGTTTCACATTTTTGTCTAGCCAAGAAGAGATTTTATTGAATTAGAAGGCTGAAGACCTGAGTCTTGAGTCACTCATGACAGTAAGTGTCACTACTCCTCTGCTGGTTGACTCGGCTTAATGAATCAGATTGGAGGACGCTGATTGGCTAAAATGTGGCCATGTGAATATCTTGAGTTAGCAATACACTGCTACACTGGTGATGTTTCTATTGCACCAGATGAGCTGTTGCAGTATTTCCCCCTGGCAATAATGATTTATATTTAATGTATGTTACACATGCTAGTGACTAGTGTTGCATATTTAAAACAAATAATGATTTTTTTATTTTAAAAAGGACTGTTAAAAAAGTTAAAGGTGGCAGCCTAGAGCCGTCTACTGGCTGTCTACACCATTTTGAATCTAGAATAACCAAGTGTGACATATTTGCAGGTACTGCAGCTGTTGCAGCTGTTGAAAATGCAACAGATGACAAAATAAAGCAGATTATGAATTGTTAGTATAGTAATTTAAACACAGTTATGGGGCAGAACTCCCATTTTGTTAACCCATATAATCAGGTCTAAAAGCATAAAAAGTGTGTTAAACTAGAAAGTGATATTCCTACTTAATATAGTTTTTATTTTCATATCAAAGATAATTTGCTATTACAGATATGACATACAGTATAAAAATTCCTGGAATTAGGTTTTAAAAATAAATACTTCTTATTGCCAATAATTACCAAGACAGCTGCAGGCAGGAAATTGTTTTGAAAAGTCAATAACAAGTGCACAATGCAATACCATTTATTTCTCTGCTGTGGATGGACATAAAGAGACTATGGTGACACAAACAGAGGATTTTAATGAATTTAACTGCGGACTTGCTGTCATTTAATAACAATAACGCAGGAGGCCAGGAGTGTACTAGTGTTGATGTGACATGTGGTGCACACCCTCACGTCAGGAGGAAGTAGTACTGTATGTGATGGTGTGAATGTGTTAGCAGAAACAGTACACTTTACATTTCATCAAGGTTGATATTTTTAAATGCTCTAATTCATTAAAGAATCTTCTAAACAGTGAGGTATTATTCGGGCACTACATTTAATTGAATTAATTTTTACAATATTTTAAAAAGACATTATCATATCATAAATTAGTTGTTTATTAAGCATCAAGTCATAGTCATTGAATATTAACTAATGGTGAATGGACTGTTTACAATGATTAATATACATGATTATCAAGTTCATACTGTTACTCCTAAACTTTTGTAACCTGTTAATGCTGTAGACTTGTAATAGTCAAATCATTTAACAGTAGAAATGAGAGAAACTCATTGATCCTAAACCTTCAGCTTTGCATTCAATACATGTAATAATATAGTTAAATGGACCTTTTGAAACATTTTGTTCTATTTAAAGGTGTCTTCCCCTAATATCTTTAGTCTGATAACTTCCTCAAGTCTCAAAAATCTGAGACATGAAATTACAAATTGAGATTAAATCAACACTTTGTCATCCATATACAGAACTTGATATTACAACATACAATAACAGATGCAAAATTACCAAATACTATACTTGCTGGGAAAATGAATTCATCCATGCCCTTACAGTATAAAAAGACAGATATCTCACAACCATTAGGCACAGAGACTGACATCATCTATGGATCTGTTTCTAAACCTTGCTCTCTTCGACAACAGTTGTTTTGTCTCTGACACATCTGTGGAAATGTAAGAAATGTCTTGTTATTATTGTTCAGTGAATTCATGAAGTGAATGAAGAGAGATGATTCTATATATGTGCACGCTGCGATGTGTTTTGTTTTTCAGGATGAAGTGTGTTATGATCTTTCTTGTGTTGATGTTGGTTGTCCTCATGGCTGAACCTGGGGAGAGTTTGTTTGGAGGTTTGAAAGCCATGTGGAGAGGTGGAAGACCTGCTTATAAAGGTCAATCACAACTCAACAAACATTCAGTTCAGACTTGAATAAGAAAGACTTCCGTCAATGTAAACAGGCTTCTTCTGACAAAGCAATTGTATAAAACATGCATGAATGTAATGTAACACAGTCAGCCTTAAATGCATTGCAATGCATGCAAGTATAATGATAAATTATGAGCTTGGAAAGCTTCAATTATTAAATGTATTACAAAGTAAGAAATATACCTTGTGCAGTAGTTTTTCTCTGTGTTTTATTCAGTTAATTCAGCACTTTAACAAGATATGTTACAGAAGGCACAGAGAACATCCTTAATGTACCGATTATTTTTAACATGACTAAATAATCATTAGTAATAATATAACAATATAATGTTGTTTTTATGTTATTTATGTTGTATCTTTAGAATACAAATACAACCGTGACATGTACAGGATGGCCAAAAAAGTAAAGACTCTTGACTAATAATTACAGTTATTATTAGTACATTAAACAACAAGACCGATCTGGATTCAGCAAACTCAATTCTGTATCCTAACTCCACCTAAGTATGGACCTAATTGGAAGCAAGGCCTCGGCTATTCACAGCCTGCAGACACTGATGAGCCTCCTGCAACTTATTAGTGCTGAGAGTTCATAGAAATGTGCAAAATTTTAAGCTATGGTTTGGTAGGAGAGTCATTGCCCCTTAAATACAATGCTTTGTGCTATGCAAAGAAAGAAGCAAATGGATCAACAGACAAACCAGTAGTCTCATGTTTGCAGGAGTCATGTAGAGCAGTAGTTAGTGGTTGTTGGCTGTGCTCCAATTGGTTTTGAAAAAAATGTGTAATTGCTTGCTATTGCAAAATGTCCCGATGAATAAAACTGCATTACAGAAAGTCAAACTCTGCTTGGTGTTATTACTCAGTGAATGTGAGGAATGCACAGATATGACTGAAGCATTATCAGTGCATATACTGACCTTATTGATCATGATCTGGTATTGGCCATAATGTGACCGATTAAATATAGTGTCTTTATAAATGTGAAAAATTTTGAGTTACATTTATACAGTCACAGTGGACTACCAATTCAGTTCAATTAATGCCACAGCAATCACTGGCTTCATGTTACCTCACATAAAACTGGTTCTAATGAGTTCCAGGCATTATGGTATGCAGATTTCACATTGAACCATTGACCTGTCCCTCCAAAAGTAATCGGCCAATGGGGATGCAGCCCTGTAACATCTGCCCACATCAGTGCTTTGTGTCAGAGCTGAAACAAAAAAAAATCAGAACTAAAACTGAAAAATTCTGCAGTTTATATCCTCTATAGTTTTATTGTGAGTTTTGCCTTTGAAGTTTTTTGTTCCAATTTATTTGCAGTCACCTTCAATTTATTTTTCTTTGTTTGATTCTAGATTTTGTTTGATTATTATGACACAATAGTCTCTATCATCTCCTGGGATAAATATTCGTCTCTTTACCTGCTACTTAGATCCATCGTCAGATCCTTAAAAAGCTCTTGTGGGTCCTTTTTAGAAAGCATTCACAAAAGATCTATTTTATCAATTAGGTACAAGGACTTGCTGAATCCAATACTAGCTTTAAAATGAGCTTCCCAGGTGATGTGGATAACAGTGAAGCATTTGCATCGGTGTATAAAACCATCTAAAGCCTCTCCTACCATACACTAACTTATTTGAGTCCAGGCAAGCTGAGGTGTCAAAGATAGCGATGATGGATCTCTCTCACTGTCGCCTGAAGACAACCTAAAGGGTATCGTGGACCAACCCTGAAAATGACACCTGCCTCTCCCCCCATAAAATAAAACAAACACACACCAACCAAGCAAGCAAAGTTTGTTTTGGGCGGATGGTGCTTCGCTTAAAACATATCGATTGGAAATGAGATGTGGTTGGAGGAGGGATGAGGTTAGAAAGGTATGAGTGTGTGTGTGTTTGAGGGTCACTTGTGTCATTGGCGGTGGTTGTTTACCCAGAGGCGATTGCTGGCCTCACACACAAACCTTTCCCAGACAGAGACGCGTGGTAAATAATAGAAGAGCTATGACAGAGGACAGACACACACAAACACAGATCAGCATCAAGGTTAAAGATGGGTGTGGGTGTAATAGGAGAGCTCTTTATCGGCACGTCATTAATACATGAGGAGTTTCACCAAACCAGAGAGGAAGAAAGGAGAGAGACAATCATGTAAGTCAGCGTGGATCCTGACATGTGCATATCAAATGCATGGGAGGTCTGTATGTCTCAATGACAGCTCAGTCAATATGATTCCAGCTGCATGTGAGAGTCAGGTGACTCCCCCCTCACTTACTCAGTTTACAACCTCTCGCCATTCATTAGCTGTGGGCCCAGTGGGTGAAGATCAGGTGTAATAATAATAATTATGTGGTTTTGAAAAACACTCAGCAGACAAATGTGCGATTGAATAATTTCAAAGATGCTTCACTGTTGCACCTTTTATCTCTTTTACAAGGACAAAATACAATCCTGCAGTTGTGACCACATCATCTGCTACAGAACTCTTCAAATGAAAAAACAAATGGTTGTTTTAGCCACTTGGGGGCAGCAGAACAAGCTGTAAGCACAACATTGAAATAATATAACCTTATTAAGTTGTAATAGCGAATATGTTAGCAAACAGTTGCTTATTTGCACATCCAGCAGACTCAGAACAACATTAGCATCCATCTGAAGTTTTGTTTCTGGCACCCTGACAATTCCAAGTTCAATATTCACTCTTCCTCTAGCTCTGTTTTCTGTTTTGGTCTCCACCAATATCCAGTATATGTAGCACTTTGGATGCTTAATGCACCATCAAACTAGTCACACATTTTGTCTGCCATTGAGTCCCGAGCAGGTAGTGTACAGTTATCAGAGAGCTTTTTTGACTAAGTCAAAAAAGTAAAGTTGCAAGGCATAAAACCAAAACAATGAGCCGAAAGATGTTAAAACGGTCTGTAGAAATGAGGGAAACTACAGAGTCAGGTGATAATCATCATCCCTTTTCACATTAAACAGTGTTTTTATCTTTAGTTGATATAAAAATATTGATTAATGCAGCTTTAAATTAAAGTAGCTAGCTTCATAAAATAAAATACTATAAAAGTAGCCTAATAATTTTGAGAAACATATTAATGTAACAGAAGCCCAAACATACAAATGCATAATAATATTCAAAATCCTTAGACAAGAAGTCTTATACAAATTTTGCCAGCCATAATGAAAATATAGAAATGGTTAAAAAATGGTAGAGGAGTACTATGAGTTCAGTAAAATCAAAGTTTGAACAAAGCATCTGAAACATTTCTCAACCATTTGAGAAGAGTTGTTTCCCCTCCTGTCCTGGAGTGTCTATAAATACGAGCCTGCTGTGAGCAGTCAGACAGGGCAAACAAAAAGAAGGGGACAAATGTGCCATCAATCATAAAAGCTTTAGGACAGGAACACAGCAGCACAACCACACCTCTCACTTTTTTGTTGCTTCAACAATCTCTAACTTGTATGTAACTCACTCTGAACCAGTAATTATCCTGTCTGATTTCTGAAAGATCAACATTTTACATCTCAAAGTTAAACAACAGGACTTTTCAAATATACTTAAAGTACCTCACAGAAACACAGAGCATTGCTTTATGTTTGTAATGTTAAAGTTTCAACTGTACAGACAGCATTATCTATAAAATACAAGTACAAGTCAACAATATATAATTAATATTATCTATATATTATATTTAAGCACTAAAAAATACAACATTCCTGCACAATATTTAAGTCTTTTGACTGGCGCACATATTATCAAAAACTGTTGAATCCAGCATGTCATGTGTCTCACTTTATGAACACATATTATTATATAGACTAGTCTATATGAAGTTTACCTGATAATAATAATTATTTTATCTGGAAGCCATCTATATTGGTTTGTTAGTACCTTCTGTTGTGTGTCAACAGCCAGTTGACATTTAACACTACTGCCATGATGTGTCAAAATGTCTAGGTCTTCAACTGACAATTATTGTCATTATCAATTAATCTCTTAATCAGTTCTTTGATTAATCAATCGATTGTTTGGTCCACAAAATGTCAAAATGTTGAAAAATGTTGATCACCATTTCCCAAAGCCCAAGATGGAACCTAAAATGTTTTGTCCCAACCAACAGTCTACACTATCACAGAAGACTGAAGAAACCAGAAAACACTCACATTTAAGAAGCTGGAACCAGAGAATTTTAGTATTTTTTCTAAGAAATGACTCAAAACAATTAATCGCTTATCAAAATAGTTGGTTGATTAATTTTCTGTTGATCGACTAATTGTTGCGGCTTTAGAAATGTCATCCTGTCTGTATGAACACAGTCGCATATATGTGGAATACAGAATACAGTTTAACTAAATGTCCATTTTACCCAGAAAAGTCGGTCAACATCATGTTTTTCATGTCACCTTGAGAGCTGCACAAAGAAAAAAAAACATTTGAGAAGGAAGAAATGGACAGATGAAGATGTGGTGAGGAAGAGGAGGGCGAGGAAAAAAAGGAATACAGGAATAATGATGATTGAAACGTGCCATGTTTACAATGGGAAGATCTGACTATGGGATCACTTGCCATACCAGCATGGATGTGTGTGTGTGTGTGTGTAAGTATTTGTGTGTCGGTGTTAAATGCACTGATCAATATGGTGGATGTCACCAATCTCCCCAGTAGTGGTAGAATGTGGATACAATCCCCCAGAGCAATTATTGCTCTCTCCCTCTCTCTCCCTCTCTCTCTCTCTCTCCTTCAGTCTTTGTTTCCAGCCCCTCACTTGTTTTTCAGCTCCTCGCTCCTTTCAACACCCAACTGCAGACAAATAGACAGTTTGACAGCTAGACCGGTGTTTTTCAATCCTGGTCCTGGGGCACCTCTGCCCTGCATGTTTCAGATGTTTCCCTCTCCCACCACACCTGATTCAAATGATCAACTTGTCATCAAGCTCTGCAGAAGCCTTCTAATGACCTATTCATTTGAATCAGGTGTGTTGAAGCAGGGAAACATCTAAAAACATGCAGAGCAGGGCTGCTCCAGGACCAGGACTGAAAAACACTGAGCTAGATGACTGACAACCAGACTGAGAGCTTCAGACGTTGAAGACAGACAAGCAAATAGGGCGAAAAACAGAAATATACATGATGGATATCAAACATTAAAAAATATCTACATGGGCCTTCAAATTTTCTGTTGTTTCACCACCTTGAGGACTGGAATAAAAACTGCTCATTTTACTATTTTCCTTTAGTTGTCTTTTTTTGTAAGAGATTTTTGAACTTTTACTTGCAACTGAAATAAGATGCAGGTTCGTAATGAAACTGATGGGTTTGTGTTCATATCACATCGCACTGAGAGGTTAAATAACTGATTTATTTGCCTGAGATGATGGTGAAAAACCAAATGAAGGGTGAAGTGTCTTAACCAACAAGTGTGGTAGAAACAGGAACTAATATGAAGGTCACCACAGTACCTGAAAACAAGACATGAACAAGCAAAAGAATATATTAGCACTAATACTGTTATTAAATACAAATATTTGACTAATACAAACAAAGGTATGTTGAAGCTGATGACAGAACACAATTTCTAGCTGTATTTTTCATTTCAGGTTGAGACTGCTGAAGGGTTTATATAACAAACTAAGCACTAAGGTGTGTGTGACATGCATTATTAAGATTCAACCTACATGAGGTCTTGGGCTAAGCTGATCACATTATGCTCTAGGGCTGCAACTAAGTATTATTCTCGTTACCAATTAACCTGACATGGCACAAAATGGCTAAAAAATGCCCATCACAATCTTTTTATCCGACCAACACTCCAAAACTCAAATATTTTAACTTTATATCACAAAAAGCAGAAAATCCTCACAATTGAGAAGCTGGGAGTAGGGAATGTTTGGCATTTTAGCTTGAAATAATTCAAATAAATCATTGATTATTAAAATAGCTGCTGAATATGTTGACTGACTAGCCAATTAATTGTTTATGCAGTAACAAATATGAGTCATTCTTGATCTATTTTGTTATGCCAACCCATCTTCAGCCGAATAAAAGCAAAACATAGTTGAATAAACACATGTACAGGCTACTCCTGCTGAGTAAATCCATTAAAAGTTGAAAGCAGGTTTTGATTCCACTTTCTGGTTTGACTGAGCTTCATAAAATCTCTGCAGGAGGCCAGAGTGCATCTGTGCCGTCCTCGTGTGTCAGCTCTATACGTGACCCACTGAGTTAGCAGAGGGCTGTGTGTAACTTCATATGCATGTTTTTATGTGTATTACACTGGATCCGCCGGGGGTGGGACACTGACTTGAAAGCTAAAAAAACACAGTGGGTCGAGCAAGTGTGCAGATGGAAAGTGGGCCATCGTGCGGCCAGTGAATAAGTTGCATTGAATAAAATAGAAGCATATTTGATTGGATGGACGACTTAAAAACATGGCTGAACATGTCCTGTTTGAACAGAGTGTATGGAGAGTGAACATTGTAAACTACACCTTAGTGCTAAAATAATTAGTACATAAATCAATATTTTTGTTGATGAATTTGTCATTTTTTTGTCATTTTTAGTTTCCAATTCTTGCTTCTACAATGTGAGAATTTGTTGGTTTTCTGAGGTTTGTAACACTATAAATTAAACATCTTTAGGATTTGGAAAGTCAGTAAAACAAAGCTATTTAAAGAACCGAGTGGAATTTATTAACCAAAAAACATTGACAGGCAAATAAATGATGAAAATAAGTGTTTCTCTAACATACAAAACTCCAGTAAACCAGTATTACCAAGAATCTTTGTTCATTTCTTCTAAAGTGGCCACAGTGAAATGACAAAGTTCCTAAGACTGACGTTAAGAAATACACACTGAGCAGACAACAGGAAAAAGACTAACTCCTTTTCTTCGGTCAAGCCACCAAATCCATACAGAGAGAGAGAGAGAGAGAAAGAGCTGTCTGCTCAGATCAAAGTCTAACAGAAGCAAAGAGCTTGGTGACAGAGAAATAGCAGTGATCCCAGTGTCATGCAGGCTGATCTTATTACAAACCTCATTACATGTAGCATACGCCACACGGCAGATGTTTTAATCCAAAGCTCATAAAATGAGAGACAGTCACAAATCGGGGTTAAGACCTACTGCTTCACACCACAGGATTAAACCTGTGAAGCGTGGCAATCATAACATGACCGCCCCCTTGTTGAATTAAAACAATCTAACTCAGTCATTTATCCCACTCACTTAAAAGCTACTTACTGCTAAGGGGGTTTTGTAAACTGCTAGGATCCCTGTGATTGCTGAACGTATGTCCCATGTATCTTAGGTCGTATGTTTGCTTCTCTCCTTATGCTTTTAACAGTATGTTGCAGATTTAACAGGTCCAGCAGTTTAAAAACTCACTGCATATTTGAAAAAAGACAGTTTAATGGTCCTGCACAACAACACAGGTGTTTTCAATTACCCTGGCTGATTAAACGTCTAGTCAGGTGGAAGGTGAGTAATGCAGAGGTCGTGTGATGTCATAAATCCACAAAAAAGGACTAATGAATGATAATGGTGTACCATGTCCTGCGTGCAACAAAAGCAAGAAAATGGTGAGGAAGATGTTAATGCGGGTCATGAGAAAGGTTTAATCGAGCAACATAAGTGGAAACACCCGTGTGTGTGTAGCAGCTGTGGCAGAATCATGATGTAGCAGAGATACAGAATACAACAAAGAAATATGGAAAAATAAAATTTAAAAACAGTAAATGGAGGATTTTTCACAGTTAAGTCATGTTTTACTTTAGCATATATCCCCCCAAGAATGTGTAGACAAATATGACAAATGTATGAATTCATAGCACATATGTGCAGAAAAAATGCAAAAAAAAAACCAACAAAAAAAAAGAGAAAATCTGCCTTTTCTTGCTTTCTTATTTTGTAAAAATTCCTTTTTGTAAATGTTGAAATAGTCCTTTTCCACAGCAGACATTTTTAAGTGTCATAGCAGGAAAAGCACAGGTGGAACTCTTGACGTTATCAATGGGTGCTTTTGATTTGGCTAATTTATGCCTCCTCACGTCCTTGCTCCTCCGCCCTCTGGCCGTGACCCGGAAACCGATCTCCCTCTGCCATCATCGAGGATCTTCTAATCCATTAAAATTCACCTCAGAGGGGATGACGAGCGAGGAGAGAGGAGGCTCCAGGAGGAGCTTAGAGCGAGGAACCACAGGTGTATCCTACGCAGAACTCTTTTATCAGTTGGCGTGACATATAAATGCTGAACCTCCACATGTAGCACAGTTTGAAGCACAGCAGGAGCAGCCCTTCATAAATGTAAGTGGTTCACAATGTTGCAATCAGGTTCTTTAATAACAACTGCCTTTTTTACTACGAAAGAGAAAATCAATTCCAGAGGGGGTCTGGGAACGCTGTGTTTAGAAAAATGCTCAGTAGGTGTACACGCTATTTAAGGCTTAATGGTTTCATTTTTTTACTGCACACATGTCCTCCGTTATGCCTTGTTTTATAGAAATGATAGTAGATAGTAGAATAGTTGGGAATCTGATACAGTCTCATGTCTTACAGGGACGGATGTGTGTTTCATATAGTCTAACATTGCACTGGAGTGATACAGTCATATCTGTCCAAAGCCCAAAAAGACAAAAAGTGTAACACTTGACATTGATAATAATCATGTTTCTTGTAGCTTTGATAACAGTTGAAACACAGCGCCTACAGGTAGAATAAACTGACGCAAAGTATGCCAGTAATATAATAGAGGGCACTTAAAAAGTGGCCTGTAAACCTGTTTTACATCCATCAGAGAAATACTGATGAGGATGGGCCTGAACGTCATCGTCAGCCCCACTCAAGAAAATATGCAAGTTGTTTTGTTAATCTCATATGTTGTCTTTCCAATGATACTGTATGTGATGTCATAGGTACACACCTGTTCAAAAGAGTCATGCTTTAGCCTTTCACCTTTCTATTCTCAGAAACTTAGATATCCTGCCAAGGGGATGAGGACAGAGGGGAGGCCACAGCAGCCAACTGGCCCTGGTTTACTCTAGTGCATGAGGCCAATGGGGTGAGGCCTTCTATTGTACCTCCTGTCCTATAATGGACTCATGCAGTGGGGAAAACCAGGCACCAGTGGATGCTGTGGCCTCTGAAGGCAGCGGCACGCCTCCCTCTACATCTGTGGTGGCCACCTGCTGACCAGCAAGTGAGGAGGAGGATGATGGGGGAGGAGACACTGGCAGAGCTGAGGACAAGTGTGACACAGGAGGATGACAAGCCCTCCACTTCTGCCTGCCCCCCCTCGTTCACTACAGTTTCCATTAAGTTGGATTTATTTTCCTTTTTTTGTCTTAAAGGTAGAGTCAGTGATTTTGGAGAAAGATCGTTCAATACACTTTTTGTCAAATCAAGTGAATATCTCCTCACAGCCCGCTAGCTGTCCGTTCTGTGTGTGTGATGATTGCAATCAACAACATTAATAATAATACTAATAATTGGCTATGATAAACAATTTAAAAATCTAAATAAATACCTATCTATCTGTGAAAGATACTTTCGGTTTTGAAATCATTCTTAAATAAAGAGTTCTGTCATGAAAATATGTCAGTTTGACAAGTGATACAGCTGTGCAGCACATCATAAGTAACTGACATCACTTAAAACTGATGCTAAGGAACCAAGGATTTCTCATTTGACAGTAATATTTTGCTTCGGCTCCTCCGTCCTCAATTCGTTTTCTCACATCTCTCTCTCACATCCTCGCTGGGAGGAGCTAAGATGCAAGGACGCGTGAGGGAAGCGAGGAGACACGTTAGCCAAATGAAAAGCACCCAATGTCTCAGTTCCATTCAAGTGTCCAAGGAAGCCATACAGGTGAACCATCATGCATCATACCAGGATTATGAAAACTACATAGGATTCAGCCATCATTAGTCTTATTCATTGCACCTGTGCTTTTCCTGTTTTCACAACAATTTAACTGAGATGAGAAGAAGAAGAGCCCTGCCTAGAAACCCTAAACACAACAAGTAGAACAGTTAGTGGAAAAAGATTCTGACAGAGAGAACAGTAACAACGACAAATAAAGCAAATATAAAGTTATAACAGTCATAATGTAGAAATTCACTGACAGGTGATGTGGTAACTCTTGTTTCTATGCAGCACCTCATACTGCAGTGTTACTGTTAGAAGTCATACAGCCTGACTTTGTGTCGCTACAGGAAATTCTCCAGCAAAAGTCAGTATTTACATAAAGGCTGGAGGGGAAACTAAATGAAACTAAATAAACTAAATTACCTGTGTTTGCTTTTCATAAGAGATTTCCACAGCATCATTTTCATCAGTGTGACAACATAGTCATGCTACATTAAAGGTTGATCATTTCCCTTTCCTTTTTATAAAACATTGACTCAGATGTTGTGGTGTAAAGACATAGGTACACATTATCAAAAGCTTTTGAAATTGTCAACACATTAATTGCTTGATGTGTAATTTTTTATTGTATTTTCTTTGATATATTTATTTCTTTTTATAGGATTAAATGACTCTTTATCTAATTTTATCTTTTTCTTACTGTCATTTATCTTCTTTGTATTTTGCTAAATCAAGCGTGTGTTTATTAGTTTAGTATCTTTTTCCTTTTTCCTTTTGAGGGGACGTCTGTTGCTTTCTGACCTCCTGTCACATCTGTTTTATTTCTATTATCTAATTTTTATGCTTTTGTATAAGTGCAAATAAAAATAAATAAAATATTCATCATTCATTTGTTCTGAATTTCTTTTTTTTAGTAAAATATGGTTCTCAGTTCCCAGTTGCATCTACTTTTCTGTTCTCTCTTTATATTAAGGTGCTGTTAATGAAACTCAACACTTAAAAGCCAACAAGGACAGAAGACGCAATTATGACATCCGACGTTGTGATGATTCTTTTTGCAGTGCAGAAACTAGATGTGCAAATGTGCAAAGTAAAACATTATTTTCTGATCCAATTTCAATATGCAGTTAAGTGGATTGTACACCACAGCAGCCTTTAACTGTCTGTAAATGAAAGCTTCAGGTACAGCAGCGTACTAGAGTTACTGTCTACGGTGTATAACAGGAGGAACGTGGAGATGACATTTCCCTGTGGCCTGTCCGCCCTCGACGGACACTGTTTCGCTCTGATCAGCAGATCAAGACCTGATCACTTTACATAGGCCTGTATTGTAACTACTGTAAATACATACACACACACACACACACACACACATCTTTTGCTGGGTTCAGGTTAGAAGCAAGATATGCAGCAGTCTGCTGCCCATCATAGCTGCATTGATTTCCTTTCTCCTGCGTCAGGCTGTCTTGTCAACAGACTCCTCCGAGCATAGAAGATGAATTATTCACAGGACAGCTCTGCCAGGATCTGTAAATAAATACTTAACTAATATTGGCCCCCACAAACCACAGGTCTCTGCTTACTGTGAGGGGGGCTTTGAAGGAACAGGAAGAGAAGAAAATGAAAAGTCTTTAAATATACATTTTCATTCATCCTTGTTGGAATCTGTTACATTTTTAATAGCTGGCTTAATTGTGGTGATGTAAAACCACAACAGTGTTTCTCTATCTCACACTGTATTTATGATAGGGTAGGACATTCATTCATTCACTAAATCCTGATCTATAGCACTACTACTATATCTAATACCTATATGTAATTACTGCACAAACCATCAACTGTAATGTTATTGGCCTGGAATTTTATATTGACTTTTGACAATTTATTTTAATCATTTTAAAAGTCACAAATTGACATGTTTTGTCACAGCTAAAGCACAAATCTGCATTAGTGTTCTTCTTCTCAAAAGCAAAAGTCATAAAATTGCTTTTAATCTAAAAAAAAACAAAAATTACTCCCGCAGGTATTTATGTCAAATCAAAACCCTGCGAGACAAATTTATGCTGTTAAATTGACCAAAACAATGAACAGCAAGAAAACAAAAATAGAAAAAAGAAAATGATTCGGCTGTTTATGGAGTAGCTCTAATTACACTAATGGACACTGTCTGAAATGTATCTCTCCCTATTTTTAGGTGGTTCTACTGTAAACTCCTCTTGTATGCTGTATACCTGGGAATATGCTCCACTTCACCAGAGATTTCTGGCAGTCTTCGCTTTGCTCTCCACGATAAGGATAAAAATCACAAGATCAAATCTGGACTGGACTGAGATATAGCGAGTGTGACATCTTATCATGCCCAAATATCATCCTGATTTTAAAATAGCAATATATTACCTGCCCTCAGCTTGAAAAGATGACTCTGTCCACTTGCACTTGAAGTCCTCACACAGAGAAATATCTCTAAATGAGATCTATTTCTTGGATACATCAGAGTAAGAAGCCCTGTGTTTTGCCAGTTCAATGCGCAGCCACCTTCCCATTTACAGGCAGCGCTCTGAAAAGGTCAAACAAGGTGTCAGCGCCCCATGATGTCTCTTTCAGACGTCTGACAAAACCATTTCCTCCATACTTTCTGCCTATCAATGTCTCTGCACTTTTATATTTGGAATCACTCAGTTTTTGTACTTTAAGGGGAATTCTGGTTTATTACAACTTGGGTCATATTTTTATAGCTTTAGCGATCATTTCTGTATCAGTTATGATAACATTGTATTCAACAAGTGATCAAACATACAGAAGTTGTAAATAATCTATCAACGTCTTCTCCATACGACTTAATTTGGAGGTAAAACCACAATTGAGAACACCTGAATTTTCAGTAATAATCCCTCATCACAAAGGTTAACAGGAATGATTTTACGTTTCACCTTTGTTTGCTCTTCTGATTAAGTTTTAACCTGGGGGTTTGTTCAAAGAGTTACTCCAATGATTTAGTATTGCAGCGCCATAAAGTTGGAGGACTTACAAGACAAAGATTATTTAAAAAAACAAAAACGAAGGTCTAAACAGAAGCAGTAGAGGTACCAGACAGATATCTTTACTTTCAGTCTCTGGTATGGGTCAAGCTCTAAAGATACTGGATACTACAATTCCCATAATGCAACTCATCTTTTCTTCTTCTACACACTCCTGGTAAAGACCCACATCTTAGAAACTCCACACCCCCAGTTTGTAATGTTGGCTTTCTACTAATGATTACCTCCATTTTCAATTAATCTGACGATTATTTTCTCGGTTTATCGTTTAGTCTATGAGTCGTCAGAAAACGGTGAGAAATGTGCGTCATAATTTCACACAGCTCAAAGAGATGTATTAAAATGTTTGGGAATTTGGAACCAGAGAATTTTTGTTTAAACAATGACTAAAACTATTAATCGATTATCAAAATATTAGCCAATTCAATTTCTGACGATTGACTAATCAATTAATCAACTAATCGTTGCAGCTCTACTTTCTACTAAAAACTTCCAGTATCCTATCCACCTGTTCCTAGATACTATGATGGCGTCACTATGACATCATCAGAGGTTATTTTCTCAGACTTGAAGCTCCTCCAGAACCACAGAGGTCATTCTGCAACTGTTTTCACAGGCCGAGCACCAACTATGAACTGATCTTCAGGTGTAAAATTGGTGGTGTTCCCCTTTAAACCATTTATGATCACATGACTGCTCGTTTGTTGCCTTGTCAGACTTCTTTTTAGCTATGTCACACTTTTTCCCAAATTTCAGCTGTTACTGTAATTTGGGGAGAGCAATGTTATCATAACCAATAACAAGAATAAAATATATATATACAGTGATACTGCAAGTAGGTGAACAAACTACATGATATGTGGTATTTTTTTAATTCTTTGAAGACTTTCATACAGACTATCACTATTGAAATAGTGCAGTAAAAAGACAGTCAGTGCCTCATATACAGTAATTTCCCACTTTTCTCTGCTCACACTCTGTCCTCCTCACTTTACTCCATCATTGAATCAGCAACCTCTTCTTTCTACTACAGGTTGCCTGTTTCCTATTTAACATCACTCAGTCAACCTCTCTTTCTCTCTCTTTCTCCTCCCATCCTTTAAACCCTCTCAAGTTGAATGAAGACAAACTGTGGAGAGATAATTGAACACTAACATGAGTCAGGGAGAGATGAATGAAGACAGATGACAAGTCTTTTCGAGGATGTCTTTGCTCCTCACAGGCAAATTTAACAATACAGTGTGTGAAATGCCTTTGGGTTTTCAGTTCATTGATATGAATAACAACAGTAAATACCTAAATTGAAGCTGTCTCTTTATTCCACTTAAAAAAACATTTTAAAAAAGGCCCAGACTCTCTACCTCTTGGCAGCATATTGTCCCTTGTGCTTGTTCTTTACCACATTTCTTTCAATTATGTTGTTGCTTTTGACATTTTTAATGTTGCACATCCACTTGTAAGCAGCTTTGGATAGGAGAATCCACTCAAATGAGGGCCTAAACAATACTGTTTTTTTGTGGTAGCTGTTTCCTCTAATGAAATAGGGAAACTGATAGCCCGCCTCTGTCCAAAGTAGAGCTGCTACAATTAGTCGATTAATCTATGAGTCGATCAACAAAAAAAAACAAAGTTCTGATACACAAATCTGTTTTCAGTTTTTGGACCTTCTCTAATATTTGATTTTTGATGAAATATTGGATCATTTGAGCATTTGTTGAAATGAAACCATGTGAGAAGTTTAGAAGGAAAAATCTATATTTGGTGGAGCTGTTAACAACTCATAGACATCTGAACTAAGACGTCAAAAGCCAAAAAGGTTGGAAACCACTGGTTTCATCCTTAACAATGTGTTGTATCTTAAAAGCTTGCTATATTATTCACTGTGTCAAATCTTCATCTGAAAAGTAACTAAAGCTGTCAAATAAATGTAGTGGAGTAGAAACTACAATATTTCCCTCTGAAATGTAGTAGAGTGGAAGTATCATCAAATGGAAATACTCAAGTAAAGTACAAGTACCTCAAAATTGTACTTAAGTGCAGTACTTGAGTAAATGTACTTAGTTACTTTCCACCACTACTGGATTAAACTCAGTGCTCTCTGGTGGACACACATATGTATGAAATGGTGTCACTGCTTCTAAATACCTGTAAAAAAAAAATTATCTAGATTTCTGTATTGGAATGTCTGGTTACTTATCAGTCGTATCATCAATAAATCAATTTACCCATGAGGTAAAGAGCCCATGCTACCAGTTAATAAAGTCAATAAATTCTGTTCAATAAAAAGCCAGCATACAGGAAATGACATATTTCAAGCCATGTTTGTTTTTCTACATCAAAGACAAAGATAAGCTCAGTAGTAGCCCACTTCACTGAATGGTATTTTTTTGTTATCCTTTTTTAATGGTTTTAAAAGGCTGATTGAAATAATCAGCAGGCGACCACACAGCCCTCCACAACAACTCTGAAATGATGTTCCAAATACAGCAAAGATGCCATTTACCTCTTGTTGCTGGAGAGGTAATTGCAGTGTGTGGAAAGTTTGTGCATTGATGTAATGTGATGATCTTCCCGCAATTCAGTTTACACAAGTTCATCTAGCTTCTCTTCTCTCTAATCACAGATCACTTTAGACCAGTGGAACGTAACATCCAGCAATTCATCCATCCATCCATCTACTAATCCTCATGTCATTCCAAACATTTACAATATCAAGTTTTAATCTGAGTGAGGTTAGCTTTCACAACCATATGTACTGTACATGAACTGGTTCAACAAACTTCTCCAAACACCTAAAAGAGCAAAATGAGAATTTTCTATAATTGCAGTCCTAAACAAAGAGGTTTGATAACAATGCAAAAATGTAACAAGAAATGATTGGGTAAATTTAAATGTTTGAAGAGGTTGAACCTATTTAGGTTGCATCATTATCAGCAGTTTAGTATTTCCCTAAAACATTTAATAGTGATGAATAAAAAAGATATAAGATATAAAAAATGTCTAAGTTTTATTTATTTGGAGTTTAAAATTCAAAAACTCGTCAGCACTGTGTGTATTATGATCAGATTTGATTGATCGTGACCAAATGTCACTACAGTAAATCCTGATTAGTGCATGAATATTACATACCTGACATCACCATTTTCCAACAGCCCTGCCCACTTCAAACCAGTAAGAAATACTGGTCTCTCATGTGAAATAATCAAAACTGTTCCAACTTTGGCAGAAGATTGTGTTTATGTAGGATTCTATCACTCATACTAAGAAGCTAATTATGAAGCTAAGTTTCAGAGCCTTTAAGTCCCATTTACACCTTATCGATTCATCAGTGCATGGACACACTATTAAGATCCTCTTAAGAGATAATAAAGGTGCAGATGTTTAAAAAGGTTTAATTCAAAATCTGAGGGGTGTGTGTGAGAGGGAGATGCAGAGAGAAATATAAATGTACGCTGTAAATTATTTACAGCAGAATCTGATGTTATCAAAACATCCATTTTTGTGCATATAGTGACTGAATGGTACGTTAGCCTCCCTGGTCAGCTAAGAAAGAAAAAAGATCCATGTGGAAATCTACTCTCGATTTACAAATCCATGCCAATGGTTTATAAACCATGCTCTCAGATTCATAATCCATGCCCACGGGTTTATAAATCATGTACACAGATTTGAAATCTGTGCACTCAAATGACTTTTTTTTCAGAGAACAAGGACCTTCATGCATGGACGACATTGAACCTGGCTTCTTATTCACAGCTTCTTATTGGAATTTTCCGGTCCACCTTAAAAGTGGCATAACAAGTGTATATGGCCTTGTTCAGTCATTTTCAAGTTAGTTCATGAACTGAAAAACATAAATGAAATGAGAATAAATCATATGATGAAATGGTCTTTAACTGATTTACAATCCTAAATACTGATCATTTTAACTGTAGCATTTTCTTATTGCCCTTACTCATGGTAAACTGATTTTCAGTCTTATTGCTATTTCTGCCTATTTGCTGTGGTCCTACCTGCTCAGGATTAAAAAGTCTCAAGAAACCAATACTCCAATATGACCAAGGCTGTCAAGTCTCATGCACTGACCGTGAGACTCACGCAACTGACACCTTTCTTACGCTCATGCCGCACATCCATTTTCTAATGCAGTGAAAGACGAATTCATAACTGATAACGTTGCGGTGCAAAAAGAGGACACTGACAGCGCACAGACACATCAGACAGCGGCTCTTCTGGCAACAGTACAGTGTGTCTCTGTAACTCTGAAACTTTCTCACACTATACTATTGTTGATGCATTCTTGGTTTTCATAGCATCCAAAGCTAACTAATCTAGACTAGTGCAGGTGGGTGTGTCTTGATTTGATAAAGAGGTTAGGTGGTGTAGAAACGAAGGGAATTTGTTTGAAATTATTATTTATGTCCTTGGGGAGGACCCCCAGACCTTGCCGCCAATTATGTATCTTTCCAAGTTTGCTCCTCCATTTTAAAACATAACCAGGTCCCTATGGTGATGAAAATAGATCTCTCTTATCCTATGTTTTGAAGAAAAATATGTGTAATATCTGGAGTTTATCTCAAAAATGCTACCCGATAAATACAAATTAGCAAAAAGAAAAAGTCTTATGAAAAAAGTGTTGGTTCATAAGGCCAGAGAGAGGTTGAGTGGGTCAATTTACCATGATAATGCTCAACAATAATGCCGGGAACAAATCTCACTCCAAGCTGATGTCAAAACTTTGCAACCCTGAATATGTCACAGGACACCACAGGGCATGATAATCCTGAGTTTTATTCATTTTTACTGTAGCATTATTTTCTTATTGACTGTTCTCCTTCTCTGAAAACAAAAGTCATTTGTGTGCGTGGATTTCAAATCTGTGCACACGGTTTACAAATCCATGGGCATGGATTATGAATCTGAGAGCACGGTTTATAAACTGAGGATGGATTTGTAAATCGAGAGTACAGATTTATATGTGGATCTTTTTTTCTCAGCTAACCCCAGGGGGGCAGAATACATTCAATCTTAACTCAAATGCTTTTGTTGAATTTAAAAGAATCCCACAGGACTTTAACTGACCTCCCATAAGACTCAACATTAAACAGCTTTATGACTGTCCTCAAAATCTTCAGCACTCCCATTGAGAATTTAAAAAGTCTCTAAGGACGTGCTCAAGCATCCAAGAATTAACTGGATTCTCTGGGTGAATTTCTACAAGACTTTTTAACTTTGGGAAATACAATGAGACAATCCTGAACAAATCATTTTACAAGATGAGCAGTAAATGATAACTGACAGTTTCGATATGCTTTGCTGTAATTCATTCTGACTCTAGTCTCTATCATTGTCTTATTTCACCCCTCAATCTGTATCTCGCTGTCTCTTTTTCTCTCTCTCTTTCACACAGACACACATACACATAGAGGAGGCACCCCATGAGGTCTGAGTGTGTGATGTACCTGTTAATTGTTTATTAGATTAAACCTAATCATTACAGTGCCATAAGTATCTCATCCATGAACGATTAACTGAGGCACAAATATTGTTACCAAAGTCAGCCACAATGTTATAAACATTCATACTTTCTCCTCAGTCTCGTTTCTCTCCATCAACCACCGAGCATCTTCGTGGAGACAGCCGGGAGTCGCCATCAGAATCTGAGATCCCACAATTCAGAGTTTTTGTGAAAGCGTGAAAATCAGCAACAAACCATAATGAGACTGGGATAAAAATGAGATTGAGCAGAGGAAAAAGATAAAAACTGATATAATTGACAGGTGACATATAAAGGGTAAATGAAAAAGACTATGAGGGATTCCTGAAGTAATGACAAAAATGACTAATGAGGCATGAGGAGAAAAGGATGACAGAAGAGACAAACTAAAATCTTTTTCAATCCTTGTGCCTCCTGTATCTATATTGCAGGGATATAGCTACTATAGTGCAGGGATATAGATATTATACTGTAGATGAACAATGTTTTATGAGCATACTGTAGAGCAGCACATGGCAGAGAGGGACACAGACTATGTTTTGTCCTTTTTAACAAGCTAAAGCTTTAAAGATGTAATATTCTTGCTTTGTTTATTAAAAATACTGATATTCTAAATATACATGAGCACATCACTGTCACTGTTCAATGTGTAAAAACCTCATCATAATTCAGTTTATTTAGTTGTTTTGGGTGGGGGGACTTCACAACTGCGCTTGTGTTTAATGTGTCTTCTCATATATTTTCATTCTTCTAAATATAGAGTAAATTTTAACAACCTCATATAAATCTCTGCATCCAGTGGATGTTGCCAACCACTTACAGATCGAAGCAAGACAGTAAATCTGCAAATGGCACTTTTAAATATCAGGTCCCCTGTCAGTAAAACTTTTTAAATTAATGATCTTATTGTCAAGCATAAGTTTGACAGTTTGACTGTTATTAGTTTTACTCTTATTTTTAACTGAATCCTGGCTAAACATGGATGCACCTGCTGCTATAGGCCTACCCATTATATTTTCTCCTATTCCATTAGACAGGGGAAGACAGCTACCGTATGTGCCGATGCTCTGAGGCCATGGGATAATTAATTTTATGTTTTTAGTTCATTTGAGTACCATGCTGTCATACTAAAATATCAGGTACCCATTCTTGCAGTTATTGTCTATAGACCACCAAAGCATTTCCCAAATTCCTTGTGTGATTTCTCTTAACTCTTATCTATCATCAGCTCTAACGATGACAATATAATTAATATTGGTGACTTTAATTTACACATTGACAATAGCACAGACAAGAAGACTATTGACTTCTCACATCTATTCAACTTATGCTGCCCCGTCCATTCTTTCCCTTCTGGTTCAAACACAATTGTTGATTTTGTGGAGGTGAAACAGTCTCCAGGATGACAATGTTAGTCTGGTAGTACAAGGTCCCACTTTGCAGAAAAGTTTTACTCCTCACTTGCCAGAAGAGGAGAGCAGTGACTGAGGGAACCGCAGCAGTTTCTCTGTGGTAACCATCTTTGTTTTTCCTTTTTCAATTGTTTTAGTTCCTCTCTGTGTACTCTGGCTCAAATAAATATAGTTGGTAAGGCAAAGTGAAATGACTCATGATCGTCCTCATAATAGTCCACGGGATAATCCATCATTGCACTAGTTTCCTTACAGTCTAACTGTGGTGAAAGTCAGCCTCATAAACAAACCAGTGAGTGCAGATGAATATGCAGGGTAGTTTGGTTATCATCATCTGTGATGTGAAAACATCAGATTTCCACAAAGAGAAGTCTACTCTGGCTTCTTGAATGATGCATCAAATCATATGTATAGCATTGTTTTTCATCAGATTTTCATCTATTATCTAATATTTGAGCTCCATCTGAAGTCAGGTGGACAAACTTCAAGTGAAAGGATCTCACTTTATATTTGGTGACACTGGGTCAAAGTAATGCTGCCTTTGTGAGGGTCACAGTTACAGTACCTCCGCTGCCAGTCAGCATAATAGTTTGGATATACCGGTGTTAAAACACTTCAAATGCAGTCAGAAATTAATATTTTTCAGCTGTTGCTTTTCAATATGAAGTCATGCTATTGTTGGATTGAGTTGAGTGAATGCAACATGATGTACAATACAATATAAAGTGTAACACAGAAATGCACAAGGTGATCTGAAAACTAAGATGTATTAAGGAAAATGCAAGTGAGCGTAAGCAGGAAAGAACTCCCTCAAAGAAAGTTGAAAAAGCAGCGTGTGTGCACGAGGTGAAATAGGCATTTTCAATTATATTCTGAAGTATGCAGTCTGAAGTAGACAGAGGAGCTAAGGGAGAGAATAGAGACAATCCATCAAACAGACAGTCTGCGCAGTCAAACCAAAAGAAGAAAAAAAATCAAAGGAATGGAAACTACCTCATAGGAGGCTGAACACCTTGCTACAAGCAGATCTTAATATGCTTAATCCGTCACAACTCACAAGTAGAACTGTGGAAACTCCTCCTGCAAAATGGGACTCACGTTATCTGGGTGATACCACACAAGCACGTGTATCCATTTCCATTTTTCAATACTAACATTTCATTCAAGCGTCGGAAAGGGTTAGTTAATATTATCATTAATATTATCATATTAGTTACTAAATCCTCATTGCTCAAGTCTGTGCTTTCCAAAGATCATATGTCAATCAAACAGTGCAGATAGAACTGCAGAATTTTTTTCAAAACTTCCTGTACACACATAGTTTTATTGTTAATAAAACCTGATTTTCTCCCAAAAACCTGAGGCTTAAAGCCATGTACCTGTTAAGATTTCACCTGCCGCCCCACAGCCTGTGTGCATATCATCATGTAGAGTGGATGACTTTGTTTTATTCAAACAGTTCGGTTTTTGCAGAACATTTACATTTCTTTGTCACACATGCCTTTATGGGAGTTCAGCGCTGGTCAACCAGTAAGACTGACTGCTCTGGGGACTTTCAGTCAATATCAAACTTTTTTTTATTTTGAACTTTTTTCTGTGTTCAACCTCCTCTAAATAAAATACACATTTTCAAAGAAATCCTCACGATTCAGAGGCTGAAACTAGTTTAGGTTTGACATATTAAATGGTTGCTGATTCATATTCTGTAGGTCAACTAATCAATTAATCTTTTCATATCTACTGAGTGATGCATTTTTATGTAGTCTTGTATAGAGCTACAATGATTACTCGATTAATTGACTAGTTGATCAACAGAAAATTAATCACCAACTATTTTGATAATCGATTAATCATTTTGAGTGATTTAAAATAATCTAAAATTCTCTGGTTTCAGCTTCTTAATTGTATAAATATTGCAATATTTTAGGTTTCTCTAGTCTTCTATGGTTTTTTATGTTTTCACTAATATATCAATAAGCCATGCCTCACCTTGTAAAGCTCCTTACAATACAGATACACTGTAACAGTGTCCCTGTCATGCTGTGACAAAAAGAACAAAGCTGGCTGGGACACAGAGAGATGAAGTCTGGTAGAAAGGACATGTAGTCTGGCTTTAGCTGAAAATTCAACAATATCCTCATCAGGTGCAAAATTCATAAATATAGAATCTGAACCAGTCTGATCCCCAGAAAAGGGTTCAGCTAATTGAAAGCCAGGCCAATACATTTTTTACATTGTAAATCCACAAGGGACCTTGGTGCATTAGCTGGTGTTAGTGGTTACCCTTTTGAACAACATGCAAATCAGTGGCCTAATTTTCTGGCTATAGTTTGGAAATAGCAGCTCTATTAATCTGTCTGGTAGGACCATCAATCATCAGAGCTGCTGTATGTTTATTTATAATAGAGCTGCTCAGGTCAGCTTTGCAGCCCCAACAACATGATGTATTAATTACTAAAGTTTACCAGCAAACTTCTCTGCTATTTACATAGATGGTCTTAAATTACTTGACACTAAAGATGTTGTGTTTGCTGTGATTTTTTAGTGTAGTTTTAGTGTAGCGTTCATACAGTATGTGGTGTTTAAAAGCATATTTATTTAGGGTAGTGTGAATGAACTTTATTATTTTTCATCCATGTTTTACTGGTGATTGTTCTGCATATTTCCCATTTCATTAAAAGTTAATTTGTGCTGCTCTTTTTTTAGTTATTGCATACATTTTTATTTATTGTATAGTGTATGCTTTATTCTTTATTCTTTTTTCCAAATTCCCCCAATGTCCCCCATCATTCTTTAACAGTGGTTTTCTTTTGTTTTCTTTTTTAATAGTTTCCAGTACATTGTTGTCAAATACTGATGCCATGCATCTGTTTTAGGGCTTCAACTAACAATGATTTACATTAATAATCTGCAAATTATTTCAGAAAATAGTGAAAATTTCCATTTACAATTTCCCAGAGCACAAGGACTAACAACCAATAGATACAGGCTAGTGTTAGAAAAACTCAAGCTAGAAGCAATACATTTGGGGGATTTTTTTTCTTTACAATTTTGAAAAAATATATATATTTAATTGATTATTTAAATTGTTGTAAATTAATTATCTGCCAATCAAGTCATTGATTATTTGACTATTAGTTTCAGACTGCAAACTGCTCTGTATGTACAAACTACTCTTCAATTTCAAAGTGTTCTGATGCAGTCTGTTTTCTCAGTAGTCCGTCTTAACTTTCTAGTACTGTTTACATTTCCATTTACACCCCAGGACAAGGTGAATTTGCTAAAAATTGGCTAAATGCTTATGGTAAACTTGTCAAGAGCAGTTTTGTGATATAATAAAAATGATAAAATCGTACACCTACATCCATGCACATCTATCACAGTAGCAGCCATCAAAATGCCTGACCACACTGCATTTATTGTGTATTTGAAATCTATTAATATACTGTAAAATGTATTGTGGTGGCAGTTATGTGAATCGTAGGATGTTGAAAGAGAATATTTGTGTAATCTGTCTGCAGTGAGTCAGAAATGGTATTTTGGCCTCATGAACAAAAAGGAAATTGTTCTGAGCCATCATTCCTGGCTCCAAGTGTATGTATCTGAACTATAATGTCCTCTAGCAATGCAGGGACGCATTGGTTTCAGTGGTCTGGGGAGGAAGAACATGCTGTGGGGGACAGTGCCATCAATCAGCACATAATCTGAGAAGGCACACTGTCAATGACAAAATAGAAATAAACAAGACAGCTAGGATAAAACAGCAAATACGGCTCAATAAACTGGAAGAACAGCAGGACTGCGCGATGCATCTGTTCAACTGATTTTTCAGCAGCTACAGTGCAAATCAAACATTAGTGGACACTGTCACTGTAGAAGGGCACTTAGTGACCACATAATTGTGACCTGAAAGACATGTGAGTGACAGAAATAGAGAGCCGGAGAGGTTGTTAGGACAAAGAAAAAATGGAAAAATAAAGCTAAACTAACCTGAGGGGACATACAACCTTCACCAATTCTATTTAAAACAGGCAGCAGCTGCTGTTTAGTCATTACAGTGGAACTGAGAACATGCCGGTTGTTCACTGATGGCTCTTTAAGGATATAGACACAGTACATTATACATAATGCAGTTTCTTAACACAACTAAAGTATGATTTAGATATTTATGGTTATATTTAGGCAACTAAAATCAAAGGATTGAGAGTTGACATCGACTTTTTGTAGGAGACACAAACACCCGTCTCAAAGCGGAGCAATTTGTACAACAAAACTCCTCACTATAACCTGCTGCTAAGCTGTGGGAATGTATACTTTCCTGCATTGGAACTACAGGACAATACATACTTCCAGTGAGAGAAAAAAAGGTTTTGCAAACTAGCTGCATGTGAATAGTCATATACGACATGGTTGCATAATATGTACATGTAAATCTAATTAAACATGATGTATAACTCTTCTCCAACAAACTATATTGCATAAAGCGATGGATTTCTACTAAAGTTCACTCCTCACTTGCACCTCACTGTGTCAGAAACCATTGTAAGGTATGACCAACCACAAAATTCTGTGAAATAGCTACAAACAAAAACATATATTTTGTGTTTTAGACACAAATATTCTGTGAGTAACAACATAATCTAAGCCCAAAGGTCCACTTCCTAAAGTTTTAGAGCTTTCAAAGGTTTGGAGTTAGGGTTGGGGTTAGGGTTAGGGTTAGGCTCACCTAAAAACAATATAATAATGTGAATGAGGGATCATATGATACCACCATGCCATCAGCTAGTTTAGGCAAATAAAACTACTTAAAGTTGCAATTAGGTTTAAGCATCTGGAACTTTGATGAAGTTAGGGAAGCAAATACATTTAAGGTTATATAAGGGAAACTTTTTCTGAAAATGAAAACTTCACTCTCTGAGGAAAACCTCTTTGCCTGAACTGACAATTTAACTGGCAAGTGAGATTAAGTCAACCCCGCCACTCATACTCATTTCCAGAACTTTTGTGAGAGTAGGATAGTACTCACAGTACATACATGCGTGTGTTTGTGTGCCCAATTCAAGGCCTCAGCATTGGACTGAGCAGAAATATTTAAATGAGTGAATTAGTCTTATCTTCATATTAGAGCAACGAGGGAGTGACAGATTTATGCACAAAGGTCCTTATATTTGGAAGCTGCCCAGTACAACCAGCTTCAGACTGTTGGCCGCTGAGCAGCTCTGCTGAGGTGGGGATTAAATGTCTTGCATGAATGCACGCTGATATTACAAAAATTGTACAGGAAGTGACCAATTTCCTCACTCAGCTTTTCCCAACTGGAAAGAATTTGAACCAGTGTCTCTTCGGTCCTAAGAACACATGTCCTGACTTCAGATCACGGCTCCTCATTATCAATCAGCAATCAATCCTCTCTAACAGGTGGTGAAAGTCAAATGGACTCAGTAGAGCAGGTGCATTGAGATGGTGTAAACGTTCCCACTGTGCAGTATTTTCTTTGTCTTCTCTCAAACTGTGCAGTGGATGTTGACTTTTAGATGTACTGAAGTGTGGAATGAGTATAAAAGAAAATAATGTCAGACCAGAGAGCAGTTATCTTAAAGCCCCACATCCAGAGGAGCTGGTGGCCACACACCCATTGAGAGAAAAAAGTGTAAAAAAAAAAAAAAAATATACAGGTGAATTTTAAAATTTGGTCTTAATTACGGTCTTTAATTTGATGCCTCGGTCAGTGGGAAAGTATGGATTTATGGATTTATTAAACATTTTCCCCTTTCTCAAAGTGTTTCTCTGTTGTGTACTGCCTTACAAAATCACTGTGAAAAATTAAACAACTGCACAACACTCTGCTCCTCCACTCCAGTACTCCGGAGTGGGTTTGTATACATCAATATATGCAAATTGCGTCCCAAAAGACAGTGTACCCAAATAACCTCCCTCCATCATCAGATCCAGGCATACTGAGCTTAAGACTAATCTAATGAAAGCTGACTTTGTCATTAAACAATAATCAAATACCTTTTCAGCCAGTGCCTCCAAATGATTTAAGTCTCTGGAAATTGGAGGAGATATATCCTTGGCGGAGTCTCCTATCTCATATTTGCAAGTCTGGTTGGCAGCTCTGAATGTGCAGCGATAGCAGTCATTCTGAAAGTGATCCCACTGTGCAAAGTCTTAGAGGTGGTGGACCTTAAAAGGGGAATTTATTTGATTGACAATAATTGTGAAGTTGTCATTGCCAAGTGAGAACTGCAAGCTTCCTACCAGCATTACCACAGTACTGAATACACTCCAGACTTAGTATGTTTGGAGAAATTTTCCCTAGATTCCATTGTTTTAAGATTATCTGGCATTTTTGCCTCATTTATTTTACATTTTAGAGAGATATAAAGCTTAGTGAAAGTTCAGTTGGAAAGTATACTTTATCATCTTTTCTCCACTTTCATTCATCTCTCAGCCTAGGCCATGTCTCCTCTGTGAGTTTAAAATCTAACATTACAGACAGGGGTTATCACAGGTTGTAAAGAAAAGAAGATGGCACAAATGAGATTGTGTGACTGTGAGATATTATCAAACGCTAAACACTTACTGTTCATATTCTGACCCTTCACAGTATCCCCTCATAGTTAGTCTCTATACAAATCTGTTTTTAACTCATTATCAATCATATCATTAATAAATGGGGAATTGCTCCTTAATCAAGCTTTCAGACACCAGACAGAGTGTATTCTTTAGATTTTATGCTATTTGTTTATGGAGAAAAAAAACATTCAAAATCATACCATGTTACGGTCCTTTGTTACGTAAAACAGGAGAACATAACAGCCATCAAGATTTCAATGAATGTTTTTGAATGTGAAGAATGCAGCAACATTTTTGAATTGTGATTTTTGGATTTCTGAACAAATACTAGTCAAATTTATTCACATGCTGTAAAAAAAATTTTTTTTAAAAAAAAAAAAAAAAAAAAAGAAACAATTCCTTTTTTTATATTCTGGGCCACTTAAGGAAAAGACATAAAATTTCAGATAAAAGATATCAAATATAAAAATGGGTCAGATTTGACCTTGTCAGTATGTAAGGGTTAAAGCTGCAGTGATCAATATTTTTGTGCTAACAATGGATTAAATGACATGCATGATGTGTAAAGTGAAAGGTGTTGTCCATAGTAATGAACCCACAGAGAATTATCATCCAACTCTGCAGTTCCCCTCAGCTCTATGGAGCATTTTAGCGTCTTTCAGCTAATTGTTTTGGTTTTACAGCCAGCAACTTTGATGTTTTGGTCCACTCTCTCCACTGTCATTAACCTTGTTTCCATCCACAGTAGGCAAAAGAAAGCTGTGATTATTCACTCATTCATCACTTTTATTTAATCTCGAGAGATTGAGGTTGCCCTCATTTACAATGACATCAAGTTAACAATAGCACAATACATAACAATAAGATAGTAAAACACTAACACACACTAAGTAAATAGATGGTAAAAGTCAGGCTATTAAATCAGTTAAAACTATTACAAATTGAAATACAGTGATTCAGGATCATGTTTTTAAATTGCCCAGTAGATACACGTGTATCAAGCCTCGGGGTGTGCTGAAGTTTATTCCAGATGCTTGGGGCACAAGAGTTAAAAGCTAACTTTCCCATTTCAGAATAGATACGTGGAACCTGGCACATAAGCCAAACATTAGAACGTGTATGATAAAGAACGAGGTTCCAGTCTAGCAACAATTCAATATAGGGTGGTAGTTTCCAAATAAGTGCCTTATAGATAAACAGATACCAATGCTTGTTGCGTCTTTCAGACGGAGACGACCAGCCGACCCTGTTGGATAGAATACAATGACAAGTATGATAACTACCACCTGTAGTAAATCTAAAGGCTGAGTGGTATACAAAGTCCAGGGGATTAACACACCATAAGCTACCTGCCCAGCACCAAATTTCAAACAACCAAAGTTAGGGGCAAGCAGGGGAACATAAGCATTTAGCCATTAGAGACAGATATTTCCCTGATATATCAATCATGTGGACCGAAACACGACACCAAATGAATGCTAATGTTGCTCCGTGTTGGCTGGATATGTTAGCCTTTACATTACAGAATGATAATATGTCAATGTTGTGTTAACAGCTTGCTCCACTGCCCCCAAGCAGCAAAAAAAAATCAATTAATCCTGCTTTAATTTAATTTATTGTTTATCCCTGTCTTTGCAGGCTACGTGCTGCCAGCCATGCATGATCCCTCCATTTCTACTGCTTGTTTTCTAAGAAAAGACAATAATCAATGCTTTCTAAGAGGTCAGTCCCACTCTCCCTGAAATCAGCTGGACATTGAGAACTCTGTATTTTACAGGACAAAGGTAGTTAGACTTTTACTCAACATCTACATGCATACAGTATACTTAAAAACTTTCTTCATATAACAGACAAACTGTTAGAAATAAAAGAGAAGAGAATAAAAAACAATAAGATACCAGGGTGACTGAGAATCTTCATCGTCAAGCACCCTGAGACTGTACACTAAGCGGAACGAAGGAGGCTGAGGACTAGTGAGCGTCAGAGCCACTATCCAAGATGAAACAACCAACATCCAGGAATACATCAGGAAGATGGCCCCCAAAAGATGAACTGCTAAGTGAATACCTCAGGCAGCAGAAACCCAATGATGCAGAGGAGGAGGTGGAACCATCATGGAGAGACAAGCCCCTACACGGCATGTACCACCAACAGATAGAAGAAGTGGCTGATATTAAGAAATCCTACCAGTGGCTGGAAAAGGCTGGACTGAAGGACAGCACAGAAGCACTAATCATGGCAGCACAAGAATAGGCACTTAGTACAAGATCAATAGAGGCAAGGATCTACCACAGCAGACAGGACCCCAGGTGCAGGCTGTGCAAAGATGCTCCTGAGACAGTTCAGCACATAATAGCAGGGTGTAAGATGCAGGCAGGAACAGCGTACATGGAACGCCATAACCGTGGCTGGCATAGTGTACAGGAACATCTGCACTGAGTATGGACTGGAAGTCCCAAGGTCAGAATGGAAGACACCTCCTAAGGTGGTTGAGAATAACCAAGCCAAGATCCTGTGGGACTTCCAGATCCAGACTGACAAACTGGTGATGGCTAACCAACCAGACATCATGTTGATCGACAAACAACAGAAGAAGGCAGTGGTGATAGACATAGCAATCCCAAGCAACAGCAACATCAGGAAGAAGGAACACGAGAAGCTCGAAAAATTCCAAGGGCTGAAAGAGGAGCTAGAAAAGATGTGGGGAGTAAAGGCAACAGTGGTGCCAGTGGTAATTAGAGCACTGGGCGCTGTGACCCACAAACTGGGAGAGTGGCTTCAGCAGATTCCAGGTACAACATCTGAGGTGTCTGTCCAGAAGAGCACAGTCCTAGGAACAGCTAAGATACTGCGACCCGAGCTTGAGGAAGACACACCACATTCATATTCACATCCTAATGTTCCTGACACAGGGTATATAAAATATCAATGATTCTGATTTTTATAAATGATTTGACATAATGACCAAAAATCAAAAATGAGTTTAAAGATTCACACCTGTCTCTGTAAATGCTGGTGGCTAATTTTCCACATGTTCATGTTTAAGTAAAAGTGAGACCATGTACAGTCGTGATATTATGGTGATTTCCTCTGTAATTCTAGCATAAGGTTGCATTGATTATACCCCAGTCACACAGTAGCAGTGCACTGTGGGAGTTCTGTCAGGTGTCACTGCTAACTTTACCACAGCACAGCAGGGTGTATGTGTGTGTACATGTGTGTGTGTTGCCACAACTACTGTAGAGCAGATGGTGTTTTTCCTGACAAATTGGCTCTCATCAAAATGGCAGTTGAGACAACAGCAATTAAATTTGATGATTATTTAATAAAATATGAAGAGCAGACTTAAGAGTGAGTGGTTAAAGGTAAAAACATGATCAAACTCCATTTTGACATTTTCTTCATTCCATTGTGTGTTTTTAGAGCACAATGTGAGGCTCTTTAGTATTCTGTTCAACAGTTTTGCACTTTTTCAAGAAAAGGAGCAGAGATAATAACAAATAATGAAACAATATTTTAGAAAGAACAAAAATAGAAGCTGTTACAGGAGTGTTTCATCTTTAATTGACATGTTAATAGTTTACATGTACTTTTTTTTTGGCAAATGCTCTGCTGTGACAACATAGTCTGAGAAACACATTTTGGGAGGAGTTTTGTGCCTTCGGCAATCATTGCCTTAAATAGCCTGGGCATCCTGTGACAGACTTGTGTTGTTGCGATGTTCTTGTTTGTTTATACCCTGTTTTGAGTGTTACTTGCTTTGAGTGTTTGATTGTGTACATACTGTGAAAGTAAATTTCCTCTATAGAGGACAATGAAGAGCGAATCTGAATCTATATTTCCATGAAAGGTTGGAATGACATTAAAGTACAAACACTTCACTTAAAAACCTAAAAGTCATAGCAGATGTGCTTGATTTTAACAACACCTTTGCTTAGACAAGGTTGCAGCACATGTACATCGTTCACATACTTGCCTTCGAACTTTGTGTGCACCAGCAAGATTGTCCAAGGCTAACACTGGCATATTTTCCTCAAGAAGTTCTGATTTTGCACAGCATGGCTCACAACAATACTTGAAGAGGTTGCAGTATTGTTAATGTTCAGATCATGGCAGAAAAAGCAGCAGCACCACCATTGTAGTTCAGGCAAGGCAAGGCAATTTTATTTATATAGCACCATTCAGACACAAGGCAATTGAAATTGCTTTACAAGGGCATAGAAATACATTGAAAATAAGACATTAAGAAGACATTAAGATAGCATTTAAAATACATTAAAAGCAAGAAGACAAAATGCATTAAAATTGCATTTAAGACAAAAACAAAAACAAGCAAATAAATAGTTTAAGATAATAAATAAGTTATGTATTTAATTTATTGAAAAGCCGTCATAAACAATAATGTTTTAAATGAGCTGGCAGTTTTAGCAGACCTCAGGTATTCAGGAAACTTGTTCCACAGGTGGGAAACATAGGAAGTAAAAGCTTCTTCACTTTGCTTGGTTTTGGTCCTGGGAACACTGAGTAAACCTGTCCCAGATGACCTGAGGGGTCTGGGGGCTTTGTAACATACAAGCAAATCAGAAATGTATTTGGCCCTGAGACCATTTAGTGCTATATAGACTAATAGCTTTTTTTAAAATCTATCCTTTGACACACAGGAAGCCAGTGCAGTGACTCAAGGACTGCTGTAATGTGCTACATTTGCTTGGTGTCAGTAAGGACTCTGGCAGCAGCATTCTGGATGAGCTGCAGCTGTCTGATTGATTTTTTTGCTAGGACCTTTGAAGACACTTACAATTACAATAGTCTAGCCTGTTGAAAATAAACACATGAACTAGTTTTTCTGTATCTTGTTTAGATAAAAATCCTTTAATTCTTGCTATGTTTTTAAGGTGGTAGTAAGCTGATTTTGTAAATGTCTTTATGTGGCTGTTAAAATTTAGTTCCAAGTCTATAACTACACCAAGATTTCCAGCTTGATTTGTAGGATTTAGTGTTATGGAGTCAAGGTGAGCACTGACTTTTAATCTTTCTTCTGTGGGGCCAAAACAACTATTTCAGTTGTATAAAAATTCTGGCACATCCACTCATTGATTTGTTCAGTGCATTTATTCAGCAAATGTAAGGGACTGTAGTCATGTGATGACATGTGTTATGTAGAGTTGTAAGTCATCTGCATAAGTATGTTGGGAAATGTTATAATGATCTATAATCTGAGCAAGGGGGGGGCATGTTGATGTGAATAGAAGAGGCCTGAGAATGGACCCCTGAGGAACTCCGCATGTGATTTTTGTTCACTCAGATTTATGATTTCCAATTGATACAAAGTAGTCCCTTTCTTGTAAATATGGTTTGAAACAATTTAGCACAGTGCCAGAGAGTCCCACCCACTTTTCCAGAACGTCAAAGACCAACATTTTTGACGCATCACTCAGATGAATGTCGTTTACAGGGCTGCTGCTAACCATTTGGAGGCCCTAAGCATAATTGGTCATGCCCCCCCCCCCCAAAAAAAACCTTCAGAGGTCAACTCAAAACTTTGCTATTTATTTTAAAAAATAAAATCAAATATAGATATAAATATGAAAATGTGCCAAATGAATTAAAGTGGTTTTATGCTGAGGCACAGGCTACATAGCCATTTTGACTGAGATGGAGTGTTTAGTTTGGCAGTTTTCTTCAAAACTTTTTGCGATTGTGTTGTCATTGGTTCAACATCTGCTGCTGACCTTATTCTCATACTGATATATTGTGCCCACCCTTTATGCCATTATTCGCATCTTTTGGGTGTATTGTGTTATTTTCGGAGGATGCACACCACTACTCCAGAGGAACGCATCATTTGTAGGGTGATCTCATGCACACATAAATGTATAGTTAGGTGTAGGTATATCAGTCGTAAAGTGTACACATTTTGATCTATTGTATGAATGCTTCATAAAAAAATATTCTATGAGGCCTTTTCATAAGGCCTTTGATTCAGACAAGGGAATTCTTGTTAGGCAGAGCAAAGACTTGATATGGAGCTCTGATTGAGTCCTGTCTTTTTGTCTCCCATTAAACAATGACTTATTTTAGTGTCTCTGCTGCTTTATCTTTTTGTGTCTATGTGTGCATCACAGAGCATTAAGTATGACAGGCAGATGAGAAGTCAAATGATCTATTGCAGTATTGAGGTTGATAAGAACAGGCAAATGGATCTGTCAAAGTCAAGACTGATACCAAAACTCAGAAACTATCAATTACCATGTCACCAAGTATTTCGATGTCTGCCTCATCTCAATTAGCCAAGGTTTCCTACATTACTGCTGAAACCACATTCCCTGTCAACCTTTAGTGGTCCAATAAAGTTGAAACTATAAACAACCGATAAAAACTAAAATCAAATGTATTTTCATGAAAACCGCTTGACTTCATGTTTCCAAAGTTAGATCACAGAAATCATCTAAAAACAGAGTTCTGAGAACTACTTTCCTGAAAAAATTCTCAAATATTTTGGGACCCACAGTGACAATAATCAGACAGAATTGCCATTTGTTACACTTCATTTATTAATCCTGACATTGTGTTGACATTAGCTGATATCTTGTTGGGAGAAGGGATGGGATTCAATAGCATTTTATCAAATTCAAGTCCATTATTGAAGCAATTAATCAAATCAGAATCCTTTTGAATCCCTTACACTTCAGTTTTTAGTGGCATTTACACACTAATTAAAATGAATATAATGCTACATTTCTGCCAAGTCTGTTCCACTAGATGCCAGTAAATCTACACACTGCACATTTAAGAGAGTTTATTTCTGTAAGTTGATTTGCAACAACTTTAGATCATTTTCATGGATGTAGCATGGATGAGGTAGGTTGCTAGCTATGAAGAAAGATACAGCAAAACTGTGATTGGTCAATATGTTGTCCACATTGCATCTATCTATCTATATCTGTCAATGTGAAGAACATGAGACCTACTTGAATTGCTGAACACATCTGAGATGTGGGTGGTAATTCAGAAGTCTGGAACCAGGCTAGAACAAAGTGCCAATCGGTACAATGCTAAGGAGGGAATAAGTGACTCATCCCTCCTAATAATACTGATTACTTTCAAACATACTGTGCAACACTTTCTCCATTGCAGTCTTTTTTCTTTCCATCCATCCACTTTTCTATACATGACTATCCTGTTCAAGGTCAGAAGGGACCATATCTTAACCCCAGAGGCAGGGTAAAAAAATGGATTTAATTTAAAGGCAGTAACCTGAATAAATAGATATTAAACAGGAAAAACACTTTACTTGCTGTCATTGAGTTACAATACTTCCATCTCCGCTTGGTTTATTAAGAGCTATTATTGTAAATGTGGTAAGAGTGCTGTGCTCCATCCAGAATGACGTTAAAGGCATTTTATCCATCTGGGAGGGAGACGCATTAACCTTAAACTGATATTTAAATGTCAAGACAGTATGTGTGTGTGTAATACGAGCATATAGAGAGCATAATTAAATAGAGGCCTACCCTTTCCAGCTGCATATTGTATCAGATTATGCAGTCAGAGATGACTGATTGCTGGGGCCAACGTTTTCATCAATTAGGCCCAATTACAAAACAGCTCCAGTAGCACATGACCTCAACCTTCTCAATTATTCAGTGACGCTGCCGCCTCGCAGCTGAAGATGGGATTTTTCAGCTGCCAAACAATCCCATATTGTAAAAAATATGAGTAGAAAAAGCAAATTCTGTAGGTTGAGGTTGTGAGTATGTGCACATGTGAATGTTCATTTGATGTTTTCATGTTTATGCTTCCAGGCAAACATGTATGGAGAGCAGCGCCCCTTTGCTTTTTACTAGTGAAAAGCATAATTTGAATTCAAGTCATTTTTATCCTCCAGAGATTGAGAGAATGTGTTTCTCATTGGCCTTCAATTCCTACAGCTCCCGTTCCCTTATTCGTCTTACTTTGTTGAGCCACCAAAATGACAAAGAGACACACATGAAAAATATATCTTAATAGATCAATTAATATTTTTTCTTTGATTTTGTTGGGTTTTTTATCATGATTTAAGTTATATTATAATAGAGCTGCAACAATTTTTTAAGAAAAAATAGTCCAAATTCTCTGGTTCCAGCTTCTCCAATGTGAATATTTTCTGGTTTCTTTAGTGTTCTATGATAGTAAACTAAATATCTTTGGGTTGTGGACTGTTGGTGTGGACAAAATAAGACATTTGAGGACATTGCCTCGGGCTATGTGATTGACATTTTAAACCATTTTCTGACATTTCATAGACCAAACAGCTAACTGATTAATGGAGAAAATCATCAACAGATTAATTGATGATGAAAATAATCATTAGTTGCAGCTAACAACCTGGAAGGCAACCAAGTGAAAGGTTCAAATGTTGAACCCTGCACCACGCTCTGGCACTGTTGGTTTACTTCACTCTGTCCAAAATTACAAACCAGAGAGAATGTTCTTATCCATTTTAATAATCAGGTAAAAGGACTCATTCAATGCAAATTAAACAACAGAGCAACAAAGTCCTGGGTTCAAATCTTGGCCCTGATCCTGTTTATGTGGAGTTTCTATGTCCTTTTCGTGTTTGTGTGGGTTTCCCTCTGTAGTCCAAAAAAACAGGTTACTCAGGTAAGTCTAAAATATCAAGTGTGTTCCTGTGCCTTCTTCCTGAAGTTGGTGATATGTTCTAGCTCTTGCTTATACTCATATCATATTGAGTAACTAGAAACCGCGGAGGAACACAACCAAAGAATTATTTGCAAATGCTTAAAAAAACAGTGTCTCCATTACATAGTTTGTCCTCCCAAGTATTACTCACATTTTAAGTTTCTGTAAAATGTTGAGTTCTGTACATATCTTGGTCACAGTTCTTTAAATAACAAATGGATCCTTGTCATAATGTTTGTTTATGTTTAAAAAAAGAACATATGGGCCAATGTCATATTTAGACTTGAGGCACATGTGCGCATTTGAGAAACTCTGTAGCACCAACACACATCAAACTTTTGTATGATCATAACTTTGCTTTTTGCTGATGTTACATTCTGCATGAGTGCAATGATACAGACTGTGGATCAAACAGACCATGTAGCCTTCCCTGGAATCAACTGGTGATTACGGGTTGATGGGGTGATATTGTGAAAAATCACAGTATGATGTACAAAACGCCTGGAACCACAGAGTCATTCAACCTGTTTATCCAAACATCTTATCTCATTAAAGAAAGCAATTTAGGATTCTGTCATTACAGCACAGGGCCTAAGTGCAGTTGGGATTGAAATCTTATCTTTTCCAAGGTTAAGATGTCATATCTTGCCAAAAGTCTTTTAAGTTTAGAAAATCCTAAATTACTTCTCTAAAAATAGGACACTTTCCAGCACATCCAAACTGTGGTAGTTTTTAACATCCATTAGAAGCGCAACCATGCTGCGATCCTAAGGTAGACGCCTGGAGCAGGTGAAGACAACGGTGTCACACAACAGCAGCTAGTCAGAAGAACTCCATGAGGTACAGAGTTCCTACTTATAATGTCTCTGGCAGTAGGTTATTTTTATTTTGGCTTTCTTGTCTCTGCTTTAGTCTGTTTTTGGCACATGAATAAGTGCAAAGCTCAAGCTTTACAGTATTGCGGCAGAAGTAAACACTAGGACTGTACAGTACATACAGTAAGCAGTTTAAATAATAATCATTTTTGCAGTAATGGGAAGTTTTCTTTGTCCAGTGAATTATTTTTTATGTTGTTTATATGGTGACAAAAATTTTTATACTTTGTAGGCCAATAAAAACTTTAAGGAACCAATTGGATGAACTCAAAAAAGCATGTTATGAAAGTTAAAACAAAGCTGCTGTTACAAAGCAGAACAGTGACAATATATTGTATATTAACTTGTATATTACCAGCAGAAGAAACATGGGGATGGTAAGTGTATCATTAAATCTAATCGTTCAAACTAACTAATGTAACATCATCCATTAGATTGAGAAATTTCAGAAATGACAAGACAGTGTCTCAGTTTCTTTCACTGTCCTGTTAGTTTTTTCTCTGAGCTGCTGGCAGATGTAGTGTTAAGAAGCCAGACTGCAATGTCCCAGTAATTCCAGATGCTAAGAGAGCATGCTCATTCAGCAAACATTGCTGTATTAATTTACAAATTGGAATCAATAAACCATCTAAGGCAGCATCTAAGATATTCAAATAGTTTGATTCAGGTGGAAGCTGTGAAAACATCACAGCTGAAATTATGCAGGCTTCTCTGTACCTAAAAAACCCAAAACACAATCTGTTTCATAATACCGGCAAAGAGTAAGAAAAGCTCCAAACACTCAAAAATCCCAAATGTACACCCAGCCAGGTTGTACGTTAAAGTTGGAAAGCATGATAGAAGTGTGGCAATAGGCACTTAGGTAAAACCAGCCGAGCTACAGTGAAATATTCAAACAGCCAGACTAATCTGGCAACCCATTCTGAGAGCCAGCATGGACTCGCTGTGGGAGAGAGAGGCCCCGCTTCCCCTCTGCAGCTGCAGCCAGCGGTAACAAAAGCAACAAAAAGGTATCACAAATGTTCCTCCATGCTTCACTCTGCCAAAACCCCTGCATGGACAGAATCCATTACTAAAGCTGGTACATTTATAAACACAGCAGCAAGGCATTATTCATAAACAAAGGCCTGTTGGAAAGGTGATTTTTTTTTTTTACTATCAATAGATGAGATACTCATTGTTACACATAAGTGTATTGATGTTTCCTAAAATATTTCTTTAGTTAGCCAGTGTAAAACTATAGGTGAAGTACTGAACTGCATTTGTAAGCAATAGGTGATTTTCATTGGCTGGTTAAAATGTGTCTCAGGTGAACCTTTGATTTTGTACTGTGATGTGTTTGGAATCAGTGGCAGCTCCGATAGATAAAACAATGAAATCAAATCTCTTTATTGCTCTGTGTGCGTGTGTGTAAGGTGACTTTTCTCACACATTTACAGTTGTATAGACGAGTAAAACAAGTAAAGATCGACAGCAGATCCTGTCAGTCAGAAGAAGAATCAACATGGATCAAAAATCAATTAGCGAGCTCGTGTTCCTGTGTGCTGTGTGTCTGTACTGAATTTCTCTTTTCCTGACACTCTCTCTCCTTCTTTCCAACATATATATTTGTGTGTCTGCTTGTGTCTTGTGTACTTTAAGCATGCAGTGTGTCAGTGTTTGACAGCGCCGCCGCTCCACATACGCAGAGTATGCAGAGCGCGTGGGGCTTCAAGTACCAGGCGGGGGGCTCCCCAAAATTAAGGTTGATAAAAATGTCATGATAATTATCACATTATTACATTTTTACACAAATATATATTTCATCGTATGTACCCTATCACTCAATTTAGGCAAATTAGATGTTTTTACCTAATATATAAAAAGAGCCCCCCCACCCCCTTCCTCGAAATGCTACAACCTTCAAAGCCCTCGTCTGTTCGCTTCAGAGTTTGCTTCGGTTCACTTGGAGCCCATTACCTGCTTCTCACCTGAAGTTTGCCATATTAGCCTGCTTTATCAAGCCGTTCTTGAATGAGGCCATAAGTGGAGCGACTGTGGGGGCAGAGGGGGCGGCCGCCCCAGGGCCCACGCTCAGTAGGGGCCTGCTGGGGACATAGCGAATAGGAGAACTTAAAAAGGTATCATATGTAATTATTCCACATTAAATTAAAAACAACTAGACCTATGTTATATATTTTGTTGAGTTGTGTACTTACATTATCCCAAATGTTTCCAACAATTTTCGAACCCAGAGAAATCTGTAATTTAATCAAAATAACGGGCCGTTTCATTTGGTCGCATGTCAATAGCGTCATACCTCCTCTACCAAAGAGTAAACACGCACGAGATGCATACGGCGGCGCTGTGTTTGTCCGCTACAATGGCGTCTACCAAAGAGTAACTTACACAAATACAAGATAGTACATCGGCGTTGTAGTTGTTCCACAGAAACTGTTAAAAATTGACTTTTATTCAGTTTTAAACCACGTTTTCATGATAAATTTAAGTCATTTTTAAGTATATCTTTTAGCCGGAAGAAGGATTTTAGTCATTGGACGTCTAGATCTTAAGTTATCAGAGAAATAAACTGGGCAAACGTTAGCAGCAGCTCGGCTAACAGCCCCTCCAGGAAGTCCGGTGGTCACCAAACATCGTCGGAGAAATATTGATTTGTTAGGTGAAACAGCTTTAATTAATATTTTTAACGATTTTAATCTGCGTGTACGTTTGTTTTTGGAGAGGAAGAGACCTCTGCGGATAATTCGGCTCCCGGGAGAAACCAACCAAACGTCTGGATCTTACATTATAAGAGAAATAAACCGAGCAAGTGTTAGCAGCAGCTCAGCTAACAGCCCATACCGGACGTCCAGTGGTCGCCGTACATCGTCGGAGAAACACTGATTTTTTTTTAGGTGAAACAGCTTTAATTAGTATTTTAACGATTCTAATCTGTGTGTATGTTTGTTTTTGGAGAGGAGGAGACCTCTGCGGATAATTCGGCTCCCGGGAGAAACCTGCCGAACGTCTGGATCTTAAGTTATAAGAGAAATAAACCGAACAAGTGTTAGCAGCAGCTCGGCTAACAGCCCTTATCGGACGTCCGGTGCTCGCCATACATCGTCGGGGAAACACCGGTGAAACAGCTTTATTCAGTGTTTTTACCTGTAATCACCGGGTCCGTTTGTTCTGGAGAGGAGGAGACCTCTGCGGGTAATTCGGCTCCCGGTAAAAACATCCTGAACGATTAACACTGGAGTAATCCTGTCCCGGTGAAGCTGGTTGTTTAACAACGAAGACAACAACTCCCATGATTCCTTGCTACTTCACACCGTCATCACACTCCGTCTTTTGTTATTCAAGTTAGCTGGTAGGCTAAACCGGAAGTAGCCGACTCGGCCAGCGAAAGTCACTAGTGCGCACGCTCTATGGGCCGCACAATGCGGAAGATCCGGGTACTTTCATACCGGGAAATCGATTTTTTATTGCTTCATGCGCCACTTAGCAACTTTCAGAGGAACGAACAGGGCCCCGTCTCCGAAGCTGTATCCAGTTCTCTTTATACATCCATGGACCAACTTCGCTGAAAACTTTATCCAAAATATGAGATATTCGCGTCTTTTTATGTTTATTGTGAATGAAACTTGCCAGACAAAGTTTCAGCCTTCTGAGGCTCATTAAGAGCTGTTTGCGTTCGTGTGTGGATGAGGCCAAACTATCCAACCTCACTTGGCTGTGTGTTGAGCGGGACATAAACACTAATAAGGACAAAGTTGGAGGAGGATGAAGTTTTAAAAGGGACCGTGAAATGTACAAAGTTTGTTAAACTGTTTGGATTATTTTGTTCCATGGAGGCTGGAGAAATACACAAATGGACTAACGTTACACTAAACTACAGCAGTCTAAGCGGGGACAGCTGGTGAGTGAAACATCCATTATTAATCTTTATTAACTTAAAAGTTGGTTATGAAGATATCAGTCATAATGTTAGATTAATGTGTTGTTTAACTCCATGTTTGCCGCATCTCAGCACCTGTCTGTGTCACTGCCTGTAATGTTGTAGACTGTCCACTCTGTATTTGAATAGGCCTTGTAGTGTTGTAGACCGCTGTGTCTATTTTATGTTTATGTTATTGAACTCTTCGTCAGTCGGTGTATAGAGCACCACATGCTGAAACATTTGAACGCGGCTGGCAACCTGTTTTTTTTTGTTCTTCAGAACAAGCTTGTCTTAAAGTAGCTTCACTGTATGTTTCCTGAGACATAGGCTTGCATGGCTCAATAACAATTTGTGACTATGAATAGGATATATCAGCTATTTTACAGTTGTGAATTTTAAAACGACTGTTTTAGAAAGGCCCCTTGAGAATGCTTCACCCCCTCTGTGCTGAGAGTCTAGCTCCGTCCCTGAATGAGGCATAATGGCAAGTAAGAGACAACATGAATCTTAAAAAAAAAAGCTGAAAAACAGAAGGAGAGAAAACTGGGCCCCCATGACCAATTATGCTTAGGGCCTCTAAATGGTTAGCAGCGGCACTGGTGTTTGATTGTGTCAATGTTTGTGTTATTGATGTCATGCCCTTCAAAATTACCTCTGAATGCTAATAGTATGATAATCATAGTAAATGATGGGTCACACGTTTTTTTTTTATTGATTATTAACTTTTAGTGGAATAATGTTGTGATAATATAATCATATTTTACATACACATTCCTGCTGTCTGAGTTTTGTCTGGTGTAACGCGCAACATTGGTTCACTGCACTGAACATTTATTTGAATGTATGTTATTTGAGCATATGTTCACAATAGGGCTGGGATGATATGACAAAAATATCATGATATTTTTCACAATATTGACAGTATGACAATATTGATGGTCTTTGTTTTTTATTCTCAGTACAAATACCATGAGAAATGAAACAGCAAGCCAGGTTTTCTGTTAAAACTGTTAAATATTTGTACTTGCTTAAATAAATACAACTAAAATATACAGAAGAAAAATAAGGATCAATTAAAAATGCTGTATTGAATTTCACAATGTTTATTAGGAATATCTGCAATATGATGAGTTCATTAGCTGCTTGTTACAGAAGGGAGGAAAATGTTCTTAAGTGCATCATATGGATGTTATCTTGTAGCTTGTGGAGGATAAAGATGTGTACCCTTTTCACAACTTTATAACTGACTTAAACAACTTGCAGAAACGTGTTATACAACAGTATCCATACCCACTTGGTTTGATTGGATCAGCTGGAGGGACAAACTCTTGTGAGTGTGGTTAGGGTTAGGTTGTGGTTAACGTTAGCATACAAATCTCACCAGAGTTTCGCAAATCATCCCTCCAGCTGATACAATCAAGCACCAAGCTACCGTCTTTGCAATGACAATAATAGTCCCCCAAACGTTCCACACTACTGAGTTCCTTCAACGACAGTCACTTTACGCTGCAAACATTATTAACACTAACATATACTGATATAAATTCTCTGTCTGCTACACTCAGAAACTACATATGAGGTATTTAGTATATTGTTGTGTCACACTTGATGTAGCTTTTGGTAATGAACCTGGAGCCGGAGTTGTCGAAGCCTGCATTTTCATGTACTGGCCACATTCACTCACATGGCTAGTTTAAAGTGTGTAAAATTAGGTATAAAACCCAGTGATAGTTCACAGTATTGCATTATATATCAATATTGGAAAATATTTTTTAATATTGGAAAATAGATTTTTTACTGTAATCACTCAGCTCTAGTAGCAATTGGTGTGCATTCTGCTGCTGCATTTTGTTTATGCTGCTCTGGAAACACTGATTAGTCCTGTAAATAAGTAGAATGAAAACAAGTTGAATGGAAAAATGTAGTACGTAAATGTGAATTTTTTCATTATTGAAGGCAGTTGCAGCAAACTTGAATAAATGTAAGTAAAGGTATGCTACTCTAAATTTTAAGTCTATTTAAACTACTGTCACACCCCACTGACAAGCATTTACTAGTAAATTTATGTGCGCATGAGTCTGTGTGTGTGTGTGTGTGTGTGTGTGTGTGTGTGCTTCAGAAATGTGAGCTCAGCAGGTTACTCCCTGTCTGGCGGCCCGGCGCCCAAGGGTTTGATAAATAGGATCTGGCCCAGTGGTGCTGCTTATTAGCAACATTTGTATGGGACCTCACCTGTGTGTGTATGTGTGTGTGTCTGTGTGTGTATCACTTAACATTTGAATGTGATCTGGGGAGTTCACCTTTGCTAGACTTGCAGTCAGCATTTCTCACACAGCAGACACACACCTAGATTTGGCGAGCAGCTAATGTTCCCTTAATACCTGCGACTGCTGCACTCCTCACACTGATAAGTAACTTCACTCTAGATCACCGTGTCCTGATGACTGGAGAAATGTCGAGTATACCTTCAGGACAGCGCTGAGGAGTGACAGACTTGAATGTAAAGAGTGTTTGAATGTTTGCCTGGATTATACTGTACTATCAGAAAACTGTTAATGAAATGAACATGAAAGTACACCATGGATACTGGTTTAGCAAAATGCTTCTACTCCTGTAAAAGGGCTCCATCTTCCCACAAGATATCAGTGTATCAACTACACTGCATATAATATGCATTACTATACATCAATTCACTTTAGAATTGCAATTTTCAATTGTTAGAATTCTAAATTGATGAGAAAATTCCAAAAATGTATTCTTGTAGGTCATTTTGTGATTTCTCTTCACTATGCTACTTAACAGGAAAAGCAGAACTGTGCTGTGAAGGTACTGTTCAGGACCCGGTGGTTTATTGTGTGCATACATTTGAGTCTGGAGTTCATCTAAAGTGGCACATTTTGAACTTTAAAATCATTTGAAGGGGAGATGCAAGCTTTACAAGACAAAGGTGAAGTATTTGGGAGGAAAAACTGTTAAAACTGCAACATGCTTGTCTGTCTGCACATATCAAGCAAACTTACCCGAGAGTCACGGCTGTTTTCCTTTATAGTTCTACCTTTTTTTTAGTTATAACATTAATGTATAATTTAAACCTGCCTTCTGACGGGATGTTGGGTCAACCATTCAGCTTGTTTGATGCACAAGGCCAGATGATGCGTTCCTGATTCCTGAGTTGTGTGCATGAGCTCCACAGTCTCCACCATCCACAACACCCTTATCTGTGCAGGTCTGCAAAGATGTTTACATTCACAGTACATTTAAAGAAGTATGATTCTGAGAGCATCATTAAAAAAAAGATAAAGATCATTCAAAGAATAAAAAAACAGAATAGAATATAAAGACTTTTAAAGTAGATTTATCAGCTTTTCAGCTTCATGAACTTTTAATATTCAACTGTCCATCTCTAAAGCATCAAACATTTCATATTTGTCTGTTTTTTTATTTGCGCAATGATGACTGATTTACATGTAGTATTATAGTACTTTATCTGATAGTATATACTTATTATCATCATCATCATCAGTGTCTGGAAAACACTTCTAATATATGGGGGAAATAATGATGATAGTAAGTGACAATGGCTGTTAGTTATATGTAAAGTTTCCTCACATTAGAAGTGTTGACTCTGCTGGAGCTCATCATAAGCTATTTTGGAGCAGAAATGGGACTAAAGATTATTCTTGAGTCACTTAATTTCCCCTTATTAGACAATTTATCACATTACTTGACCTACACCCAGATGGTATATAATGGAAAAGTAACACACACCAGGGTTGTAGTGAGGTGCTGATGACTGGAAGTAGACTTAAGAGGAGGAAAAAAGGTGATTATTTTTGGCTACGAAAATTTTTTTTGAAGTACCAACAAAAAAATGTAATATAAAATTTAAAATCTCTATATGTGGTATGAGACATAATGTTTCTTGTCACTTTGTTTGAAGTGATTTGACTGCTTGTAGTTCCTGTCACTGTTTGTTAAGTTTTTTGTGAGTTTTGATTAACCCTAACCCTAAACCTAAACCTAACCCTCTAATTCTAATGGTGGAACATGATTGTCTAATCACCATCAGATGTGATACCAGTGTCTGTGTCCTACTATTATTGTTGATCTTGAAGAAGGCCTGAGGGCCGAAACATCATCTAAATAAAAAAAGGAGTAAGACTGTGCAACACTTTTTTTTCCTCCACCCAGACAGTAACAAATTGATTCATGTTAAGCCATTACGTGAGTACCACTGACAACAAGTATGCAGACATTTCTGACACAACTCAACATCCTTATTAAAAAGAAACGACAAGCCATTCTGCTCTTAAGTTAACCTATCTATGTATGTGGTGCTTCACACTGTGCCTACGATTATCTTCAGGAAAAAAAAAAAATGGAGGAAATTAAATCATCAGCTGAGGCAGAGGCCATAGAGAGAGAGAGAGAGAGAGCAGAATACAGCCACCATTAGGTTGATGAGCTATGAAATTAAATGTATTTCTTAGCCTGCAGCCCACATCTCCCTAAATATCAGCTAACACGGCTAATGAACTTTACTCTGTCGTCAATTACCTGTAGCCACAATGGCCTGGTAGCGTTTTAATATGGAGGGTGTGGAGCAGATAGGGAAAGGGAGAAAGACATACCCACAGTATATGATGTAGCCTATATTAAACTCAGATCACAATTGTAATTAGTTAATTTTTATTTGCAGATACTGACTGTGTTAGTAAGCAGGGGAAACAAAGAAAGGTATAACAGTATAAAAGAGGAAATCTTTGCTTTTCCAATAAATGTCTCATTGGTTTTTAGGGTTTAAAAGGTTTACTGTTAAAATGATAATCCATATATTTCACAGGTAAATTAAATTCACTTGTGTTTCTGTAAATAATGTTTCTTATGAGAAGAGTTTACATTACTTACTACACTACGCAGTCAACCCATTGTAGTTACTTCATGTTCTTGTGCTACTGAATGGATTTCAGGCTATAATGTGACAAACGTTTAAGGGATTTCTTCACCACATTACAGCTTTGTAAAAGGCACAGGTACTTTTTAAAGAGCTACTTTAGAGAGCGGCTCTGACAAAACATCCAGCAATATTTAGTATCCCTTGATTTGATGTAGGGCTGCAACAAATGATTATTTTCATTATCAATTAATCAGCCAACAGTCCATAACCCGAAGATATTCAGTTTACTATCATTTTCTCTATCTCTCTCTAAAAATTGACCATCAGAATAGTTCATTCATTTTCCATCAAATGACTGTTTGATTAATTGACTAATCGTTGCAACTGTAATTTTATGTAAAAATTTAAATCATGAAAGCTGCACTTTTGTGATTAATAGCGATGTGATGTACAGTATTTTGTGCTGTTACTCTAAATGTGATCACTTTCATTTCATCAAAGTGTTAGTTTGAGCTACTTCATTAACTTCTGTTTATGTATGAAATTAGTGATATTGGATTATGTAACTACATTTGTTCCAGCTGTTAAGTCTTTATTCCTTAATATTCATCAGCCGTAGACTTTGATGAGGATTAGAAGTACTGGCTGGAACTAGTGATTATTTTCATGATTGATTACTCTGCCAAATTCTTTTTGATTAAACAATTCATTGATTGGATTATAAAATATTAGAAAAGTCCTATCATAGCTTCCCAGAGTCCAGCTTGATATATTCAAATTGCCTGTTTTGTCTGACCAGCAGAATCTTCACTTCTTCACGTTTAAAAAGCTGTAACCTGTTCATTTTTGTCATTTTTGTTTAATGATGGACTTAAAGCGATTAATCCACAAACACACACCAAATATATAAATAACACACATTAGCCATGTTTCCATCAATGTACTTTTTATATGCATTTAGAAGTATCGCGTTAGAAAATGTTGAAGGAAAAGGCAAAATTCGAAAAAAAAACCTCTCCAATTTCGCAAAAAAGTTCTTATGCTTGCTTGAGGTGGTTTTTGCCTTTTTCGAAAAAGAGTTGATGTGCTACATGGGAGATAGTAACACCTTTGCTGACAAACATTTAATTCACATGACCAATCAGCTGTTTCCGCTGTCGGCATCTTCTCGGATATTCCCGTAACACATGAAAACATGGCCGATACTAGCTGACATGAAAGAACAATTACAACTTGCCCAGTTGGCCAAGGCAACTAGTTTCGTTCCCAACCCCTACTTCTTCTACTCTGTTTAATACAGCCATGCATGTCGTAGCCTATACCCTCAACGTCTGATGAAACTGCGCTTTGCATAACCTAGCTAGCTAGCTTATTAACCTAGCTTATTAGCTCCAAACCAGTTGATGGAAACACACCTTTTTTTTAATTTTTTTTTTACAGCATTTCAAAAGTTTGCTTAAAATATAACAGTTCACACTCAAAAACATTAACAGGATCACACATAGTAAATAGAATCCCGATGCTCGTCTTCCTTTTCACTCTATAACTCTACCTCTTCACTTTGTTTTCCACGCAATCTACTCTCTTCCTCACCCAGTCGTCTAAACTCTTTTCCTTCTGCTCTCTTCCTCTCCTCCCCTTTGACGCTAATAAGCAGTGAAAACTTGTGCGCTGGAATCCTATACAGCCAACAGTCAGCTCAAATAAAATCATACGGCCTTGGCTCAGCTACACACGCAGCCTGTCAGTTTCAAACACACAGCCACCAGTAAATGGACACAGAGTGGTTTCAAAACGTCTGACGTCTGATGCTTGACAAAACTGGTATGTTGGATGATCAAATTGAGTCACGTGCAACAGTCATAGCGTAACTTCTGCCCTGAGGACAGGGCTGAGGACATTTGAAAATGTAAAGTAATATGATGGCCAGCTGCTGAGTATATCAGGCTGACAATTCCTTGAGCTTGAAAAAAGTAAGGTACTAGTATTGTCTCTCCGTATTTTTTTTTCTCTGCCCCCACCTACTTGTGCACGTCCATCATTTCAAAGATGACACAGTGTGGCTTACTGGTGGCCCGCAGCTGCAGATAACGGAGAAACAGAACTGCACTGCTTCCCTGAAGTCACCAGTGTGGCAACATTTTGCTTTCCCCATGAGTTGGTTAAACAACGAACGCCTCGTTTACAGAAAAACTACAGTTTGTAGACGATGCTACACACTTCGGTAAAGTCAGATTTGAATTTCCCGGATCAATAACTCATAAGTATAAGTTAGAGAATGAGCTACAACCTAATTTTCACAAAGACGAGCTGTCCTCTGAGCTGGACATATAACATTGGTCTCTATGTACAGCCAGCTGTGAGACGAGTGTGCAGGGACCATCTAAAAAGTGCAACACGACTTAAACTTTAACTTAATCTCCTCACCCGCAAAAAGCTGTTGTTGTAAAGTACCTTTCTTTTTTTTTTTTTGAAAAAATTTTTTAAATCGAAAATCAATTAAAATTGTGACCTTAAAATCAAAAGTCAAATCAAATCATGGATTTGGAGAATCATGACACCTATTATCATGTAATTTATATGAACAAGTCCATTGCTGTGTATAGGTACACTACAGCGTTAGTTTTTCATGCTCTAACTCATAGTCTGACCTGTAAGCAAAGTGCAGTTCATCTTTGACAGACTTTGTTAATTAAAGGTGATGCAACACTAAGTTGAAATTCCATGAAACAAGAATATTGTCACAAAGAAAAACTAGACAACTGCCGATTACTGCAAAGGTTTTACATTTCTAAGATGATTTCTAAATGATTTTTCATTTTCATTTTTGATTATTTTTATCATTTGACAGTAGATCAGTTTAATTTAAATCTGTTTTTATTATGATGTCAGTTTTTTGTTTTTAACTTTCATAAAAATGGAAAAAAAACAATTGGGTAGTCAAGATGTGACTACAAACAACTAAACAACACCATGTATTTGACACAACTCCAAACCAACAAAAACACTGAAAATCAACCTAATCATTCCAGTTTCTGAAAACATAACTTATGACTGGACTCTTAACTTACACTGTCTGTAGCCTCACAACAATCACCACATACAGAAACTGACACTATTTTAATTATCACATTATAATTATTATAAGACATTACATGGTCCCTATCAGTCTGTCATAGGATGCCTGTAAAACCTACAGTTACTTTTTATTCACTTGATACAGTGTTATTGCTAAACACACTGCTAGTGATGAAAACTGAAGGAAACCTTTATTTGAAGTGTCACATAATCTTGACCGAGTGGTTTGCACTTGTACTGATCACCTCAAAAAATATATCCATATATAGCCATGGACAGAACCTATTTGATTATGAATTTATCAAAAGCCTCAAATGCATATCATCTATTATAGATAACTGATGAGAGTAAAATACAAGATTGGATGTGCATTGTGTAATTCTACTATGTCGCTTGTTTACCTGGTGTTGTTTTTGTATTCGTCAGATTTTCCTGCTGGTTAAAGATCCAGTGTGTAGAATTTAGTGGCATCTAGCTGAATGGACTTGGCAGAAATGGAATATAATATTCATAAGTATGTAATAATTAGTATATAATCCCATGAAAATACAAATTGTTATGTTTTCATTACCTTAAAATAAAACCTTTATATTAGGGGTTCGCCCGAATACAAATACATTATTCGGCAAAGCACAAACAGTGGGTTTTATGCGAATATTTGTTTCATACAAATATTTAAAAAATTATTTGTTGGGGGTGTTCCCCAGAGATAAAGCTGAGCTACTGACACAAGCAAAGTGTGCTGTCTCTGTGTTATGTATAAATAGGTAGAGGTCTGTCTGCATGAGGCGATGAGTAAAGTTTTATCTCAGTAATCAGCGCAGTCATCTATGATCTGGGAGACTCCAGGTCAAGACCCGATGTGGGGACCTCCTTTGAAGGTAGTTTCGTTAACACTTTAATTTTCTAAAATTAAAGGTGTCATTAAAAACAAAAACAAAATTTTTTTAAGCCTCTTTCCACTCATTTGTATTCGAATACGAATAATTTTGCAGCCTTAACAAATACAGATACAAATACAAATACTGGGATCTCTGCACATCCCTATATTATATCTACATAGGGAGTGGGTCCTCTGCCATGGAGGCTGCCATGTTTCTACAGTAGCCCAGAATGAACAAACCAAACATGAAGGGCCTTTCATGTTTTTTGCGGGTTTCACAGCCACTGTAGCTTCTCCTGCAGGCTTGGAAGGGGAGTTTGAGGGGAGGGGTATTCAGTTGGTTGTTATCTGCAACCTTACCGCAAGATGCCACTAAATCCAACATACTGAGCCTTTAAAGACCAAGTGCATTCAGTCTGAACAGTGCTGCTACTGACTGACCTGCACAACTCTGCGCACTGCAGACACTTATCCTCAAGCTGAACCATCAATGAGTGCGAATATCTGCACCTTTATAGACTCTGCTGCTTGGCCAGCCTTATCAGATAAGAGGAGGACAGAGTTGGTGAACAGAGCACCCGGTCAGATAAAGTCAGATTTCATCTGCCCAAAAAGAGGATTGAGGTGGATGTCACCGCCACTACTTCCACAGAAATCATCTCAATGGAGAGAAAACTACAAGAAACTGGCTCAACTATCCTGAAAAAACAATTTATCTGTTGCTTTGACTGCAAGAGTTTATGAGTGAAGGGGCGGTGAGAACGCACAAAAATAATCAAGAGCAATCAAGAGATTTGCCTTCAAGAAAGAACAGATAAAACAGACTGAAGTAGATGGAAGAGGCGGTGGGAGGTTCTGACAAAGGTGGTAGACATTATCCAAACACTGCAGAGAGACAACAAAATGCTGTAAGAGGAATTTTTTAAATAAGTCGTACACACTTCCGAGTTTGATTCTGTACTCAAATACTATGTTTGTGAGGCAGAAAGACATGTCATCGAAACCCGGTACAGTATTTATGAAATATCATTCAAAACGAACTAATTAACTGTATGAACTGGAGGATTATGGGTGCTTAGGCGCTTTGCTTAAGTGTCTGCATCACACTTTTGAGAGCTCACCTCGACATATTTAGATTTTCCATTGATGAAGTTTGAGTTGTTGGTGTCAGTTCAGCCGTGGTGGTTATTGATTCTCATGATAACAACACAAACAGGTCTTATAATGATAATGTAAAGTGAGTGCTCAATAGCGCTCATGAATTTGAAACACTATCAGAGTATAAAATGGTCATTTGTGTATCTGAAAGTGACACAAATTATTGTCAAACCTATTGGGGAATCAAGGGGCTTTGGTTGATTGTCTTATACGAACTGCGCCCTTTTTTGTCTCCACCGGGAGTCTTCTCAAGGTCTCTCAATGTATATGTGTCGGTTTAACCTAGAGAATCCCTATAACACACACACACACACACACACACACACACACACACACACACACACAGAGAGAGAGAGAGAGAGAGAGAGAGAGAGAGAGAGAGCTCCCTGAGCAGTTAACTCTCAGGCCAAACGCGATTGTTAGAGGCAGCGCAAAGGGAACAATTGTTTGGACAGTGTGTTGAGATATAATCCCTTCATCTGGACCCTCTCCCTCTGTCTTTTCATCTCCCATGCACTCACACTCAAAGCTGCACACACACACACAATTCTCAATACACACACACCCTCTCCCTTTGCCCAGCATGGCAGAAGACAGCGCGTAACTCTCTGTCACCTTCCTTTATTTACAGCTTTTCTCAACAGCTCCTCTCTCACTGCCTGATCTTCAGTCCTCTGATATCAGATCAGTCCAAAAAAACACAACCAAACAAAGACAGAAAAGCCTACCGATGGACTAGTGTCTCAATGACTTCACTGGACGGGTCTGTCAAGCTAAATTCTTATTTAAAGGAACGTTTTGTGAGATCGTCCCCATTGTCCATCGCTTGTTCACACTTAAGCAGTTGCACTATATTCAATGATAGCACAGTGATGACAAGAATAGAAAGAAGAAAACCAACCAGCAGTGGTTTGCTGCATTATTACAGAGGCCAGACACTGTCTGAATCGTGCTGATTAAAAAAAAAAAAAAAAAGTTTCAGTAAAAAATAAAATGAATGGCAAGATGATTTCTAAAGGATTTACCCTCATATTTCATTTTTACCCATTCTTTCATTGGCATTTCTTATATCAGCAGTCTTTTTGCTAAGAAGATTAAGGAAAATAAGTAGCTGACTCCCATAGCAACAAAACATAATTATGCCACTTCGGTCATAGTAATTTAATCCAAGCACTTACTCTTAATTAGGAAAGATTCAGCTACTTCTTTAATTAACAAAAGACTAAAGCTGTATAAACTTTGTAACCACTGAATGTTAATGATTACTGTAACATAAGATATGCTGGATAATTTAGCTGAATCACATAAATGAAGTTGAGTAGTTGTTGCCAGTGGAGCTGCAACAATTAGTCAATTAATCAATTAGTTTCCAACTATGAAGTTAATTGCCATCTATTTTGAGAATCATTTTTAAGAAAAAAAATGTCCAAATTCTCTGATTCCAGCTTCTTAAATGTGAATGTTTTCTGGTTTCTTTTATGACAGTAAAGTGAATATCTGTGAGTTATGGACCGTTGGTCGGGACAAAACAAGACGATTGAAGATGTCACCTTGGGCTCTAGGAAGCAATGACATTTTTCATAATTCTCTGACATTTTATGGACCAAACAACTAATCAATGTATCGAGAAAAGCATTAGTTGCAAGTCAAAGCTATAGTGAGAGCAAACTCCATGCTAAGACTTTAGCATAAAGTGAAATCCACCTACATTATGTTGTATTTTAATAATGTCACTATTTTTTTCTGTTTTTAATATAAGTTTCTTACATTATTACATTACAAAAACAAAACAGATGTCGCTAGGTGTATATTAGGAACAGAAAGTTAATCTGACTGACTTATTTACAGACGTTATATAAGTGTACTTGCAAAAATATCATTTCTGATTCAGTTTTCTTGCAAAGATTGCTAGATGATATACTGTTTTCTTCGCTCCATGCTGTGCACCTGGCTCAGTAACTCTTAAAATCAGATGAAGGCGGAGGAACACTCCATGATGTTCTGTATCCATGATGCTATCATGCAGCGTCTCTATCTAAAATAGCACACAGCTTCTCTCTACCTGTGTTCATTATGTGGGAAAAACCTGTTTTCTGCTTTAATGAGAAAAATGCTGCAGCCTCCATCCGCTGTGAGCAAAGTGTGGTATGTTTGTGTGTGTTTGTGTGTGAGAGAGAGAGAGAGAGCCAAGTATAAGAATCCAGAGAGCAGATTAAAGAACAGTAAGAGGCAGCGAACACACACACACACACACACACCTGTGTTCTATGTAGAGAAGAGTAAATAATAAAGGTCATAAGCTCAAACCTCAGGGTCAGAGAGAGCTAGAGGTAGCTATTCTGTAATAACCAATGGACAAACAAACACACACACAGTCCCTAAATGAAATGTCATTGTCAGCCTGTGTGTGTGTGTGTGTGTTGCTGAATGGCTTGACAGTCAGCCATCCCATCGCTGTGTAGCAGAGGCGGCTGCTGCATTGTCTGCCGTACAATAGTGATTAGGAGGGCGAGAGAGACAGAAGGAAAGCGAGCGAATCTTATTGTGTGTCATACAATAGCATTTTAGAAGAATGCAAGAGAGAGAGAGAGAAAAAGATGAAAAGAGGTTTTATTGTCTGTCGTACAATAGTGTTTAGCGGGATGAGCAGCGAAGAGAAGAGAGGAGATTTAACAGGAGATTGACTGGATCTGTCGAACTGTCATTTCAAAGCAAGGCGCACACACACACACACAAACACACTTACACACATCCGAAATGTGAAGACTCATGCGCACTTACATTTCCAAACCTATAACTGTGGGCTGGGTGACAAAATTTTATCCTTTTTTGGCACAGACTAAAATGTGTCTGTAATACTGAATATCAAAAAATGTCAAGTTGTGAAAGTTGGCACCAAATGTCTCATCAGATTTGTAATCTTGCCGGTTTATTCTTTGATCAGATAGTTGCTTATTTTTGCCCATTTTTGGACTGGATTTCATGTAAGTAAAGTTCTTAAATGACTGCTTGTGTTTAGGCAAACATTGAACATGTGAAAATGGAGAAAAACATATTTTTATTTCTTGAAAGAAGTACTTTTTGGTATCAGTACTGAAACTCCAGCAATGAACGATATATGTATGAGATAGATACAGATAGAAATCAGACCAAATAATCTTACTTCAAGGTCCACTTACTAACTTTTTCAAAAACTTTCTACCACATCTCATGGTCACTGAGATGCCATAGAAAGTTTAAAAAGCTGGTAAGTGAACCTTGGAAATAGTAAGTTAGTAAGTTAACTCAAAACTTTATTTTCACATTGAACTTAATACTTAAATAAATACTTTCTCTAAATATACCTAATTGTTTATTAAGCCTAAATCCAAAATGAGTGTTTAAATCAAGAAGCAGTCTCCATTAAATGAGATGCTATATAATATTTGTTCTGTTTGCCCAGTTAAACTCTAGTTTCAGGTATGGTGAAATTTTCACATCATAGAAAGTGACAAAACCACAATCAAGATGTGTTTTCAACAGTCATTTTCGCAGCGATTGTTTTTGACTGTAGTGGGTTTATCACTTTAGTTTGATTTGATTAGACAGTTTGGAATACAGCCTATTTAACAAGAGTGGCACTCGAAAAAAAAAACGCCTGAAAATCAAAATCTAGGAACTCTTCCAAGTGTGCTTCATTAGGAGTGAAATATAACCCGACTGTAGGAAACGACACAAAACACGGGGATTTATGGGTGCCATGGGACGGATGTGGACAGCAGTTCATCATATTTTAAGAATCTAGCAAGGTGAAGTCTCATATTCAGCTGTTTCCTCATCTGGTTTTAAGTGTTAACAGCAGAGGAGATAAATTACAGAACAGACAAGTGAAATCATGTTTATTTAAAGCTACAGAAACTGAATCAAATTAGTTTTGCCCACTCTGTCCTCCTCCACATCTCTAATATAACATTGACAGTTTAACAAAATTCTGTCCAACGATCAAGCTGTAGGTTTGACGTTTCTTGACAAATTGTTTTTTTTAATCCTGTGATAGCTTGTATAGATGAAAACTAACTGGATGTATGACACAATCTTAAACGCTTAGAACTCAAAAATAATTTCTGATCATTTATTATATCTACAATGTGAGGGAATCTAATCTCCTAATGCTAATTCCAAATTCACATTAGCTCTACATTTTTTTTTCGAGGAGTGAACACAGAATCACACATTTCTTTATCTTCCCTTCCCTCTACTCTCTTCATGTCTGTCCCATCTGTTATCTCCATGCAGATGTCTTCTAGCCTCCATTATCCTGATTGTGATTGAGCCAGGTTTGTCTCAAGATTGGCTTTCCAGCATCATCTTCTGATCCTTAAAGCAACATTTCACTTTAGTACAGTATTGCTATTAGCAGGTGTGACTTTGCGAGTAATTAACCTCCAACATTACTGTCTTTTTGACTTTGAGATGGGACGAGCGTTACGCTGGATTTATGGCAGATAGGAGGAATGACACTTTAAAAACTCCTCATGTATCAGAGGGTGAACTCAGGTTTAAACGTGCTGTCTGTTTTCTCTCACCAATACCAAGTAAAAGCTGTTCATTTCAAATAAAACAACGATGGCGTTAATGCATTCATCACATATGCAATTTTAAAAGTCACTCTCTTTAAATGCCACTGCAAGACATCTACTTGCTAACAGTGATGGGAATTCCAGCTCTTTTTAGTGAGCCAGATCATTTGGCTCAGCTCAGCAGTAAGAGCCGGCTCTCTCAGCTCCCAAACGGCTCTTCATTTAATACCACTTATGGCTTATCAAAGTCAACCAAATTTAGCAATGCTTTGACCTATGATTGGTATGAGTGCACATTAAACACTATTACACATGTGTATTAAACGTTTTATTTATATTGAAATATGCCAAACAGTGCCAGGCCAGTGTTAAAAATGCTAAATCAAATGGGTAAATCAAAGAGAAAACAATACATATCATACTTTTATTCTTTCTTGTATTCTATATTTGCTAGAAATTTGGGTTTGCTGTAAAATATGAACTCAGCTATATCATCACTACACACAAGTCAATGGTGAGCATCTTAAGTCTTCAGAAAGCTTGTGAAATGTTGTATTTGTGGCTTCAACAGGTTTATGTTAACCACAGATGATAAAACGTATAGAAAAGACATTCCCCTCACAGAAACATTGCTCAATGTTTCTATGAGTTTCATCTTATACTTAGTGCTTGTTCATTCCAGTAGTGTTTTCAACCCGTATTCAACCAGTAAAGCCTGTTTCCTGATGGAACACATCCAAGGTTCATTTTAGCTGTCACATTGCACGAAACATAGAGGTCTTCAAGGCCAAAATTTTGGACACAAACCAAAACAGACATGTGAAAAAAAACTATCCAAACCTGCTGTGCATAAATTTATTTTCAAAGAAAGACAAGTGATCCAGAAGGGACCCTGGGAAAGTCAGAGCCGATCCCAGAATAGACCCCAGGATATAAACCAGATCCAAAATGCATTGAACCTGAACAGAGAGAAAAACACTAACACTGATTAACTTGATTAACAAGCAGCTTTGGTTGAGTAGGAATACATATCATTTTATCCTGCACTGCAGTTTGCACTATGAGTCTTAAACACAGTTTTCCTCTCTGATGATTATGAGGCACCACATGATTAGAGCTTTTTGCTATTAACATTTTATTACTCAGGAAACAGGACAAAACATTACAAATGACACAACACACTTGGGGTGGAGGGGGTAAGTACATAAACGATATGAATTGGTCAGCATAATGGTTGAGTTACATGGTGGATCTCCATAAAAGTCCTGACCAATGGCCGTCCAAGCTTCTATCAAAATCTTTCTCTATCAAACCTGCTGCTGTCTCCATGTTTAACCGATCAATAATCCTCTAAATAACTATTTCTTGCGTGGTGGTTTACCCTCCTTTCAGTTCATCATAATGATCCATTTTGCTGAGAAACAAATTGACATAACAAGATGGTTTATAGATAATAAGCACTCGGCTTCGAGTTTCTGACCTAAAGCCAGGCATGAAAAAGGGGAAATCAGAAAACCAACATGGAAAAATTTCACTCATAAGTGAATTTAGCTTCATGTGATAAGTCTCCTCGGATCAACTTGGCTATTAGACATATTGAACCACCAACCTGAGTCCTGACCTGATTAGACTGAATAAAACATATGTGCTAAAAAGACTAGGACCCAGCACAACTTGGGTGCCAGGTAGGGTCTCAGTTAGTAGAGGTAACCCATGACGATCTCTGCCCAAAAGGCCAAGAAGGCAACCCAAATGCCCCTCTGATTAGCTAAAGAGCTACTCCAATGTGACTTTATGGAAAAAAAAACAACCCCCCCCTAACTCTGCACACGGTAAAAACACCACTTTTCATTTTCACCCCTGCTCCCATATCACCTGCTGCTGAAGACACTAAAAGAAAATTCCATCACTGTCGAGGAAATAAGGGTCACAGGGAAAGACAAAAGATGTTTACCAAAAAGAAAAAGGATCCTGTAAAGCAGCACAGTGTGAGGTGTTGGTGAGAGCTATCATGTGACAGTTTTCATATCTCCTCTGTGGTAAACTGGCAGAAGGTCAGGGATATTGAACAGACAGGTTGCCAGAAGTTTGGCTTAGAGGATTCCCAGGGATCTCAGTTTGGCTCTTGTCAAAGAGCCTATTTATAGCCATTCCAAGCTCCTCTGATACAAATCTCTGTCCGTCTGTGAAAATCAAACCTACTTGACCTTTTTCCAATTCTTGTCATACTCCACAGTGAAGCAAGGGGATAATCTGCAGTTAAGGGAGGATTGGGTTGATAAATAAGAATGGATCCCAATGTGTTTCAGATTGATTTTCCTCAACTCACTGTTCACTGTTGATGGCCACTTTGTCAGTTTTTTCTAAAGATTTATCCTCTTACACAACAATAAAACATTACGTAGAAGGAGGCTGTGAAAAAATGTGCACTTGGAGGATTGATGCTATTCCATCCAGGTGATGTAAACTGCTGTGAGGCTTCATTAGGGTGCATTCAACAAAGATATTCTAAATGGATAAAGAAGAAAACAATTACAGCCACAACAAATGATATATGACAAATAAAATATGAGTTGATAGGACCAGAAAATGAGTTAGCTCAATAAAGAGCAAACATTTATAAAATACAGAGCTCTTAGAAAGGCCTGAGTTTCAGGAATCAGGAGCTTTATAGTCACATGCACAGCAACACAGCAGCCAGCAACACTGAAGGCAGTGGAATTTGGCCTCATCTAACTCTAGTTCCAATTAAAGTATGCAAGTAAAATATTAACATTTGTAAAAAAGGAGAAAGAATTTATGATGAATGATTTTAAAAAATCTCTATATATACAAATATACATTATATTGCACATTAAGTGGGGTGGTTCATATGTCAAGTCTTCAGGCTTGGGAGTTCCTGCATTTCCTCTACTTGTTTTAGCATGTTATTGAGCGTTTCCCACCCAAAAAGACAAATGTGTTAGGTATTAGGGATATTCATATACTTTGAGCTAAATGCTAACATGTCAATGCTATGCAATGCAATGGGGAACATGAATGTTTGTACCAAATTTATTGGAAATTCATCCAACAGTTGGCAGGATATTTAACTCTGAAATACAAATGCCAACCTCATGGTGGTCCTAGAGTCAGGGGATCACTGAAGTCAATAGGGTTCATGCTCTGGGGACCATGAATGTCTCTACCAAATTTTACAGCAGTCCATCTAATGAATTGCCATCCCAAGAGCTATGGCACTAGAGTGGATTAAAAATGGTATATCAACCTGCAATAACTGATTTTTTTTTAGCCACTTGTGGATGGCAAAAATAAGCTGTAAACACAACGCTGACAGTTGAGTATTTACACATCCAACACACAAGGACCAACATTAGTATGTATTTGGAGTCATGTTTCTGGACATCTGGCAAATTTAAGTCCTAGATTCACTGGCTCTATTTTTGGGCTCCACCAACTCCAGAGGGAAATATCTGGCTCTTTAGCTGCTAAATGCTCTGCTATGTTCACCAGCTAATCACTGGCATTGTCTGTCTGACATTTGGTCATGGGCAGGTGGCTTACAGCAGGTTTTTATAGCTTGTTTTCTGCTGAAAATAAAACTATTAAACAAATGAAATTGATTTTAATTCCCAAACCCAAAATAGGATTGTCTGTCACCAGACCAAACCTATACCAAAGAACCTGATCGTCCCATCACCTCTCATCAAACACATTTTTGGGCAGTTTCTCCATTCTATATTTTACCTTGAATGTTGTCTCAGTTTTTACAGTACAGATTCAAATGTATCACTGTCATTTGACAAGGATAAACCGCTATGATTGTGGATAAAATGATACACAGAGAATCTTAAACCTGACTTCAGAGTCTCTGTTATATTCAGCCAAAACAGTCTTATAAGAGTGAGAGATCACAGTCATTAATTCCAAATGATTTGCTGTAATGAGGACTCAGCCCCTACGTGTATATCCAGGGATAATGTGTTTATTAATGTGTGTGTGTGTGCGCATATCTGCATAGTTGCCTATTGTGTGTGTGTGTGTGTGTGTGTGTGCCTGTCTGGCCCTTATCTAAAGGTTAATGAGTGGGGAGTCACCACATTGTAAAACTGAGGTTCCTCTACAGCCCTGAGCTAATTGGGACACTCTTTAACTTTATGGTTAACGATGTCAGACACCAGCCTTGACATGGTGTGTATATGTGTGAATGTGTGCCTGTGCATTTGTGTCACACTTCCCATTAGTCGGCCTTACCAGCTTTCGGCAACTAATGAATGAATGAAATCCAGAAAATGTGCCGACAGTACAGTAACCTAAGTAGGCCAAAGAACTTGAATTGTATTAGTGCATTTGTGAAGCTTCTAATGTTCATATTTTTGGAGAGTTGTTGGCTCAAAGTAATTTCCCAGTTTGTGGTGGTTATATAGATTTTGTACAGTCTATTGAATTATATTGTGAAGTGTCTCTGTTAGTTTCTCCCTCAAATGGATTATATTGTAGAAACGCCTCAATACTGTATTGTATAAGAGCCAAGCCCAAATAGGTGGAAGCTATGTCTGTTTTTTCATTTGTTAACTAAAATAATGTATCTAAAGCACATCAGAAGCATGAAAGCATAACCGTCCTGCACTGCTGAAATATTAGATTATGTAAAAGTAGCTTCAGGTCTTGATTATATACTTAATATTTGTGCCAACTCAGCCTGGTCACCAGAATAAAATGTTGGCATTGTACGTTTCTGCAAAGCACAGATATGTTGAATATCTACATTTAAACAGGTGTAATACCTAGCATATTAACATTTCTAAAGTGAGGTAGTTCACATGAGATCTTTATGAGCTGACTTTCTTATTAGGAGGAGGAGGGGTCGGTGGATGGTTAGGAAGTTTGTTGGAAGACGGTTGGAAGAAAGTTGGAAATCAGCAGAGATGACTGCTCGAGACCACCATGAAACCAATGCCCACTTCCCATTTCAACTGACAACCAACCGGGTGTTTTTAGTCAGACGCCAGGACATTTGCAGTTTTTATTTTATTTTTTTATTTTAACCCAAACCATAATCTTTTCCTAACCCTAACCAAGTGGTTTTTGTGCGTAAACCTAACCAGACCTTAATCACAGTGTTGTCACATCATAAAACATTATTCAACCGACAATGGCCAACACTGAAACGTAGACATTTAAGGTACCCGTGGTTTGCAGAAACGTACAATGCCAACGCGTTCTGGCGATTGAGAGAGTAACAACTTAGGAGTAACAAAGTACCTGTAAATGATCATTTCGCCAGTCATTTTGCAACATCAAGTTCTTCAGGGATAGTGTCATAGCGTGACCTTTGATGAGTTATTTCACAGGTGTTTGACGTTTAAATTATGCGTTTTTTTTACAAATATTTCTGGAGCTGCATCTAACATTTACGTTCATCAACAATTTGTCAGCTGATTATTTCCTCAAGTCGTCTAAATGATTCAAATATCCCAAATAAAGTAATAAATGTCCATCTCAGTCTCCAAGAGCCCGAGGGGACGTCTTCAAATGTCTTGTTTTGCTCGTTCAACGGACCAAAACCCCAAAATACTCAATTTACATTGATATAAAATAAAGAAAAGCAGGAAATCTTGGCAATGAAGATACATGTTTGGTGTTTTTGCATAAAAAAATTACTGAAATGATTAATTGATTAAAATATATTGATCAAAATAGTTGGCAATTCATTTTCTGTTTCAGCAATATTGATTTGTGTGGAAATATTTAGGAAGCCAATTTTGGATTTCCTTCCTATCCACCCATTTTATTGTAGTAGACGTAAGGAATCTTAACAATCAATCATTTCTATGAGAAAATAGCATAGGTCAGTCAATTACAGCACAGGAAAAGGTGAATCTTGTTAATTTAATGATGAGGAAATAGGTTTGTTGGAGCAGTAAAAAGTAAGAATAAAAAGCTAAAGACAAATAGAACAGAGAAACTAGAGGAAATTAAATATAACACGATCGATACAGCGCTAGGTCTTGTCATAAGTGAATTAATGCATGAGCATATGACAGACAGCTTTACAGAGCATATGATAGACAGCTTTACTGTACATTTATGTGTGTGTGTGTGTGTGTGTGTGTGTGTGTGTGTAGTAGCAGAGAGTTGAATTGTCAGCGGTGCAGTCTGATTTACACAAGGCCTTTACGGTAAAGTACCATGAAGAACATTAGACAAATGACACTGAGACCAGGAAAGATTGATTATAGGCACATAGTCAAAGGATGGGAGGGTGTGTGAGGGGCATGGTGAAGAGGTTACACACACACACGCACACACACGCTCACACACACACACGCTCACACACACTGAGGAAGAAACATCAGGGCCGAAATGAGCTGTAACTGAAACTCATCCTAATGGGTCAGTTTAGCTGGAAAGCATACCCTATTAAATATGTATAATATTCAGCAAAGTCATGTAGAGTAGACACTCTGAGTCACTGAGGGAATGGACCAGAATCATAGATAAAGCCTGCACGCACACTTAAAAAAAAGGCATAGGGTAAATCCTACACATTACTTCAGCTGTGATAAGGATGAAACTTTAATGATCGCAGTGGGAAAACTGGGTCAGTGCAGTGGAGAAACTGTAATATGATACCACAAAGCTGAATAAAAGTGGGTTAAGAATAGAACAAAAAGGGGATTAAGTGGAAAAAAAAAACATTTGTTACATTAAAAAATATTTGGCAAAGAAACAAGAATGAAAACTAAAAAGAAATATCTAAAGCTGAAACAATTAATCGATTGATCAATATGTCAGAAAATAGATCTAAATATTAGCATAACTATTTTCGTATGTTTTATTTATCAAATTATAAATCAATTAATTGTGAAAATAATCGGCAGATTAATCAATAACAAAATAATTGATACTTGCAGCCCTAATATATAGTATATTATTGATAGAAAAAAAAATGTGACAGTAGAGAATGAGAAAATAGTTAATATACTATGTAAAATAATATACTATGTACAATACAAGTCTCATATACATCATTGTTTTAGGTTGATATCGTTGCAGGTTGTAAAGACATATTTTGAGATTTGGAAAGTTTCTGAAAGCAATAATGACAAACAAGCACATAGATCTTACATAACATTCACAGAAGCCACATTTCTAAATTTAAGATAAGGGAAAAACTTTTGCACTCCATTGAGCGAGCTCTACTGGTTTAGATTGACAGTTTTACAAATAAACTTCTAAAATAACTTTAAACTCCTACAGTTATTAGTAGTAAATTAGCACATCAAGGTTCTCATGAGGCACATGGAGATATAACAAGTCTGCAGATGTTTGTGTGCAGGCTCAGCTATTTAACTCATAGTTGCGTCACCACACAGCAACCCCAAACTGTCACAACTTTTTAAGTGTTTAATCACCAAAGTTACAGTTTTGATTAAACCTGCAACAAACTGGAGGTGGTATCAGACTGTTAACTTGTCATCTTGCTTCACCACATTAACATACTGTACAACTGCAAAAGGTATTTCTATTCAAATTAGCAGATGACCACCCACTTAGAGCTGATACCAGTATATGGATGACACTTTTGGCTGAAAGCTCTGGAAACAAACTAAATCACTGTACCTTGTGATAAGTTTTTTGTTTTTTGCCAAACTGCGATTTCTAAGGTCAAAAATCAACCTTCACCTTTAGGTGGGTAAACAGGTCAAAGTACACTCAGTGAACTTCACTCTTCATTATATGACACATCTCCAAAATCAAAGAAAACAAGAGGCTGTTTGCACACTGAAATTTGCAAGCTCCCAAGAATTCGCCTGACAAAGACGAGGTTTTTACTTTCAGTTAAAAATTGTCAGTATATAATGAGTATTTTTTCAGTTAACAGTAAACGACTTCCTTCCCAGCAACAATTAAATTTAAGTGGAAAACCTACAGCCATCACTCTGCTTTACCACATCATGTTTGCAGCTGTACGTCTGTCTCTACTACAATTACAACCTGCAGAGTTTCAGAAGGTGACTCCTGGAAGTGATGCAGTGCGGCAGCGTCTTTGGATGAGAATAAGAAATTGAGGATTTGGACAAATAGACGGCATTGACAGCACAATGACGTATAGAATGATAGCGAGAAAATAATAAAAATGGAGTATTCTTTAATCGCCAAAGCTCATTAAACTGAGAAAATAGTGGTACTTACTCGAAATGATGCTCATATGACATTAAAAGCACACTGTGAGAGCATAATTTCAATGACCAGATGGGAGCAGGATATAGTAATATTGGGTGGTTTGTATTGCAAGTAAAGCCTGTCTTTGCTTCAACTGGGTTTAAACTGATTTACTTGAAACGTATGTGTTCACTTCAGTCAAAGTGTTTCACAGGAAATCTTACAATTTCTGTAAAACCTTTGCAGGGTTTCCCATACATTCATTTATTTATGGCAGCCCATCATGTAACACACTCCGGTACAACAGGTGGCAGTATGCACCTTTTAACTTTGGTTTGTCATTTGCCAGTAAAACTATATATGGTTTTTGGCTTTTCCCTGCAGAGAGGACAGCTGGTCGAATCAATCCAGAGATCATGCATGGTTAGTATCATGAACACCTCTGCACAAATTTGTCCAAAACTGATACATTCAAGCTAACTGGTAAGAAAGTCTATCTATGTTCTTAACACAATATCAAAGACCCAACTCTTCAAATATTAGCAAGCACGCAGAGCTTGAGCGGACCTCCCATCGTCCTTGGGAGGATCTAACGTTAAATTAATTTTGCCCCACCCCCACCCCTTCCACCCCGGTCAGCTACCACCACAATTAAAATCAAATTCTGGGGGGAAACACTGCCTTAAATTTGTGATGCAGAAGAAAACACATCCGGACACAGTAGATATAGTAGTAAACACATTGGGTGAGCAGGTGCTATCCACAATTCAGCAGACACTAAAGTAGAAGAAAAATGGACAGACAGTATTCATTCTTTAGGAATGCCTTGAGGGGCTGCTGAGGATAGCCAGAGGCCAGCTACACACACAGAAACCAAAGAGCCGACCTGAACATGTACACTGATCCGACCGCCCTGGGATTCATACTTCTGTGGACATTTTGATGCTCTTAAAGGTATTGTTAACTCTTCTAGCATGCAGCAAAAGAGAGGCTAAGACCAAAACCTTGATCTATGGCAAAACTGCCCGAAGGTAAGACCACTGAACACACAACAACACAAGTGAGTGTCAGTGTGTAGTAATAAAGCTGTTCTACGGCTCCAGGCTTTTTACTTTCACTGCCCTGAGTAAGCTTGGCCTTAACCTCTCTTCCCTAGACACAAAGACACTCAAATAAACACACAAATTGACCGCACACTTGACAGACACATGCATGCACCCTCAACAGGCATACATTGCTTGACTGGCCATGCATTCCCTCTCACTCCCAGTTACATTCTGTCAGTCAGTCAAACACAAGACGGGGCAGAGTCTGAGTCTGATTGACTGTCTGGCCCGACGGCTACACACCCAACAGAGCAAAGTGCTCCAGAATGAACTAAATGTTCTGCTGTGACTGCTGTGTGACTTTTTAATGATTGCTTGTTTTAATGAGTCATATTCTGCAGAAATAATTCATTTCTTGTGTAAACAAACGGGAAAGTCAAGGGAAGAACTCAAATAACCCAACCAACCAGGCAAAGGTAAGTTGGACAACTGCATCTCTGGATTCTTAGATTGTTAGATGCATTGTGATGCGGACATGGATGATTCCGCATTGATTCACAAATGCCAAAAATTGATTTTTCTAAATGTTAGTTAATAACAAGATGTAAACGGGGAGTTATTTTGTAACTCTAAATTATTACCTTTGCGAGACAAACGTTAAGTATATTGTGATCTTTCTAGAGTAACGTTAACAGAGCAGAGCAGCAATCAGCTGTAACAAACGAGACCGCTTGACCAACACACACTGCTGAATTGCACAACTTCAAAAACCCACTCTGAGGTGAAGAAAATAACCCATTGCCCGGTCTGTTTCACCTCAAAAACCCTGCGTCCACTCAGTGTCTCAGACAGCGATGGCTTTCGCCAGAGCTAACGGTGCAGCAGAGAGGCTGCTCTCCACTGCTGGAGACATGATGTTAATAACAACACAGCGGAGCACTCCGCCTCCCCCTCACTTTGTTATTCTCATACAGGCAAGAGGCTGTGAGTTGCTTTCAAATTAATTCATTCATTAATTAATGCAGTTACCTTTTTGAAATGAAAAGGTTGCGGACCATTTATCTTAATTGCCAGTTATCTTTCATATTGCATTTCAATGGACTAAAGACACCAGTGAATGGTTTGGCACACAGTATACTGGAGCAAGAAAATGAAAATAGTCACCCCTGCTCTGATGACAGGTTGTCAAGCTTACACGTGGTTGGTACAGGAAAAATGATCAGCCTTCTTCTACAGATGGAGGCTCATGTTTTGAGAGCAATGACTCAATTAACGTGCACAGGTAGTTAAAAAATGGGTAACGTATGACGTGGCATGGCAAACATTTAAGAGTAGAGAGTTGTCAGATGTGCTAATGAAACATTTAACTTTTTGTTAAAATTTTGAGTGTTACTTTTGAAAGTTGTGCGTAAAACTGTGGAGGTATTTTGTCTGAGTTTTACCTTATCCTGAGGTCAACTGAGGCTGTGATGCCCTGTGTTAAAACAATGCAAGGGTGTTGGGGACGTGTTGTTTGAAGTACCAGTGAGACAATGAAATACAATTCAGGAAGTTCAGTTGGAGCTACAGATTAATGTATTAAAAAATTTATCAGAATCCAAAACCCCACGGAGCAGTTTGTAATACTTACAGACAGGATTTTTCAACTCTGGAAAAATATCACAGTGACAGTCAAATAGGGTTCATGTGATCCAAATTCACAAGTAATCCACCAGGAATGTGTCTCGCATGTATGTGATTGGCTACACAGCACCTTGCCGGATGACGTCAGGTTGCGTTGCAGGAAAAGTTGAACACAGTTCAACTTTTTTGCCAGATGACCGCTGCCTTTTTTTTTTTGCCAAGCCATCTGTGGTGGCACCCCTGCTACAGCAACACACTGTCTCCATTCAAATAAATGGGATAGCTGCATTTTTTCATGCAGAGCTGATGTCAATCTGAACATCCCCTCATTCAGACGTTATTCTAGGCAAAGCCATTTGCTAACTCAAGCCCTTGAGGGAGTGGACTGGCCGTCACACCACAAATATATGCATATTGTCCCATTAGTTTGCATTGTTACTGTTACTGTTACTGTTATATGCATAGAGTTAGTGTTTTCTTTCGCTCTGCTGCAGTTACAGTTTCTGATTGTTCTGTCAATAGGCTACAGTAATCGTTTCAGTCCTCTTTTTTTTTTGCAGAAGAGGAAAAGTTGAAATATTCAACTCCCATCATGATAATGTGAATGCAACTCTGACAGCTCAGTCAGCTGACTGACACCTCCATGTCATTTTTACAGACTGATTCCATTTTTTTGTGTACAGGCATTCTCTCCCAGCTGGCTACCATGTCATCCAAGTCCTTGGCGACCCCATAAATGTCAAGTCATTTCAACGTCACTTCTCCAACATCTACTCTAGTGCAAGAGGATGTTTTCTCTGGTGAACCTGTCAGCTTTATAAGGCTGTTAAAATGATCAAAGTCCCTTTTAGAAACCCTGAGAGAGAGGAGGAGAGGGAAAGAGAGCGAGGGAGCTGGAGAGGAGAGGAGAGGAGAGGAGCACCGACAAACATGCAGACAGACAGCTAGACAGGAGGTGATGGGATATAAACACAAAAGCAGACAGAGAGTTAAGAGCTACAGAATGCAATAAGAAGACATATTAGTCCTTTGAGAATGACATGACATGGTTATCAAGCCGGTCCCTACACTGTTGCCTTTGGTACTAATTACACTTTGTAGTAAATCTCCAGCCAGACACTGAGTGATAATGAGCGGCGCTGACGCAAACATGATGTAATGTACAACTCAGAGTTGGTAATGAGAGTGGAGGAGTGGAAGTTGATGAAGTAGAAACAGAAGAAAGAAAGAAAATAAATAAAGAAAGAAGCATCAGTCAAAGTGTTGTAAAAATCACCTAAGATGTTGTAAAATCATCCAATAAAAGTAGTCAGAGGCGCATTACTATTAAAATGCTATGTGCTATGTTATGTTTGATACGTTGACATATTTTCTTATGTTAGATATGCCAGGATCTTGGCAATATTCATATCACCTGCTTTGCCTTTTTGTGGTCCAGGCACTGATCCAATTAAGGTAAATTTTACAGGAGAACTTCATATCCAGTTGTCAGCTGCATACTGATTGCTACAGACTGGAGTGAAGGGATGTAGACAATGGCTGAGTGCATTTCTCCACCTGTTTTGCTTCAAAATTATTGTAATTTTAAAACGTTAAGTCTGCACATTTTGCCAGATTTTTTTCTTAATTTTCAACAGTATGCACTTGTTTTTCACTGGCTTCTCACAGTATACTATATATAGCATATACTATAATGGTGATATACAGACTAAAATGGTCATATAAAACAAAAAAATCTTAATGTGAATGCACTTGTATGTCTATACTTATAATCTATATGTCTGTGCAAACATTATTCTACAAATCTATTCTTTTCTGAATATTTTAAGATTCATTTTTGACTATATACATTGGAGAAATTTGGGGAGGAATGTGGGGGCATGAGATGCAACAAAGGTCCCCAGCAAGATTTGAACCAGGGTACTCTTCAAATGTAAACTCCATTACACATTGTATATGTATTAATATTTGTTGCATCATTTGCACTTTTTAAATTGCCAAAATAATCCAATTTACCCATAAGGCTCATGTGATGAAATCTAGTCTAATATGATACGAGTAAATGGGTTTCACAAGTTAAAAGGAAGGAAGAGATAAAGGGGGCTGATCATCACAAAGCACTAAAAAGAGAGAAATGAGCATCTGAAAGAAGAGAATAAGAGAAATTGAGACTACACCTGTTTTAATTATTTGCTCCTTCTGATGCTATCTGCTTTATGCCCATGTGATTAATGTGCTGAGTTCAGACTGATTGGTACATAAATTACAAAACCTCCTGACTGTGGTACAGAGATACCATCCGCTGTCTCGCAGCACATTTCCAGGATGTTTCATGGAGGGGACTTGTTGAGTCCACTTTCATCTTGTTATGCAAAGACTCTGAGTTTGATAGTGAAGGAAGACAGCTATGACCTACAGTACAAACACATATGTATATACAGCACAGGAAAGGCATATACACCTGTAGAAATAGAGATACATACAGTAAATTAGTCTACATAAGTATGTTTATACAGCAGATGTTAAAATCTTCTAAGCGAGAAACACAGACTGAGATTGAATTTATTCAACCACAGTCACAAGCCAGGTCCCAGCTGTTAAGCTTCATTTTTCCCTTAACACCATACCATACTAACAAGTGACAGTCACATGGATTTAATATGCTAGTATTAATTGTATTTAGTTTAGTTTTGATTCAGTTACTTCTGGCAAGCTCAAACCAAACTCAGCACGGCAGAATTTTGGAAGTAACAATAATAGACTTCCCTTACAAACCTGCCTGAACCACCATGTGTCCAGTCCATAACAATGCACCTCCAAATACTGCAGAGTCATTTAAAATGGGTAAATCTAAACCCAGCAGTTTACCTGATATGCAGCATCATCATTATTATTATTATTTAATATTTACTTAAATATAGAGCATTTGCAAAAGATAGAAAACAAAAAAGGATAGTAAACAATGTCAATCATGAACACACTAACAAGCTGTTTTTAACATCACATGTTTTGAAGTTCATGGATCTGGTGGAATTTAATACTGAACAAACAACTTTCAAAGCAAGAAATAATTTACTTCCTGGCAACCTACAAAAATGTTCTTAGACAGAGAGGGGGGGGGGTTATAAATTAAGAGAAAAATTGAATTTGAAACAATATTGTGTTCGCACCAATCTTAAAAGTATGTGTATTTCAGTTTGTGGGGTGATTTTGTGGAACCGTCTGGATGAAGAAATCAAACAGAGTAAAAATATCACATTCACAAATATCTCTTTTCACATTCTTGATTTGGTAGTGTTTGATTATGTATGAAGAGGATGAACATAGATGTTTAGTTGTGTATGATGGACACTGGGGCTGGTAGACTGTGAATTAATTGATTAGTATAGAAGAGGGTTAGGACGACAAGCATGTTGCGTCTTCCTACTCCTTCATTGTTCATTGTTAAATGTATTGGTTATATACATATACACATATAGCAGGACTCTCTCTCTATGTCTCTCTCTCTCTCTCTGTATATATATATATATCCCTATCACAGTTGGTCTTTCCCCTGTCATTTTAATTTATTGCATGGTTATACATACTCTTAGTTGAATGGCATTGCTTCCATTAGCTTAATTGGCAAGCAAAAACAAAAGTCCATTTTATTAGCAAGAAAATAATCAAATTTCTTGCAAATTGCTTAGGCGGCAAAGAGTTCATGCTATTTCAGTTATTAATACAATAAACTTTGTACAAAACATTAAAGTTGCTGAGAATTAAGACTGATTGAAACTCTACTATACAACTGGTTTGCTGAAATCTTGAGTCTCTTGGTCACCACACCAGTTTAAAAAAGCTCAGAAATGACATGACATCAAGCACAGGCCATGTGTCTAACAAGAAAACAACTCTAAAATTACTGTGATTTACTCCTTGCTTTCAGGTCGATCAAGCTGGCTGACTTGGTAATTACCCAATGAAAAATGCAGCATGATGTCCAGTCTAAAGGCTGCCAGCTGGAGGCAGTCTTGTTTGTTTACAAGAGAAGAAGTAGTGTTTAAGTATTAAACTGTGTTACCATTCTACATGCAGCATGTCAGAGCAAATGTCACTAGTAGCTGTAAAACAAAGGCGATCCCCTCCTGGAAGAGCTTCAACTCTCTCTTTTCCTGGGTTCAAGTCCCAGCAGGAGTCTCTGTGTGCTTCCACTCGTTTGTATCCCTCCATAATCCTTCCTTCAGCTGTTGAGGCCAATAAATAGGGCTGTCTGGGAGAAAGAATAGGCAGGGGAGTGAAAGTGTTCACTCTCAATGAGGAAAAACACTCCCCAGCGTTGGATTGCTGCTTCAAGTTTTTGGTTGGCAGTAAGAGTAGGCTGGCAGGGGGAGAGAAATAGTGGCTGGTAGTTAAATTCTAACTGTATCCACACACATACAGTACATACACAACATTTACAGCTACACAATCAACCGTGAACAGTAAAAATCAGCAAAAAGCAAGCACTAGCCTAATGTGCCCACCCCCACAAAAATCCTCTCAGTGAAATGTGAATTATGAATTAATATGAATTATGGCCTTGCGGGATCGCTGCATCTGCTGAGTAATCAGTGTGTTTTCAATGGAGAGAGAGAAATATACCCAATTCCAATATTCATTCACTCATACACATTAATCTGTATAAACACAAACAAACAAGGAAATTAGATTTGAAAACAATTAAGATCTTTCAATCAGTGTGGTCAGTTACCTGCTTACACTCTTGTTAGAGGTTTTTTTCTTTTGTGAACAAAGAAAATTAAAAAATATTGCACAGATACAGTAGAAAACTTGGCTGTGGCTAGATATATCCATATTACTGATTGATATCACATCTATTTCATATGGTATACTCTTAATCCCTGACTGTGGACCATAGGCAAGGTTAGATTACCCCGGATTTACAGTTTGTGGTAACTGGATTTATTGCAAATGTTGGCCAGTGTAACAAAATTCTCACTTTCTGCTATACCTGTGCATGGTAGCTGTGGTATGGTTATGTTAAGGAAAAGAATGTACTTATGATAATTAAACTATAGTGAAAGTATTGTAAAGGTTAGGCAACAAAAGCACTTGGTTAAGGTGCATGTTGGTCATGGAAGCAGACCATCGGCTTTTTAAAAGTCTTGAGCTCAGAGTGGATGCTTTCACTATGTTTAGATGAGAAATTGATGGTTTTATAAGCCTGACAGTGTTTTCAGTGTGCAAAAAGACTAAAGTGTAATTGACAGTATCAGAGGGAGCGATCACAGTTGATCAACACATTTATTTTGGGCCTCTGACAAAGGCAGTGGTTGCAGTCACAACTACTGATACATTATCTTCAGTCCTCATCAGAGATCTTGAGGAAAGCTTTATTTATTGTTCCTTGTGATAATGAGAGTAATTGTTGCTGATCACAAGATATCAAACTAACAAGAAAACATACTGATTTCTAAAAAATAATAAAGTTGTGATCTGATAGCAGAATTAAAAATTATCATGGTGCAGTGGAAAGTTGTTTGTATGTCTGTCTCAACACACGTGATGAAGACTTTTTTAGTTGAAATCTTTGCTACAATTCAGTTTTTGGATAGGCAGAAATTTTTTGAAGACTTACATTGAATTTTATAGAAATCTACACTGCAATGAAGTTTGACAGCTCTCATATGGCCCTGTTTCATGAGTCATGAGTCCTCTCTGCCCTGAAATGCACTCACAGATTTCCCTTTAGCCATTCTCCTCAGGTGAATCCCCACTGCTGTCTTAAGTGTTGTTCCATTACTGTGATAACTCAGGTGAACTTTCTAAAATAGACCCTTTGAGCACCAAGAGTCAACATGACTCTTGGTGATTGTTCATCATTACCTGCACACAACTCACTGCAGCAAGACAAGCGATGCATAAAACATATTTAGAACAATACAAGAACCACAAGCAGATATTCTCTGTCCCCTGGAAACTCTGCAAGTCGCATGGCATGTGGCATTATGATCAAGTACAGTGGAGAAAAAGAAGAAAGAGGCCAAGAAAGGCTGATGGAATCATTAAAGCTGGAGTACAGGACTTTTTTCTCCCCCTTCTGGCATTTAGAGTAATTACAAAAACACTGTTGACACGTGCTTACATCATAGGCTCTGCCGTAGCCTACTCTGTTGCTACTGTTGTGGCTGTAAAATGGTGGATAAATTGACAATTTTACCCTGTGAAATGACTCGTTTCACAGAATTTCATACAAAGTCTGGAAAGATGAAAGACTAGAAGATTCTAGAAGAGCTGCAGATTAAATTATTTTATCCCCATTCAAGTTAGCAGAAAGCTAACCAGAAGTTATCCACTCGGCCAGGTGAAGTCGGCCAGGTGGGCACATGTTCTGCCCAAAAAGCATGCGCAGTATGCCTTCATCCAGCCAGTGCGGGAATGTCAAGCCCGACACCAGATTAAAAACTCTGTATACTGTGAAATACAGAGAGACTGGAGGTAATGAGGCTTGGTTTCCTTCCAAATCAGTTTGCTTATTAAAAATAGAAAAGTAGCTGTGGACGTAACAGCAATAACCACCCCTGTTTAAACAAGCATAGTCAACTGCATGCAAAATGCAAGAACTGGGAAGTCCCAAATTATGCAATTGCTTAATTTCTTCTCATTAGTTCACACACACATTCACATGGTAAAAGGGCCAAAATGACATATAATATCTTGTGTAAAGGCTCAGATAATTCACTCAGGTTTAATTTAAATAAGGTTTACCGTCTGCTCCAGTCAGCAAATGATGGTAATACCATCATGATCCAGACTCTTTACGTTTCTGGTTCTGTGATGGTGGAATGAGTATTCAAGAAATGCCTAAAAACTCAGCTCTTCGTGAACACCTCAACACAAGAGCCCCTTTAACCTTTTAGCACTTTGTTGATTGTTGCCCCAGTTTCTTGTTGTCTATGGTATTTCTTATGCACTTGTCTACTTCCAGTCGTTACTTATTTTAATTAAAAACAAACAAAAACTTTTGTCTAATGCTCTTTTTCACTGCACTTGTACCCAGTCAGCTACTTGAGAATTTAGAGGGATTTTTTTGAGTCACAAAAAAACATCACTGTCCTCTAATGCTTGATTGCCTCACTTGTAAGTCATCTTGGATAAATGCATCTACCAAAGGACAAAATCTAAATGTAAATGTACTGTGTCTAATTCAAAACCACGTTCATCAACCAGGTGGTCAGACAGGAAAAAGGTACACAAGGGCAGACAAAACCTGGACCCTAAAGCAGATTAGACAATGAATGATCTTCCAGGAAAATGAAGCCAAAGGTGATAACTAAAGGTGAGAAACACTGAGGACTCAGATCAACTGACCTGTCAGTCCAAATTAAGTTAACTGCTGCTTCCACTGTTGTTCCTGTTTCAGTTTATAATGATCAGTACAGGAGCTGCTGATCAGAATGTTGTGAAATAAAAAGCTCCAAATTACATTTCTATTCAAACAATATCTGATGGATGTCAGGTGTGATTGGTTAAGCAGCAGACTGCTTGTAGCTGTCACATCTTGTTCTTTGGGTCCCATTTAGTGATGACCTAATTTGGCCACCCCATGAAAAACTTACTGAACATGCCATTGGACAAGGAAACCTCTTACTTAGAAAACTCTCAGTTCATCATTAGAAATCCTAAAGAAAAAGACAAAACAATACTGCACACTGTCGGAGGTGATTTCTTGAAAGTAAAGTGAATAAATATCACAGAAATGGGAGCAAAATACTAGTGGGAAACTAACGTAAAAGACTGTAAAGTTAACGCTCCTTACAGCTTGAGATACGACCATTACAGTCTTGATGATTGATTTGTATTAATGTTATGGAACTCTTATCATTTATGACGCCTGTTTCCATCCTTAAATACTACCGTTGTCTATCTAAATGTTTGCTCATTTGTATAATTTTTCATCCTGTGACTTTGGACATTATTCACACTTGTAGACAGCAGCAGAACTATATAACTCTACAGCTCCATGTGGCTTACAAGGATGGATGGCGGCAACAAGATGAAGGGAAGTATGGTAGGAAGAGAGAGGTGAGAGGTGGATGAAGAGCATTAGAGGTGGATGAAGGGAGGGTGGGAGGAGGTGCAGGGGGATGGTGGGCTGACAGAACTGCCTGTACTGCTGCTGCTGCTGCTGTAATAGGCTCACATCACAGTTCTGCCATCTTCACCATGTCTCCTCCTATCTATCCGGACTGTCTCCATGCCTGTCGCTTCTCATCAGAGAGGGGGAGCAAGCAACGGGGAAAGAGGAGGTCAGGACAGACAGAGAGAGAGAGAGAGAGAGAGAGAGAGCAGCTAGGATTTAAAGAAACAATAACAAAAAGTCAGGCGGATGGCAGGGTCAGTGTGCTGAAACAAGGGCTGCATTTAGATGGGTCAAAGTGGTTGATGTAAAATTCTGATAAGATACAATGACAATTGATTGATCCAAAATAGGGAAATAACAATAAGTACAAATGATGTGCTTCTCATAAAACTTTAACTTTATTACATCAAACAGTTACTATAGTTTAATTTGGTCAAGTTGTCTAGTAGATAATGAATAAAATTAGGGAAACAAATAGACAAGAAAGTGAATAGGGGAATAATAATGAGAAGAAGGAGCTGCAGTAACAGGCTGTCGGCCACATTTTCAATTACAAAAAAAATCAACCTTTTCAGATGCTAATAATACTGCACCCAAATAATGTCTTATTGATTGATTGATTGATTGATTGATTGACTTGTTTATTTAAATGTCCTGCACATTTCCGGTGCCCAGGCCATATGGCCTTACAAGACACTAGACAATAACCCAGATGGCCACATAACAGATCATAATGTACAGTTCCATAAATTCAGAAAGAAAGCATTTCAGAGCATTTAGTTTACATGGAATGAATGTCCCGTTATGATGGATACAATGTCCTCTGTCTTAGCTGCAAAGCATCTCCTATAAGTCTCGCTGGAACAAAAATCTCCATATTAAAAAGCCAACTCAACATATCAGCATTGGGCAACCAAAACAAATCAAGGTTTTTCAATTGGATCTTTTCAAACAAACAATTCCTCAAGACATTGTACAAAGGGAAATACAAAATGAAATTCATCCTCAACAACACCAAGATCACAAAAAACATTGCTCTTCGGGAATACCTTTATATCTTCCTACCTCAATTGCCGGTGGTAAAGTACCAGCTCTTAACTGAGCACACAGGGACCTTTGCCTTCTCTGTAAGTTTAGCTTTATATATGGTTCTGTATAATAATCGTCTTTGATTTGAATGTAGTTTCTAAGCTTTGGCTTCTTACAAATGTCTTCCTTCCATTGTTCCTTATAGATCTTTAATAATTTTTGTTTAACTGTATTTATGTTACACTGCACATTATTCCTGAAAATAAGATTCAAGTCAGAAAGAGAAAATATTGCAGCGACCTCTCTCGACTAAAGATAATTGTGTGCTTGATCCCAGTTGAATATCTTTTTGGTCAGTCTTTCCTCTGTCAACTGAATAAGGCGGTTCCACAACCTCACCATTTCATCTCTCTGCTTTACAAGACATGAATGTCTTATAAAAAATGTTGCACATTTAGATAAGTGCGTTTGGAAGGATTGGTGGTACAGTCAATACTATAATATGCAATTGATTTGCACAATTTGTGGTTACACACACAGTAATGACACTGCAACAGTGATTACAGACCACAGCAAAACTAGTAACTGATCGGCTGTTGATGGTAATGTTGCTGCTGCAGCAAGAAACTGCATGGCAGTTTTTTATTGAAGTTACCGGAGGATGTTATACTCAAGGCTATTTTAAACCATCCTTACAAGAAAAACAACAGCACTGGCCATTTGTTCAAACGCTTTAAACAACCCATTTTACACTCTTGTGACAAGTTGCTTCCTGTAGTCATGCAAATGCAACAACTACTCCTAATTAAGTAATAAAATATGCTGTTTGTAATTGAACGACACATATAAGCATTTTTTGATCATAACGGCAGGACATCATTTGTTAGTGGTTTCTCAAAACATAAAAGGCACAAAAAGCACAAGGGCAGGGTTAAGCTGCTCCACAGTGACCAATACAATGCTACAATGCCACTTTTTCTGCCACAATCTCAACATTAAATAATATAGTAACCTTCTTAGGTGTTGCCATGGTTTCTGTTTACGTTGTACAGGAAGATATTTTGGTTTTGGCAGGCATTAATTAGGCCCTATTCTGCCCCCTAGTGGATAAACTTTTTAATCTTCCTGGTTTATACAAAGTATGCGAACAAGTAAATGGTAAATGGACTGTACTTGTATAGCACTTTTCTAGTCTTTCAACCACTCAAACCGCTTTTTGCACTACGAGTCACATTCACCCATTCACACACGTTCATATGCTGAACGGGTACAGGGGCTACCATGCAAGGTCCCAACCTGCCCATCAGAGGAATCTAATCATTCACATACTGATGGAACAGCCATCAGGAGCAACTTGGGATTCAGTATCTTGCCCAAGAACACTTCGACATGCGGACAGGAGGAGTCGGGAATCAAACCGCCAATCTTCCAATTAGTGTACGACCCACTCTACCTCCTGAGCCACAGCCTAACAGTATGTTATCTACATGTACACATTGATAAAAAGCAAGTAAATGAATGGTCTTCTAGGGAAAGATAATGTTTTGGTGAAAATTACTACTTTTTAGACCTTTGTTGTCATTTTTAAAATAATAACCAGTTGGTTGAGGTGAGGGAATGATTGCAGTCATGGTTAAAGAAACCAAAACTAACTGAAGTTAGAAAACGGGAAGCACACAGTTGCACATAGTCTGACATTTTGGCAACTCCTCCAACCATATCAACCTCCCTCTGCAGACTTTGTGGCTCTATAGCAAAGTCCCACTCTTTCTTCCTTTGCTTCTGATAGACAAGTGTCATAATCCTAATGGCTACAACTATCTTTATTACTTAAATGTAAATATATGTTTTGGGAAATTCGCTAAAATGACTGACGCTGTAGTTTTTCTTGGCAGTGCATTCTGTGCAAATAATGACTGTCCTTTCTAAGCAGCATAGGTGGAGGTAGTGTGAAGTTGTTATTGCGCCACCAAAAGTCTTACGAAAGAGCATCAACAACAGCAACCACAGTTCATGTGGGTCACTTTGGACAGCACTAACAAACAATCTAGTTTGTCATCTAGGTCTGAGGATTTGTTGGACTGTGCTGTCATGTGGGTTTTTCCTTTCTGCTAAAATAAAAATAACGACATTGAGGGAGAGAGGGGGAGGGAGGAAGAGAAAAATCAATGCAGTGCCCCAATAGGGAACCATGAAGAAACAGAGTCTACAGATGGATGCTGGGTGTGAATGAACTGGCAGCAGCCGCAGAGAATGAGCAGCGAGTCTGACAGCTTAAACAGACCACCCAATATGAGACAGCAATTACACGAGGTCAGTTGACACAACGGCTAATCCAGCGTTACTCAAGCTGTCTGTCTGAAGAAGCCGTAACAAGCATCACTTGAAGACTTTAGTGATGTTAACTAGAGCTAAAAGTTAGTTTTTCTTATGTTATAATTAACATTTCAGAGAGTTAATAGTAAGTAGGATTTGAGAAAAATCTTGCATGAAACCTCAATAGCAGTTTCTAGATAATGAAAAGTATCACCTGCTGTGTTTTCACTTTCTGTGTTTCGGGACACTTCTTTCCACTTCAGGCTGAGGGCAGGGGCCATGATTAACACCCATGAGGAAAATAGTTCATGTTGTAATTTATGTCGCGTTATTGTATCGAGGACATCTTTACATCATGAAGCATGTATCCAGAACAGCTCCTTCCCCAGAGCTGGCTGTGGGCTTTCACTCATTCAGACAGCCCGGCTGTAAAGCCGCTGCTGACAACCACAGTTTCAGATAAAATTGCTCTTGGCACTAACAACTTTATCTGGATGTTTTGCCCTTCGGATATACTCCAAACCAAAATGCTTCAGTTACTGTCACCATCTGTCAGCTCCTCAACAGAGATTTATTCTGGTGACACACAGTCAAAGCCAACAAGGCCAGACCCTGAATCCCCTCAGATGACGACAGCCAAAGATTGGGGCATGAAAGTTTAATCGGCAGCACTAAAGATGTTGGTGAAGTTCTTTTTCTCCATCTTCAATTCAAACTCTCATTCTCTTATGGAAATACTTTTCAGCACCTCTCTTTCTATACTGTATATATACTGTATATCCCAACATATCACACAATTTTCAGTTTCTGTACATATAGAATACATTTTCTATTTATTATACATACTAGATAGATAGATCGATAGATATTATTATTATTACATCAGTTCATTATTTCATGGATCAGTCCATTATTTTGTATATACAGTATGCCTTTCTTTTTTTAGTCTGTTGTTTTTAATATAAGTCTGTATCACTATCAGTTTTTTTAACATCAGTTCATTATTTGCATATGAGAATTACTTTGTAGAGCTTGTAAGCTATCTGTGGTTGTCATATACCTCCCACCAGGGTGTCAACAGGGGAACTTTGTAGTCCAACTAGACGTGGTACTCTCAGCCATTCCTGAAGATGATACACGACTGATTGTCATGGGGGACATGAATATCCATATTGGCAAAACCCAAGCGGCTGACCTCCTGTCACTTCTGTCCTCATTAGACCTCAAACAGGTCTCCACCCCTCCCACACACAAAGTAGGCAATACTCTTGATCTGATCAGGGCTTGGAACTCCTCCACAGCAAATCTGACTGTCACCATCCTTCATCTTTCAGACCACGTTCCTCATTCAATTCACGGTCTCCTTACCAGAACATCTTCATATTCCTCTGTAAATAGTCTCCTTCCACTGAAACATCTGGTCCCTTACATTGACTCAGCTTTTCAATGAGGTCTTGGCTACCACGCCCTCTCATTATGAATTCTCCTCACTCCTTGTCAATGAGGCTACAGACACACTCTGCTCCTCATTAGCCTCCTCTCTTAACAATCTCTGCCCTCTAACATCCAAACCTGCTTGTATTGCCACCCTGGTCCATGGCTCACTGAAGTCATCAGAGAGCAAAGGGCAGGGCTCAGAGAGGCAGAGAGAAAATGGCATAAAGACCACACTCACTGAGCTTGGCATCTCCTCCACTGGTTCATGTCCTACCTCTCAGGGAGATCTTTTCTTGAGGTGTTCCTCAAGGGTCAGTGCTCGGTAACCCTCTCTTCGCAAGTTACACCACCTCACTTGGTGCAATCATGCGCTCCCATGGTTTCTCATACCATTGCTATGCTGACGATATTCAGCTCTTCCTATCATTCCCACTGGAAGACCTCACAGTCTTGGCACGGATCTCGTCATGCCTTGCCAATATCTTGGCATGGATGAAGGAACACCACTTTCAACTAAACCTCTCTAAGACTGAGCTCCTTGTCATCCCAACCAGTCCCTTTATGTAACATATCCAGCTCGAATCAGCCCAACTTATGCCCACAAAATCTGCCTGAAACTTGGGTGTCATGAGTGATGACCAACCATAGGCGTAGATTTTGTTATGGATGGACATGTCCCTACCAATATCAAGGTGTTGCTGGATTGTCCCTACCAATATTTTCACTGATTTCAAACAATCTAGCTGCTTTAACCCCACATAATGTTAACGGTAAGATCTCTGCAGAGTTGCCAGGTTTCTGTATGCATTGTGGACTAGCAGCAGCCTGGCAGCAACAACAGTAGTGGAGTTGTTGAGGTGGAGAATCTCAAACGGTTAGTACTCATAGTTCAAACATGCACATGTCACCCCGCTGTTCATATCCCTCCACTGGCTCCCAGTTGTTGCCTGCATCAAATTCAAAACCCTGACACTTGCTTACAAAACAGCAACTAAAACTCCCACCTGAACTCCCTCATTCAGGTCAACGCTCCCTCCTGCTCACTATGCTCTGCAAATGTAAAGCACCTGGTACCACCACCACAACAGGGCCTTAAGTCACTAGTCAGACTCTTCTCTTCTGTAGTTCCTAAGTCATGGAAGGAGTTACCAAACTCTGTTCAATCCGCAAAGTCCCTCTCAATCTTTGGGAAAAAGCTAAAGGCCCAGCTCTTTCGCGAATACCTCCGCACTCCAACTTAAAAAACAAAAATAAAATTAAAAGATAGAAATAAAAAGATTATTATCTGCTTTTATTATCCAGTCTCTGTGCATGGCCTTTTGGCACCTACGTCCTATTAGACCTGAACTTAGCTTTATGGCACTTACTCTCATTGTTCTCTCCTGACTAAATCCTTGCTTGTGTTGTATTAATTCTCATGTGTGTATATCTCATGTGATATGAAGTGAAAATTAATCAATAGAGGAAGCTATAAAATTTACAGCAGTTTACCTCAGATAACTTTTAGCATGTATAGTGAGATATTTGTGGTAGCAGGGATGTACAAGAGGTGAACCAGAAATGCCCTGATCCTGTGTCAGTAATTCAACATGAAGGCTTGTTAATATTATGACATGAGGGCTGGCCATGTAAATAAAACAGTGGCTGAGTGCTCTCGGCTGCGTTCAGGGATTTCCGGGTATAGTACCCACTGTACTTGTACTTGTACTTGTACTCCACAACAGTGGGAAGTGTTCCCCACTATCCTTGTGCATGCCTGTCCAATCCAATTGTGATGTAAAGCTCAGGAGGAAGTGGTGGGACAGCGGGTGCCTGAGATAGGAATCTTCAAACTATACTCAGTCACAGGCAGTGATTTTAGCATGTGATACTTTTAATGAGAGATCAGAGACATCAGATTACTGCTACTAATGTAAAATTGAAATGAAAAAAGTCATTACGGGTTTTATATCTTATTCCTTTCTTGGTCCTTTGGCTTGCAACTCCCTAAGTTAAATAATGAAAAGGGTTGTGCATAAAATCTAACCTTGTTAAAACACAATTGATGAATTGATAAATTGCCACATTACCTCCATCATTCAACATTGGTGCTGAATGGTTACTCAAGTTCTAATCAACCCCATTTGAGACTGTTATACTGTACATTTTCACAGTGACATGAAAGACAACTACACAAAAAAGTCATTGTACAAAAAAGTACAAAAAGTTATTTTGCAGTGTAGCTAAAATCCTAGGTAAAACTGAGGTGGTTCTGTCATACACAGCTGCCTCAGGGAGCTTACAGTCAGCACAGTCGAGAGCTAAAGCAGATTGCTGAAGGGATGTTGGTGTGTTTGTTTTTTGATTGACACATTGGCCAATGTGCAATTTGAATCATAATTGCAAGAGTTAAGTGACAAATGACAAAGTTAAGAAAATCCTGTTCTTATGAGCTAGCAGTTCCACTTTCATCTAATCCAATGTGTTTTAATAAAACCACTAATTTATGTAAATTAAATTAAAACTTAAAATTGAAAAGATATTTTGTAGGTGGAAAAGGAGGCTGCTTCTTGCCTGTGAGAAACCCTTAAAGGAGGTTGGCATGGTTGTTGGAGAAAGCAAAGTTTTGACAGCAAAGATGCAGAAAAAAAGACACAACAGAACTTATTTCCCTGTCAAAGAGGATTTGGTCTGAAGTATATAGATACTGTTTGAAGAGTTTCATCTTCAATCTTCACACTTCTCTACTTATATAGATAATCATTTCAACTGGAGTACTTATCACCAAGATAATGGTATTAAAATGTTATTTAGGAGAGATAGGGAGAAGCTAGCAGTTAGAAAGGGAGAACATACAGTACCAGTCAAAAGTTTGGACACAACTTCCCATTCCTGTGAATTCTATTCTATTCTATTCTATTCTACCCTGGTTTCTGGAGCTGTAGGTTAATATGTCTTCCTGTCAGCCTCCACTTATCCAGTAACAAAGAGCCCAAAGCTTTGCCTCATTAGTTACCATGCAAACGAGATCACTATTGATATCTCTTAACGAACTGCCACCTCTTCAGTTCGATTTCCTGTTAACTCACTCCAGACAACGAAAATCATCAGCCAGCAATTAGTTTCAGGGCTGGTGGGACCAGTCTGCAGGGCTCAGGTACGTTGTAGATATTCATTACGCTAAATAGGGCCTGTCTCACTGCTGTTCAATGGTTCCATGTTGTCACTCGTCTGATTGGAGATAATGGTCCTCAAGGGTTGGTCTGAAGACATCTGCAGAAGATACAAGCCAGAGGGCAGAGCCTGTACTTTGGAATTCGATAAGTTTACTGCTGCAAACTGTGGGTTCTGTATTTCAATTTAAACTAACTCAGCAACTACAATTTACAAAAATGTCTTCATCTTTTAAGGGTAACAAGAGATAGAAATATAGCAAAACATAATTGTTTACTATGTAAATTTGAATACGTGAAAAAGTGATTTATTTTGTATGTATTTTGCATAACTGATAGTTTATTGGTAATTAACAACCTTGGCGGTCTATTTTCTACTGAGTCAGGAAAGATTATAACAGTTTAAACAAGTCAATTAGTATAGTAATATTGCACCACAATTATTTTTAAAAATGCAGTGAACATTATTGCAGAGTTTAAACTTGCTTTAATAGTTAATATTTAGCCCCTGTTTTTTTCAACAGTAACAACTTTACTGTACAGTAATGTGGTCAGGTGATGTGGTTGCAAATAGGAGTCAGTTTGATGATGCATTCAAGGATGTGACAGAATATAAGATATGATGGATACATTTTATGGCTCTGCAAGCTGTTTTTGTTTTTTTGTTGTTGTTTTTTTTTAATTTTACTAAAAGTAAATGGAAACCAATAGCTAACTGAATTCACATATATAAATTTGCAAATGGAGGCAGCATCAAGTTTCACATACGACTGTCTCTTGCAGATTGCACATACTGTACATTTGCAGGTCTTACAGAGCTCCTGAATGCTCATATATGGGCAGTCGTTTTGACGAGTGAAAGGTATAAAAATATGTGAGCAGAAATTGATCTCATGTTGCAAAGTGCAGCTTGAATGTTGAAAATTTAGTGAAACAAGCCCCTGAAAGACAGAAAATCACTCTCAACATTTCAGTTATACTTTGGAAAATAATTTACAGAAATGCTACGCTATAATACATAAAACCAGCAGTTTGTTTTGTTCAATGTGTCCAAATAACTGTGCACTCACATATGATTATAATTTATAATTTAGAATGAATGGAGTTCTAACGTCTGGTTTACAATGACAGTGACAAGGCTGACATTTTGGGAAATTCGCTTATTCACTTTCTTTTCGAGAATTAGGCAAGAAGATCGATGTCACTCTCGTGTTTGTACGCTGAGTCTAACTCTCGGCAAGAGAGCGTATTTCCAAAAATGTCAAACTACTCCTTTAAGCCAAAGTGTACTATATGATTTCATCCATCTGTCTGACATACTTTACAATTTGATTTACATTTAATTTAAATTAAATTACCATTCTCAACCCACCCAATGTAGACCCACTGCATATTATCTCTCCTAGTAAAAGCTGGAATCTTATTCTCCTCCTCTGGTGTTGGCCGGGAAGTGATTTCTCTGTGTAACAGTGTAATATTCATGACATGCCCCTATCTTTTAGTAGCACTGCCTCTGTGTGTCATGTTCTTTCTCATTATGGCGCTGCAGTGGAAATGACAAGGTACAAGAGCAGAGACCTTTTTAATATCTATGTATCTTCCTCTTCCTCTTCGAGTAAAGAAAAGGAAAAGGAGGATGAGAAGCAGAACAGATAATGTAAACATACGAACTAATAGAGTTTTGTCACGTCGAATAATCAGTACGTCTTCCTCTTTCTCTTTTAAAAAGAGTAATATTGAACAACTCGCATGCCCAGACTATTATTACATCAATTTGCTATTTTCATGCTGAAAAACTTCATGTAAAAGCTTTAGTTGGCATTTCTACGAGCAGCTGAAGCAGAGAAAAAATGGGCCAAAAGCTTTTTACACCCATTTAGCCATTTTCCTTGCTTCTCATTTCTCATTTTCTCCCTTCACTCCATCTCTCTGCTGCTCCTTGCTTATAATAATAATAATAACCTCCTTCTGTCACAAATACTACTGGCTTCAGCAGAGAGAGAGAAAACGCTTGATAGACTAAACAGGCTGTGAGCAGAGACTCCAGACTACAGTATCAGTGCAGTAATTGGAGTGCCATTAGCTGGACAGCTGGTTTTTTATGCTTTCAGCTGCAAAGGTGACTAATTTCTGCCTCCGCCCACACACACACATAAACCCACATCCAGACACACTCGCACACAGCCATTCCCATTACTGTGGCTGTGGGTTGATTGCATGTGGTGGGTCGATGCAGGTCCATGGACGCCGGCCATCTCTGGGCTCAGACACGCTTAAGCGGGACAGTTTATCAGCTGGACCGGGACACTCGTCTATCTCTCTGATCTCATCCTTCCCTTTTTTTTCCTCTCCTCTGTTCTGCCTCTCTTTCTTTGTGTCCAACAAATGCAAAAGGCAAAGAGGAGAGTTGGAATATTGAAAGAATGAGGACAGCATATTTGTCATGGTGGAATAGAAATACAGTACAATACCACAGCTGAATAAATCTTTTCACATGGTGAGAAAAACCTCTCAGCAATTTGAAACAATGTTGAGGCTCACGGACCGGGAGCCATTCTCCTGAAAAACTGTTCAAAACAACACTGAACACTCTAATTGCTTGAATTGTTTAAATGAATATACAGTGAACTTTTCTTGCAACTAAACTTATTCAGGTGCAAGCAGAATGAAATCTCATTATCGCATATTGTATTGTGCTAAACAAGTGAAGGAGATAAAAGTCTCAATGAAAACAACCTTGAATAAATCATTCTATTCATGTTTGATTATATTGTTACTTTACCTTACATGGAGTATAATATAAATTTCATTTAACCAGGTAGCCCACAGTCATTTCAAATCTCAGTTACAGGGAACTGCCAAGTTATCACCATCAACAGTGCAGCTATGTGGCCCTCTGATGTGTTTTTAATAGTTTTTGGGCAACAATGGAGGTCTACAGCACGAAGGAATATATCAGGCTTTGATTACGCACACAATACTTATTGTTGGTTTGGCTCTGCACATGAGATTTGCTGATAATTAAAAAAATATATAGAAAATCACCAGCCATATCCTTTAAACACAATATTCTTTGTCCTATTTATTTACTTTTTACTTTTCTAGGGTGGCTGTGGTTCAGGAGGTAGAGTGGATCATTCACTAATTGCAGGATGGGTGGTTCAATCACCATCTTCTCCTGTCTATGTGTCGAAGTGTCCTCGGGCAAAATATTGAACCCCAAATTGCTCCTGATGGTCATCGGCCAATACCTTGAATGGTAGCTTGCTGCCATCGGTGTGTGAGTGTGAGGTTGAATGGGTCAATGAAGTGCTTTGGATAAAAGTGCTATGTAAATGCAGCCATTTATTTTTTTACTTTTAGAATATAAAAAGCCATATATTGTTATTTTGTGAATGAGCTCAAAGTAGGGCAAATATGGTGGACTAGTTTGACCTATCTTAAAGAGGTTTTGATTGGGTGAGGGGATCATCGGGGGAGAGCCATGTGTCATGATTTATGAATGCATCATTAAAAGGCTGCTTCTTAATTCATTACCATCAAATGATTTTCCAAACGTTAAACATTCCTCTTTACTTTTTTCTTTTAATAACTTAATCTTATTAATGTCAAAGCGCAAGACATTTTTAATGGTAAAAAAACAAATGTTCACTGTATGAATTATGAACTAACGTGGTGATGCACACAACCGCAGCAAGTAAGCAAAGAGTGCATGTACCAAAAAGGGAATGTATATGCCCTGTAGGTAATCTAATGTGAGACAGATTTATTTGGTAACAGTCCTATTGACACTAGTATCGATACCAAAAACAAGACTTAGTATTGATGATACTTTAGGTATCGATCCATCAAGTCCAATAACTGAAGGAGAAGAGAGAACTGTTTGCTAACTCAATTTATTCCTACAATAGCTGAGGATATGACCCATAGTGGAGGCTGTAGATGAAGCTGTAATAAATGTGGGTCGTTCATACATGAAACATTCATCAACCTGTAATGAATGACCCATGTACTGTAGTATTACAGACACTAACAGCATCAGTCTTTATCCTCTCCTTTACACAAGAATGGGATTCGGCAATTCCATTTGCAGCAATCATTATTTCAGCCATTAGCTACTGTATTAGCTACCGGAGGCATTTCTAAATTAGCTACATATAGATTTACAAACTCTTGCGTGCGCACACACACACACACACACACACACATATCGCTGAGTCCATTAGGTCCCTACAAACAAATCAAGCAGGAAATGCAAAACCCTTGTGCTCCATCACTGAAAATGAATATATGCAAAACAATGAGCTGCTCTGGCTTTTAAAACATCAATCACATAATAGTCCTGAATTAAGAAATGAGATACAGGAGATAGGATATGATGTCAACAGGTAAACAGAAAAGGCAAGGACAGCAATAAAAGAAATTCAAGGGCAGGCTTCCTCAAACACAGTTTGCATGCTTTATAGTTTTTAATCAGGAGGATAGGAAAGTTGATTTTTAGGGTGATCATGCAGAAAATGAAATGTCATAAAATATCTTTACTGCATTTAAAATTGATATTTTGTTAATTTATGTCAGTAATTGACCCAACTTTAGATGATATCAACCTTAAATCTGTCCAAAACACATGTGTTGCAGGGTCACAACGCAGAAAAGGCATTTGACCACGTCTAGTGGTAATGCTTGTTTCAGACAATGGAAAGAATGAACATAGGTCCCAAATTCACCAGCTTGGTCAAATTGCTCTATAGACACCCTACAGCACAAATACAAACCAATATAGACATCTTGGCCAGATTCGTTCTATCATGCAGCACTAGAAAGGTCTGTTGCCTATCACCTCTATTATTCACCTTTGCCATTGAACCGTTGGTGACAGCTATAAGGTCTAACCTAATGGATGCACTTATGGTAAAATCTCAGGCTACAAGATTAATAACAAAAGAGTAGTTATGGCCCTTAACGCCAGATCTCATGTTCAACCTCCTGGTACTATGTTTCAATGGAGCCCTAATCACATCAATTACTTAGGACTCAAAATTCCAAATGAGGAGCAAAATACATTCTCTCTTACACATTTACTGTAAAGACAGAAGAGGATGTAATTAAGTAAGAGATGGAATGATTTACCTTTGTCTTTAATTGGGCAAATTAACTGCATAAAAATGAAAACATTGCCAAAATACCTCTATCTTTTCCAGATGCTACCAATTCCAATCCCTAAACTATTTTTCAAACAACTCAACTCTTGTCTCACACAGTTTATATGGAGAAACAAACCACCCAGGATAAAATTGATAGTACTACAAAGCCCTCTCGAAAAAGGAGGACTGAACGTCCCTAATATTGGGTACTTCTACTGGGCAGCACAAATTACAGCAACATGGACAGAGCAAGCAGAGCAAGCCCACCCACCTATATGGAAACAAATAGAACAGCATCACCTAGATACGTTTAAATTGGAATCAGTACCATATATCAGCTCTTTAAATTCTCTCCTGGTTATGACAACAAACCCAATCACTGTCCATACATATAAGATTTGACAACAAGTCCAGAAGAAAACAGGTTGTATTCAATCTATTTATGACAAATCCCCTTTTCACTTAAATCCCTCTTTACCTAAAGCCCTTAGAGATGGTATCATAAAACTATGATTCACAAAAGGTATCAAAACTTTTGGGAATCTGTTTAAAGATGGAGCCCTTCAGACTTTTGAAGAAGTTCTCCCATCAGTATGGGCTACCCCACACTCACTTTTTCAAATACCTCTAGGTTAGGCACTTTATAATCTTGGAACTAGATGGCCATCTACACTCATTAGAAGAGTTGCCTCTAGATAAACTTGTGTGTTACAAACAGAGAGTAAGAGGGTTTATACTACTCACTTACTCAGGAATTTTTCAAATCATGGGGTGGGAAGTGTTGGAAGTGAAGCGCAAATGAGACCCTGAGTGTAATTTTGTAGAAGTGGAACGGGAAACACTGTGTATTGGTAGTCAGTACTTCTCTTTTAACACACAACACAAATAAAATGACACAATACGATCTCATCCATAGAATATACTATACTCCTGAATAGGAACACTGATCCATATGTTCTTGGCCTGCCCATGTCTAAATTCATGAAGGGTGGGGGTGGGAGGGAAGGATGGGCTGATCTGGCATCTATGTGATTGTATTTTTGTACATTGTTGCATTATTCAGCTCAACAAAGAAAAGAAAAAAATTAGATCAACCTTTTAGTCAAAGAAAGTGTTTCCAGAGGCAACAATACACAAGCTTCACACTCTGTGTACTTCTAAATGCACACATACCTGTTTTTTATTTCAGCAATAGGCTTTGCGAGTCGCTACTCTCGACAAATATTCCTGCCACTGCGTTGCTGAGCAATATTGGGAAACTCTCGCAAGGCATCAGTTTCTCCTTTTGTCTGTCTTCTCATCTCTGTCTCTTTCTCTCTCTCAGGACATAAAAGTGGTACTTTCGCTTTCAGGCAACTCTTAGAAAGCCTGTTAGGTATCTGACTAAAGACAGCCAAGTCAAACGGAGAGAGAGGAGAAAGAAGGATCCAAACAAATCAACTTCAGAGACTATCGGGGAAGACAGAGAAAGCAAGCGCAGAAGCCAGACATGGAGAGCCTGCAGGATGGAAGCAGGCTAAAATAAGACAGAGGTGGGGGTGTTAGATGGTGAGAAAAAGACAGCCAGACAGAGCTGTCTCATTGTCCAATCTTCACCTTTGAATCTCCTCTCCACTCTCACAATCGCACTTTCTCCTTCAATATACAGTTTGTTTTCATTTCTGATCGACATTATTGCCATGGCTGGGTATTTTTTTTAAAGTTATTTAACCTAAGATTTGGTTACAGCAGAAGACACATTATTATTATTTTTATGTCTGGCTCAGAACATCTGCGAGACACAACTTGTTTCTGAACATTTAACCGAAACCAGTCTTTCACTTATCACTCACATTGGCTCTGTCTCCTTTTTTTGAACTCAGTCAATAAGAAACATCAATAACATAAAACAAAAATTCCCATCATAGAGTGGAGATACAACCAAACTAACAAAATATAAAAAGCACAACAAAGACCAACAACAAACCCACTTTGTCTTTCCTGACTCTAATGATTCACAAACATGGCAGGCAGCAGGGAAAAGAAGTTACATCATAAGCAAATTGCTACCATATTTGACACTTCTTAGAAATTAATACATGTATTAATTCATAAACAGTAAGATGGTATTTCCATGTTTTTCTGCATTTAATTTGTGGCACTGAAAACTTATTTGCTGCTTAAAAAATAATATAATCCAATCAAGCTAAACAGCTGTGCTGTTACAGTATTGAGGATATAAACAGCCCACCTGGGCAGCCCATTAAGAACCACTGTGTCATAAACTAGAGTTGTCTTCAGAGGCAAACAGCTCAGATGGAAAGGTGTAAAGACTTTACAGACTTTAGCTACAGACAAAAAAGTGCTGCTATCAGAAGGGCTAGCGCACACACACACACACACACACACACACACACACACACACACACACACACACACACAAACACACACACACTCATTTGCACCTTTGCTGCAGTTTGCATTTGCTGAAATCATCCATTTAAACAGTTACTTACAGAGGGGAAGGGTAAATATTTCCATCCACAGTGAGTCTTAAGCCTTTTTACTACAGTGTCCTCCATCTTTTGTGAAATGACAGTCTGTAGGTGGAGGAATGTTATAGATGGACATGTTACGTGCATTTTCTGTCATCTAAAGTAGTCTCCTGGCAGATAAGAAACACATGTTTTGTTAATAGATGTAACTGATTCATGTGACTTATAAAAGGACTTGGGAGGCTTAAAATTAAGTACGATATAGACAAAAAAGACTTTAGCAATTAGTGAGAAGTGCTGTCTAAGACGGGACTTCCCATATAAATATAAATGCATCACAGATCAGATTACTTTTGCTTTGTTCATGTAAAATACTGTAATTACACAAATTATTAGCCGAGAGAGATTTTTATTAGATAATAACCACATCAGCTCTGATGACTGAAATGTTTATTTGACCTCTCAGAAATGTTTGGCATCTCAGAAATTTTGTTTACTGGATATTTATATAGTTCAGAGTTTAATTTAAAAAAGAGTGAATGGCGTCCTTTAGAGGCTGTGAAATAAGTCATATGAACCTCCAGACCAGTACAGACATACAGTACAGGAAAGAGTGTGACAGAAAAATATCGATAAAGATTTCAGGTCAGATTTGTACCTTTCCACCCACCACGTAACCTCTCCTAAAGCAGCAGAAAAGCTGTTCTGTACAATTTGTTTGGGCGGATATGAACATAGCAATTGTACTGGAGTACAGACCAAAACAAGCCTTTAGAGGAAGTAGTCATGCGATCTGACCTCGATGTGACCCAACTGCCATTCTCTCTCATTTGAGACCTTTTGCGGAGGTTGTGAATGGATGCGGCAGTTACTTGGGTGGCTGTGGTGAAGTAGAGGTAGAGTGGCTCGTCCATTAACCATAAAGTTGGCGGCTTGATCCCTGGCTCTTCCTGTCCAAGTGTTGAAGTGTCCTTGAGCAAGACACTGAACCCCAAGTTTCCTGACGGTCACACCAGTGCCTGCCGTCAGTGTGAGTGTGAATGGGTGAATGAGAGGCAAAAATTGGAAAGCGCTTTGTCCGTTAGGGTAGGAATAGTCCATGTTATACCTCTAAATGTAAATTTAACCATCATGTGACAGTGAAAGTTAATGTATTAATAATGTACCGTTCAAACTAAGAGCAAACGTCAGGCCCTCACATGTAGAGCTGTAGTAAGTAGAGTGTGTGTTTCTTTACACGGTTTGTTAATGTTATGTAAGTGGCAGGTCCTCATCGGGGTTCAAATCAGGAGATAATACCCGAGTAATGAAATAATAATGATGAAATAATTTTAGGTGGGTCAGCAGTTCTTTAAGGAAGGATGGGGGAAGTTTCACTGTAGGTTTTATATAAAGGCTGATGAGTAAAATCAAGCCACACAACACTGCAATGACGAAAAACTAAATTATTAGATCAGTAAACTAAAACATAGGACTTTACCGACTAGTCAACACTGTTCTGATTTATTAAACCCCTTAAATTAACAAGCCATTGAGCCTCACACTCTGAATTTATCCATTTACTGTATTCCAGCTGAGTATAGTTTTGTGTAATTTTTTATAGCTCTGTAAACGTAAGTCAGCAAAGCAAGAGAAACAAGACATTGTCATTTCTCATAAGCAAAAGCCTTGACTAAGCCTTTCTCTTTTCATACCGCACAGAAACCAAACACACACACCCATGTCCCTGGCTGCAGTTATTAATCACTAGAATGTTCAAATTGCTGTTAAATTGTCCGTGGTGCAAAGTAAACCTTGACGCAGAAATAGAGACGGGAACAACGGCGGATTTAAGCTCTGCAAAGTTCCATTAGGAGGAGAATGTATGTGTGTGTGTGTGTGTGTGTGTGTGTGTGTGTGTGTGTGTGTGTGTGTGTGTGAGTGGCTGTATATGAATGTTTTATCATCTCTGAGACTTGTACACAGCAGTTGCTTCCTCGCAGAGCTCTGATTAATTATACAATATCTGACCTCTTAATGTTCACTTTGTTAAACTCTCTCCAGCTCTCTTTCTGTTTCTCTTAATCTCTTGATCTCTCCCTCCTCCTCTCTTCTGAACTCTGATCCTGTGTTTTGGATTAAAGGGAGACAATTTGCTCGGCTAAACGCAGAGTAAAAACCAAGTTTTTTTTTTTTTCCCTTGTTGCTTGTTTTATACCATATATAACATGTTAATTGATGTAAGGCACACTGTGACACATTGAGGAACAACAGTGAGTGTTTTTCCTCTTTTGATGCTAATGATTTTCTAGGTGACAAGTTGAAATAATTGGTTTCCGCATCTTTTGGTTTGTGGCTTGTGGAGCCTGATGTGTTAGATGAGATATTGCAACCGTCTCCAGTATCAGTACCTACAAATTTGCATTTACAAATATGTTTTGGATTAAATGTAATTGCTGCCTGGATTATGTTCACTGGAAATGTTTTCCATTGGTTTGATTGCATCATTTGGTTGTATCGCAGGAAATATTGGAAGACACACAGTACACAAGCATATTTGTTAAGGATCCCTTAAATGAAAAATAAACTCAACACTTTCTGGTCTAGTGAATAAACTATGTGACTTGTAACTATGTGATTTTTTTAATAATCTCAAAAATATCTGTGGCATTTCTGTATTTCTTATTGGTCAAAGTTTAGGGGCTTTTAAGGGGCTTTACAGTCTGTGCGGCATACAACACCCTCTATCCTTGGACCCTTGATTGGGAGAACCTCTCCAAGAAGGAATCGTTAATGGGGAAAATTTTGAAGAAATTTAAGAAATATATCTGCAATAAACGATTATTGGCTGATATGTAGGCCTTGATTGTTTTTTCTTGTTATGTGGATTTAAAAAAGAAAACAACAGACATTATCCAATGGTGTTATGTTTCTTAGAAAACATACTATATGCTAAAACATATTAGGAGTGTATAAAGGTGATGTTCAGGATGCAGAGTTGAATATTGAAGTATGTATACAATATACAAGGAAGATTCACTCTTGATCATTGAATAAGAGTCTGTTCTGTAATGTGTATATGTGCATGAGAACCTTTAAATACAGGCCATTTAAGATGGTTCATCACTTCTACAAAAGATTAAGGATTAATGATCTACAATGAAAGATTTTCTGAAAAAGATTCTATTATATATTTTGCCTCACTTCTCTCATGAAATGACCACATGTGGTTTTAAATGTGTTTTCTGGACAGTTTGTTTAACATAATTTACTTAAACATGTTCAGTATTGGATCATTTTGTATTTTTGTATTAATAATGATTATTAAATCTTAGGTTGAAGTCAGGTTAAGCTTGAAGCTGTAGTTTATTTATAGATTACACACTCGAGAGTAGAATTAAATTCAGAATAAGGATGTTAAAGATTGAATGAAACCAGAGGAAGGTCCTCATTTGTGTAGTAACACAAAAACGTGTGTACGCCGTCAGAGTGATCCCTTACGCTCGGTTAATGTTGCTCCCGTCCTTGAGCTACAAATGCAAATGACAGCTAGCTCCATTTCCCCCAACACACAGCTAGAGAGGCATTTTAAAGCATCACTCTTCACCTCCTCCGTTGTTCGCAAAAACACACACACACACACACACACACACACGGCACTGTAGAAGTGTGTCTAGCATGTCGGGCAGTAATGACGAATAACTCACATGCATTAAAAATTTCCACCTCTACCCCCTCGTGCTGCAGACGGATGTCATTTTCACACAGGAAGGCCACAACCTTGACTTGATTTATTTACCTCTTTTCCCTGGTTTCTGCTGTTCCAGTGTCTCTTTTGCTTCCTTTTTTTCTATGTGTGTGTGTGTGTGTGTGTGTGTGTGTGTGTGTGTTTGGGTGGGTTGGTGTCTCAGTCTCACTCTCTTTAGGAGTAAGCAAACACTCCTCGCTTTTAGGGGTGTTTAAAAAGTCAGCCTGGTGAGCAGTGAGATGGCCAATCTTTAGTCTGACACCGAACAAAACTCTACACAAACCCTGATGGATGGTTCTGACCTCGCACTGCTGGGGATGATGTAATGTGTGTGTGTGTGTGTGTGTGTGTGTGTGTGTGTGTACTCGCATAAGCGACCTTTTGCAGCATCATGACAAGGCCATTGATCCTGGCCTGTAATTGGACAGCATCAGCGCAGACACATCAAAACCTGTGTGTGTGTGTGTGTGTGTGTGTGTGTGTGTGTGTGTGTGTGTTTGTAAGACTCGGTGTATATATGTGGATTTCTGCATGTGTGTTTTGAAACCTTTCATAACATTTTACAGAGATCCTCACTGATCTTCACACTATTTTACAGAAAAATCCTGCTTCATATTCATACAGTTTGATGTTTTCACAACAGAGTAGCGACGTGGCACATCCAATGGTTTCGGGAGAATTTGAAAGTTTCCCTTCTATGATAAAACCAATGTTTCTCAAAAAACAAACACAGAAGTCTCCTGGATTACAGTGCTATAGAGTTACAGAAGCCTGCAACATAAAACATGGGTGTAGAGCCTGATGATGATGATGGGCTTTCATCAGACATGGTGGGTTTAACAAAAAGACGCTATAAAGTGTCATTATGGGAAATGTAGGAACCAGCGATTTTGGAGCATGATCCATGCTAGAAGTTCAGATATCTCTGCTTTATCAATTTTGAGAATACTTTCTTGAATTCGTCTCTCATAAGTCCACCTACTTTGTCAAAGTGCACTACTAACTTACTGGAGTCCACCTTTTAAAGAGCCAAATGTCTTAGCTTAAGTTTTGGAATGATGATTCAAGTGGGATCTCACATTGTCTGCACAGAAAATTGGCAAGACTTTAACCTCCACAAAGTTAGATGCCTGAAATAATTACTCTCATTTTCTGGGATAGAGGTGTTCAGTACATGTAGAAACGAATCTTAAACACCAGGCTGAACTGACTGAATCAGCACATTTAGCAATGGAGTTCCTCTCACTAGTGACTGAGAGCACCATCGTTCTTAGCTCAACAGTACGTTACTTCCTTGCTAAAAGCTTATTAAAAGATTGTGAACAGTACATCAATAATCAAGATGTGACACATAGTTGGCTGCTGAGCTGTTAAGCTTATAAACAGTGCTTGTATAGGTTAGTTTTGTACTGACCTGAATACAACAGGTTGAACAGGGAACAGACTGAACATACTGAACTGAAGACAGTCTGAGTGAACGTCACTTACTGTTGCATTTGAGTGGTGATGTAACAGATAGACAGATCGATGGATGCTTTATTTATCCAGAGGGAAATTCACGTGTCATGGTAGCACCATACAACCAAGAGATAATAAACAACATGCATAAAGTAATGAAAGAGAAAACTAAATCTAAGAAAACTGAACAAGAACTGAAGCAGTTATGAGTAAAAGTGATGATGCTATAAGTGGAAAACCTGGTCTGATGACTGGATGTGCCTTCTAGGTAATTTAAGCACAGTATATACAAAGAAAACACAAGATAAATAGATCAATTATTACTTATTGATCATTGTTAATGATCTGCATAGTAAATCTTTCAACTGAATTGAACAAAACAATTCCAATCAGAGTGATTTATAATTTGCACCTCTATTATGGGACCAGGACAACATGTCCAAACAGTCTTCTACTGGTAGCCACTAAGCGTCTCTGACATGATGCTATATTTGTCCACTGTATACAGATACAAGGCAAAACCCACCTTCAGGCTGTTTGTGCTGTATGAGTGTGCGCATGTAAATATGATCCCAACAGTCACCCATAAACACACTCCCTGCTGACACTTTCAACTTTCCATTTTATGCCTTCGTACTTCCCTGTAGCATTTCTCACAATCTCAAGCTGCATGCTGCTAAACCTCGGTATCTGTGAAACTACAGGGTCAGACTGTGTACTTACAGCTCATATCAACAGAGGAACGGCAGAGAAATCCTTTAAAGAAAAAAAAAAAACATTCACAGAATTTTAAAAGTTATCCCATCTGATTCCCGTTAGGCGGTTTCATAAACTTAAGCCCGGGACACACTAGAGGATAACTGAGACCATGTAAACATATTTGGACATTTGGGAATCCATAATCTGAGGCACGGTTGGCACCAATGCTCATCCAACTGGAAGTGAAAAGCTTTTAGATTCAATCAGAGCCAAAGTGGCGGAGTAACAAACTGATCTGAGATGCCTCGATCGTATCAGACTCGTTTGATATTTACGAGCCAGTGTCTGTGCAGGTATAGACTGCTGTGTGTGTGATGAATCACAGAACCAACATTATAAGGCAAAAAAGCAGGTTTTGGTGCACACAGGGTTGGTTGTTTCTTTGTGTTCCATGTTAGATACATGTTCGTTTTCCCACCTTCAAAATAATGTTGGAGGCATGCCGTGTTGTAGCCTGTTATCTAGCAGGAACAGCTGATTTTGAGTGTGTTCATTTCAAAGATTAGCTGACTAATGAGACGATCCAAAAGCTTTCTGTGTGCCATGTAGTAAACAGTATATTCCCTGAAATGTACCAGTAAGTAAACATTAGTTGTTTAAGCGGTATAGTATCGTATTTTCATATAAAATGTTTCATTTTTACACAAGAAAAGGCTTTGAAAAGGATGCTAACATACTCTAAACTCTGATGTAGGAACGTCTGGGACCAGTCTAACACCAGCTTTCACACAGTGGATGTGTCAGCCCTGAACAGGTATTTAACATAACCTGTAACTCCACATAATGGTGCTATTGGAAGTAGTGCTACTGCTATAATAGGCTTACATTGCAGCCAACTACAGTAGATGTGTGGATGCATTAAACAGACAATGCCACAAGATTAATTAGTTTCTTAAAATAAACCACTGCTCGTAAAGGTTCCCTAAAAAGCATTAATAGTTTTAAGACTGAACTGAATGCCTCAGTGTTGTAAAAAAAAAAAAAAAAAAGTGCTTGTCCTGCTACTCCCTCTGAGAATCTAAAGTCCAGCCTGCATCTCTGTGCAGCTTTCAGCTCATTGTTTTGACCCTCCACACCATCTGGTTGAGCCCCAGTGGCTCCCACCAGTCCCTCAATAGGAAACTGTGGGCAGCAGCTCCAAGTACACAAACTACACAGGCTGCACACTATCTGCTCAGAGCCAAATGGCAGAGAGCTGAAGTAAACAAGTGTCTGGTGAAGAGACATCTAACAAACTTTAAGGGAGCCAAGTATTTTTCTGAGGTGTTGTTGGACCAAACCCAAGCAAAATGACCAGCAAATATTGGACTCAATATGTGTGTACAGTAATCAGTCATTTCAACACTGGAAGCCTGGGTCTCATATCAGTCATCACTGGTTTTCTTTTAATTATGAGATGATCCAAACAACAACAAAATCTTTTACAGCAGTAGGGTTGAAAAACTGAATCTTTCACCCATTTTCTCCCTTTTCTATAAAATAATACCAGTTGCAAATTTCACACTTGCTTCTCCCTGATACAATTCTAATTCCCTCCTCTCATAAACCCCCAACCCTACATACCAACTCCGTGTTCTCGAAGGAAAGCAACCTTCACGTGACCCCATCCTAAAAATGCCAACGCTATCTCACACATTGCACCTGAAAAGAGCTGATAGCAAACCTTCTAATGCACTGTCCAAAATACACGTCACCGTTCGCTGTGTGACTGCATCATGTTTACCATCCATCATTTTATTTGACTGCCCGAATTCCGAATGTGTCCACCGTATAGTGCCCTCAAAAATTGGTGACAATCCAACACTGCAATGTGTTGCATTTTTGTACTATTGTGTGTGTCTTTACGTGTTGTCACTTGTTTTTTCTGTTGATGTATCCAGATGTTCAAAAGTAAATATTGTATACTCTATATGTGTGTTGTTTAATACATATGATAAAAGTAGGCTACTTGAAGCCAATCTGTGTGGAGTCATTTTATTTTGCGAGAGTTGCTACCACTAGTGGAGGCTGGAAATTTTCAAATTCTACCAGAGAACTGAGAAAAATGTAATAAACATTACATGAGCCGTACTTAAATTCAGTTTGACATATAACCGGTGTGGCCTTTAAAACTTTTTTTTAACACTTTTTCCTGCTGACTTTATTCAGGCAACAACATTCACTGTAATAAAGAGCAACAATTGGAGTTAGCAGAAGGCTAGCAGTGGAGAATTGCTTTGCCAGATGTGTGTTACTGGAGAAAACACAAGCTGACCAATCACAGTCTTCCTGCTGTGTCTCAGTAGCGGCTGTAGCCTCAATGTGTAGTAACATATTTGAGAAGCTCCACATTGGACGTCATAGTTACTGTATGTCATATTGCCTTAACTATAAATGCAGCACAAATACAGTAAACCTGCTCTTACAGAATATTGATTCAAATGTAACTAAATAATTCTTTGACATCAAAGTATTAATAATAATGAGTACCATACATTGCAAATACATTTGAAGTATTCATAGGAGTAGAAGTGTGTGACAGTGCAGATGTGACAGGAGTGGAGATGAACAACCCTCTGAGCTGTCAGAGCCCATCTGTGACACACACATACACACACACACATACACACACACATACACAGCACAGTTAGAGGGAGTAGTGGGAGGTAATAAGAATGGAGATTAGACTTTCGATTACACCGCTTTCTTATTCTCCAGCCCTCCAACAGCTTTGACACGGAGCGTCTGAGTAATTCGTCAATTCGCCTTCAGCGTTTACAAACAGAAACGACTTTGAACGCTCACTTCTCAGAGTGTGTCTGAGTTTCCAATCGGCAGCCATAGCACTCAAAGGGGAATGTGTCATCGCTTGTGCTTGGGAGGGAAAATTGCATTAGTGTGTGTGTGTGTGTTTGTGTTTGTATGTGTTAGCTCATCCATATGCATATGGAACAAATGCATGGCGACATGAAATAAACAAAACAAGGAAGCTGTCAGCAGACAGCAGACAGGGTCACAGGAGATGGTGGTGATGGTGTGTGTGCACGTGCGAACACACACACACAAACTCATGCACATGCATGCACACACAAAGCAGGTCAAGACTAAAAACAAGAAGTTTGTAGAATGACAAAGTGCTGTCATCACTTCACAGACATGTGAAGTTCCGTGAACAGAGAGAAAGACTGAAAGATTCACAGGTTTGCTTTCAAAACAAATGCCAGAAATTAAACACTAATGGTGCCGCAAGTTTTCACTTAGAGAATTGTGAAGTAAGAGTTTGTGGCAGAAGTTTGGTGAAGGATGAGAAGCTTGTGGCAAACTTATTTAACGTTAACTTCACTGGAAAAAAAAAAAAGTTACCCCGAGGCACTCAGCCACTAAGTATAGGGAAAATACAGACTATGTTCTGTTTACACATAAATAAATATTCATTCATAATTTCTTCATGACTGGAAACTATTTTCAATGTTTTAGTCAATGCACCTGCTGTGTTTTGACTGAAACAATATTAGTCTATGCAAGAAATTTATTTGAAAATTAATTATGTATTTTATTAATTGGTAAAAGTGTGCTGATCAATTCAAAAATGTCTCCATTTTCCCTATAATTATTACCAAATTAAAGTCCTTTCCAGGAACATTCCTACATATGAATTCATAGTAACAGACTGTATATCTCTTCCTTTCTAGGAAATTAGGGCCCATAAAATGAAGCATTCAAGTTCCACATTTGTTTGAATGTTTTAAATCTGCTTAATACTAACATCTCTGTTCCTGTCAACAGTAGTTACAAAAATGTAGACAAAATGAACAAGTAGTAATTATGATGACTTAGATAGACAGTTGCTTCTGATCAGGCCATTTTTGGAGCCTAAGATGATTCCCAACTGCAAAAAGTTAGTCAGTAAAAAACACTAAATCTTAATTTCAAAATATTGTTCCCTGTTATTGAAAGTGCAGATATTAAAACTGTACAAAAGCAGTATAAGATCATATGAATTATCACCAAACTATTAATAAATATTACGTAATAGTAGTCATTTCAAAGTTGTACTTTCAGCCTGCTGCTGCTGTAGTTTCTTCCTTTTATTATTGTATTTCTTAACGTGGGAAGACAAGGACATAAAATAAAGAAACACATTCAATAACCTACATACAGTATGTTGAATAAGTGTAGGTATAAAAATAGGTTATGCTGTCATCAAAATGGTAACAAACTGCACACAAGGAATCACAGATGCTATAAGCAGCCAATAAAAAATGTAAAGAGATCAACCCACTCACCCTGTATCCCTATGACTGCATCATAAATACTATCAGACTGTTGTCACATCTCCATTATTTTGAATATAAGATATTACACAAATATGCATTTCTTCTCGTTACATCACTTTTACATTTTGTTTTTACATTATATTACACTGGTCCTCATTTCACAGATAACAATATTACAGGCAGCTGTATCATCCAATTCTGCTTATAATGATGACTCTGCAATACATACACATCATACACTTCAGATTAGATTATTAAAGTATATATCATTATAACAAAAACTATAATAAAGTAACACAGTGTCATACAGATGTTCATTAGCCTCATGTATTTGTTTAATTTATCAGTGGTGCCTGACTGAGCTTTCTTATATATTCTTTTATTTTCTGTAGAATATCATGATTTGAAGTCTTCTTTCTCTCTTCATCCGTTTCTTTTCTGTGAACAAGTATGAAGGCGGAAAGAGAAAGAGGAGGAAAAGAAAAGTTGAGCTGGAGAAGCTCACTCTGAGAATAAGCCACCAACACAAAATATCCAGAGGAAATCTTGACAGGGTGTCAAACAGCAGCAGCACAGCTTGTGTGTGTGTGTGATGTGTTTGAGCATGCCTCAGTCAGCAGGAACAACATATGGCTCCATTAAAAATAACAAAAGTCAATTACTATAACAGGTTAGATCTGCCAACACAGCAACACAGCCATGGATGGGAATACTTTTATGAGTCAGTGGACAGATCGAGCAACACTGAAACGGATCACAGAGCAGATCCTGTAAGTCCTGATTTGGACCAAATACATGACTGGATTTCTCAAAACTATCATCTGTACATTAATACTTTTCCATCCATAATATGTCATGTTATCCTTTTTCGCTGAACTTTCTCTTTTATGCCATGTGTGTAGTGTGTAGTGTATTGTAAAACATGAAAATTCCCTTGACGCTGCCTCTCATTCACACACTGAGGAGCGAAGCACCAGCCTGCTCGTTGGGAGCGATTTGGGGTTTAGCATCTTGCTCAGGGTCTCTTCCACATGTAGACATGAAGTCGAGGATCAAACCACTAATTCTACAACTCTACCACCTGATCCCCAGCAGCTCCCATCATGCATTTTTTATTTGTATTTGCATATTGTTACTTAAACTCTTTCTGTTTTTGTTGCCTGCCTCGGGACTACGGATGTAAATTAGCATTTTTGCTAACTCCGGCGTGTTTACATCTTGTATTTTATACTGATGTTCATTAATGTGCTCAGGCCTTATCAAATAAATAAATAAATAATAAGCTTGGTAACCAGATTCAATTTAAATTTCTTGTCTATGTCGTGTGTCTCATGGTGTTTAAAACGCTACAAGGGAAACTATGGATGATATTTATATCATTGCTATGTAATGTTATATCATGGTCATGTTTATTGTATTTAAACAAAACCACAATCTTTCACTAACCTCAATTAATTGATAATTTGAACCCAAACCATGATCTTTCCTTCAATCTAACCAGACCTCATCATAAAACATCATCAAGATTAGAAAAACGCACCTATGTGTCGTTCTGGAGTCACATGGTCAAATGACGTATTTGGTCGTTTAATTTGGAGGACTTGTTGCAATTTTTTGGTTGCTGTTTCAGTAACAAAGTGTATGTTTTCATATGCCTTTAATTTTTATGCCCTTATGTTAAGAAAAATCAAATAAATAAAAAATTAAATAAAACAAATAAAATAAAGAATTGGTCACACCATACAAAAAAAAGCAATTCAGCCATTCGAGCAGCAAAATGAATAGGTAAAAAATCCATTAAAGATGATAAATAGAGCAAAAGTACTACTGTAGAACTACTACTGTTCAACACATTTCACTACAATATGTTAAAGAAGTCATTGCCAACAATATATCACATAGAAAAGAGCAGACAGACTAGAAATGGTCTGCTGTCAAGAGTCAAAGGGTCTGGTGCCATTTTCACCTCACAAACCTTGAGGCTATTTCTGCTCTACATTTATGACTGTGTGTGTGTGCGCGCGTGTATGTGTGTGTGTGTGTGTGTCTGTAGGCAGCTCTCACCTCAGGCACATCAAACTCCCAGCATGTAAGGATGAACTAACAGGCATCAAGCAGACACACACACACACACACACAAACACACACAAACACATTATCATCACACGGCCCTATTTTGGTCTGATCCCAACCTTGAAATGACCCGCTCTCAACCCGCTGTCACGCTACAAGACTGGCAGCGGACCTCACACTGTGACAGAGGGAGCGAGATGTGAAGGAGTAACTGAGGAAAAGAAACAAACGAGAAGGTAAGTTAATAAAAAAGGGAATGAGAGAAAAGAGGTGGTTTGGATGAGGGAAAAAAGGAGAAATGAGAGGAAATAAGGCAAGAGGTGGAAAGGTAAGAAAGGAGCAGAGAGGAGAGGAAATAAGGAGACAGGAGACAAAGGAGAGGAGAAACAAGGAGAGGACAGGTAGGGACATCGAAAAGAGTAGGAGGGGGGGAAGCAAGAGGAGGAAAAAAGAGTAATGAAAGGAAAGAAGAGGGTTGAAGAGTGAGGAGAGGAGAAATGTGAGGCAGAGGGAGAAAATAAGAAAAGGTGGAATGAGACGCTGAGAGGAAATTAAGGAAGAGGAAGACAGGAAGAATGGCAGGAGAGGAGAGTGAAGGAGAGGAGGAAAAGAAATGAGAGCAAACAAGAATAATCAAAAGGAGGAAAGAAGAGGATAGGGAGGAGGAAGAGAGTTGAGAATCGAGAAGAAGAGATGAAATAAGAGAAATGAAAAGAAAAGGAGACAAGAAAAGAGGATAAAACAAAGAAGGGACAAAAGGAAAGGAGATGAGGAAAAGAGGAAAGGATAAAAGACTGAAGAAAATAGAAGAATCCTTTATTTCATACTAGAAAGGGAAAGGGGATAAAAATAGAAAATAGTAGACAAAGAAAGAGGAGAGGAGACGAGACAGGAGGATGAGAAGAGGAGGAAAATAGGAATAAGGAGACAAGAGGAACAGAAAAATGGAAAGAAAGGCGATAGAAAAAATAAGGGAAGGAGGAGAGTTTGAGACAAAAAGGGGAAGAAGGGAAGGAAGAAGAGGAAAAAGCAGAAGAGAGAAGGACAATAGGAACGGAAACAAGTAAAACCTAGAAGAAAATCGAATAGTCCTTTTTAAAAAACAGAGGGATGAAAAACTGACAAGAGTAGAGGAGGAAGAATGGAAAGTAAACAAAGAGAGAAAAGAAGAGGATGATTAAGACAGAAACAAGGGAGAGATGAGTGAGAGATGAGAAGAGGAGAGGGGAAAAGGAAAGGAGAAAAGGGAGGAGGAAGAGGAGGAAGGATGGAAGCAGCAGACTGCTGAGTTGTCGAGTGTGTAAACATGTGATGAGCAGCAGCTTTCCAGCTTTATCTGTGTGGGGAGAGAAACAGATAAGACAGATCTATTCTGATCAAATTTACACACTTACACTCACTTTTCCATGTGGTAGTCATACAGTGTTTTTCTTTTTCAGTTAATCAATATTAGTGAGATTAATAGAAAATGCATCAGCAGCAATTTCAATAACTGGTTTAATATATATACACAACATTTCAGTCAAAGATACTCTTCAGGTATCATAACTGATCTATTTGTTGTTCTATTTTTACCTTATTTATTGTTATTTATAGCATCGATACAGAGTAGCAAACTCAATCTAGTTGTACTTGTACAATGACAGTAAGATATTCTATTCTATTACAGCATAAACAGCTTTCCAAATACCAATATGTGCCTAAGTGTCTTCTACATTATTTGTGTCCTAAATTTAAGTCAAAATGATTTTTCACGGCGGTAAAACTCTCCTCCCAAAAGAAAAGCGGTGGTGTTTTTGCTGTCCACCTCTGTGGACCTGCCGGATGAGGAAGCTGCTGGCTGTGTTTCCCTCCGTCTCTAAACCATGACACTGCAGAAGTCTATAGGCCAAGGATAGCCGGAGGGTTTCAAGTGCAATATTACATTTTCATAATGAGAGCCAATGAGCTGTAAATCCCTGCTGACAGAGTTATGGAGCGAGAAGAGCTTATGGCGGCGATACTGAAACTATTAAACAGTCACCTCCATCCAACACAAGGTACAAGGTGCTGTGTGTGCATGTATGCGTGTGTGTGTTGGTAAAGATACTGTATATAAAGATACTATATATATATGTGTGTGTGTGTGTGTGTGTGTTCATTGTAAACCCCCATCGTGACACTTAGATTCTCCTGGTTTATAAGCAATGTTTTTCTTAATTAAGCAGGCTTTGTGTGTGTGCGTGTGTGGGTGTGGGGTGGGGTGGGGGGGGATTTGTTTATAGGATTATAAATCTTTTATAGTTTTTTTTATTGTTTTATTTTTTATGCAGAGTGTTTTATGGATAAATAGTTTATTGTCACTATCTACTGATTGTGGCAAGCCAGCTGTCAAAAAAAACAGATCTAGGCTTACACTGCAAACAGATATTCATCTTTTTATAACTTTTTATAGTAATCTGGAAAAAATACTAAATACACCCGCTCAAAGATGACATTTTATATAAACAGAAATATTACAATAAAAACAAACACACCAGGCAAGTCATAAAGTATCCAAACAAAAACATTAAGTGAGGTGTCAAAAGTACAATTATTCTCCTTATTACTATAAGCACATCCAAACAAATGTCTTTGTTTTTCATAATAAAATTATTTCCTCCATTTGCTTTCATGTATTTGTAAGTCCCCTATTTATGCATCTATGCATTTTATTATTTATTTACATTCATGAATGCATGGGCATGATTTCTAAAACCATAATTCAGTCATAAGTGTTTAACATTGAACGAAATTTATGGGGCTAAAATTGTAGCAATATTATATGCAAATGTATGGGGAGAGTTGTGTAATTATATCTCATCCGTGTGTGCTTGATCAGATTTGTAAATGTGTAAAAGAATCTCCAAATCTGTATTCAGATTTGCAAGTGTATAGAGATTTGCGAATGTGTAGACAAATCTGTAACAGTCGCTAACTGATGGAGCGATATTGCCACAGTGTTTCCCCAAGACAACTTCAACCATAAGTAAACACTAATGTCATGTGTAAGATATTCTGTTTGTGGCTAACATTATTAAAATGGATGTGCGCAATCTCATTTGTGCTTTATTGTTGGGATTTGCTAGCATTAGCATCAGCCTGTTTCTGTAAACAGATGTAGCTTATGTGATGTAACATGAGAGTCAGCAGGGAACAACCACATTATCAACAGGCTGGACAGACCTGTATGTTAGTGACAGCAGCCTGCCTTCATGATTAACTATAATTTCAGTTAACAATCTGTACCAGATTGCATGTTGTGTCAGTCACAGCTAGCAAACACATCAGGTGAATGATAGCAGGTAATATGACAGTTAGTAAAGTAAATTTGTATTTGAGGGTGATAGGTAAAACTTACAGCAGTCACATTTGCTATAGTGGTTGTATGAATTCAAGACCTGAAATCTTTAGTGAACTGACCCCTAAAGCTTTTTCTGTGTTGTATTTAGAGTGAGTGTCGTATTTAGAGGGGTCAAGTGGGTATGGCATGGTAGGTGTATCTTGGACTTTCAGCTACTCAAATATAAAGATGTCCTGACAGCTCTGATGGAGCTCAGGATTCATCCATAAGGGCTGTTTTATTATAAACAATTCTACTGTATAAATCTGAATCTGTGTATGACACAGACCTGTGTAGATGTGTAGCAGAACACAGAACATTAATTACCATAAGATCCTGACCAATCCAGTGTTAATGAAGTTACCGCTGCTGTGCCGCGTGCGTAAAATCGCACAGCCTCTTTTTCAGTTTGGAGACACACTTGCTGTGACACACAGCCAGCTATAGGCAACAAATAGAACGTCAATACTGATGTTTCTGTGAAATCCCCGATACATTCAGTGACATTAATCTAACATATTTCAGACCTGCCTGAGTCACATTAATAGTTGTATTTTGTATTTAACATTTCAGTAGATTATGTTATAGATGCAAAACACTAGAGAAGTAAAAGAAGCAAAATACATAAAAGTTGGATTGTGATTGTGGAGAGCTCTGTGTGTGCGCACCTTTGCTAATTAAAGACACTCAATTTGAGGCTTTTGTGCTCTCCTCAGTTTTCATTATGGACCAATCTGTGTATTGAAATGTGGAGAAAAGCCTGAAACCGCTCTGCTCACTCAGACACAAAACAAGAGCAAATTGCACTCAGCTGCAAAACTTTATGGGCATGTTTGCACTGTCATATGATTAGCACAATATCTTTTGTGAATCAGACCTTGACACAGAGAAGATAGTGGTTGCAAATGATGCACAATTCATGGCGCAATCCATTATTTGTGAATTCGCCCCGGAGTTTGTCTCCCCCCTGCAGAGCCTGAAACAGCTGTCAGATACGTTTCATTTCCTCATTCATTCAGTCAGATATCTGTATACATATGCAGAGATATATTCAGATACCAAAGCGTATCAAAGTACATTAATTAGCAGAGGTTTACTGTATGTCAGAATCAAAATCCTGGTTGGATATTAGTTTGTTACTCAAGGACTATCTTTAACAATGTTACCCCTTTTATGCACATCAGTCATTTCTTTGAACATTGATCTCTGTCCTCACGTTCAAATATAACAGTGTAAATTGACCCTCAGCTCAGAATCAAACCTCTGTATGTCCTTTTATAACGCTGTGACTCTGTGCACATTGATCAGACAGCTGTCAGGTTGTTACAGCAGCTCCTGCACTGACATGTTTATAATCTGATCATCTCTCTTAAATAAAAAAGATGTGGACACATAAGATCAATAATCACCTCATATGTCTCATGATGTGATTGGTCGCACTGATGGAACATTCCTATCATAGTTTTCATGTTGGAGATTATTAATATTTCTGAGTGAGCAGGATTGTGGTTCACCTGCAGACTGCAAACTAAATGTAGTTTGAAAGTGAGTATTTAAATAGGCTACATATAGTCTGAACGCGTTTTAACAGCATTTCAGTGACTGTGTGTACTTGCATTCGTTGAAACGTAGTCACTGAATGCTGTTGAGCCAAGATCCAAATACACATCTAAACATTTACTCTCGGTTTGAACCTCACTGCCTTTTCATCTGCACATCACCAAACTCATTATTACTGGCACAGACTGTGAGCTCACAATGAGCTTACAATGTCTCTATGTGACATATCTATTATCTGTTTTATCTCTCTGTATCTTTTTAATCTTCAACTATATTTTTCATCTTCAATTGCCGCCCCCTGTGTTTTGTCCCCGTCAGATTAAAGCTGAATAAATATACGTATGTAAAATTTAATGTAGGCTGTAGCCTAATTCAGATTCCACCACTTTATCATCCATTAAGGAAATTCATGTCTGGTAAATGATGAATTAATGGTCTGCGCTGATTAAAAGTTTATTGTGTTTTCTTATTGACACTTTTCCCCTCTCTGACTCAGACTCTATCACTGCTGCTGTGTTTTTTGAAGATAAAACATACCCATTAAAGGTTCTATATGTAGAATTGTGAAGAAATTTACATGTATTAATCATTTTTTTATTGCCAATGAGTGAACAGGTAGGAATGTAACGTAAAAAAATGAGACCTTCCTCGACTTTCTCAGTTGTCTGTAACAGCCTGTGGACTGACTTCTATGTGAAGGCCCCGGGTCGGATTTTCTGCAAAATCCAAACAAAAAAGTGACATTTTTGCGCGCTCCCGAGTGCCTTGCCTCTTTCCCGCTAACATCAACAAACAACCAGCATAACGACACGACAACACAACAAAAACAGCGCTTTCTGACTTGAAACACCCTGCAGATATTAGCTCTCCAGCTAATGAGACAGCTAGCTGCCTCCGTCAACCAATACACATTTCATAACAAAACACCCCCACGATGACAAGTTACCCACTGCAGAGCACACACAGCTAAAACATTATTTCCTCAACAAAGGAGCAGAAAACAAGCTCCAGAGCGATAGCAGAACTCAACTAACCCCTTTTGTTTTTCCTGTTGGTAGTCCAAAGGTCGTAATAAGCGCACATTTCACAACAAAACTGCAGCATGTTGCTCCCCATCCACAGCTCATTGCTGACGGGACACAGATCACTGAGCCTACTGGTGTTTGTAAACATGGTTGGTAAAAAAAGTTGGCGGTTTGCTAGTCGGGTCTGGGCCGGGTGGTTAATTAACGCATATTTGTGCAAGTTGGGTGGTGCAGATTGGCTCTCACCAGCCAGCGGCCACAGCACAGCAGGAGTCTCTCTGTGTGTGTTTGTGTGTGAGTGAGTGTGCACATACACACAGCAGGGCTGGCTGATTGACTGGGAGTGAGAGATGCTTTGCTGAAATACAGTGCAAAACACAACAGAAAAAGACATCACCTGCAATAGTCTATCACCAGGATGTTGACTACAGTATATTTAACGGCCACAGATGTAATTAATGAGAAGGAATTTTTGATTATTACATGCAGAACCTTTAATGTTTCTACCACCACTGGATTAGTATGGAGGCTCAGCCTTTTATTTACCTGTTGCCATGGTGAATCATAGAATCAGAGCTCCATTGATGGTAGCTTTTCTTTTTTCAGTTTGCTAAACCTGCTTTCTAGAATAAGTCAAGGCATAAAACTCATGTGAATGATGTGAAAGTTGAATGACAGAAGATCAGAAAACTCTTGAATTAAATTACTGTTAGTTTTAGGTGGCCTGTACACCAGTGCCCATAGGGCAGGGGTAGTGACATTAACCTTTAGAAGTTGCACCTCAAAGCAGAGTAGACATAAATCTGCATTTGAAACAGTTTTTAAAAGCGGTGGCTAAGCGACCTAGTCCTTGGGAAATCTAAGAAGCTGCAGTGGGGAGGACAGAGATCACCAAGTGAGATGTGATCACCAACGGTAAGCCAGATCTCAGTTACAAATAACCAACTGACAAGGTTAAAAGTTTAAAATGAAGGTCTTGTTTGATAGACACTGAGCATTTATTAGGGCAGATTTGACTGGTGGGGAGTCCGGTATTTGCTGTGCAGCCCGCTTCAACAATATCAACAGTTTATCAGAGTGGACAGAGATTTGCAGCATTTACTCATTCAAAATACTTGTGTTAATGGGGAGAGAGCGAGGTGTCCAGTTAGGGTAATGGTGTCTGTTGATAGCAGACAGGAGCAGGAAGAGGTCGAACGACAGTGTGATCATTCCACAGGGGGAAGCTGGTGTGAGCGAAGGGTGCAAAAGTCTTTGTTGCAGGAATGGGGGAGGAAAAGAGTTCAGGTAGGCACATGTGTGATGTAAATAGTAAATGACATGTGGAGGACAGAACAGCATGTTGCTGCAAATTAGCAGCAAGCGTGCTATTACCTAGCATGTTCAGGTGAAGACCATCTCTTCTATACAGAGAGGAGCTTCTCACAGATGTCAGGGAACTACTTCAGGCTCTAGTTTTGCAGAATGTACAAATGTAGACTGCAGTCATTCTGCGAAGCTTGTCTAACAAATAAGAATATCAGACAGTGTTTAGTACTCTTTAAAAACATGACGTAGATTAGTTTTAAAAGTTACTACTTCATCAAAGTTGCAAGAAATTAATGAGGCAGTGTTCAAATCTATGTCTTATGTTAGACTGAGTGTGATTAGTGACAGAACAACAAACACTGGACTTGGCTGAGCTTAAAATCATGTAATAATCAGGTCTTGTCATTTTTATAGCTTGCTAAATTAAATGTCGCCGACTTGTAGACAAACATTCTGCAGGTTTCTTGTCAACAGATTGATGTTGTCACTTCTGCAAAACTTAATGAGCTTTTCTGTGGTGTCAGAACAACATTCTTACCTGCTGACACCAAGGCTTTTAATAGCTCACTCTAAATACAACACAGAAAAGGCTTTAGTGATCAATTCACTGAGGGTTTCAGGACCCAAAGTCATACAACCACTATAGCAAAAGTGAGTGGTGTAAGTTTTACCTATCACCCTCAAAATACAGATACTTTTACTTTACTAACTGTCATATTACCTTGTATCATACATGATGTGCTGGCAGACTGTCACTGACACAGCATTCAGTCTGGTTCAACCTGCTAACTGAAAATAATAACATGCTGTCACTAACATACAGATCTGTCCAGCCTCTTGATAATGTGGTTGATCCCTGCTGACCCTCATGTTACCTCACATAAGCTACATCAGTTTAAAGAAACAGGCTAGATGCTAACGTTAGCAAACTCCAACAAAAAAATCACAGATGACATCACGCACATTCATTGTAACATGAGCCATCTTATAAATGATTTTAGTGTTTACTTAACTTATGGTTGAAGTTGTCTCAGGGGAAACACTGCAGCAAAACTGTTAGCCTGTGCTAGCAGTCTGTAGCAAAATAATACAAGTTGTCTGGTTGCAGCGATAGTGGTGCTGAAGAGTGAACAGTCACTCATTTACCAAGATGGGAAGTCATGGAAACATAGGTGTACCTGTGTCTGCTTGTTGTTAAAGCAGTAGGGAACCATACAGTGACTTTTGCAGCTGCACTGCATCCTGCCTTGTTGTTTTGGTGGCTCAGCTGTGGAAGCCTCCTTAATAGTCCATGTTGGCAGCAGAAGTGAAGAGCATCAGCCTGACAGCGTGAGCCTGAGCTCAGGGTGAAGAAAACCTAGAGTTACTGACAAATCGCCACACACATTTGCAGTTCTCTGCCAAGGCAGAAATGTAGCAAAAATCATGTGTAAAAAGACAGCAAATTGAGAGGCATATCTGAGCTTTTGGAGCAAAATACTTAGACTTTTCCACAGCAAAAGTGTAATAAAAATCAACATTATTTGTCTGCACATTCACAGATCTGTGTGCACATTTACAGATCTGCCTACACATTCCCAAATCTCTATACACTTGCAAATCTGAATTTGGGGATTCTTTTACACATTTACAAATCTGATTACGCACACAGATTGAGATACAGAGCAGTTACACAATTCTCCATGCAAATTTGCAAATAATTTAGCTACAATAATACCCCCATAGAGATTGATGCAATTTTCAATAAACATTTATCATTCTAAGAGTGTCTGTTGTACCAAGTAAAATAGATTTTACATCCAAAACAAGATGCTCCCTAATATTCCTCATTACCATTTAATTTATTAGGGATTTAAAATCTTATATTATTTAAAAAAAAAAAAAACCTGAAATCTGAGTGAGATATGGTGACTTTTTTCTATCAAAATAGTCAATAATTATCAAAACTAGTGGAATGATTTGTGTAGTTCTGCCTCGTTCCTTGAATTCTTTGAAACAAATAAATCATAACTTGGACAAAGTGGAATTGTTTGATTCCACAAAAATAACACTGAAAGACTGAATAATGATGATGTGATTTTTTTATTGATCCTTGTGAGGAATTATAATGTTGTCCTCTACAGGGATGTCAGAAACTCTGGAGCTGGTAGCTGTTAAGTGTCTGGCTCAAGGACACTTCAGCACAGCACAGTTGGGGGATTCTTTTTTACTGGAGGCGATGTTTTCAGAGCTCCACTCTTAGAAAAGTAGAATAGATGTAGCTGCTAAAACAAATTAATTGCAAAGAGACTCTCAGCTCTCACTGGTTTCGCCTGCAGGAGTGTGTGTGTGTGTGTGTGTGTGTGTGTGTGTGTGTGTGTGTGTGTGTGTGTGTGTGTGTGTGCTCGTTCTTTGAGTTTGTCTAGTTACAGTATTTAACAAAACTGAGTACACCCCTGGTCAATATCACTAAAATGTTAAGTAATTACAAATTCTGTCCATTTAATACAATTTTATTTGTTTTTAGACAAAACTCAAGAAGAATTAGCCAATTAATTAAAAAAACAGAATGTCTGACCAATTAAAATATAATGAAAGGTCCATATTTAAGAATTAACTGCAACAAAAGTCAGCACATCCTTCATTAGTGAGACTCCATTCTTTTATTTTTTAATATTTTGTATGCCTAGCTTTATTTTTGATGACATATTGGATCCTCCTGGACATGGATGATACCAGTCTAGAATAAATCGGTGGAGAGATGCACTGTCATTTTTCACTGACGATTCTTCAGCTGCTATATGCTGGAGGGGTTTTGTTGCTCCACTTTCCGCTTTAAAATAGAGGTGTTCTATTGGATTCAGGTCAGGGGACATACATGGCCAGGTCATTGTTTTCACTTTTTACTTGTTTTAAAAACTCTTGTGTGATTTTTGCAGTGTGTTTGGAATCATTGTTATGTTGGGAAATTCCTCTCCTGCCAAGTTCCTCGTGACTGGGAGTCATCTTTTCATTCAGTATCTGGGCAAACAAACTTGCATTCATAGTGCCATCTATAAATGTCATCTCGCCTACACCTTTTGCACTCATGCAGCCCCATATCAGCACACTCCCACGTTTCCCATGTTTCTATGTTTCATGGTCAGCACTATGCAGTCACTGTGGTAGTCCTGGCCAGGTCCACACCAAACATGCTGGACCCCATCTGATCCAAACTAATTTATTTTGGTTTCATCTCACCAAAGAATATGCTGCCAGTATTCATCAGGCTTCTTTTCATGTTCTTTGGCAAAGTTTTGTGCAGTTTTGTGAGCAATGGTTTTCATATCGGATGCCATCCGTTGAGGTTGACTTCACGCACTGTCCTTCACACTGTCTGAGCAGTCATTGAAACACCATTTCTCACAGATGATCAGTTTCATTTTTATGAAACCTTTATTCTCTTTGTGAAAAAACAAAAAAGGGTGATTTCACTGATCTTGTTGCTAGAAATCCATTGCACGATTCCACATCTCTTCATTTCATCGATTATGGTCATGTAGAACTCCTCTTTCTCAAACAAAGGGAGAAAAGTTATTTTTACTTTTTGAATACAATCACACAATATCTTTATAGAGGAAATTTTCTAATCTGTCTAATGTGGTCTAAATGGGGAAAGAGCAGTGAAATCTTTTTCAGTTTTAAGAAATAGAATCAGCCACTAGATATCATTTATGTTTCCCTTTGTTCTCTCAGGCAACTGTCTGTCTTCAACAAACAGCCAATCAAAGGTCATGGTCAGTACTCAAAGTGACCAATCAAAGGAGGGTCAAGAAATACTCCCTTGGTGAGGATGGTTTTCCACTCACGGATACCATTCTGTGTGCTTGTATCACATGCACACGCCTGGTTTTTATGTGTGCAGGGTTTGAGGCTAATTAAACACCATACATGTGGAGTCTTGTTGCATTAGTCACAACCCAGGCCAAAATTGAGAAAGTTGTGGTGTTCACGGGTTCTTTTATAACCTTGTTCAGGCAATTAGTCTTAACTGGAAGTCACAGGTGTACTCACTTTTGTTGCATTGCGGTTGTACTTTGAGGCCTGTAATTTCAATTTAGTCTATCTAACCTGTTTGTTTTTAGTTATAAATAAGATCAAATATCCTGCACTCCACCCTAAAAATACTAGAATTATTGTTAGATGATACAATGTTGAATCACTCAGTACTCAGTTTTGTTATATACTGTATTTCTTCCAGGCCTTGTTGTGAGATGTTCTATTAAAGCACATCAAAAGTCAGTGTCCTCTTTCCTTGTTGGTGCTTATCTCCCTCCTTCCCCATCCTCCCCTCTTCACCTTGCTCTCTCTCATTCTCCTCCTCATCTTCACCTCCTTCTCTCATAAATTGTCCTATTCTCTCTTTCATTCCCTTATCTGTCCTTACTTTTCTCATTCTACCTTTTTTCCTCCTCTCTCCTTCCTTCATCTGTCGAGCTAAACTAAACCGTGGAAAAGGTTTTACTGCTGTCTCAGTGCGTCTTTGATGCAAGTCATGATGAAGAGCACAATGAGGGATAATACCGATGTCTGCCAGTTTCAGAGAGAGAGAGACAGACAAATGCAGGGCTGAATTTCAACATACTGTGTTAGTGTGTAGTAGGGTTGACCAGTGAGGGATGTCTGCATAGTGAATATATCAAATACTGCATTAACTACTAGTATATCTATCACCTTTTTTTTTTTCTCGTTCAAGATTTTTTTTGTGTAGTTTCTCCTTGTCTGATTTGACAATCCAAAGATGAAGGGTGTTGTATCTGTTGTTCACATTGAAGCAAATTTGTGATTTTTGGCTATATAGACTAAATTAACTTGACTTGACAATTTGTATTTGGCAATTGGAAGCAAACATCAAACATGAACTTGAAACCTTAAAGATCCCGTCCAGACATGTTCTAAGACATACAAAATGTACACTACAATGGCCTTGAGGGTCAAAACACAACATTTCATAAAACACGACAACATTTCACAAAACGGAAAAGGTAGGGACAACAATTCTTGATTGTGATTGGACAGAACCCAAGTCAATCAAGATGTGTCTTTGATAGCCTTCTATAGGAAGTAAACTTCCATGGATGCAGTGACTGGTGAATATATAGTGGGGTGCTACTGAGCCTTTGTCTTCATTGAAAAAGATGAAGAGGACCTGGCTGTAGACAAGGTGATGTAAACCAGGGGTTCCCAAACCCTGGTCTGCAGACCAGAACATTTAGTACCAGACCACAAGGTAACCATGTGATTCGGAAAAAAGCTGGATAATAATTATATAAGCTTGCAGGCTATTATAGGCTATTTTGGGGGTAAATACCTTCAAATTTGGTGCAGTCTGTGCTGCATTTTCCTCATCACTCCCTGTCATGCCATTGCCAACCTCTCTCTCTTTTTTCTCTGGTGCGCGTTGTCTCACTATCTCTCTGCATCAAGGTGTATTGGCCCAGGCCGGCCAAGAGATAGCAAGACAACGCTCACCAGATTGAGGGAGAGAGAGGTTGGCAATGGCATCACAGGGAGTGATGAGGAAAATGCAGCACAGACTGTGCCAAGTTCAAGGTATTTATCCCCAAAATATCCTATAATAGCCTGCAAACTTATACAATTATTATCCAGCTTTTTTACTGAATCACATGGTTCCCTCACAGTCCAGTACTAAATGTTCTGGTATTCAGACTGGGGTCTGGGAAGCCCTGGTTTACATCAACTTGTTGGCAGCCAGGTTCTCTTGGTAGCTTTTCCGTCACAGCTGGCCAATGAACACTGTAATAAAACAGCTTATAAAAACTTATCAGGAAATATGAATAACAATTACAACAATTACATACTCTATGTACTGATGGAAAATATAAATCCTGACAAACAATATCCATCTTTTATTGCCTCATTATTTAGACCAGTGGGAGTTTTAGAGCTGTTGTGTACAGATGTTATTCTTTATAGGATCTTTAAGAGTTTCTATGTAAAGCCTTTCTTTCCACCTGAAACACCAGCAGATATCTCAGCCAGCAGAAGACAGCAGCTGAAATCATCAATACATTGAAGGTTTCTGCCAAGGCTGGTTGGAGAGAAAAAAGAAGTTTTATTGATCAGGTTTGACTTGACCACTGCGGCCAATGAGCAGATGAATAGAGGTTAATGGTCCTTCTTGGTGTGTGAAAGCCAAACATAGATTGGCATTTAGCACAACGAGGCCTTGGCATTTATTTTAGCTGACCCTCTGTCAGTCTTAGCAGGAAAAAGCAGTTAATGTATCAAAGGCCAAGCAGTCATTGTGAATGTCACAAACTGGAACAATGTAATCTTGAATAGTTGTCAGATTGATTGAATTAATGTTTTGTCTCTGCTCTGAAAATATCACTGAATAAATGGAAATAAATCCCGAGATACTGTATCTAATATTTGCTGAATACTTACATCTCTTGTACATCTGCTTAAATCACTTATATAGGGACAAAGTTAACTTTGATCCACAAAATAATATTATGTGGTCAGTGCAAAGAATTTTAGGTGTAGTTCACCAAACTGGCTGCTTAGTGAGAAGAGTAGGAACCAACTGCTTGTGGCTAATTATTTTATGTTTTCATTTTTCAAATAAATCTGTGAATTTATTTGGATTTAAACTAGTTGGATTAAAAAATGAGCAGGTCAAAAATCCAGGTGGAAATCATCTTTAAAAATTGGATTTTAAATATACTATTTGAAGTGCACATTCTGAACTATTTAAAAAAAAAAAAATAAAATAAATGGAAAAAATATATATGTATTTTTTACTTACATCACTTTTCTTATGTATTTTTCATGTGGGAGAACTGGAGATAATCTTCAGTTGCATTTTCTTGTTATTTAAAAAAACAGATTATTATTTTTAAAAAAAACATTATTTGAAAGAAACTCTTCTGTTTCTTTCTTCTCCACAGTACCGCTTGAATTATGTATTTTTTAGTAACATAATGAGAAAATGTTTTTAATGAAAGCAATGAATGCAAAATGTTAGTAGTGAACCCATCAGGTGCCCTTTTCTTGAACTCTGCTTGATCTCTGCTCTCCATTCTCCAAAAAACAACCCTTACATTTTGAATCACTTCTCCCCAAGAAATGATAAGCACTCACTTCTCATCACAGCCATTTGACAGTTGTAACAACACACTGTCTGGAAAAACATGTGATGCTCTGCAGTCTGTCTGCAGTAGGATGCCATTTTCTGCATCTGGATGAAGTGTTACCGGCTTTCTCTCTCAATCCTGCATCACTTGCTTTCCCTGCGTACCCAGAAAATGAGCCACTCACAGGTTTTTTCTCTCCTCCTCCTCGGCCGTCTCATTTCCGCATCTCTGCCCACCCCACTCCAATTTCTCCGTTGTCGTTTGCACTTTCTTTCTCTCTCCTTCTCTTTCTCTCTATCCATTTGCTAGCCAAGAGCTGACAATCAGTTGAGTCGAAGTAAAGGTGTGCGGGTCGCTGCAGGATGTTTGCCATCCATCCTCACCGAGAGAGACAGAGAGGACGGAATTAGAGAGGCGGTAAAATAGTGGAAACACTGTGTGGCAAGAAGGATTGCAGTGTGAATCCATCACGTTTCACACACCGCTCTGTAGTCCCCACAAGAAGGAGGAAGAAGTTTATCAGAGAGAAACAAGGAAGTGTTGTTCCTGTATGACTTTTCATTTGCTGCATGCTGAGGTGCACATTTGAGAGAAATGGTCTAGGAAGCGGAGAGATGGCGATTTTCTTTATTGCAGGGTTTCTCAAACATTTCCAGCCATGCATTACAGTAGATGTATCCATCTTTTTCTTTTTTGTACTCCCAAACACCCATATAGGACAATTTTAGTTGTTGCTGATTGAATAGTGTTTGTATTGCAACACCCTCGCACAGCTCAGAGACGTCTCCTCTGCTCTATCTTTCACTCTCATCGTAAAGTAAAACATGCTTCCATTTCTGACTGAGGGAAAACTTTTGGACTGGTACTTTTTGCAATGTAGGAAGACCTAAAAAGGAACTCTTTATAAAGTATTTCTAGGTTGTAACTAGTGGCTGTATTAATGGTTAATAAATCACTTACTCATTCTTTATAGGTCAGTAAGAAGCCATTAATAAGAGCAACTTTTGGGTTGCCAGGTTCTGGAAACTCTCTTTGACTGTTTAACGAGCTGCAACTATCACATCTTGAGGCTGTATGCTGAAGTGCCTCAAAGTGCCATGATGTTGGCTCCAATCCCTGACTCCCATTCAAAAAGCATCAGCTTCTCTCTAGAAATACTAAGTCAATCATTTTTTTCAACAAGTCACTATGATCTCAGTCGCTAAATTCAGGGCCTCTAATAAGTGTGCTGGTGGTCATTTTGGAAATTACTGCTCCGTTAATAAGATTTGAAAATTTATAGTAGCTCTGATGTCTGCCGTGTTGGCGTTGATTGATAGCTGTGATTGACAGTTTGCTCACTTGCTGCTCTCCCCGGCTCCGGGACTCACACTGAGTCAGACTATTGTCGCAGTATTTCAGTAAGTTTAATGTTACTTGATTATGATACCTGCCCTGTTCGCACAATTTAGATAAAGTAATTAACGTTAGCCCAAGTATGCATCACTTGGTGTTCCCAGTAAAGCTGAAATGATAGTTTCCACGTCCGCAAGGGTCCGCTAGGGTCAGTTTGACTTAAATTTTGTCATCAGAGCGCATAGGCTCTGTGGGCACATCCGCGTACCAGCAATTTGTTGTGTCCTGTGTGACCTGTCCGCACCAGTCTGCGCGGACACAACGCTGTGTTCCTGTAGACTGCGCATGTGTGGAACACGTCCTCCACACGGACCCCAGAAGGTAGTATAAACACATCAACTATCCGTCCGTGGTGTCCACAGCTGTCTGTGTGCACGTCCACTCGGGAGTATAAATGAAGCTTAAGTTAGAGTCCACTTCGGTCCGAGGTAGTGACGCATGTTTCCAGAGTGTGAAAGGCAACACCCCACACTCCTTATTTGGAAGGTCCCAGCTCCTAACGGAAAAGATTTGGTGACGATCATAAGCTGCAACTCTGGGCTTCAAACCAGTGAGTCACACCTCACTGTCCATCATACCATCCATGCTGTTTGACCACTTATTTCTAGAGAAGGGTTGCAGACAACCTGGACCAAAATCCAACTTTTACAAAATGATTATGACATTTTACCATTATGTCAATAAACAAAAGCGCAGTTATTTCACTCTTTCAGAGTTTCATTCAAACAGCACACTGTATCGCTGTTTCATCTGAAGTTGATGAGGCTTCAGTAGAAGGCCTAGTAGTGTAACTTACCCTGTTCATGTTATTGAATGTTGTATTGTCAGTGATGATGTGGTGTTGCAGTTGTCAGAAAAGTATGCTGTTGTTTATAATGACCATGTTTATGATGTGTTGTTCCTCTTCTTGAGTGATTAGGTGATTTCTAATCAATCAGCAGAATGTGAATGTTTAGAGTCTAAGATCTCCTTCTTATGAAATACTGTATCATACAGAGGGTAGCATTTCTTAGCTGTTCTCATTGTGAAATGTCCAGATGACACCTGCTACAGTGTAGCGACTCAAATCAGGATGGACCCCCTGACCAGCCAACCTATGGTTAATTCCATGGTCGACCAAAGTGACTTGGATCTCATCTGTCACAGTTCTCCAGTTTCTTCTGACTTGTCCTCTCGCCACTCCTCATCCTCTGTGTTCTCTTCCTCCTCCTCCTCTTCCTCCTTCTCCTCATCCTCCTCCTCTGCCTTGTCTTCCATCTCTTCCTAGTCCTCGTCCTCCTCTCTCAAACACCTCTTCTTCTAACTCTCTCTCCAAAATTGGTCTCTATTGTTGTGCAAACCAAAGAGTAAACCTGAATCCTATTTATAGTGTTCAAGCTCTGATTTCTATTATGGGTGCAGGTGATTGATAATCGAATGTGGTATTTCAATAGCAGTGTTCAACAAACAAAACACAGGCTTTTAGTTCTGAATGATGTGTCTAATGTAGATTAACTGTGTCTAGTTATTGGCAAAAAGTGTTTTTTAGAATTTCAAACTTAGTGTAAAGCAGAAAGTGTGCTTATCGTTTAGTATACCTGGTCAACAAAAAGGCTTCATGAGTTAGTGGTTTCAATAATTGTGCCACAATTGCCAGTTTTTGTGTCTTCCAATTGCAAAAAAACTGTAAACCTTTCTTAAAATAAAGATTTTGATTTTTATCATTTATACCATCATGAATAACAGCCATACTGTTGTAGTATCAGCATGTGTTAGTGTTTTATGTATTGTCCCAATTTATTTGATAGCAGTATTGATTACTGGAAAGTTTATTGATATTTTAACTTTGGATCAGATTTTAACAGGATCCACTTTTGCTCTGGATCTTACTCTGGTACAGGAAATAGAAACTAGCCTCAGTTTCTTTGATCACTGGGAGTTGATCAAAGTGGAGGAACTTGCAGAAGAACTGGCTGCTGTGATTAAAGCGACATGGTGTTTCATGTGATGTAATAAGATGCAGTGAAGCAACATGGACAACTCATTTGGAGACCAATTTGTGACTTTTAGGAACAAAATCATTGAGTCCTCACTATGACTTTTTTCAGGTTCACTACAGTTGCATTCACTATGAGTTTAACTCCATGCAATGTCATCAGAAGTGTGTGTTTGTGTGTGTGACAGGCATTAGACAAACACACATCAGATTTCTGGATTTTTGAGTACAACTGTAAAATGAATCATTTTGTAAATCATCTGTGAGTTCCCATTAGCCTGAAATGCGCGCACACACACACGCACATACACACACACACACACACACACACACACTACACATACTACACTACACAGTGACAGCCAACCGGCTACCCACAGGACCACAGCTGACATTTTAAATTAATACAGTCAGACCCTTTTCTCCCGTCATACATGCTGAATTTTGCAGCTGCCAAACATTCACAGATGTGACAGCAGCTGTGTTTCCATCTCAGTATTTTTATGCACACTGGGACACATCAGAATAGATGCTGAACAGAAACAGCATATTAATACTAATTCATTCAGTCAATTTCTTTACTTGTTTATCATGAAACAATTGATGATGGAGACACACTGGTTGAATGATGACTGGATGATGAATAACATGAATAAAAATAGCTGTCTATTTTGATCTTTCATAAATGTTGAATGCCTTCATGGTTGTGTAGCCACTAGTTGGTGCATTAACATTTTGTCAACTGAAGCTTTTGTGAAAGTTAAATAAGATCTTTTCTCTCATGAACATCTGTCACACACTCACAAACACTTGCAAATGTATAGATCATCACCATATCTGATCAATCCACATCCTATGAATCATTCACTTGTTGAATGCTGAATATATTTATGATTTTGTTTTTCAGGCATTTGGATGGACAGAAAAAAACATTCTCTCCTTATGTCACCAGAAAACTTAATTCAGGCATCATTACATTTCTTTAAAACATATTTACTGTACAATCTAGATATAAACATAATTTCTCAGAGACAAGGTTGTAAAATTATATTAACAAAAGGTCAATTCTATTGGAAATCAATACTAATATATGCCAGCTTGGCTAGCTAGGTTTCTCTTTCCAAAACTTAACAGCATGATGGATCTTCCAACATGTTAAATGTTGTAAAGTGACAGCTTTAAATGTGATATGTGGACTTGAAAAGTATTTTTAAAAACCCAATGTTCATAGGAATGTGTATCCTAATGTACTCTGCAGTTCTAGAAAGGTTTTTTTTAGCCTCATTAAAGTCATTGTTTTGGTTTTTTGAAACAGTTACTGTCCGGTTCAGTCTCACAGACTGACTGTATGCGAGCAAATGGCAAAGTTAGCAACCAGCTAGTAGAGAAAAGTGAAACATCTGCTAAAAGGCATCCATATTTCTCTCAGGATAGACAGAGCTAAAAGGAGAGTGATTATTGGGCTTAAATTCATTACAAATCCATAAACACAACTCCAAATGAAGGTTGATGTTACGTCATGTTTCCTGGATGTTTAGTTGCTTGCTAATACATTAGCTAAAGTTATAAAGTGGGGCTTTAAGATCCTACAAATCAACAAACCCAACACAGTAGTAAGTAGCTTATCAGTTGCTATCTTAGATGAACATTTTTTTCCAAATGAGCAAAAAGTAAATATCCTATCCCTCCTATGGCATGAAAAGGCATCTGTCAGCACTGCAGGACCTGTAAGTAAAGTTGAAGCAGGGAAGTAAAGAATGAAGAAATAGAAAAGAAAGTGTAAAATTAACTTGAAGGTCCTATGGAAACATAAAAAGAGAGGAGGTCGATGAATAGAGGGGAAAAGATGAAGAGAGATGTTTATGGATTTACTGTACTGTCAGCAGGACACCTCCTACCACATTTGACCATCTTCTACACTCCTCTTTCTTCTCTCCTCCTCTCTTCTGACCATGAAAGCTATCATGAAAGACGTGACAGCGATCTGAATTAAGCATTTCATCTGCCGCTCTGTAAATTGAGCCCTCAGCCTCCGATATCAAACATTCTTTGGGGAGACACAGCGAGGCTCTAATTGGTTCAGCTGGCTGTTATCTATGTACAGTAAAACAGCCTGAGTTCAATCCTGCACCACTCAGTGGGAGGTGAGATCTCTATCTATCCCCTTCATTCACAGCTTAATTCAATTGGAGGGCAATTATCGACCGCCCCGAGGCTTCAAGATCCTCGTCGGTTTCTGTTCCCATCAGGGAGCCTCGCTGTGCAGGATCCCCCTTGACTGCACTGGGTGATGTCTGTATTGATGTGCTGTGTGTAAAACACCAGAGCAGGCAGCAGCAAACAGGCACGAAAGATTCAAAAGATTGTGAAGCCGTGTAAGTTTACAGACGGCTGGGGTTGTTCAACAATATGTGACTCTCAGGAAGGAACTTTTGTCCTTGTAGGTGCAGAGACATTGAACTAACCTCAGATGGCAGGTTGTTTCTTATATATATCAAAGTCCAACTGAAATTAAATTGTCTTTTTTTGTCTACTACAGCATACACATCTGATCTGTAAATCACTTGTCCTGTGTTCTCCTTTGAGAAAAAAAGAACAGACGGTCACACTGAGCCTGATAGCATCCTGCTACACAACACAAGAGCTACAGGCTCTGAACAACAACCCACATTAGCTTTCCTGCCAAAGTCTCCTTCTTATCTAACTTATAAACATGAACACGTCTTGTCCTGCACCTTAGCTTGTTGAACGAGCCACCAGAAAACATTCACCGGGTAAAACTGCACTGCTAACATCAGTTAGCAGGCTAGATAGCCAATTAGCTGGTTAGCTGCAGCACATTAAACGGCATGTAAACATACCCGAAAATGTCACTTCAGTCCGGTTAGATGCTGCATTTAAAAAACGTCTTGATATTTCTGACTGCAAAGAGGGATGATTAAATGTGATTTCATTTGGACTTAAACACAATAAATTGGCCAGCTGACATAGCTAATCACAGAAATATCCGCATATTTGTCCACCGAATAGAAATCAGAAATTTGAGGACAGAAATGCAAAAAATATGTTTGATATCATTTATAAACAGTGACACAAGAGAGCTTTATTTTTCAAATGTCCCACTCAATACATATCTCAGTTGCAATTGTATTAAACAAATTTAAAAAACAAATTTTCCTTAAATCTGTTTAAAAAATGTTTGTTTAAAAATAATATCAGGCTGACATAACTCTTAAATATCAATATCCGTATTAGACACAAAAATCCAGTGTCAGCCGGTATCAACTCCTAATAATAATCTCTTTATTTGAGACATTGTACTTTATGTAAAATTTTTAAATGAGAAAAGATGAACATACATATATGTCAAAATATCAGAAAGTCACATTTTACCAGTGATACTTTCCTCACCAGGAAAACAAAAGGTGGAAGAAGATTAATGTTGTTGTAACACCAAAAAGCGAGGTGTGTTTGACAAGGAAGGCCTCGACTTTCATCCTGTGTCCTGACAGTCAGTGTTGGTTTCTTTTAACGTTAATCACAATCATTCTCTAACCTTAACTGAATAGTTTTAGTTTCCTTAACTTAACGAGTGTTTTAACCATAGAGAAGGCAGATCAAAAAATTCTCACAGTTTCTTTTATAATGGTTGCTTGAAAGGTTGCTTTAGAAGGCATTGACAAACATTTTATCATTTCGGTATTGTGTGTTCATTCATTCAACACAGACTCTGCTAACTACATTTCTACATTATGTTTTGGCATTTTCCAACTTACACTGATTATCTTACAGCAGTATTATTTGTTTATTTGGCCATGTGACAATGTGTGACGGAGGATGTGTGATTATTAGTTCAAATCAAGGTGAGCGTGTGGTCCCATTTGTAGCCGAGAACTTCTGTTCCATCTCCAAAATCCCGCATAAAATATTAAAAGACAAATCTTCAAAAAAAATGACCTAAAATTACAAACCCTAATCTTAAACCAAGGATCAAACACGTGACTTTCCAGCAGTATGACACCTGCACATTACTGGGGATCAGTTGTTGAAATAGAACATCAAATTGGTTTGATGAGGAGCTGAACCTGTTTTAACTGAGTTGGTTCCAAAATAAAAAAACTTCAATTCAGTGAATAACATGAATCATTTCTTTTTATAGATTTTTAGCTGCAGATATAATTTTGTACGAAGTTTGCAATCCTCTTGAAAAATGTTGTAAAAACTGAAATGACATTTTGATTCAATTGCAAAAAAGAAAAAGAGAAAAAAGAGAGAACTAAAGAAGATATGAGGAATGACAGACGACAAAAAACCAAGAGTAAAAAAAAACAAGAGCTACTGAGAGCTAAACTCAGAGTCGCTATCAGAATAAGCTCTTTGGTTTTGGTATTGGATAACAAGTCAATGCCAGACTGAGACAGAGAGTGGACTAATGTACTATTTATTTAGTGAAGGAGCCTCTTAAGCACTTTCTGTTCATTAATGTACGTACTCTATTGATTATCACCCTTTGTGCTTTATGCAGCAGGCACTGTACACTGCTGGGTTTCCTTTTTTCAAATCGGAAAAATAACACCTTTTATGTGAATTATGTAGCCGAAACTAAAATCATTTGATTTTCTCCATTATGAAAGCTGCTACCAAGAGCTCATAAAACCATAAGTTTTACCAACCACATTCATCAGTGAATACATTTTAATGCACCCCAACATGCTGATAATATACAGAAAGTTTTCAGTTAAAGAAAAAGCTGCATTGTAGCTGTCAGACCCGCATTAACAGAAATAATCCTCTTACCACACAACACACCTACAGAAAATAAGCGATAACACATCCCAACATACAGTAAAAGGTATTTCAGAGCACACAGGGTCACAGGTAATCACACATTGATCACATATACCATTTCCTATTTGTTATTGTTACGTTTATCTAAAAAAGTTGCATATTGCAGAATTTCAGTCTGCATTGTGGAAATGTTTATTCTCAGCATGTAAGCTGCAACTGATAAAGTATTGGCCTGTGGAGTAAAGAGAAGTAAACTGTGTGTACTGATGATTACTGTCCTCAGTCCATTTGTATTAGAACAGTGTGTGCTGTGTTGGCTTTGTATTTCAGCGCATTAGATTTGAAATGAAACAATGTTGACTATGTTTTAATGCTGACTCTCAGCTTTAATTTCATGGCGTTAATATCCACATCAGGTGAACGGTGGAGGAACGTAGCCTGCGGCCCACAGATATTTGTACTTCCTTGGTGATGCTCTGCCAAACCCGCACTGTCCCGTCTTCACTTCTTGTTTATTTCAGGGCTTTTTGTGGCCTTCAGTCTGGTGTTCAACATGTGAAACACATGATGAGCTGGATAGAAGTCAGGTTAAATTAAGAACATTACATTGTTGGGCCATAAAATAGTTTCCTTGTCTGGAAACAGATGCACTAACTGTGTCTGTGTGTTCATGTTCAGCTCTGAATGAACTAAGAACTCACCAGAGACTCTTTCTGTTGTTTCCTTCCAGTCTCTGTCCTCTTGTCTCTGTATGTTTATGAAGTAGATTCATAAAGCTCCAGGATATGTGTGAATTTTTCACTCAAGTTGAAACATTTTTAACTAGCGTCTTCACGTCAATTCAAATCAATCGGGAGAATTTGCGTCTAATCGTGTTTTTCCATTGACCTTTATGCAATCACACTGCTGCTAAAATTTGCTTTGCGTTTTGTCTGAACACACAGTAAGAATATACAGTATGCAGACATGCTAGTGGCTCTGTGAGGCTCTTGTCAGATATGGGGGGGGGGGACTAAATGCAACATGCTAACGTGATCACAATGACAATGTTAACATGCTAATGCTAATTAGCTATAATGTTTACCATGTTCACAATCATAACCTACAGCTGTGGCTGATGGCAATTAATGGTCATTAATTCTCATGATATTTAGTCATAAACAAAACTACTGGACAAATGGCCTGGCCAGATGATGGCTCTACATGTAAAAGGAGAACACCATTGTGATGACTATTTATCCTGAGAGGGACATAAACTACCAAATTTAATAGCAAACTATCCAATAGTCATGAAGTTATTTCATTCAGAACCAAAAATCTCAACCTCATGGTGGCGTTAAAGGCTAAGTCAGGGTATCATCAAAGTCATTAGGATTCATCATCTGTAAACTATTCACGTCTGGACCATATTTACATCCAGTAGATATTTCTGTCTGGACCAAATTGGTGGATTGACCTACGACAGAAAAACTGGCACCGCCATCCCTGGAGCAATGCCGCTAGCAGAGCTAAAAAAGTCCTACACTGTTCACCAATATGAACACGAACACCCTCAAACATCCTTAAAGCTGAAAATCAGCAGTTAAACCTCATAGTCATAGTTTTATTTCAAGTATAATGTGCTAGGATTGAGCCAAAACAATGAAAAATGTGTCAATGTCCTAACATTTGAAGACTACACTGTATGAGAGGCTCACTGTAGCATTTCAGCAGCTGTTCAGCAGCACTTAGCAGGATTCTGGATCCACAGTGATTTTCCTTTGGGTCTTGGCAATATCTAAACCTAAAATATGCAACAGATGACTTGTCGGCTAACCTATCCAGGAAAAGCGAGAGAAGTTGAGAATGTTGTTCCCATTTCACTCTGCATGCAATGGTTCCCCTTCTTTCAGCTGTCAGCTCTCGCTAAAATTTTCAAAAGGTGAACTTCTCTTCTCGGCTCAGATCACTTTGCTCTCAACCAACTGCTGAGCTGACAAAACTTTCCCTCTCTAAACAGTTGACGCCTCTCTGCTCTCCTGCTCCTCTCTCTCTCTCTTACACAGACACAGCAGCACAAACACACACCTGCATTTTCGCGGCATTTTGTCTCAGGAGCACAGCCATAGTGAAGCTCAACTCCCATGACAATTGTGAAATATGTACATGAAAGCGTCCAACCTGTTCCACACACATAAAAAAAAGAGGCGCTCTGTGCACAGCAGCTACAATCCCAGACACTCAGTTTTCAGCCAATAAACCAAATTAGAATTGATTAACACCCTTGCACACAAATACAACAAGCACTTGTGAGGAGCTGTAATGATGCTGCATTTGAAATAATCAACAGCAAATAAGATAACTGCCACAGTGCTAATATCTGCCGAAACACAGGCTGTCTGCTCTGTTTGCAGGACGTAAAATCAGTGACAACCAACTGTGCAGTGACAAAAGGCACTGAATTCACATGTCAAAATTCAAAAAATACAGAGACTTCTCGAGTGAAACAGCAAGACCTCCTGAAACCAACAAAGACTGTGAATGTGGACTGCATTGAGACTCTAATAAAGCCTGTTAAATGATAGATCTTCAAAGCATCAAGGCTCTTTTCAAAAGGAAATAAATGCACACCCACAAGCAGCGAAAACAAGGTAGAGAGATCAAAAAATAAGTCTTACTTTGAGTATTCTTCATTATCTCTGTCACAGCGAGAGTCCTTGTGTTTCTCCCAGTCCTTGCCATGTTTACACGTGGTCAGCAGGATAATATCTTCCCCATTGTGGACATGATACAGAGCATTCCTTGTCTCTGAACCAATGCCAGTTAAGTACCGCTTCCCTTTGAAAACCAGCAGGTACTTCCTGGAAGGAGGGGCGTCGTTGAGCGTCAGATAACCTATGCCCCCTCCTTTTAGCGGGTGATCCTTGGAGAACAGGGGAATGGAAATATCAAAGTTGGGTCGGAAGTTGACCACATCAGCGCTGGCCTTGGCCAGCATGGCCTGGCCCACCTCAAAGCCCACATCCTCTGTGTAGTCCGGCCAGGTGCCAGAGTAGAGGTTAAATATGAGGTGGTTCCTGCCATCGTTCCACGTCGGCAGGCTTTGGATGCGAGACCTCACGTTCTGAACGTACTGAGCTGAGAGCTGGTCCCTGTCCAAGGTGTCCACTGCTAGAATAAACAGACAGGCCCTCGATGGGTCTGTGGTGTGGAAGCGAGACTCCTCGATGGACGACAGGATCTTCTGGTAGGTCTCAGATATTTCGTCGCCTCTCTGTGGAGGGTAGATGTAAACCCTGAAGCCCGACTGGCAGCGAGCAAAGTCAAAACAGGTTTCCATGCGGCAGCGCTTGTTCTTGTAGATGTTGTCGCGGATCGCCCGCCGTTCACGGGGCGAGGTGTGCTGGTGATGGAGCTGAGGGCTGTCCTCCTGCAATGACAGACAAGACACTGTTAGGACAACCCAGATTATAGCAGACATTCTTCTATAACATCCGTGTGATATTCAAGGTTTATGTGCACAGTGTATTTGTTCCATCTTATGAATCCATCAATTTCTTTGCATTCTTTAGTATAACACATCACAGTTTAGAGCTGTGTTAGTGTACAGATGACACTTGACAGGTTTCTGGATAGTGAAGTTTTTTAAAACTTACTTTACTGGGGCTTCAGCCTAACTCTCTGGCAATAGTGACTTAGGTTGCATTCCTTTGTTGCTTTTCTGAGCCACAGCTGTTCTATGAACCAGTCTACATGAGAAGACTAATGGTGACTGTCTTAGAGTTTTCTAAATCACTGGTTCTCGACCATCTTGGCTTGTGAACCTTTAAAGCGAAGGAATGTTTACTTTCAACCCCTCATCACAGGTTGCTGATGTCTGTGCTCATGTTCAGACAGCACTGCATGAAAAAAATCATTGAGGCACAGCAGCAGTACCAACACAGTGGGCTTTGGGCAAAAAATTTAACCTGGCTTAGCTTTTCCAGCAAAACAATGCAACGTCATCTGGTAAGATGCTGCTGCATTGGCCAATCAAATATCTGCAAGTGCACATTCTTGGCAGATTAATTTCTAATGTGGATGACATATTTTGGCTGTTTTCATTGCAATCATCGTGATGAAGGATAAAAGGATTACCACTGGAACAACTTTCCAGAGTTGTAAAATCCTTCCTCATTTGGTATCTTATAACCCCCCCTCCCATAATACCGTTATACTTTTACTTAATAGCATTTTGAAAAAACAACTTTTACCTGTAATGGATTATTCTTACAGTACATTGTGATATTGTGGTACAATCAAAAGGATGAGAGATCAGGGTTTGAAAATCATCCCATCACCGTTTGTTTCCCTGAGCATTAAAATCCAGTTTTATAAAACAGTGTTATCCTGTATCTACCTCCTGCTCTCCCCCCTCCAGGTACGGCTCCAGCAGCTGTGTTGACTCTGGCCAGCGCCTGGGCTGTCTAGACGGGCTTCTCTGGGGCAGGGGCTGAGGTCTCGGATGGTACACCTCCTGGCTCTGGCGGTAGAACTGGTACTCCTGCTGGTGGTACTGATGATACTGAGGGTACTGGGGGAACTGGTGATATTGGTATGACTGCTGCTGGAACTCCCCGATTTGCAGACCCCACAGGTAGACGAGGAAGAGAAGACCGGCCCCCACAGACACAAGCAGGTACCGCTTCTTGGCCTGCATGTGTGCTGTGGGGGGAGGAAAAGGAGGGAGGTGGTGAGTTCGGGAAGGGGGGGCAAGGAGAGCAAGGGAAGGAGAGGATGGGGAGGAGGTGCAACAACAAGAGGAGAAGGAGGAAAGGTGGGAAAGAGGTAGAGAATGATAGAGAGGGAAAAGAGGAAAGAGATGATAAAGAAAGAGATGGAGGAGGAAAAGAGAAAGAGGGAAGGGATGATAAAAGGTTGAAGAAGGGGATATGGACTAAAAGGAGGAAAGGAAAGGGGGAAGAGAAAGGAGGAAGAACTGGGAAAAGATGAGGAGAGGGGGTGCAGGGAGGTAGACACAGGTCAGCTCGACCCACAGCGCAGCTTCTCTACCCACAGCTCGGCATTTTGGGATTTGGAGTCACTATGAAAAAAATAGAAATGAACACATAAATTAAGTCACCAATAACTTCTCAAACAAATCTAGAGCTGCAACGATTAGTCGATTAATCGTTAAGTCGATTGCTGAAAATTAATCAGCAACTTTTTTGATAATCGAATAATCATTGTAGTCATTTTTTTAAACAAAAATGCCAAACATTTGCTGGTTGCAGCTTTTCAAATGTGAGGATTTGAAGTTTTTCTGTGCCAGACATGATAGTAAACTCAAATTCTTTGGATTTGTGACTGTTGATTGGACAAAACAAGACATTCCAAGACGTCATCAAGGGATCTTGAAAATTGTGCCATTTCTTCACATTTTAATAATCTGCAGATTAATTGATAGTGAAATTCATCATTAGTTGCAGCCCAAAAAAAACATTATTGTGGATTATTGACATGGTTTTAAAGTAAACACTACTCTATGACTATAGTAAATGCCCATATTATGGAACTGATAGGTGTATGGCTACTCTGATACTGCAGTCTTGTCAAAATTTGTAGTCCACAGTGAATCTAATGAACTAATCAGGACATTCACAAAAGTCAGGTAGATACATAAAAAGAGACTTTTTATTAAGAATTAACATATTTTTTTTTTACATCTAAATGATATATGAATAGCTGTAATCAGTGATCAAATTGTAATCAATATAATGTGTAAAATGTAATTCTGAAGAACAGAAAATTAGTGGTACATTCAAGATTTCCTCTGAGCTGATTGTTTGCTGACCGCCTTCTTGTATTTGTATAATATCACATTTTAAATCATCAGTCGTTGCTCAGGTCAGTGAGGCATATTAATAGATGCTCAAAGCTCACGAGCACCCAAACTTTATTATAATATAATCGTTTGACGACGTGTGCCATACGCATACATTACTGTACTTCAGCAAGGATTTTGACTTGATATAACATGACTAAATACATTTTATAAATCAGTATTTGTATTGTTCTAAATTAATTCGCTTAACTGCTGCACATGTTAAAATTTTAACTTTTTCAGACGACTCACAGTGCCCGGTGGACAACTTTCATATTCATAAAAACAGATTGTGGATGTATGCAAACAGTTTCAACAATTATATACTTCTATATAAAATGACGAACGGTGAATGAAAGTCATTTTAAGATTTGTTGGAAAAACAGTGCTGCAAAGATTAATAATCTGCGAGATTACTGGATGGAGTTTGGAGTGCAGGCATGTCGTGAATCATCGCTCTTGCGGATTCTACAATGTTATGATTTTCCAAATATGGATTTTCTCATTGGTGTTAGGCCATTAATAGAAAATGATCACCTACCTGTTTAAAAGGAACACCTGTGGTCCCAGGAAGGGATCGGGATGCCCGCTGCTCTCCCCTCCAGCCTGAGCAGGACTCCACAGTTTGGATACACATTCTCCAGTTATCCAACCAAAACACCTAATTACAAATCCATCCACCAGTTATTTAAAGCATTAGTGTGGGGCATTCAGTGAGCTCTGAAACAAGGTGCGCTGCATGCATCCTTCGCTCCATCCCAGTCTCAAACTTTCCCCGAGGAAAGACCACGGAGTGATTCTCCCCCGACCAGGCGAATACACAGCGATCTGTCAGCACGGCGGTATCCACGGTGTTAATTCACAAATACACTCATCTGCTAGAAAAGCTGTGATACCATCGGCAGCATCCATCCACAATTAACTGATGTGTTTAACAAGGCGCGTATATCTCCAATCAACAACTGCCATCTCCTTTTCAAAAAAATCCCGGCAAGAGAAAATCCAAACTCTTCACTTTGGAATTTAAATCCACTCTCCCACCTGCCGCCGCTCACGGTGAGAAAACAGCAGAAATAATCATCCCAGGTAAGTTAAAGGGAATGCCAAAGCACCTGATCCGGAGAGACGCGCATCAATAAAATCCTATTAGGAGCGACCTCACGGTCTGCTGAGTGGCAGGTAGCAGTAATTCTCAATAGAGTTAGATCAAATGAACACCATGAGTGTATACTGGGGCTCCTCTGGGTTATTCCATCTCGGCTACTGATTTCCAACAGACCCGCTGTCCTCACGTTTCCGTCCTCAGGTCCTCATTTGGATCTGGGCTGCGCCACCGTGCAGCATCCAGAAGCAGCAGCAGCAGCAGCAGCAGCAGCAGCGCTGATAAGCCAGACATCAGCAAACTGGCAGACTGTGGGGATCGGAGCAGGCATGGGGCGTCAGCTGGCTCTGATAAAGTATGGGAGCTCGCCATAATTCAGAGTCTCTCAGACTGCATTTGTAGCTTTGTTCGTGTCATTAAAGTGATAAGTGAAGACAAGAAAAGTCCCTAGAAATGACTTTGGAAGCCAGATCGCTGAGAGGTCGAAGGGGAGTTTTCAGGATTTCTGAGCTGGCTGTCAGTTATCAACATTTTGGATTTGCAAACCAAACTCCACTCAGAAATCTGCGACTTTAGGGTTGCTTTGCCTACCTGCGAGAATGGGCGTGAATAAGTTGTAGAACATGATTACAACACAATTTGTGGTTTTTAAGATGTGGGCCTGTCTCTTACTCTGCACATAGTTGTTTCATTTGCATCTGAACGTTCTATAATTTCTGTTTTTCTATAAGAATGCAGAATATTTAAGATGTATACGCACATTTTAATTACTTGTGCTTAGCAGAGGATACGAATGCGCTTTAAAAGTTGGTCAGTTAGAGAGTTTGGCTGATCTACATGAAATTTGTTACATTTAAATAAAAAGTAAAAGAAATATCAATCTTTTGCTGCACTTTATCTCCCAAAATTATATCATGCTTCTTTTAAAGTTAAGATGATTCGGTGGCAAATCACGTTAAAGGGATTTTGTTAGGGTTTAGTGAACTGACTCTTTTGCGAATCTATGCACTTTTAATTAAGTCTTAGCTCATTAATTCTCTTAATGATTCATATATTTGTCCCAATAAATCAACTCTGACCGTCTGGACCACTAATCTTTCCATCCCTTCATTTCATGTTGCTGTCAGTTGTATAGATGCCATTGACTGAATAAAATTAATTTGCTCATGATTTAAATAGATGTCATTAACTCATAAATTAAAGAGGGAGTTAACAGATGTTGTGCATCATGTACTCAAACATCGCCATCTTGTGGTCTCTATTGCAGCCCACACTTCAACACAAGCTGTCACACACACACACACACACACACACACACACACACACACACACACACACACACACACACACACGCACGCACGCACACACACACACACTTACACACATACACACATGTTTCAGCGGATAATCTAAACCAAACTCTCATTTGCTCTTGTTTTGAAACCACAGTTTATTTCATATCTTGCAAATATATATATGTTGGACCTTGTATGAGCTTGTTATTATAGTGTAGATTTGCAGATACTTAAAATTACACCACAGCAGTGCCAGACTTGGGCCCTTTCACAAGTTAACTTAGGTAAAGTCTCAGGATTTAGAGACCAAACTTGTCCTACAGTCAATTTTAATCAATATACTGCATGAAACACCTCTCTTTCAAACTCCATTACACAAACAATTGTGGCTTCGGGGCATAAGTAAGCTACCGTTTACTGCAGAGGTTTTTTATGCCTGTTTTTAAAGCTGTACCAGGCAATACCTTTATACACTGGAGGTGCCTGTCTTACAAATCATATAAGGCGAGATCAGCAAACAGCACACAGCACATTAATATTAATCCAGCCAGCCCGTGATGCTTTATAGCTCAGTGATGACAGTGACATTTATGTGCAAGTCGAAACAGACCAGTTTTGGTCTATAGGTCTTCATTCTTGCATCTTACACAGCCGCATGTAGGAATTAGATTAAGGGATATAGCACGCAAGGAAGAAAAAACAAACGCCTGAAAAAAAAATCCATATTGATCTATTGCTAGACAACCTTAAAATCTGCATTGGTTTATCTCCCCAATATTACCATATTACTGCACTTGACAGAGCTAACACTCGAAATACTATAAATTTGCATGATTTAAGTATTTATGCTTTCAGTTTCAGCGTGTTATTCCAGGTCTTATAAAAGCTGTCCTAACATAATTGATTCATGTTGCAAAGTCATTTTGGTTTGATCGCAGTGCCATTGATTTGTAATTTTGGGGAAAAATATGTAACATCTACCTGACTTGAACTGTTTCTAGTCTCATTTTTTCCACTTTTTTATTCGCACCATTAATCTCCTCTCCTCCTACTGGCTTAGATTTTGATCTGGCTTTAAAATGATTTATTGTTTTTAAGTTGTGTCCTGTACTTGATTTTGCTCAATAGTATAGCTATAAAACTGTTACTCATGTGGTTTTATGTGTTTCCTGTTTTTCTGTCACCAAACTGGACCCTTTCAAAAGAGATGGGAGCAAACTGAATCCTGGAGTGGAAAGGAATGAGGAAGGGGAAACCAATGGATGTCTGAATTTATCTGAGCACCTGAAAAGCAACACTTTAGCAATGATTTCTCATTTCTAATGTCCAGCTGTACAGAAAGAAGCAGCATAAATCCTTAGATATGACTTTGGATTGCAGCAACGCACAAAGTTTGTCTAAAACACTACCATATATATTACTACCAGTCTGGAGTTTTATTCTCATTTACTTACTCTGAAGGATTGGCTGGTGTTGATAGCCTCATGGTCGATTAGGGGATGATAAATCTGAAAAGGTCCTGTTGGTGCAGGCAGAGCAGCAGAGAGAGCCAACTTTGATCTGCTTCCAGTCTCAGTCCATCGCTTCACTTCCTCCACTTCCTCGTTTTCGCCATTAATCTGAAAGCTTCTGGGATACTTCAGCTGCACTAAAAGTCTCTCTCCTCTCCTGTATCAGCTTTTAGGATCCAGCTCTGAAATTATTTCTGTATACTTGATTCTACTCGGTTACATTCACAGTGTACCTGATGTCGAGATGCAATATCAGATAAGATGAGATAATACATTAAGTGTGCTGTTTTGTATAATTCAACCTTAGCTTTTATCCTTTATCTGTATTGTCATCATCATAAATATTTTTGGGCTGTTTATTTGTCTGTTTAATGTCCATCTGTGGTATAATTAGATTATTTCTGCTTATGCACTTGATGTATTTGGACTGGGGAGAACTTGCATTCCTTCCTTTTTTATGTATATGCCCTGATGTGCTGATCACCTCCAGAAGTGGTTCAGGTGATTATTTCTTCAGTGGGTCTTTGGTTCCTTTACACCTGGCTTTGATGAGATTTTGGGACTATCCGATTACATTCTGATCACCCAGGATGCAGGATAATGCGCATGGAAAGGAGGTCTTAGTCTTCCAGGCGCTGGTTCTGATCTCTGTAGTGGAACAGTTTTTCTTTCTGGTAAAACCTCCCTTTCACCAGGACTGTGGTTTGGCCTTCTTGATAGATTTTACAGTTTTTAGTCTCAGTGGCACTCCAGGCTGATCTCTGTTAGAAAGAGATTTGTCGCTTTAACAGCAGTGAAACCATTTTTTTTTTTTTTTTTTTGCAGGGTGGATGCTGTCTGCTCTGATCTCTCATCACATCACCATGATGCTCCTTGCCAAAACAGAGTAGCCAAAACACCACCATTTTCATTTTAAAATGGAGCCTCTCTGCTTCTTTTCTGATACTAAAACACTGAAGATTGTTTCATGCAGCAGGCAACATGTTATGTTCATATGGTTTAATCATTTCTAACTAAAGCAAATTAGTCGATCAATGGATAACTGACAACAAACTGAAAATTCAATTTATCATTTTAAGTCATTTATAAAATGAAATAGTTACATTTTGCTGATTTTCTGAGTCTAGATATTATTCTAAAGAGTGAATAAAACTCTTTATCATTTCCTAGTTTAGGGGCACAGCAGCTAATTAAAAACCATCAATAACATTTCAATAAGGAGAGATTAATTGCAAGTGTGTGACCATATTTATTGAGGTTAGCAGCCTTTGGCAATTACACTCCATTGATGTGAAACATCTTCAATAAGTGTTGGCTCGCATGAAGATAGGAGATAGGACAGGGTCCCTCCAGAGTCTAGATGCTGGTGCTGGTAGAGGAAAGCCAGCAGATGTAAAGATGGAAACTCTCAGTTTAATCTCTCTAGACAACCTGGAGGTAGTACTGGTGGGGAGGTGGTGTGTTGCCCATCTTGTGTTGTTATCTGAAGAAAGAGGCAAAGATTTTCAGTGATGTTAAAGAACAGCATCCAAGAACTGATCGGCTTGAAGAATCTGGGCAGGAAAAACATGTACAAGATATAGTGACAACAGAGTTATGAATGTAGGAATGTGGGAAAGTGGAGGTGATGGAGAAGAATGGGAGGAAATGGAAAAAAAAATCACCCATAGAAGAATAAAGGCAAAACATGAGAGAAAGACCTTCTTGGATAAACTTTTGCCAAAGCTTCAAGTCACATGGAAACTCAAACTATAATTCTACCAAACTCTACCAAACAGCACTGTAAGTATCTCATCTGAGTTCCTTTCTATAAAGTTTATTGCAGCAAAGAATAATTGTAAAATGCCTAAAGGGGACAGACTATGCTTTTGTGTTTGTCTGTTATTTTTATACTGTTATGATGTATGTTATGATGTTAGATGTCTATGTTAAGCATGGTCAAAGTTCCAAAACTTAAGGTGAATGTATGTAAAATGCTCCCTGAAAGTCAAAAGCCAGGGCTTGAGCCTGTTCTGAACACTTCATTCGCAAAGTTACCTCTACTTCCTCCTAGTGATGATGTCAGATTGTTTGCACATGCCCACAAACAGCAGTCCAGTCTTTAGCCTTTGTTGCTAAGGTTGCTCCACGGGTTGTTCACGTTGTCCGATATCATATTTCAGATCGGATTCAGGCTCAACCATGTACGGATGTATTTGTGAAGTTTCCATTTAGAGTAAAGAATGAGAAAAAGAAGTGAAATCCAACTACTGTTTGTTTACATAACTGGAAGTTAACCAATCAGGGCTCATCAGGAGGTGGGGCTTAAAGAGACAGGGGCTAAAACAGCCTGTTTTGGACAGAGGCTGAACTGAGGAGCTAAACACAGAGCCAGTATAAGATACACAATAAATAATAACAAAAGGCGTTTTTTGAACTGTAAATCATGCAAAGATATTCCAGTAGAGCTCCAGCATATAAATATAGACCCAGAAATGTTCATGATACGTCTCCTTTAATCGATTTGACTTAAGTATTCAGTCATATGGATACAAACTTGCATTTATAAATAATAAATACAGGACTTGAAGGATATTTTGTGCAATCGTTGTGCAATAGTTTTTTTAAAATCTTACTGTAGTGCAGTGAAACAAAAAGTTTGGATGGGTTTTTAAGATGATCGGCGACACGAGAAGTGATTCCTATGTTGAGAAAAATTATTTGACACCATCTTAATCTTTGTTCAGTATGCCATGTGGGCTAGTCATCTAAATGCTAACGATGTAGGCACCCCGTCGGCTGGGAGCACATTAGAAACCCCTAACCCAAAGCACACACACACACACACAATAGAAAATTGATGGCTCTGTCTTGGCTTGTGATTGTTTGTTTCATCTAATGACTCAAACTAACTCATAATGTAGCACACACAAATGTATGCACAGACACAGAAAGCCAGCTGGGCCACCAGCTCCTATAATCTAGTCCTGCTCTGTTCAGATGCTCAAACTCAGGATTTGAGGCTGCAATGCAATTTTCAAACAATCCACATTTTCAGACCATCTGGTGCTGTACAAAACACAAAGTGAGGCTGTGCTGCTGTAATTATTATCCATATGAGAATCATAACAAACCAGCAGAACAGCTGAAAGCCTACTCCATCCAGAGAGATGCATGCAGAAAGCAGTGATGAGGTAACACATGGTGGATCGGCAGACAGCCACCTCTTTATGGTGGAACCAAAGGAATCAATTTCACTTTATGGGTCAGGCTGAAGTGTAATTGAACAAAAAAATACAACAGTAACATTTGTTTAGTTTACTTCTATAACAACAACGATAATGAACATACTAAAGTTTCAGTGGAGTCGATATTAATAGCAGTGTAGTTTATTCTCTCTTAAAATATATTATGTACAGTATGTGTGTTTGTACAATCTATCACTATTTTTAACATTTTAGATATTTGATGGTTCAAAAGTTTTTCAAAAGTTTTGTATGTTTTTTGGGGAGGGGGATGTTGTTGTTTTGTTTGTGTGATTGTTTTACTTTTATTCATCTTGTGTTTGGTTAATTGGGTTTAGGCTTAAAACTACGAGGATTTTCCACATTTTCCATGGAGAAAATTAATAGGATCATTTAGAAATGTCAGTCTGTCCACCACTTTGCCCAGACTGAAATATCTCAACAACTATTGGATGTATTGTTATGAACTTTCATACGAATATTCAAGGTGTCCACCGGATGAATCCTACTGACTTTGGTGATCCCATCACTTTTCATTTTGCGCCACCAACAAGTCAAAGTTTTCACTTATCCTATGAAATATCTCAACATCTATTTATTGGATTGTCAAGAAATTTGGTGCAGACATTCATGTTCCCCTCAGGATGTATTGTAATCACTTGATCTCTTGACTTTTCATCTAGAATTATCATCAGGTCAAATTTAATTTGTCAAATACTTTGGTTTATGACCAAATACCTGCAGTCTCATCAGCCTCAGCTGTACTTTATGTTTAATGCTAATTACTAAATAACACACTAAACCAATATGGTGAATATGGTAAACATTATACATGCTAAACATCAGCATGTTTGTCATTGTGAGCGTGTTAGCAATTAAGCAAAGCACCACTGTGCCTAAGAACAGTTTCACACAGCTGCTAGCATGGCTGTAAACTCTTTTTAGTCTTGTCTGAAACTAGTGCCAGTGAAACACTGAGCTGCTCTGCAGAGCCTTGTGGCATTCATGCTGTCAACTGCTGTGACAGAGTATCTAAAAAATATTTGAAATGCAGACTCCACATTGACAGTAATGGTATATGTACACACTTTATTTAATCGTTAATGGCCATTACTTTTCAAGTAGTCATCGTGGATACAGATGAGAGAGAGAGAGAGACAGTATAATTACATCTTGTCAGCCAGTCCAACACTCCGGACATATCAGCAAAACAACACTTCATTCTACCACTGAGCCTTGTAATAAAGGATGACAAAATTGACAGTTATATAAAGTGATTGAACAGTGGTGCCTGCAAGGATAAAACAAACTGGATGAAGCATTCTAATCCTTTTGAAATCATGTTTTTATGTTTACAGCTCCCCCTCTCCTCCTCGACAATCAATTATGGCAAATTACACCAGCAGAGGTAAACACTAGGGTTGGACAATATATCATTTTTATTGAATTACAGACAATATGAATCTCTTACCAACATAAATTTACTCTCATCACAGTTTTCAATAAATAGTCTGAACCACATATAAATAAAATGAGAACAGCTACGACAAATAAATGACATCTAACCAGACATTAAAGCAATCAGTTGATGCAAAATCCAATCCAACATCTTTAAAAGGCTATACTGAAATGAACAATCATCAGAAAACTGATGTATTAAAAAATACTTACTGTTACATTTTTGGTGAGATATATGTGCAATTTATTGTGATTTAAATTTTAGATCATACTAAAATATGTTAAATAAATAATAAATATTGTAATTTGGTTTGTCTCATGATTTTAATTTTGACATTATGTTAAAGATGCGCCACATGAGTCTGGACTGGAAACATCTTTATTATCTTTATAGCATAGCCTTGCATCCGTCAGTTTCAGAGTCACAGAGAGCTTGAGGTGAATGCATCACTCTGCAGAGCTCCTATGTATCTGCAGTGCAAATTGATTTTTTGTGTCACCACCACTCACTGGCAGTGTGTGTGTGTGTGTGTGTGTGTGTGTGTGTGTGTGTGTGTGTGTGTGTGTGTGTGTGTGTGTGTGTGTGTGTGTGTGTGTGCGCGTGCGCGTGCGCGTGCGCGCACACACACACACACACGGAGGTGGTGCATGTAGAAGAACTAACAAACATATTAGGGTCAATCGATAAAAGGGAGAGCCTCCAGGGCTCAGGATGAAGAGAAGCAGCAATCCTCTCTGACCTCTTCTCCTCCTTCACTTCTTCTTCTTTAGCCCAAGACTTGTGACCTTTTGCCCAAACTGTGAAATGTCAGGGGATGCTTGTAATGTCACGACAGCTCATTGGGCAAGGATGGGGCGTTGTTATGGAGACCGCATCGCATCCACAAGTTTTGTTAGACTTTTCTCAGTGAGAAAACACCAGGCATCATTGTCTTACACTATAACTGTTTTATGCTAAAAACAATTTAAAAACAGACTCTCTAACAGCTTTACTTGGAGTTTAGTTTACAGCTTGGCTCTACTCACTTGGAGTAAGTAGAGCCAAGGTTTTCCCATGACACGGATCTTGAGCTGTAATCCCCACTGACTTGATTTAGCACCATTTCTAAGGCCTGTTGGCTGCTCTGGTCCTTTTTAAAAAAGCACCAAGCTGGTCACAGCTTATCTCAAATTGAACTTCTTATTATGTTCTGTCAAATAAAGAGGAATCCTATTTGACCACTGGAACAAGATGACACGTAATAGGCTGAAGAGATGAATTCTCTCTGTGAGGATTCATCGCACCATCCTCTCAGTATGTCTTTTTTTTTTTATCATGCACTGTGGAGATGATATAACTCATATAACTGATAAGAGCAGTCTGTTGTGTTCCCTCGGAAAAATGAAATAAAATGTGCTGGAATGGAAGTTGTATATTGTTCAGGAAGGAATATGATTACTGTATGTGTGTGACTCTCCTGTCCTCTGTCACATCACTTTTGCTTTTATGTGCCTTTTGCTTTGTCTCTATTATTTTTCTTCTCCTTTACAAGTAGGATATTATTGTTTGTTTGATTGTTTCTTTGTCGGTTCGCCTCTTTCTTTTCTGTCGTTCCGGATGTGTGTGTGTGTTTATCCTACCATGCCACAAAAAGAGATTTATTTTTTTCTTCTCAACAGGATTAGAGACATTATTGTGTGCGTATGTGCCTCAGTGGTGTGTGCAGGAGACACACAGACAGAAGGAACGTCATGACTCCAAATTACACTATAGGACCAAAAGTACTTTTTGTTTATTTTTGGGCTGCAGCTGTTTTTTATGGTTTTGCTAGGCCCCTTCATTCAAGTAAAGGAGAATCTTGATTCTGAAGCATACAATATCCAAAAATCCGACAAAATCAAACTTTGTGACAACAGTCTTGGGAAGGCCCTTTCCTGTTTCAACATGACAATGCTTCCATTCACATAACCAGATCCATAAATTAAAGTTTTTTCTAGTTCGATGTGGAAGAACTTGACTGCTGACTGATGTTTGACAAAGTAATCTTAATCTAAGGTCCGTTCACCAGTCAGTCACCTGATTAAAAGGAGGTGGTATGTTGGGGAAAAGGGTTGGTGATAAGTCCTCTCTCTTTAAAGACTGGCTCTGGTGTTGGATGTGAAATGGCCTTCTTGATTTTTCTCCAGCCCTCCATTGATTCCTGGTCAAAGACTTTGACCCCTTCCCAGTCAATCATTTAACTGGTTTTGGTCTTGTATTTTCAGTGTTGAGGGGTCCTTGCCGTTTCACCAATGTAGTGGTCCCCACAGCTGTTGCATGTGATGACGTTTGTCCCTTTGACAACCTATGACTTGGAAGGCAGGCCCGACATCTGTACCCAACATCACTAACGCTGTTGTTGCTGAATGTGAACAAACCTGTGGTCAGTTTCCAAAGTCTTGTGGAAAACCTTCTCATAAAAGATTAATGTACAGATGTTCACATACCATTGGCCACTTTGTATTTCAAAAATCAGTGAATGGAGCAAGTGGCAACTACTTGAAGCTGAAGCCAATGTGGATGTAATGTGTAATGCCATCGCAGACCACTAGAAGCTGGCTCCAACTGACTCCCATTCAAAAAGTGTCAACTCCTCTAGAACTTTTCAACTCTCTCTACTAAGTCAATCATTTTTTTTCAACAAGTCATTGTGATCTCAATCACTAAATTCAGGGCCTCTAATAACTGTGGTGGTCATTTTGGAAATTATTGCTCTGTTAATAAGATTTGAAGACTTATAGTAGCTTTGATGTCTGCCATGTGGGTGTTGATTGACAGCTGTGATTGACAGTTGGCTCATCTGCTGCTCTCCCCGGCTCCAGGACTCGCACCGAGTCAGACTGTTGGTACAATATTTCAGTAAGTTTAATGTTACTTGATTACGATATCTGCCCTGTTAGCACAATATAGCTAAAGTAGCTAATGTTAGCCCAAGGTCTGAGGTAGCGGGGCATGTTTCCAGAGTGTGAAAGACAACACCCCACACTCCTTATTTGAAAGGTCTTGGCTCCAAAGGGAAGAGATGCTGCCGACCATAAGCTGCAATTCTGGGCTTCAAATGGGCTCCAATGCAAACCAATGAGTGATGTCACAAATCACAACGTCCATCTTTATATACAGTCTAAAGAATGGAGTGAAATCAGGAAATCTACCAAACATAGATATTACTGTATGTAGTTAAGATATTCAAATCTTTATTCATATTATCTTCAATATTTATTACATACTGTATATATAACATACAATATATTGTAACATTTTCCACCATGTAAGCCCACTTCACTGAAAAATAGCCTTACTAAGTAAAAAAAGAAGATTGTCATGTCATTTTCTATCCTGCAGGGAAAGCATTTGGTTAAGTAGAATTCGGGACACCAAATGGTCCAGATGAAATTCATCCATTCTGTCCATTACTGCCCATTTTCTATTGATATGTGTCAGAGAAAATGCAGTGGGACCCTGTTTCAGTCAACTTCGAGATGACAGATTTATCAGGTGAATATTCACTCAGATAAATGAATTCCCTTACAGCTTCCTCATAATATATTTTCAGCATTAATGACTTGTGATGAAAGCTGTAAATCCATGTTAAAATGAAGCAGCCATCTTGAGATTTTGGCATTTCAATTATCCACAACACCCTGCGCAGTACAGTCTGTCATTCTGTCAAGTTTAATGTTTTAATATTCTGTTTTAAAAGCCTGCTCACACAAACACACGCACAATACAGTGTACATAGTGTACATAGGCATTTAGTGCAAACACACACACACACAAGTTTTGATTTATAGTCTGAGCTATGCTTCAGTGACTAACCCGAGTAAATTATTTATGTGATGCCAAATGAATGACGTTCTCATACATTTTCAAGTGAGTCTGTGAAGAGGGATAATTTAGGAGGTAATCCATTTGAGAAGCAAGCAGGCATTCAGGAAAGCATGCATCATGACATCGATGTTGACTGTAATATCTAATTATCTTGATCAACATGACACTGCTTACATTTCACATTTTTTTAGTATACAGTATATTGAAATCATACATTAAGTATTTTGTTTTCTTTCTCTCATGCTATAATGTTCCTGTTTTACACAATATCCATACATGCTTTCATTTTCTATATATTTTTTATACTTTTCATTAATCAAATGTGCTGTAGCTTTCAGATGTTTTGTGTTTAAATACAGATTATTGATTTGTTCTATCTGTAATGTATCCTGTTATTTGTTATTTACCCTTAAGCACTGGTGGATTCAGGCTGTCTCAGGGACAGGGGCTAAAAATATAAAGGGCACCTGATACATTCCATGGGCACCCATTTCACAATGTTTTTCTCCCATACAGTGCACTTTTTTCATTGAAAGGAGACCCAGTTCTGCACTTCAGTATGTTAGACTTAGGGGAACCCTAAATTGCACTTTTTACCTTTTTTTCTTTTTTTTTTTTGTGCACTAGAAGGGCACCCATACAGAACCTCCAGGTCACCCCATTACAACACCCATGAGGGCATTTCATTGTCCTTGGGGGCACCAGTGGTGGCAACTGCCCCCCAATGCTCCTTTTCCTTTCATTTTTTTAGAAGTAATTAATAAGAAGGGAAAATACTGGTTCATTAAAAATCCTTTTTATTGGGAATGATTACAATGTACTGACCAAAGTAACTATCAAATCTAGGAAAACAGTGAAATCACTAAATCAAAGTCTGAAGTGGCAAGAAACACAAGTGGTCAGGTGAGACATCAAGTTAAGTCAAGTCAAAAACCTTTAACATTATAATCCTTAAAATAGTATATCAAATTCCATTTGTGACAGCCATTTAATGTATTTGCATTCTGTAATTGCATCTCGACATAGTAGTTTTTACTCTTACTGGCGAAGTCTGCCAGTAGCACATACCCACAAATAAGGGAGTCATAGGAAACAATGCATGTACATATTGGCTGCATGGATGTATTAAAAGAACTCGTTACAGGCCTCCAAGATGGTGACTATTCATGAATAAAAATTGCTCACTCAGCACTTAAGCCAATAAAGGTTTCTTGCTTCCTCGTTGGCTTTTGTGCTGAGCATTCCATCGTACATGTGCATTTGTGCATGATACAGGTGTCATATTGAACAAACCTCTGCAATCTATGTTTTTAAAATGCACATGCCATTATCACCAACAACTACAGGTGTCACCCAATCAACCAGGACTAAATTCTTAAGGACTATATCTTTTACAGGGTAAAAAGAAAGGGAGAAACACCAGAGATCTCTCTTTCAGGATGAACAGTTTATTTAAAACAAAAAAAGAACATCGTCTAACTGCTCATGTTTCTTGCTCCATCTGAAGTTTTAGCAATGTTCTAAGCAATAAATTTAGTCTGAATCTATACAGATAAGAATGATGGTCAAACCTACGAAAATGAGACCCAAGTTTCCCTTTGAGTTACATATGATAGAATACATTTAGGCCAATTAGACTACCTTAACTTGGACTGGTTCCAGTGGCATTCAATGCAGCTTGGTCTTCTGGCACAAACATGTAGGAAACCCAGGCTTGTTTGTTACTGATTGCATGTGCAGAAAAACTCTAAATTTATTTACATAAATGCATGCATCGCATATTGTTACCTTTGATATAATTCATACTGCAAATGCAATTAACATTAGAAAAGAAGAATAATTATTGATCAGAACAAAGCAAATAGCTTCAGTGCCAGAGGAGGTGTGCATAAGAAATGAGCATAAACACAATAAATCTCCACCCTCAGTCCCTCAAACTATAAATTACTCTTAAAAACAAATGAGCACCGGGTCTGGTGCAGAAAGTCCCATTTAACTCAAATTTATAATAATTGGCTTTCTTTTCATGTTCTCTCTAATTTCCCATCTTTCTCTCTAGCATCTAACTTTACAGTGTGTTACAAAAATGAATGTTCACTTCTGCTTTCTGATACTTAATACTTTTTTAACTATCATACAATAAATACCACCAATTATTCTGTTCACCTCAGCTTTTAGACGGTGAATACCAGAAACGTGGGGTTTATGCAGCATTCAGGTTATCTTCAACAGTAAAATAAAGGCTTTCTTACAAAGAGGAAACCAAAGACAGTGGCACAGTAAAATTCATCGTAGGTCTTCACAAAATAGGTGGTGGTGATGTAGTGAGTACTTGTGGGTCATGCAGTGGCTACCATTGGAGGCTGATTTCATTTGTGGCGAAGCTGATAAGTGTAAAGCTCTATTTGCATTACATCTCACTCAACAGATCAGAATTATATAACATTAGAGCCGGCCTACTCAACTGGAGGCCTGCAGTCCACATCCAGTCCAGAGGCAACCTCTGAGTGGGCCAGCAAGCTTGAATTAAATAGGCTATTTTAATTGCAATTTTAATATTTTTTAAATTGTAATATTATTTTATAAGAATATATATTTGTTAATAGTAATGTTATTGTGTAGCCTAAATAATTACAGCACTGTGCAGTGATCTAAAATCCATGATCTGTCAGGAAACAAAACCAGCATGACAAACACGTGTCGTGCATGTGCAAGCGGGTCTGCCATCTTGGACAGCTAGGTACAGCAACACCACTTGGACAAACCACATACACTCGCCCAACTCAATTGTGCCCTGTCAATGTACATCCACAAAAAGTGCTTGTTTTTGCCACTGACAGGCTCAGATTGTTATTATAAGTGTCTGACAACGTTATGGAAAGGATCTCTACAGAGAAATCAAACTTTTTTCTTTACCTTTCACTTGATCCAGTCTGCTTGTTATTGTGTCTCACGAAGTCTCGCTTGGTGAGACACAATAACAAACAGACCGGATCAAGCGAAGAGAGAGGGAGAAGGAGGAGGTGTCATTTTAAGGATTTTGACAAGATAATTGAACTTTTTTGTGGAAAAACTATATTAGACAAAAATTATTATTCAAAGAAACTATTTTATATACATCTTAAAACATGTCCAGAGGGGATCTTTAATTTTTACTGCTTGAGAAGACTATATAATTGTTCAAAAGGATATGTTCACACACACACTGCCCTGCAAATAGAGCAGTACATGTGCCTTTTTAGTGACACTCTTGATACCAATTTCTTTCCGCACAAATGATTTCACGGTAACCAAAATACCAAATGGGCACAGAGAAGAAAAGAACCAAGTGTGTGCCTTGAAAATGCAGTTTAGCTGGTGATGCCCCACCATCTGCCATCATGAGAATAGATCTTGTGTTTACTGTTTGACTTGTTTGGAGTGGTTAAGATGAAATTTTCCTGATCAGAGGTTCACCATTAATCACATGCAGTCAGAGAAACATTTGAGCTGTTGTGATGGTTATTCTCACAAGACTTAAAAGGCAGCAGGAGCCCATCCTGGCTTCGCTCTCTCTCCCTCTCTTTTTTTACTCCATTGCTTTCAATACAGAGAAGATAAATCAAGTGCTATGAGTCCATTGATGTGAGGGGAAATAGATGGGTCATTTGTTGACAAAACCCATTTTCCCACTTCCAGGTAAAAAAAAAAAAAGTACACTGTGTTGTTTTATTTCTTTTTTCTTTTTTTGGCTGTAGCTGGAGGTTTGCCACCCTATCCACCTTCCTTCCTGCATCACTCGTTTGTCTTGACAAATGGGTGAGTTTGGGAGCAGACAGTCATAGTGATTGGACCAGTGCACATACACACACATATCCACACATTTACGCTCAGTCTGGCCTTGTCTGCTAGAGGCACAAGCTGTATAGGTGGTGAACAGGTGCGCTCTGATAATAAACTCAGCAGGAGAACCAAATCTGCTTTTATTTTTTAGTCTCTATTATCCATTTCCCTGTCTTTCTTCTTTTTTCTTTCCCTCTGTTTACTGCCAAACAGGTACATTAGTTAAGCCAAACAATTTGCATCAAATACCATTTTAACTGTAGAAATTCCAAACCTGCTGACAGAAAATCAACAATGACACGGTTTACATGTATGGAGAATTAGCTGAGATGGACTGACATCAATCTGATTAGATTAAACTTTATGATTTCACTGTAGAATGTAGGAAGTTCGAGTTACAGTTAGAGAGACATCAAAACATTTACATCAATCATTGTCAACACATCTGTATGAATAAGCCATACACAATTAGTCTTATCCTCCTCCCTCTGCCCTGAGGTGTTTTTTTTTTTTTTTATCCGTACATATCCGTTCTCACCTAGAGGGATGGTTTGACTCAATGTGTGTTTGGTTACGCCACATTGATCACAGCTGAAATGAAGAGTCTCTGGAGGGAAAAGCTGCAGGCTGTTGGATGTCTCTCTTTCCGCTGCAATTCGATTGCTAAGAAACTTCATGGCAGAAATCCACTGTGAATGCAGCAGGAAACATTGAATCACAATGAGGATTTGAACCATGAAGGAATAAAATGATTTTGAGTGTAAATTTGCTGAATGGTCATAAGAATAGTAGCATGGGTATTGAACTCATGTATAAAATGGTAAGGAAAAAAAAAAAGTGCTGTCAGTTTCTTACATCTTACATCTATCTTATACCCTTGATAAAGTAGAATCCTTTTGTAAAGATAATGTTCCTTTTTCCTGATTTCACCCTTTACTGTGGCATTAAAAAGACTGTAATGTTGAAAGATATCTACTTGATTTGATTAATTTGGATGGCTGAAGCTCCATATTAGCTCCAGATAAACTTTAAAATAATAAGGAGGACTGTGGATTTTGGCCCCCATCACTTACATTATAAGTGCATTATGAGGAGATCTTTTAATGGTCAGTATGAACAGGAGGAATGATCATGGCAAGAAAAATCTATTTCAATGTTCATTTAGGCTCCTGACTATTGTTTTAAGACAGAAAAAATGTGAATCTGTCCCTTAAGCTGAGCTAATCTTCTCATGGCTTTAGCTCCATTAACACACACACATGGGAGTAGTATCGTCCCTTCTGTCTCTCAGCAAGAAAGTGAATTATATTTTCACAAATGTCAAACTATCCCTTTAAGAGAAACAAGTTCTCAATTTGTCACAGACACAATTTCACCTCCAAGATTTTCTCAACCTGTCTGGGGATTTATACATTCTCTAACATTATTAACCTATAGTTTTAATATGTCTCAATATTAATATGTTGATCTCCCCCACAGTTAGGTCCAGTCACCTCTAGAGCCCTCTTCTTGGAGCTGGAAAAAATGTAGTGTCTTGTCAAGACCTCTACAGCAGAACAGAGCTGAAACTTTTTAAACTCACTGCACCACCTACACGTTCTGCATCTTGACTGTACAAGGGTAGCAAATAAATATATGCGTTTCAAAGCAGTCATTTGTCAGGTGCCATGTTTCACATTTTGTAGCTCTACAGTTGGTTACCTACAGGCTGTGGCAGGTTAGAGTGATTTTACAAGCAAGCACAGACTCAGAGAAAATTTAATAAATGTGATGTGGTGTTTGGTTGCTCTCAAGTGACAGTTTCACTCTTATTGCAAAATGCTTGCACGCACAGGCAATCTTACACACATGCGGAAAGATGTGTGGACGTATGCACAAATGTGAGCTTAACACACATTTATTGTTTAAATGCACACATACATATGCACACAGTGGAGACTGTGAGCTATACAGCTGGGTATGATGTTGAAAATGCATTTCAGGTGTCAACAGAGCAGAGGGAAATCAATGTGTCATGTTATTACTCACATGTAACCATTCAAATACTTTTATGTAGTTGCTTTTTGGAAACTGTTCTCACAGGGGAATGGTGCCATACAATAGCATCACCACTTCATTTCAAAGAGTAACTGCACCTGAAAAAGTAATTAATAAGTCTTCATTGTGCAACAGCATGCAAAAACATAAATGAGGCTCTCATAGGTGATCCCCATTTATATATACAATTGATACACAGTGATTTGAATCACAACATCAATATATTTTTTTTGCCTTATTGGGCTAAGTAAACTATAAATTGGATAGCCTCATATTGTTAACAAAAGTCAGAAAAACTCAAAGAAAAAAATCATAGAAAATAACCACAAAAGCAGGGTGAGACCAAGTCCATATTTAAATCTCCAGGGGTAAGGATTTTCAAATGATCAATACAAAAATCATAGTTACCCATAATTTATGTTAGCTATGTGTCTTTTTAGCTAACATTGAATTAACAGTAACTTAACCCTTATAATGCTACATTCACTCATTGTGCCCTGTTTTGGATTATTATTATAATTATTATTATTATTAGTTGACAGGATTACAAGTAGTTTAATCCCTCAAATGCTAGCTTTGTGTCATGCTAGCTACATGTTAGCCGGCATTTTACAGTAAAGCCCCACCAATTTTATGGTAACATTGGATTGCTGGTAGCTTAGCCCCGCTAATGATGTTAGCTTTATGCCATGTTAGTTAGCTGACATTTCTGGTAGCTTGTGTGCTTTAGTTGTAATTCGAGTCAAAGATATTGGGACTTTCTGATGGCTACAATAACTCCCAGTAGGCAAAAAGACCACAAACATGTCAATAAACCTGTTGTGGCATAATGGCCACCAGTGCTGACTGTTAAAGGAAATCCAGTATCACTAATAAAATTGTTTTATCCAATTTAAGAGGAGTTACTGTGTGTCTGTATCTGATTTTACTTGCTAAGAATCCAATACAAATATGTAACTCCATAGAAAATTAGTTATTTAGGCTTTATTTCCATTTAAATGTTGTGCCAAGGCTGGCAATAATATGTGGCACTCCCATGTTGGTTTTTCCATTTTTCCGCCCACATGGTGTGAATTTAGTATTAGCCCTGTCATTGTGTAATCTTTCTTGATGTGTAATCTTGATCTGCCAGCAGCACCAATCCACAAGCTGCTTGTCCTGTTAGCTGACATTTGCAAACTAGCCAAGAATGTGAATAAATCACTCTCTAATCCTTGTTATCACCAGCAGTTCAGCCCACGAGAGGAAGACACCGACTAATGTTTTAAAGTAAGCTGGATGCCAACAGCCAATTTTCAAGTTGTAACAGCAACATAATGTGACAAATTACTGCTCCCAGAAGTAGAACTGATACTGTTTGGAAGCAGGCGCACCAGCTCTGGTGTGGAGTGAAGTGAGCAGCAGATTCCTGGCATTGCCTTCTTGACTTTCACTTCCCCTTTGAACTCACAGTGAACTTCTCGCTTTTTCCTCCTCTTCTCATGGCCTGACGCTAACTCATTTTTCTTTCAGAAACTTTTGATCTTTCTCTCCCTGGTGCAGCCATGAATAAATCACAAGAAAGTGACAAAGAGGCTGCAGTGGCCAAGAGACACTGAAGGACTGAGGGGGAGGAGGAGGAGGCTCTCAGCTGACTTTCAACTGGCCTGTTGCAAGCGTGGGAAGAATGGCTGCCATTGGTACAACACACAGCTGTACAGTTGGCCTGGCGGATGGTGGATAAAACATCATGGCTGTGCTAGTTTGTGGATTTATGTCTTATGTTTATTTGTGAAAGAAACTAGGAATTGCCTTCATGTGGTAAATTGAGTCAGTTTAATTGTTCTTGTGGTAGTGACATATTGTCAACAGTCTCTAGCTGTGTTTTAGCTCACTTTCCCAGTATCTGCATGTTTCTCAGTCTCTATTATGGGAATAAGAAATTGCTGTGATGAATTGAAGTTGAGCAACACATACACAAATATCTTAAGTGTCCAGTTCAAGTGTCTTATTCCAACTATAAAAAAATCCACTAGAATGAAATATTGTTTCTTCGGGGCCAAGGTATAAAAAGAGAACATAAAATACAGTGGTGCTTGAAAGTTTGTGAACCCTTCAGAATTTGCAAGTCTTAAAACTTGATAAAGAGACATCAGTTAAACAAATGAGACAAAAAATGATCCAGTGTTACATATTTGTGTGTTGCAAAAATATGTGAACCTCTAGGATTATCAATTAATTTTAAGGGGAAATTAAAGTCAGGATGTCTTAATCTAATGGGATGACAATCAGGTCTGAGTCTGGGAGGCCCTGTTGTATCTCAAGAAGAGTAATGTGGGTCTTCACTGTCAAATTCTGAGCATCTCAACACAGGTTTGTGGAAGTGTCATGGCTCAGATAAAGGAGATTTCTGAGCACCTTAGAAGAAGAGTTGTTTATGCTCACCAGGCTTGAAAGGTTACGAAACCATGGAAGAGTTTGGACTCCACCAACTGACTGTCAGGCAGATTGTGTACAAATTGAAGACCTCCAACACCATTGTTACTTTCCCCAGGAGGGGTCCACCAACAAAGATCACACCAAGAGCAATGCGTGTAATAGTCCAGGAGGTCACAAGGGACCCCAGGGTAACATCTAGGAAACTAAAGGCCTCTCTTGCAGTGGCTAATGTCAATGTTCATGAGTCCACCATCAAGAGAACATTGAACATTGCATGGCAGAGTTTCAAGGAGAAGGTCGCTACTCCCCAAACATCACTGCCCGTCTATGGTTTGCTCAAGACCACGTGGATAAGCCAGAAGGGGATTGGAAAAATGTGGACTGATGACACCAAAATTGAACTTATTGGCTTGAATGAGAGGTGCTATGTTTGATAATGAGCAAACGCTGCATTCCAGCATAAGAACCTTGTCCCATCTGTGATACATGGTAATGGCAGTATTACAATTTGGATCTCCTTTGCCGCCTTTGGACCAGGACGGCTTGCAATGATTGATGGAACTATGAATTCTGAGTTGTACTAGCAAATTCTACAAGAAAACGTCAAGGTATCCGGCCGTGAACTGAAGGTTAATAGAAAGTGGGTCATGCAGCAATGACCCTAAACACACAAGTCATTCTACCAAAGAATGGTTGAAGAAGAAAGTTAAAGTGGAAGTCCTGACCTTAATCCAATAGAAATGTGGAAGGACCTGAAGCGGGCAGTTCATGCAAGGAAGCCCACCAGCATCCCTGAGTTGAGACTGTCTGTAAGGAGGAATGGGCTAAAATTCCTCCAAGCTGATGTGCAGGGCTGATAAACTTTTGGTTGAAGTAATTTCTGCAAAAGGGGGTCACACAAGATTAGCTAATTTTCCACAATAAATACATGCATAAGTTTAATGTTTTTGTCTCATTTGTTGAATCAGGTTCCCTTTATCTAGTTTTAGGACTTGTATGAAAATCTGCTCACATTTTGGGTCATATTTATGCAGAAATAGAGCAAATTCTAAAGCTGAGTTTCAATGTGCATCCTTGACTTTGGATACAGTTGACAAAACAATCTCAACTCAGGAACCATTTAATAGCTTTTCTGTAACTTTTGATCAATCTGTTGATTGTCATTGACAGATTCAATTTTTTCTGAACACTTTAAGGACTTTTCATCTATGTTGGCTTTAAAGTTTTAAAGTACATTCTTGACCTTAGATACAGTTAACAAAAGAATCTCACTACAGGGTCCATTTATTATTTGTTCTGGAGCTTTTGATCATACTACATCATCTACTCAATCTTTGTCAACTGCTGTTTCCTAGGTCAAAAATGAACTTAGAAACTCAACTATAAAATTGTTTCACTGTGTGGTTGAAAATGTTATTCGTAAAGGCTCATTTTACAAAATGAATGACTTTTTAATCATTTTGTAATCATAGAAACTGACATTTAGACTTAATAATACAAACATGTATTCAAGTACATGATTACAGGTTACATTACCTCATGCATATTGCAACCCCTTGTGATAGTTTAATTTTAGGTAACTGTAGATAAATTGTATTTTCATTTGTGTATTTAGCATCAGACTTCTCATTCTGGCTGTGTCATCAGGGTCAGTGGTGTTTTTCATCATCCCCTTCACTCTCTCAGTGAGGTGGATTTACGTTTGTGCTGTGTAAGCGCTTCCCCAGCCACGCCCCACCAAATCAAATGTCACACCATCTCTTGGGGTATTAATCACACTCACAAGTGCCCGCACGCACACACACACACACACACTGAGGCCTAGAAACGGAAATAAAAAGAGAGGAAAGGTCACAGGAAGTTTTGGTGGAAATAAGTAAACGTACTCTGACCTTCTTTCTCACAAACACATACAAACACTCCAGCCTCATGGTTACATTTTAATAGGTATGTTTTTTCATAAGCATGTTTTTTCTTGCCCTTGGAAACTTTACTTCAGCTTTGCACACTTCAGGTAATAAATGGGCTGGTCATAAGTCTGAGAAAACAGAAAGGTTTTAAGTTTTCTTTTAAATGTGGAAACAGTAAGTGACTGATTTCAGGTCATCTGGCAGTTTGTTCCTGAGAGCAGGACTAAAGTAACTAAAACCTCCCTCTGAAGCCCTGGATCTTGTTCTGGGTATAGTTAGACAACAACTACCAGATGACCTGAGGGGTCTAGTTGGACCATAGTCAGTGAGCAGGTCAGTAATATACTGGGGAGCCAAACCACTAAGTGCTTGGAAGACTAATAGCACATTTTTGCAGTTGATTCTGTGCTGTACTGGGAGACAGTGAAGAGATTTAAGAACTGGTGTAATATGTCCAGAGTTGTGTGTTTGTGTAAGGACTCTAGCTGCTGCATTCTGAATGACGTGCAGCCCTGAATGAAAAGCTAAAATAAGCTGATACAGCAGATACAGAGTATGATACTGTAAGACACTGTTGAATAAGAGGATTTCTACTTTAAAGCGACTTATGTGTAAAAGAAAGGGGGGAACTGCAAGATAAGGGGTTCAATATTCAAACATATGTCCTGTCAGTTTTAAGATGAGGAAAAAGAAAATATAAGAGGGTGACTAACTTTGAAAAGAGAGGAAAATATGACATTGTATGGGGTGTAGCCATGTTGTCTATGGGTGTATCATGGCTACTTTAATTGCTGGTGTGACTCATGGATTATGATCAGACTGATATACAACTGATGCCATGGATGTGATGCAGTTTGATTATTAATATCATAAATATGATTAATAATTAATATGATTTTATTATTATTACATTTAGTTTTATGAGTGTTTGCATTTTCACTGTCTCAGAGGCTTTTCCAACCAGACAATAACAGAAGTACAGTACAGGAGGCTGCAGCTGTTAAAACAAGAAGATGACAAACAAATGACTGATTACAGTAAAGCAGAGCAAGTACAGTCTGAGAGGAGACTCTCTGGAACAGAGACAGATGATTAAAAAACTCAGCAGGCAGGAGGGTGTTGCCAAAGCACAGTTTTAATTCAAACAAGCATACTGTAGTGCATGTAGTGCAATGAAAAAATGCTCAGAAACAGATGTGACCTTTTACATAATACATGTGATATACATACATACTTGTCATATAATAAGGCCTCTGAAAGTTTTAAGACCACTTGAATTAAGGATATTCACAAGTTATAAATCTTTCTGAGAACCAGCTGTAGACATTTAATTTAGAATTCACCTTAATCACAAACAGCCAGTATATATCAAGAAGAAAATAACATCAAATCCAGACAAATTGTGCAGTTTAGCTGTAACTCTTATATTCTGTAACGTTGGAAAAACAATGCATTGTTTGTAGTTTATCAGTCAAAAATATAGAATAAAGACGTTTCAAGTCAAAACACGCGGTTCAAACCAACAGCTGGATCAGTTTCAGTCAGCCTGTGTGGGACAAAAGCAAACAGTACAAGAAGTTTTACTGTTAAGAGTTAAGAGGCTTTCTAATCTGAAATGTTTAAATGGAAAACAAGCTACTCTGACTTTTGAATTGATTAATTGACTATTTTTCTCTCTACAGTAATTTCCCTGTTCTTCTATGAGTTAAAGCAGCTATAATCAATATTTTCAAATTAACAATGGATCATTGCTTATATGTAAAAGTGGAACTCATATGCATTTTCACACACTGTGGAGTTCCTGTAAGCCCTGAGCTAAATATTTCCTACAGGAGTTGGTGGAGACCAAAAGCAAAGCCAAAAGGAGAAAGAATATTTGTCAAGAGAAACGATTGATGATATGTCAGTCTAGTGTTCACAGTTTTGTTTTTCTGCTGCCCCTGAGTGGCTAAAAAATCAGTTATTACAGGTTTAAATTATAACAACTGTAATGAAAGTCTACAAATAAGTAGAAAACAGTAACAGACACAAATCCACAATATGCTACATTTACAACCTTGTGGTTGTTTTCAGGCCTTGTTTCAAATCCATTAACAAACAATCACATGCTCACAATTTAATTTTTGATTTGGGCTTGACTTAGATTAATTAGTAGGTTTCATCCACTTGACATAACTACGTCTATTCTGACACTTAATTGGCCTGATATTTTGAGATGTGTAAATCAAGTGCAATTTAGATGGAGAGAAAGCATCATCTGCTATTAACAATGCAATGCAGGGTGTTATTGTTAGTAATAAATGACTGTCAGTGCATAATAACTTGTATAAAAATGCATTCTGCAAAAGTTGGATGGAAACCTGCTCTAGAGAAAGAAAAAAAAAAGACAGAGACTAATGGAGAGTAGGGATCAGAAAAAGACACTCAGAAAAAAAACAAAGCTCATCCATCTGCACAGGTCGGATTTCACACAGGAAATGGGTTTCTTCCTCTCTTCATTCCTCATTGATTCTTTTTTCTTTTCACCTTCTCTTATGATTTCCATCACTCCCACCTTCCTCCCTCCTTCACATGGATGGATGAATAGATGGAAAACAAAAAGTATGTGGTGTTTCTTCTGAAGATATTTATTTAACCGTTACGGAGAAAAACATTCTGAAAAATAAAAAATGGAGTAAGTAAAAGCTGTTAGTAGAAGCAGCTTTTCCACTCTTTGGACATAAATGCTACACTTGATTTTTAAGGTTTATTCTAAAGGTGGACACATCACATATGTTTTCTTAAAAAGTCCCAGAGTGCTATCCAAAATAAAAAATGTGTAGTATTGACTGCATTTGAAAGAAACATACATGCCTGTGATTGACCTGCAAGAAAATCATTAACCTCTCGTATATTCATGCATGATTTTCTGTGCATGTTACATTAAAATGTTGGTACCCACCGCTAAAAAAAAATGTGTTTCACCATTTTGAATGCACAGCTACTTTTCAACATATATTTTATTAATTCGGAGCGCAGTGAAAACCTGAAGAGTAAGTCATTTGGCATTCTCACCAGAGCAGATGTCAGTGAGTTCATCGATTTCTTCTTGAACTCTGAGGAGGAGGAGGTCCTGCAAGATTTCCTGCTGCTGCTCCTCAGCTTCCACCCCGAGAAGCTCCAGGTGATGCTCCTTTAATCTCAGCAATGCACGGCCTGGAAGAGAGTCATGCATAAGTAAGTATTAATCCAGACACAAAGTGGATGTGTTGAGTGAAAGTTAAGACTATTAAAAGCAGTATAACAAAACCACAGTATGTTTATTTAACTAATTCTACCTAAAAAACGCTGCCAATAATGAATATCCTTTTGATTTCTGGATCTTCTCATTAAACATTTGTTCCAGTAAAGCAAATCAAATTAAATCCATCGGTTGTACCTGATATAGCGTGTTTAATTATGGCTTTATGGAGTACGCCCATTTGAGTTGGATACTGTTCCTGCATCCACTCCAACACTTCTTCCACCGACCACAATGACACTCGCTTTGACAGGTCCATCACCCTGCAACCACATCAGCAACACCCTGAAAAGGCAAAAAACTGAAAAATTCATAACAAAGAAACATTGTTCTAGAGAGGAACATCTTAAATACTGAATTCTATCCATTTTTAGCCCTTTGATTTTTATTATTGATTAATCTGCCATTTTGCTTAATCATTTTGTCTCTAAAATGTCAGATAATAGTGAAAAACATCTGTCATCATTTCTAGGAGCTCATGGTTTTATCTTCAAATGTCTTCTTTTATCTGAACAATCGTCAGAAATCGAAAGTTATAAATAAGATTCAGTTTACTATGATGCACTGTATGACACAGAAAAATGTCAAATCCTCAATTTTCAGAAGCTGCAACCACCAAATTTTTTGTATTTCTGCTTAAAAAAATGATTCATTGACTATCAAAGTAGTTGCCTATTAATTTTATTAATCAGCTAATCAATTAAGTGAATAATTATTGCTGCTCTACCCTCCTGTCACCTGCAGTGACAGGAGCAAAATAATGCTTTCAAGTGCTCTTTGTAAGCTTCTACTTATCAGGTTAGAAATTGTACATCATCTATGAAATATCTCAAAAAAAAAATGCCATAAAAATTTCATTGGTTTCTTCGAGCAGCAGTCCAAATACCAACAATACTGAGTTAACAATGATATAAAACAGAGAGAAAACACAAATCCTCATGTTTGAAATGTTTTGCGTTTTTTGGTTGATAAATGACTTCAACTTTTAATCATTCAGTCAATTAAAAATCAATGGTGATTGATTTTCTTTCAGTTAACCCAAGAAAACCAAATATTTGGGACAGTAAGAAGAAGCTGATTATACTTGTGTCAATAACAAATGTGCACCTAGTGTTACCATGGTTATTAAAGTTCACCAGGACACTATTTGAGCTGAGTAATTCAGCGGCCACTCCTGTGAACGTGCAGACGCCCCTCAGCAGCACATGTGAAGTTTGAGTCTGAGCTGAACGTAACAGCGAGGCGAAATCAACCAACTCTAACACTCGGAGGTCAGAAAAGTTTTCATAGCAGTTGTTTTGGCTTTCCTCCCAGCCATATCCTCTTGGGGTGCACCGCTATATGGCGAAAACTGTTAAACAGTTGATGTGACCTTTTCAGCGGGCCAGTCTAGTTATTGGGTTATAAATACAGGAATGTAATTTTTCCTGTGTTAATTAAGGGGGATGCGTGATTGGCCGAGGCAGTAACAAGGTCCCAGCGGAATAATTGACATACAGAGAGTGAAGACCTTTACACCGGGGCAAAGAGACAGAGGAAAGTTCCCTTCAGACTCAGGTTAAATGAGGACAAAAGCAATCTCACTGTTGTCTGTAACGTGGCTTCATCCCTTAAAACAGCATTTCTTAAACTATGTGGCTCCTTAACTCAGCCCCTGTGGTTCAATATCTGCAGGGAAATAAACTGACTGTATATTCAGCTTGTCTTCTTTGCTCTGAACCATTTCATTTATCTTTATACTGCCCACTTACAACTGAACCAGGACTTGTAAATAAAAAAAAGTAATATGCAGTAACAAGCAGGTTGGGAAATTTGCTTTCTGTATCACTTCCTGATTGTGTGGTGGATTTTTACATCCTACTACTGCAATTAATTAACCTGTGTTTGTTGCAAGTTAATCCAAATTTATGTTTAATTCTAAATTAAACACATTAAATGTATCCGAAGCGCTTTAAGTGTTATTAATCTCACTGATGTATTGCTTTTTTCCAGGCCTGATGTTTCCTCTTCCACTTGCGGCTACGCACTACTTCTCCTATTATCTGTTCCTGCTGCAATCGTCTGCTTCTAGTTTGACAGTTTTATTGATTTTTAGGATGGAAAAGTTAAAGTTACTGTGTGGGCACTTCTGTTTGCTTCTGTTTGCTTTCCTTGGCAACTTGATTTCATATACAGCACAAAAACTGAAACTGTATTGTAAGTACAACTGCCCAGAATCATTTTGGCCTTCTGCATTGCATTTGCATTTTTATTTATTTTGTGTAGAGTTGAGTATAACTTGACATTATTTTAATATTTGGGCTTGTATAATGCTCAGGTATTTCATATAAACAAAACTCAAAACCTCTCAAATGTCTACACACAAGCAGCAGTAATAAAATACAGATCGAAGGAGGAAAGAGCAAAAGTCTGAACAAGCATACAATACCAGCTTTTGGTATTTGACAGTCTTCTGTACTTAGTGACATGGATATATTTCTCTAAGTATTTAAGTTCAGTACTCAGCCCTAATACTGTTGGATTCTTACCAGTTTGCATGGCGTGAAGAAATACATATAAGTAAAACCTTCATGCTATCAGTTATGTTCTATGGCCGGACTGAATTTTATTTCTCTTTTTTTGGAAATACAGCAAATATCCAGAGTTTACAGGACAAACAGGACATATTAACAAGTGGCAGGATTCAGTCATCCTTCATGCATCCAAAGATGTAATCCTACCACCTTGTGGTTTCCTGCAGAATTGCATCATCTCCTCATTAAGTCTTTAAAACAGTTTTTATGTGAGTAGTTATTGCTCAACATCTTTCTAAAGAACTTAGGCATGCTTTTGTCAGCTTTTCTCCATTTTGCATGATGCAATCTCTTGATGCCTTTCCCTCCCCCATGTTGGGAGAGAGTTCAGGCCAAATTCTGCTCATAATAACAGCAATAGCTTGATGTTGAGTTTCCTTTTGGCAAATGTGTAAAACATAAACTCATCAAACGCCTCTTCTAGCTTATGTGATTTTGTATGTTTTTCTATATATTCACCAAGCATCACTTATCAAAATATCAACTTTACAAACTGATTTCACACTGGTCAGTGCCTCTTGCTTAGCTGTGTATTAAAAAAAAAACTGTAAAAACGTATAAATGGCTAAATTGGCTGAATAACTTAAGTTCAGCTGTATGCCGAATTGAAGCAGTTGCTCTCAGATGTTATTAGCTTGTTATAACAGGTGTGAATTTATGTCGGTAAAATATTACTAATTAAAACATCCACATTTTAAATGTAATTTGGCAGGGCATCAGAAGATGCCCCGCCCAGAGGTTTACAGCAACCCAGCGATGAACAGTCTTTGAACATCAAACATTGATCATTTATGGCAGGTGTTAAAACACAGTGACAACTTTACAAACTTTATCTTTTATGTATTTTGGATTAGAGAGAAGAAGTCATATTTACCTCCGCCGAGGTCCGTTGGTTATTGTTAAAAATTAATGGCGAGCTTCGTCTGTACCTGTACAGTCTATGAAGTGTTACTTTAGGTACATTCCTGTTCCCGGCTCCACCCAGCTGCTGGAGATGCCTTCAGGTGTTGTCGGAACTTTTGGAATCTGTATGGTACATGTATCTAATGAGACAACACAAAGGCCCAATCATATATCCCGTTGAATCAAATCCCATGAAAAACTTTTTAGGAAATTGTTGTCATGTCAGCTAAACGTGACCAGAGCACAGATCTGTTTTTGTTCAGTCAAGATGTGGCATCCTTTGTTTGGCTGTGGAAAATAAACACTTCCATTACACCCCACAGGAGGATATAAAAGTGTTGCCCTGGGCTGAGAATTAAAACGCATTTTATATTCCAGTGTCCATTTTATCATGATCTTCATGGTAAGTTTTTTATGAAAATCTCTGCTGGACGTTCCAGTCATATCAACAAGTAAACTACAGTATGTGTTCACTTATCTCAGTTTTTGTTAAAGGCTTACCATGTATGAGAGTGTTATGTAAATACCTGATATACTATGTATTAGATCTGCAACCACCAATTATTTCCATTGTTGATTATTTTCAGATTGAATTCCCCATGAACCATTTCAACTAATCATTGCACCTCTTTTGTGACACATATGGATAAAGTACCATATGTTTTGCCTGCTTAGTGTTTTCAAAGCCCAGGTACAACACTTGAATAAAAGTATACATTCATTTGTGTCATCATAGGACAAACCACTACATGTAGTGTCATGTTACTAGTGAACTTTGCATACATGAAAAATTATTCTTAATAGCTCTTTTCATGCTTTATTTGCAGGGTTCCAGTTCTATACCTTACTAACTTTCAAATGCACTCTTGCCCTATAAATAAAAATTGTTTTGCATTTCATTCACTTTCATAAGTGTCTGAGTCTATATGGAGTGTTAATGGAACAAGCCAAAAACGAGGAAAATACAACTAATTTGGCAAAAGTGAAGTTTACGATCTCAGCAACTATTGTTTCCAATGTTTGGATGATAAATTGAGTAAATCTTAAGTAATATGTAATGCATATAGATATACTGTATTCCATCATCCTAAATGCCTAAATGAGATCAGACAAAGCTAACACTGGAATCTTTCAAATATGGTCAGATATCGTCTTGGCTTAATTTATGGGATTGACGAGGAGTTCATGAAGGCATCATCACTAGTCCAGGTAGGCTGTGTAAGTGAAGGCTAAAGACAGATATTTTTTTTATCCATTCAAAGAATTCATTTTCACTCTCCAAACTTTACAAAACAATACCAGCTGATCTATACATCAACATATAACCTGCTTACACCCGACAGAGGGCGCACGTGTACAGCAGGGCAAGCGGCCTTTCTTTACCTTCCTCTCTTTTTGTACATCAGCTGCTCGGCAGGCAGAGCAAACTTCAGCTGTGAGTTTTGTGATGGTCACATGATGATGTTGTGGGTATATTACTCCCAATGTCTCAGCTTGTCCCTCACAGAGCTGACTGTCTGCCTGCTGCAGTGAGAGGGACTGTGCATGGTGCAGTGTTTTACTCTTCCTGCCTGTTTCATTTAATAACACTGAGGGAGTGAACCAAGGCAAGGTTGGAGTTACAGCGTCAAGACGCAACTTTTTGTGGGAAACTATGAGAAACGTGGAGCTGTGATTTTTTTTATTTATTTATTTTTTAAATTTCCAGTTGACAGCTGACAAGGTGAGAGAGCTTGCTTCTCCTTTTTTTGCATTCAAGTTTGGTGTTTAAAGTATAACTCAGACATAACATGTTAACTAGTAAAATGCATTAACCCTTAAATCCTCTCTGAGTGTGTATAGTGTCATTGCAGCTGTTTTTAGCCTCAGTTGATTGTGTGTCACCTGTCATAGCTTTCAAGTTTCAAGTTAGCCTGTCAAGTTTTTTCCTTTTTCAAATTATTGCAGGACATGGAAATATTTTGTATATCCATTGGATATTAAGTCACATAAATCAACTCTTTGTATGCATATCAGCATGTTTGGACATTTTGATGTTAAATAGTGGGTTTTTGATGTATAGGGATTGTGCAAAAGCTTAGTTTAGAGATGCATGCCCTTTTTAAGTATCAACAGGTTGTAACTGACATGTTTAATACCTGAAAAAGGCAGCATCAGTGTAATACTTCCTGATTTATTGTTGGGTCCATTGAAGGCCACACGTTGACCTTTAAGGCAGTAAATTGGTTGACATCTGTTAAAATTTTATTACAACTAGGCTGGATGGCATCAGTTAAACAGCTGATTTACTGAATGTTATTTATCACACTGCTGTGTGCTACAAAAAGACCGGAAACGCACATTTAATGAACTCATCCGCAGAACATTGTTGCTTTGTGTTTCAGCGGTCATGGATGAAGTATCTCTGCTTTGAATTAAGCGAGAAAATGGGTTAATGTTGCACATGGATGATTGAGCAATGACATGGGGTGTTGCCTATGTATAGAGAGAGATGGTGCTTTCAATTGCCTCAGCTAAGCCACCCACGTCTGTGATTTGAAGGCATAAAATCAACGCCCCAGCACATTAAGGTGCTTTTTATTGATAATAACTAGATGGCTTAACAGACCCTGCAAGAATTAAAGTTAATTGTATATATGTAGGATGTAATATGCAACAGACAACTGACTTTTTCAATTGTTTTTAATTCATTACATGCCCCATATGTTCTCATTGCCTGCTCTGTTAGTAGGTAACTATAAGTAATTTATACATTGGGATCATGTTTTAAACAGTTATGAAGGCAGCAGAGACCACACGCGCTGGTTCCCTCCCTCACAGACAATTGGATGCTCAGTTGGGGGCAAAATCTCACGAAGCGGCGACGCATGACAAGATAATTGTTTCCTCTGTTGCTGAGTGAATCTCTTTTTCTGTCTCTCAGTTCACCACCAACTGTCACTCACTGCCTCTCAGTGCATTTTTCTGTGAAATAGACTAAACCCAAAGTTGTCTGGAGCTGTTGCAGAGTCTCTCCATATACCACCAAAACTTTATACTGCCTATAAAGGAGATGAAGAGAGGCAGTAATGACAAGTGTAGATCAACGAATCACCAGCTAAGAGGAGATCTGAAGCTAAATCCACTGCCACCAAAGTATTTTTTATATTTCAGATAAAGCTTAAAAGTACATTTCTGGTGGTTTATATATGTTCCCCACAATGATGATAAAACTGGATGCAACATCAGATTTGGGTTAATTTACTATTTCCAGTGCACTGTACCCATCTAATGCACATAAGACATTGGCTACCTCTAGCCTAATTAGTGGCCTCTCTTTATGGACATATTTGCTAATTGAACTGAAGTTCAACGGTTTTTTGTTTGTTTGCGCCAAGTTCCTATATGCCAAAAACAAGATCTACCACAGCTATTTTAGTTTCTTAAAACAATCAAGTAGACATTTAGTTTGACCTTTTGGGAAATATGCTTATTGCTTTGTTTCCAAGAGTTAGCTGAGAAGATATATACCACTCTATTGGCAATTAACCTAGCTTAGCATAAAGACTGTAAGCAGGTGGAAACTCTAGCCCATGGGTGTATTGAAGGAACTGGATACTGGACTATTCACCAGTTAATGAAAATTGCTTGCCTGGCATACAACCAAAAAAAGTTTTCTAGTCTCCGAGTTTGCTTCCACATTTCTCAGCCCACTGAATATGCACAGTAGTGTTTCTCCACTCTGTCTCTTTCACAATGGCGGTCTATGGGGAAAATACTTTTTGGGCCACAGGGGATTGTTTTGAAACTATTAGCTCGCTTGAAGCCAAGCTAACTGTCTCCTTGCTCCAGCTTCATATTCAATGGATAGATATGGGAGTGGTATTGATCTTCTCATCTAACTGCCAGAAAGAAAACAAAGAACCATATTTCACAACATGGGACATAGCATGTCGAATTATTAAGTCCTCACTGTAATGAATATGGACGAAAAACATTGTTTGGTAATGACTAAAAGAAACCTTGTTTCTGTTATGTGAAATTCCCAATTTGGAAGGTGCTCATGTACATAAGCTGTACAATTTCCTTTCCACTTATTCCAAACTGGATTGTCCTCAAAATGAAGACATAACATTCATCTTCTCAACTTTGGAGGTCCCTGATAAACATGTGGACAAACTAAGTTTAACATCTGACAATATTTGAGTCTCAAATGGTCAATAAGATGTAAAGTCATACTTTGTCTTAAGTGCAGCTTTTCTTCTTGGCTAGTTGTCACACTGCATCTTGAATCATTTGATGTGATTGGACAGAGCTCTGAGAGGAAAGCCGCCAGTCATTTGAGGGATGAGGAGAGTAGAAATCCGCTTCCCGTAAGGATCCAGTCACGTTAGACCTGATGATAGCAGAGGCCTAAGGGAGTCCAACGCCATGATGAACAGCTGATACTGTGCATCAAAGGCTTTAGTTTCATCAGGAAAAATACTTTTTTTTTAATGTTCGTGATTCCTGGTGGTTTGGATGTGAATGTTTTGGACTTGGAAGTGGTTTTCAGAGCCTTTTTTCAGTTGTGTTCAGTAGGGCTGAAACTATCAAATATTTTTTTGATTAAACAATTGGTCCTCAACCCAAAGATATTCAGTTTACTGTCATAGAAGACTAAATAAAGCAGAAAGTACTCACATTTGAGAAGTTAGTCATAGAATTTCAAACTTTTTCTTAAAAAATGACTCAAAACAATAGTTCAACATTATTAATCGGTTAATCAACTGATCATTGCAACTCTAATGGTCAGTCCTGCTACTCCTGATAGAGCATACTCTGTAAATGGAAACTTCACCTGTTTTTGTTGTGTTTTGGTTTAACTGGCCCTTTAAATCTGACCAATACTATGCATATCACACAGTTAGTGGTTTTCTTACTTGACTTTTTTCCCTCTAAATTTCTATTTTTCATTTTGTCCACAGTTGCAGAGATAATGAGAGCAGACAGAGGTGACTCTTTGTGTTCCCACCATCCTTGGTTGGCACTGAGCAAGTGTGTGATAAAAGAGTGTCACCACACAAAACTCAGTGTAATTAGATGATAACTCACCTCATGCACACACCCACGCACACAAACACACACTGTAGATACAGTCACACACACAGGGGTATGGAGGGTTTAGGGAAATCTCCTAGCAGCCTTAATGGTTTCTGCCTAGCTTCAGTCTAAATGTCAACCTGACCCCTCTATCCCCTCTGTAATGAGAAAGTCCAGACTGAGCACTTTTTAACGACTTTGTCAAACACTCACAGATCTGCCGCTGGAGCTTGTGGGAGTTTCACACCCATCGTCTCCCGTCTGTTGCAGATTTAATTTTATCCCTCTATCGAGTCGTCTATGTCTATTCTGTCATGAGCCTTTTTCTATTTATTCTGTGGTCCCTTTCACTTTATTCATATGGCAGCCATATTTGATGTAGCGTGGGAAACCCTACCCAAACTAGAAGAGCAAACACGCTCAACTCATAGTAGATAGTCGATGTATGGCTGCAAGCTAATGTGACTTGACTAACTCGTTCTACCCAGAAAGAAGTGAGCAACTCATTCGCATTCTTCATCACTTATTCTTGAACAAAAAAAATATGAAATCCAATTAAAAACTGAGTTGTCAAATCGTAGATTTTGTTCCAGATTTGCAAATAGTAACTCAACAATGGCTGCACCTGCTGGATGTCAACAGCCTATTTAAGATTGAATTACTTCTTGTGATGATAAGTGGCTTCTGAGACACTCCCCTCTCCCGGGAGATGTTTTCATTAGATTTATGTGCCCATATGGCCTCTGGTTTTGGAAGGAGGACAAGTTGGAACTCTCCCATAACCATATCTGTCAAAGCTCCCTTCATTCTTCACCCTTCTGAATTCATGTGGTTAAATATTTGAGTGTCTGCTTAAGATACAAATATTTCTCTAGTCCAACTTTTGCATTTTTGGGAAATTATGTCCTCAGCTCTACAAAGCATTGTAGCGCCTTTCAGCTCGTTGTTTTGGTTTTCTGGTTCGCAACTTCACTGATGGGGTTTACTCTTACCACTCTCATCAACCCCATTCCCAGCTACAGCAGGCAGCTGTTCTCAGCAAAAAAAACCACAATAAACCCACTATATTCTGACTGCCCAACACCAAACGGCAGCCAGAAAGCTTAGCAATTAGCTGGTGAACACAGTGGAGCATTTACCATCTTAATAGTAACATATTTCCCTCAGGAGTTATTGGAAACCAAAATAGAGCTAAAATGAGAGTGAATATTAGTCTTGAATGTATCAGGTGGCAACAAACACGACTCTAGGTGAATGCTAATGTTGTTCAGTGTATTCTTGATGTGTAAATAAGAAACAGTTTTCCATTCAACATAGTATGGTGGTAATAGTGTATGCTAAAGTTGTGTTCAAAGCTTTTTGTGCTCAATCAATACAGGTTTAAAGTTACACTTTTATCTGTCTTCCCTGATCCATAGATGCTTGTTGGGATTCACTGTATTGACAACACACTTGTGATATTATCTTTTTTTTTCTCTTTGTTCTGATGATTGCTCCTAAAACACTTGAAACATGATTACATGGCGGTTGTGTACCCAGTATTGCCATTGTTGATGAATTCAAATAAAGTTACACTTTTAGAAATGGAAATGAATCCTATACATTATTTGTTTTCACATTGTTGTCAAATTCTTGCGAGTGTTTTGGATGCTTATTCGAAAAAGAAGATAGGGAGAAGATTTGTGAGGCATGTGCAGTGATTTGGACATTGCACTGGTGTAACTCAAATAAATTCCCTTAACTGGATGTCTAGGCTCATGTTTGGGGACAGAATGACTAGTTTCAGACATTTAGAAAGACCTTGGAGCAGAACCGTTGTTCCTGTGTGTTGAAAGGAACCAGTTGAGGTGGTTCGGATGGCTGATCAGGATGCCTCCTGGATGATTCCCTGTGGAGAATTTCCAGGCATGTCAAATTGGGAGGAAACCACTGGGCAGACCCAAAACACACTGGAAGGATTTTATATCTCATCTGGCCTGGGAATAGCTTGGCATCCCCCAGGGAGCACTGGAGAATGAGATGGACGCCTGGGCTTCTTGTTGGCCTACTGCCACCAGAACCCAGATAAGTGGTGCATGTAGTCAGCACTTTGTTCAGTTGCCATTAGGGCTATGGCACATTTTGGAAGAACTGGCAAGGCAGTTCTGAGCTCCTCAGTGTCCCAATATTGTTTGACTGGACTAATAATGGAGTTTTTTTGTTGTAATGTGTTCTGATGGCAATTGCTGATTGCTGAACACATCTGAAAACAATATACCTTTTTATGAGAATCCTTGCCCGCTGCCACACACTCCTCATGGGAAGTTAGTAGGAAAGGTGAATCAGTTTTTTCTTGCCCGTCAACTGACCCATGTTTTATGCACATCCATTCATAGCTTTTTAAAATATCCGGCTAAAAGGCAAACAGGCACATGGAGTGGGGCAAAAACACAAACCCTGTCCAGCTCTGTTGGCAGAGGAAACAAATCACATAACACTAGAGAGACGGCCACAATCCTCAAACCACAAGGATTTCCTTCAGTTTGTTTAGCTTGGACCTACATCTTTATGTATGTGTGCATGTATGTGTGCGTGCGTGAGTGTGTGCGTGCGTGCATGTGTGCGTGCATGCCTGCGTGCATGCCTGTGCTGGAGCTTGAAAAGTGCAACAGACACAGCTTGTCCACATCATTAACAGCACTAGAGGGCAGCAAAGGTAACAAACACGTGTGCTGAAACTTCTATACCTGTGAGGACCCTCATACTTCATTGTGGTGTTGATTGTGGGGACAAACACTGACTTTAACTTTGGGCAAAATCTTCCCATAGTGTACAACTAAGCTTAGATATGGTGGCTGTGAAGGTAATAACATATTATTCATATCATTTTTATACTCATCAAACCTTTTAGTGAAACTTCATACCCTGTTGGTGGATGTATTGCCATCATGGAGACCATTCCCATCAAGATAGAATGACTTTGTTTTGATTTGGGGGCAAGTGGACCCAAATCATGTTGGGAAATTTCTCCCACCTGTATAGTGGGGCTACTCTTAATTCATCTATTTAGGTTTTTCTTTCCTTTGTAACCCATATGTAGCTTGTAAATCATTTGGGTTTGTTATGGAGAGATGGCAGTGTCATATGTAATGAGAAACAGATCCTGTGAATCATACTGTTTGTGTCTTTTCTCCTCAGAGCAGGAAGAGATGGAGAACAAGGCCATGTATCTGAGTACATATGAAGAGAGAGAGAACGGATCCATGTATGAAGAGGCTTACGACGGACGCAACCTGTCCAAACTCAACCTGTGTGATGAAGGTAAGAGGAGAGTTCAGACCTGGAGGGTTTGAATATGGGGAAGCTGAAAACACTGAGCTGAGTGTAAAGCTTGTTGATTTTGGGTTTAGAGATTTATAAAAAGGAGCAGATTGGTTTAAACATTATTCAACATATTCAACACATTCAACTAGGACAGTTCTGAATATCTTCCAGTACTAGAAACTGGGAAGAAAATCAGGTGAAAACATTAATGAACTTGCCCTTTCTGTCGTAGGGCTGCAAAGATCGAGATTATTTTCCTTATCAATTAATCAGTCAATCATTTTCTCAATTAATCAATCAGTCTTTTGGTTTATAAAATGTCATAAAATGGTGAAAAATGCAGATTACTGTTTCCCAAAGCCCAAGGTATTGTCTTTTCCCGACTAACAATCCACAACCCAAAAACATTCAGTTTATTATCAGAAGCAGAAGTATTGTTTCTTTAAAAAATGACTCAAAAAAATTAATCAATCGTCAAAACAGTTGGCAATTAGTTTTCTGTCGATTGACTAATCAACTAATTGTTGGAGCTCTACCTCTAAGTAGGCAAAAGAAAACAAATGGTCAAACTGCCGAGTGGTTGTGATGCAAATAGTATTTTTAAGATTGAAATTTCACCCATATTTTTGACAGTTTTTGTCTAGTTTTGTTCATCATTTTTATTTTTTTAAATTGTTCATAAGTCTGATACAAATTAGTTTCAGATCTTTTGAAAGCTGTAAATGATTTTCAGAAAGGGACTTTCTACAGAAGCATTTATGTGTGTAAACAGAAACGCCCACACACACTTAAAACAAACCAGTGAAGACTCAAGTGCACTAACACACATGCAGGCAATGCTGTCACTGTTTGGCATCTGCTCTTCCCTCTCTATGGTCATCTATGAAGGCCAGAAATGTCCAAGACCAACATCTGTGCAAGTATGCTTATATGAGTGTGTGTGTGTGTGTGTGCACGTGTGTGTGTGTGTGTGTTTGTGTGCGTGTGTGTGTGTGTGTGTGTGTGTGTGTGTGTGTGTGTGTGTGTGTACAGGTGCAGCTGAACGAATCCACAGTTGACCCTGTGGTGTTCTCAGGTTTCGACCCAGGGCTCTGCGAGTTTGGTGGGAAAGACTTAGAGAACATTAACTGGAGAATTTGTTGACATTTTAATGGAAAACGGACAATGACCTCACATATCAGAAAGACTACTCTCTTCCAAGTCCACTAATCCTAGAACATTTTCACACCTCGTTCAATTAGAGAAGATATTCCCAGCCCCAGACTGGGTTTAGCTCATGTGGGTACAGCAGAAGAGAGCAAGCAGGCATTAGGTTTCTATGAGACACTGGCAAGGTTTAATTTTGAGTGGGAATGTGATCCAACTCTGATTCACCCAACTGCAAGGGTAGTGTGCATTATGGGTAAAACACACTTAGAATTATGGGTACAGAACAAGTAATGGAGAGCCAAAGTCATAGCGTCTCGTCCAGCTTAGCCTCTGTAACTCAATCTCTCACTCAGCCTTTCTTTCATCTGCCTTTCTGAAAAAATGAAGCGTGTTCATGGGGTTTTTGGGGTACTTTTACACTGTTATGATGTCTACCTTATATATGGTCTAATTTCCAAAACTTGAGGTGAACATATGTAAAAATGCTCTCTACATCAAAAGCCATGGCTTCAGTCTGCTCTGAACGCTCCATTTTTAACATTACCGCTACTTCCTCCTTGTGATGACATCAGTTTGCTCATGCCCACGGTGGTCCTTTCTGTAGCCTTTTGTCACTAAGGTTGTTTCATTGGTTGTTCACAATGTCCTCTCCATACTTTGGATCAGATTTCAGTTCGAACATGGACGGATGTATTTGAGAAGTTGACATTTTGAGTAAAGAATGAGAACTACTACTGTTTGTTTACATAGCCTCTGGAGCAGCTAGAAGTCTGTCAGAGGCAGTTTCTGGGAACTCACCAATCAGAACAGAGTGGACTGATCAGGAGGGGGGGCCGTAAAGAGACAGGAGCTAAAACGGCCTGTTTCAGACAGAGGCTGAACTGAGAGGGAGATATATAGGGAGTTTTTTGAACTGTAAACCAAGTAAAGATATTCCAGTCGAGCCCCAGAATAAAAATATAAACCAGGAAATGTGCATATGTCCCCTTTAACATAGCTAAACAATGATTTCTATGTGAGCACAGAAAAAACTACAAGTGTGGCAACATTATTATAGACATGTCTGAGCTAGCCACAGCCCCTCGACTTGTCTTTGTTGAGCCGTGACATTCAGCCTGTAGACGTCAAGGGCTTATGGGAAATGATGTAAAGGTTGCTAAAAAAACATAAATCTTGAATAAACAAAGATATTAAATCATTATTCAAAAAAAACTACCATCCTTATCTAAACATATAAAGCGAGCCAAACAACATACTGTTGAGAAAAGCTCTGTTCCAAGGCTGAATTTTAAGTTATTAGCATAGTTACACATATCAATGGGGTTTTGAATGAGCTTTTCTTACTTCTGGACCACAACCTGGAAGTTCTGGTTTCATTTTGGTGCTCTATATTGTGAAAGAAAAATCAGGATTTATGGGAAATGTGGTGTGAACAATACCATTTCTACCATGGTTTGACTTGTGTACAGTAATTATAACAGCACATTACAGTTGCCATGACAATCATATGATAATGTTTGAATATACACACATAGATTAGCGTCTGTGTTGTTTTGTTTGGGAAACAAGTAGTGCTCACTATACAATGCTGTGTCCATGTATAGTCACTAATTTCACCAAAAACATCCAAATACAGACTGTGCCAGTAACTGACTCACCCTACTTTACCTTGAAATAAACAGACTCAGATATGTGTCAAAAGGTAGTTGTTGCACTTCCAAGTTTACTAATAAAATAAGCCTCTGAGTTTTGGCTAATCCTGCGCTAATCTGTCAGTTAAATCCCCTGTCTCTTTGTGTCTTACAGTAGAGTACGTTGACAATACCATCACCAGACAGACATGACTCAGATGGAGCACACAGCAGAACAATAATGTGATTCCCAAATGTGTTAACAGTGACTTGGTGACTAAGTATGGAACTCTCTGGTCTGATGTCCGTTGGAAAGTGTTCACCTTGCCATTGAACATCTTTGAAAATGTGCAGTGCATTTAAAGTCGTGCCTTCTCTGCGTTTTGTTGTGTTTTATCTGTGAAAAAAAGTTATAAAAGCAGCAATACACAACACACAAAGATGTATTTTAAACCACAATATAACAAAACCCTCAACAAACATCCAACAAAGTTTAATAGTGAAAAAATGCCAAAAATTCTCATAATTCCAGCCCCTAAAATGTGAGAATTTTCTGATTTTCTCTGCTTTATATTATTGCAAATTGAATAAATTTGGTTTTTGAGACTGTTTTTGGACAGAAAAAGGAATTTAAGCCCTCACTTTAGGCTCTGGGAAAGCGTGATGGTGTTTATAAAAAATATTTTCTTGCATTTTATAGGATTAATTGATTAGTCTGTCAACGGAAAATTAATCAGCAACTATTTTAGTTGTTCATTAAGAAAAAATGCCAAACAATCACTGGTTCCAGCTTCTCACATATGACAATGTGTTGATTTGTTATTTCAGTGTTAGTCAGATTAAACTAAAAATTTAGTTGTTACCTTGAGTTCTGGGAGCTTTTGATGAACATTTTTCACATTTTTATACACTTAATGATAATTGATCAATCAAAAAAAAACAATTGACAGATTAATCAATAATGAAAAGCATTAGTCAAAGGAATTCTTGACATTCCTGCTTAGAGTTACAAAAAACCACTCTCATGTCTGTGCATTAAGTGCAGAGCTAATGCTACGAGTTGATTAGCCTAGCTTAGCATAAAGATTGGAAACAGCTATCCTGCCTCTCTCCAAAGTTCAACAATATACACCAACCAACATCTCTTAAACTCAGTAATAAGCACCTTTTGCCTCATTCGTACAAGACTGTACAAGAACTGTAATGTGAACACAACAATTTGTGGTTTTATGAGGTGTTAACGAACTGTGAGTCTTGTGTGAAAATGAGATTGCTAGGCAACACTGCACAGAGCTCCTGGTTGGATGGAGAAACTCTTGTTTATTAAGAAATAGTTACAGGAAGTAACTCCGTCCAAAACCACAAAGTGTTGTTATAAACAAGCAAGATGTAAAGTATTACTTAAATTCAATTTGGACAAAGTCAGGCTAGCTATTTCCCTGTTTCCATATGCTAAGCTAAGCAAGTCAAGTCCCAGCTCTAGCTCCAAACTCAACACAGAAATGAGAAAGGTATTATAATCTAGTTCTCTGAAAGAAATCATATTGCCCAAAATGTCCAACTATACCTTCAAGGCCTTAAAACATCACATGCATGTCTTACATTAACGCTGGAGAAAGAAATGTCAGACAGCAAAGTAGGTGATAATTTCCGCCTTAAGCTCCAGACTGCTGGTTTTATTTCCCAGTCTGTTTTTTATGAAGGTGTTTGCATGATGTGCATTTGTTTTGTCTGTTCTTGAGAGTGTGTTTTGAAGTCCAGCATCAGTATAACTTAAGGGGCAGTCCAGCTCAGAGTGCTATTTCTGTTTCTATACATTCCTACTATGTGACATACACACATCTGAGCCAGCTGTGTTTGTCTTACGCTGGAGCAGTGTATGTTCTTCATCAATACAGGGGGAGTGTGTCTGTGTGTATGTGTGTGTGTGTGTGTGCATCAGCAACAATTCACCAGTGTCCAGTGACAGATTGTCATGGTCCAAGTGAAACCATGCTGTCAGGAGGCCGCACAGGAGAATCAGTGTTTATATTTAAAAGTCAGGCTCAAGCAAACCTCATGACTGTTCACAGGAAGGTAGAATCTCATTATAAACTCATAATATCCCAGCGGGTGTAGTATGTGTCATAATGTTCTTGTCACATAGCCACAATGATTTCCCTGTCTGTTCATGCTTCACATCTTGCTGGCGTGTTTCCAAGAAGATATTTAATTTTGGTTTGACTTTCAACACAAACAGTTAGTCCTCAGTGGCAGCTGACACCTAAAGTGTGTCAACACCTCTGGTATTCACACTAATTTTAATGACAATTCTGTTTTCCCTAAATAGTTGACAGTTGATCTTTCACTAAACCCCTCCCTTAATTCAATCGCACTGTAGCTTAGCAACCATAACCAGGCACAGGATGTGGGTCAATCTTTGAAGTCAACATTCAGAAAAGGTGGGAACTGTACTCAATATCCAAAGAAGATAGATAGATTAGAAGGTGCTGCCTTTTTTGTTGTTTTGTTTATTTTTATCAATCCAAAATGAGTTAGCCTTCATATTCTTTCTTTCTAACTTAACATAGTTCAGATGCTTACTATAATATAGAAAAACGTACTTGCACAAGCAACATGAAAGCGAAATGTATGCTGTATTCTTTTAGTATTTTTCAAGAATATGTTTACTTTTACAATGTTTAGCAAATATATCAGTTAAAACTCCCTAAATTCAATAAACAGTTGGAAAGCCACTACTTGCTATGTTCTGCATGTGTCAGTCTAGCCCCAGTTTGCATCCATTCCATTTCTCCAAAAGATAAATATTTTGTGACGTTTGAAAAACCCACAAGATCATAAAACATACTGCTCTGAATGTATTTCCAGAATCTTCAGAATCTTCTAACCATCTGGATGAAGAAAAATTCTGTCTGTTGCACAATTTTTTTTAACCCTTTTACCAAGTTGTAACTTTCTTATTTAGTTAACCAGTAGCTGCCATCTTTGTTTGGATTAGGAAACAGCTTCACAACTTGAAAAGGGTTAAAAATCTTTTTATTGTGCAGGAAACTGAATATTAATGTGTCTTCGAAGATTCTTGATTCTAGAAATAATACATCAGTAAGTGTTGTTATATGACCCTCTGTTTTTTTAAAACATCACCAAGTAATTATCTTTAAGAGAAATGGAAGCTTAGCTCTGTGATCCAATGTAATGCCAATACATGAAAAGCACAAACTAGAAACATTCATGTGGTCCCAAACGCTAAATAGCACGGTAGTGGCTTTGTCATGCTGTTATTATTGGATATAATTTAAAGAGGTTTACCCGAGATACATTTGCCAAAGTTATTGGTTCTTTTCTCTTGTAAAAGTGATCATATTCTTCAAAGGTACTAAGAATACAGCGTAAATCTCATTTTCGTATTGCTTGTCCAAGTATGTTTTTCTACATTGCAAGCATCCAAACTATGTTACGTTAGAACTAGAGCTAACCTAACAAAACCTGCTATACAACAGTAATGCTGCTACTCTTCTAGGTCTTCGATGGTGAAGATTCTGACATTTTGCCTGTTCACTAAACTTGAGTTTCAGTCTTTTTTTGATCATTACAGTGTTGAGCTAGTATATCAGGTAGGTAACCATCATATTCATAGACCCTTTTGCAAGCTTCTCATTTTCAAATGAGTCAGATGGAAACTTAACAAAATTAGGGAATTAATCTCAAGCTTGATAGCTACAGCGGATAAATCAGTCAGTCACAGTTGCCATATCAGCTACCAAAATCAACAGCTGAAAATGAGAAACCTGCTGTTATCTATGGCTGTCTGAAAGATTTCAAAATCTGCCACTGTACTTGCGTAGCAATAGTGACTAAAGGGTGTTCAGTTTTACTTAAATAAACAACGCATAAACTATCCTTGTGGTAGCTCTTGTTGGCTCCTAATTTCAAGGTATGGAGTAATGTTTGGTTTGATAGGAAAGGATCTCTTTCTCGTCTGTCACTCAGCATAGTAAAACAGACATTAATCTCTTTCATAATGTTGAGGATAATTCATTGAAAACAACACATTTGTGTGCTGATGTCTGAAAACATTTTGAAAGTAGCAGCACATTTTTATTTGAATGAGTGATGAACGATGTGACTTAAGTGCAACCTCAGAAAATCTCTTCATCCTCTTGACCTGGAGGGAATGTTCCCTCAACATCAACAGCCTAATCCCTGTCTCCTGCCGAGCTATCGCACTGACACAGGGGGGAAAACACCTCCATCATACATAAACAGTGGTGTGACAGTTTTATCAAGACTAATTCTCCAACATCTGTTTGACCCTGAAAGGAGTGTTAAGTGGTGACATGAATTACAGTAATAGCTCCTCAGTGAGTTCTTTCCTTGTCTGAATTCTGTTAGATGAATGCGTCTGTACCTGTGTGTGTGCGTCATGATGTAGCCTACTGTATGTCATTTGACAATAATGCGTAAACCATTCCTTATTTAACAAGCCAACAATTTAAGATCTCTACATTTGCCAAATACATATAGTAATTTCTCATAATCTCATAATCACAGCTGCGACAATTACTCAATTCACCAATTAGTTAGTCAGTTTTCAAGAAAACACACCAAACATTCCCTGGTTCCAGCTTCTTATTTGTGAGGATTTGCTGCTTTTCTTTGTTTTATGTGAAAGTAAACTGAGTAGTATTGTGTTTTAGACTGTTGGTAAGACAAAACAAGACATATGAAGATGTCACATTGGGTTTTAGGAAGCTGTGGTGGACATTTTTCACTATTTTCTGACAGGCCAAATGATTGGTCAAGACAGTAATTGACAGATTAATTGATAATGAAGATTATTGTTAGTTGCAGCCCTAATCATAATGGAAGTACAGCCATTTTAAATCAGCAAACATGATTGATGTATAATCTTACCCATACATTCATTGAGTACACCACTGTTCCAGTACATGTCAGGTTCTGCTATAAAAGCCATGGAAACTTGCTTCTAGGTACTGCTCACATTTTTGAATCAAGGCTAAGCAAATAATTGGAAAATAGTTTAGAATAGAGTTTGTTGTTTTCAAACTCCCTAATAAATGTGAACACCCTCTTGAAACATAATACTCGTCTCACAAATACTGTCTCAGCCGCCATTCACATGCTTTTAGAGGGATGGTTTTGTTTTGTAGAAAGGCAAACGACCAAACAAAACTGATTATTGATTTTTGTCTAAAAGCCACATTCCTGTATTGCTGCATTATTCATTAAAAAATCCTGGAATATTGAAACTGAAAAATATTTGCACCTCTGTTTGGACTTTTTCCTCTCTTTCTGGTCCTAATTTCTTTTTTCTCCTTTGGTCAGGTTCTGGAAAGCGTCGCAGGAAGCAGGATCAGTGCTGCAGCCATCTTAATTCCCTCTCAGCTATCAAGTACGCCATAGTCTCCCTCTACATCCTGGTTCTTCTCACCATCTTCGGACTCTGCCTGGCAGGTAGGTTGGATATCAATGTGTACTGTATGTCAAGTCAAGTCAATTTTATGTGTATAGCCCAATATCTCAAATCACAAATTTGCCTTAAGGGCCTTTACAATCTGTACAGCAATACAACATCCTCTGTCCTCTGACCCTCCATTCAAATAAGAAAAAACTCCTTATTTGAATCGAGTAAGGAGATGGTTTATCCTTATATACCACTGTATGTCTTTGATGAGCATAAAGCACTTTTTTTTCCCCCATTGGAAATTTTGGTGGTCGGTGAGTACTGAAAATACAAGAACTAAGTTTTATATGGTTTCAGGAGCACAGCAAACATTTTGGCAGTGAACTGTTGTTTATATTATGTCCCACTAAAACTAAAAATATACTCAAAACTTAAAGTTGAGAAAGGTTCATTTTGTTCATAGCTGCTAAGTATCTTTATTAAATGGGTTCAAAATTGTTTCCAAAGCTGATACTTAAAGTTCTTGTTAGCATGTTGTCATTTGACATTTTTCATCTTCATGCTGTATTTGTCGATGATGATCCTTCTCTGCGTATTTCTTTCTGTCAAATGCTTGCAGTTTATTAAAATTATGAATAATTATGAATTACAGTGTACTGTGTAGGTGTATGAAATAGTAGCAATACAGAATTAAGAGACAAAGATAAATATATGGAAAATATACTTAATAAAAGTGATATGAGGTATGAGATATGTAATAAAAGAAATTATTAGATCTGAAGTACCACAAATAAGAATGGCACAATATGAAATATCAGCATATATCTGCTATAAATCTGTAAAATTACCAGACCATTGTATAGCATGTATACAAAGTGCCCATACGGTATGCGGACAAGCACTGGAAATTTTGAACTTGTGGAGAAATCTCTGGTTTGATGTGCAGCAGTGAAGGGTGACGTGCTGCCCAACAGTTTTCAAAGTTCCCTTATACAATTTGATTTAAGTCGCTCTCAGCTAAGGCTCTTATAATATATTGTCCCTTTGTTTTGACTGCAGACAAGTACATTTGATTAGCTTGTACTTTAGTGTATCTGAGATGTGAGTGTTAGGGGTGAATACGCTTTATTTCACACACAGGAGACAGGTTAGTTTATACAGCATGTGCGCATTAGGCTGTTTACTACTGGTGATTACTGGTGATTTTCAACACAACGTTCAATTTGTCAGGCTTATAAGTCAGAGAGAAAGTGAAAGGAAGGGAGTGAAAGATGGAGAGGAAGGAAGAAAGAAATGCAGTATACTATACTATACTCATTAAGAAAGAGAGTTTATTATCCATCTATTGTTTCCAGAGCACTGTTACGCAGATTACATCAGCCATCCCTCAAGGTTAAATTGTAATGAAGGACGCACACACATATGCACATATGCACCATAAAAACCCACTTCGTTAGTCTTAGGTAACAGTCTGGGATGTGGTCTGAAACCTTACTCCCCTCTGTCTGTTCTGGTTTAGCATTGAGAATACACACACACACACACACACACACACACACACAGAGGGAGAGAGAGAGAGAGGGACATAATGAATAAACAATAATTTGAAGCATGAGCTAAACTCCAGTAATGTAAAGTGATGACTATATTGACTTTCTTCACTTGATAAAAATAGAAATTTAACAGCTATATCTGTTGAGAAGTTTGTTGTTCCAATGCCAAAAGTAGTGCCAGTCTCTGTATCTGCTTAATGTAACTTCTCTCTGTCCTTGGAGATTTTTCTAATCTGAGTCGTGAAATCAGTTTTCGAAGCGCGTTTGACCTCTGTGATTCCCACACGTGAAAGTTACATATGTCACAGCATTTTGGAAGCGTGACAAGCGTGACCTTTTACTCAGCTACATAAAAGACATGCTGGCTCCTTTGTGCTGCATGGTTCCCATACTCCTCTTATCCACAAATGTGCAAGTGCCAGGTTTCAATCTGCAGAAGTAGGATTCCACTATACTACACTATACTATACTGTTTTACATGAGGGCTTCTCAGGGTGATGAAAAACCTGCACCACCTTTAGCCTGATTCACGAGTTGGCATTGCAACTGATTTCCCAGGAGATCAAAGCAGATAATTTTGTTTAATCGTACAGACGTAAGCAGTCTGTGGGTGTTTTGCATCTTGCCTCTGGATCATTTCAGAACCAATTGAGAATCAGAGTAGCGAAAAATCATTTTTAACTGGTACAGTTCTACAGACTACTTTACTGTTTTACTGCATTAGCTTTGAATGATTTTTAGGAGAATTATCTGTGAATAAAAAAAGAATAAATTATTATTTTTACCTGAAAATACAGAGGTGGAGGGACTTTTTTCAGCACCAAGTAGTGTCTGCAGTCCTCCTCACAGGCAGCATACAACCCCAACAACAATAAGATAGGGCAGCAAGCCTGCCTAAGAGGCAAAACCCAGGGAAAAACAAGTCTGAGAAGCGCTATATCTCCACTCAACTGCTCTAAAAATGTAATTGCTGTGAACTCAAGGTACTTATTGAAGACAACCTAGATAAACATTAACATTTTGATCAACTCAGAGCTTCTCCGATCTGTATTTTAGATGGATTTTAATAATTAAATGAATAAAAAATGTATTTGCATTCTAACTTCAACCTGAAAACTAACTTGTTGAGGTTATTTTTCTTTCTTTGAATGACGACTTTATGCTCAAGTTAGATGCTGTTTTACGGTCGACAAAGAATGATGGTGGAGGAAAAGTTCCATATTTTAGTTCTGACCTATTGAAATCCAGTGCTTTGGACCAATCACTGGCACATTATGTAATAGAAGAGGGAGAGTAGTCATTCACTTACCCACCACAACATTCCTCCTAGCTGTTGAAAAGTAACAAACTCCCAATCCCAAACCAACTTCTCAAACTTTCAGCGCAGTCAGAGGGCTAGATATTGCCACACAAATAATATTTCTGTCAAACATCACTTGTCAGTGAACAAAATCAGCGAAACTAATGTGGAAATCGGGATGTGTGAGTAATGGAAATTAGCATTAGCTGTTGTTATTTCATATCACTCTGTGTGACACAGTGCCGTAATAAATTCCAACGTCTTCAGAGCTTACACCACTGCCATTCCTCCTCCTGGTTGATTTGGAAAAACCCTGGCATGATGCCGCAGTAGCCTCAAGGCCAGATCATTGGTGTGTGTGTATGTATGAGAAAGCTTTGGGAGGTGTTTTAGACTTTATGGTCATTACCTTCTGTGAACCCTGCTGTGGCCTTCTTGTAAATGTCAACTCTGTGTTATTAGAGAGAAAGACAAAAAAGAGTTCAATAGAGACGGAGAGAGAAGGAGAGGGAGGGAGAAGTTGGAAGGACAGAGACAGAGAAATTAGGGAAGATAAAGTTAGAAAGAGAAGTGACAGGTCCAGAAACAGGTTTAAGAGCTGTCTGGCTGCAGACCAGAAGGATCCTGGAGGAATCAACGGCTTTCACTAATCCTGATTTCATTTCAAGACCTCCTCTAATCGAGCCACCAACTTATGCCGTAACCACACGGCTGATGCCATTAAATGGAAGTGGCTGTGTGTGTATTCCCAGGCACAGAGATGTAGTTAAGAGTTTGGAACAGCTTTCTCGTCGTCACAGAGGTATTTAGTTATTTAGCACTTTTAGATGAGGTTGTTTAAGAAAAGCAATCAAACCAAGCTTTTCAGCTGGCCTCTTAAATTAAATGCTGCCCATCCAAAAGCTAAGTGGCTTCTGCGTAACTCCATGGGAGGCCCCTTCATCACACGCACACACACACATTCATGTGATGCCAGTGCATGGATAAACACACTCACGCTGGCTGCCAGTTTTCCATCCAGGTTTAGCTCTGTGTTATCCACATTTGCTTTCTGTTTGAATTCTCACTTGACTTTGTTTTTTTCCAGCTCTTTGGTCTGCTTCCAAATTCATGTCCCAGCCAGCATCTTGCCAGCATGCAGCCAGCATCAGTGTATTCAAACTCATTCATATTTCAATATGATATTTATATTCTAATAGGGTCATGGAGCCTCATCTTTGGCTGAACACATCTGCATTCATGACATAATAAGTATAATATAGTATTTTCTGTGCAATACATCCTCATACCAAAACAACACTCATATGGGTTGTTTTGGAAGTTATTGGAAATAACTTCCAAAACAACCCATATGAGTGTTTTCAGCGCCCTCTAGAGGACAGATGGGGACCAGTTTTATGGTGTGACAAAGCTGTGGTTAAGGTCTGGTTAGGTTTAGGCACAAAAACCACATGGTTAGGGTTAGGGAAAGATAATGGTTTGGACATCTGAGCCACGGCAACTCATGGTGTCTGTCACAGGGAAAGACACTTGGTTGGAAGTGGGAGTCAAACAGTGGTCTCCTGCATCAAAGGCCACTTTTTTGCCTTTTTGCTATCTTTTTTTGCCATCTTGCTAACTATTTAGCCATCCCCCTATCCCCCATATTATAAAGTACAAGTAATACAAAGTTGATAATGGTAAAAACAATCTTAAGATATAAAAAGCATAAAAGAAGTATGAGAAACATAAAAGAACTATCAAATAATTAAAATTATGTTAAAAAAGGTGGATTTAAGCAAGATCATGAAAATAAATTTTGAGCTGTTTCTTAAGACTATCAACAGAGGTTGGTGTCTTACTTGTGATGGGAGTTTGTTCCAAACCTTTGGTGCATAATAACAGAAAGCTGCTTGACCATACTTTCTGTTATTCATTTCTTGTACATTGAGCAAGCCAGCACTAAACGACCTCAGGGAATGGTTTGGAACATACTCAGATAAGCAATAAGAGACACAAGTAAAAAAATTTTAAAATCAATCCTTAACATCACAGGTAGCCAGTGTAATGACGCTAGAACTGGTGTAATATTTTCTATTTTCCTGGTTTTTGTTAAAATTGTGGCTGCACCCTACAATTGTTTCTTTTTAGGTAATCCAGTATAGAGTGCATTACAGTAATCTAGGCAAGAAAATACAAAGGCATGGGTCAACTTTTTGGCATCTTCCAATGAGAGATGGGTCTAACTCTTGCAATATTTCTTAAATGAAAAAAGCAGCTTGTGTAACATTGTTGATATATGATTTAAATTCCATCTCAAGAGTCAGGAATAACACCCAAGTTTTTTACTTCAGGCTTGTTCTGTAGAGCCAGACTTCCAAGTTTGCTTAATATCTTTTCTCTCTGTGCATTTGTACTAGAGTCAAGAACTTCTGTTTTATCTTCATTCAGTTTGAGGAAATTATTATTCATCCACTGTACAACGCTGGAGAGGCAATTTATCAAGGGATTTAGGGCATTAGTATCATCTGGCCCTACAGATAAATATAACTGAGTGTCATCAGCATAAGAATGAAAATTCACTCCATGACCCAAAATCAAATTTCTCCAAGTGGTAGCATATACAGGTAAAACTGTAAAGGATCAAGATTAGAACCCTGTGGAATACCAAAAAGAAAGTCATGCTTGTTTGAAACACAGTCACCGAGGCTAACAAAATATCTTCTACCAGTGAGGTAAGTATTAAACCAGTTCAGAGCTGTACCTGAGTGACCAATCCAATTTTCAAGTCGGTTTAGAAGTATCCTGTGATTAGCTGTATCAAATGCAGCACTTAGATCAAGAAGTTCAAGAATGGAAACATTTGTATTATCTGCGCTCACTTTAAGATCGTTGATTACTTTTACAAGCACAGTTTTAGTATTGTGTCCCCTAATAAAACTGGACTGAAATTTTTCATGAATCTTGTTGTCATGCAAGAATGCATCTAATTGTTTAAACACTGCCTTTTCCCATCTTACTCAGAAAAGGCAGGGTGGAAACAGGCCTAAAATTGCTCAAACAGAAGAATCAAGAATATGCGTTTTGAGAAAGGACTAGAGCTGTTTTGAGTGCATCTCAAAAGATGCCTGTCTCTAGAGAGCAATTTACAATGTCCAGTTTCCCACAAATCAAACTGTCTAAAACCTCCTCAAAGAAAAAAGTGGGAATTGCATCCAGGGAGCAAGTGGGAGACTTCAACTGCAGAATGATTTTACAGAGATCACCTTCACTAATTTTACAAAAAGAAATTAAATTTCACAAGAGGCACTAACTGTCAAGATTTTTTTGATTGTCAACATTATTTGCAATAGTAGCTCAGATATTAATGATCTAATTTTTAAAAAATGATGCAAACTCCTCACATTTTGACTGTGAGGCATGGTATGTTTGTTCACAAAGCTGGGAAGGATTTAAAAGGCGATCAGTGGTGGAAAATAAAATTCTGGGGTTGTTCCCGCTTTCACTGATAATCTTAGAGAAATATGACTGCCTCTCATAGCCTAAAGTTTTGTTATAGACACATAGGGATTTTATAAGTCTCTCTCTCTGGATTGTTAATTTGTTTTTCCTTCATATTTGCTCAGCTCTACAGCCCTCCCTCTAGAGCAGACGTATTCACTCATTTTTCGAAGGCATTACCTTAATCTGTGATTTCTTTTTAGTTTTTCACAGGTGCCATTATGTCAAGAGCAGATCTTGACATAGAGTTAAGGTATTGTAGTTATTTACTTTTTCATGAATTGATGAGATTTCATCAGAGAGAGGTTGACTGCGCATTTGGTTAGAGAACTTAACAGCTGAAGACGGGACTCAAAAAGTGTCTCTTAGTAGTGATCTGATATATTAGTATCAACAATCTTATCAACAACCATATTCAGACTTCTAGAGATCACTACATCTAGGGTGTGGCCACAGTTGTGAGCTGGCCCAACAATACGTTTTGTAAAATCAAAAGAATGAAAAAGTTGCATAAAATCACCAGTTATAAGAATCCCATCATGGTTAGTATAACAGACTGACAGTAGTTCAGACATTTAGGGTAAGAATGAAGCTGTATGCTTTAGTGGTTGATAAATAGTAACTAACACCACTGAAGTTTGCCTTTCCTATATAATAGCCTGGTATTCAAAAGATAAAAAACTATTAAAATGCTTGCATTTTGAAGGTGTCTGAAAAAATAGCAGCCTGTCCTCCTCCTCTCCTTCCCTCACATATCGAGTAGATAAAACTGTAATTTGGAGGAAAGGCTTCAGTTACAAGAGACGCTCCATCTGAACCAAGCCATGTTTCAGTCGGAAAAATAAAATCTAGCTTATATTCACTAATAAGATCATTTACAACAAAATTCTTATTAGTAAGTGCCCAGATGTTTAACAGAGCCATGATTACCTTTTGTTCATGTCTGAACTTTTCTGCTGGGCTACGATTTTACAGGGGTACAGTAATTAAACTAGACCTTCTCTTTAACTGTTTGTGTGCTTTGATTTTTCCATCAGAAATAACATTTTCATTATTGAAGACATTCCTATCAGAAATAACAGTTTCAGTATTGTAAACAGCAGTGTGTATGACTATGTACGAAATTTTCAAGCAGTGAATTTCTTACCAGTCTATATGTAGGAATACACTGTTTTGTCGTTACAAGTCCCCTTGTCATAATAAATGGCCCATGAAGTTGTTTGCCAGCACTAACGTCCCGTTTCTACTCGGGTGAAGCGCATCCCTTCTGAACAATGCAGGCCTACCCCAGAAACAGTTCCAGTTGTTGAAATCTTAAGTGTTGCAAAACACCAGGTTTTAAGCCAGTCATTAAGGGAAAGCAGACGACTGAAAGCTTCACTGCCACGGTTGAAGACAGGGAGTGGGCCCAATATCATAATTTTGCGAGCAGATTTTGTCTTGCTGTGAAGTGAATAAAATCTTCTGATCTTTGTAGCCTGAATAATAATAAGAGTAGCAGATTGGTCTGTGTTGACTGTCTGGACTAAATGCTCTGGGGAAACAGTGTTCTCTAAAACCATGAAAAAGTTTGTGGTCAACCGCGATGTCCAGAATTCGCACAATGGAGTCTCCGATGATGACAATCTTGTCTGATGCTGATAGCAGTGAGGGTGACAAATATGCAGGGGAACTGAGAAAATTGGTTTGTGGTGGTAAAATCCGGGGCTGGTGGTAGAGGGGATCTCAAACAGCCTTTAAAATCCCTGCGGCCATCCGTGGGTGGCAGCGGTTTTCACCCCTGCACCCAGCCCGAAGCCTTATCTCCATGCAGACAGGAAGGAGCTCTGTCAGCTCTCATCAGGAGGCAATTGAAAGGTCATGTGTTCAATTCCCATGATAGCTGGTCTCTATGCCAGAAACCAGACTTATGTATATCATCTCAGAGGCGCCTGCTGGAGAAGCTTTGCTTTTGTAGTCACTTGCTGTGGCTGACACAGCTCAAGAGGAGTGCCATTACTTAAGAGACATGTTTTGCTGGCTCACAGAGTTGCAAGAATTAACTTAATTTTGAAGACTTCAATTCCCAGAAGTTTTGTGGGCTGAGCTGAGTTAACAGTTTTACTCCATACCCCCATACCATACATACATATGGACTAAAAGCAGGATTTCTCCTGCTTTTCATAAGTCTGAATTAGGCAGATTTAACATTTGGCACATAATTTATATGCTCAGGTCTGATGGGGCAATTATTTACTCCTGTTGCCAATATACAGGCACACAACAAAGTAGATCATTTCTTGAGCGATGTGTTTTTCATGTATGGTTTTTCTTAAGTCCTAGTAGCTTGTTAAAGTTATGCCATATTGATCGAGATCGAGTTGTTGACATGATCAGCTTTTGCTCAATTTTGAAACAAGCATGACTGGTTGTCTAAAGATTGCTTTTCAAGCATCTTGAATCATGGTTTGTAGTTGTTTGGTCTATAAAATGTAAGAAAATGGTGAAAAATGTCAATCAAAGCCTGAGGTGCAACCTCAAATGTCTGGTTTTCTCTCTATGAGCAGTCCACAACCAACCAGAAAATATTCATATTTAAGAAGCTTGAACAAGAGAATCTTTGTATTTTTTTCTTGAAAAGTGTCTCAAAAAGATTAATCGATTATAAAAATAGTTGCCAATTAATTTTCTGCCAATCAACTAATCAATGAATCAACTAACGTTGCAGCTCTAATTTGATTACTATCCTCATCTCACAAGCATTATACCAAAATAATCATACCTCTTAGTATGAAGTAAACCACAGGCAAATGGTATGCTGCATATCAACACACTCACCCTCAACCAACTGAGAGGGAAGACAACAGACAACTGAATGACCATTAATGGTTCTAATTACTCTTTCACTCACAAAACTGATGTAAACTGTAGATGTTTATGCAAGAACTAGATTAAAAACTTACTTTTCAAATGAAAAACAGGTATCCCCCATAAAGTGAGCTGCATCACACCAAAAATACAGAATAATAAATACACTTGACCTTGTATGCACTAGTGACCAAGATCATCATTAATCTTCATCAACATATGGTTTTATCATCACACACAATTTTACCATCACCATTCTCTTCATCATCACGTTATTTTATTGTCTAATATAAAATAATATTCTCCTCTTATTCTTCTTCCTCATAATTTTATGTCTTCTCATCACAGGCAGCCCAGAGAATACGTTTCCAATCCTGGCTTGGATGTGTGTATGGACTTAAAATGAGCATAATTTACAGGGACGTTTTGACAGAGTGTCTTCTTTTAACTAGCTGCTGTAAAATCTATAAACTATGATACAATAATGACTGGCACAGTGTGTTGTACGTGGTTTCTGGGAGTTGTCAGAGTTACTTCATATTTCAAACACATGAAACACACATGAGCTGGAAACTGAAGTGATCTACGTGCAGTTACCACAACAGAAACCTTTCTGATCCAGCTCTCTCTGTCCTGTTCCAACTAGTCAGATATCCTGATTTTCTCTCATGGTTTTATGTTTTCAGTATATTTTTAGATTTTGCCTTTATAGCATAGATGCCAAAAACTACCAGTGAAAAGGTTACATTTGAGCTTAGTTGTGTACTACATTGCTTTTCATTGTCCTTGCATGCATGTTGACTCATGCAGAAGGCCCATGCACTTCTATGAAAAAGTTGTTTGATTATTTTTGCCTTATGGCTTAGCATAGCAGAACCTTTTGTAGAACTGTGTTCATATGGATCTTTACATACAGTTAATGACTGTTTTATTTATTTCCTCTTATTTCTCAGCACTTTATTTAAATAAATCCCAACTATAGATCCATTAAAGAACTCTCTTTTTCTCTACAAAGGGAAGGGTAGTTTTTGGTTGCATCTTGGCCAGCTACAAATGAGCCTGTTCTCAGAATAACAGGTTGTATAAAACCAGCAAACATGTTTAATAGCCAGAAATTGGCCCATATATTGCCTCACAGACAGAGTTTGGGTTGATAACTGCCTGGGTGTCCATGACAGGAGGTTTGAACAGGATTTACACATTTTATATCTGTTTTTATGGGCTGGATGGGGGATCTATTAGTCTATTACCACCTTTCATCATAGGCAGAATCATGCAACATATGGAAGGATTGGTGTGTTTTAGTCCTGTGAGTGAAATTAGTTCAGTGATCTATACATCCACCTGCCATTTCTAGAAAGTCTAGTTTTTACAGATGCTTGTATTTTAAAGGTATGATTGAGGATGTTTACAAGTTTATTTTCCTCCAAGCTGCAGACCTTAAAACATGATCTACATGCTTCATTTTAACTTAGTGTAGGTGCAGCTGAGTCATGTTTTCCAGTCGGAGCAAACATGCAGCTCACAAGTTTGGCATGGCTCTTTTCCTTAGCCAGTTAATTGCTGGAAAACATGATGGTAGGTTTGTTACTCTTCTTTTATGCCATGAAATCTTCAACAAGAGTTTATGTCTTACATTGATAGGTAACGGGCTTATTACTGCCAAGTAGAAGTAGGCAACAAACATGTCTTTAATTGGTGTGTCCCTGGCCCTGTGCTCTGACACAGCGTTGGTTTGTTTTGGTCTCTGGCTTTTGTAGTAACTGGGTTTAGTCATCTGTTCGTCACCACAGAAGGAGAGTAATTTTTGTATTTTATGTTTTACATCAACTTTTCCTGCTACATCAAAATCCAATTTTGGCAGTGACAAAGGAGGAATTATACATCAAAAATGTTTCCAGGTGGTAGAGATATTCTTATTGATTTGGTTAAACTTCAATAGATGGAGCAGAAGAAACACCCTCTTTGAAAAGTTATCTAACGGACAAAAAAACAGCAAACAAGGAGCACTTGTGAAAATGTAAGTAAAAAAGGCTAAGAGTCTACAAACACACTAGCAACTCTGTGAGACTGTACTTTGAAACAATGGTGCTTTAAACTAAGCCAAACATCAGCATGCTTACAAAGACAATGCTAACATGCTGATGTTTGGCAGGTAATGTTCATCATGTTCACCATCTTCTTTTAGCATGTTAGCATGCTTGCTAATTAGCACTAAAGACCAGTGCAGCTGAGGATGATAAGAATGTCATTAGCTTACATAAATATTTGGTCATAAACTAACATATTGGACTAAATACATACTGAATAATCTAAAACTAAATAACTAAACACAAGATTTCATGGCAATTCATCCAGTAGATGTTGAGTTTCAGTGTGGACCAAAGGTGGACTGGCAGACCCTAATTATCCCGCTAACATGGCTAAAAATAAAAACCATATTGATCTAACTAGACTAACTAGGTAAGTTGCAAACTAAACTAGCTAACACAAATGACTTAGTATGACTGCATTTTAGTTGGTAGCATAATGTTAGACTGTCTAGAGTTTTAATTGGGACCTAAAAGCAGAATTTAAGGAGGGCCAAAGTTTCACTTGTGGCCACTCTGTCTCTTTTCTTTCACTGCTTTTTGAACTTTCTTTGAGGTTCAGCTCTGGAAGATATTTTTTGCTGAAGAACATACTTTCTCTACCATATAGAAACATCCAACTTATATAAGGTCTGTGGGTCACTGGCACACATCGGCATACCTGACCATTAGCCAAACAATGACAGGCTAATTTTACACAACCACAAGCTTTAGGTTCCTTTAGCTCCTTTGAGGTTATTTAAGAAAACACATACTCATTTACAAAATGATACAAGATAAAAAAAAAAAAAACCTTTCTTGAATGTAGACCATATGTGTCTGGCTAAGTCTGTCCATAGAAAAACTTTCAGAGGGTAAATCTGACACCCCAAAGTGCCACTCCTAACGACTTTAAAGAGAAACTTTAAAGGTCTTAAACCACACCCTTGTGAAAACAATCAGCATTTTGGCTGCTGAAGATGGGGTTTTTCTGATCTCGGTCTGTTTATGTTCCCTCAAATTCCCTCCTTGAACACACACAGGAGAGTAAGTCCAACATCACAGACAATGAAGCGTGTGCCAACTTTCACACAAGCACACACACATATTTACATATGCATGTCCATATTCATGCAAAAACATGCAGAAAAACTCACATATGTGCATGTGCATAAACACCAATTCAGAAACAGAAACACACATAAAGACACACAATAAACACATAAACATGAGTCACACAGTCAAGACTGTCCTCTGAAGACAACGACAGGATCACTCGAATGTGCAAGTGCCCCAAAACAGCATATATTTACGTTGAAGTGACAGAAGCCCTCTAGTGGCTGTAGTAATTATAACAGCAGCAAAGGCATTGACATTATTATACTGCAACAAACTTTGGGGTGGGTGGATGGATCAACAAAACATCAGACTTTAACAAAGGACACTGCTGTTCATTTCACATTTTCAACCGTGAGTCAACAGTGCTTTTTTAAAACGTGACCACGATTGTCCCCTAAGCTTAAAGGATAGGTTAAAGGATAAGTCCTTCTTAAAACAGTCAGAAGCCCATATGAACACTGCAAGAGGTTTTGCTTCATTTAATCATTCCTCCTGGCCATTAAAAAATCCCTTCCAAATGCACATATAATGCAGTGATGGGGGGGGGGAAAATCCACAGTCCTTGTTTTGTGCAAAAAATGAATTTAAAAGTTTATCTCAAGCTTCTATGAGACTTCAGCTGTCTGGGTTAGTCAGATAAAATGGATATCTTCCAGTCCTTTTAGTATAAAATTCCCCCTTTTTGTTTCCCTGGGCAGTGTTTCTTTGTTGAACTTTGGTAGAAGGATAGTATCAAAAAGAGGGAATTTGGCACTAACAAGACTTAAACTTTGAAATGTATCCAGTAGATTTGACTCATTTGGACAGCTGAAACTTCATATTATCTTCAGATAAACATTTAAATACATTTTTGCACAGGAGGCTTGTGAATTTTGGCCTCCATCACTTCCATTGTAAGTACATTATGAAGGGATCTTCTAATGGTCAGTATGAAGAGGAGGAATGATCACATAAAGAAATGTGTCAGTGTTCATATGGGCACCTTACTATTGATTAAAGACAGACTTGAAAAACTGTGAACCTATCCTTTAACCACATGGTTATATAACCATGACGACAAAGGTCTCCTAACCTAAAGGAAGTTTCTCACAGTGTTTCCCAAACTTTAACAAAGCATTTCTTTTAATCCAAACCATGATCTTTCTCTAAACCTTACCAGACCATAGCGCTGCCACATCATAAAACATATTTATTTTTCATAAGGGATTTATAACAGCTTTGAAAGGCGCAGACAAATGATGTCATCCTGCCGATTACAACCGATAGTTGCGTCAGATCAGAAAACGCTTGTATCGTTTTGGAGTGCATGGACCAATCGTCTATTTTTTTCATTTAATTTGAAGGACTTGTTGCACAATCATAGTAAAAGTACGCACATAAACATGATTATGAAACACATATGCCTGTATACATTCAACACATATAGACATACTGTATAGGCCTAAAACAAACAACAAACAGATTACACACAAACTCATATACACACATATACACGCACATGCATAACACATTCAGAGACACAGGCTTTCAGAGACATGTAAAGACTAGATCTATGTAAATACACAAGCACACTCACAAACCACACACATGGCTGCATACACACATGCATGCACACACTACATACACTCACTCACACACACAGACATGTATGTCAGATGTACACACAGTCCCAGGGCCTTTAAATTGGCTCTGAGAACATAAAGCCTTTTCTAATGCATTTCTGTACTGTGGTTATGGGTCCTTTCTGAAGAAAAGAGTCTGGAGAAGGTCCAGCGTTCCCAGTTGGAGTCCATCATAAGAGAAGCACACACACACACACACACACACACAGACATACAGAGAAAAGTCAGTCCTTCATTCCTGTACAAAAGGAAGTCCCAAAAGTCAGCAGACAGGCTCATTCAGGCAGTCAAACACAAGTCATTAACATGTCAAGACTAATTGGACCAGACCTCATTCTCTCCCTCCATGGTGTTCACTTTTTTCTGTCTCTGTGTTTCCAGTATCCCAAAGAATTTTTATGCTTCCTTGATGGCAGAAAAATTTTGTGGTTAATAAGAAATTGTGAAAAGAAACTTGTTAGAAAGTAGTGTCATCATGGTTGTGTGGTTGCCATGATGAGAGTTGCAAAGTGGGAGGAAAAATAAGTAAAAATCCTGTTCACTTTTCCCATAAACAATGTTACGTCACTCACAGTTTGAGCACTTCTACAGCTTGGATTGGCATGAAACTCTCCCAGTTAAAACATCAGTAGAAAAGATGAACAACTGGTTTAGAAATTATCTGGTTCTTTGATTTTAAAAAAAGTCAAAGGTACAAGACTGTGTACATAAAAATTCAGGGTAGAAGTTAACTATGATTCCTAAAGTGCATTTCAGAAAGAAACAGACGATCGGTAAGCTTAAAATTCGGTCACATGCAGCGCTAACAGCGTGCAGAAGCTAAAGATTATGGTGTTGAGAAAACTGATTTTACAATCTGCACCAGGGTTGGAAATTAGCAGGGGCTCAGGGCAAAATGCCCCTAAAAAAGTAAAGTTGTCCTTGGAATTGGGATGACGGGGGCTTTTGAATGCCCTCATAAAATAAACAGTTAAACAAAGTCTTAATATGTTTTGCAAAGCTTGTCCAGATGTTGCTCTGTATTCAAAGTGTGATTGGGAAATGGCTGGAACAGCTAGGCTTCCATACCTGCACAACCTCCACCCCCTCCTCCCAGCCGCGACAGCTACAAACAGTAACGTTACACATGGAGCGTTTTTTAACTCACAAACCTGTCATACTTCCAGCTGAGTCAAAGTCAGTTCAAAATAAAGTACATTAGAAATCTCGACAGTCGCTGACCCTCTCTCAGTCTGCCCTGTGCATAAAAAAGCTACCAAAGCTGTCATAGTGCAGGTTATTTTAAACCATGGAGTGCCAAACATAACATGCCAAAAAACAGCAATGTTGTTGAGATGTTTAAATGTGACATTATGTAATGTTGTGTTTATTTTTTATACTTTAGAAAATAAAATATGCATTAAATGGGTAAAAATACTCACACAGGTATAATCTGTAACTGGGATTATACCTCAGTGTGAGTATCTTTACCCATTAAGTGTTCTTGCATTATAAATTATAAGCAATTGACAAAATTGCCCTAGAAATGATCCTGAAATATATTTCATGTAAAAAAAAGTTAATTTTCTACCCTGATCTGCACTGTGAGACGGTTCAGTTTTAATTTCTAGGTCACTTTTGAGTAAATTCACAACTATGGCTATTGTTGACAATTTCAACAGCGAAGCACTTTGAATTCATTACTGTTCCCGTTCAGGTCGTGACTGGCTTCTTCTCCATAACAATGGCAGCCAGCGCTCATGGGTATTGTAGTATTCTTGACTGGTTGCCAAAATCACAGGCAAAATATGATATCTCAGAAACTAAGTTGAAATAATTGAAACTGGTGGTCACAATATAAATTCGGATTGTTACATTATCTGTGAGAGTCGTGTGTTCCTAAGTTAGTATGTTTTTCAAGAAGAAATTTGAAATGGGAATACAGAATGAAGGAAAGCACTTCAGGAACTAGCGTCCCCTAACACTCCACAACTCTATTTGGTACATTTGAATTTTATCCTTTATAGCATATTTCTTAGTTTATAAGTCTGTATATTTCCTATAACACATTTCCATATTCCTCATTTATAGTACCAAGTCACTGTTGATTTTAAACAGGTTGTTTCTATAAACAGTTTTGGCATCCATTGTCATTTACTATTAAATCCTGCTCGTAGAAACTGCATTTCTGAAAATTAAGTGGAACAAAGAGTGTTGACTGACAACATGTTATATATTTGGTGATTGTGATGAATTACTTGTAGGTTAATAAGGTAAACGACTGAAGCCCTCACCTCAAAAATCCTCAAAGAATAAGTTGTAAACATGCAGAACTTCACATATTCAGTTTTGCTTCAAGCCAATTAAGGTCATGAAATCCAATAAAGTGGGACACTGTGGTGTGTAAATAACTCCAACACAAATAAAAGCAGCAGGCCTCACTGATGTAGCTCTCCATAAACAGCTACAGTGATTTTATAAATCTGCAAGAGAGGTTGTGATTAAGCTCCAGGTATTTCGAGAGTACAATAGCAGGCGCCCAAATTACTCTTTCTTCTGTTTTACTAGCAGACTAATAAAGCAACAACAGATTCCAAAGACTCAGGGCAGGCTGTGCTCAAGTCACACACACACATACACACACACTCACACACACACACACCTACACACACCTGCCTACATGGGGGGTTGATCTAGCTAACTGTGGTGCAGAAGCTGAGTGAAGTACAGAGAAATATACAATGCAAAATTATGAGAGCTGGCATCTCAGCGCTGAGCGGCTGTTAGTTTCCAACAGTGTTTAGTTTGATGACAACTTGGAACAAAAGAATTAACAAATAATGTGAGAAAAATTATTTTGATGCTGTATAACAAAAACTTGATCAAACATTTGTGTCCCAGGCAAGCTTGAAAGACATCCAGTCTCTGCTAGCTCTTTCCTGGAAATTGTTTAACACTAAAATATATGATCTGTATTGATGTTGATAGCCCACTACTCTGACACTTAATATACAAAATACCGTTAAGCTGCAAGTATGAAATATTATTTCCTTGCTTTGAAGTTTCTTATAAACAGAGTTTATAAACCAAAACACATTGTGTGTATCCTTGACATCTAACAAACAATTTTACTGCATTTCTTGCTGCATACAACATTTGTGGAGATGACTTTTCTTTGTAATAATTCAAATCTGCCTTGTTTACACTCATGTTTGTTAGCTTGTTTGTCTTCTTTTTCCCCGAATTTTGCGGCTCATCACTACCTTTCCTGGAATATTAGGAAATCACTGGCAGGAATGTGTAATTAATTACACCCACATGCTCATGCATATGCTCAGACAAAAACAGGGACACAAGTAAAAAGTGGTTCTTTGCACATCATCCAGCAATGTGCAACTGAATCAGGTGCTTCTCACATCAAACTTCAGAGAGAAAAGACTGGAGCACACGGTTTGATTTAGCAGCCTTAAAAGTGCAAACAGTGCAAATAGTCTGGTCAAATTTTGACCAAAAACAGGCACCCACTGATGAAACCATTGACCACATGGTGACCACATAGTGACCACATAATGCTTCTAGTGGTCTAAAACTCCATAGCGTTCTTTAAAATGTAAAAACACATGAGTAAAAGTTGTTGTTTTTAGTTAATGAGGAGTTACTGTGGCTACAGTAGTCATCACACTACTGTTACCACTACATCATGTTGCATTTTTTGTTTTTTCAATCTTATTTTGGTTTTATTTCCCTCTAAACTTGGATTTTGCCTGAGTTGAGTTTTGCATTGAGTCTGTTTGTGTAATTTCCTTTGTCTCCATCAGGTCAAATTAACCCTCAACTGTTGTTTCTCAATACGGGCAAAAGCCTATTAAGTTTCATGGCTGAAATGACCCACAAAATGAAACATGTTTTACTGCTTTGTTGGCATACATGTCTCAGTCATGTGCACTTTATGGGTGCTGTAAACTAGTTGGGCAACGTAATGCAACTTTTACAGTTTTGATGCATGTTGGGGAAAACATACTCCCCACTTCTCTTCTCTGAGTGAGAAAGTAAATCATTATATCAAGATGTAAGCATGACACCCATAAATCCCCCATTTAGAGCTGGAATGATTAATCGATCAAAAGAAAATTAATTAGCTACTATTTTGATTATCTATAAATCATTTTTGAGAAAAACTGCCAAACATTTGAAGTTTCTTGGTTTTCTTGGTGAGAATTTGCTGCTTTTCTTGGTCTTACATTATAATAAATGAAATATTTGGGGTTTTTGGGCTGTTGGTCGGACATAAAGACATTTGATGACATCACTTTGTGCTCTAGTATATTATGATGGGAGTTTTCTGATGATTTATAGACCAAACAATTAATCGATTAATTGAGACAATAATCAGCAGATTAATCAATATTGATTAATCCATAGCCCCATTAGTAATTGGATAATTACAGGTAGTTTCCCACAGAATATATCACTGGAGTCTTATTTGGATGCATGTTTCTTGGCTGATCTTTATTAAAAGTTTAACCTGTCCAACTTTTGTGTTTAGTAGGATTTCTAATGTAAACAGCAGTACAGAAAATCTTAATATCTTTAGATTTAATTGTTAGTTAAGGTATTTAAAGGTCTGTCAATCAATTAGGGAATCAAAGCAGGTTCCAATCCTGTGCTCTTTGGTGTTTGGTCTCCTAAATCAACAAGTAAAACAAGAAGTTGTAAAAATAAGTGAGCATCCATGAAATTAAAATAATAATGATAATATGCTTTGTTAATGTACTGTAAATGCAGTTGAGAAGAGGGACATAAACTTGGATATTAGTGGTGAGAGTCAGCTGATCCATTCATTTAAACCCCCCCAACATCATTCCAGGAAATACACAACCGCCCCAACAGGAGGCAGAAAACAGGTACTTCTATTGTACACACACACACACACACATACACACACATACACAAACATCTATTAAGTCATTCAGCCTCCCACAGCGAGAGCCTCACTTTGATGTCTGCCACATCAGACAAGGTCCACGCTTAGAAATCAAACAAACACCGCCACCGCTGTCACTTCATTTAGACATTCCTGCAGCTGAGTTACAGCTGGCTGAACCCCTCACAGAACAACAACATAACTGCACAGTGTAGTCACTAATGCAATAACCTCCCTTAAAATGTCCAAATAAACAAAAGAGGCTCCTGCAAAATTACACTTCAGACATGCCATCCATAGCAGCCACCACATTGAATCTCCAGTTTTAATGACAAAGTAAATGACGCTGTTTAGAAAATATATTTATATGACCTCTAGTATAATTCAGTGGTTTAGCAATGATGTGTATGTAGCCACAGCTGCACAACAAGGCTGTGTGTGAATGGTGATGACCAGGCATTAACCCATGACAGCAGTTATGTATGAATGGATTAAATGGGATCATGACTCCGTGCCAAACAAGTGGTTTGTGTTTAAAAGTATTATTCCCAGTGGAACACAACAAAATCTGACATAAGTAGCTTCATCAGTTTTCTTCAGATGTAGCTGTACTGCCGGAAAGAGATTTAAACATCAATAAATCACTGTCAAATGGATTGTGATATGTGTTTATATTACTGTAAATACATGAGGTCATATTTAGAGATCACTGACAGACTGTATGTGACACCAGTGGTGTGTAAAATTAAAACCACATTTCCCTTAAAACCTTTCCTCCTCATATTGTTCCCTCCCCCCTCCTTGGTGTCTTTGCCTATACTGAAGAGGATAAACAAGTGATGGGTGACTTTTTCCTCAGCCTTTTAATCCTACAGTACCAGTACCTTAAACTCTAAAAGTTTCAGGTGCTATTGCCTATGGAAGAACAGCGCCTGCCTCTTGTTTTGTACAGTGAAGTAATCCAGCAGGTTTCCCACCAAGCTGGTTTCACAAACTGTAAAAAGCACCAATATTGACAAAAGCTAAATATTTTTTCCCCCTAAAACAATCTGTCATTTTAAATCTTGAAATCAAACCGGTAAAGCTATACATGAACTGATTTTCTGAGCATTTCAGGGCAGAAAAACTCACAGACTCACCTGTTACGAAATTGGTATGGCTAACGTGTTAGCAAACAATTGCCAAATTACACATTCAGCAAACACAGAGCAACAGATGTTCTACTTTATTCACCAGCTAGTTTTTGGGAAGGTAGAGTACGGTAGCTAGGTTTCCATCCAAATTTAGCATTTCCAGTAAATATTTGGAATTAGTTCATCAAGATAAACAGCTGGTGGCATTATTTGTCTGGGACATTAAATCATTCCAGAAGAAGCAGATTTTACAGTCTCCTAATCACGCCACTCAAGTCTGAGGTTTAGTCTGACGCTAATTTTCATCTCTTCAGTGAAGCGGAAACGTATACGGACATTTAGTAAGTCAAATGTTTACATCATGATTTAATTGCTAAATTTGTTTCCATTGCACTTTGTGACATTTTTTTATGGATGCGCCAAATTTCCACCTCAGCCAAACTTTTTTGCGATATTTTGAATTGTCAGCATTACGACTCAGGTTTTTTATAAATTGGAAATCCAAATAAAAACGGGTGAATGGAAAAGGACCTATTGGGGTTTTGTGAGAGTTTTTACTGAAAACAGCTGCCAGAAACTGTCATAAAATCAAAACAATTAACTAAAAAGGGCTAGAAAAGCTCCTCAGAGGTGCAGAGTTGGGTTATATTCTGTGGGTTCATCACTGTGCAGGTGACCCCTTTAACATCACCAGTCTGAGACAGTCTGAGAAAAATCACCACAGACAGCAAATGTCTAGTGGTCAGACTAGCCTTTATAACACTTTATTCAGTCCAGGGCCTGAATACAACAGACAAAATACTTAGTTTCTTCAGTCATCCCCTGTTAAACACATTTACCTTCTCTCTCTCTGGTTCCCAGGCCAAGTAAAGCAAACAATTGCCACTAAACAATCAAAGCTCATTCCTTCACTGCAGCTGTACTGCTGGAGCTGTTTGCTCCATGATGTGTCTGTTGTGGGTTGAAGTTTGTGAACTGTAGCGTTCGGTATGTGGTACAATTGTTTTATTGTGGTGATCGACCATAGTTGATTGCAAACCTGATTCTGATTCAACACAGACAGGACTGTGAGGCACATTTAATCAGTAAACACAGTTGCTGATAAATTAGTTGTGACATTTCCTCCCAGCTGTCAAGTGAATCTCATGTGAATATATGAAAACAAACTCGTACACTCCTCATTTAAATGTTTCTACTTACTGTTTTAATGATGAAATAGTAAACTCTGTTGTGTTCTGGGAAACAATTCAATCATATTTTTAATATTTCCAACTTTGCGACTTTCTCACTAATATAAAGATCCTTATGTTCTGCAGTCTATATGAGAATAAATTAAAGCTTCTCTCTAAAGTTAGTATTTTGTGTTAACGATAGATCAAATAATTATGTTTAATGTGAAAGATGTTGAATTATCACCCAACTCCCCTCAGCTCTGTGGCGCTTTTTAGTATCTTTAAGAATTGTTTCCACAGCTGTTTTTGGCAAAAGCTCTCATAAACCCGCTGTACTTTACCTGTCCAGCACCTAACAGCACAGACAGAAAAAGTTATCAGCTAGAGTAAGCGAAGTAGAGCACAACATCAATAGCTTATTTCTCTCAGGAGTTGGTGGAGACCAAACCAGAACTTAAAGGAGGTTGAATATTGGATTTACTTTCATCAGGTGGACACTAACGCAACTCCAAATTAATGCTGCTGACTGCTGGATGTAAATAAGCAATTATTTGCTAATACAGTATACAACCTAACTTCTAAGGTGATAATGTTGACTTTACAGCTTGTTGTGCTGCCCCCAAGTGGCTAAAAAAAAAATAATTCAGGTTTTAACTTAATTTGAGTTCATGGCTGAAAGATTATTTGAATATATGTGTATCTTTTCTATCACTGTCATGGATGTCTAAAGAAACATCCTGATATGAAAATCATTGCACAATTGGGTCATGTGTGCAAATCAGCACACAATGTCAACAAGCAACTTTTGGTGCAGTTTTAAAGAGTCTGTAACACTGATTATCCTTTTAACATCTTTTGGTTTAATCCTGTCATGATGACATCATCATATGCTGTCTGGATTAATGTATCTGAGCAAAAGCAACTAAAAACTAAAATAATTAGCTCATAAGGTTTTTGTTGTACATGTTGGGAGTTTTGTCTGGTACAATAGACTACAGTGGAACACAGATTCCTGCATTGAATACTATGATTTAATGTCTAATTTTGCATACGTTTGTCATATTGTGACATATGCTGAGAGAATATTCTAATCCATATATACATATATGGTTATACATATACATATCACCCGGCACTAGTTAATGCCAGTTTTTTCTATTTCTTATTTCTGTTCTTCCTTTGCTGTAATAATTTCTTATGCAGTGCTGCAGTAATCCGATTTCATTGTTATTTCACACATATTTCATCTTCAGTAATGGAGCTTGACTCTGGATATGAATCCAGACTTTTGTCGTCGTCCATTTCAAATTAACAGCTGCCATTTGATTTGATGTCAAAGAAAGCAGGTTGTTCCTTTTCAGATTTTAAGATCCTGTAATTTCACTCTCGTTCCTTGCTGGAAGACTCCCAGGTCTGCAGTTCACAAAAAGACTTTCTTCTTTGTTTCCTTCCCTCCTTCCTGCGGCTGGCATCCCCTCAAAGTCAAGTAGGATGTTGGTCAGTTTTCGTCTGGTTGAAGGTCTGTTTCTCTCACTTACACACAAACAAATTCAGTTGGGACAGATGTGGAGTCCATAGCTGACTTTGTGTTATTACAGTGATATTAAAAATCGTCGTTGCCATCAAAATGTGAGAGCACTGGTGTGAGTCCATTACAAATAAACAGAGCATTTACGCACATGCAAACACAGAGAACCAGCTGTTTTTATAGTTCTCCGGGTTACTTTTTCTCTTATCCTCTTCCCAAATCACTTTCATCTCTGTGTGGGTAGTTACACAACCTGCACTGAATTGGATCAGATTGGATTTTAGTGTCACATCTGCAAGATGCAAGTTGTTTCAACTATTTTGCTGAGACAAGTTAAGTTGTTCCAGCCCAGTATCCATAGAAATTATGTACATTTTGGATGAATTTGCAATGCAGAATTTATATCCGCCGGCAGCATGTAACACATCTGACTCTTGTGCAGAAGACTGGGGTTTGTGTCCTGTCACAAACCTTCAATTAATATTTTTTTTTTTTTTTAACCATAACCATGATCTTTCCCAAATTAAAATTTTTAATATGAAGTGTAGTAATTCCAGTAATATTCACTTTTTCTAGTCGATATATGCTACAATATCTTCTCTTTAGGCTGACTGGATCTATTTCTTGTTATAACAACTTTAACATTATGACAAGAAAAGTTTCATATAAAAATTTAATAATTTGGTATATTGTAATAATGAGAAAACATCTCAGAATAACATGAAAAATATCATAAAAGATCACAAGATTTTTCCACTAGATGGGGCTACGGCCCTAAGTAGCTCTGTGCCATACAATGTAGCAGAGAGCTGCTGGTGGCTAGCGGCTAGGCTAGCAGTTCCTAAAAGTTTAAAAAAGTAGTAGTAGTAGTAAGTAGTAGTAGTAGTAGTAAGTTTGGTAGCCACTTAGCAACTGCTTTCACTTTACAATTATCACCACAGTACCACAACGATCTGTGTACGTCTTGCCTGCCTTCAGGGGATAAATGTTATCTAATAACGAAGCAGCAGTTGGGCAGAAAATCACCCAATCTGGCAACATTTCTCAGGTGTAAAATTTTCCGCCCCAGATCCACATATTTTCCACATGCGGTTTCAACCAATTAGGGGCCATCAGCCAAACATATTACACACATAACACAAAAGAAAAGTACACCCTTCGCCTCACAGACAAAGATTGTAGGCAGCATTTTTTCATTGCACATTTCTGTAATTATTAATTAACAAAAATGATTTTTCATTAAAATATGTATTTCACAAGTGGAATTGCAGGAGGGGAGGCGCCCCAGCACCTTTAATGGACCACATGCATCTTATCACAAGAGAACGAGAAAAGTTTCTCATTATAACAAGAAACTTAGCACTTTTTGTCACGGTTGCAGCAATATGCTGCTGTACCTTACTCCAACCACACCTTAGATAAGGATTTTACTTTTGATAATTAAAGCACATCTTGCTAATAATACTTTTACTTAAGTAAATGATCTGAATCCCTGCTACTGGTCAGATTTCTGAAATCAATTATCATTTCATGATCAAAATGAGATCCACATATCAGGATTTAAATCAGCATCTCAGGTAGACTCAAGTATGATTTCTTTTATCTAGACACTAAAAATGCTTCCATTCTCTCCTCTCGCGGAGAGTTAACACCTAAAACCTGCCTTGTTCTGACGGGTCATTCCAAGTTCTCTTTAGACCAGACTCAACACACAAGAAGTGTTTGTTCTGGCTTTTTATTGTTTCTGTGTTTGGGTTGGACAACTAGAGGATCGTGACATGTTGACGGAAGCTTGATTCCAACAAGATGTTCTGGTAAAAGTCAAGTCAACACCATCTCAATGTCAGCTGCTTATCAGATTTTTTGGCTTTTAGATCAATGTGTGTGTGGAGGTGAAAAGGTTAACATCAGAGGAGGAGGAGGAGGCCAGTGGAGGCTCAGAAGTTGTGACACAAATCTAACAGCCATGTTTGACTCCTTCATGGAGGTCCTGTGATGAAAGGCCTGCAAGAAAATGTCTTTTTCCAAATGATGCTTCTCCATTAAGGTGTTACAGTGGTTATACCATAAATTGTACAGCATAGGGGTTGATTTACAGTTAAGAATAAGACGGAAAGATGGACATATATATAATCATAGTAATCTTGTTTACATTCACTCATTCATTTTGTGAACAACACAGGGCCACGATCACAGTGAGGTCAAATTTTGCACTGAAAATATTTTTCTTTTTGTAGATCGCAAAATACAAAAGTAGATATACTTCTTTTTAAACACTCAATCTTCTCTTCGATGTTAGCAAACACTACCACACACGAAGCAGCCCAAACTGACCAATCAAAGTTAGTGTGGTCTCCAAATAGCATATACACTTGGTACCGCAACCGCAAAACTATAATTTATCCTTTTACATAAAGTATAACAAACAGGCAACAGGAAAAGTTTCTCAACTTGATGCAATCACTAATCCTTTGGATAAAACTCAGAAGCATCCAGTTCTGCTGTGCAACGTGACATTATGTTTTTCTAACTTGATAAATGTTTGTAGACAAAAGTAGAATGAACTTTTCCACAAAGTAATGACATTTGTATAGTTTGCTACTTGACCTCCATCAGCTTGTTTACCATCTGCTTGAGGAGCAGCCAAACATTGCAGTATGTCTATTTTTTTTTTATAGTGGTGAATATACTGATACTTACTGAACGCCTAAACAAAGTTATTCAAATAAAAGTATAAATGGATCCTTTGTATATCCCTTTAAATGCAAAGCTTAGGTTTTTTGTAATTGTTATTCTTCATCCATTGTCTATGACAAAATGTGTTTATCATGACCAATTAGATTATGAGAAAAAAGTTGGAATTTTGTGAAAAAGTCATAATATTTGAAAAAGAAGGTTTTGTTTTTTTGTTTTTTAGGAAAAAAGTCCAAATATATATAGTATAGTCTTAATATTTTTAGAATAAAGTTGTAATAACAAAATGTAGAATTTTACAAGAAAAAAAGATTTTTAAATATTAGGAGAACAAAATTGTTCTTGTATTTTAAGTGAAAAGTTGCAAAATATCAAGAATGGAAGGCTTAATATTTACTAAAAAGTTATATTTTAAGAATAATGACATTGTAGTATTTACACAGTAAAGTCATAATGTTCCCAGACCCTCATACACATAAACAGATGATAAAATTAATATGCAGAAAATATAATTTGAGCTTTACACCTACATGTATAGCCATCTGTAGAGAGAAGATCTGTTTTTGAATTACCTCTGCTAAGATTTGTCTTATTTTCCACATGTGCTGATATCTTTGTCTGCTTAGATACTGTTAGGACTCATTGGTAATGGGAACATGTATAGCCCCACTGAGACATTACATGTGATATTAAGTCATGCAAATAAACTTCACTTGACTAACTGTTCAGTAAGTCTGTCTGTAATGTTAGAGCCCTTTAAAGCTATTCTCAATTCACAGCTCTTTTCTGGGTAACACACTCACAGAAACACACACACTTCCTCTAAAGTAATTTTATTAAAAGTCCTGTGAGACAGCTAAACAGGGAGATTAGTAACCATGGCAGTACGTCCAGAAGGCAACCAGCTCTGCAGGATATTTGACTTCCAACACTTTAAACTCAACACGCGGACAGATGATGAAAGACCTGTTTTTTAGAGGGACAGGGAGCGTTTCATATTAAGAAACTATTCACTTAAACCAACAGTCAAGACACCATTTCCTGTCTTTTCTAAAATGAATACAGGAAAAATAAGAATGCTTGTAACCTGAATCATTTATACTGATGATGACCTGGATTATTATACTGGATTAGATGAAACGTATATGATCCCAGCAGAAAATAATAAATTACAACAAAGAAACATAGGAGGAATATCAATCATATGGTTGTGATGAAACATAATGTGAATGATAATTACAACACAAGAAATTTTAAATACAAAGAGACTGAAAGATGTTAATGCTAGTAAGCCTGTACAGTGTTTGACAAAGGCACTTCTTATTGCTATTACAGCCTCTTAAAGGGGAAGCGCACTGATTTTACGGCTTATGTGGAAAAAAAAAAAGTATGAAGGCTTTTGTGGCTCCAGAGGGAGCTGCACGAAATCTGATAAATTGTTTTATGTGATGTTACTCGAGTCAGCATCAGTTGGGGCTGAAGATGAAAAAAAAGGAAAAATCTGGAGGTTTGGAGTTAGAAGACAGTGAGGGTACCAGACCTCTGTAGCTCTCCTCATCTCTGCTTGAGGCTTAAAGTTTGAGGCTATTTTTGCCGCTACTTACATAACACACCTGAATCTCCGACTTGTTGCACTGTGGGTAATGTAGACGCCAGGTTGTGACATGGAAGAAGGCATAAAATAACAAGGACCATATCTCTGGTTCTGCTGCATCAATTTTGATCCTTTTTTTTTGTACTGTCCGTCATGAGTCTATTATAGAAGTGCAACGCTAAATCAGTGGAGACCTCTTTTAAATTAATCAATTAGAATAGAAATAATAAACTGTATTTGTTTTGGAGCTGCAACGATTAGTCGATTAATCAATTGACAGACATTATTTTAATAATCAATTAATCGTTTTGAGTCACTTTTTTAAAAAAAAATTTAAAAAGCTAATATTTTCTGGTTTCTTTAGTCTTTACTAATAGTGAACTGAACATCTTCGGGTTGTGTACTGTTGGTCAGTGTTATGGAAATCTTGAGCTAATCTAATCTAATTCAGAAACACCTGGAGCTTTGGATGTATTTCAGCAAAAAGATTTAGTGACAACTTGATCGATCAAGGAGACATCTGGTAAAATTCAAAGTGTTATTGACACAGTGAAATGCTCCTCAAAGTCTGAGGGAAAGAACGCCTAGTTATCCTGTCAGCGTCCATCCCACATCCAGATAAGAGGACTCTGCCTAGCAGATTGCATTGGCCCAAGTCATTACACAGAAATCTTGCTATAAGATAGTTTACTTTAGCGCCGGGGTTCTCATGGCAACGGCCACAAGAAGAGGTCGGTATGACTCAGGAGGAGACAGCTGGAGGAAAATTCTTTCACAGTCGGGACAAAAAAGGACATTTGAGGTTACATCTTAAACTATATTTCTCTTGTTTCCAGTGATGTAACCAGGGAATATTACCTTGCAATAGTCTTTAAAATGTCAACAGAAAACACATCATTTATAATATGAAATACATATACAATTAAGATAGAAAACCCAAAAAACATACCAAAGACATAGAGGCAGGAGGCAAAAACTACAAAAACTGCAACATATAGCATGAGGTTAACATAATTTCTTATATTTGATTTTACTTTATGCAGCTTTAATATGAACAAACAGTATAGTTTGTGTGTAGTTTAGTGTGTAGTTTGACAGTGAAAACATGATGTCTGGGAGAGGAAATCTCTCATGAAATATAACCCTTTTAACTGCAGTCTGAACACAAGTTTATCTTCTTCCTAACCTTACCCTAGTCTTAACCCTCACACATCCCTTTGTAGGCCCGCCCTAACGTGGGGATGAATGTCCTCACTTCCAAGGTTTAAAACTCAAACTGGTCCTCACAAAGATAGATGTACAAGTTAATGCACACACACACACACACACAGAAACAGGCTGCAGATAACAAGATAAATGAAGGCACCATGTTGTCCGTGGCTTTGCGCACAGAGGAATGCAGCTCTAATAGACCTCCCTCTGTCTTCTGTCTCTGCCCCGACCGTGACACTGTCCAGCCAGCTCGCTCACTGGGAGACTCTGTGTGTGTGTGTGTGTGTGTGTGTGTGTGTGTGTGTGTGTGTGTGGGTGCATGTGTGCATGTGCCCTCCTGGTATCCCATTCATGCTGTGGTCACCAAAATCTCCCAGAGTTGTTTAATTTTGGAAGATTTTTGATGGTAGGATTAAGGTTAAAATTGGATAAAGTCTACCATGAGATGCAAGAAAATTAATGTAATAATTAAAAGTCCCCATAGTTATAGTGAGACAAGCCTGCAAGTGTGTGTGTTTGAGAGAAGAAGAGAAGAAACATCTGAAAAAGAGACAGATAGTCATTGTGCAATGAATACACAGACACCCACATCCCTTATTTCCAAGGTTGAATGAATAGAACACGAAAACACACACACGTGTTTAACCAAAAAACAGAACAAGGGCTTCTTGTTGGTTATGTTGTGTTTTTTAGTTCCGTTTTATTATCATACTCTTTAGCAGTTCTGCTCATCTGTTCATACAAAGTTCAGAAAACAGAAGAAACCTAAATTAAATAAATATTTGGTGTGACAACACTTTGCCTTAAAAACAGCAGCAGTTCTCCTTCGTACACCTGCACACAGTTTTTCAAGGTACTTGGCAGGTAGGTTGTTCCTGCATCTTGGAGAATTGGCCACACTTCTGTGGATTTAGGTGTCTCAGTTGCTTCTGTCTCTTCATGTAATCCCAGACTGACTCTATGATGTTGAGATCAGGGCTCTGTGGGGGCTATAACATCTGTTGCAGGACTCCTTGTTCTTTTTGTTGCTGAAGATAGTTCTTTATGACTCTGACTGTATGTTTGAGCCCGTTGTCATGCTGTCGAATACATTTGGGACCGATCAGAGGCCTCCCTGATGGTGTTGCATAATAGATAAGAGTCTAAACATCTAAAGTGCCTAAAACTTTTGTGCAGTACTGTATATATAGAGACCATTTGAGGACTGAACCATTAATGCAGAATCCATTCCCATTACTCACTGAAGCCCAGCTGTTGAGCTGGCTCGTTCCCCCAGAAAAGAGCATTTGATAGATGAATGGATAATGTGTCCTCTTCTCCACAGAAGAATTCAAAGACCATGAAGCTGTGAATTTGGGACTAATCTGTATTAAATATTGCTGCCATGCCACTGTGTGTGTGGTGGTGATGGGGGGGGTCTGTCATAGGCTACATTTGGGGACAAATTTCAGACTAAAGACCAGTTAATTGGGGACAGCTTGTCCAATTGGGGACAAAAGCTGTGTTCCCAATTGGTAAAAAGCTGATTTTTGGGTCAGTGGTTAAGGTTAGGGTTACGTTAAGTCTCCAGAAAATGAAGTCTATATAATGTCCCCAAAAATGACCTAGGTCAGCACGTGTGTATGTGTTTGTGTGTGTGTGTGTGAGAGAGAGAGTGAGAGGGAGAGAGAGAGAGAGAGAGAGAGAGAGAGAGAGAGAGAGAGAGAGAGAGAGAAAGAATAGAAGCAGAATGGAAAAGACACAAAATGACTTTCCCATCCTACAGAGCAGCACTGGGAGGGGGCTGAAATGGATTTGTCAGACACACGGTTCATCTTTCAGTCGATTTCTCATCATCATCGTCTGAAGTCACATTACACTCACCTTAATGACTCATCTTTCCAGCTGTAACAGCAGTGTGATATTATGAAAGCTGAAGGCTGAAAGAGAGGTGCAATTACTGCTCTATGCACTATTAATCTTTTACCGCTAGTTTCTTTTTTATTAGATTAATGTATAGTATGTATTTTTTTTCTAATGCGATCCAGGAGGTATTCTGGATAAGACAATAAATTCTATACCTCCCTAGTTTGATTTACACTTCATCTGCCACTCCAAACATTTATCACATAAATGTCCATTTTGCTCTTTTAAAATGTGTCCAATAGGTAAAACTATCCTTAGCCTTGGCACAAAATGACATGGTAAAATCCACCTTTCTATGCCTTTAAACCAGGGATGCAACTAATGTTTATCACTTATCAATTATTTTCCTCTACAAAGTGTTTCATTGTTAAAAATAATGAAAAATTGCCTATGACAAGTTTCCAACACTCAAACATAATCCATTTACACTGATATAAAACAGGGAAAAAAGTGTAAAAAAAAAAAAAAAAAAGAAAAAAAGAAAAAATCCTGTAGTAAATCCTCATATTTGAAGAGTTTGAACCAGCAAATGTTTCTTTATTTAACTTCTTCAAAGATTAGTCATTTATCAAAATCATTGTCCATTAATTTTTCAGTCAATTGATTAAGGGACTAATTGTTTCAGCACAACCTTAAACATTTTATAGCAGTCTGCTTCTAGTTAGATGTACCTAAAGAGTAGTGTAATGAGTAGTGATTGAATCTTCCTCTGCTGTAGTCACATATGTGACATACTAATTTTCTCTTTTCTAATACTGTGTAGTACATTGCATTTCTTCTATTTGAGAATGTCACTGACTTGCTGCACATGTGCTAGGAATCACTGCAAAGTCAACATATAAATCATAGAATAATAAATTACCATGAGCAAATGACTTGTTAATGTTTAAAGCTGCACTAATTGATATTTTTTTATTAACAATGAATCAAATGACTATGTGTTATGTGAAAGTGATCACTCATAGTGACAAAAGGAAGCTGTACCAAGCATTTTGGTGTCTCTTAGCTCATTGTTTTAGTTTTGCAACCTGTAAACTTTCAGTGTCAGCACTCTCATCAGCATTGTTGGCAGTTGTTTTCTGCAAAAAAGTTCCAATTAACCCAATGTATGCTATCTGTTCAGAAGGTGAATATAACAGAGCATTCAGGAGCTTGGAGCCAGGAGTTGGTGGAGACCAAAACAGAGCTAAAAGAGAGTGAATAGAGATGCAAAGTGGGAGGGGCTGCTTTTTTTTTTACAGTTTTTATTTCTTCTTCTACCCCCAATAGCAGTGAACATAGAAACTCAGGACACTCCAGGATAATGTATAGATCCTATAGGTTTATATTGTGACCATCAGTTTCCATGATTTCAACTTCGTTTCTGAGAAGTCTTGTTTTGTCCTTGATTTTGGCATTCGAGAACCTCCAAGTCCCACGTAGCAACTCTGCATTGGACTTACATTCACCAGGTGGACACAAACTTGATTCCAAATGAAAGATAATGTTTCTCTATGTCTGCTGGATGTGTAAATAGGCAGCTGTTTGCTAATATGTTCCAGATTACAGCTTCTTCTGCTGCCCCCAAGTGGTCTGAAGATCTATCATCTGCTATAGAAATATAAATATCAGTGTGATTTTAAAAGCCTATTTACCTGGCAGTGACCTCTGCGGTTTGGTTGAATGTTGTATATGTAGAGCTCTCTATGTTAACAGATCAACTTAACAGACATCAATTAGTTTGGATAGATGCTAATGCTGATGGATTATTCCTTTAGTTGGTGTAACCAGAGAAACAAAGTGAGACACACGGTGGAAAATCTGTGCAAATATGTTCTGGTAACAAGATATGATTATAAGTTTATATGTCTTTACTCTAATAGCACACAGTTGTTCTGAACTGTGAGAACCCACAGCCCCCAAATAGTCTGTGGTTAAGAAACGTAATTCTGCACCTTAAACTTGCAAAACCGCACTGTGGTCCCAAATTTCAGAAAAATTGGAAACCATTCTTGGATTGCATTAACAGTAAGCTTTGTGCCGCCGCTCCATCTGTAACTTTGAAATTATCTATACAAGATTATCTGACAGAAATGTGGTATTGATGACTATTTTGTCACTGTTGGGAAAATTGTGTTTTTCTCAAGTGTCAACATTTCAGAAAGCCAAATTTTTTGCTTGACCACCATGAAGTTTGAGTTCAGCCCGTTGGGTTTACAGCTGCTTTCTTCTTCAATGTTTTCCTCCTCTTCTTGGCCTTCTTCTTGTTCTTCTTTAATCCAGTGGACGTAGAGATATTAATGCATGTGTATGCGGACGGTGCTGTCCAATAATTCATCATTTACCAGACTTACATTTCCTTAATGTATGATAAAGTGGTGGAATCTGACTGTGTATCAGGCTGTAGCTACATTACATTTTAAATATATTTGTTCAGCTTTAATCTGATGGGGACAAAACACAGCAGCAAGGGAAGATGAAAAATAAAGTTAAAGATTTAAAACATATATAGATCAAAAACAGAGACATGACCGTAAGCTCACAGTCTGATCCAGTAATAATGTGTGCAGTGATTTGTACTTGGCACCGAGATCTACTTGGATCTTGGCTCAACAGCATTCAGTGACTTTATTTCATCTGCTTCAACAAATGTAACATATGTCACTGAAATGCTGTTAAAACATGTTTAGACGATGCAGCCTATGTTAAAAAAAAAAATCTCTCAAACTACATTCTGCAGCTGCAACACAATCCTGCTCATTCAGAAATATTAACATAACCTCCGATATTATAGGAATGATGTTCCATCAGTGCGACCAATCACATCATGAGTGATAGAGATAATTATTCATTGATCCCACGTGTCTAAAGCTTCATACTGATTTTTCAAATTCAAACTGAGATTACACTTTATGAAACTCAGAGTTTTCAGTTAACCCGCTTATCTTTGTGTGTGTCTGTTGCTGTGTGATCTGAAAAAACACTGCCGCTGACAGACCATCATTTAGCAATTAAGCAGCCTGTGTAGATTTCAGCTTATTTAGTTTTACAGATCATTAGAAATAAGCCTAACATATATAATGAGCGGGAACTTAGATGGTTTGTTTGCAGCAGTGTGGCTTTGCAGTGCTTTTCTTGCTCTGAGGTCATGCAGTCATGTCTTGGCCTTGACATTAGCACACACACACACACACACACACACACACACACACACACACAGACACACACACACACACTTTTATCACTCTCCTAGGTACGTGGAAACAGAAACATTCAGAGTGTGTGTACTATCGGGCATCAGCGTATCAAAGCGCATGTGTGAAGGGAATTATCTGCTTCCTCTCATTTCCCAAGTAAAGCCTTTTTTCTCCATCTGAGGCAACAGACGGGTTTTTTGAACACATTGGTCCCTGTTGTCCTGCACAGAGGATGTCGTCATGGCATGACGCTGAGGATCTGGTTTCAAAATATCTCCTGGGCTTTGGAGCCGTTACCATGCAACACGCTCTCAACAGAACATGAAACCAAGGAGCTTTTTCTTATTAGACACGGTTAGGAAAAGCCAAAAGAAGTGGTCTTTATGTTATAGCCAAAAACAAGACAAGAAAGGTTCATCAGCATTATGTGATGTCACAGCTAACAAAACAGTTGTGTTCTCCAGGTCGTGTCCCAAGCATCTCCACAAAGTACAAATTCTCAAAGACGAAACGTGTTGTCCTTCTTTCTTTTCCATCTTCTTTTTTTTCATCTTCATGAAATATCCAATATTTTCCTCCAATATATTCAAGACTGAATGAACATATTACACATTAAAACAAATAAATGATTTCAGAATCAGAAACAAAACCAACTTTTTCTCTTTTAAATGGAGGAGAAAGATCAACAACAAAACGCTAGGAATCTATACGTCATCTTTTAAAAAATCCACTCTGGGCTGACACTCTCCCTCTCCTGCAAGCATTGGAGGAACAACAACATGCAGAGGCCAACCTCAACCTCTGTCAAAACGAAGACAAAATGTCCAAAATAGGCATTATGGCACAGAGAACCTCATAGTAAGCCAACTGGTTTTGAACTCATAAAAATATTTAAGTCTTGATTTAATAAAATAATGCAGTTAGTAAGAATAGACAACCAAAATTAGTGCAGGCGACTGAATCGACATCTGCTCTGCATTAATATGTTGGCTGGATCCAAGCTGGCAGTAGTGATTGATAGTAAATGATACTCAATATGGGGACTTCATTGTAGCTGAGGGATTAGTGAGTCAACACCCAGAACAAATCTCTCACTTTATTTTTCTCTCCTTTCCTCGCCAGTCTCTCGCTCCCAGGTTTCTTCACAGCGACAGGAGGTGCTGATGGAGAACGTGACCCGGATGTCAGAGCGTTCACGGCTGCTCCAGCAGAACCTGGGAGAGGCATCCACTCAGGCCGACCTGCTGGAGAACATCTGGAAACTGGAGAACATCTTCCAGAACCACAGCGACTGGTTGCAGAGACTGGAGATCCTCATCAAAGTACGACAACTGAACCCTGAAAAGAGGGAACAGTTTACAGAACAAGGTTTCAGACCTAGAAACTGTTACAGGACACAGCACAGGAGCAGAGTTTATAAATTCCTGCATTTGAACTTATTTAGTTATGATACAGCCTAGTTATTCACTGTAGTTCTTGCTGAAGCTCTGTCTGAATCAAAAATTCCTCACACAACAAATCATCAAAACACCTAACACAAAACTCTATGAGACACTATACAAACATAGGAAACCCATTGTAAACTTTGCACTGCTTGCGATAATTAAATTGAAATAAAAACTATATTGCAGGTGATTAAGACAGATGTGATGTAACACGACAGGAAGTACAGCTTTGCTCCGCCATCTGTCAGGGGCTCAGTCGTGGGTCTGGATGTTTTGGAACAACAGGGAACTTAACCTTGTACTATAAGCTTATGTTTCTTAAAAGGGATTTTGTTAATGGACTGGATGCATTATACTGGCTGCAACAATCTCGGCTTGAAAGTTATTGTTTGAGCCAATCGGGTCAGACGGCAGCGGTTCACAAAGTGATGCAAAGTGACGTACTTTAAGATCAATGGACTGTAAGAAAGACATGATTGGTAAAAACCAAAAGAGGGATTTCAGGCCACCAAAGAAGTTTAAAATCAGAATGAACACATGTTTAGCTCACAGTTAAAACTCTGCTTTGCCTAGTCTCTGCTATGCCGTGTCTCCCGACGTCACCAGATCTCCCCTATGGGTGCTCAGGGCCTATCAGTCATAGAGTCTGATGATTCATTCAGTGAGATTAACATATCATGACTTTTCCAAGTACGGCTACTGCTATGTATCATATTACTACTATATTTCAGATAAATACCACAACAGTCAATCATGTTCTATCAACACCCCTCCAAATAGATGGAAATTGAATATCTAAAAGAAATTGCTCCTAAGTGCAAAATTGGCTCCCAGTGCAAAATGCTTATCTAACCAGTTTAAAGCATTCCCACTGCTCAGATTTTATCAAGTGAAAGCATTGAGAGACAAGCTTGTTGTTGATTGTAAATTTCTGCGCATGATTGCAAATGGCCTGAAGCAGATGATTAAAGCGTATCTCAACATCAAACTTAAGATCAAAGTCTCCTAAAAGGACAAACAGAAGTATAGCAACAGTTACAAGTGACAAAGAAAAACTAAAAATGTAAGTGAATAGTCTTAAATCTATTCTGAAATCAAATATTTAAAGTCTTAGTGCTGGTTTACAGCCAAAAACATAATGCAGTAAAGATAGCAATGATAGCAATGAAGATAAGTTATAAATCTTAACCTGCAGGGTCTGGAGGTGGAGCTGAGGAGCATCAAGTCTCACTCCCTTCAGACAGAGGGCTACCTGGTGCAGCTGGACGACAGGCTGGCATCTCTAAGTAGCTCCGCCGGCAGGAACCTGACAGGTCTGAGTGCAGAGGTGGCAAGAACCTCCATCTGGCTCCGCAACCAGGACGTCATGCTCAGGTACACACTTAGTAAAGACCCTCAGTTTAAAAGCTTCAACATGTAATTGCAGCATAATGCAAAAGTCTGTATAAAGCACAATAACATAAGCTGAACACACTGAGAAAGAAGAGACGAATGAAAGATACAATATGTATGATGTTAAAATATACTGATTTTCTGTTTCAGGGAAACCTCAGGGCAAGTGAGTGGGCTGAGAGAGAAACTGGACGAGGTTAACTGGACAGTGGGAGCTGTCAATCACACCTTCAGCAATGACATCAATGTTCACCACTTGAAAATACAGGACTTGCAGGTTAGGAGTCCTTTACAGTTAAAAGTAATTTAAGCTGCATATTGGAAGCATAGAGTTACTGCAGCACTCTGTTGAACTACTACCACTGTTAACACTCTTTCTGTATGTTCTCCTGCTGCTCAGATCCAGATCAGCAACATAACAGAGGACACCTCTAGTTTATGGGTGACCCATGTCCACACGGAGGCCCAGCTGAGGAACGAGATGGAGATCCTCAACACAATCACAGAGGACCTCCGCCTGAAGGACTGGGAGCACTCCCTGGCCCTGAAGAACCTCACCATATTAGAAGGTCAGCTAAGAGATATGGATGTCTGTTCAGTCTGCTGCTCAAAAAGAGTCCCTTGTAAACTCCCCAAATGTTCCCCAAAGGGACATTTCCAAAGTGGCACTTAAGCATTCCTAGTGCCTCTCTAGTCGAACCGAATTTCCCCCCTAAGTGTCCTTGTGGTCAACTGAAGTGTTCTTTACCAGTAAGTGTTGATTTGGGGATTTGCAGGTCAAAAGGCATCTAGACGTCTAGGTTAGAACTAGGCTAAATAGGGTTGAAAATAGGGTTGAAAAGTGGAATGTTTTGAGACAGCAAGGTTACATAATGTTAAACTGTTTTTTTCAACAACATTTAAGTAACTATAGTTTGATGTCAGGTCCTAAACATATGTTAAAACACAATGAATGAGCACATTTAAGAAAGAGATAACTTGGTTCCATCTGTGTGCAGGTCAGTAGCTAAAAGAAAGCTTAACAGTGTTTGATTCTGACTCGAGTTTCTTCGAGCTGACTGCTGCCTGAAGATTTTAGGGACCTACTGGGTTTATATTCTTCAAGCAGATCAGAAATGCTAGTTTTCGCTCAGTTTTGTCATCTGCAAATTTACGGAAACCTAACTTATTGAATGTGTTATTATGCTTTTCCTTACTTTCAGTCATATATATAATGTTACAATGTTGGATGTTCATATTAAACATGGCAAAAGTGTTAAATAATGAGGTAAACTTATGTAGAAGTAATTCCTGTAAGCAAAAAGCACTGGCTTCAGACCGTGCTTAACGCTTGGTTTCCAACAGTTATTTCTACTTTCAGCCCAAGCTGACATCAGCTTGTAACTGATTTCTGTATATGATCATCTGCTCCACGCACAGCATGCAAGTTCACTGTTCCGCTCCGCTAACATTATGGCATTTTTCCATTGTTTTGGAGGTAGACATGCTGAGCCATGACTCGAGTCAAGCTGGCATGTTGTGAGTGTTTTTCCATTCCACAGCACGGCAATTAAAATAAGTTGTTTACCTGTTGGAGGTGTGCTAGTCATCTGCAGCTCTTCATCAAACATCATCGTCACTGTGGCTGTTCCTGCTTGTACTATTCCTCCCTGCATTATTTCTAACTGATCGGCTGAACAAAGAGTTCAAAATATCTCCATATCTCGTTGTGTCAACTGGTTTTTAGTGCCACTAACAAAGCTCTGCTTTCGTTAAGGAATACCTTTCATTTCCTGTAAATTCTTCACAATAAAAGTCTCCCGTTATTTAGTCATTTAAAAGATTTTTTATATCAGTCATTTAAAAGCTTTTAATATGCCCCTTGGCAGGCTTCTGGAAAGTTGGCCAATCGGAATAGAGTGGGCTCATCAGGAGGGGGGCCTTAAAGAGACAGCCTGTTAAGAGACAGTTAAAACTGCCTATTAAAAGACAGAGGCTGAACTGAGGGACTGCATAAAGGGCCAGTATAAGATAAATAAGGAGTTTTGTGAACTGTGAATCATGCAAAGCTACTTTAGTGGAGTCCCAGAATAAAAATATAGAGCTGGAAATGAGCATAATAGGTCCCCTTTACGCCTCTCAGGTTAGCTCAAGCCTGACTCACATCTTTGGCGTTGAAGAGGCGCCCTTTATTTATTTTTACGTCCTTAAAGAGTCTGTGTGTGCTACTGCTTACCAACAACTTATATATCAGAAATTACATCAAAATCACAGAAAGAGTAATTGCAAAGATCAAAGTTAAACTAACTAAATATTGAGATAAATACCACGTCATCATTTCTTATGGAAATTGACAAAAATTTAAACAAAACTTTATCATAGCTGTGCAGAAATTAGGCTATTCCCTCAGAAAACAGAGCATCATATAGTATAAAAAATTTCATATATGCATAATGGGAAATTCACAAAACATTCATGCCTTATGAAGAAATCAAGAGATATGTGATAGATAGCATACAAGTGGTAAATTGACTGTATTTAAATAGCGCTTTTACCCTTTCACACACACTCATATGCCATGCAAGGCACTGGACTAATGTGGAGTTCAGTGTTTTGCTCAAGGACTTTTGGACGTGTGGACATAACAAAGAGTAAATGAAAACATGAGAACACAGGATGAGAATGTGAGAACTTTAACTCTTAGTATAATGAATCCCTTTGGGCAGAACTCTAAAAGGTACTCCAAAAAAGATGTTTTACAATAGTTCATCTAAGCCAATAGATGTTTGCAGTGTGATTGAATACAAGTGACCCTAGCATGCAAACGTGATTTCACACCATGGGATTACTCCCCTGGGGTATTGAGCAACCCCGAATGTTCTTACTCCGATGTGTTCAGACCTGATTAGTCCCGACGTGGTACGACTCTCACTGCCAGGGTACCAAATGACTTCCCTGGCTTGTTAAAATCAGAATAGGAATGCCATGATGTAATGCTGGCAGGGGACGCGGCCCGAGCTGATTGATGGCAATCTAAACCGAATGGGACCCCTGATCTCGTGTCTGCTTCACATGTGGGTGGGATGCTGTTTCTCCTGAGCCTGGAAACAATTGTGGGTTAAATTTAGACGCTTCATCCAGAATGAAAACTCAACCACTCAGCTCTGTCATTAGTTTTAGCTCCGCAGACCATTTGTGTGTTGTTAGCGCACAGTATCCTTAGCCAAGAAAAAGTTTTACATCTCTATCCATGTTTATCCACCTCTGTTCTGTTCTGTTCTGTTCTGTTCTGTTCTTGTGCCTCCTTTTTTCCTGCTGTATGTTCCAGTTTCATGAAGAAAATATTGTGATATTGATGAAATGGCATCACTGCACGACTGCGAGTCCTTGCCCTCAATCAGTGGTATTCCACTCTTTTCTTCTCTTTGTCCTGCCTCTTTCATTACTCCTTCTCTCCACTCTTCTCCTCTATGTATGTTCCCCTGCTCTAAGTGTTTAATTGGCATGAAGCAAACGCCTTCTACTAGAGTTTCACAACTATCTTTCAATTTGACAGCAGTATGCGTGTGTCTCTGTTTATGTGTGTGCTTGTATGTGTCAGAGAGAAAAAGAGAGAAATTATGTATTCACATGCATGAGAGTTTCTTTGATGCAGGCCTACACACAGTGTTCCAAGGATATCAACAAAAAATAGGTAGTCCAAATATTACTCCTATGGTTAGGGTATGGGAAGGTTTAGGTAATTTAAAGGGAATTTTAGGAAAGGTTTTAAACTAAATTATGATAAGATTAGGTGACTAAAACATATGGACAGATTAGGCTTGTGGGTTAATAAAACCAGGAGAGACTGGACAAAACTGTGTTCCTTTCCTCAGTTCAAAGGCTTTTCATCTCCATCTCCCACACCAAACATACCACCCCACATAACACTACTTCTTTGTCTGGCATTGAAGAGAATATAGGGCATTTTTGCTACTTTTTGAAGAGAACAGTCTCATGGATACACACAGTATAATGGAGATTAGAAACCAGCTTGTATTTCAATCAGAAGAGACTATGTTTTTTAGTGCACAATTATTTTTATTGACACATGCACAATGTTTATGAGAATGTGAAAAGTCTTTGGCAATCAGACTGCATTGTGACGTCATAATTTTTATTAAGGGGGTAATGAAGCCGAGAGTGGAGTAGGATATTAGGGGGTAGAGTAGGATTGGTTTAACTAAAAGAGTTAACGCCCCTGATCAGCTGATAGAGAGCAGGAAAAGCAGGGGAGAGAGAGGGGAATGAGATGAATGAATGAAAATATAGAAAGTCTTCCTGCTTGAACTTCATTTCAAAACAGTTAATGAGAATGTGGAAGTCTTTGGCGATAAGACCCCATTGTGACGTCATCATGTTTATGAAGGGGGTAGTGAAGGTGCGAGTAGAGTAGGATATCCCCCAAAGAAAAGGTAGGAAAAGAAAACTGAGAGGAATATACAAACCAAAGGAATATATCTCGATCCTTACCTTACCTGGTAGCAATGGATTTCTAGTAATATATGTAAAGGGAAAATTAGACAGAGAAATCCGGAGCAAAGAAAATAATTATATTTTATACTTGTATATATTTAAAATATGCAATGAATGAAGTCACGATAGACCAAGAGGAGTGCTTGAGGTCACTATGACTATGAGATGGGTGTCATGAGGTCACGACAGACCATGTGCTGATGTATGAGGTCACGACAGACCGTGACTTGACTTGATGTGCAAAATAATAATGAGAAATGTGATGGCTGTCTTAAGTCTCGGCAGACCCTTTTCTTGACACGTGCAAAATAATAATGAGAAATGTGATGGCTGTCTTAAGTCTCGGCAGAGCCTTTCTTTACACGTGCAGATTAATAGTGAGAAATGTGATGGGTGTCATGAGTCTTGGCAGATCCTTTCCTTGACTCGTGCACAATATGATGAGAAATATGAAAGTCTTTAATGATATGCATATGCATAAAAAGCCAACAGAAATACAGCTTCGAGCAGGGCGTCAGTATATGGAGAGAAAACACTATTTCTGAGAACAGACAGTATCCTATGCAGAAGAGAAGGAGTGATAGGCTTTCTATGGTCAGGAACAAGAGGAGAAGCTTTAAAGATGCCTTTTAATGGTATTTTTACAGCCAGATTAGAAAATAAACTAGGAAATGAAGGATCATAACATCTGATATTAAATTGAATCCCGGCAACAATCTGCAAATGTACTGAGGTTTAAAATGGCAAACATCCATGCAATAACAAATGAAAGCACAAACAGCATTAATGGAAATGGTTGAAGTGGCATACAGATGAGATACAAAGAGATACAAAACAGATACACAGAGATACAAAACATAGCAAAAGTGCTCCAAGTGAAATCATAGGTTTTTGAAGTGGAAGCTGCTAAAGACTTCCTCGTGTAAACCCAAGCTGACTCTAAATATCCAAGCATGGGGCTTTGGATTAGGACAGCGTTAGATGTTGAAGAGGGGGGACTTGAGTAGGTACTGGGCTGGCCTCTGGACAGATGCTTCGGAAGGTCTGGAAATTGAAACGAGAGAGTGAATCAGCTAGTATGTTGTAATGACCGGGCCATGATGATGAAGTTGTGGGTGATAAATGACCTCTCATGAAAGGCATGATGTCTTTGGAAGAGGAGCACCCTCCTCTTGATGATGCCGACAGCTGCTTGGTTGTCACATAGCACTGAAATGTGTTTGCGTTTCCATTGCTGGCCTCAGACATGGCAATCTACAGTGATGGTGTAAATCTCATACAACGCTGAAGATTGATCCAAACAGGAGAAAGAAGGAGGCCAAAGGCTAACGAACCACTACCGTTGATAGAATGCCCCAAAACCCAGGGATGGGGTGGCATCCATGAAAAACATCAATGAATCAGAGGAATGCACCAGCTCATCATAGAAGAAAGTTATGCCATTACAGTGATCGAGGAGATCAGACAAGAAGCGTAAGTCAGAGTGGTACCCTTCATGTAGAGATATGAGATCATGGAGATTAGGCACAGAAGACGCCATATCCAATAAACGGTTGATGAACAAGCGCCCCTGAGGGATGATGCGCATGGCGAAGTTAAGATGACCAAGGAGGGAGAGCAATTGTTTTGTCATGTTCTCAGTAGCACAGAAGGACTTAGTGATCTCACGGATGCGTTATAATTTATCAAGTGGAAGGGACGCTTTCATTTCAACTGAATCCAGAGTGATGTTGAGGAACTCCAGGCACGTGTCTGGGTTGTTTTTTGTTCTGACAGAGAAATGCCAAGAGCATGAAAACAATATTTCAGTTTGGACAGACATGAGCCTGAGCTGTCGTGTGGGGGATCAATCAAGAGAAAATCATTCAGCAAATGCAGAACAGAGGGAATCCTGACTCTGTTTAAGAGAATCCAGCAAAGTGCCTCAGAAACTAAATGAAATATGTATGGGCTGCTCCTACGACCAAAAGTCAGGCATACAGCAAAGTAATATTTTTGCTCCCACCTGATGCCAAAAAGATGCCACTGAGAGGGGTGAATGGGAATGATTTTTAAAGAGTCAGTAATGTCTGCTTTGGAAAGCCAAGCACCTTGTCCAGTTAACCTTCATTTAATGGCGTTGTTGACAGTGGTATAATGAAGAGAAAAGGGCTCTGGTGGAATGAGGCTAATAATGCTTGGAAAGGGGCTGGAGGAGAAGGACAGATCGAAAATACATTTTTTTTTCCCTGAATATTTCCCTGTGGCTACGCCTTTTTGGCTTGTGTGAAACATGGAAAATAGAGGGGACTAAAATGGGCCCATGACGTACCAATTGGTAACCCCTTTCTAAAGCTACTGAGAAACTATTTCTGGCTCTTAAACTGCAGACTGAAGATTTTTAACCACATACAGTAGGTAACTGTAGGAGATTAGAGGACCCCAACACGAAATCCCTGAGAAAGACCAATGAGAAGATGATCTGCAAACACACAATCAGGATTAGAAGACAGTTCTGCTGCTAGATGTTCAACAATTATTGGAGGGAGGATTGTTCATAATGTCTTTGAACCGTGTCAGTTCTCCAGCCATGAAGGCACCTGGATGATGCGCTAGGGGAAGACTGACTGGGGGACTGTCGAGGCGCCAGCTGGGAATAGGCTTAGAATAAGGCGGCAAAAGTGCAAATGGCACTGAGGGCAGAGGGAAGCAGTGTGACCTGAGTTCCCACAGGTGATGCAGGAAATGCCTTTAGCGCCTCCGAATATCATCACCAATGATGCAGTGTCCAGGTCAGGAGAATATTTGATTGGACAATGTACAGAGCAGCTTTTCTTGAGAGGGATTTGTGGTATTGATGGAATATATTCTTTCCATAATTAAGATTGAGGTCGCCAATCAGAGCCAGATAAGAATCAAATTCTTTCCTTCTCTCAGGGTAGACACAGCAGATTACGTCATGATAGACACTGAAGGCCACAAGAAACTGATCAATGGATAAATCTCTGTTTTACCGGGGATCTGCAGACTTGAGCACAACAGTGACGTTTTCCCATTGACGACAGCTTTATCACACTCAGGGGAAGGCAGGATAAGACTCACCAAATTAACGTCTTCGCCTTGTAGGATTTTAGACCTTAGACAAGATGATATATTAGCTGCTTGTGGAATGCATGGTGTACCTAGAGGAGGGGCTGGGACAGCAGAGGCCAGAGAGTGTTGAGCGGCTTCAGTCTGGGAGGATGTTGAGGGTAGACTGAATGAGGGAGCTGGTTGCAACATAAAGCCTGGGTAGCGACGATGGTTGCAGAAGATGGAGCGGTGGCTGAAGCATTTTCCAGGGATAGAAGGCATGCCTTGATGTTTTGCATGGAGTTGGCCAGAGACTGTAAGGCGGTTATCAGGGAGTTGTCTGCGGTTGAGTAATAGAAGAAGCGTGAGCAGGAGCATGAGAGAGAGAAGAGGTGTGCTGATATGACAGCTGACAGAGACAATGAAGAGAACAGATTTAAAATTTGACAGCTATGACATGATTGAATGATAGGATATGTGGTGCAGTCTGATTGGTTTAACTAAAGAGTCAACGCCCCTGATCAACTGATAGAGGGCAGGAAAAGCAGGGGAGAGAGAGAGAGAGAGGGGAATGAGATGTATGAATGAAAACATTGAAAGTCTTCCTGCTTGAACTTACTCTAAACTTCATTTCCCAAATGGCAGGTTTTGCCAGAAGATGAAACAACTTCAAAGGCTCATTTAAGATCTTCATATCACCAAGAGAGAAGTCACAGGGTTTTCATACAGCAATGCTGACATGAACAGATTTAGATGAATGATTTGTTGTTGCGGAAAGCTGCTGAGCTGCAGCCCGAGTTTGTGCTGAGTTAGTCATATGTTACGAGCTGAGGCCTGGAAAAATTTACAGCCTACACAATGTCTACACAGCCTGCGTGGCGAAAGAAATATATTAGCTGAGCAGCAGCAGGAGCTTCAGTCCTCCATCAGTGTCCACACAGGTTGTGTCAGGCACAATGATGAGTGTAGGTCAGAGCCCAACACACAGTCACTGGAGTTATATATGAAAAATGGAGGAAAATCGACTTGAGGCGTAAAAATTTGATTCTCTGAAGTCAAGTACATGAAGCACAAGTGAAATACGAGCTGACCTGCAGCCCGTGAAGACATCTGTATTGATTAAAATAGGAGCATATCTTTTCCGTCAGACGCACATGAGGTGGAGGTCTGAAAAATGAGGCTGAAATGCTTTCTGTGTTGACACTGTGTTAGTGTCATCTGTTGACCATTCCATGGTGTCTGTACAGAAAGCAATTCAGCTGCACTTTTTCAGTCGTAAGCAGGAAAGTTAAGCCAGGCTCAACATTTGCCGCAACACAACTTGAAGTCATCTTGCAAGGTGCTGCCGTGGCCAGTGAAAAAAGTACAAGCGCACATTCCTGGTGGATTACTTTGCAACAGAACAGAGTGTTTCTACTGTTTAATTCACAGTTGTCACAACAAAAGATAAAATAGTTGCCACATTGATAACTTTTGAGAGTTGTAAAATCGGGTCTCCTACAAACCATTGTGCAGCGTTTTGGCGTCTGAAAAGCCTTCAAATCCTCTAATATGTTTACTCAAACTGGATTTCCTGGATCGTATCTCATGTCTCTCTGGTACCTGAAGCAGTACACCACCAACAACTCAGCCCCCTGTGTTGTTTTAATGTCCACTTAATGTACATTTTGAGTGGCATGTTTGCTTTGGATCCTCTCATGGCTGGCTTACAAATTAGCATCATCACAAACGTACAGACACACATGCACAACGATTATAATGTGTGCATACTCTGTCCTGACTACAGATGAAATGTTTATTAAGTAAACACAAAAGTAGTACTTAGATGATAAGAAAGTAAAGAAAACTGGCCATTCTTTTACTGCGGGTGATTAAATAAACAGTATCGTTCTGAAAAGCAAAGACACGTCACAGAAAGACTCTTCATCAGAATGAATCACTTTTCAACACAAACCTGTTTTCATATATTATATGATTATATATTATATTCCACCCGTTCTTATAGTGTAACCTTAAATAGCTCAAACCCTGATACTGCCTTGTATCGTTCATCATAGTGATGAATTTCACAAGAAGCTCCTTATCTCCTCTTACATTAAACATACATGTTGTCACATCACATCATCATATCATGTTGTGATCTATTGTAGCCTGTCTGCCTTTTATATTGTAAGTGTGTGAAAAAAACAAAAGAAAGACAAGCTTTTGCTCCACTCTACAGCAGATGTGTAATGCAGACTAGATGTTGGACGAAGGCGCCTAAACTCTCCATGAGTGGTGTGCTTTTGGATGTAGTGCTGTCAGATGTTTTGAGGCCGATCCTAGAGGAGCCGCTGGGCATGTTATTGTTGAAACTCAGTCAGCTGAATGAATAAATAGGACTCTTAGAGCCAGGAGATTAATAACGTGAAGCTCTGCTAAAACAAACTACTAACAAGGACGCACTTTCTCCAGGACCACCTGGGTGGATCATCTTCTGCATGCATGCACAATGTTTGTATTGCTATTCTTGTGAGGACCTTCCAGATTAATTCTCCAAACTATAACCTTAAAAGTAGACAATTTAGTTTGTTGATAGCTCTACTAAAAATGGTTATGAAATGTTCACATAGACCTCAGAAGGAGATCTCAGAACAGTTGTGAGGACTTCTGATTAAAATACTTTTAACTGGCTTTTAACTGATGTCTTTAAAATTTCCTTTGCATTTTTGCATTGAAGATTATTATGTTTCTCTTGGAAGAGAAATGAAATATTTATATTATGTGGTAGCCATGACCATAAACAGTGCACAAATGTGTATAAAATAGTTCAAGGTTACTGGGGTTCACTTGGCAGAGGAAACTGTTTAGTCAGTTCAGTTATTGTTAGTTATTTCTTGCTGGTTTGCTGGTTTAACAGTGTTGTTCAAAGATGATCAGAGTGAAACAGAAGGATTTTAGTTCTTTTAATGACCAGAAAATCATAAGCAAGCAAAGCAAGGAAGGAAACCAAAGAGAATATTGACCCTACATGACCACATCTTAACAACTGATTTCTCACTGCTGGTTTGCACTGTCTTCTCAATTCTTTGTAGCTTTATTAATTCGTATGTTTATTTTAGATATTTATATTTTCCTAATTCTATACTCAACTCAAAACCCAGAAATGTCCTCACATTGGACATTTTCTGTCAGCTTGTATTTCTGTCCTCACAAGGATATAAACACAAAAGCACAGGCACAGTTACATGAGGGAGTAGATGCCCAGCCTCCCCTCTTGCTTTGACCTTTTCACAGTCTCATGACCTGTTGTAACCAGTTAAGTGTGAGCGGTTGTGAAGCAGCTTGAGGCAGCAAACAGTCAGATCTGTATCTCAAAGTCGGCCAGCAGCTTCTCGGCATCAGAAACTTGAAAATGAGGAACATTAGAGCTCTGAAGTATCAAACCCGCTGGACATGTGCTGGACAATAACAAACCCCAAATTTCTGAGCATTCCCACAAGCTGTGTTGTGGTCCACCTTGCTAAACATGTGGTTCCCATTGTGGCCAGACCTCTCTCTCTCCTGCTCTCTAGCAATCTCTCTTCACTCTCTCTCTTTTTCACTCACTATTTGGCTTTTTTTTCACTCACACCAGAGTAATCCAAATGCAACAAACTTTTGGACTGAATCCTTTGACCAGTTGTAAAGCCCAGTTTGGCCTTCGTTTTGGCTGCTGTGTCACTGTGTGTGTGTTTGTGTATGTCAACTACGATAAATATAATGACTCCTAGAATTTAATAAAACCATTATCTGCAGGAATTAAAGGCTCACATGTTGCTTTCTGAAACAATTTTTGGTCCCATGTGCTTCATTTCAAGTGATAATCTACAAGATTCTTGCGTCTCCCGATTTTGGCAACACCTTTGATGATAAGCAGTCCAACATGCTGTAATAATAAAGACACTCAGTGAGGCCTCTCATATTTCTAACTTTATTTAGGCCAAAGAAACCCCTGTTGCAGCTTCCATGAATGATAAATGACAAATGGGCCCTCTCTGTTTAGAACAGCAAAAGTAAAGTTAGTCAGTCAGTTTTTCTAGTCCTCTAAATTGTTGTGTTGTTGTGATTCACATGAACCAAATTTAAACATGAATTCATGTGGCAGTTCATTCTGATTATTGGGCTACTTTTTTAATTGGCATGTTGTTAATTACAGAATATGATGATGTTGCTCCATAACTTCTGGATGTGTAAATACTGTTTGCCAACAACATTTCAATTTAAAAAGTGATTATATGTCAGTGTTGTGTTCACAACTTGTTTCTGCTGCCCCCAAATGCCCAAAACAATCTGTTAATGCAGGTTTAAAGTGAATGCAGACTTTTGACTTTGAAAGGATCATTAGCAAATCCTTGTTCACTTTTCAGTTGGCAAGAATTACATGGTGCAATTTTTAAAGATGGATTTATGACTCTGTGTCAAGTGTACAGCAGTCCTGATCACAATGAGCAGAGGGTTTGCAATTGTGTTTGCTAGATCACAACATATGTTGACTTAAGTTGTGGTCACAACGCTGTTGGCGATCTACTGCACATGTGTGGGACACTTCCTCCAAGCTGACCCCAGAAGGTAGTATAAACAGAGCAACTACCCGTCCGTGGTGTCCGCAGCTGTCCGTGTACACGTCCGCTCGGGAGTATAAATGAAGCTTTACTTAACTGAGCCTTTCTTCAAGGTCCTTGATGTTTTCTTCACTATCAACATTCTCCACAAATGTTTTGCTTGTCCGTCTCTACTTCAGTACAAAATAAATAAATAAATAAATGCAGGATAGTGTTGTTAGCAAAGGACATCAACAATGGATACTGTGAGATAAATCTTACAGTAGCACTTTTATTGTTTGTATATTATAACCAATGCATTATGTCATCAACACATTTTTTTCTTACTTTCTGCAGGGCCTCCAGGGCCAAAAGGAGAGAAAGGTGATAGTGGCCCACTGGGGCCCCCTGGGGCCCCTGGATTGACTGGCTTAAGAGGTAGGTACAATGAGACAACCATTAATCAGTTATTGAATATTATGAACAGTCAAACAAGTATAGTACTGATCAATTCTATAATAGGTTAGGTTAACTACAATGAAGCTGCATGAAGCATAATATATCTGTGAATTGTTATGAAATAGTGACACTGAATTGGATAAAATCATCTTTATGCAGTTCACTCAGAGCTGCCTTAATGCTTGTGAAATAGAATAGGAAAGCATAACCTTCTCAGATTCACTAAGTGTGGGTCATTACATCTCCCATACTAAAAAGTACTGCATTTTTTTTCAATATGCATTTATTTCATCCTTTCAAAAGTAAATGGTACTGCAATGTTGAATTTGCAGAGAAAAATGACCATAATCTGAAGTCAGTCTGTGAATCAAAATGCCATTCAGTGCTTGCAGTACCAACCACTGCAAATTGTCAGTCTGTGGGAGACATTACGGTATTATATCTTTGGAAGCATCTTACTAATACAAAACTTATGTAATATATGTCAGAAAGAAAGAATGACAAATTATACAAATTGAATGGATATTTAAACTATTTCTGATTTAATGCATGTGAAGCAAGAGATGCAGAAAAAGATGTCTGATTTTCTTGTGTTTTTGGACTGGCATGGTTTTTGGATGAGTACAGTGGGTCCAAAAAAATACCTGGCCTCTAAATGTCCAATATAAACACTAAATTTGGAGTTACAAGCCTTTTTTAAGCAACAGGATTTAAGTTTGAGTGGCATGAAAGATGAAAATCAAGCCACTTTTTTAAACATAGAACAGATTTTGGCCAGTGTTTCTTTCTTCTGCTTTTGTGATTACATTCAGTTGCATTAATAATGCAATGAGCAGAAAGCATAAAAGGTCATATAAATCCGCTTAAGAAAACAAGACGCCAGACTTTGGATGGGGATTTACAGTATTCTCAGACAGGGTGTGGACAGGGCCAGTGGGATGCGTCATCTATCTTTGTCTCGAAGGTAATTCCACCAAAAACCACAATATGAACCCTCACCCAGGCAGAACTGGCACCTCAGAACCATGAAATGACTATTTTTCATAGATACTGTACAATACAAACAACAACAATGAGAATCCAGATGTTTTGAGACCCCCTCCAGCTAGGCACTTCTTGAATCATCACCCCTCACACGCTCCTCCCCTGTCATCATACATCCCACATTCTCTGGCCGATGAACTGCAACTCTCACATGACATTTCCAAGAAGCATTATCTTCCTGCTGAGAGGGAAACCCCCCCGACCACCACTGCTATAGTTCCAGGAAAAAGTGGATAAAAAGAATTTCTGTAGGAAAAGAAGAAAAAAAAACTGTTTCTTAGTTGAAAACATAGCGAGCTGAATGGCAAGATTCAAGACCAAAACAAACACAGAGCAACCCCTAACAGTCATACTGTCTTTGGTTGGTTTTGTGGGATTTTTAATCAAAAGTCTCTTTGGTGATGGTCAATCTCTCTTTTCAGGGATCTGAAGTTAAGGGCTATAAGATATATAATACAAAACCCATCTTTTGGATCATATCAGAGCTGACAAATATGTGTAAATTTGATCAATATTTGTAAAGATAATTAGTGCTGCAACCATTAGTCAATTAAGCAATTAGTCAATCAACATAAAACTATTTTGATAACCAAATAACTGTTTTAGTCACTTTTTAAGCAAAAATACCAAACATTAACTCTCTTTAATGCTTTACTTTGCTATACGTGATAGTAAAGTGAATATCTTTGGGTTTTGGACTGTTGGTTGGAAAAAAATTTGAAGATGTCTCCTTTGACTCTTACTTTGAGAAGACAATTGACAGATTAATTGATGATAAAAATAATAATAATAAAAATAATTCCAACTAGTCAGTGGTAATGCACAGATGCCTCCAAAACAGCATGTAAGCCACTTTCTATGGAATCCCAGTTAGATAAAATTGTCTTTTTGATTAAAAAACACTAAGTGTGATAAATAATAATAATGATATATAAAGCGGCCAGTTGAACAGAGACATTAGAATACAGGTTAAGGGCTTCAAGGGCTTTGCATGTTCAGACGTTTTGGACCCAATCTGAAACAGACCAAATCCAACATGTCCAACACAATTTGAAAGGACCCCGAGGACAGTCAGCCCTGGTCTTTAATAAACTTGAGAATAATCAGAGTTGATCCAAAAACTTCTCAACCTGAACAGACCCAAACAGGGAGAGAACTCCAAAACTGGCAGCAGCATGATACTCCACCAATTAAAGGTGCCACATGGAGTTTTCTTGTAAACAAAGAAAAATTGTGTATATCAAGTGTTTCTCACCAAAACAAATTATCTGTATCCGTGAGGTCTAACAAACATGTTGAATGCATTTTCTTCCTCAAAAAACATTTGCAAAGCCATTTTTTTTAAAATGATGATGCATTGTTCATGACCACGTTTGCTAGCAGGAAACCATCCTAACCAGATTAGACTAAACATGGAACAAGGACAAGTCGACCTTGTCAGTTAGTCAGTTAAATTAAAAGTCAGTTACTGATTAGATTAGGACTTATCAATCAAACAGCCAATCATGCATCATATTAGAACTGGACAACACTAACTAATTGATATTCAGTTTTTAGCCATGCTGTCAGCTGAATGGTACTGTCAGTCTATCGGTTGTCTGAGTTTGTGCACAAATTTAGCCCAGACTGAAATATCACAACAACTCCTGGATGGATTGCCATGAAATTTTGTACGAGCATTCATGGTCCCCAGAAGATGAATCCTAATGACATTGGTGATCCCCTGACTTTCCTTGTAGTGCCACCAGTAGGTGTGACATTTAAATATCTTGACTATCTTGGATGGATTGTCACTGAATCTGCCAGATATACTGTATTCCCCCAGGTCCCCAGTGGATGTATCAAAGACAAACCGAGTGTAGTGTGTGCATATCCAAAAAAACAAATTGAAGGCAAAGGTCAAACAAAAGATCAGCACACTGTATTAATAGCACCCAACAAATTTGATTTTTCAGAGTAGTGTTTTAATCTAACTGAGATCTTCGTCAGACATTGTCAAAAAAAATCATTATAGCAGATGTGTAAACAACAACCCATGCTATTAACAGATCTACACATGCAGTCTGTCGGTAAAGCAGCACATGTACCTTTGATACTCCGTTTTCTTTTAAGCCAACGGACTTCAAAAAATTCTTTTGGACTTGTTGAACAGTCTAGTTGGACTGTCCTGCAGAACACAAAGCAAACTTCTGCACTGCTTCCAAAATATGATTGATAGCATTGTCCCAGTGGGTTTTTTAAGGAGGGATTTATGGACTCTTGACAGCAAAAACACAAAAACATGATATTATCCAACATCCGTTCAGTTTGTGTTTGGCTCTTTAATGCATTCAGTCTAAATTGAATTCATTGTGCTGAGCAGTCACAACAGTGTAATCAGAGCATATCCGAGCACAGTGACATTTGAAAAAGCTTCAGTGGCGCAATCAATAACTCATTACCACATTAATTTCGAGACATCTGAGTGTGCTTAGTGTAAACAAACATTCTCATTGTGTGCCACAAGGGTTGAGCTGGATTGTATTTATGGAACAAAATGACCAAAAGATAGTTGCTGTTTTTCTCACTTTCCGCAAGCATTCAGAGATGAGGGTGTTGGCAGATGGCATATGAATAATGTCAGGGTGGGGAGGGAAGACATGGAACAACAAGGCTTATTGAAAATGTTAAGAAAAAGTCCTCATTATATCGCTTTCGTTCTTTCTCCAGTTCATGGATTGGATGTAATTTGGGGACTCTAAATGATGTGTGCAAACTTGCCTGGAGGACAATCACAAATTGTTTATTTAGTGGAACCAATCAGAACCAACTCCAACTATGATGTATTTAGTGGAATTATTCAAAAACTGGCAGGAAAAGCAATTAATTTTTGAAAATATTTTGGTTTTAAATTGAACCCTTTAAAGTACAACTCTGATAATGTTTGTACTAAATATTTTAATTAAATAAACATAAATGATCTCCACTTACAGCAGACAGAAGCCACAATAGTTTACATGGTGTCATAGCAGACTGGTTTTCCTGTGGGATGGTTGTTTATCGCTTCTTGAACTCAAGCCCATATGTGTTTGTGTGTTTCAGGGTTTACAGGAGAAAAGGGCATCCAGGGCCCTCGTGGTATGAAAGGGCCGATTGGGGTCGGCGGTGGTGATGGAGAAAAAGGAGATTCTGGACCTGCTGGGCCTAAAGGTATATCTTGCATTAATCAATACGTTTTCTTATATAGTTATATTTATAGCTTATCCACTCAGATACTACAGATTGTTGAAGTATTTTAAGAGCAAATAACTGTTGTTTTTTGCTGATTTCTTGGATTTCATCATAATTTAAAACTGACTTGATCCATTAAGGTCACCAACATTTCTCGATGTAGACATGGACAAGATTGTTAAACGCACAAGGAGAACATATGATCTGAAAAGTCTGAGTACAATGTAATAATCACAATGTACAAATTTTGCAGGAGGTTGTACTTTATGGGGGCAACAGTAGCAGTCACATTACAGTGAGTCAGTCACTCACAGCTCATTATTCACAAGTCTTGTACAGTTCCCAGCTGAATCTTGTCAACGCATTCACAGCTCAAATCATTTCAGACTTTTAAATAAAGAGACTCTGCATTAAAACTACTGTGATGTCACACTGGACTGCCTCTTCCATCATTAATAGGTGGCTACTGTTTTCTTAGTGTGTTTGCCAAAAAGACTATGATTGCTTGTGATAGCTCCAGTTATTCTTCTATGTATTCTAAAAACTCAGGTGTCTGGAGAGGTTAAATATATATTTCTTTGACATGAGCATATATATATTCCAAGTACACATGAGAGTAATCAGCAACAACACTGATAAAAGACAAATTTTTGGACTGAAGAAGGTCCATGAATGAATGTCACATAACAACTGAACACACAATACTTTGAGAACCTCTCCTTTCTCTCTCTTCCTTCCTCCGCCCACTCATCCATTCATGTATCCAGTTGATGTTTCTACTCCGGCATCAGCAGCTGGACAGTGCCAACGATAACAAAAACACACTCAGACACACATACAGCTCTGTTGGGGAAAACATGGCCGTAACAAATATGATAAGACGCTGCCGTCTTTCTTGTGTCAACATGTTATTGTGGATCTATATAGTCTGTGTGACTGTGTGTGTGTGCCAACAGCTGTTGCTGATCAGACTTGAGTTTGGCTGAAATGTCCAGTGTTGGAGTCCCACAGTCTCTGTGTTGGCCAGTGGCTCTCAAAACCTTGGACCAGGCTGTGTGTTTTTTGTGTGTGTGTGTGTGTGTGTGTGTGTGTGTGTGTGTGTGTGTGTGTGTGTGTGTGTGTGTGTGTGTGTGTGTGTGTGTGTGTGTGCATGTGTACACCCCTAGTCATGGTGCAATACTGGGCACCAGACTCTGCTCTAGTTTTGGTGAATTTTCAACAACGTTATTGTTGGTTGCTGTAACTTTTAGCAATTCAAGGGATATACAGTTCAGGAAATCTTTTGTATTTTCTATTCCAAACAAGTGATATTTACTAGTTCTGCATTGTAAAAGAAGTCCATATTGAACTGACACTTAAAGGGGGCATATTATGCACATTTACAGGTCTATATTTATATCTATTGGAATATCTTTGCATGATTTACAGTTCAAAAAACTCCTTATTTAACTCAGACTCACCCTTTATGCAGCCCTTCAGTTCAGCCTCTGTCTTAAACAGGCTGATTGAGCTCCTGTCTCTTTAAGGCCCCCTTCCCAATGAGCCCTCTCTGATTGGTCAGCTTCTGGAAGCTGCCCCTTGGCTGACTTCCAGCCGCTCTGAAGGCTACATCAACACACCATGAAATATAGTAGTAGGATTTCACTACTTTTTCTCATTCTTTACTCAAAATGTCTCAGATACATCCGTACATGTTCGAGCCAAAATGTGGACAATGCAAACACATGGAACAACTTTTGCAACAACCTTAGCAACTGACTGTTGATGGGCATGCATGACAGAGCATGCTGAAGTCCTGGCTTTTGACTTGCAGGGAGCATTTCTACATATGTTAACCTAAAGTTTTGGAACTCTGACCATGTTTAACATAGACATCCAACACCATAACAGAATGTAAATAACAGAAAATTACAAAAAGCATAATATGTCCCCTTTAATGTATCTGGAGCCTGTTTAACAAAAGCATTTTGCGAGCTCTGCTTACAAACACATGCCAGATGGTGACAGCGTCATATTTCACAAATGAGTGTCGCTTATCATCATGCAGGAGTCTCAAGTATGATTGAGACTCACCAAATCACTGAAACAAGTCAAAATGAGCTAGCTTAAATGATCCTGGGTTACAAATCATAGCTAGCATGTTAATTTGGTGAAACAGGCCTCTGATTTGCTTGGAGTAAACAGAGGAAAACATGAGAAATTAGCACAAGCAGCGATAAAGACCACGGCTGAACAAACATGAAAGGAGTGTCACCCACAAAAATTCGGCACTGGTCACATCATTGTTTTACTGACAAGTTAATTGTGTTGCACAAAAACACAAACGAGCAGTTTTCAATTAATGGAGACAAGATAAACAAAACAAGAAGCTTTGCGGATGCTTGGCCATCTACACTCTGGCAGTTTACAACAGTGTCTGTCTGTGCTTCCACCCATCTGGGGTCTGGTTGTGGGTTTAACAAACCAGCAGAGGGTGAAGAGTTTGTAGACCTTCGGGTGTGAACGGGCCCCAGCGTAAGGCAGTCACTCAACCAAAGAGCTTGTTAAAATAGCACCGGGAAGCTTCATGGTTTCCTTTTATAGATGAATGGTGGGTAGACTGAGCTGGGAGTGCATTAGGTGTTGGCTTTTTCTTTGGTTTTAAAGCATCTAAGTGTTGAACAAGCTGGGTTTGCTGAAACGATTATCAGTATTTGTGGTTCTGGCTAACGACAGACAAAGAGCAACTTTAGCATTATTATTCGGAGTAGTATTTCTGTCTATCTGATGAATGTAAGTCAAATATTCACTCTCATTTTAGCTTTTGGTCTCCACCAACCCCTGAAAAAAACATCTGGGTCTTTAACTGCTAGCTGTTTGACCTCTGTTCACCAGCTAGAGCTTTCTCCCTCTGCCATTTGGTACAATAAGCTGAAACAGGAAAAATCCATGGATGTCTGTACATGGTTTCATACTAATTTATCCAATAGATGATGGTTGATATTTCAGTCTGGACAAAGGTGGTGGACAGATGACATTACCATGCAATGTGGCTAAAATTTAGTGTAGCTTTAAGTACTTCATTTCAGACATTTACCCATCACTATGCCACCAGCATGCAACATGCAAACATACTCGGTATAGTTTTAAATCAAATGCATCTGTTGTCTCTTGGGGCTCAGTGGTATTTTACCAGTGTGTTTAGTTTTTTCCTGTAGTGTTATTTAGTTGTTAAGGATGTGGTCAAAACAGAGGTGTCACTGACAGCTCAGGACGTCACAGGCAGGGTGTGGTGGGGTACTAGCTACATTACTCAGACATGGACATACATACAGTAACACATGGTAGGTGGGACTAAATGCCACCTCGGCTGGCAGCTGCCCTGTGGTCTTGGATGTGAAAACCAAGTCAAATTAAAGGTGGGATAAATGCCGACTTGAAGCTGATCCTCTTATAGCTTCATGGCAAAAACAGATGTGTGGTTTCAAACCTCATGGCTAAAAATTAGCAACAAATCCCACTAAAACAGACGCTCTCCTGTTTTGGAGGTTAGTTCTGTGAGGACTTTGGAATAGAATCATATTTTGAAACAAAAACAAATGAGAAATGGCCGTATCCAAGCTGCTGATTGGAGGTAAGTGTCGTGTGTAAATGTGCTGTAATTTTGCAGAAACCACAAATGAGAGGATTTTTATTTACAGTGATTAAGTGGTTTTACATTGCATTAAGTTTTCCACCATGCAGATATCTACACTGTAAAGAGCTCCAAGAAATTACCTTGACACTGGTACCTTTATTGCAGTCAAAAAAAAAAATCTATTTTCACTTCTACAGTCTTTTCTCTCTCTTGTTCCTCTCTTTCAACCTCATTCACCTCCCCTCTATAACAACAAATGTTAACCACAACTTTTAGAGGTAAATTAAACACCAGAAGCATGGTGGTATCCTCTAATTTTTACATTTTATGCCCATATTACGAGACAATAATTACAGGGATGAACTATTTTAGGGGATTCTACTAAAAATATTACAAAGTAAAAGTACAAAGTAGAGGAAATGGGTTTGAGGTGGAGTTTTTAAAAATTTAAACCTGTTGGTGGTTGAGTTGCTTTTCTCTCTGTGTGTTAAGACTATTTTGAGGCTTATGTTTAAATTGCATAGACACACATGTCTGCCCCAGTCACTGTTATATTGTGGTTACACATTACGATAAGGTTTGATTATGATTAGTATCAAGTTCTAGGTCTACTTTTGCTGGTCTTTGATTAAAATTTGGGATATTATCAGATATTATGAGTGTCATCCAAATCGTATTCCTCCCCCCCCCCCCCCCTAAATCTGCAGTGATATTATTGAGACTTTTCCTAGTTTGAATAAAGTTTGAGTGAAAAACACTGAAAAACTCACATTTTGGTGATGTTTTAATTTGATATTCCAATGTTGATACACAGTGTACTATTACATTGCTGTGTTGTCTTAAAAGTGATGATTTGATTTGCTTGATTTTGTCATAAACAACATAAACCTTACATACTCCAAATGTTTGTAAAACCAAAGAAGAAAAGAAGAAGAAAACCAAAACAAAAGAGACAGATTCAATCCAACATGTGACCTGGAAATGCAAAGACAAAAAATCTAAAATGTAATAAAATAAACAATGTGTCAACATAACATTGAAGCTAGACACCAGATCATTTGTTCTCACAAGTCCAGTGAGATTGTGAAGAGTTTACTCAGCATCTACAGGGACAAATGTTAAGATCAGGTGAAAGTTACATTTTAACAGATTGTATTGCTGCTCCTGTAAAGTCTACATAATCCCCCATTTGTTTTTCTGTTCTGTTCTTTCCTCAGGTGACAGAGGAGACAGAGGGATGAAAGGGGAGAAGGGTGATCGAGGAGACAGGGGAGAGAAAACAGGTGAGAGCTGATAATAAAATCAATGAAGAGTCTGTCCTGATAAACAATGTGATTCTACCTGTTTGCACTAATAAAAAGGTGTTGGAGGAATATAACTGATTCAGCTGACACCTACTCTGCATATCCGTGACTTTTGTCATGTTACTCAGTCACTGGGAATCCTTGAGGGATCTTGATGTTGTCTCCAGCAAAAATTAGAATCAGTCTACTGTAATTATTTCATTAAGTAATTACATGAGTTTATTCTAACAGTAAGTTTCATTTACTACTACAAGCTTAACAACAACAAGTCTCTTGTGCCACTGCCGGCAGTCACTGGAAGCTTTGTGCCTGTAAGATGACCACACAGTCAGTAAATCTAAAATGGTTAAACATTAAAGTGAATACTGTCTGCTAAAAGATTCAATATGTTGAATCAACTTGAGTTTCAGTAATATTTCCACTAATTAGTACGGTAACAAATTGCTGTTTCAATTCTAGTGACAATGACATAGTATTTTGTATTTTTTCCATCTTCCTCTCTCACTAAGTTTTTTTAGATGAAGAACAGTTGGAAAGTGTCTGCTCTTTGGATCTAAGTTGTCTTGCTGCTTTGATAAATTGTAATCCAGTCCTGTTCACAGACAGAAATATTGACAATTGGATTTAAGTTGCCCTGTGGAGTTTTCTTGTAAACAAAGTTTCTGATTGAGTGTTACTCAGCAAAACACATTCTGCATATTCTTGAGGTCTAACATGTGTTGAATGCATTACCTTCCTCATAAAACATTCATAAAGTCAGTTTTTCTTAAAAGTTTGAAACTGGGATTGTTTATTTGCCAGCAGTCATTCTCTTCCTTGCCTTCATTGGTGCATTGCAACATTTCTCTACCGCCACCTGTAGATCAGTGGAATAGTGTGAAACTATTGGCAGGAATATGTTTTGCATGTACATCCTCATGTGTGTGTGTGTATGAGAGAGAAACAAAATGGGTACCCACATGTTAAAAAAAAAAACAGTACAGAACTACTAGTTAACCAAAACTGTCTCTGCAAATGTCAAAAAGGTAGGCAGAGTAACTTATAAAGTCATCCACCCTAACTAGAACGTCCATATTGGATGATTCTTTTTTATTTTTGAGACCCAATTTACATCCAGTGTCAATGTTTCTAAATTTCTCACTACTTCAGAACATTGTAACAATGGTATGGTTAAGGTTAGGGGTTATGATTCTGTTAACAAGGTTACTGTTAACAGAATCATGAACTTTAATTGCAAGTCTGTGACAGGACACAAAATATAAGTCATCCATGCTAGAGGACATGTTACCTCAACCTCCACAACCCACTCCCTGTATTGGCACTGAACATTAGTATTGGACATAAATATTGAGGTGTAGAATTGTCCAATATGGACGTAATGTAGAATTACTTGGCTGAAAGTTATGTGGTTTGAGCACTAATGAAAAGAAACACTAATGTCTGTCACTTATTTAATCCTCTATATTATCTGTGGACTATACAATAAAGCTGCAACATGACATACCTTTTTGGACAATTTTGAGGCTTCTTCTCTGCCTCCACTCCCAAAACAGTTTCATATGGTTCATAATGGGCACTGAATGAACATTTAATAATCAAAGTGATTTCCAAGATTCATTTGTTGCATCAAAGCCTTAGATGCATTTTTGGTGATAATATCTTTATGTTAAGAGCAGCAGCAAACATATTTTTCTGTTGATTCTACATCTTAACTATTTCAGACATCTGCTGTGATGTTTTTATTTAGGGTTAGTTCATTGAGATTGTCCACAACTGATAAGAAGTGGTGGGGGGAAAGCTGGCTACATGTAAACATTGTTGATTGCAATCAAAGTGTGTTGGTTTGAGAAAAGATCCCAGATTTAAACAGCTTTGATTTGACAAAAACGCTGAAAAAAGCTCAGTTCAGCACGGCTGATTTATGTGCAGCATCAAAGGTAAATTATATCTGTAATATAATGTAAATATTTAGTTATTTTTTTTAATAAAATGCTGTCTATCTAACACAGTCCTAGTGAAGAAAATCCTCCTGGGCACCAGTGCTGTAATAAGAGCGCATACATCCATGCTTGTGATCTGAAACCACCAGTTGGCAATACAAGAACAAAAATTTACGAGCTGATGACTTTACGGGCCTCATACATCTCTGCCCCACCTGACATCCTGTGCAAAGAGCTGGGGGAAGTTTAAAGGATCAGTCGATCTGCTTTTCTTTTCAGCGTAATCTCACGGTGTCCGACACACGATGAAGAAACACATGGCTTAGTGGACATCAAAAGGGTTTAAAAATCGTGTGTGCATATGTGGTTGTGATCCTGTGGCGATAAGCTTGAAACCTCGTACAAAACCACCAATCTGGATTCAGGTACAGGAGAGAGAAAAAAATATGAATGGCCCCTAAACCACAGACATTTCTCTTCTCTTTTCCGCCACAAATGTTAATCTTCTTTTGTTACATCATTGTGGCTGTTCTCCATGTGATGGAGTGGTGTTCATGTCAGATTGACTCGATCCCTTGACCTGCTCTTCCTGACCATTACAGAACCGACAAAGATTGGTTCTTTCCTCACGTCATTTACAAGACACGGATGTTTGATGTTTGAAAGACAGACTGAGGCCACATGCTGTTGGCTGTCAGAAATATTGAATCGCTGTGCCATGCACTTTTTGGTCACAAACCTTATGTGGCTGACTTATCGTTTGATGCATGCCTCGGATCTTTTTACACTTCAAAGCATACAGTGCATACCTGTCTGATTACTCCCCAGAATGAGCAACAGAGTGACCCCAGACCGCTGAAGTGTGCGTTCCTCCACACATGTTGGGTGTTAACACAAACTGAACCTGCCATACAGTCATGTCACTGAAAGGATTAGCCTCTTTGCTTTGTTAAAAGCCTCAACAGCACATGAGTATTTCTGAGTAAAGAAGGACAAAGGGGCTCCAGATTGTAATCATTTGTGTGTGTGTGAGTGTAAGAGAGAGAGAGAGAGACCTTTCATTTGTGTCAGACAATCTTCTTCTGTCATCTCGAGATTGATGTTCTGAAAATAAAGGGTCTTCAGGCACTCAGAAACACTCCTGAAGAAAAAAGGAAGGAAAAGGAGAGAGAGTGTAAAATGTAGGAATCAGGAAGTAGAAAAACAAAACAAAAAATTATGGAAGTAGAGAAAGAGAAAGTTTTGGGAGATGGTTACCTTATTTAACTTACATGTCAATTGACAAGAACGTAGACTAATATGTATACTAAGTAGATAATTGTCCTCATTGCCCCATGCTAAATACAAATTTCTGATTTCTCTGTCATGACCAGTATTAATGTTAAAACTGTTGTCTCCCTATATATGTAAATTCAGTAGTACTTTACTTACATTGTTTACATACCACGTAAAGCCTATAAACTGCTACATGCTACTTGCTTAGTTACTGTTGCATGTCAACATATGCACATGTGCAGTTTACAATTATAATGCTGACGGATATAACATCGAAATTCTTAGTAATAATTGTAACGATGGGTCCTTGATTTCAGACAAAGATAGGCAGAAGCAGACTTCAGCAACCGTTGATTTTGCCGGCTGAAATCATTGTTGCTGGCAGATTTTATCAGCTGTAGCTAGCTAGCTAATTAAGCTAACGTTTGTTCCATGAGTTGGTTGAAAACACTGTCTAAGGCTGACTTTTACATGTTTCCAGCAATTTCCAATAATTTTTTAACCAGAACCCAAATGGCCTTAAATATGCACTTAATGGCTACATACATATAGGTATTGTGCTAAAAGGCTAAAGTTGCAAAAGGCAGCATCAACATCAGCTGACGATTCATATAGAAGACATGGAAATAAGAAGAAGCACATTCCAATGCCAATAAAGAGCAAGGCTGATCCTGTAATAGCATTCAGGATCAGCTTCCACACAGTGGAGAAATAAAACACAGTGGATGTACATTCTGGGTGGTGAGATTGGGTGGTTTTCTGCCCAGTTGGGCTACTTTTTATATAATTAGGCAGATAAAAATTGTTTTGGGTGGGTTGTGATAATTTGGCATACTTTTTGTACCATTCAGGCCTAAAAAAAAGTTAGATTATATTCCAAGTAGAGGTGAGCAAGTACACCATTATCTTTATCTGTATCTGTTCAACCAACTAAATTATCTGTATCTGTATCTGTACGTGGAATGGGCGGGGCTTAACCAGAAGTGGGTGGGGTTACCGGAAGTTTGTGTTTTAAGCCTGAAATGGATAAGGGTTGAAGCAGTGAGAGTCACGAGCTGTTAATCCCTGTGGACAGAGTGGCTGTGACAATGGAAAGATTGTGTTGTGTGGCGCAGCAGCAGTGAACTTTGTATAGGCTCTCTGTAGGGGAGGAGCTCTGTGTGTGGCTGGCCTGTCACGGAACAATGTGTACACAGCTACCCAATGAGGATTTTTCCTTCATCACGAGTACGGACATTAGCACATTTTACTCAGATGATACTCGTGCTCGTAAAAAGTACATTATCCGTACCGGTTACTTGTTTCATCTGATTATGTGGCTCAGCCCTAATTCTATGCAATACTAAACTGATCCCTCCTCTATCCAAGTAAATTGAGATAGACCATGCAGAGTTCAGTAGGCTCAGCTCGACATGTGATGACTGATAACTGATGACATCAAAACCAAATGTCATTTCTTTGAATTTTAACTAAATTGAAACTTTTTTTCCTGTACCATTATAATTCTTCCATAGCTCTGCAATAAAACACTTCTGTTCAAATGAGTGAAAACTTGTAATGTTTAATTACCATTATCTAAAATACATTTATATTTTATTATCGATTTGTCATTATTGAAACGTATTGAGTTTACCTAAATATACTGATCAAACAAAAAACTTTCTGAAATAAAAAAATTAGTTTAATTTTAAAACGATTAGACTCGTTCTAGACTTTGATTGGGCAACTTCTTGTTAGTCCCATCTTGCAACACTGTGTGCTAGTCATATATTTCACATAACCTGAAACCCCATATAACCAAATGATGGAGGCCTTGGATGTGGCAGTGTTTTTAGCACTTAACAGGTGATGATGGATGATCAACTGGAAAATACCAGGTATTGCTGTGAATCTATGATTTCCATGAATTCAGCTGAGACAGCTAAGAATATAATGAACTGTAGTGACCCCCTTAGTTTTCTTTTTTTTTTTTTAAGTCTAACAATATGCGTCCTAAAAGATATTTTCTCATGTGTATATAACTTGTAACAAAACACCCAATTTGCTTTTCATCTTTGGGGCATTGCAACATTTCTGTAATTTTTCACTTGACAGTTGATGTAGGCGGTTGAAAGAAAGACTGGAAGTGATGCAAGTATACACACACACACACACACACACACACATATACAGTTCTTGCTCTCAGAGGCCAACTGACAGTTTGATAGTTTATCTCAGGGGTCCAGCAGTAAGTGTGGTGGGTTTAATGTTTGACAGGCTGTTTTTTTCAGTGGACCTTTACATCTACAGGGATCCGAACAGAAATGATTTGAGCTTCATGACTCTAATGAGGAATTTATTTTTACCCTGGGACTCGGCTCATGAGAACGCAGTGTTATTCTTTTCATATGGAGGTCCACCTGTAGCCAAACTATAAGCTCTACTCGGTGTCTCCAATATCAATACTGGGGAACAAAATGAAAGATCAGTACTGTACTTTTTTTGTTTTGTTTTGTTTAATTTTTTACAACTGGATAAGTTTGTTTGCACATACTTCTTTATATCATGAAAATGTGTTTATTGTTTGTACTTTGATCATTTTAGATGCAGTATAAATGTTTACTTGCATTTGTACTGCAGAAATGTTAACATTGTTTCATCATATTTTTGCTTCACATATTTTTTTCTACAGACCAGTGGTTAGTTGTGTTGAAATACCCCCTACTTGCTCAGTTTTTATTATTTATGTATACTTCCAGCTCCCCCAACCCAGCTCCCCCACAGTGTAGTTTAATCTAATTTTGTTCATTTCTAATTTGGTGCACGCACAGTTAAACAAACATGCAGAAACACACACGCTGAAGCCAGTTGAAGTAAGGTTATTCTCTTACTTTTATTTTACGATTTTATCTTCAGAATCAGATGTAGTTTAAGCCTTTAATGGTTTTACATTTGAGACTTTTGCCTTGATGATTACATGTGAGTCAGTGTTTGTAAGATATTCCCTAAAACCTTTAGGGAAAACCTTGTTTTATTGTCAATAAATCCCAGGAAAAGACTAAAACCTACAATAAATTTATCCATTTCTCAATACTTTCTACCCTGTGGTTCTCAGCACCAAGGACATTTGTTCATGTTGAAGATGTTAATCTTTAAAAATGTGTCACAAGTATATCATTTCATTCATGTAATTTGGGAGGAATTATTTTCAGATGTGTTTTCATGCACATGTGCAACACGCTAGATAGACGAGAACATGTTTGTGATAATTAGTCACAGTAGCTCTCCAAGCAACTTTCTGTTTTCTGTGTACTAGGTTGTTTACTCCTTGATATTTTGTTCTCAGGATTGTACATAATTTAATTCAATAAAGAGTTATTAAAGGGGGAAAGTTAGTCCACTTGCTAATGGGGCAATAAGTTCACACAGTTTATTCAAAAAACCATGTGCCCCATCGACTCCTGTATTACAACTGTTTGCAAAATCCTCTTTTGTGGAGCAGTTTTGACTCTTGTCGTAGGAAATCTTCAGATGGGCCAGAGATCTTAAGGTCACCCACAACTTAGAAATTAATTCACCATTCGTTATGAAATAGACTCAAAAGAATACGCTGGAAACTGACAGAGTTCAGTGTGAATAGGTTTAAACCAAGGCTTTGACCCGGGACAAAGAACCCTAATGCAAATTCATGAAACATTATATTATATACCTCTCATAACCCCTCCTAATGTGGAGCTTATTTTCTAGACTCCACCTCGTTTGACCTTGACACTTTGGTAATAATCCAAGCATGATTCATCTCAGAAACATTGGTGTCTCAAACTTCTCTAAGATGTATCAATTGCACCTGGCTTAGAAATAATAACATTTTCCACATTTCTCACAATAAAAATGGGCCCAGCGGCCTTCAATCATCGCACACAGAGAACCGAAATGTGACATTACTGATCATCCGCCTTCCCAACTTCCCTGCAAACCATCTCTTACTGATATAAATGTTGTCTTTGCACAGTTACTAGCATGACCGTTTGTTGGGGTCTGTCTCCACCACACTCTGCAAGAGGAGGGTTAAATAAAAGTAAAAGTTCAGAGACACAACCAAGCTACCAGAGCCTCCTCCATTTCCTTCCCTCAAAAGCCAGCATCCAGACAGGTTGCTATTGGTCAATGGCATGAATTCCGTTGGTATGAAGTTGAATTTGACACAAAACATTAATGTGGATTTACTGCATCCCTGCATTAACAGATTGCAACAATTCCATTAGTATTAATTGATTTTGCTGTGAAATTTTACAGTTTTAAATGCTGGTGTAGTAAGATCAATTCATTGTTGTTTTTGTTGTTTTCAAAGGATTTGTTGACAAAATGCCAAGAGGTTTATCCTTATAAGACTCTTATATCCAGACAGTATGAATATATTCTGTCCAGTGACTAAGTCTGTTAACCTGTGTTAGAGGGTGTGTCTACATTTCTTGAACCAAACAAAGGTGGCAGCCAGACAAGTAAACACAAACTGTCTCGAGTAAGCACGAACTGTCACATTCTTGGTTTCGGTCAAGGGATAAAGGCACACTTTTATAGTTTTTGGAAACAGCTTCAGAACCACACTGCAGAGTTAATCTTCCATTGATTTTTGAGGGAAACAGTAGCTTATTTCTATGATTTTAATGGAATCCTCAATGCAAAAGTCTTGTAATGTAAAAACAAAGATCACATTTGTCACAAACTGGAACAGTTTCAAAAAGCCTGTTTGTATGTTTCACATATTTATCAAGAAAATCAAATTAGAAGCAAACAAATTACACTAAACAGAAAGAAGAGGCAATGCAAGAGTCGAAACACGAAAACATAAAAGGGACTAGAAGAGCAAACAATGTGAAAGACATCTGAGTTTCAAGGGGAGCTGAATGAACAGACGGAGCTAGTTAGCTGTTGTCCTGAAGCCATTCAGTCCTGTCCAGTCCAGAGCCTTCCTGCTTGCCAAATAAATATTAGTAAGAGGCGATCACTGCATGTTCTGGCCTACTTCAGGTATTGACAGTCTGATGCTTTAGCTCCCGGCCTCTGAGGCTTGGACCACTTGGACGACAACCAATACTTGGAACTCACTCATCTAGTTTTCTCTGGATAAAAACAGTCATTATATCTTATGCAGCTCGCATTAATTTCCCTACTTCCACAGAAAACATAGGCGTGTTATGAAATGTCAAGTTTGGTCCAAATTAGGGAGTGTTTCTAGTTTTGGGATGAACCACTTTGTTTGCTGTCCAAGGTGAACATTGGAGCTGCCATAGTGTTGGGAAAGGATAAGTTAGAGAGAAGGGTCCTTGACTTTCTGCATAATTATTTATTTTGATTGCTAACGCCTCTCTCTGTAAGCATGTGTTATTGTGCACAAACTTTGCTTGTCATGGTAACTTCAGTTTGTTTGAAGTGTGAAAGTCTTAAAAAGCAATTTACCACACAAGCAATTAGTTACATTACAAAATTTAGCAATTAGTTCAATACAGCTTTTTAAGCTGTGACTTTCAACTACAGGAATAACAGCCACATGTATTATCTTATATTTTTATCCAAAAATAAAATGTATGGATTTAACATGTTGACAAGGATGAATGTGCTTCTCTTAGTTATGTTGCTACGGGTTTCAAGCTACGTTCTCACTCGGCACACACACTTCACAGTGATAACGGGGGCAGATTTACAAGTTCTTAATCATTTTTCAAACAATGGCTCACTGTCTTTTCTAGCCTGTGACTGTCAATTTTGCAAGCTGAAATGACAACTTTTACCAAAATCAGGAACTGTATTGTAATGTAATATAAAGCTTTAAGCTGGGGTTAGCTTAATATTAAGCTAACGTTAGTTCCATTAGTTGTTTGAAAACACCATCTCAGGTTGACTCGTTTTTTAAAAAAATGAGAACCATATATGCATATATTGTAAAGATTTACACACTATCTTTTTGAAAGACTAACTGTGAATCCACAGTTAGTTCTATCCATTCAATTCACACCGACTCCAACCTGCATTCAGCATCTCTGTCCACAGAAGCAGTCATCTGTCAGCAGCAGCTTCTGGGGAGCTGAGAGGACAGCAGCCGGCCAAACAGTCTTCATCTGGTTGTCTGACAGCAGAAATTTACTGAACCAAAATAGTTTTCATGTCAGCTCCACAGAAAGAAATTGACAGTGTTTGTATTTATTGATTCATTGATTTTATTTCCCTGCAGACAGGTGGAATCTGCCTGTAGTGAAACCAGCAAGCTCACAGGCAGAATGGGGGCCTTGATCAATATAGATACTGTTAATAAGTTCAAAACATATATAAAACATATATACAGCAAGAGTAGTTTGAGTTAAACAGCTGTCTGTGCAGATTACACTTCACTAAACGTGACAGAGGAGGAAAAAAAAGACTCAGAGTGTTAAAAAAACGTGCGGCGTCCTGGGTTGATTCAGTCTAGATTGATACATTTAATAAAGCAGAAGCGTATTTGTTCCATGAGACACCCGTGTGACAGACGTCAAAAACACTTTCTATGTGGGTTGGCCGTAAGGCAAAAAAGTAAGTAGCTTAGTCACCGGATAATAAAGACACAGCATTGTTCTTGTACTGCAGTGTAGAGCTAGTTTGCCCTAGCATTAATAGTATGATAAGGAAAAATGTAAGACCATACTTATTATATATTTATTTATATTTATGTATATATTTAATTCTAACTGTTTGTTTTCCCTATTAATGTTATAAAAGAAAAGTCTTTTAGGATGAGGACCAAGCAGTGTGTTTGGCAAATTAACGCTATCTCAGTTAACGTTAGCTGGGGCTGTTTTAAATAAATCCAACAAAGACCAGGACGTTACCCTAAACTGTGCAGTGGGAAATACCATTGATGTGCCAGTTGTAAATAGGCCCTTTTTTTACGCAACCTGTAACCAAACAAACTAATATAATTTTGTTAGCTTATAATGTGCTCCATGGCTTTGGGAGTAACACTATGTTGATAGTAAGCTAGTTAGCTGAACAAACTAACGATTGCAGCTTACATTAAAGCACATAAACATGCTGTTTAATCCATTTGTTGCACTTTTGCTGCTGTGTTTTTTGGTTTTGGAGTTAAAGTAGGAGATACAAGGTTTATATCCCACAGCACCATAATGACAACTGAATTAATGGACTGTTGAGAAGCTGCAGTGACATCCACCATCTCGTTTACACTGTATCTTTATACAATGAAATGATCAATTCGCCATAACATTCTCATCAGGCATCTGCCTGATATCTGCCCAATTTTCTGCCAAAATAAATCTCGTGCACTTACACCAGAGAGAACATAATTCAGTAGAATTCAGATATGCTGCATTCCAGCTCTTTAAGACAAAGATATGAATGTCTGTGGAGTTTGGCTGTGTGGTTCTGATTATCCCTGAAGACTAAAGTCTACATTTTCTGTCTCCATCCAGAACCTTTCCTCTCCTTTCCTCCTCTTCTTTTCCCCAAAGTCTCTCATTTGCACAGTAGGGGAGGGAGGGGAGGAATGAAGGGTGAGATAGATGTGAGAAAGTGGTGAGTCATGTCACAGGGGTATTCAAACAATACAGTATATGGGACCGATAAAGATGCCTTCTGTATGATATCAGCCAATCAGCAATAGGATAGGTGCAGTTTGTTTATAGGATTATACAAATTTATTTGAATTAATATTAATTATTATTTCTATGAATATTTCATACTGTCATTTCCTACTTGTGAAAACAAAATAGTGGGAGCAACACTAAATACCTCAAAATAGTTCGATATTTTTGGGAAATACCTGTTTTTACTTTAGTTAGATGAGAAGTTTGATACAGGGGGTTATGTACCAGACTATTTCTCTGAGAGGTGCAGTGACTTCCTAAAGTCTCAGCTGGTGCATGGCACCACACAATGATTACAAAAATTCCAGGAACACAAATCTGCACATATAGAGACACAGTGACACACACAATACTGAAAGCAGTGACCAGTAAACACCTACCAAAACATCACTAAACAAAAACAAATAGCAGTTTTGCACATCAAGAATTTCTCCATGGGATTGGATATGGGGTAAATTTTGTCCAAAAATTTGGAATTGCAAACCATCCAACAATAACTACACTACTGCTATCTAAAATTATTATTGTTCCAAAATATGACAAAGAGCTACACTGAGAACTGCAGAAAATGTTGATTTGCATTCAAAATCTCAACTTCAATGTGAATGCATCTTTTGGTTTGTGTTTCTCATTTTCTCTTTGCAATTCTTAGATTTTCTGAGCTTGGTCTTTGCAGTAACTGGGCCAACATTTGAGGGGTTAGGATTCTGTGTGGTTAGGCTCTGTTGCAATTCTTTACATTTTCATTAACAGACCAAATAAACACCACAATCTGGAACCATTTCAGGGTATTTGACAAGCACTTCTGAACCTCTCAAATTAACATATTCTATCTTGTTTGTTTAAAATCAAAATGAAACAATGTGGTCTTGTGTTTTTACCCACCCTTTCTTGTTTTTACACTTCAGGTTTTGTACGGATTGAATAAACAAGAATAAACACTTGTAAAAAGGTGGGACTGTTTTGTATTTGATGATTGAACAAATAGTTTCAACATCTGTTTTAGGTAATAAAGGATTCAACTGCTTCTGTCTTATTCAAAATGTGTTAATCTATAACTTTCTTCTCTTTCCATCTTTCTTTCTTCCAGTATTGTCTGAAAAAACAGCAACAGGAGGCTGAAAGTACATCACATTTCTGCAAGAATATGACATAAATATGTGAAGCAGATATGATAATATAACATTATGGTAGATATTAAATTATGATGGGCTAGTGAGTGCAAAGTACTTGACTTGTATAATGAGAGTTAAATGGTACACAGTTAAAATTTATGATGGTCTGATGAGACTAATATCCTGTCTAGATAATGTGTCTGGCTTTACTCTCCAGCACTTTGTCAACAGAGTCTCAGTCAGTGTGCAGGTCTTAACACCGAAGAGCAGTCCAGAATCGTGTAGCTATGTGTGTGAGTGTGTGTGTGTGTGTGTGTGTGTGCATGTGTGTGTTTACCTCTCTTTCTCATTTCCTCACTGCTTTCTGAAAGGTGATAAATCAAGTCAGTTATACGAGTGCAGCTGCTGCATTGTTTCAGGAATACGAGATGGACTGTGGATCCATGAAGCTTCTGCTAATACAAACACACGCACACAAATGCACACCTTGTTTAGATTATACTGTAGGCAGGTTTTCGAATGCAGGTTCTTGGCCGTAGTGCCCCTCAACAAGGTTAATAGCTATTCCAAAACTTAAATTAATATCAGGAAATTCCTGCTGGCTAGACAAAAATCCACATCAACGTCAAGAGATGTTACAACTATCATATTTGGAACAGTCAGTGAATAATTAATCATTTTAATTAAGTCGTTTTTATAGTAAGTTATGTACTTGTGTTTTTCAGCTTTGCAGTAATTTCTTCTGCATTCATCTGTTGTTTTGGCAATGTCTGTCAGTCAGTCCACCACTTTGGTCTAGACTGAAATATCTCTGTAATAATTTGATATATTGCTATTCAATTTTAAACAGACATTCATGTCCCCTTCAGGATGAATTGTAATAACTTTGGTGAGCCCCTGACTTTCCATCGAGCACCATCATCAGGTCAACTTAAAATGTGTCCAATTCTTTAGTTTATGACCAAATATCTGCACAGCTGACATTCCCATCAGCCTCAGATGTTTGTGTTTAGTGCAAATTAGAAAATGCTAACATGTTAAACTAAGATGGTGAAAATGGTAAACATATTACCTGCTAAACATTAGCATGTTAACATTCTTAAGTAAAATCTCGTAGAGCCACTAGCGAGGCTGTAGACTCCTGTTTTTTAATCATCATCCATCTTCGCATCTCAACTCTTTTTAAAATATTTTGTCATGTTATCATAATCCAATTTCATACCATCTCATTGTTTTAAGTCGTTTATTTTTTATCCTCTGTCAGCTTTTATATCTTCTCCTGTCACAACTACTTTTCCACTCTATTCATCTCTATTTTCTTTTTATGTCTTAATCTCTCTTCTTGTGTCATCCTCATGTCTCTCCTTATCTCTTTTCATTCAACGTCTTGTCTACTCATCTCATTTAATGTAATCTCATCTAAATTGTTATTATCTCCTGTACCATCGCTTTTCATGTTCTCATATCTCTTGTCATCTCATCTTATCTTATTCTCATATTTGTTTCATCTCCTTTCTTCTTTTTTCTCCTTGAAATTCATATACAGCTGCTTGTTTTTTCCTTCCAATAAGGTGACTGGATAAACGTTAACAGATGCATATTCCAAAGAAGGAAGTTATGAATTTCAAAATACTTCAGGACAGGTCCACATGATTATTGCCAGACTTAAGGTCGTGATCGTCAGATGATGGTCAGCAATCATGGAAAAATTGCTTTTGGACAGAAGTTCAGACCCATTTTTTAGTAACCCCCTAGCTTTTACGAGGGGTTTCACTGAAGAGAAAGAAACAAAAGTTGCCTCATTCAGAGTTATTTTATTTATTTTTCTTTTTGAATCAAAGACAATTTCTGTGGTTTATGGGAAAAAATCTGTTGCAGCATGTCCAAAACAACTTATTCATCTAAGTTTGTTTTCATATTGGTTTGATTTAGAGAGCTTCATTAAATTCATAAACACTCACAATGACGATAATCAAAGCCATGCCAACAAACGCCGGATAAAAGAGAGCCATGTATTCTTTCAGTGTAGTCGTGTGGCATAAATAATAAAGACTTGTTTTTCTGCACGCTAAAAAACATTTAATTTTAATTTAATCTCTTCATTGAACAAGGACCATGCACAAAAAACATAAATTTTAAAATAAGAGGAGATGATTTATGCCAGATTTATCTATTAGCTTATTTCCATCTGCAGTCCCCGGGTAGGTACACACAAAACAATCACCAGACACTGAAAACATGCATTTACATGCAACACCATTACATGGTCTCTATCACACTTACAATTATACAGACAAATCTACAGCACACATCAACAGTACAACTATAAAATTACAAATAATTACAATTAAAAATCTGAATCATGGTTAAATTAATATTGACATGACTTCTTGCTCAATGTCCATTTTTTGCAACATGGGAAAAGAATGAAAGTCCGTGTTTTAAGCTCAGCTGGAAGCATATTCTAATGTTTGACGGCCGTAAATGAAAAAGCAGATTGTGCAAAGGCAGTCCGTCGCAGAGGGATGTTGAAGTCTGAGTTTAGAGCTGATCGAGAGGTTCTGCTCATTTGCTCCAAGCGGAGCTGAAAAAAGCTCTTCAGTGGGGGAAAAGCAGCATTGTGGTGCTTTCTTACGATGCAGAGGATCCAATAAATGCACAAGAAACTGTCTGTAAACGCATGAAACAGTAGAGTGTGTACGAATGTCTGTGCAAGTTTTTACATACATTTGCATACACAGATAATTATATTAACACATGTTTGTATGTGTGTGTTTTGCAGTTGAGGAGACCCTGGTGCGGCTGGTAAATGGGTCAGGGCCTCATGAGGGTCGTGTGGAGGTTTTCCACGAACGCCGCTGGGGGACGGTGTGTGACGATGTCTGGGATAAAAAGGATGGAGACGTGGTCTGTAGGATGCTGGGATACCGAGGAGCCACTGAGGTCCATAAGACTGGACGCTTCGGACAGGGTACAAAACACTCAAAACACGTATATACTGCACACACACTGGAAGCAGTTATTTCACTGGGCTTCTTGCATTTTTAGACCATCATTTACACATCCTGCACACTTGTCCTTACTGCTGACAGTTGTCCAAGGCATATCATAAGTTTTTCAGATTGCTTTCCCACTAACCATGCAGCCATGCTTTAGATAAGTAATTGATCATAATGAACATTTTGTCATATTATAAAGTGTCAATTTGGAATCAATTTATAAACACAACAGTAACATAATATCATCTTTTAAGTTGATATGATGAATGGCTTAACAGTTGCCTATACACACCTTCAGCGGACACAGAGACATCATTATCATTCATTTGAAGATGTGTTTCTGTCCAACTGGTGATGGTGTAGGTCCAATATTCACTCTATTAGCTCTGTTTTGGTCTCCACCAACAACTCAGGGAAATATCTGTCTCTTTAGCTGCTAAAGACTCCACTTGTTGATAACTTCGTCTACCATTTGGTGCTGGACAGGTAGTGTACAGTGGGTTTATCAGAGCTTTTTGGCTAAAAACTGCTCCCTGCTGTGTCAGGAAACAAGGTTGATGAAAGTGATGAGAGTAAAACCTGAACAGGAAAACTTGTCACTACAAGTGAGCCTTTTCACATGCAAGTAGTCATGTGATCCATAGTTAATATAGAAATATTAATTATACCTGTGTTAAAGTTAGCTTACTAGCTTTTTTTCTTTCTTCACCGAGTGTAAGTGGACTTGGATTGTTTTGTCATACTACTATTTCCAAGGTCAAGAATGAACATTCATGATTATGAGTTGTTGCTAGGAAATTAAACCTTCAAGACAAACAAAGCAAACAATGACACTGTGAATATGATCATGTGAATTCAGTCATGTCTTGCATTAAATATCAGTTTTATTCAAGTACCAAGAGAGAACAGTTTTCAAAACTGTCCCTGCTTTCAACTGTATCAAGGGAATCTTGTACTTTCAGTGCCTATATACTCAGGAGGGTCCAGAGTGCAGATGACAGTCAACCACCCCAAATTTAAGCCCTGTGGACTTTATGCACCTAATTAAAAACTGAGTGCGTAAAAGCCCTGATACACCCCAAAATGAAAGCAGATGTGGACATAGTTCTGTACATACTTCATTGGTTTCATTCATTAAGTGGCAAATAAAAAAGGGGGAGATGAGACTAGATGTTCTTTGTGGTCAATTATCTGTCTCAAGCAACTAACTGACGGTCTTAAAACTGGTGGTAACAGTTATAAAAGTTAAGTATACATGCTGTGATAGCAAACTTATTGCTTGCAATGTGTTTCATCCAGCACAAGTATGAGCAGATGTTGACATTTTTAATGTTTAAAAAAACTCTGACAGCTGGGATAGGTAATGTATTTTAGAAGCATTTTTTGTTATATTTGTTGGAATTCTCTGTACGTCCCGACAGAAATCAATAAATCAAATGTTCTGACAATAAAAAGTAGAAAATCCAGTAGCTGTCTGTGGCTGGCGCAGGCCTGTAATAAGTCCGTCCAATCATTTCATTCGGCCTGAATTAAATCATTACCTAACTACCTGCCTATCTGCACGCACACTGCCTGTGCACTCATTGCACATGACAAAGAAAGTTTGGAGGCCAGGCAAGCAATGGGATACCGATGGATAGGAAGTGACGGGACTGCATGAAGTGCAGAAGGAGAAGAAAAAGACGGGAATATCAACAGAAAGCAGAAAGAAAAGCAGCATGCGATCATTGGACTATTGCCTGTAGTGCAGGGGAAACTGAACAGCACATGATCTGATCTTATCAACAACACCAGAGCGCGAGACTTTCAATGGGAAGTGAACTCAGATCCCAGAAGTGAAAAGCAGTGATAGGTTTTTATGCATTACTGTGGCGTCAGGTCAGATACTGAGCCGTCTCTGCGCCCTGCTGCTGCTTGTCCCTCTGGGACTCAGTTTGGCGCTGCGGGTCCAAGTCTGGCCTTTCAATGGCCTTGTAAATAAGGAGGTTTTGGAGGCGGACAATGGAAGAGACATGACATCACTTGATCTCAAGCAGGGAGATGGGACACTCATTATTTTGTGGCTTTAAACAGGTGAGAGGTGGTCCTGTTCATCGTTTACTATTTACTAAAGCTTGTTGTGCCTTGACAGAAAGTTGTGTGTGTGAGTGAGTGCAGTAGTAAACACTGTTGTGTTGCATGGGCATATGAAGCGCATGCATATGCCCATGGTATTCTGGTAGGAGGAGCTTAGGACAGAGAGCGGAGGCGGGAGAGCTGCAGGAGGAGGGCTTTATTTTCGAATCCTGGCGTTTTTTTGCCTTTTCCAGAACATGACCTACCCCAGCTTGAAGGGATCAGCAGTTATATTGTAAAATAAAGAACATCTCCATCATAGCGGGAAATCAGTGACATTTTGTCTGCCCACAGCACATATATCCATGGTGAAACTTACTGATGGAAGTAGTCCAGATTTTTACTAACTCTGCTGTTTTTTGCTGTTGAGTGGTATGACTTGAGCAGTGCCCCAAAATGCTACAGGGATTAATATTAAGGTTTTATAGGGAAAGTCATATGAGCCAGATGTCGTCAAGAAAACTGTCTCAGAGGTCATATCTATCTCTTTTTCTCTCTCTCTGTTTCTACATTTTATTTCAGTCACCAGTCAGCCTTACATCATTCAGAGTCTGTCCAGGCAAGGTTGTTAACAATAAGTCTGGAAAATTGGGGGAAAACATGTCTTTGTTCCAGGTGATGACCTCCAGACAACAGCAAAGACTAGCAGTGTGGCTGGACTATATTTAAAACAATCTGGAATTCAAATATATCTTTTCAGATGAGTCACTTACCTTTCTTTTTTTTTAGTTTAAGTTTTTCTGATCCATAACATCTTTCAGGAACTTTCAGGGTATTTCTCAGGCCCAGATTTGAGAGGAAAGAACACATTGTACAACCAAATGACCAAATCAAAAAGCCAATCATGCAATGAAGAGAAGCTTTAGTGTCAAAAAATGCCCCTGCCTTATCATTTTGTCCATTAAATCTTTACTTGTGTATAGCATGACATTAATTTGACAGATGCTTTTGTCCAAAGCAACTCACATTGCCATACACATTTTGGTTTAGGGCAATTTGGGCTTCAGCATCTTTCTCGAGGACACTACAACACCTGAAGAAGAGGGCGTAGGGACTGAAGCTCCAACTTTGCAGTTAATGGCCAACCCACTTTACCAGCAGAGCTACAGCCTTCCCATGAGGCTGTGCAAATCAGAAAATCAGGATTGCAACCAAATAAATAAATAGTAAAAAACCAAAATAAATAAAAAGCATCACAAATTACTGAATTGCTTGCAAGATTCTTCACCAGACCACCAGAAAGCCTGAGAAGAGAGATTTATGATCTCATAAATGCACACTCAGGCCCGTAACCTCAACAACACCAAAAGAAAATCTTTATGTTTTATTCCTGCACAAATCCATCTGCATTGAATGAAAACTCTCAGCTGAAGCAACTAAAGTGCACAGAAAGGCAGTGATTACTATCATTATTGTATATTATTATTGTATTACAAACTAGAGTGTTTCCAGAGAGCAAAAGGGACTGGAGCACACTGATCAATTCACAACCTTTAATTGTGCAAACAGACTAACATTTCAACACAACACTGTCTTCATCAGAGTCAGAGTGCACTCTGACTCTGATGACACAGTAGTGTGAAATTTACTGTAGTGTCTTCATCGGATGAAGACACAGTGGTGTCGAAACATTAGTCTGTTTGCACAATTAAAGGCTGTGAATCAATCAGTGTGCTCCAGTCCCTTTTGTTCTCTGAAAGTCTGCTGTCCTCCATCTGAGAAGCACCTGATTCAGCTGCATTTTGCTAGTGTATTTGTTAGACATTGTTCAGTGAAATACCTACATACCCTTTAGATAATCAAACCATAAGGCAATCCCTCAATGCATATGTCCAAATGACAGCAGCATAGTACATTTTGACTGTGTTCACTTTTACACAAGTTCTTAGCTCCTAAACAGTCCCAAAGGTTTCTTCTTCAAGCTCAGTCTTCTGAGCTCAAACTGTAAAGTTTGAAAAAGTAACTACTTAGCACAGGTGAACACTGCTTCTATCTCCCATGACTGGAAACAAAAGAGAAGAGTTTGCTTGGCCTTATAATCAATGAGGAGACACAGACACCAAACAGACATCACAGAGAATCAGTTACAGAGGACAGAAAAAGTGGTATTCAACAATATCCAGGACCGGCTGATTTTCTGCAGACAGGCTTGTTTTTTGTCAGCACAATTTTAAATTTATCGTCATTTTGGATTTTTCAGACAGCCTAAAAATAGACTTTTTATCCACCGAATCAAATTGTCCCTGTATGTTCCCCTTAAATCCCTCAATGTGTTGGATACACTTATTTGTGAAAAGTGTCGTAAATTTGTGCTGTAAAAATGTGTGTTGAGACCCAGAGTAAACGGTTTAAAGGTCCATGTCGATTAAAGTAAACCCCCAGAAGGCACAGCAGCAGAGCAGCTGGGGCTCATGTACAACAACACCGGACCTGGCTACCGCTGCAGCCCCATGTGCACTTTACCCAGTGCATACCTCATTTCTACTCTGTGCGTGGCTGCACGGAGCCATGTGCGCTTGGTGTTTCATGCTGCTTTCAAGATGTCAAATCTGCAGCCAGTTTCTCTTTGTTATGTTACGTTGTGAATCGAAGCAGGAATGTTTGAAGCAGATGGTTTAACTGAGATGCTGGTGTCCTGGTTTTTGCTATTTTTATTCAGCTATCAGATTTCAAATTGTGACATTGTGATCAGATTTTTCAGACATATGCTTCATTTGTACGTTTGTAGACAAATTCCATTTTCTAATTTGTCTGTTTGTCCTGGAAGACGAGTCCCTCCTCTGTTGCTCATCCTGAAGTTTTTCCCCTTTTTCCCCCTGTTTTTTTTTCTTTTTTTTGGTTAAATCTGAATCAAATGTCTAAGGACAGACAGTGTTGCACAGTATGTCGTAAGCCATTAGAGACTCATGTCTTTAAATCACAATTTTGGCCTATGTACTGTAAAACAAAATTCATTCAACTTGCTAACCAACCTACATTTTATTAGTATTGGTTTCTGTGGAGAGTTTATGACTCCAGTGATGATCTAAACACTTCAAAACTTTATACAGTTTTTTTTAAATCTTTAGTTGCTTTCATTGAGCTTTGATGTAGTAAAAACAGAGAAACAGGCCAGCTTGAAACGGACAGAACTGGAAGCATACCCGTCTCCAAACCCTAGTCAGCACTTTTAGAGAACATACTGTATTTCATACAGTACATCTATAAAAATACAAAAACACACATATATTGAAGTCTCAGCACCATTTCAGTCAGGCCAGTGTAGCCTCAGAGCTGCCGTTTTTCTCACCACTGATGAAGTTCAAGAACTAGAGTTAGATTCTGGACTTCTCCGTCTGCATGAAGTAAGTGAAAAATGCTTTCCTCCTGTGAGGAAAACTGTAATGGAACAACACAACATAAAACACATCAGTGGCAGACGTGCTGTCTAACACAGTCCCAGTGAGAGTTTTGGAAACATTTCGATATTGCATGGCTCATCAAACATTCTGATATGTCTGCATGACTTCCATGTCACATGCTGCTGCATCTTCTATCAATTTTCTTAAATGTACTTTCAGTGGAAAAGAGGGAAAAGTAGACAGTTTGATTTTCCAGTGCAGTGAGTCATGCTAAAAAATGTAGTCTTTGCAGGCCAGATTCCTGAAGTTGTAGATGAAAGCTGTAATGACAGTTTTGATTGATTAGTCTTGTCAAACCTATCAATTAACTGAAGAGCATGGTATTTTCGTGATTAAATGACGCCTTCCATCAAAGATACAGTCTGAATTTAAACAATAATTTAATATCTTTAGCTTGAAAAAAGAGTTTTCCATGATGCAGCTCATACTGAGATTTAATGTTTAAATGACTCATGAAAGAATAAAAGCCATTTAAATAAATGAAAAAACACATCAATTACAAGTCCAATAAACATTTTACCTGCAGGATAAATAGCTCCACACTACTCGAAGGTACCCAAAAACTGACTCTGTCAACACTAAATCACATGCAGCAGCAGTTGCAACTGATGATGCTGTCAGAAGCATAACATTCCTACTATATAATACACTCACTCACGCACTGGCGCACACGCACACACTTATTGCTATCATTGTTATTATTGTATGAATAACATCATTAAGCTGGCAGTATTATCTTTCATTTAGGATTTTTTTATCATTTTCTATTTTTTTTTTTTTTTTTTAAATTTCTTTGTTCACCCGTTTCCTCCTGTTGTCTGATCGGCCACGCCTTCCTGGCTGGGATGCCCTGGTCTCCTGTCCCCTGGGGTGGGGTGGGGGGTCAGGGTTGGGGTGGGGTGGGGGGTCAGGGTTGGGGTGGGGTGGGGCAGGAGTGGCAATGGGGAAGAATGGGAAGAATCGCTCCCCCCACAAAAACAGGCTCTCTCCCAATCGGTTCTGGGGGCTGCTCAGGATGGTGCGCCCTCCAACAGCGAGCTTCCTCCCCAGGGTCTGGAGGCGGCTAAGGAAGGGAATACCTCAGGCCCACGCAGAAATAAGCAAAATCCAAACTCAAACTTCGGAAGAAAAAGGGGATTAAAAGGAAGGGGAAGAGGAGAAAAAAACAAAAATTAAACACACAAAGAAAATATTACAAATTGTCTGTACCTGGGATATCCTCCTGGGATATTTCACTTTCCCTATTTACTCCCCCCTCCCGATTTTCCCCTTCTTTTTTTTCTTGTCTCTCTCTCTCTCTCACACACATTTCATATTATAAATACTAACATCCTAAGTTTTCTTTTCTGCTGTTACCACTGTAAGTCTTCAATGCATGTTTGTCTTTTTACGCAAATCCTGTCATGTCATCCATTTGCTTATGTTCTGTCTTGTTATGTCTTGTATCACCTGTTTTGTCTCATCTCACTAAATACTAAAAAAAAAAAGAACCATAACATTCCTCAAAAATATAACCAATAGAGAGAGATATTTTTTGGCTGGACCGCAACAGTGGAGCCAGCCCTATAAACGTGAATGTCCGTGACTTAGTGACTGACTGGGTGAATCGAGAAACTAACCATTTAGATTCCCAATGTGTGGCCGGTTTATCCAAATAACACCTATTTGGAAATTTGCTCCTAAGTTTTCGGAGCTGTGAGGAGCCGCTGAGCTTGTGAGACCGGCCGGTCATCTCAGCTGCTAGCAGGCCAACTCTGAGATGATTGGCCAGCCGACGTCCATCGTCATCCAGGGGAGAACATGATCTGATGAACTGATCTGTGCAGTTCTTTGGTAATTTACCTCTGGCTCTGATGTCTCCGTAGCATTTTCATATATGATATAATTCCTTTTGGAAGACAAATGTTGGTCTCACAGATGAAATCTAACAATTGTAGCTGCTGCATTAGTTTGTCTGAATGTGAAGTGAAGCTTCATGTTTTTACTGGACAGAACAACAGCGCTGCCTCTGGGGCTCCATATTTACAGATATCACCACATTTCAATAAATATAGATGTATTCAAATTAACAGTCTCTATATTAAATTTTGATTTATTTTATTAAGCTACTGCTCTGTCTAGCATTTCATACACGGTCCAGCCATATACTAGGTTTTGAGCTAGTCTTGTTTTATTCTGTTCTCAGTGCTGGTTTAAAAATGCTCAAAACTTTTTCTGTTTCGTCACCTGCGTGTGTGTGTGTGTATGTGTGTGTGTGTGTTTTGCACCTCATGGCCCACGTACTTTTCATATAAAATACCTTTACAAATGAGGAATTCATCACCTGTGATAGAAGGCAAGAGCTTTCTGATAACATGAGAAAGCAGCAACAGTTATTATAATTTTCCTTTGCCATGACTGTAGGCTAACCTTTTTCAACCTCCTGGTCTGTCTCTTATTTTTCTGGTTAGTTGATAGAGTTGAATTAAGGGCACTGGAGTCTCTTTCACAAGACCTAATCATTGGTTCATTGTACTGTTCCCATTATTCTTTAATTCACATTTCTCATCACAAACAATAATCACTTTTCAAATGGTCTTGTTGGGGTGATGATTAACATTTAAGTAATTTTGATCTTGACAGTGCCTTTTGTGCAAGTTGTAAGAGGAAATAAAGTGGAAGATTAGGAGGATGTAAGAGATGAGAGGGCTTGAAAACAGCAAACAGAGACTGATTGAGGAATTTTATTTTCCTTTTGTTGGTTCAGAATTATTTAAGTTTGGCCTCATGAGCATGTTGGCTTGAAACTGGACTACTGGAATACTTCTGATTATACTTATCTGTTGGCTACTTTTTATCCTCTTCTTTTATGACTCTGCCAGAATGATGTTTGTTATATTTGGCATATTGTTTTTTCATCTTCTTTATCTTCTGATATCCTGTTTGAATTTTTACCTGACAGCTCACTTCACCTGAGTGATTAACAGCTTAGATTTAGAGCAGAGCAGTAGAAATGGCATTTACAAGACACCAGATGCTGCTTTAGGGACATTACTGATGAGTCAGCCTCTCGTCTCACCTATGGGACATAAAACCTTAAGTTATGAATCCTTAAACTTGAGTACCAGCATGTGAGTGCAACCAAATGTCGCTTGATCTCACTCTTATTATGAGTGCAGTGTCCTTAGACCATTCAAAAGTGTTGCAAAACTGAATCGTCTGGTATTGTCTTGAGTCTCCAGTGAGTATGGTTTTACAAACAGGAACCAAAGTTTATAGGAAAACAATATTGCCAAACCTCTGCTTACCAGCTGGAACTGTGTGTTTTATTGCCGGATACAGTATTACACTATCTGATCAACAATTCTATGAGGAAGCCCTGAAAGTACTCGCTGTCTTACTCAAGAAGGTCATAAACAGACACTTCTAATGATGAATGCTTCTTTCATTTACGTGAAGGAGGGGTATCAATGTACTGAAGCCTCTGCACCTAATAAAATTTGCTTCCAAAAACTTCTTGTAATGAAGTTTTGGCAAAAAACATGGGAACAACTGAAGACACTCATCATTTTTCAGCGTGAGAAACTATTACACAAAGGTCACCAAAACCAACGATCATCACCCATTTCATACAATGTGAGAAGACACACACATGCTTCATATGGATGCAGATTTGTCCTCCACATACACTTCTTCTTACATGACAACAAGGCAGCTAAAAGATTTTTTACTTTGCTAATGATATGGAAAAATGTGTGGCACTCACAAATTGCAGCTGGTGATTAAACTCACAAACCCACAGTCAACATGTTCACTCTCTGCAGTTAGATCACTTTGACTGTGTGCGCATGAACAAGAGGGAAAGTGATACATGAATGAGCCATCAGAGGGAACGATGAACTTGGACTGCTGGTGTTGAAGACCAGATGGACTTTTTATCTTCCAAATAAGTTATGGGTTGACTTTTGATCTTCAAAATTACGAGGAAAAAGTAGGGGGTTATTGTTTTCATTGACTGCATTCCATATTTCTACCTATATACTGCACTTTAGATGGGGGACTTCTCTTTGAGTGTCTTGGGAAAGGGGTTTCAAGAACTTTTTTATGTGTGTTTTTTTGGTTTTCATTTAACAATAGGCAGAATATAACCAGAACTAATAAAAAGAAGGGAAAAACAGATGGGAGAAACAAAATAAAAACAACAAAAAAGGTTCAGAAGTTTCGGATCCCTGAGCCCCCCCAACATGTCCCACTCTGTGCATCACCTGTCCAATGCACACTTTCTATTGGATTCATTCAACCCCACCACCAACCAGGCATCCACTTGCAGGCTCTGACTTTAGTCCCATGGGAAGAAATCTTCTATCGTCACTCTCAGTCTCTCTCTCTCTGTGTAAATGGATGCTGCCGGGAGTGATGAGATCAGAGCCAAGACAACATCAGGCAACATTAACTATATTGTAGTTCTGCATTCACATTTGAAGAATCTTTCCCACGTGAGTTGTGGTGTGAGCTTTCATGTCATCTGGCGACCCAAGAAGGTTGTAACAAAGGTGGTCAAGTGAGCATTTAAAATACTGTGCATTGATAAAATTATGTTAAATTTAGGTTTGATTACTTCGAACGATGGACTTTGGCTGACATGAGGCATCAATGTTTGCTTGGTTTTCAGGCACATCTGTATTATTAAGTGCCAAGTCGGATATATTGAAGCTTTCAGAAAAATCCCAGTTATTGGTACAACTTGGATGACTGAAACTCATGATTACAAGAACCCCGATATGACATGAATGCAGCATTCGACTGAGATACAGAAAGTTGTAATGACAATGTGCAAAAAGACATCTCAAGAAAAGCTGTGCAACATCAGAGCAGAGACATCAAGCTCCACATCAGAAATAGTTTGTACTTGTGTATTTTGTAGTCCAAAACTATAATGTAATGTCTCTTTCATCCTGTGCAGGTACAGGTCTGATCTGGATGGATGACGTGGCATGTACAGGGACTGAAGACACCATCCACCAGTGTAAGTTCTCTGGTTGGGGCAAAACCAACTGTGGCCATGTGGAGGACGCTGGTGTGACCTGCGCCATCTAAACCATCACGATCCTGACACTGCTGCAGCAGCCAAACATCTCCTCAAACAAGTGCCTTCAACTTTTAAGAAGCTCCAAGATGGACATTTCCCCACCATTTGTCCCAGAGGTGTCATATTAGCTGTGTGTTGCTTGTTTTACCTGCATAAAGTGCCACCTCACCTGTGTGAACTAGATCTGCAGCTTTTTTAGAAGTTTATGACTAAACGTGACCTTTTTAACCACAAGACTGAAAAAAGGGGCCAATGAAAATGCAGAAAAATTTCAAACTTTGAGCAACAAAGTTTTCATTTTATTAAGCAGTGCACCATATGAGCTGGTACGCAAGGGGAGGATCGCAGGACAGGACTCGTCATCAGGACTGAATTACAGAGCTCACCTGTCTTCCATTAAGGGTCTGTGGTCAGCTTTCATAGGAGTAGGGTGAAGTTGCCCTCAGAGGCTTGTCTGGGGTCATATTTGTTGTTTTGACCCCCAGTTTAGGGGGAGCTGATCCAACAACTTCATCAACCTAGAGTCTACATGTGTCAGCTGAGGAGCTGAAATGACACAAAAAGAAACTGACAAGACTGTGTCAATGACAAACTGTTCTTTCATTTGCAGGCAGCTGCTCTTCACAGTATTATGTAGGAATGGCTTTTGAGTGATGCTTAATATACCAATGTTGCCTTATCATGATATACTACATAGCATTGCCTGGTAAGCATTGATTTGGTGATTTGTAGATCAAAAGCTGGCTAGAAGTCTGAGTTAAAGGATAGGTTCACATGTCTGTGAAGATTCTCAGTAATCCAGGGCATCGTTATCCAAAGAGGGTTGAATCAAGGGCGGCTGGACTTGGTTGTAGATACTTCTCGATTCAACCCTCCTTGGATAACCATAACCTGGGTGACTGTGAATCTTCACTGAAATCTTACTAAACATTTTGGGATGAACACCCTCGGAATGACACGAGACTATGAAAGGACAGCCAGGAAAATTGCAGACTACAGAAACCACCTACGGTTTAACCTGAGATGCCGACAACACAGACTCATACCAAACAGCCTACGTCTAGGTTCTACGGTGAAAGGCGACAGAGCTGGAATGATCCTAGAGAAGACGCAAAACCAGCTACTGAATGAGAATGTGAGACAGGTCCATTTCCCCATTGAAGCTTTGAATAAGGAGGCTGACAGCTTACTCCAGAAATTGAAATCACATCTGCCCAGTGCAGTCTTGGAAAAGGTCACTGATTTTATTGAGAAAGCACAACTATCTCAACACGCCAAAAGCAAGGAAAGACAGACACGGAAATTCCAAAACCTACAGTCATGAGCCAGCAACGCTAAGAAAGCTGAAGACCTTACCTGGAGGCAAAATAAAGATAATTCCACACTGGACGAAACATACAACAGATGGGTGAAGAACCTGTCAGACAGAGAACTCACCCAATCAGAGCAAGATGTCCTAGCCAAAGGATTAAACTTTGCAATCACACAACACCATTTACAAATAGTTGACTTCATCACAGCAACAGGATCAGCCATAAGGAAAAAAAACTTAACGGAAGAACGGCAGAACAGCTCAGGTTGAAGGTATCGGCAGCACTTTCCAACACAAAAGCATCCCCTTCCAACCTCACTATCAAGGAAAGGAAGGCTGTGATGTCACTGAGCAAAGACCAAAACATCACCATCCAACCAGCTGATAAAGGAAGCTGTACAGTGGTCCTAAACGCAGTGGAATACCATGCCAGGGTCACCATATTACTCAGTGACACTAATACATATGAAACACTGAGGCGAAATCCACCAGTGGATACAAGAAAAAGGCCATAGAATGTTTACAACAGCTACAGAAGGAGAAAACCATCAATCATGATCAATATCATCGCTTGTATCCTGTAGAAGCGATCCGATGCATGTATGGGCTCCACAAGATTCACAGAGAAGGATCCCTCCTCAGGCCCATTATCATCAGCATCAACTCAGTTACTTACAACAATGCCAAACATATGTCTACCATCCTAGCCCCCTTGGTTGGTAACACTCCTCACCATATTCAAAACTCCAGGGACTTTGTGAACAAGGTTTGAGGATTGAAACAGGACTTTGATGTAACCATGGTGTCCCATGATGTGACCTCATTGTTTACATGCATCCCAAATATGTAGGCAGTGGAAACAGTAAGGAAACAACTGCTACATGACAACACCCTTATGAATAGAGCTAGCCTCAACCCAGACCAGATTTGCAAACTGCTGGACCTCTGTCTGAACACCACCTATTTCCATAACGGGGGGTTCTACAGACAAAAGCATGGCTGTGCCATGGGCTCACCAGTATCTCCCATTGTGGCCAACCTCTACATAGAAGAAGTAGAAGTCCTGAACTCCTTCAGAGGAACAGCACTGAGCCAGGTTTAGATATGTGGACAACACATGGATAAAAATTAAAATTCAGGAAGTGCAAGCCTTCGCAGAACATATTAACTCAGTGGACAGTAACATCAAGTTTACATGAGAGGAAGGAGCAACAACTTGGCCTTTTTGGACTGTGCCATATACATTGAAAAGGACAGGAGCCTCCACATTGGAGTATACAGGAAACCCACACACACAGACCAATACTTACTCTTTGACTCTCACCACCCACTGGAACATAAACTAGGAGTTATCAGAACCCTGCACCACTGAGCTGATAATGTACCAACAAGTGCCTAGGCCCAAGAGAAGGAGCACAAACACCTGAAAGATGCACTTAAAGCCTGTGGACACACTAACTGGACCTTTGTGAAAACAGCCACTAGATCCAGTAAGAACACCAACACAGTGGGTGGTGAAGAAAGGAAGAATAAACACAACAACATCTTCATTTCATACGTGCTGGAGTATCTGAGAAACTCGGGAGACAACACAGACTCATAACAAACACCACATCCCTGTGTTTTTTTCAAACCCAGCAACACACTAAGACAGAAACTGGTCCACCCAAAAGACAAACACCCACTGTACGCCTACTGCTCAGTACCAAACAACAGACAAAGTAGTTATTAGCTGGTGAGGAAAGAACATTGAACCTCTAGCAGCTAATGAACCAGATATTTTCTCAGGAGTTGGTGGAGACCAAAAAAGAGCTAAAAGGAGAATGAATATTTGACTGACATTCATCAGGTGGCCAGGACATGATTCAAAAGAAATGCTAATGTTGCTCTGTGTCTGTTGGATGTGTAAAGAGGCAATTGTTTGCTAATTCATTGGCCATAACAACTTTTTAAAGCCATAACATATGTTATGTTTTCAGATTGTTGTGGAGTTTTGCTGTTGCTTTTTTGTTTTAACCTAGATATCAAACCATCTTTTAACCTGAAAATCACCAAATCAGTGCTTACTGGGAGCTTTATATTTATAAAAAAAAAAAAAAAAAAAAAGAAAGCGCAAAAGAAAAATCTGCAACTAATAACTTTGGAAAGTGTTATCAGTGGCAGTAGTTGAGGGATGAAGTGATTAGGAAGAAGAGAGGACAGATGAGTATAAACAGATGGATGCATGGACGCCTGCCCTGGACGATTTATAACTGTGGGTCTGTCAGTGTTAACTGCCAAAAGTTTGGTTGTTTCAGCATTAATGCACATACACATGCATGCATACACACCAAACCAACCACAAAGGACAAGCTTTTTCTTCAAAGTTTTATGCCTCTCTCAGTGGGGCTTAATCTTTATGGCTGCTCTCAGATCCAAAAAAACTGGTACCTCCCTTCTTCTTCAAGCCAACAGGAGACATCAAGCTGCAGGTTGGAATGAAATATATGCACTAACCTGTCTCTTTACCCAGTCATGTTTTACATTTGAAGAGGGCTTTAGAGGGAAAACATTGTTAAGTGCACCTTAGAATTTGGCAAACTCACAAACCTCCTTTTTTCCCCCAAGGGCTCCTATAACCTGTAGTAAAATCTCTCTGTGTAAGCTGTCCTAGTTTAAACAAATCAAGAATTGTCTGGCCCACTTTTTCTACTTATTATGAAAATGAATCTGCACGCATGCTGTGCATTCACGATTTTGTGTCCAAGTTAGAGGAGAAAAATGTTTTGGATATGACTTTGACTCTTTCATGTCACCATAGCCAGAAATGACTTTTTCTACCTTGTGTTTAAGTGCCTTGGTGTTTGTTGGGGGTTTCTGTTTTAAACCAGAAGCTGGAAAGGGGGAATGGGGAAAATGAGGTGAGAAACCGGACTCAGTGAACTGATGTGTCTCAAAAGAAACTTGCAATAGAAGTGGGAATTGTGGGTGGGTAACTTCTTTCCTTACTACATTTTTCTGCAAAAGCTTCACTCAGTTGCTCAATACAGACCAGGTATTATTTACCTCTGATTAAGAATAATTTTTGCAACTTTACATACCTTTTTTTTTAACATTCTCAATGAGCACAATGAAGTTCATTACAAACATTATGATACCCTATAATGAACAGTAATGACAACTCTCTGGGCTACCAGGAAGCTAATTGGTTATCTTTCTCATTTTCACTTGCTTACTGTCGTCACTGTGGAGACACCTTGTGTTTTTGTTTGTTTTTTGGTTTTCTTTTAACAATGTTATATTTACACATACTTTTGTGTGAATTTTTGAGGTCTTACAAATGTAATTTTCAGTGTATCCTTCCTGCATGATAAATGCCTATGTCTCTGAAACGCCACAACACAAGCTTTCCATAAATAAATAAAAAAATCTCCAGGCCCAAGCCAAGTTAAAGGATATGGCTGGCGGTCTTCTATATTTTTCCTATTGTCAACAAATCTCATGTGCAGAGCCAAACCAACAATGAATTGATCTACTTCAAGAACTATGTGTGTATCCAAAGTCTCATATATCTTATTCCTCTGTGCTGTAGACCTCTGTTATTGTCCAAAAACTATTAAAAAGACGTCAGTGAGCCACACCACTGCACTGGGTGACATGTTTTTTCATTACGAAAAGTTTGTACTAAAATTCAAATATACAGGGTGGTACAAAGTCAAGAGGTTGTGTGATGTGTAGCACAACAAGCTAGTTAAACTCTGTAAACTGAACACAGAGGTGTCTGCCTTACCAGAACTACTCTCCAGAGACTGAAAACATGATCACTGTTATTGGTCTATGGAGCCATTTCTAAACAAACTTATGTACCCAAACTCTTTGTAATGAAGGAACATGTAACGGTGTGGCTCACTGATGTGTTTTCAATAGTTTTTGGACAACAACTGAGGAAGCACAGAGGAATACAATATATCAGGCTCTGGATACACACACAACACTTGTAAATAGATACGTTCACTGTTGGTTTTGCTCTGCACATGAGATTTGTTGACAGTTAGAAAAATATTGAAAATCGCCAGCCAAATCCTTTAGGTTTTCATTAGGGTTATTTTTTCAGACTCGACAAAGCTGCTCCAGAACCACAGAAAACATTACACTGCTGTTCTTGCAGGCTGAGTAACACACTTCATTCCTGGTAAACTAATCTTCACATATTAAATTTGTCCAGTTCTACTTTAATAATATTTCAAAGAGGAGACAAGAGTAACTTTTATGTAATAATACACCAGCTTGACCTGCAAACTGGAGCTGTAATGAAAAATAACGTCCCTCTGGCCTGAAATGCTGCAGATTTATTTACATTTTCAGATATCAGGCAGGATGATTTGTTGGAATTCTTTTCACTGCATAAATCTAGATTTAATGTGTGAAATGCAAAATGTGTCTTAGGAGCAGCTGATGTGCCATGGCAAAACCTCACAATCATATATTTAAAAAATAGTTAACTGACTTAGGTTTAGTTTACTGGCATCACTTTGAATTAGTCCTGGGCACTCAAGTCCTTCAAATGTTAAAATGAAAAGTAAAACAGATAAAAAGTGACAGAAATCTCACTGCCAAAGTTTCCCATTATAACACCACTATGCAATTACCACTCAGGTTTGTTTAATACTGAAGAATTTTGCTTCAGGTGAACATTTTCATGAAAGAGTTTCATGGTACAATTTAAAGTACAACAGGAACTTACAGTCCTTGATAAACAGTTAATATACAGTATATACTGTATATGCAGTAGTATGAGCATGAGGTGATATTAAAAAGGGGTGAACCGAAAGAAACTAGTGGAGTATTATGGAACAAATTCAAATTTTACAAGTCTATAGAGTTGTGTACTTTCCAACACGTGTGCATGATTGAGTGTACCACTCTAAAACACACACATACACACACTTGTACAATATCTGCTCTGTTTTTATGTGCACTACCGAAGCAAAGCTGACAGTACGACTGAGTGGCGGCCAGGCCTTTGTGTATGATCCTGATGTATCTCATTCATCTTGCAGAGGCATCACATTCAGCACTTTGGCCGTGGAGTTATTACTTAAAGCTCTGCCTTTCTAAAACAACAGCCAAAGATAACACCCAGGGCTCCATCGGTATATTTTCACTCTGCTTATTTGTCATCTCCTCTTTAGAAAAATAACCCTGTGTTAACCGGAGAAGCATAGATTGAAATTCCTCTGAAACTTTTTCTCAGAATATAGTTTTACACAGGTTTTGAGAAATGTGTATGTACTGGTAGTATGTATTCTGTTGCAGTATTCTACAGTATTGATACAAGCAGGTAATATTCATTAATATTCATTTAAACTATGTTGAATAGTACAGTATTTTGATAGCAGGAGACTCATATAGCATTAGCACAGCTATGGAGAAATGGCAGTGTTCCCAGCTTTTGTTTCTATGCTTATCTGCCACTGAAGAGACACAGTTCATTAACTTTTCCATTTTCTTTTTAACTTGAGAGAGGCTAACTGGGAGAAACAAAGACAAATGTTTAAAGGTTAACTCAAGTGTTAAAAGGGATCATTATTGTGACGTTTTGATAATCTGAATCCAATGTTTACCTCAAAAATAGCTTGTAGTTAGTCTGTTCTGATCTCACTTTAGTCATAATAATCTGTATTTTCCAGCAGATTGGCTTTTACTTAAATGTCTGTCAGAAGCAGAGCTGCTCTGGAGGTTCATGTACACCACAGTGGGCAGAAATCAGTGTTTTATAGCACACGCTCCCTAACTGGCTAACTGTATTGGCAAAATATTAATGGCAATGGCTACTTTTTTGATCTTGGATGGTAAGTTAGGTTAACTACAGCACCTTATCTAGATAAGTACCAGGACTTGTGGCTGCTACTAAAAGTCATGTAAACCAAGTAGTTAACGTAAATAATAAAGGAGGGTAGATTATTGGTTAGAGTTTGGTGCCCTTTCTCCTTTCAACATTTGACCAACCAACTAAATCATGGTCCATGACTTAATGGGTCTCAAATTTCTAAATATTTAATATAGACAAATAAAAGCAAATAATTAAAGGAAAGCACAACTTGAATAAAAATTTGAAAACTGCCGCACACTGTCTCAAGGTTCAAGGTGAATTTTAATTGTTATACAATGCAGGATTGCACAATGGAATTCAGTTGTAGCCCGCTCCAAGCTACACACACAGATAATGTATTCACAAATGTTAAAATATTTGCAAATAATAGTGCAAAAAAGCTTGAGGTACAGTTTACTGCTGGAATATTTAGAAATTAAATTAATACCCAATGAAGATCAACCAGACCAAAATGTTGTTAACTAATATATTTTCCAGCAGTAAGCGAGACAATGTGCAGGATTTTTCAATTTTTTATTCAACATATGAGTCTTTAAAATCTCTGAAACTCACTCGCATACCAAGCGACTCCACCAGGCATCCTGACCCAAAGGTGAAGAAGCTCTGAGGCAGCGGTTAAAATTGGATGAACATTTATAACAATGTGACTCCTGACTGTCACCTTTAGGTCTTATGTTTTTGCTGTTAGCGAGTGGTAGCTACCAGTACTTTACAGACAGTTTATAATTAGTTAGGATTAAAGAATAGTTTTGACATTTTGGGGAACATGCTTCATGGTTACCATACAGACCTGGAAGTTGTACTGATCTTCTCTGAAGTCTGTGCTAGAAAGTGAAAAACTGTGTTTCCCAAAATGGCAAACTATTTCTTTAACTATAGATTATTCCTTATGCTGTGAAAAGTTAAAAAAAAAAAAAACAAAACACATATTTGCAGTTGTTTCTCCACTAATTCTGCTTGGTCTTAGCATTTAGCTTTTTTTGTATATAGTACACATAGCTACCTTGAAATATTCAGAATCCCAAGAAATAGCGACACCTTCATCTTTGTCATATTTGTCCTTGTTATTGTGTCTCTGTGCTACAAACTTTGCCTTCATTCAAACAACTTTAACTCTACTTCAGAGTGGTTCTGCCTCAGAGAAATGTAACTAAAACTCCAAGTTGCCAGTAAATTTGAATTCTGGAGAACTGGAGCAACAGGTGATGTTTCTGCAGACCCATCATCTGATGAGCTTTTGAGTGCAGAGACACACTTCAGCCAGCTTAAATATCACAATAACTGTTCTCATATGTTTCATGATGGACGGACTACAAAGCTCACAATGCCAGCCTTCCCTCTGGCTGACTCTCTTCTCACAGCTAAATACATCTTGACTGATGTTCCTTCCTGGCTGAGTCGCAGCCTATCAGATATCAGAAGGATAAAACTGTTGTGATTTGAGGCTCCTCTGACCTCAGATCAGTGCTCAAAAAACTCTTTGAAATACTTTGTCTTTGAAAATGTAAAGCAGCCTAATGCCATACCTTTGATAGTTAGAGCACATTGCAAAGCAATTTAAACCAAGTGTACTTAACCACTTAAATGTGTCATTTTTTCCAGTACAGACTTTAAAGTGCTTGGTTTTTAATGTTTACTTGGTTTTATGTCATTACAGATGTAAAGACCTTACTATTTTACTTTGGGATAATGGCTCCTCTGTGTATACATGTCTGTTGTTTTTTTTTTATCACATTGTGCTGGTCATTAGACATATAAGGGCTATGGAGTTAACAAAATGCATACAAAAATAAATGCCTAAATCAAACATGATTATGTCAAGAAAATACTTGATACACAGTACTTCACGTTTGCTTAAAAAAGTACACAATGTTTTACTTGTTCTGTTGATTTGTACCACTAAAATGCTGTATATGCACTGCTGAAGTAATAAAATGTAGATTTGTTTAAACAGGTGAACTTTGTTATTCCTGATAACATTGTAGAGGTGAATTGGAAACAGACACTTTTGAGACGTCAACAGGTGAAGAAAGCGGGAGGAAGTTCACTTGGATGTGTGTGTGTGTGTGTGTGTGTGTATGTATGTGTGTGTGTGTGTGTGTGTGTGTGTGTGTGTGTGTGTGTGTGTGTGTGTGAGTTGCACACATGATCACAAACACTGAAGCACATGGGTGTGTACAACATATATGTATGTGCCTTGATTGACATTTCTGAGGAGTAATTACAAGTATGAATGTTTCCACATGTGCGGAGGATGTAGAAATGATTGGATGAAAAATCACCTGATCTCCAACACACATGTCCAACAGTCAGAACAAAGACTGTGAGGTCAGTTTGACGAAAGTCAGCATGGTTTCACTTATCCTACAGGAAGGTAAGACTTTTTGGATTTGATACAGTAAAAATGTAAAAGTATGAAAGTGGAACTACTTTTACATATATGTATGAAGGTGCTTGGTTGGATGGATGTGCCCTGCAGAACAGACATTTTGACCCACATTTGAGAAGATTTAATGCCTACAGTAAATGTGACGATTTCATTTGCTGCTGGTTTAGTAAAGAATTACACAGCACATATGTAACACCACATAGTGCAGGGAGATTAAAGTTGTCACAGTAAAACCTATTATGAGGCTCTCTTTTCAATAAATCATTTGTTTAGCTTTGACCATCTGTTTCTCAAGATGTGGTACATTACCATTACCAGAGTACTTTATCAGCTTATTTTATTTGTGCTACAAAAACATGTTCCCACGCATCTGCAGTTGCGTCTGCAGTGCAAGGAATTACTCTCCAGAGACTGAAAATGTTATCACTGTTATTAGTTTTTGGAGCAGTTTATAACCAAACTACTGTAAACGTAGTCTTCAGGACAAAGGAACATGCGTAACAGTGTTACTCATTGACATGTTTTTTTATAGTGTTTGGACAACAACGGATGTTTGCGGCACAGAGGAATAAGATACATCAGGCTTTGGATATACACACAGTAAGTAGATCAGTTCATTGTTTGTTTGACTTTGCACATGAGATTTGTTGACAGTAAGAAAAATATAGAAAATCACCAGCCTCATCCTTTAATATTGAAATGGACAAACAGCAGCATCTGTGTCTTCACATGCAAAGATTTATTAGACATTTTGTTTCTCTGTTTCTACACACATGATAAAATCAAACTTCTTATGGGACCCTGGAGGGTCTATAAAGAACCATTTCCAGAGATCTGACGCATTAAATTAGTAAAAACATTGGTCCAATTTTTTTTGTTTACCACCACAAACAAAGAAGAGGAAGACAACAATGCATCAACACCAAATGAAGGCAGCTGCCATCTCTCCCTTAATCTATTGGCATTTACAAGTGCTGGTTAGACTTTGGTTAGAGGTTAGAGGACACATCCAACTATACTGAGGTTTTTGTTCTTGTGCAGGCGAGAAGAGAGATATTTGAGGATAGATGCTGCATGTGTGCACTACAGCAAAAATTTCATTCATGGGCTGTGGTTCTGTGTGATTCCAGATGTAAAAAAGCCACATTCTCACCATTGTAAACCACAACCACAGAGAGAAGGAAACACTGATGTGTAAATGTTGACATATGAATCGTGGCTGGTTCTGCACTTTAAGTGTTGATGTATCCGTAACCTTAGAAGGTTTGGCGACTTAAAGGACGGGTTCACAATTTTTCAAATCTGTCTTAAAACATCAGCCAGATGTCCAGAACATTGAAACATGTTTTTCTTGTTTTAATCACTCTTCCTGTTCATACTTAACATTCGAAGATCCCTTCCTAATGCACTTGCTATGTAAGTGATGGGGGACAAAATCCACAGTCCTCCCTCTGTGCAAAAATGCATTTAAAAGTTTATCTGAAGCTAATATGAAGCTTCGTCGACCAAATGACCAAAAAGTTCATCTTTTTGTTACTGTACTTCCACCACAGCTCAACAGGGAAACACTGTCCAAGGAAACACAAAGAGGGAATTTGATGCTAAAAAGACTGTAAATGTGGCAGATATCCACTTGATATGACTAACTCAGACTGCTGAAGCCTCATATAAGCTTCAGATAGACTTTGAAATGCATTTTTGCACAAAATCATTTTGGTCCCCAAGGAAAACTTCTTCATTTGGATACCTGACTGTTGTTTTAAGACAGACTTGAAAAATTGTGAACCTGTCCTTTAATAGGCTAAATTAGGATGTTAAACGTATTATAGGTGTATTTTCTAGTAATTACTGGTTTGTTTTGTAATTAAGTATACTGAGTTAAATGAAGTTTTGCTATTGAGAGATATTCTATCTTAAGTCATATGAATTCAGTGCATCTGTAATAAGGAATAAAACTGAACTTCATGTTCCTGCAAATTTAATTTAGTGTTTTTTCTTCTGCTGTCCATGTGTAGTTCGACTTGATCTTGTAAACAGCAGACTTGATTTTGAAGAAAAAAAAAACAAAAAAAACACCACATGGTCTATTTAACTGTTCTGGAGCTTGCAAACATCTCACATGTTCTTCATCAGCAGATGGAGTCAACTGATGTTTCCAAGGCCAAGAGACAACTTTGACCCTCAGCTTTTAAGCCAAAATGGACGAGCAGTCTTTTAAAGTGCTCAGAAAAAATTGAAATTCAAACTTGTACAATTCCATGACGACTGGGTAAACTCCATCTACTGAGGAAGATCATGTGACTTGATCGAAAGCTCCAGAGCAGCTACAAAAATAGACCCTGCAGAGAGATTGTTTTCTAAGTTTCTGTTAAATCTGGCTTTCTCAAAGCTGTTGTAATCCTGACTATAAAAGGAAATTTACAAGAGGGCTGAGAGTTAGATATATTACTGAATGTAAGCATGTTATGTAATGACATGTAAAGATCCAGTATACATGTACACACACACAGACACACAGAGGAGCTGCCGGAAAGACGATTACAGAGATGATTACATGAGAAAAACTAACAATATATTAACAGCATGGTAGTAAAATATACAGTAACACTTTAAGCCCCCTTATTTATAATTTATATGCAGTATATGAACATGTAAGTGGTTTATAACTCACTATAATGTAGTTATAAGCAGATATAAAGGGTTCTTTAAGTGTTTATTAATGTGCAGTGTTTGTCAGCGTGACATGTTTATGACATAACAGAGAAGCGTTTACTCACATTATATTCTTCTTATTTCTATATATTTGAATTATTATATGAAATATGTTTTTGTTCCTCGTCTCCTCTTTCTTTGTCTCTAGTTTCTCTGTAGTCTGACCATTGAGTAACCCATCCTTATTCTATAAAACGCACCACAACATGTGGCTGCAGAGCCCACAAACATGAGCTCATTTCCCTCCAGGGAAACGAGGAATGGGGAGAAAGAGAGGGACGGGAGAGCAACATTCCCAGTCTCCCCATCCACATCCATTTGTCACCAGACCACATTCTTAACTCCTCTTCCTCATAATGAAACAGTTATCTCTCCGCACAATGAGGAGACCTGACTGGGACCATCTGCAGTATGTGAAAGAGATGAAACAAAAATGGAATCATGACAGTTGAGGTCAAGATCACCGTCACCAGTGAGGAAATTCTTTCAGATAAGTTCCTGATGAGAACAGGCACATACAATAATGAAAATACCACTAATCTCTTCTTACTGTAACTTATTACCGACATGTGCCCACACATGAAGGTAAGGCTGCAGTGGTGTAACTTTACACTGGATTACCAGTGTTTTCAGGCAACGTGAATGCAGTGCAACACAGTGCAGGCCAGGAAAGCAATAAAATACTGACTTCCTAAACCAACATACATTGATCCCATCATTACGAGGACTGGCATTCTGTGTATACTGCAGCAGGTCAGATTTGGTTGAAAATTTGATACACAACAGCAGCAGTGCACTGTTCCTCCATTGCAAACAAGACCACTAGGCTTGTTGAGAAAAAAGTGAAAGTCTGGTGAGAAGAAAAAACATAATTTTGTAAAGGCAAAGAAAAATCTTTGACAGAGGAAGCAACATCCTCTAAGGCAGGAAACAATGTCCATTATTAAAAATGTGCCCTTTATTTAAAGAACACTGACAGTGTACAGAGTTAAATATTTGTACAATCGTGAGCTCATTTGTTCACAGAAATGATCATCATTGTTGTATATATGTAGTTTGGTATTAGTTTTAGTTAGTTCAGTTTCTGATTCCAGTAGGGCTGCAACTAACAATTATTTTCATTATCGATTAATCTGTTGATTACTTTCTTGATTAATTAATTAGTTGTTTGGTCTCTACAATGTCAGAAAATTGAGAAAAATTTTGATCATTGTTTCCAAAAACCCACGATGCAACCTAAAATGTCTTTGTCCTGATCAACAGTCCACAACCCAAAGATATTGACTTTATCACAGAGTACTAAATAAACCATAAAATATTCACAAGGTGGAACCAGAAAACTTTAGCTTGTTTTTCTTTAAAAAAAAACACCCAAAATGATTAAATTGATTATCAAAATAGTTGACAATTAATTTTCTGTCAATTGACCAATCGATTTATTTTTGCAGCTCTAGATTAAAGATTCTAGTTTATCAGTATTTATGCTTTATTTGTGACTAATTTGTTGCATATGTTTAAAATGCCTCATGTATAATCACTGATGAAAATGAATTCTGCAATTACTACCATAATATCACAAATTCTGTCACTGACACACCTGCACCTGATACAGCCAACATTTTACAGCGGTCATATAACTTCACTGACCTCTGATGGTGAAAAGCTGTATCACAACTATGAAACATTTAAAAGCTGTTGAGAACAGTTTTAGTGAAAGTCTGAAAGCAGCTGGAAGTGTTGTTATCTTTAAACATACTCTTAAAACCTACCTCTGTGGCCTGGATTTTGATTAAGAATGATTTATAGCTATATTTACTTTATTGAATTCACCTATTTTATTGCATTCATGATGTAAAATTTTTATTTTATATTTTATTTTATCATTATAGATATTATTTTTTCCACTCATCGATTTTATTTGTCTGTTGTTTTTATTTACTTAATCTACTTTTTTAAATCTAATTTTTGTTTCACTCTATTTTATTATCATTATAGTTTTAAATCTATTTTAATTATATTACAGTTTCATATTTTTCATTCCTTCTGTCCATTAGTCTAGTTTGTTTAACTGTTTACTGTCTACATTTTTTCTGTCTTATCAGTTATCTGTGAAGCACTTTGAATTTCACTAACCTGTATGAAATTTGCTATACCAATACAGTTTGATTGATTGATTGATTGATTGATTGATTGATTGATTGATTGATTGATTGATTGATTGATTGATTGACTTGACGGTACACACTTTATAGTTTTGTAAAGCATTTCCATACCACTACAATCATTTCAGCTCTGTACTCTGCTGCTTTCGCCTTCAAACGACTTGCGTTCAGTTTGTCCGTCTGATGTTCCGTACAGCCTGCTCCACATGACCACAATAGTTTGAATATTTGGCGGTTTAACCATTTTGTTGTGACGGTGAAAGAAAACTCAGGTAACGTTGCATTTATCTGCTAAATAATTTAGTTATCTGTCTCAAAACACGTTAAACACAACTTTAAGATGTCTGTCGCCTTTTGTAGGCGAGTGTTGCTCCTTTTTTAAATAATTTAACGGCTAAACGCCAACTTAACGTTAACGGTTGACATTAATTTTAATTGTTATGACGTTAAGTTTGGTTGCTACTGTGTCTCCGCTACTTAGCCAATAAAAGTTTGATAAATTATGTTCTACTCGTTAAGTTAACTAACGTATTAGATAAATATTAAGTTATCTAATACTTACTGTCGTTTTGAATTGTGCTACTAATTGCAACTAATAAATACTAACCAAAACAAATAATCTATTTTGAGGCATATTACGTTTCTTTACGTTCATTAGCGTTACGTAAGGGCCTTATACCAGCCTCCATTCAAAATTTGACATTTTAATGTCGTTTTACTTAGTCACAGATAAAGGTAACTTTTTACATACTAAGTCTAACATTAGTTACTTCAGCGTTTAATTCGGCTAATACCACATGTATCAGAAAACGTTTGTTTTTATGAAAATTTTAAGAAACTTGAAGAAATTGAGTTATAGTGCAAGTCTGACAGTCAAGGTTAGTTTGGTAGTTAAGCTGGTAGTGTTGCCCAGTAATTAAGTGACTTTTTAAAAATTCATTGTAAAATTGTTTATTTTTTTTAACCTAACTGAGTGAACTGCACAAGACATTCCAACATGCATGTACCCTGTGCCTGTGTGAATGGCAATAAAGCCTCTTGAATCTTGAACTGTTATGTTTTACTCTGACAGAATGGAAGCTCCTACCACATGTAGCAATGAGGGCGCATTCAAGACCCCTAAAACTGTCCGAGTGAGGAGCTTCGGGGGCAGTGGAGGCACTCCGATCACCATCCCAGCTTCACCCTTCATGAAGAAGTTGGGCTGTGGGACTGGAGTGAATGTTTACCTTATGAACAGGTTGGTATTATTGGCTAATATTCTGATTTAAAAATAAATAAATCAAATTTATTTATACTTCATCTGGCATCTATCTCCCATTTTTCTTCCATTTTAATGTGACAAGTTTGTTCATAGGTATGTGAGCATACCAGGCAGAATGTAACTTCAAGTATCTAACAGGATCTAATTAAATTTTATCACACACACACACACACACACACACACACACACACACACACACACACACACACATATATATATATATATATATATATATATATATATATATATATATATATATATACACACACATATTTACAATGAACCATTTGGTCAACATCCTGGAGTCCAAGATGATGTCCTCAAGTGTCTTATTTGGTCTCACCAGCAGTCCAAAACCCTAAAATATTACATTTGCAGCAATGAAAGACTAAGAAAAGCAACTAATTCTGGAACCAGCAAATGTTTTGCATTTCTACTGGAAAAATTACTTAAAAGATTATTCGATTATCAAAATAGTTACCAATTAATTTTCTGTTGATCGACTAATCTTTGCTGCTCTAAATTCACCAAAAAGCCCTTTATTTAACAGAAGTCTTGGCTTTTAGAAGCAAGTCACAATGGTCCTTCTTGCCTTGAAATTTGTACTTCATTGAAATAATATTGTGGAAATAAGACATTTTATTGGAAAAAAGTTGCGTATTTGCACTGTGAATGCAAACTAAACATTTGTTTAAGATCATTAGGTCATGATGAATGAGATACTTTTAATTGGCAAGGTCATATTAAGTTGCCAGATGTGGTCGTGAAGTTTCAAGCATAAAAATAATGCACGTCATGTGTAGTTTTGAGTTTTTCCCATAACCCTGAAATCCATCTGCTTATGGAGTTTTTCATGAATAACGTAACAAAGTGTTACTGATCAATTTAATCCTAGAACAGGAAAGCTGAATGCGTCACCCTGGGCTGTCAAGAAGATCAACAGTAAATGTGCAACCAAGCAGATGGCGGTTTACCAGCAGCGGCTCAATGAGGAGGCGAAGGTCCTGAAGGAAATCAATCATCCAAACATTGTTGGTAAGAGATGACAAAGTAAATTCACTGTGATGCAGCATGTTACATTAGACCAGTGCAGCAGATACAGAGTCATACCAAAAATCTCTATTGTGGCTCAATCAAAGCTTTGATTTTAATCTCCAGTAGGTTGGGGTGGTGTGGTGTTTGTTGCTGTTCATATGACAGTGAACAACACACCTAATTCGTTAAAGACGTGCATGTACATTTATGTTTTTAAAAGGGGGTTACTATGTACTATGTACCAACAAATTCTGAAACTGAGTACGCTTTTCAATGAGTGTTTAGTTTGCTTGTTTTTATTTCCCACCAAGCACACCAGTCAATAACTGGTGTTACAAGTCTGAAAGTGACAGCTGATTTCACATTGTTTTTATTTTGTTCTATTAAGATATATCTACTTTTAAATCAGCATCATACTCCTGTTGTTAATCCCGTGTGTCCTTGTCCTAACATCAAGGGTTCCGTGCCTTCACCACTGCCAAAGATGGCTCCAAGTGTCTGGCCATGGAGTACGGAGGAGAGCAGTCCCTCAACGACCTGATTGAGAAGAGGGCAGAGGGCGGCCTGGGAGCTTTTCCTGCCGCCAACATTGAAAAAGTGGCGCTGCACGTAGCTCGTGGCCTGCAGGTAAATCATCCAAACAATAGACCCTCCTTCAACCCGGGCTAAACATGTGAGTCATATCTGGTCCACTTATAACTACAAGTGGATTACACTCGCAGCTGTGAACATGTGTAAACACTGAAATTTGATTACTCAACATAGATTACTGTGGACTACAGCTGGAGTGATTTGTTGATCAACAGAAAATATATCTGTTTTGATAATTGATTAATTATCTATGGTATTTTTCAAGCAAAAATCCTAAAACCTAAAATCCAGCTTCTTGCTTTTCTTTGTCTGATGTGAGAGTTAATTGATCATTCTTGAATTTTGGACTTCTTTCCGAAAAAACAAGCTTCTTGAGGGACACCCCATTTGACTTTAGGAGATTGTAACATGCATTTTTCTCAAGTTTCTGACATTTTATAGATTAAACAACTGATAAATCAAGAAAATAATCAGTTTTTGTCTTAATATTACAATTAATCATCTTCTAGTATCCTGAAACCCATTTTTGACAGATATGTTACTGTTTAAACTGCCTGCCGCCTGTTTCACGTGCATCAGTTTATAGGTTTCATACATTTATTTGTGCATCGTTAGAAGTTAACTTACCAAAAAAAACCTGAAGGCGAGTTTCTGGCACTATCTATTTATATGTAAATATTCATGAAACCAAACCTACAAGTTGATTTACTGTTGATTTCCTCAGTTCAGCACAGGAAGAAAGAGTGAGTTGGTTCATGTTCATAATATGATTTTAATAAAATATCCCTGGGAAACCAGTGACAAACCCATTCAGAACATCAGTGGTTTTCTTTTTCCTAAATCACATTTGTCTCCTCTCAACATCAGCCATGTTTTTAAAATTCATTTTAGAAATGAGGATTGTTTGACAAAACAAAATAAACACAGAAGAATGTTATTAAGCCATGATCAATAGGAATACTTTGTTTGTTTCTCTCTGCAGTATCTTCACAATGAGAAGAAGCTGCTGCACGGTGACATGAAGTCATGTAACGTGGTGATTAAAGGCAACTTTGAGGCGGTCAAGATCTGTGATGTGGGTGTGTCTCTGCAGCTGGATGAGAACATGAGAGGTAGAGATCACTGTCAATCGTGGCATGCATGATAAAATCAACCAAGTCATCAACCAATACATAAAAGCCTCCCACATTGCTCACTGTTGGTACTTGTGTCCAGAAACATCTCAAAAACAAACTGCAATTTCCATCTTCTTGGAAGAATTTGAGAACAAGTCTGAAAATAGTTCAGTTCCTGAAACTTGACTGCTGTAGACAAACATGAAAGAGGAAAAAGCAACAAACAACAAAAAAAAGCCCTAAAAGCATTTAATTCAGTTCAGAATAAGGCTTTTATTATTTACAAAAGTCTTGAATATTTTTTCTTCCCTGCTGAAGAAATTAGTTATATTTTTGTCACTGCTGCTAGCTACACTAGCTCATCCACTCATAATGGACTAGTGTCAATCTTAGCAAAAACTTAACATTAATTAATGGTTTTGTAATTGTTAATCTATCCATCAATTTTGGTCACTTTTCTGGGTCCAGGTCATGTTATTTGATTAGTTATATTACTGGGAATTATTGATATATAAAGTTGGGAACTACTGACAAAAATGTCAATAAATTCATGCACTTAGTAAACATTTATAGGCCTTATTGTCCCAACTGCCTTCCCATCATTTTTTGACCAGTATGACCATGAAAAACATAATAGATTGCATCCACTTTAGTCTTTAAAAAGTCTTTGATTTAATTTGTGGAACACTGCAGAAACACTGAAAAGTCTGGTACTTAGTCCTGCATTTCCAGAGTTTTTGGAGTGGATTTTATGCCTATGACTATATGCTTATGTACAATAGGCATGTACTGTTGTGTACTGTGTACTGCCAAAACACCAGCATCAGTTGACAATTTCACATTATTTTTCAGTTTCCCAAAACCGGCCATTGTGGTATTTATCAAAAAAGTCATATCCATCTTATCACAGTTATGTCCCTTATTTAAAACATTTCATACAGCAGACAGCAGACAGCACGTACAGCGTGTGTGTACAAGTGGGATTAATCAGGGATGAAAACACACAGACTGGCAGGAACATTCAGGCAGAAAGGATTGTTTACAACAGTTGATTTACTTTGTTTCTCTGTCCAGGCAGGAACGTAGAGTCTTCAGTCTCTCTTGCTCCGACTACAGTTGGACATAAATGCTGTCAGCTAGTAGGGAAATCTCCTATTTTGGGTTTAATCTAAACTAATTTTAAACATAGTATCTTATCATGTATCTTAGTTTGTTGCTGTTGCTTTTTAAAATACAGACAAATTGAATGTTTGTTTTGTAATAAAACTTTTCTCTCAGTGTCAGACCCTGAGGCAGAGTACATCGGCACTGAGCCGTGGAAGCCGAAGGAGGCTCTGGAGGAGGAAGGAGAGATCACTGACAAGGCTGACATCTTTGCCTTCGGCCTGACTCTGTGGGAGATGATGACTCTGGCCATGCCTCATCTGGAGATGCTGGACAACGATGAGGAGGATGAAGGTGAGATGCTATGTGGCCACAGACAGTCCTGAACTACATGCCTGAGATGTAAAAAACTCCAACATGTGAGTGTGAAAGGTGAACATACGGAGAAATGTTCAAAACAAATATTTTCCAAAAGTCAACCATCTTCTGACGCCACAAGAAACATAAATTCTGTCACTGCTTCACTGTTGTTGTTTTTTAATATTGTCACTGGGGGCACCAAAGTCAGGATATTCTCAAATTTTTACAAATAATGGATTTGAATAGGAATATCCATTTTACCTTTTTTATAAAGCAACTCTTTATCTTCATGCAAATGTAGAGATGCAAATTCTGTTCCCAGACAGTTATTTGGTTCATGTGATCTTCAGTGAACTTCTTTCCACCATCCTCCAGATAATAACCATGGGAGTAAAAGACTGTTGTAACTCAAACCTGTTGTTTTACTAACCGCATGTGATATTTCAATGTTGTAATTTCCCAAAAAGCAGACCAGACGGTTTTAGTGACGGATGTGCATGATCAAAAACTCTTAACTTGAAACAACTGTAAGAGCTCAGTATCCCGTTTTCTGAACTTGTTGACCTTAATTGATATGCATAACGGGAGGGGTTGTTGGCGCCCTCTGATTGGCAAGATTTTTTTCCAGAATGAAAGCCAGTAGCCTTTTTATGTATGCTGCTGTTCTTCAGATATTATTGTGTATTTTTTAAAGCTCTCCAGATTCTGCAGGATAACTTTGCCAGAAATGCAGTCTCACACTGAAAACCATCTGTCAAATCTCCCAAATTTGAGCTTTTCATGAGCCAAGCCAATCCAATACATTTTTAATTTACTGTATTTAGCTGCAGAAGTCAGGTAATTAAATAGAATAATCTTAACCTCCTACTGTAGATTTTCTGAAATGTGTCTATTAAGACCAGTTTTACTTAAGTTTACTAAGGTTCTGTTTTGGTGTTTCAGAGGACTCGATGGAGGAGAGCTTTGATGAGGACGCCTACTACGAGAGGCTGGGCACGAGGCCGGCGCTGGACGCTGAGGCTCTGGGCAGCTCCTACCAGAGGATGGTGGAGCTCTTCTATCTCTGCACAGAGGAAGACCCCAAGAAGAGACCCTCAGCCGCCCACATCATCCAGGCTTTAGAGAGCAACACCCTGCTGGAAAAAAAGCGTAGTGAGCCTGGTGAGGTGATTGTTATCGACTGATTTACACAACATCGGCACAACATTAGCATTTTGATGTCAGATCCGTGAAACAAAGTGTGCGGGATGTTGTGTGTCCTGTCTGTCAAGACTTTGGGTAAATAATGTTTTAAAGCATTTCAGATTATATGGCCACAACCTGCATCCCGACAGTTTGTTTGTACTAATTTTAAAGCAGAAAAGTTTGAATGTTGTGAGGAATCAGTCTAGATGTAGAAACACATCAGTCACTTGTGAAATTTCACTTTCAGGTGTTTGAGCTACAGAAGCTCACTATAATCTGTACTGTACATCTTTATCTGTTTACACTCAGCACATCACTCTGCCATTTCTTTGTATGTAGTCTTGTGTTCTTTTCTCTCATGTAATGTTTTTACTGTCCTTACTGTTTTTTTCTGTATGTGTGTCTGTATTTCTGCACCTTTAAACTTTGATACTTCATCAAACTCTTGAGTGTCTCTTCATTAGACTAAAACCACAGGTCACTTCTGTGTTTTTAAACCTTTTTAAAGGTTCTGCATATTTTTTTCTACTGATTTATCAGTGGCTGTAGTATAATTGTAAGTTTAGTAGTAGATTGTAATGCTGCTCTGGACTTCAATACTTTGTTTTTATCAAAATCTATTTGCCGGTTGATTTAAGGTTTGAAATTGAACTTGAAGGTCATTGACAATCTCCACTCAGGGTCCGCTTACTTGCTTTTTCTGGAGGTTTTGAACATATCACAATCTTAATCTGCAGATGGAGTTTACTCAGTTGTGAAACTGCTGCATATTTTTATTAAATCAACAGTTTCACAACTGAGCGAACTTCATCTGCTGAAGAGCAATTAGGTTAGTGGACTTTGAGTTGAGATTGTCAACGGACGTTTCCGAGGTCTAAAATGATCTATCAAACTTAAATATATATATTAAAGTGTGCTGCAATAGTTCAACCAACAATGAATCAGCAACTATTTTGATAATCAATATATCGTTTTATTTTTCAAGCCAAAATGTCAGATTCACTGGTTCCAGGTTCTCAAATGTGAGACTCCTGATTCTTCTTGACTTTACATGACAGTAAACTGAATATGTTTGGACTGTTGGTTGAACAAAATAAGACATGTAAAGACGTCACCATGCAGTCTGGGTAAACTGAGATGGACATTTTTCAGTTTTCTGATGTTTTAGAGACTTAATGATCTGCCAAATATTTTGTCTACAAAATGCTTAAAAGAACAGTGAAAAATGATGTTATAATCTCCCACAGAACAAGATGACATCTTCAAATGTCTCACACAGCCAACAGTCCAAATACATTCAGTTTACGATCACAGAGATCCATAAAAAAACTCATGAGAATCTGAAACTAGCAAATGTAGGACATAGTTGGCAATTAATTTTGTCGATTGATTGTTGCAGCTCTAGAGAAAATCATCAGATTACTTGATAATTAAAATAGTTTCAGCCTTAAACATGTGAACCTGTTGGCACACTGTATCAGGTCTAAGATCACATCTCAGCTAAACACCATTAAGTTATTTACAGTCTCAGCTAGAGATGAGCAACAATGTTAACTAACCTTTAGTAGTTTGAGTAAACTGTTCACATACAGTCGGTGTAATTTTGTCAAGAAGGAAGTCAACGTTCATAAAACAAAGGCAATATGTTTATTAAATCTATTCACAAAGTAGAATGCACCCAAACAATGATGGCGTCCACCTTTCAACAGGTCAGCGTCTATCAACATATTTTCCTTCTAAAGTGTCCAGAAAACCTGGAGCTGAAAAGCAACAGAGAAAAAAATCTGAACAATTAAGATGAACATGTATCATCAAAGAGGCTTCCAGTTTCATTTGTTGGTATTAACTTGAACACAAGATTCAAAAGACAATAATCCCAACAAAATACTCCAATACAAGATTAATCAGAGCAACTTGTGACGGTGTTTTCAGAACTGGGAAATATTCAGTCACCTCTGATATAAACATCTGAGTATAAATAAAAGGTCGTGAACATTAAAAAATCTCTAGACCTACTTAATCGATGTATTGTTTACAACTGAAGCTTATTTGGCAATAAAACTAAAGCCTGGTCTAGTCAGCGGGAAAACTTCAACAGGTGCACCTTAGCATATCAAAGAACGATGCACCAATGACCGACATTTGCCAATGCATAATACTTAAGATTTCAACCTGTCAGTTAAATCAGCCAACTCTTGCATTGATGTATCTTTAACCCACATATTTGGTCAAAGTGTTTCCAGACTTCATGCAATGAAGTTGTAGACCAGGAAGGTTGGTGTGTTGCAGTACTTGGTTGCAAACTGTTTGCCGTCAGGTGTTGGGTCAGAGAAGGCGATTTCCTCCTTAGTCAGGTGACTGCCGTACATGAAGGAGTTCCTGAAAAACATGAAGAAAATGTAATTAGTAGGAGGAAAACTAACCTTTCCTTTTTTTACATGTTCATTCAGTCGTGCTGTTTAGACAGTCTCATCCCATTGCATAATGTTGGGAAGCAGCTGCTCTTGATTGATTATATGTACAAGCCACACAAAGGGGACATTTATGATTTATTTGATCTGTTTTAAAAATAAAAAAAAAAAGAAAATGCTTCAAGGTTGATAACTGGATTTAAAAAATCCCCACCTCCAAAATAAACAGTACATACATAGGTTGACCTAAATTAATAGTGGTGCGTACGCTTGATCTTCCTGTGTAGTGAAGGATTATTGGCCACATTTTAGTGCAGAGATTTTATTTTACTTCTATAAAAAGTGGAAGATATTCTGGAAAAACTGTTTACAACCTGTACGACTTTCTGACTTATTTTAGTGATACTGGCATGCTCCAAGATCTCAACAATCATTAACATAACTGATGACCAGAGATATGAAAATTAAACCGAAGTTGTAATTGACTGTAATTTTCCTTTAACTGAAGCCACATAAAAATCAAAGGGAAATGTGAGAAAGCAAGTTGTCGCCGTTTGAAGTTTTTGAACAAACCAACTTTAGGTTTTGGATGAGTGAGCTGGGAACAATTTTTACGACAAAACACCACCGTGAGAAGAAGAGCTTGTGTTGTACCTGACGGTGTCCAGCATGCGGGTAGCAATGCCCTGCCGTCTGGCCAGGCTGAAGACCCAGATCCGACTGATCCCACACAGAGCCTGTTCTGGGATAGTGGAGCAGCACCAGGCCCTGTGTCGCTCCATGAAGTCGTCCTTTGTCATATCTTTGTGCCGATCCGGCTGCTCCAGAACTCTGTAAGCCTGACAGGGACAGAGAGAGGAACATCACCCCATCAACATACTGAACAAACACCATTTACAACCAGAGGAGGACGCCTTAGTAATATTAGTAGTCCAGATGTGAATGTGTAAAATCACTCAATTCATTCCTTGAGATTCATTTTATATTATTAATAACAGACATCAATTTTATAACCTTTATAATTATGTATTTATTTGTCTAGCTAAAGAGTTTTTTGGGGTTTGTTTTAGTATTTCTGACCTCTTAGTGGTAAAGAAAACAACATGATTTTCATTTCAATCATTACTTACAATAATTTAAATTTGGGTTAAAAAATAATTTTGTGTAACAGACATATCTTATTCTTTGTTATCCCATTAAATATCTTAAAACCTCTTAAAGTTTTAGGGACCCCTTTCGGGGACTAATGATGTAACTAATGTAAAATAGAAAGTGGTTGACAATCAGCATCTTGTCATAAGTGGTTAAGATGGCGCCTCTACAAGCAGTCTCAAGATAAATGAGATGATTAACTGGGGAAAAAATAAATCACAAGTGAAAAAAGTTTATCACACCAACACATCCTAAGCTCTACCTGTCGTATGGGTTCAGCGACGAGGCAGCCCACCACCATTCGCTCTGTGTTGATGAACAGGAAGGTCTTAGCCTGTGTGGGTCTGCTCAGAGTCACCTGCTGGAAACCCAACTCGTTGTCCGCTACTCGCCGCACCTCTTCAGCCTGCAAACACAAACACATAATGAAGAAAAAGCATGAAAATCAACATGGAAGAACAAGTTGTCACTGTTATAAAAACAAAAACACAGTCGGACTGACTGACTTCACATTTAGTGTTTTTTTGCTGACATCATACTACAACATTACACACTATGAGTGATACGCTGGAGCGCATTTCGTGTTCAAACCCTGCACCTTTTTGACGGCGTATTTGGGATCATCTGGCATGACCATGAGGATTTTTCCATCCCAGAACTCGGCCACCACCCGCTCCTTCTTCCAGCCCTGGAAACACAACAGAGAGAAGAAGCCGCTGCAGTTACAAGACAACATCTCCAAACATGCCCACCTCCCTGTGAAACAGATCTCTGGAGAGTACTGTACTACTTCAAATAAAAGCAAGTAAAATAAAAGCACTTCACCAGAGTTCCAATAGGTAAAAACTTTGATAACAAAGTTTATCTGTGTAAATTGCAATTTATAGAATAAGAGATTAAAGAATAAATAACCTCCACCTATTTTTCATTTTAGATAAGCTCACAGTTACTATCATGAGATTCAGTCACTGAACTAGCTGTGACAGTATTTGTATTATTATGATTGCCAATTTATATTACAAATGCTTTTGCAGTTATAAATACCTACTTAACACCGAAAAAACCACACACACAGTTTTACTACTAAATCACAATAAGAAGTGACTGTATCCTCTAGCCTTTGATGGAAAAGTAACAATCAGTACACAATGTCTCTGAACATCTCTGGACCTCCGGGTGTCTTCATACTTGAGTACTGAGAGGTGGAAGAATAGGAAGGAGGATTTACCACAAATTTGATGGAGTCGAGGAAGCGCTGGTGGAACTGGGTGTGTTGGAAATTATCTTCTGGATTATCTGCACTGTACACCATCCCACATGAGCTGCAGGTGGTTGCACCAAACTGCTTCTGACCAGCGTCCTGACAGAGAAAATTACAGTCAACACACAACGAATCAAAGTAGAGCTGCAACGATTAGTAAAATTAGTCGATCGATAAAATTAATCTGCAGTAATTTTGATGGTAGAACAATCATTTGTCATTTTTTAAGCAAAAACGCCAAAAAATTGCTGGTTGAACCTTTTTAAGTTTGATGCTTTTCTGTGTACATGATAGTAAAGTGAATCTCTTTGGGTTTTGGATTGTTGGCCGTTCAAAACAAGACATCTGAAGATGTGACCCTGGAAATTATAACATGCATTTTTCTCAACTGTATTTTCTGACATTTTATAGAAAATATCAAACAAAACAAAAATCGATAATAAAAATAATCGTTAGTTGCAGCCCTACACAAGAGTCCAATCAAAGTGGAGAAATTCAAAGCATGTTTTACTCATCTATTCAAATCGGCCTTATTGCAACATTTTTGAGTTATTAAATGGTAAGATATTGAATATTGGTGGGAAAAACAAAACAGCTCTTAATCAAAAATGTTTACATCCACTTTACAAAACTGTACCAAAATCTAAGTTTCCACCCACAAAACCAAAACATTGACATACAATAATGAGCTGGTCGTCATCCTGTTTCTCTTTCCTCCTGCGAACAGTTCGCTCTTTTACTGAAGATGAAGGAGTCTGCAGTGTTGTCATGGGGCCAGCGGGGGTGCTGCAGGACACTGGAGGCCGTACAGCCGCATTCTTTGACCTGCAAGACAATAACAGCAAAGTGTTGACAGGGTTAGTGCAGAAAACACAGAACGAAAGGTCATCAGAATCAGACTAGAGGTCATTAAAAACACAAAAAGGTGTCTGTTTACCATCCGTATCATATTAAATCAATGATTCCTTATGTTATGATTGCCATAAACAAATAAGAGAGAATAAACATGTTGGAAAAAATGTTTCCACCAAAGTCTAAAAGCTTTAAATCTGTTTATGCTGGAAATACAGAACCGTGTTCACTCTTTAGAGATTTAGAAGCGTGTTTTTTTTTTTTTTTTTTTTTTTTAACCAAACACACTGTCTTACCTTTTGGAGGCAGAACCAAAGATGGGATACACCGCTGCAGATTCTGTAGGAGGAAAAAAAACATCTGAAACAAGGATTTTCTGGAGTAACAGACATAACAGACCTAGGAGAGTGGATTGAATATAACCTGCACACACCATAGATTTGATGTGTGCAGGCTCAATTGTTTCATTGGAGCAGTATTCATTGTAAATATATTAATGTACTGGGACTGTGGTCTGTTGTGTCTACCTTTGGGTGAGGTGGAGGCAGTGCCGACGGGACATATATCACTGAGGTCAAAGACGGGCTGAGAGCCTCCATCTGTCAGAGAATCATCCTGGAAAAAGAGAGATCAATGTTAAAACAAAAAGCAACAGATTACTAAAAACATAAGAAATTGAGGTTTTCAAAAAAATGAAGTCAACATTTTTTCAGCCACAATTCACTTGAGATTGCTATGAATTGAAAATGTGATTACTGCATGTGAAGCTGAAGTTAGATAATCAATTTTGTTAACACGAAGGGAAATTTAAAATCCTGTACAGCAACACAGTATTTAAACAGTATATGTGATTTTACTACACTCTGCTGTACCTGAGTGCTGAAGGTTAAGGCTGTGGTTGCAGGACTTGGTGTCGGGGTCCTGGTCAGCACAATCGTCAGCTCCTTGGTAATCCCATATTTCTCTGACAAGACTTTCGGAGAGCTGAAAAAGGAAGATGAAGATCAATGACCACCTGAATGAATTCACTTCCCCCTGAACCACTTTTAAAAAGTTAAATATAAGTGAAAACATAGATTTGGTTAAATAATGGTGTGCTGTTTTGTCTTGCTAAAACTTTCAGAAATGTGTTAGTCATGTTTGTTCTGTCAAAAAGGTTGGAATAATTTTTCAATTCGGGGGGAAAAAAATCATGTGCAGCTAAACTTTTATACACTAAAGCGTCACCTGAGTGGTTTCGGAGTTTCTGGCAGGTCATAAACAGAGTCCAACCAGTCTGTTGGATCATACTTCACTCTCTGCTTGGTGCTCTGTTGGTTCTCTTCTCTCTTGACTGGCTGGGCAGCAGCCTGCAGGTAACAATACATGAATCAGAAAATAATCTGTACTAAATACCACAGTAAGAGCTCCAGAGTGGGACTGTTCGATGGCAAGTTGCCACTTTAACTTGTGCTCGTGTACGACTCAGATCAGTCTTCAACTTTAGTCAGTTATGGCACAAGTTAGCATGTGTAAAGACCTTCATAATATTAACTGAGACTGAAAGTTCATCGCTGACACAACAATCTTGTCATAAAGTCCTTCAGTAGCTGCTCTGAAGCTTTCAATGCAATGGTAAGATTGTTGTGTCAAACACAATATAAACAGGAGCAAATAATGCTTAAATGAATTTGAAGATGCCTTTCTCAGACTCAGCAATGATTCACCAACTTCAAATAAAAATAACATTATGCTTCCTGAAAACTTCCAAAATGTTCAGATTTGAGAGAATCTGCTGTTTTAAGATACAGCGACTGTTACCTTCAATTCCACATTTTATGTTCCAACTCAGTGTTGACACTGTTGAACCTAAAACATAAGCCACTAGAGTTTCAAAACATCAGTCGGACTGAGTTCATTATACTGTTCTGAAGTCAAAGATGACGTCTTCATTTTATTTCTGATCCATAACAGTCCAAACCTCAAAGATATTCATTTTACTACGACTGAAGAAAAGCAGAAAATTTGCATAACTGAAGCTAGAACTGGTCAATGTTTAGTACATTTGTTTGGACAAAAACCCTCAAAATAGTTTTAGATTAATTTCTTGTCAATCAACTGATAATTTCAGTTGTAATCAACAAAGACCTGAAAGAAATTTGGGAAACTTAGGAGTCACTATGACAAAAAACAAGGTAAGATAAGACTGGGATAAAGAAGTCACTTCCTGATTATAACAAACACTAACAGCACCTCACAGTCTGGTGTATAAACAAAATGTGAACTGCGCTGCCTGATGCAGCATGATGCTTCAATTACTGACTGAAGCATTACAGCACAACAACATATTCTAAGAACACCTTTCAAAGTTAAGATCAGGACTTCTGCAGTCATCACCCGATTTAAGATTTTTAAAGATACAGCCAAACAGGTCAAAAAATGACAGAAAACCAAAGGTCAACAAATATTTATGAAGAACATTAATTCATTGACATTTTAAAACCTTCTCAGGCCTTTTTGGAGGAAATTGTAAGATGGCATAGAAACATTAAATATGTCGGTGGAAGGCAAGGATTATGTTAGAATATGGTATCATGGTATTTCACATACAAACACATCGACTCTCCTCACCTCCTCAGGATGTTTCTGCAGCGGCTTCATCACCTCAGTGGGCTGCTGCTGCTGCTGTGTTGTTTTCTCAGTCTTGGCCGGTGGCAGGACAGCTTTGCTTTTCACTTGAACTACAGCTGGCCGGGTTGAGGACTTTGGTGCAGACTTTTTGTACATGGAGGTGGGCTTCTTCCCCGTACCAAAGAAAGCAGCTCCAACAAAGATCTTGGGCTTGGGCTTCAAGCTGCTGAAAGTGATGGTGATTGCCTTCTTGGACTCTGTGGGCTTGTTGTTGGTGGGAACAGCGGCTGTAGTGGATGCTGGTTTAGCAATGGCACTGTTGAAATGGAAAAACAAGTTACAGATAAATTAAAAAACAATACCCCTCTTATGAAAAATGAAACACCAGGGTCTGACACAAATGATGGACCGGTGCCGGTAAAAGTTTCAGCAGGGCAGAGTCATGGCGGACAAATAAATTTGGGTCACTAGCAAGGCGGCCGATAAGTAATTTGGAGTCACAGTGTAGGAGCAGGTTTACATCGCTGTGTGGCGCAGCGACGCTGCTGAAGGATGAACGCCACTGGTGAAATTACAAAATGAGTACAAAAGTTCAAAATAATCACGACAAACTTCGCACTTTTTCAATTTCCAGCAGCTGACTGGAGCTAGTGAGGAGAAAATGAGATGTCTGCTCCTCCGTCTCTCTCCTCTGCTCTGTGCCTGTATGCACGAGGGCGAAGCTGAGCCGCGCGCACGCACACGCGCACACACACACAGAGCAGACAGCGGAGTCCAAAGTGGACAACAAAACTTTAGGTTATTCGTTACTCGAGTCAACGGCCGCTCGCTGCCGTTAAATACAACAAAATCCAACAGTAAGGGAGACGGTACGAGCAATTTATCAAACATCTGTTGAACAAGCGGAACATAAACTTAAATACAACGTCTCTGACTTCCAGCAGTAAACTCTCCTCTCATCCACAGCCGCTATATTTTACAGCTATACGGAGCCCGTTATGCTAATAGCGAACAGTTATGAACGAACTAAAAACGGACGTTCATTGCATGTTATGATTGAGTCTAATTAGCTAAGTAATTTAAAATTAGTGTGATTCTTGTAGACTAGACTGACACCAGCAGCCCTCCTCTCTACCAGCAGCAGTAGAGGGAGGACAAAATATAGAGAAACCTACATTTATACACCATTCATTTACTGATACAATATGTGCTTAATTTTAAATTTTGCATATTTGTGTAACATATCAACATTGCATATCCATAACTAAAGGAAAACAACCAAATCTAAAAGTAACTTCACTGTTGTACATATTATCATATATCGTATACATATCGTATACAATGAATCAATCACCAAAATTATGGAGAGTTATTTTCATTTTTTGGCTATAGGGCCAGTGAAAATATACAAGAGGTCAGCAAAACACTGATCTACTGGCCAAGTGGGTGAGCAGGGAAAAAATGTTACATTGGGCACTGAATGTCCAAGAAACTACAACACAGTTTCAGCAAGCTTAAACAAACCTCCTGTTAAGTTTGGACAGCTTAATCGCCTTTGTAGATGTATTGAAGCTTTTGAAGCCCATCTTCCCTGCATGACTGGATCCTGCAGCCACTTTTCTCGGCTTGCTGCCTCCTTTCACGTTCTTCTTATTCTTCTTCTCTGGCTTTTTCGCCTGGGAGGGAGGCAACGGGAGAGGAGGAGAAGGCCGAGACTCCTTTATCGCCTTCCTCTCTAGTGGAGTGAGATAGATGGGCTTCTTCTTGCCATAGAAGGAGCTTGTAACCACGGCAGGTTTGAATGGAGAACATTTACGGGGTGATTTGGCTGGAGAGCCTAGAAAATGGATAAACAAACAAAGATGATATGTGAGGGAAAATTCCATCATGTCAACTCTTCTGAGTAAATTAATCTACTAGAATCTCAGTCATCATCATCAGTCTGTAACCATAAAGGTTAGATAACTGTAGCTCCCTCAACATCTTTATCAGATGTCAAAAAGCCACATTACTAGTAGGGTTGCAACTTACAATTATTTAGTCGATTTGTCATTTGGTCTATAAAAATGTCGATCACCGTTTCCAAAAGCCTGAGATGACGTCCTCAAGTGTCTTGTTTTGTCTCGACCGACAGGTCACAACCCAAAGATATTCAGTTTATGGTCACAGAACTAAACGTTGCAGCGCTAATTACTACCTAAAGCTTGCCGTTCAGCAGTTTATCCCTACCTGCTGCTCTGCGAGGGGATTTCTGTGGTGAGGGATATGTCTCCTTGCCCAGACGCCCGGCTGGTTTCTTCCTGGGAGATCTCCTCTTCACAGGGGACGTCTCCTCCCTCACCCCTTTCTTGGCTGGGTGACTGATGTTAAAGTGAAACAAGATGAGTGAGAGGTGAGAAACAACAAGTGCCAAAAAGTTAATTATGCTTTAGTTTATTAGTACATTTTTTAGTATTATTAAATACACATTTCAACACCAGAAAAAGGGCTGTCTAAACCTGCATGACGCTCACCTGTCTGAATCCAAAGAGGGGAGCTTTCTCTTCCTTGTAGTAGTCGGCATCATTTTCACAAACCTCACCTGCACACAGAGGAACATACGCAGCTCTTCATTGGTGATGTGAAACAATTGTGTAAACACAATTTTCAGCCTTTTAACTTCATCTGGACTCTTATTTTGTACATTATCCATTACATCTGTTATATTTTAGATTTATATTTTGATCATCTTCAAAATACTGTCTGTATATACTCATATATGTGTATACATTGTATAAACATATTGATATTTAGTACACTCAATTCTAACATCCATGGACAACCATGCACCTTACCAACTTAGCAATATCCACTTTTTCAAGCCTCTGTTCCATTTTTATTCTATTTTTATATTTTAGTCAGTCTATTTAGTTATTATGTATAATTCAGCCTTAAGTTGTATTTATTTCTTTTACCTAGCTCTTTGTGTTTTGTATTGTCATTTATGTCAAGTGGCTGCTGTGGCACCTTAATTTCCCTTTGGGGATTAATAACATACTATCTCTATCTATCGATCTATTTTAACATGTTTGAATGTTCTTCTTTAAAAGGCAGTTCTTTTAGAAATGTCACCAACTTCCAGAAAATGGGGGGAAAGTTTACCCACTAATATATCTATAGTTTTACAACTGACTGTATCGCTGAGTGAATACAAAATTGGAGGGATGTTTCTAATAATTCACATACTCCGGAGGTGGAGATTGATAGCACACGAGAATATCATGACTATACCAACATTTAAATGAACACTGGGACTGTTTACTAGATTTTTCACTTAAAAAAAAAACTCCAAAAACAAGAGTAGATAATGAGGACAACTGAGGATTACATACTTTTGTTTTGTTGTTGAGAGTCTTTGAGCTTTTCTTTTATGTGCTGGTTTCACAGCCAAACAGTACAAGACAAGCTGCTTCTGTTTGTATTGTTTTTTTATTCCACTCTTTTGCAGTTATACATTTATCTGTTATGAAAGAGAGAAAAGTTGATTTTGTAACAACTGCAGCCACAGAGATGTCTTACGGTCTTATGTGAAAAGGTCTTCATTCAGACTTTTTCGCGTTTGACGATAAATTGACAGATTTTTAACAGTTTGATGTGATTGTGTCGGTGAGAGAGTGCACAACCTCGGTAAACTTCATCCCAACACCCGGTTATTGATAGTTTAGGATATTTATCGGCTTTATGATATAACGTTATACCTTAAACGACACAGCAGTTCATCTTTTCTGTGCACAAATACTTACTGTCTCCAGGTTACTTAAACGCTCACGTTAGGTAACACAGCGCTTACTTAAGAGCCAGAGTGGAGATGAATGGACAATTGGCGGGATGACTCATCTAAACAAAAGTCTAATCTGCCCATCTATCGACCTATCGATCAACTGTTCCCTACATTGAACCACAGCAGTTTTCCTGATTAGTGATAGTCATCGTGTTTTGTAGTTAATATAAATACGATTAGTTTGAGCATGAATCCGACTTGTGTTCACCGCGTTACTTTCTGATAAGTAAGTTAAATACGTAATTTATGAGAGAAACTAGCTAGTTCATATAGGGTCATATAGTATCAAATAGGAAAAGTACAAACATGAAACATTGACTAAATATCTTACCAGACGCGTCTCTGTCGTGCTACATAAAAAAATAGATGTTTTTGGAGGATTTAGATGCTGGCGGGTTTCCTGCTGCTGCCGCGTTCCCTCTCTGTGTTTTGAACAGCGCGCCAAACAGACCGGACAGGAAACGGAAACAGAATCCTCTGAGCGAGTTACCACAATAAAATCACACTGGGACTTCTGGTCGTAGTCTTCAAAATAAAACGAGATTCTAATAGCATTTTTTTCTGACAAAATTGATTAACTTGACTAAAGAAAATTCTGGAATATTGTTGCCATTTCCCTCCTGATCTGATTTTGTTCTGGCATAAAACAACATACATATAACATACTTAACAAAGTATACAAAGAAACAAGAAAAAACAAAACAAAAACCTTTGATTCAATCCAATCATTCCTCTTGTTTATACTGGCTATTAAAAGATCCCCTTCAAATGTGTTTTCAATGTAAGTGATGGGGGACAAAATCCATTTTGTGCAAAAATGCATTAAAAAGTCTATCTGCTGCTTCAGCAGTCTGAGTTATTAATTTCAAGTGGATATCTGCCACATTTACAGTCTTTTTAGCCTCAAATTCCCTCTTTGTGTTTCCTCAGACAGTGTTTCCCTGTTGAGCTGTGGTGGAAGTATGGTAACAAAAAGACGAACTTTGGCACTAAAAAGACTGTAACGTTGAATGATATCTACTTGATTTGACTCATTTGGACGGCTGAGGCTTCATATTAGCTTCAGATAAACTTTTAAATACATTTTTGCACAGAAGGTTTGTGGATTTTGTCCCCCATCACTTACATTGTAAGTGCATTATGAAGGGATCTTCTAATGGACAGTATGAACAGGAGGAATGATTATGGCAAAAAAATATTCAATGTTCATTTGGGCTCCTGACTGTTGTTTGAAGACAGACTTGAAAAATTGTGAACCTGTCTAATGGAATTTCAAGCTTTTAGTTTGTATACACGTTGGGGTATTTCCTGTCTTGCGCAATGCGCATGCTAACTATCTGTAGCTTCACACAGCTGGCTAACAACTTCCCGGGTCAACTTGTGCACGCGAGAAGTGACAGCAGCAACGTTATCAATCGACAAACAGCTGATAATATTGATTTCTGTCAATAATCTTAGTTTGTCAACCTTATACACTTACTGTTCATCTTTTAGAAGAACATTTTAATTCATCAAAGATGGTGTTTTACTTCAAAAGTGCCGGTGAGTACAACCGCAGTGCTAGCAGCAGTTAGCTCGTAGCCAGGTTAGCCTGTAAACTGATGAGATCTGTTGGCTTTTAGCTTCTTTTATGTATCTGTTTGTATTTGTGACATTTTCCTTCAGTGATATTCCGTTTATTGTCTTTCTGTCAGTGGTGAACCCTCCCTACACGATCTACATGGGGAAGGACAAGTATGAAAGTAAGTCAGTCACTTTATTCACACATCGGATATCTTTGTGTATCTGTCATTTTGTGCTTTCACACATAAACTAATAGACTGAGGTTGTTTTGCCAACAGATGAGGATCTAATCAAGTACGGGTGGCCTGAAGACATCTGGTGAGATTAAAATGTTTCGTCTTTTTCGTCTCTCACCCCTGGAAACACTTGTGTTTTGTTCTACTTTGCTACAGTTGTGCAAAGTTACTAAGTACATTTACTCAAGTACTGTACTCACGTACAATTTTGAGGTACTTGAGTATTTCCATTTGATGTTACTTTATACTTCTACTCCTCTATATTTATTTAACAGCTTTAGTTACTTTTCAGATGAAGATTTGACACAATGGATAATGAAACAAGCTTTTAAATACAACACATCATTAAAGATGAAACCAGTGGTTTCCAACCTTTTTGGCTTTTGACGTCTTACATAAAGTAGTGTGTAGTCGGGTCACATTTCACATGTCTATGAGTTGTTAACAGCTCCACCAAATAGTGATTTTTCCCTCTAAACTTCTCACATGCTTTCATTTCAATAAATGTTCAAATGATCCAATATTTCACCAAAAATCAAAGATTAGAGAAAAAGTCTAAAAACTGAAAACAGATTTGGAGGGGCTCGACCCCTAGGTTTGGAACCACTTGACTAAACTAGCTAACTGTATATAAAGTAGTTGAAACTAGCTCCACCTCCAGCAGCTACAACAGTAACATGCTGCTTTAACACTGATGCTTCACTATTAATAATCTAATGATGTCATATATAATGATATATCGGTCACTGTGGTGGATTTTCTACAAAACTAGTAGTATTCTCTGATCCCAGTGGTGCTTAAAGTGCTTACAAATGTCATTTCTATATTGCAAGTAAACATAATTAACATAAATATGAACATGAATATTGTGAGATTTTGTGACATATTGTTGTTTTTTCCATGTCCAGGTTTCATGTGGACAAACTGTCCTCGGCTCACGTTTATCTGAGATTGCCAAAGGTAATGAGTGGGGATTATTTTCATTATTGATTAATTTGTCAATTACTTTCTTGATTAATCGATTAGATGTTTGGTCCAGTAAGGAGTCAACAAGGCCATTAGGAATGTAAGTGAATATGGACATTTAAGTTCACAATCAAGGCTTTATTCCTAATTATACTGCATTATTATATTATTACTATTATTTTTATCATCATTATTGGCCAGTGAACAGGAGAACACAATGATGCCTACATTCAAAGTGTATTTAGAGCTTGAATACAGTAGACATGAACTATCAAATCACATTTTTATCTTTTTCTGTGAGCTTTTAAAGTACGATATAAAATGTTTACTTTGTTTTATTGTCATCTCAGCTACACCACACACTCAGCCATAATGCAGTCATGGTCATCTCAAAAGTGATTGTGATAATTATCTCACGTCAGGCGTTGCTTATGGTTTTGTGTCTTTTCTAGGGTAACACCATAAATGACATCCCCCCGGAGGTGCTGATAGACTGTGCACAGCTGGTGAAAAACAACAGCATTCAAGGTAAAGTTAACGTCATGTCATAGAAAGATTAACTGGGAGCAGATATCAGCCAGGAAGTCATGAGATCAGGAAGTCACGTGTCGTTTTTTTCATTAAACCAGAGTCTCGGTGGAAAAAACACCTGATAGCCTGTCTGACCCGAGCGTTTTACATCAGCTAGAATTTATTTTTAATCGTGCGTCTGTCCACTAATTCTCTCTCTGGATAGAATTAGTATGTTCTCACCTGTTTCATTCTGATTAATAAAATTGCTTCTCATCTCTTTTTCTTTTTACCTCCATCAATGAAGATAAGAGGAAGTAATGTTTGGGCTCAAATACTGTGTACAGAAATCCTCTGGGCTCAGAGATCAGTTGATCAGATTTTAGTGACAATCCAGACTTGATGTTCTTGTAGCCGTAACTGTTATATAACAGCTAGAGAGGAAGTACAGCAATCGTCAACTTAAATCCTTTTACAGGATTCTGTTTTGGTGAAAAAGTGAGCAAACATGAGACTCGTGTGATGTTTGCAGAGTTTCTCTTGTAACTACTTGCTTCGCAGGTTTTAGTAGTAGAAAAGAATTTACTAAAGAAGCATGTCATTACCCACAACTTGTGTTTTTCAGGTTATGTATTTACAGCTGCAACAGTTAGTCAGTTAATCAATAATTTGCTCAACATAAAATTAACTGGCAACTATTTTGATAATCAATTAATCCTTGTAGTCATTTTTCAAGTAAAAGTGCCAAATATTTGCTGGTTTCAGCTTCTCAAATATGAACATTTGATGTGTTTTTGTTGAGTATCTTTGGGTTTTGAACTGTTAGTCAGACAAGAAGAAGTCACCTTCAACTCTGGAAAATTATATTTAAAAAAATATTTTTTTCACAAATGTTTGACATTTTATGAACAAAAAGATGAATCAAGAAAACGATCTGCAGATGAATTAATAATGAAAACAATCTTTAGTTGCAGCCCTATATGTGTAGTTCAGAGCTGTCAAACTGGTGTGACATTTATTCATACATGTTGATTTCACCCTCAAAATTGCAACACACAAACTGACATCAGTTTTAGAGCCTCTTTTTGTCAGTGACATATTCCTACCATTTGTTTATTTATATTGTGCACCCTTCATACACAAAATGCAGCTCAAAGTGCTTAACAAATGGAGACAATTTAAACAACAGATAAAATATTAAAATGAATTTGAAAAGAGGACATAAGTGATCATAACCACTTTCACCATCATCCTGTAAGATTGCGCTATCGTGTACATAATTAAAAGACAGTAGTAATAATGTAGTATATTATAGATATTAATGATTACTGTGTTGTATGTTGTCAGGCTGTAAGATGAACAACATCAACGTGGTTTACACACCGTGGGCCAACCTGAAGAAAACCGGAGACATGGACGTGGGACAGATCGGCTTCCATCGACAGAAAGAGGTCAGTACACCACTGACATGAAAACTCACCTCTGGAAAAATGAAGAACGGGTATAAAATATCATTTAAACCCAATGCGATAATCCATCACATTCATTGTGATAGATTATCTCACCAGTTGTTTTTCATACATGAATGAGCAGCAGCGATCATCTGAAAAGAGAAATCACTGACAGAACAGACTGGTTCAAGTTGTTTCGTATTGGCTCCTGTGTTTCACAGGTGAAGATCGTAGCGGTGGAGAAGAAGATCAACGAGATGATAAACCGTCTGGAGAAAACAAAAGAAGAACGCTTCCCCGACCTGGCGGCAGAGAAAGAGTCGAGAGACAGAGAGGAGAGGAACGAGAAGAAAGCTCAGCTTCAAGAACAGAAGAAACGAGAGAAAGAGGAGCAGAAGAGGAAAAAAGAGATGGAGGAACTCAAGTAGGTCGACGACTGGTCAGAATGTCACATCATTGGCTGTAAAGCTGCCATGATATTGTACAATATCACTGTTTGTACTCTTACACAGAAATCTTTTGGATTTTTTATTAAAACCAGTGTTTGGGTTTCTCTTTCTAGGAGCTATTCTTCACTGATGAAAGACGAAAAAATGAAGACCAATGAGGTGAGGATGATTTTATTAATGTTAATTACCTAATTCAATTCACAGACAAGAAATACAAAGTGACATGTGATACCAGCTCTGATCACGTCCACCACATTGTGTCATTAACAGGACGGCTACGATTCAGACGACTTCATGTGAGAGATGACGACCGGACAGCGAGCAGACAGAATCCTCCGCCAGCACTCAAATCTGCTGTGGGGATGCTCCCCTGCTGCTTCTGCTTGCTGCAACAGTGCATTGACATTGGGGAAAAAATTAAAAAAGAAAAAAAAAAAGACAAATGGATACCTTTTTTTGCTTTTGGACACTCAGAGCAGAAAAGGAGCCAATGAGCAACAGAGCTGGGACTATTCCTCGTGCTGATTGGTTCAGACGCTGCTTCCAAACCAAACCAAGCTGGCTGGCCTCGACATCAACGGATGACTCTGTAGAAGCAACACAGGACAACAAGAACGCTGAGGATCATTGTAGGGGGAGAAACACTCAGATAGCAGAACGGTGTTTATTCTGCCACCTGGAGTGATGTTGATATATGATAAAACAAGTGTCTGTATGGGTGCATTTGTTTCAAAACATTCTGTAGCAGCATTTTGCTGAGGCTGCTGACCTTTCTGCTCACTTTCTTCATGTGTCCATTTCTCTGCATGTCAGATTTTATTGAATAAAATCCAGTATATTAATTAAATTAGAACTGCAACAATTAGTCGATTAATCAGTTGATCGACAGGAAATTGTCAACTATTTTGATCAAATCATTTGTCTTTTTTTTTTTTAACTGAATAACAAGAAGAATTGGCTTCTCAGATGTCAAGATCTTAAGGTTTTTGTGTCATACATAATAGTAAAGTGAATATCTTTGGATTCTTGACAGCTGATGAGATAAAATATGACATTTAAAAGACGTCATGTTGAGCTCTAAGAATTTAAAACAGGTGTTTTTCACTGTTCTGGCATTTTATGGAATGAAAATAATTGAATGTCTAGATAGTAATTGACACCACTTGCACTCATGTTGACAAGCCATTATATCCTGCAGAGCACCATAAACCAGTCCCAGCCAGTATCATCCAGTAGCAAAACCACAGTGTACGGAGCCACCAAAGTCCTGACAGGATAATCATTTGTGCACAGACCATTTTGTGTGTACAAGTTAATAATTGGTGTTTAAAAAATCTATAATATTTCAGGACTCTGGGGCTTTGTAATAGTGCCAAATGAAGCACAAGAGTTTATTTTTGACCTTTGAAATAGTAGAAATCTTAATTAAGAGTTGTTTAAAATGGTTTTGACTTTGTACACATCCCTCATAGTCAATTGAGAGTTCCGGTAGAAGCTAGTAAGTGAACCTTGAGTCAGTTTATTGGTCAAATAGGGCCTGTATTTTCACACACACACTGTAACCAGACCTGCAGTGCCAGCTCTACCTGCGCTACCAATCTGCAAAACTATATTCTGCAATTTTGACACTGAAATATTCTTTCCAGTATTCAGCAGATGACACGCTGTAGTTGACACAACTATAACATTTAATATTTTAAACACACAAAATGTAGCAGCTATTACAAAAAGACATAAACTGTACTTCTTGCCTGCAGGTTGTGCAAGTTGTGCAACGGCAGCTTCTTTCTTTCCTCTAGGTGGCGACATCAACACGTCTACGTCACAGACGTATCAGGATAACCTGCAAGTTTGAAATGATGATGCTGTTATTTGTCTTTCTTTGACTGAGCGCTTGTGTTCATGGAGGTAATGTGGTGAGTGAGGTTAACAACAAGCTGCTCCATGAGGTGCTTTGCATGTAAAGAACTGAATAAAATGTTTATTTGTATCACATAACTTCATCATTCTATTTTTTTTTAAAATAATTTCTGTATGTAAGTTTGTTTATTTCATTTTTTCAAGGTGTTATGTTTCAAATCAGATGACAGATGATTTGTGACAAAGAATCAGCAGCACTGCAACACTGTTCTCTATATCAGTATGTGTATAGAGCTGCAACTGTTAGTCCATTAATTGATTAGTTGCCAACTATTTAATTGATCGCCAACTCATCATTGATCGTCATCACTATCAGTTGATGACTTGTTTTTGGTTTTTGCTACAATGGATCTAATGTCATTTTCACTCAGATGGCAAAACGTCCCCCGTTCCAGCCGTCCTCTATTTGTCCATCATTATGTTTGAATAGAATTAGCAAGATTAGGCCCAACATTTACAAAAAAGAAATTTAATTAATTTACCACTTCATTCATGTTATTATAACCTTATTATTGTCATTAATGAAGGCAGACCTGTAGACACAGTTATTTCCTGTTACATTGTTAAGAATTTTCCAAGTACCTTTGATATTATTTTTATTTTCTTTTAAGTATTGCTTTTCATCATCATATGGAAATCAATACCTTTCTCTTGATTTAACCATGTCTCAGATAAGGATATCAATTTGAATTTACTTTTAAATGTATTCAAATATTCATTGATCTTAGTAAACTTTGCATTAAGACTTCTACAGTTGAAATGTATTGACAAAAATGAATTATCCGCTTCAATATTGTCATTATTTGATCATCAGTATAATATTTATGACACCAAATAAAAGTACATATTATATATTAAATTGCTATGACAATAAAATTCAATGGAGTAAAATGTATATGTCACATATAAAACATAATTTACTGATTTTCACTATTTTTCTATTAAATATGTAATTAATATACTATTGGTTGTTGTTTTCACTTCTTCAGCTCTTTTTTCCCTCATAACAAATCTTGGTGTTACATATATATGTGGAAGGGTTTTCTGTCCATGTTGTTTTTGAGGAAAAGAATAAATGTATCTGGAGGATGCGGGCATCGATCCCGCTACCTCTCGCATGCTAAGCGAGCGCTCTACCATTTGAGCTAATCCCCCGTTATATTTGTTCAGTCATCTCGTCTTTTTTTATTTTTATCAATGGTCTATTTCCATCGCTTTAATTTGACTAATTCAGCAGTATCATGCTATTTTCGACATTTTGTTGCTCTGGATTACACATCTCAAATGTTACTGTCCGGTTTTGGTCACTGCAGGTGCACGTGTGTTAAAAGTCACTGAAGTCTTCATTGCTGTAAAGGTTTCACAATAAAAGCCTTGTTGAGAAATGACTGGATTCTGTTCACTGAAAGGCTAGAGGGCTTTTAATTTGAAATGGATACAGGAAGTATTGAGTTTACTTATTAACTACATCAAAAATGAAACGGGAGCCGATCAGAAAGGATAGAGGTATTATATGTATTTAAAAGTGGTATCGTATTTATTGGGACAATGTACAGTTTTAAAGATAAATGTTGATGCACTGCAGCAGAGTTAGCTTTAAAGCTAATTTTCATCTGCAGTCCCTTGCAATTAAAACACATGACAACACAATAACAGTACAAAGCAAAAAACATACAGGACGCATACAAAGCTACACACAATAGCACATCACATACACCCACAATGTCAACTAGGAATTAATAATGTAAGTATGTCAAATTAAAAACAAGACTATTTGAGAAGACCATGACATTACATTTAGATTCAGTGGTTACCAAATATACTTATCAAACAAAGAATTAGAAATAAAGGTCTGTCTGTTATGAGCCTGCTGTAAATAAAGGTTTGGTGTCTTTTGTAATTTAGGTTATTAAATACTTCTGCCACTATTTGAGACTTGAAGGTAGTAATGGTGCATCATAGTTGAATCTATGGCAAATAATTGTTTGAATTTTTGAGTAATTAGTTTTATACAGATGGAGACTGTAAAGTTAATACAACCAGTCAATCTAATGTGATTGGTTCGTCTTATTGTAGTATTCTTAATGGTAATATGTATAAAGTTAGCGAAAGACAAAGAAAAAGTGGGTTGGAGGATGCGGGCATCGATCCCGCTACCTCTCGCATGCTAAGCGAGCGCTCTACCATTTGAGCTAATCCCCCATGTTGCACAATTTTTCAGGAAGGCATCTCATATGTGTAAACAGGGACGGTAAATTTGAATGATAACTGCTGAATTCAAAAGCTTACACAATCCTTTTACTTATTTTTTTAATCTATTTATTTTATTATGTCATAATCGGATTCCCTGGCACATAGTTTCCTCTTTTTATTCTTCAGACTACATACTACTGTTGACTGTTTTCAATAAAGTTGACGGAGGTAATAAAAGAAACCTTTGCTAGCCGTTATTTCTCCAGTTTCTCACTGAACATCTACACTGCTTGTTCTTGTGAGCACCTTTCTTGTTACCCAGGAACGAGGAAAGCTGAAACTATGAACTCACCGGATGGAGTGAAATCATCTTGGCGTGACTTACACGTGCGGTGTACGGTAAAGTTAACAAGAAATGAGAATTGAGACGTAACATCCATGAAAGAAAAGGTTGGTTGGAGGATGCGGGCATCGATCCCGCTACCTCTCGCATGCTAAGCGAGCGCTCTACCATTTGAGCTAATCCCCCGTGATGCATTGCTCTAGGTCAACGACAAACTAACAACTCCTCACTCGGTATTAAAGTAAAATTCCTATATCTTAACTGCCATTTGATTGTGAGGTTAAAAAAATATTTACGTTACTCCTGTGACAAGAAGTGAGGGATGAGACGGGTCCGATGTTACAACAAATTCTGTGACCTGTCACATTATGTGACCTGCCGCTGCAAATATTTACTTTATCGCACAATAGTATACTCTACTTGATATTTGTTACCAAATAACAGCTATTTGGTACATTTTATGGCAAGGGAATAACATTTTGCATTTTCATTAGGGCACAATGACAAACACATCTGATGAACGCAGATTTATCAAGATTATCAAGACTCCGGCAGAGACCATCATACTTTTTCATTGACGGGAAATACTGGAATATCATCGAAAGAAAAAGACACCAAAGAGGGTTCAAAGGACTGCAGTGGACAAATTTAATATCTAAAGGACTGAGGACCATCCATCCTTACTGCACAAATGCATTCAAAAGGCACAGACTAAAGGTTTTAGGATAAGAAAAAGCAAACCTTGATATGTCTTGCTTACTACCGATTTGAGGACTGCACATTATATAACTGTGCCTAAAGACAGGGAGGACGTCTTAAAGGCAAAAGTGGAGTTTCAAAGCAGAATGAGCATTCACATTATAGCTTCGTGCACATAGGTGCATTGGGTATGAGTATATTGGGTATAACCCCCACACTGCTCTGTTGAAAGAGTATGAAGACTCCGGATATATACTTCACTTGAAAGCATCTATGGACCTTTACGACAAGTGGAAGGCAACAATATTCTCTGGCTGTCTGTTTCACAGGAATTACTTATGGCGGTACTGATTCTCCAGATTTCAGCTGATCGGGAAGAACCCTGAGAACCAGTTCCCAACCACATTAAAAAAATGTCTCCTAATAAACAAATACCTCTTCGATAAAAATGTCTAAAAGAGAGGGTTTCTACGAAATAAACAAATAATAAAACGGAATAAAGCCTGCGGGTGTTTGGCTATCATTAGGCAAGCAAACCTTTGCACGAATAGCACTAAGATCTGTCCAAACGCAGGTATATATTTTTATTCTTTGACAGGTGAACTTTGACAATTACCAAGCCATTGTTTCCTTTGTAAATATTGGCAATGTCCCCCAGAAGTTTCTGCTTAGTAGGTGCCGTTTTGAAGGCTCGAGTTTAGTGGCCATCGCCATGTTTGATTTTTGGAGCCAGAAGTGGCGATGACCTAGCGTTAGCTGCTAGCTTGGTTAGCACGTTGCATTTACAATCTTTGGTTAACAATGTTAATGCTAATACTAATTTCCGCTAGCGAAAAACAGGCCTAAAACAATTAAAACAAAATATACTCACCGGAAAACCTGAACACCCGACTCCTTAGAGGGTCTTTGGTCTTTTATCACAACCAAACGCAGAACAAGATTTTTTTAGGCGACCAAAATGTTACAATTAACTTTCATGAACTGAAAACACGCTGTGAGATAACATCAATGTCTTTACGCCATGGTTACGTTACGTAATCAACGTTGTCACCTTGGTAGTGATTGGTCTATCACAACGTAGCCACGCCCTAAAGCATACGCAGCCTTATCGTCTAATCGTCTATCAAAATGGGTCCATAATTTACAAAATGAACATCATGCTGTATTGAATAAGACTTGATACTAGCTATTGAGACCATAAACTGATTAGGAAAAAGTTTACTGTAATTAATTAAGTGAGAAGTAGGGTTATTCTCTCATTGACTTCTATACAATCAGACTTCTTTTTGGAGCCAGTGGAGTCGCCCCCTGATGGCCATTAGAAAGAATGCAGGTTCAAGGCACTTCCGCATGAGCTTCACTTTTCAGACCTGGAGCTAGCTGCCCGCTTGAGTCAAATTACCTTCAAAACTCGACGCTGTTGCGGTCCATCCGAAAAAGTCACCTCCTTCGAGCCGGATTTGAACCAGCGACCTAAGGATTTCTTCCATATTACTCTACAGTCCTCCGCTCTACCAACTGAGCTATCGAAGGGGCTGAAATACTGTTTGTACAATTAGGTACAGTACAATTTAACCTCAATTCTCTCTAATGGCGTAGATAAGCCTGAGCAGAAAAGTTTACCGTAACCCGTCTTTCCCTAGCGCCCCCTACAGCACTGCCACGATGCTGCATGCCCTAACTATATTTTGAACCCTCTATATGACAGACATAAAATTAGCTAATAGTAGAAGACTTGCCTTTTAGTTTATATTGTACTTTAGTGGTTTGAATTTCATAACAAAATTGTAATTAATCAAATACCCCCCCTGTACAGCTCCACATCTTTTCAAGTATGTCTTAAAACAACTGTCTGGAACCCAAATGAACATTGAAACATGTTTTTCTTGCTGTAATCATTCCTCCTGTTCATACTGACCATTAGAAGATCTCTTCATAATGTATTTACAATGTAAGTGATGGAGGACAAAATCCACAGTCGTCCTTCTGTGAAAAAAAAGTATCTAAAAGTTTATCTGAAGCTAATATGAAGCTTCAGCGTCCAATTGACATTGTGGGTGTATGTGATGTGCTGTTGTGTCTAGCTTTGTATTTTGTATGGTGTGTTTTTTGTGGGGGTTTTTTGTTTGTTTGTTTGTTTTGGGTTTTTTTCTTTGGTTTTTTTTTTTTGCTTTGTACTGTTTGTTGTTGTGCTGCTGTATGTTTTGACTGTAATGGACTACAGATGCAAATTAGGTTCAAGCTAACTTTGGTGCAGTGCATCTTTTATGCTTAAAACTGCACACTGTCCTGTTCAGTGAATCAAATCAAAATAAAAAATGAGTCAAATCAAGTAGATATCTTTCAACTTTACAGTCTTTTTAGTGCCAAAGTTCCTTTTTTGTTACTATACTTCCACTGCAGCTCAACAGGGAAACACTGTCTGAGGAAACACAAAGGGGGAATTTGATGCTAAAAAGACTGTAAATGTGGCAGATATCTACTTGATAGGACTAACTCAGACTGCTGAAGCCTCATATAAGCTTCAGATAGACTTTTAAATACATTTTTGCACAAAATGACTGTGTGGACACATTGTGGATTTTGGCCTCCATCACTTACATTGAAAGCACATTCAAAGAGGATCTTCTAATAGCCAGTATGAACAGGAGGAATGATTACAGCAAGGAAAACTTCTTTCACTGTTCATATGGACACCTGACTGTTGTTTTAGGTTTGACAAATTGTTAATTTCTCCTTTAAAGCACCTGACAGACTGAGACGCAAATCTGGGACTTTTACAAGGTTGGTAACCCTGCCTTGCTGTTTTGTAACTCGCTATATTTTTGTTGGGTCTTAAACAAGCTTTTTCTGAACTTCCTTTCAGTTTTCTGTCACCTACATTTTGACAAGAACATTCTCGTGGAAATCTATAATGTTGTTGTGCCCGATAACATGTTAATAGCTGGCCGTTGTGTCCTATGTTGGTAAGAAATTTCACAAAATTGACAGTGTTGACAGTTATTATTAGGGCTGAAACTAAGGCTTATCTTTATAAAGATAAAGATTAATCTGTTGATTATTTTCTTGATTTATTAGTTGTTTGGTCTATAAAATTTAAGAAAATGGTGAAAAATGTCAGTCACTGTTACCCAAAGTCCAAGATACAACCTAAAATGTCGTTTTGTCCACAACCCAAAGACATTCTGTTAACTATCACAGAAGAAACCAGAAAATATTCACATTAAAACCAGAGAACTTGGATATTTTTTTTTATTAAAAATGATTAAACAATTTAAAAAATAGTTGGTGATTAATTCTCTGTATTGACTTATTAATCATTGCTCTGACTGAATGTAGCATAAATACAAAGCTACAGAATAACCACTCTGCTGGAAAAATACAGTTGAACAAATTAAAAAAAAAAAAAAACAGTGAATGGGGTTGAATTCTTTATTATAAATCATTTACATACAAAGTAAGTCATTGCCATATCCATCCAAACATCTTGTTTACAAGGAGGGGTTAGTGAATCAGCCGGTCAGAAGAGGGGTATTTTGTCGTATTGCAGTGTACAAGAACACATTGGCACGAGGGGGTTAATCACCATACAATTATTTAGACTAAGCATCCATGCAGACACACACACACACACAGACACACACAGAATGTCATCAGCCTTCAAGTATGAGCGCACAACCGTTGTGCTGCTGTTAGCTCAGGTGTGGAGCTACTGACTGCAGCAGAGGAGGAGGAGGATGGACGAAGCAGCATGAGAAGCAGAAGATGAAGCAGCAAAGACGAGGTGATGTGCAGGATAGAGAGACAGTAGGTAGATTTCTTCATCCTCTGGACTTCCTGGATTGATGTGAGACTCCTCGTGTCCCATTCTGGTTCATGCTTTTCACTCTGAAGGAGTCAATCCACCAGCAGATTTGACCCCACTATTATCTGAATTCATCTTTCTTGTTGGAGGCTTTACATTGTGCGCCACCTGCTGGACAGCTTCCCAAGGCTTGATGATGGCTTTGCACAGGCTGACACACACTCACACACATACACATACCGCATCTTTCTGGTGAGAAGGACCACATGTAGAAGATGAAGTGGCTCTCAGAATTTAACCAATGAGGTCTGTGGCTTGGAGAAGTCTGGAATATCTTTTTGGTCATTTCCCTGCCCTTTTCCAAGTTTTCACAGAACACCTTTTTATATCTTTAAATAAAAATGGTTTATAAATCATCTACAAACCTACATTTTCTATAAATTACATATATTTTTTTTAACCCAGCAGTTAAAGAAACAGCTGAAATTTGCAGTAGAAAACTCAGGGAGAGGGAGACGACCTCTGCATCCAGCGGTGACAAAAAGATTGGTAGAAAAAAAACATCCATATAACAGCAAACTGGTTGATAAAATTTAGCCAAAACAAGTGATAGAAGGGTCCTTTTTTTGAGTGAGAGTTCGCTGTCAGGCCCCACAGTGTCCAATCACGGCTTAAGAGGGGAGCCGACGCACTGAAAGGCAGTCTCAGACTGGGTCAGTGTGTGTGTGTATATAACTTTGTGTGTGTATATTTTGAATGTGTGTAAATTAGTCAGCATCTGTTGCGTTATCATGCTCGTGTCAACAGCTCCTGAGCCCACGTCTTGATGGCGGAGGTTGTGTGTTGGAGCAGCTGCCACGTTGAGTTGGTGAAAGACAACGCGTGACCCTGCAGACACGATACGGACACCTCGCCACTGTAGGAAAAACAAAGACACAGTACAGGTTAAAAATCACTTAGTGCGGATTTAAATAAAACCAAACATGATTTTGATTTGGGCAACAGGGTTGAGTTTCACCAGCTCTTCCAAAATCCATCACTAGGCTTGTGTGTTAAGTCTTTTCAAAGTTCTTAGAGACTACTAGCTAGTTTAAAACTAGTGATTTCCTAAAATTTAAGAATGTCTTGGCTAGCAAAGACATCAAAATATGTTAACAATTAAGTATATGCAAAAAACACTTTTCAATGCCAGATGTAAATGTATTCTAGCCAGTTCACACACAAGAAAAATAGGGACACTTAATAAATGTTAAAGCCAGGTAACAAGGATGCCTCAGAGTACTGACTTGCAGGACTCCTGAAGGTTGGTCCACGCTCGTTGTAGCAGGTCAGACATGTATGCCAGCGCTGGCAGGATGTAGTTCTGGTGAAGGAGGAGGAGGAGCTCCTTCAGGTATGCCAACACCTGGAATACACTGTCTGGAGTGTTGGCGTTCACCTGTGCAAAGACATGGAGGGAAATAATAGTCACAATGACATAATATAAGACTGATTTGTTGCATAACTGAAAAGATTAATGTACAGTCTTACCCATTCTATGACCAGCGGTGTCTTTTCTTTCACCCAGAGGATTAACTGGGTGGTGTTTTCGGAGATGAAGATGGCTGCTGTTTTTGCCTTTTCCAAACCTTGTTCCATTAATGGCCCCAACACCCGCACACACTCAGAGTAATAATGAGGAGTGTTTGTCTCTATCCAACTAAAGAGAAAACAGAAACACTGTGAGACGATGCTTTATCTGAATAAACTATTTATACATACAATAAGTTTACAGTACTCTCTTTGGCCAACAGCTCCAAAAGGTTTATATTCCTCAGATAACTGTTGTTTTGGGATTGATTACTCACTTTATCTTGTTACGTCTATATGTAAGTATGTTGTCATCAGTTGTTGGCAATGCAAAGCAAGACTATTGCTCTGTTCTTGATGTGTGCCAGTCTCATTTATATGTAGTTTCATAGTTAGAATAAGGAACCAAGTAGTATCAACATCAGTAGCATCATAACGTAGTAAAGAAACTTGAAACAGAATAAAAATATTGAAAATATTAAGTATGGAAAATGTTTCAGCTGACATCTGGCCAGTCAACCAGACAGTGAAAAAACTATCGTGTGTACAGAAGCCTGAACAGGAAGTGAGTCAGAAGCCTACTAGATGAAAAAGCTATTTTTATGCTTTGGGTGGACTGGCTCATGGTCAGAGTGTACAGAGGTCAACAGGAACAAAGTCTGAAAAGATCCAGAGACAGAGTTCACCAGTATCTGGCACATACAGATGAGGATTAGGGCCAGGATTTGATAATAAAAATTCAGTACATTTGTCTGTGGAGAGAGCTGCTAACATAAAGTATATCCCTCAGTGGCTTGTTTTACGTCCATGTTATGTGTTGAGGATGAATGTTTGAAGGTGAGTGAGGTCGTACCTGAAGCCCTGCTTAGAGTAGACTGTTATTTTGCTCCAAGCCTGCTGAGAAACAGCTGTAACCCCTGAGCTGCGCAGATACCTGGCTGCTGTTGAATCTGAAATACAACACATATCGTAAGACCTTTTTACCCCACAATAACATCTGAAGACCATGAACATGTCCGTAAATATGAAGACTGGTCATTATGAGGAGGAAACGACTGGAGTCAGACCTGTGAAGGAGCCGTGAGATCTGACATCATGAGCGATGAAGCCGGCAGCAAACACGAGCAGGACCATGAGCAGCTTGGACCAGGGGAACCCGTGACCACGCATCTTCACCTGCAGATTCTGGAGACAGAAAAGGTAATACTGAGCAAAATCCAAATCTACATGAATATTTGGCATATTCACACATATCCTAGAGGTGCTTTGTAGAGCGGGAGATTTCCATTTCGTTGTTCGTCATGTGTTTAGCAGATAAATTTAAGTCTCAATTGCAAGTCAAATATAAGGACTGCTTATACATCTAGGCTACATATGTATAATTGTGTCCTAAATCAAACCCAGGACTCTTGGAATGAATTCTGATAATCAGTTAAGTTTTAATCATTACTTAATGATTATTATTTCAGCTTTTGCAGTGACTGTGCGTCTTACCTGACACAGGTTATTGCACTCTTGAAGGTCCTGAGATTCAACGGTGTCTCTCATCTCCTCATTGGTCACTTTGAAAGACTGGACAGTTTCTTCAAGGTTCTTCCTCAGCTAAAGATGGAAAATAAAAAGTCAAACACAGCATGTCCCAAGATGAAGGTAAATTAATTTAATGAGTGTTTACATCTCTCCACACTGTTAATTTTTAAAGTCCAGATAACACAGCATTCTGAGAGCATCTGTCTTCTGCATGGTGACAGACAGGCGGGACATAACGTTGAGAGGAATTTGATTTGAAAGTTGATAAAGTGGGCAAGTTATAATGAATCTTTGCTCTGTGCTGCTAAAAAGATATATATATAGATATATAGATATATATCTATATATATATAGATATAAGAATACAAAGAAATTGATTTTCTTTCTATTTTTTGGCATGTATTTTTAAATAAGTGCACAATATGACTGGACTTAATACCACTGGACTGGTGACCTAAAAGGTTTAAAAGGGCATTTTTCATTTTTATCTCGACTTAAACAATGAGACATAGAGTTTGGCTTGATTAAAGCAGTGGCTCTTGTTGCCAGCAGGAGTGTAAACATGCCCTAATTCTACTATCTCTAGGGAGGTGAGTTTGCTTTACAAACAATTAGACCTCATGGCAACAGTCATACCTTTGGTGGCAGGACTCTCCAGGACTTCAGTAAATGGTTCAACAGCAGACTGCAGAGGAGGAGAGAGGAATGAACAGTCAGCTCCAAAATCTTTAAATTACTTTTTATACAGAGAGAAAAAAAAAGATTTTATCTATAAAAGCTTAATTTGAAAAAGGAAAGAGTTTCAAAATCAATGCAAAATTAGCAAAAGGTCTATGTTGAGTGTGTATAACTGACCTGGACTGGGGTAAGTGTTTGGTATAGAGCTGCCTCCACACTCCGAGACTCTGTACATCCACACACAAACACTCTGTCATACTGCTGAGAAGCTGCGAGAAACATATGAGAGGAAGAATTAGACACAGAGAGTGATTATTCTCAGGGATAACAACATTTTTAAGCTCATACATTCCACACAATGCCTTCTTTTAACTACCAGAGAAGCATTCACTTGTGGAGTTTTTATGTAAATGTAAAATCAATAGTGGCAGCAGTAGCAAATCAAGACCACATCCTAGCCAAAAATACAATATGTCTTGTAGCTATATTGCACATATTGCAAGTATTGTACTACTGTTGATGACTACAACACTAACAGTCTCCAGTTGGTTCAGTGCAAAATGGCTACTTTTTGATTCTGAAGGACTCACAACTTAACCTGAAGTCTTTCATGTTTTAGATAACCAACACATTTTTTTACATGACAGCTAACCTGGAACTACTAATATTTGTCAGTGACAGTATTTGGCAGTTATGTCATCTATGGAATAATATGGAATAAATATAGCAAGTGGACTCAGAAATGTATAATACATAGCTGGTGGCTGTTTTTTTCCATTTTCCCTTCATGATTAGCTATTTGCCAATATGCTATAATGACTGTTTATGACACTTATCACCATAATGAGGCTGTTAACAACATGTGATAGGTTTATTATCAGTTTCATTTCTCCTGTTGCACTGAGCTAAACTACACTCAGAGTTCTGTAGCAGCGGTACTTTAGCACATGTGCGTCATGTGAGTCTTACCTCTCTCTTCATGTCATCTGGACAGTGTGGCGTGGCTCTGGACAGAAACGATGGCAGGTATGTGTGTAATGTGCTCTCAGGTTTGGCTCCGAATGCGAGAACTTTTAGTCGAGGGTACAGACGCCTCAGCTGCTCCTGCAGACTGTAAACAAACAAAAACAGTTTTTCTTTTCGCACTGGGAGGTAAAAATCACTCACAGAATAAACTGTACAGTACAAGTAAACAGCTTTTACTTCCAAAGGGGAATAACAGAAATGATAAATGTAACCACAATATAGTATTTGCAAATTTACATTTTTCCCAACAATTGTCATTTTTGAATGATTATATGCTCCATCATTGATGTAATGAATGATCTACGAAATACATGAAATATATTTAAAATCTAATGTCCTGTCATCAGTCATTTTATATGTGTGTGCTCAATTTGACTTTATCATGTGTCAGTAATGAGCAAACATGATTGATGGACATGTTCAGGGTGTTTTTATGTATCACGGCTCATTGGCTTCTGTTCTGTGCACCTATGCATAATTATTGTGCATGGATCCGGCGTCAGATCAACAATTCTCAATGTCGGACCGTGCAGTGTTGCTACTGGAGTGTACTTCCTGACCATGCGTTCAGTTCAGCAGACTCTCTCATTGTTTCTGCTGTGCATTAAATCCGAGCATCCCCTTCCTGTAACTGCTGTTCCCAATCACAAGCCTTTGTGAAGTGAGCTGACATTTACCTTGATGAAAGGGCATTCTTGGGCATGAAGGCAAAATCCAGTAAAGGAAAGAACTCTTTAGGACCCATGATGCCAAATCCCTTTGTCAGGTTTGCATGAAGTCTGGGAAAAGAAAGCAAACACACGTATTATAGAGGTAGAATGTAAAGCAGCTTTAGAAGAAAAAAAAAGAAAAGTCATGGTTAAGTTAATATGATGCTTAAAATAGCCACCTTAGTCAATAACAAATGTTGCCCAATAAAATAAAATAGCACAACTATAAAACATCCTACTGTATCTTCAAAATTAAAGTGTCATATCCAGGAGAGACAATATACTCACTGTCCATGTGGACAAATACGGTGAAAAAAGGGAAAGATTTTGAACAAAAACACATTCATCAGTCACACTTACAGTAGAAGTCTTTCCAGATAGGCGATGGCATATGAAGATAAGGACTTCACTCCCAGCACAGGAAGCATGATTCCCAGCCACACTGAAACACAAATCAAGTCCATAATTACTCCCCAGAACTTTACTTTGGTTACAGAACTAAACAGTTAGTCTCTTCAGCTTTGCCTTTTAAAAAAAAGCCTGAAAGCAACTACAGCCAGAAAAATGTGGCTTTTGTCCTTGTAAGTACATGATGAAACAAAACACACAGTTAGCTAACAGGATGAAAACTGCAGCAGCATGAGGGAGGAAGAAGATAGCCCAGCAGGCATTCTTCTGTGTAGTATCAAAGGAAAACTGTGTATCGAAAGTCTGTGATGTTAAATGCATTCCAGGTGTAATTTTGTTGTTGTGACTTTCACTGCTGCCGTTTTAGATATCCTTTCCCCCCTCGTTATACATCAGTATCAGTATAACATTTGCCAAGTCAGGTCATATCAAACTCTACCGCTCAAACAGGAAAGTCTTGATTGCTTTTTAAATTCCTGATGACAAGATTAGAGTGTTCCTGAACAGGGTTATGTTCACATTTTCAGAGAGAAAATTGTATTTTATCCTGATTAAATAGTTCAACATAATGGTAATAGGCAGAACATTTTGCATTTGTAGCTTTGCAAACTGCCTCAGAATGAGACAAACTGTGTCTTTCCTTCCCTAAGGGGAGTCAAATGATATTCTATAACCTTGTTTTTCTCCCGCAGACGAAGGTTGTTATGTAATCTTCCGAGAATATTCATCCTCCCATGTCCACATACTAACACCCACCTCAAAGCCTCACCAAAGACCTGGTGGCAGCAGCTGAGTTTTTGAAGTTACCTAGTGTGTTTGGCTTGCAGATGTCTGTCAGACATGTGCTACTGCTCTAATGTGCACTGTTGCTTCATTAACCCTCAACCCAGAATTTCTATCAGCACACATTGTTGGGAAAGTGGGAGAAAGGGGAGAGACACAGTCAACAGCACTAGTACAGCACAGAGGACTGTGAAATACCGTGTCTACATGTATGAAAAGAATATATGGCTTTGTGTTTGTGTGCAAATGTATGTAAATTCTTCAGTGTTTTTTCGACCGTGTATCACCTCTTAGTCCCTGGCTGAGATCGTAAAATCCAGCTTGACCCAGAGCCCACATGATGGTCAAACACTTCACTGGACGATTCTGAACCGACCTCAACAACTCCAAATACTAGAGAGGAAGAACAGGGGAGAAGGTATTACAACATGTTAGAAAGATATTGCAACAGAGAAATCCCTAGTACACTGAACAATGGAACTGAAACTGCCAGTTTATGCACAGATTGGTTGGTTGGTCAGTTTACAGCTTAAAAAAGCAACTGAGAGTGTTTTTAGAAAAGAAAGCAATTGTACAATTTGTTTTGTTATTTAATCTTTAACAAGTACATTCATAGCAGACAGGGGCAGTGAATCCTGCAGGACTAAATGACACACACAAACACATTTGCTCACCTCAGGCAGGTTTTGGGTGGCTATTCTGGGTTTGTCTTGTAAGATTGCTTGAATGCAAACTCTGTAGCCGTGCAGTGGTTCTCCTGAAAATAAAGAGAAGAGACTGTTGGGTATAGAGCTGAAACAATCAGATTTTCACAATCAATTGATGGTTTGCCAAACATTCTTTACTTCCAGCATCTAAATTGTGAGGATTTCTCACTTTTCTTTGTCTTATGCAACAGTAAACTGAATTTCTTTGGGTTTTGGACTGTTGGTCAGACAAAACAAGACAATTTCAAGATGTCAACTTGTAAACTGTGATGACAACAATTTTCTGACATTTTATCAAACACATGATTAATCGAGAACATAATCGGCAGATTAATCGATTATGAAACTAACGGTTTGTTACAGACATAGTTTGGTGTTTTTGTCTGTTCTTGAACATTGACACTGCTGATCCCCATATTGTGTATTCTGACCATAAGCAACAACAAACTGATTTACTGATAGTTTCAATGCTCTACACAAAAAAGGAGCATTTTTTATTTCTCCACAGTTAAAGGACCAGTGTGTAGAATTTAGTGGCATCTAGTGGAACGGATTTGGCAGAAATGAAATATAATATTCATAAGTATGTTTTAATTAGTTTAATTTTTAATTTAATCACCTGAAAATAAGAATTGTTGTGTTTTTGTTAGCTTAGAATGAGCCCTTTATATCTACATAGGGAGCAGGTCCTCTTCCATGGAGGCTGCCATGTTGCACCGCCATGTTTCTACAGTAGCCCAGAACAGACATACCAAACACTGGCTCTAGAGAGGGCCTTTCACGTTTTTCGCAAGTTTTGCGGCCACATAGGGTGAGGGGAGGGGTACTCAGTTGGTTTCAATCTGCAACCTCACCTCTAGATGCCACTAAATCCTACACACTGGTCCTTTAAGGTCAGCTGACCTTACATGTTCTACCACATGTCAGTCCATGATCAATGACAAACTTGAAGGATAACAAACAGGAGTAATTAGGGGAAACTGTAAGCCAAAGCTCCAAATTTGCTCGTTTTACTGAAAACACATAATTCTACATTGCAAATAACATTGAAGATAGGTATGGTGACAGTGGAGACAGCAAAAAGGAGAGATGAATGATTTCCAAGTTCTTGTCCATACCTGACTGTCTGTCCAGCTCCCTGAGCATAGTGTAAATACAGTGGTCGAAGAAATCTGGCAGAATGTCACTGCAACGTCCAATGAGGCCTTTGATCACGCCCTTCAGCTCCTTTCCTATAAGGCAGTATGGGTAGTCTGTGGACAAAAGACAGAAAAAGATGGATATTAAATAAAAAAGGTTGACTTTCGGTAAGAGTACAGTATCAGAGTCCTTCACAAACTTGTAATATCTGTCAGTTTGTTAGAAACTGAGTCAAGCAACATACTGAAGTATTGTAATAATTTCTACTTTTCCAACCTGCATAGTAAAAAGTTAGGTACAAGGATTTGTGGCCATTGCTGTGTGATGTAGCGTCACTGATTGTTTTCCTTGAACATTAATGAGCATCATTTTATATATCATGAAAATGTAATAATTTCTTCTGACATTAGCTGGGACACCACCAAGCCTGGGCTTCTCCACTACAACACAGTAACTAATTGGGATCTAAATAAACAAACAAACTATAAAAAGCTGCAGGAAACCATGAGAGAAGTAGAAAAGAGTAAAAAGCTACACTGAACATGTACAATATTTTTCTGGCTTATCAAAAATAAAACATATCTTAGTTTGACAGACCGTGAGCATAGCTGCTGAGTGTGGGCTCAGTCTCTGGTGCAGTCAGATTGAGGTTGAGGTATCCTGCCAGATCTTTGACCCACACTGATGGGTTCTCTGGGAACAAGGTCTGACTGCGAGCCAACTGCTGCTTCAGGTCTGCGACATCCAACTAAAAAGGTAGGACAGAACAGGACAGAGGAAACATTAAAACTCCACTCAAACAACAGTGTCCATTATGCAAAGATGAGACTGTGATTCAGCATGTGATAGTTTGCTTTCAAGACACCACAATGCAGCATTGTTTCTGTGTGATTGTATGAAGATATTTAGAACCTGGAAAAGTTTTACAAAAGCCTTTATGTTCACAAAGGTCAAACAAGTTCTTACATCAGTGCTTTTTTTAATTTTAGCTTTTAGACACAGATAAGGTGATAAGGGGCAAAAAGCACATGCAGAATGTTTTAATAAGTCCAATGACGTTCCTCCTCTCATAAAACATCAATAAATAAACAAGTCTAACTTTGTTTTAAGCATTTCATACATGCATTAGTTTTGTAAACAAATTTCAAAATGCTCTGATGGAGAAAACTCCTGGGAATGTGCATTACTCACAGCTTTGAAGGCTTCCTCGAGGGTCTTATGAGTTGCCCGAGTGTCTGTATTGCTGGAGTGTGACTTCTTGGATGGTTTACTTGATGAGGGCTTCTTGTTTTGAGGCTCGGCTGGTGGTGGAACCTGCTCCTTGTTCTGTTTCTTGCCCATCTTCTCGAAGCCGTCATACAGAGTTTCTGACATCTTCAGGGGTGCTGAGAGAGACAAGGCAGTTGTGGTTAGACACGCCTCTTTGCAGATATTGAACACGGCGTCTTTTCAAACTTCTTTATTCTTCTAACACCTTCTCATCTTATCCTCCCTGTGCCCTGAAAGTCGAGTTAATCCATAAAACCATGGCATTCCCCGCCCCTCTTACTTGCCCCCCTCGCATTCAGTGCTTTTCTTATCCCTCCCTCTATAGCTTGCGTAATGGACTGTGTTAGACAATATTCATGCAACACAAGTTACAATCCACAAGGGAATAGAGTTAAGCACATTCCAAGTATTCCCCAGTGTGTTACTTGTTAAGACCCTCTTGTAAACAAACTAGTCCAGTTCAACTAAGTTAAACCACTCGCCATATTAGAGCTCAGCTGGAACTCAGTTTTGATGGTCAATACCAATATTTGTGTACAAAGGTTATTAATTCCAGATATTTTATGCCGATACACCAATATTCAATTCAACCTTAAAATATGTCATGCAATGTGTAATATGTTCTTTTTATGTTACCCATTAAGTTTCCGCCGATCGACTAATTGTTGCGGCACTATATGTGGGGCTGACTCAAAACTACAGTGCCCATGTTCATAATGAAGAAACTTCTCACCCAGTGTAATAGTTTGGCTCATTTATGTGTTTTCTAACAGTTTTTAAATAACAATGGAGCTCAATGACACAGAGAAATAAGCTTTATCAGGGCTTTGGCTACAGAAACAATACTTTTTTAACAGGATTAATGAATTATTGGAACCCATACTATTAAAATCTGCTCAATAAGGCTCTAACCCTAAATCATGTAGCCAACACATTTACAGTATTTAACTATGGGTCTACATGACTGCACACAGGAATTCCAGTCAGACCCTCCCGCAATCTTGAGTTGGTTGTTGACAGAGGTCACCAGTTGTTCACTGATCATTTAGCTGTACATGCCGCTGAGAAACCTAAATCTATATTGGGGATCTATATGTGTGTGTCGGCACAACACACAGCTGTGACGCAAAGAAGGGACTAGTTTCATCACAGCGTCTCCTATTTCTTCAACTGGAATGACTTTACCACCACAACTTCCCCATTCAAACATCAGTCAGTCAGGATCATTCTTCACATTCCTGAACTGAAGTAAGGCCACCACTTCAAGCAGGCTAAACTCATTGGTAACATTTTGGAGACTTTTTTTTTTGTCCAGACTGAAGCCAATAGTCATCTCTGAATGTGTCAGCTAAAAATGGGGCTATGAAGCTCAGGCATGTAATCATAAACAGCTTAGTAAGCAGAGCTGAAGAACCAGGAAAGTACTGAAAGCTGAGAATAAGGGAACCAGGTGTTTGTGTCTATTAATACAAAACAAAAGTCAGGAAGTCGGTCATTTCCAGTGGCAGCCCCTGACATGAGAAGACATCTGCTTGAGTGAAACAGTGAGAGGGTGACACCGAGTGAAGTGACTAATGAATTAGAACGAAACAGAGTAAGAGTCTACAGCCATGTGCTTTAAGCTAAATGCTAATGTCTACATGCTAGCAATGACACAACGACAATGCTAACATGTTGATGTTTAGCAAGTATAATATTTCATCTTAATGTAGCATGCGAACATTGCTAATTGGCAAAATAAACCAAAATACTGGAAAACTTTGAACCGATGATAGGGAGAATGAGGGAGAAGGAGGAGATGTCATAATTTTTAGCGAGATAATTAAATGTTTTAGTGAAAAAAATCCCACAAACATTATTCAAAACAGTATTTTTATGAGTCCCTTCATGGGAAACATGTAAACTTGGTGACTGTCTTGATAGCTGCTGGCATGCAGAAGTTACATTATGTGAATATTAAATTAAAGCATGTCAGTTCTGTGTCCTTGTAGAGAGCGATATTCCTATTTTACTCCCAACTGTCTCTGTGGAAACCTTAAAGGATTTAACACAAACTATCTCTATAGTCTTTTGAAGCCCCACTCCAGCCAGCATTACTTCCTGTTTAATGGTTAGCGTTCTTCCTCAAACAGAGAATGGCGGTGTGGCTAGTAGTCTGACATAATCCATTACCATGGCAATCAGATTGCCATTCTAGCACACTGGATCATCTATCCTAAGCAGTGATATCTTGCTTTGATTATTTTACAGTAAATGTCCATAAATTTTCCTCCTCAGTGGCCAAGCCCGATTCTACAAGGGTGCAAAAGCATGCAGTGCACCCTCAGTTTAATATTTTGCACCCTCTGTTGAAATTTGAATAATAAATGCCAAGTGCAAAGGTGCACGGACTGTGTGGGCATCTCCATGCGCACCTGCTATTTTAGTTCATATATGTGCCACAAGGCAATGTGCAAAAGGACTGAGTGAAGGTGAATATAGATCAGCAGGTGTGGTGATTATTAAATACTCTCTCAGCCAGTCACATCACTGCTCTCATAGCTCTGAAACAGCTGAGCCAATCACAGTTAAACGTGAGCCCTGCACGGCCGTGTGTAACGGTACTGCAATCTGACACGGCACTCAGAGGCTGCGGATTTATCAACGTATCAGTCCTGCTGACCAGGTGCTGCAGGGATTTAATGAACTGAAGAAGTTCTTCATAAAGTATAAAGCAGCTGTGGACAACAGATACTGTAAGAATCACCCACATTCATTTATAGATCACTGCAGACTGATTTACTGACTTTTTACTGATTTTCTGTGCCTATTTTGGTCGGCAAGTGTTTAATTGAAATAAATTATTTATATTTTAATTAAACCATGGCCTGTGCCTTTTTAGGACATCTGACAAAAATGGTTTTCTTGCAAGAGTTTATATCAAGCCCCGTTGATGAACACCTGATCAAATTAAATTGTCATGATGGTGCATAGACCTTTATTGGCTGAGGTGTTCAAGAACACAGTGGAGAGAAAACTTGCAAGATGGTTCCTGAGGACTTGATTAAGAAACAATTCAGCAGCAACTTATCTAGCTATAGAGACTGGCATCAATCTAAGTGTTGACATATACTATACATCGCAACGTAAAACTGTACACACACTGACATGAGAATGCAGGCGGATTTTGTTGAAGAAATGTGGGAGACTCGGTGTCTGTCAGCAGAGTTTCTTGGTGGTGTGGTGGGGTGTAATTTGAGGAGGTGTACAGTACCCAACATGGCCCTCTAACAGGGTGGACCAGAATGAATTCTCACACCAGCAGAAGAATAGCTGGCAGGATTATTCACATGTAGACAAAAAGACACTGCTCAACAAAACAGAACAGGCTGTCTTCTGTCATTAAAAACGGTTGGATTTTCAACGGTCATCTGGCAGTTAACACTAAAACACACATGAATTGTGTATTAAGCCTTTTTTCTGGTATTCACTGAATAGAGGACAGAAAAACTATTCAGTGACACAACAGATACAAAACTATTTCCAGTGAGATCATAAGTGCACAGGCATTATTTCAGTTTTTATTAAGTGAGAAATCAAATTGGTGGAAGACCTGTTGATTATTTATAATAACAGCTGGTAAAAGTGATTAGTAATAGCTTCTGACAATGTCTTTTAAAACATTTTAAATACAGTTAGTCAGTTGCGAGCAGATCAGCCATATTAAACTTGGTTTGACATAATCAGCTTTGTTGAAAGAAGAGCCCTCGTCAGACATGCTATAATGTGGTCCACCATAGGTATGGTCTCAGCTGTCTTACATATGACCCTCTCAAGGTCCAGCGTGTATGTAAAATGTCATTACAGACGTTGTAAACTAGACCCATGGCTGCAAGGCCATTTAACAGGAGCACAAAGAAACTGCCCTGAAAACCTTTTATATGTTTTACTCTCATTTGTATCATGAAGTGTTTAAGAAGAGAGGGGCTCCGAGTAAATAACAAATAGTATATCTAATATTGCCTGTTAAAAAAGGTTCCCAGCAAAATATGAAATTTCTATCATTTTAAAAAGATATTTCTGATGTATTATTTTCTTTCTTATGTTTCCTTGCTAAGATGCCACCCACAAAGATTTGGGAACCTGCTCTAATAGAACATAAAGCCTAAAGCTGAACTTGAGGCTGGAGGATTATTTTAAATGTGCCAAAACCACAAACTCAACAGTATCAGTCTCATGATCCAAGTGTTGGAAGCCTTCAAGGAATAGACTGAGATGTAGCAACAAGGCCTGTTGATTGTGTTAGAATATTGATTATTTCTACAGGTTCAGTGGTAAGTTAAGTATTCAGACAAAAGTACAAGCCGGGTTATATTGTCTCAACAGCAATGTAGATTAAATACTTTGCATAAATACCATCGTGGTTACAGAGTTTACTTACCAAAAAGAGTATTTCTTTTAGACAAAACCTTTACACCACCTCTCCACTGACACGGTCATGGTCACTGTGCTCTGCTCTTCTACAAGCCAGAGAGACTTTGGTCAGACTGATTCACTGATAAAACTGGTAAATAAACCAAATAGCAGTGGCAGAGTGTGATTTAATCTCTTCTATCAGCCTTATCATTATTACATTATTTATATGACCATACTTGTGGAGAGGGTGCAGTGATTTAGGGAACACGTGTGCTAGCTGATTTATTGATTATGACGTATGCTGAATATAAAACCAATCAATCCATCAAAGGTCTGTAATTATGTTCTGCTGGGCTGGAGGCCAGTGAATTAATGATACAATCAGACACAGCCAAAGTTGAAAGGTTTGCTGTGATGTTTTATCTATTTGCAACATGTACAGTTTTTCTATGCTGGAAATCTACCCGGCTGCAGGTGTTCTGTATGGTAATTTGATTCATCAAGCACTAAACTGATATAATCAAGATACTGAAACTAGATTTTGATACAGGGCGTCGTGATCAGGTAATAAAGCAAGACCCACCTAAAGTCCCTTGTCATGTCAGCAGATAATGTAGTTAACTGGTGCATGTTCCCTGTCAAATTTGAAATAAAATCAGCTCAAATCAGTCAACACACTGTAAGCCTTGAGTTCTAGGTCCCAGGGAAAGATGCCCACTTTGTTGATAATCCTGCACTTATGTTTTCTGTTTTTTATGCATGAAAAAAGACTGAGACTAGAGCTGCAATGATTAGTTGATCGACAGATAATTAGTTGGCCATTATCTGGAAAATCGATTTATCACTTTGAGTCTTTTTTTTTTTTTTTTTTTAAAATGCCATAATTCTCTGATTCCAGCTTCTCAAATGTGAATATTTTTCTGGTTTCTAGAACCCAAGATGTCACCTTGGGCTCTAGGAAACAGTGATTGACAGTTTTCACCATTTTCTGACATTTTATGGACCCAACGACTAATCAGTTATTATAATTGATTGTTAATCAATTATCAGTATAGTTGCTGACTACTTGTCTGTAAACAAATCAACCACTAATTTGAGCTCTAGTGCAGTTTAGCTAAGATTCACAGATGAAAACTGAACTATGAAAGGAAGGATAAACATAAACCCTGCAAATTCAGGCATCTACCAAAATACTGAAACAGTCCCGAAATTAATTTCACGTGCAAGTAATTGTAATGGCAAACCACCGACTTTGCACGAGTATCAGTTAAAGGTAGAGTCAGTGATTCTGGAGAAAGATTGTTCAATACACTTTTTGTCATATTCAGCGAATATCTCCTCACAGCCCGCTAACTGTCCGTTCTGTGTGTGCTCGTGCACAGGACAGGGGGAAGTCACCAGAGCAGCTGTCTGTATGAGGACATGACAGTCTCCCGTCTCCAGCCCTCGTTGAATGGTGGGAGAGAGCTGGAGAACTGGAGAGAAAGAGGCTGTGGCCAATTCACATAGAAAATGTTTTCTCACGGAACAGATACACTTCCATTTTATGAAATGTATCGATTCACACTGAATCCGAGAGTCTCACAGAGACCCCCCACGTTTTTTTACGCTCCGAGTCTGTTTCCATCACGTTTAGTGAGACATAATCTGAGCAGGCAGCTGTTTCAATCACACAAATATCTCGCTGTATATGTGTTTTCAACTTATTAACCGTATCAATGAATCAATAAATACAAACACAGTTGATTTCTTCCTATAGAGCCAACATGAAAATGATTTTGGTTCAGTATATTTCTGCTGTCAGTCATCCTAGTGAAGGCAGTTTGTCTGGCCGCTGTCCTCTCAGCTCTCCAGGAGCTGCAGGTGACAGACGGCTGCTTCTGTGGACAGAGACGCTGAATGCATGTCGAGTGAGAAGTGGGGAGGCCGCAGAGAGACAGACAGTGTGGATGGACTGTTTTTTTTTCCACTTGTGATAAAATGTAAGAAGAACAGTAGTGACTCCACAGCTGTTGCATCGCTCTGGATTCTGCCATATTTCTCTCTTGGTCATAGCCAAATGCAATAGCATTTGCATAGCAATGCGCATCCAACAATCTTTCTCCTGTATGACTGAATCTACCTTTAATTCGTCATGAGGAGTGCTATTCAAACTATTTCTGTGCCTTTGGAAGGAGTTTCTGATTTTATGTCTGAAATAAATAACCCTTATGAGGTCATCAGGGTTAGCTCAGCTTGGGCTTGGAGACAGAGAGTTTGTGCTACAAACTGGGGGGGTGAAATTTCAACAACGTGGCGTTTATCAGACATAGACTGAAATACACTAGCATTTTTCAAAGGTTGAGTCATTTAGGTACAGAAAAATCTGCTCTGCTGCTTTGATTTCAACCATTCTTTACAACAATCAGTCTTTTAAGTCTACCAACTCTATAAAAAATTCACTACTAAATCAGTAGAGTACACCTTTTATGTATCAGCATGTTACTGTTGTAGCTGCTGGAGGTGGAGCTAGTTTCAACTACTATATATACAGTTAGCTAGTTTATTCCAGTGGTTCCCAACCTGGGGGTCGGGCTCCTCTAAAGGGTCACCAGGTAAATCTGAGGGGTCGTGAGATGATTAATGTCACTATCTTTGATTTGTGGTGAAATATTGGATCATTTGAACATTTATTGAAATGAAACTATGTGAGAAGTTCAAAGGGAAAAATCACTATTTGGTGGAGCTGTTAACAACTCATAGACATCTGAAATGTGACCACGACTACACACTGCTTTTTGTCAGACGTCAAAAGCCAAAAAGGTTGGAAACCACTGGTTTCATCTTTAACGATGTAGTTATATATATATATAGTATTTTAAAAGCTTGTTCTAGTATCCATTGTGTCAAATCTTCATCTGAAAAGTAACTAGAGCTGTCAAGTACCTCAAAATTGTACAGTACTTGAGTAAATGTATTTACTTTGCAGCACTGCTGATTCGTCAGCCAAACTCTTTAACTACAATGTAACAACAGTCTGAAGATGCAAATAGTGTGACAGCAGCAGAAAGACAAAAGGTCACAGACACATACTTCACAGATGCAGCTCCTCAGAGATGACGTTGCCTTTGTTGACACACGGCTGCTAGCCAGCTAACTGCGAATAGCTAGCTGACTATCAATTACTTCTAGCTGTATGTGGCAGGACAACACAACCCAGAACGGCTTAGCTTGCTGTTATTGTGAAATCAAAGTGTCATCAGAGAAGCTACAGTACTGCCACTCGGACTAACATAAAATTATCACAGGAAATACTGCGCGATGCTAAAGCTAGCTAGCTCGTCAAGTCAGATGACCGTTATGAGCCGTTCTCGCACGTAGCGCACGAAAATTTCACTTGAAAGGAGTCGGTTTAAAGTGTGAATACAGCCGCGCAGGTGGCCCCATCCTCGGTGTTTCGTATGAACCCTGGTGGTGGGGTAAAGGAGTCACGGAGCAGCTAACAGTGGGCCATGTTCACTTCACTTACGTCTAGCTTGCTGGTTGGACTCGCCCAGGGCTTTCCTTCCCCCGCTGCCGCCGCCGGGCTTCTTGTCAGTCGGGTTTTTACCTCCTCCCGAGCTGCTATTTTTCTTCCCTTTCTTCACTACCTCCCATTTACCGACTGAGCCGTTATTTGAAGCCATGTCTCTGGTCCGGACGGGGTGTTTTAGCTCCTTCCTCCCTGCTGAATGACACAGGACGACGACGGTTTGAAATGAAACGCTCTGATCATTTAACCGTCAGCGTGCCACGTCTCTTTGTCGGCATGACGTCAGAGTGATGCGTCCGATCCGTTACTTTCATATTTCTGTAAGTGGACGAGTTGATACATGTCTTTGTTTTTATTGAACATATCTTAATGCTTCACCCCAAGTAACCGTGGTTATTTGAAAATCAGTGTAAGTTCTCTTACTGTTTAGGTCAAAATTGTATTTACATATAATTAGCAGTGATATGTGAAATAGTAGTGGTGGAAAGTACATTTATTCAAGTACTGTACTTAAGTTCAATTTTGAGGTACTTGTACTTTACTTGAGTATTTCCATTTGATGCTACTTTATACTTCCACTCCACCTCCACTCCACTACATTTATCTGTCAGCTTTAGTTACTTTTCGGTGAAGATTTGACACAATGGCCAATATAACAAGCTTTTAAAATACAACACATTGTTAAAGATGAAACCAGTGGTTTCCAACCTTTTTGGCTTTTGACGTCTTACATTTTTGTAAGCAGTGTGTAGTCACATTTCAGATGTCTATGAGTTGTTAACAGCTCCATCAAAAAGTGATTTTTCCCTCTAAACTTCTCACATAGTTTCATTTCAATAAATGTTCAAATGATCCAATATTTCACCACAAATCAAAGATGGTGATATTAATCATCTCACGACCCTTCAGATTTACCTGGTGACCCTTTGGAGGAGCCCGACCCCTAGGTTGGGAACCACTGGAGTAAACTAGCTAACTGTATATAAAGTAGTTGAAACTAGCTCCACCTCCAGCAGCTACAACAGTAACATGCTGCTCTAACACTGATGCTTCAGTATAAATAATAATCAGTATGAACAGGAGGTTCAGAAAAACCTGTTGAAACCATTTGAAGATTCATGATGCATTTACAATGGAAGTGATGGGGGACCAAATCCACAGTCCTCCTTCTGTACAAAAATGTATTTAAAAGTTTATCTGAAGCTAATATGAAGCTTCAGCGTCCAAATGAGTCAAATCAAATAGACATCTTTCAACATTACAGTCTTTTTAGTGCCAAAGTCCCTCTTTTTGTTACTATACTTCCACCACAGCTCAACAGGGAAACACTGTCCAAGGAAACACAAAGAGGGAATTTGATGCTAAAGAGACTGTAAATGTGGCAGATATCCACTTGATATGACTAACTCAGACTGCTGAAGCCTCATATAAGCTTCAGATAAACTTTTATTTGCATAAAATATGGATTTTGGCACAAAATGGATTTCAAATCAGGACAGAGTTAATGAAAACTTAGTAGTTTGGTCTAGATTTTTTAAATAATAAGAGTATCTGTAGTACTGGTGACAATTAATGAGGATCTAAATATATAGATAAATAAATACATCTTCAGATGGACCTAAAATTAAATCTTTTGGAAGAGTGTAATATAATCAGCCCAGACCATGCCCCAGATACATGACTTGCTAATAATGATCTGCTAATAATTTTCTTGTTTGCATCTTTAACAATATGTTTAACATTTAATCTTTGCTCAAGCAATAGCCAAGACATTTAGTCCAGTTAGTTTTAGGCAAAAAAAAAGGTTCAGCTCTCCTACTGACGTTAGTCTATTCTTGATGTGAAGTGAGATCTGAGATGTCATCAGGATACAAAACAGTAAAATGAACTATATTTGTGAGTTATGTCTCATCCCTGTGAGCTGGGTGTTGTGGGCTGCATCGTTGACAAATGGTTTAGTTAAACCAGCTGACCTGCTACAATTTTCTGTCTGGCCACCAACTGGGGAACAGACGGTCAGTGTTGGCTGCAATGTCTCTCAAAAGCGGCACTTAGTGTCGCTCAAATGAGTCGCTTAGTGTTTGGCACAACTCTCCTGGATCTCTTTCAAGACCTCCTTCATACAGTGTGAGAGGAAGCTTAAACACTGATCACAGTGGACATCATACTGGGTTCAATATGTTCGTATTTTGCTAGTCTATTGTACTTTTGTTCTCATAGCAATACATCACAAAAATATCTGTTCAAGTAGATAGAACATAGTTGTGGTTGCACTATAAATGTGTTTGTGTGTGTAATGTGAACAGTTTGCTAGAAATAAAATCCTGATAAATGAGAAATACAGCAGAAACATGGCAGATAGCACACAGGTTAGTTGCTTTTGTTGAACCTCAGAGCTTTATTTCATTCAAGCAGTAACTCCAAATGATGCAAGTTTATCACGTGGCTGCCATGGCAACAAACGGTGAGAGAGGGTTTGATGTTATGTTCTCTCAGACTGGTCCAACTAATGTCAATCACACTCAGCCTGGCTGCCAATCACAATAAACCACACCCATAGTTCCTTGGCAGCCACTGTGGCGTTTTAACGCTACACAAAATATGAAAACTCAATTAAATACGGCAACAGAAAAATAGAGATAGCAGCTAAAAATGTTTAACTCGATGAACACAGTCAAACATTAGTATTTAGTAGTGTCTGTCTGTACTCTTTTTTTTTTTTTTTTTTGCTTTTGTTTTCTTACATTTGTTCATTCATAGAATTCAAAGCCTGACATTTGTCTGATAAATACGTTTTACACTGACGTGGCCATTGAGGAATTCAATGCAAATAAAAAACAAATCTACAAAATAAAAAATTGCATCTTCCTTTATCTTTCTGGCTGCAGCCAGTCACTGCGTGTTGGCATTTTGGATCATTTCAGTCGGTTTGTTTCGCTACATTTAGTGCAAATCCTTCAATTTCCCCAAATCCAAAACCACATTTTTTTTTCAGAAAATGTATAGAGCAGATTAAAAAAAGATAAATAAATAAAAACATAAATATATCATGCTGCCTCATAAACAAGCTGTCAAAACTGTTTCATGAGCAAACCCTCTCTGGTGGGACAACTTGATGGATAAAAACATACTCTGTGATAGTTTTGCTTTAACCTTGGAATGATGACTTTTTTTTTTTTTTTGAATGCATGTACATATGAGCAGTTCAAAGTTTGTGATATGTCTGCGTGCTAAATGTACGTTCACATGTGTCATCATATGCGATATATTCAAAATATATGCATGTGCAGGCCTCTCTCTCTTAAGGGACCATCTATAATCTCACTTTGTCAGTCAAAAATATCCTCATTCTAATCACATTGTGTGGAAAACATTGTGTGTGTGTGTGTTTTTTTTTATATATATAAACTCTGCAGAGAACCCTGATGCATGTGTGCGTTCACCCAATCAGAGTGCACGGTGAGAGAAAGTGACCTGCCTCTTCAGACACACAGATTGATTGCACTGTTGGCTCCAGGCTGTCAGTGCTGGATCCCTGTAATCTCATTGCTGTTAACCTTAAACCTTTGACAGACTAGCAGCCCTGCAGTGCAGCTGTCCCCTCTGGTAACAAGCAAGAATCAGTCGAATAAGCCAAGCTAGGCTGCTGGGCCCTAGTCCCGACAGGTCTGGGTAAAGTGTCCTTTGCTAGTAGAAGTTGTGGAAGCTAGGCTGTACAATAAAGTCGTCATGGATATGGACAGCCACAGACAAGATGGGAGACGTAAGGGTAGATTGGAGAAAGTAAAAGAAAAGGGTGAAACGAAGAGGGGGGAAAGATGACAATAATGATTAGGGAGATTAAAGGGTGAGAGGTGGGAGGAGAACGGGACGATCACACGTGGTGATGGTGAAGAGGATCAGCTCAGAACTCCTCCTGGTCTCCCTGTGCCCCTTCATCAATTTCTTCATCCTCTGGTGGTGCAAATCCCTCCTGCAAAAGATAAGACGTAGGTCAGCGTACAGCAGGATGAGTGGTTATAACATTTGTTTTTTGAGCCCGTTAGATCACTTCTAGTTGGTGATAATGAGGGTCTGTTCACAAATTCTCCTTTGTGTTTGCATATATCCTCATTTTTTCAGCAAGCATACTTTATGTGGCTTTGAAACCTCACTTCTAAAATATGTAATCATCAGACCTCTATTACATCTTACACATACTGCTACTTGTTTTTTTTTTCACTGCATGTCTGAACTACAGTTACATCAGTCAGCAACACTGTAAAATGTTGTGATGGATCAAGAGGAAAAAAAGCTGCAGTGGCAAAGAGGAACAGTGATGAATGAAAGAGCCTCATATAAAAGGACATAACAACTGACAACACTACAAACAACTGCAACTGCAAACAGGTAATCATGTTCTCTGATTACCTGCATAACCTGATCTCTCCAAGTAACCTGGTTTCTTGTGTGCATGTAAATGTATTGATTAAGCTGCTATTACTGCATGCTAGTAATACACTGTAAAATCCACATACTGGTGCTTGACATCAGTGTGTCTGATTCGCTTGTATTTACCTCTGTAGCATACAGTATGTCAATGATTTTGTTGATGACTGGGTTGGTTTCATCTTCGCTTTCCTGGCAGATGAGTTCAATGTCTCTCAGCTTTCCAAAGTAGAAGTCCCTCTCCTTCTCCAGCCCGTCTACAGTCAGCTTCAGATCCAGCAGCTGTGTGCAGAGACAGGTCAAGAAGTTTGTGAGTTTGAGATAAAAATATTACAAAAAAAAAAGATAAACAGTGAAAAGGTAAAAGCTAATAATTACTGTAATATACCTGCAAAAAATGAATGTTATTAACAGAAAATGAAGAATAGTCTGTAACAATGTGAGAATGTGTTGAGTCAGTCCCCAAATCACTTGACCCTGTTGTGACCTTGTGAATTATTTCATTATGTCAGAGCCGTATTCATCCAACATGGACACATTTGATATTCTCAACACTATGTTGTTGTGTTTTTTGCCAAAAAAGGATTCTCAGAAACTTCCAAACCCCTGAAAGGCACTAATGCAACGGGAAGACAACTGCTGTGTCATACTGCATATTTATCTGATGACGCAGTTTCATGTGTGAGCTGCACAGGGATGCTGGTACCTTGGTGCGGTGCCAAGGTGAGAAACTAGAGGGTGTTATTAGAAACGCCTTAACAAATCACAGCAGTGGTACCTGCTGGTTGAGCTCCATGAGCTCAGCATCTCCTCCGTTGCGGGTTACAGGAGCGCTCCTGCGGGCTGATGCCACATTTATCTGCCTCTGGGGGGTGGGGACAGTCTTCGGTACTGTGGGGGATGTTCTCATGGGGCCTGGAAGACAGAAACAAACACGTACATTAGTATTTCTACACTGTATTGTGTAGCCATTAACTCCAATAGGATCTATGCTCCAGACTAGTTGTAGTTGTGTTTTTTTTCAGTCATCCGTCAGTCAGTCGGAGTTAACAGATACACTTCATTTTAAGCAATGCAGCTCTCTAAACTGGCCTCTTAATCTCATGCTTTATTTATATTTTACATGCATAACTGTTGCTAGGTTACATATTTACTGTGTATTGTGTGAATAAATGTCAAACTTTTACCCTACCCACTTCTAAGATTAACCTTAAAAGTCCTAACCATCAACCAGTCATCAACCAGTCATCAACCAGCCCCTTCAGGACGTGAGGACAAGCCAAAATGTCTAGGGCTGCAACTAACCATTATCTTTATTATCGACTAATCTGTCAATGATTTTCACGATTAGTCGATTCATCATTTAGACTATGAAATGTTAAGAAATGACATTTACAATTTCTCAGAAGCCATGGTGATGTCTTCAAATTGCTTGTTTTGCCTGACTAACGGTCTAAAAGTCTAAGATATTCAATTGACTGTCATATATGAAAAGGAAAATCAAATATTTGGCATTTTCTCTTGAAAAATGACTGAAACGATTAATTGATTAAAAAAATAGTTGCCAATTAATTTTCTGATTATCAAGTAATCATTGCAGCTCTAAACATGTCCTCACTTTGCAAAGGTTTCCTTTGTAAAAGCATAATTACTTCTATCTGACAAAGACAGAAGTACAAGAGCAAACACACATACACACACACACGCACAGATTAATCCTTATTAGGATGTCTTTTCACTTTTGATTGATTACCTTAAAGTAGAATACTTTCATATATTTGCAGGTTTTAGCCCGTTTACTACATTGTACTGAACCAAACCAAAGGACACTTCTCCTTGAGACAGTTGATAACTCATGTCGGATTTTTTTCCTCTTTGTCATACTCTTCACATACAGAAACTCAAGAAATCATTTGGCTGAATCAAATCAATAAACACAAATCTGTTTTAAGTGTGAAGGAAGTCACGGACTGCTTTATAGTTTTTACGTCTGTAAAACGTGTGGGATTGTATAAAACAAAGAACAGAAGAAACAAAAGATATGGCTGTTTAAAACTTTGCAGCTGCACACAACCACAGATATGCATTCAATGCCCACAAAAAGTCAGAAAAGGCCAATCCAAAAGTAACACACAGGGTGAATGTGGGTAAGACTCTCTCTGCAAGCATTGACAAGCACACACACACACACACATGCTCGATGGAGGGGATGTTACCTGAGCGGATGGGTCTTTTAGGTTTGTGGAGAATGGGTTCACCTGGGTTAGAGGTGGGGATGTGGTTGCATGAAGAGGTGAGAGCAATGAAATGAAGCATGTTTTCACACAGCTGACTCGTGTGTCAGTGTACGTGTGTGTGAGTGTATCTTACCTGGGTTGGGCGGAGGCGGCGTTCCCTCCTGGCCCTGCCGTGTCTGTAGAGGGTCGTATTCTTTCCCGTCGTAGTTGGCGTCGAAAAACTTCTTAAACCACTGAAGGAACTCAAAGTTGTCCTGGAACTTCCCCTTCACCAGCCTCTCTACAGGGATGATCTGAGACACGGAAAAAAAGGAGGGAGAGAAAGAGAGAAGACAATGTGATGAGAATCTGTTATGAAGAGACAACAGAAGAGTATTTATCTAAGAAGAACGGTCATGCTTGCAATGCCAAGGAGACCACTGCCCTGGAGACAGAGAGACCAACTTGAGATTGAAGGGTCACTAGTTGGAATTTCAAATTCTAAACAGGAAGTTTGGGGATAAAGTGATGATCAGAAAGTAATAATAGAGTTGTAAGTAAGGAGGAGCTATTTCAGGCTCCTGTTTAAATTATCAGTATGAAGGATGAACAACTGTGTTAGAAACTGGTTATTTGACAAAAAATTGGAGGTACAAGTCTGCAAAAAAGCAAGGTGAAAAGTTAAATATGACACCCAAGGTACATTTTGGTTAAAAAAAACAAAACATCCAGGCTTAAAATTCTGTTAAGTGCATCACTAACAGCAGCTAGAAAACTGAAAACATAACCTACAGCTTAAATTAATTCATTTATGAATTCTGGGTCAGTTATGAATAAATTAAACATCAGCAATTATGGCACCTTTTGCTACTGCTGAATTTGCTACTGCTGTGATTTGTGCCTCTGACTGGCTTCTTCTCCATAGAAACTGCAGCTGAGGCCCATGGGTAATTTAGTATTTCAAGCCGTCCACCAGAAACGACTCCTCAGAAACAAAGTTGAAATAATTCAAACTGGTGGACACGACATAAACATGTAGGATTGTTACATTCTCCGCAAAAGTCCTTTAAACATTGATGAAAAAATGAAAAAATTGAAAAGCACAATCTTTTCCTTTGATGTATAGTATGTCCACTTACTGCTTCAACAGCTCTGTTAACCTGTGTGTGTGTGTGCTCTCACCTTGTCCACATTCATCCTCTTGAACGCAGCCTGTAAGACCTTGAAATTGTGGATGTATTCATGTTCCAATTTAGCATTGAACTTGACTTTCTTCATCAATATGCACCCTGGAAACAGCATGTCCATGAACTGGCAGTACGCAGCACCTGAAGAGAACCGATCACACACACACACACAAACACACATTTAATACCAGAGCTTCATCTGCACTTTCGATTGAATTGCAGGTCGAATTAAAAGATGCGTTTGTTTACCTGAACATAGCTGCTCGATCTTTGTGTAGGTCAGCTGTAGAGAGTCGTTGACCCACGCTAACATGTCATGACGACTCAGGTTCTCTATGGTCATAGAGGTGGAGTAGACATTCACCGCCATCCTCCTGCGACGCACAATATTTTAAGCAACAGTTTGAATGAGCAGTTTCTGAAGGCTGATAAATATTATAAGTACGCAGTTTAAGATGCTTTTTGTGCCAATTTACAGTAGAACGACATTGGATTCTTTTCAATTTGTCTCCATGTTCTTCCGTCTCTTCAGCTTGTCAGATGAGAGGAGCTAAAAAGCGAGGACAACATACAACTGAGTGGCGAGGGGAGCAGCGGTAACTATGAAGCCACAACACAGAGGCTGTGACAAGCTACTTTCAGGGATGAGGAGAGCCGGGTGACTTCTGTTGCGTAAGAGAGGTAGTCCTCTCTGACACTGACTGCAGTGTTTCCCCCATAACTGTACAGCTCTGGCAGGCCGCCAGGCCAACGAGAACCCCCGCCAGGCCTTTTTATAATGCCAAAAATAACGCCAAATATCCATGCACACGGAAATCAATGGCGTTTTGGGAGCTTCTGTGCAGCTCTGTTCTGAAACATGAGTCAATCTCTGTGCTTGTTTATATTTTTTTGAGTATTAAGCTTCATTTATACTCCCGAGCAGACGCATACACAGACAACTGCAGACACTACTGACAGGTAGTTGTTCTGTTTTTTATTGCTTTACTCGCTTTAGCACTCATATTAGTAAAGCAAGAGTCATATATTTTGCAAATGTAAGGCCCCTTGAGTATTTCATACTAACAGACATACAAAGACTGAATGTTACTCACCTGTGTTGGGTGTGTGTTGGTGCAAACTGTTAAGAACCGGATTGTGCTGGACCACTTTATAGAAAGACCTGGAGACAGAAACCATCATATCAGTCCTGCTCATATTCAAACTGCACTATGAACAACTGAGGAGTCAGGACAGTAGCGTCCTTCTCAAGAGCACCTTCACGAGCTTACAAGGAGATACAGCACAGATAACCAAGCAGCAAGTCACTAGTTCACTCAACAGGCCATTAATCTCTGCCTCGGTTAATCCTCTTCCAGGTTCAACATGATGTAACTCATCATAGTTCACAAAGGCAGCTGAGATCACCAGTAAGTGTATCCAACAGGCATAAAAACTAATACAGCTACGATTCATCACACTGACAGCCACAGATAAGGAAAAATCCAACAGTACCAAAGCGTTTCCTGTGAACTAACCGACTCCAAAATAAACACCATACAGGCTGCTGTGCTGAACAATCACTTCCTGACTGCAGGGCTTCACAGAGGTAACACTGTCCAGCAGGCAAATGCTGCTAATTTGGCTGTGACTGGTGAATCTGCTGGTCTTCATACAGCGTGCTATCAGTCTAGAAAAATACTCCAGAAATCTACTTTGACTTATTTGCGGATTGACTTTGCATAATGGTCACTAATCACATGTTGATCTGAGACTTTTATTTTGGCTTCCTGGCTGTTTGCACACAAGGAAACAAGGAAACTGCACACACATTGAAAACAAACAACAATCCATGTGAAAGACACAAAGTCCATTTGTAGCAAATTAACCAGGAGTGACAGTGACACTACAAACAATGACTACTACGTAACCTTTTCATTCATTAGTTAACAATGGTGCTAAAAAGATTAGTTGATTAAGAATTATGAATATTGATGAAGTGTTTTAAGTTATTTTCCAGGCCAAAATCAAATGTGAAGATTTCCTGCTTTAATTTGTCTTAAATTATAATCATTTAAATCCATTTGGGTCTTGAACTGTTGCTCAGACAAAACAAGACGTGTGAAGTCATCAGCTTGGCCTCTGGGACTGTTCTATCACATTTCATTGATCAAACAATTAATCGATTAATTGACAAATAACTCTGCAGAGTAATTACAATGATCATGGAAATAATCATTGGTTGCAGCCACAGTTGACTGATAGTAAACTATAGCTGTATTAAATGCAGGCTATTAATTCTACAGACCTTGAGTATCGTGTCAGTGATTTACAATAAGATGCATGAATGTAGGAATGTAACCTCAAACCAGGACTTTAGCAATGACACACTCTCTATTTTTATTTTAATTTCTAAAACATTCCCTCGATCTTCAACACATCACACTAACTCTTATCAAGAGTCTCTCCTGATGAAAAAAAAAAAATCCTAAAAGGCAAGTTCCTTTCATACCACTCTCTCTCACACAAATTAAGTGAATTAAATTAGTACTTCTTTGAAGAGCTGGACATTTCCTGCAACTAAAAAGCAGGCGTTAAACCAATTTCTGTGACCAATCAGATTCTTTGACCTGATAAGGAGTCTCAGCTATACTGCAGCTGCAAAAATGCTTTGAAAGCATTCGAAAGCTGTGGTTGAATTTAGATTCTGTGATGTCAAAGGATAAGGGCTGCAACCAACAATTATTTATATTATTGATTCATCTGTTGATTATTTTGTTTGGTCTATAAAATGTCAAAAAAATGGTGAAAAAATTTCTATCATTGTTTCCCAAAGGCCAAGATGCAACTTAAAATGTCTTGTTTTGCAGTCCGCAATGCAAAGATATTCTGTTTACTATCACAGAGAAAATATTCACATTTAAGAAGCTGGAACTATGATAGATGTCGTCAGTCTTCACATGCCCCTCTTTGCATAACATTTGGTTGGAAATATGCAATACAGTCTTACAAATTATCTCCGTCTGTCAAACCATCTGCAACTGCTGTCTCACTCTAAAACCTGCAAAATCAAATCATATGAAAAACTGAATAACTCTTTTGGCCAGATGCCTCATTCTTGTCAAGTGGAAAGACCTGTACACTATAGTTTCTGATATAAAGCTTATAAGAATGTGTGACCCTATCTGTGTCCTCTGGAGTTTTTTCTCTTTACACATATTAAAGTTTATGATCTAAACCAAATACAATCGACTATGGATGCATCCTATTTGAAAGCAGTTGCTACATTATGTGATAAAAGTATGATAAAAAAATGTTATTAGACCACAGAATCTGATGTGTCGCATAATTTGGTGCGACACCGGCAGCAGGAAAAACATTCACTTATTATTACTGTGGCATGACAGTAGATATGATAACGTCATAACACATGAAACCCCCTGCTGTGTTTGAAACTTTCCAGGCTGGAAACGGTGTTACACCGTATTTGGTGACTCGTCAGATTCTCTGACCTGTAGTGTTGGTAAGTTACAGGCATGAGGAGTGAGATGGTTATCTGATGGGTCACCAAATACGGTGTAACACCGGTCCGCTTCACGGCTCAGCCTGGCTGCTCTGACAGTTAACGTTACAGCAGCCGACGGTGCGACAGGCAGTATTATAATGCTAGCTCCTAGCTGACTTCTGCTAACGTTGCTAAGTTGGCAATTCGCTATTGTTGTTGAAATTAGAGGGTTTCCAGCGGATTTAGTTTCACCACAGCAATATTACCGAGCTCAAAATACAAAAAAGTGCAACTGAAATCGACTCTTTGAGCCTAACGTTACCCCCTCTGGAGGCCTTTTCGATCATAACGTTACACACGCACATTACTAATTTCACCGACGGGACGGTACAACTATTATATCTAAGGTATAAGTCAAATCAGCGGTAAAATAACCCCGTTTCAACTGTAAAGAAGCGTATTCTAAGTTAAGTTGAGTTAATATTACTCACAGAAGCGAGACACTGTCCCGTTGTTTCAGATGATGGGCTTTCCGTTGCTACAACCCACAATCCCGACTGTTGCCTCGGTAAACTGCGCGAGATCGCTCCAACCTAAGCTGCTGGCATGCGTGCGCTTGCGCGGTGCAGTTGCAGGATTTTCCTTTTACTTTTAGTGAAACTGGGATCCCGATGAGCAGACATGATGGAGAAAAGGTCCGCGAGCGCGTCAGCTGCGGCCCATGTTTGATGATTAACCTGAGCTGACCGCTGCTGCTTCTCCGTCTTTCTCTGTTTATTGCAATTACAAAGTGCTTTACAAGGCGGAGATAAAAAGAACAAAAGATAGAACACAATGTCAGATACACACACATTCCAACATGTATATCATTAACAACAAATATAAAGTAAAAGACTATAAAACAAATCAATAAATAAACCAGAGAAATATAACAGATTTATTTAAGTTTCAGTTACAACAACACACATTACAATTCATCTAAATAAATAAAAGCAACAAGAAGTATTCCTAATATGGTTATAACAGTAATATTGTATAATAGTATTTTTATTCTAATATTATTCTACTTATTGAGTCATAGTGAACTTTCTATACCAACAGCTAAGGTGTTATTATCTAAGAATAAACACACTGGGATTCACAAGGCTAAACAACATAATCAGCATGTACTATTTAAAAGAACTGCATGAATTTCTAAACGTTTAATGAATTTTGATTTTATACAGACAAGGAAAACTTTCACAACTCTGAAGTTGTAGTGTTGGAGGATTTGGAGGAGGAGGATGAAGATACAGATGTTAGGAACACATTTTTCTGCACTGACAGTAATGATGTAGAAGTGGACAAAAGGTGCAAAATTTCCACCTGCAGTGAGCATTACAGCTGCATTTCTCTGCACAATGTGATTCAGTTTTGATTGACTTTTCACAGTAGCAGGTCAACCAGGGTGCAGCCTGGTTTCATTAATTATAACAGAGCTGATATTTTGGAGTTTTCCCTTTTGAACCAAGGATTCCCATTTATTTGAACAGGATTCTGGTTAAATATTTTACATTTCTTTCTGTAAAATAACCCTGATTTTCTGTTTCTGCATGTGATATGTAAAAAATAAAATAGCAAAAAAATTTTGAACCATGGTAGAAATTGAAGTATGGCAGGAAAATGTTTATATTTGTGTTTTTATGGATATCTCATTATTTTCCATTTGTATTCCAACTGTTTTATCCAATTTTCTTCTTGCAGTGTCATCCTCTATGCAGAGGATTACAATACAAAGGATTAACTACATGGAATAGTTGACCAGATATCAATATCTAGTCCTACACAGACAGACTTGTACACAGTTTATTTATGTTTACACAAATATAAATATTTTCTATACTAAGCATCTGGGACACATTTCCTTTCGGACGAATAAAGTTTAATTTCATCCTAATTTATGTGATTTTGCTTTTTGTATCAAATCTGTTAATCTATTAAAATATTTATTATGTCTATCTATCTATCTATCTATCTATCTATCTATCTATCTATCTATCTATCTATCTATATATATATATATATATATATATATACACACATATATATAGTCCTGCAGTGACCACAAATTTAGGTATCTTGAAAACAAGAGAAGACACAAAGGAAGGTTATTTTTTCACTTTATTCTTTTGCCATTATTCGTGGTAAGAAACAGCCACTTACAGATTCAACAGGTTCACTGTCCAACACAACAAGAATCTACAAACACACACAGCCACTGACCAGTCACAGTGCCTTCAAAACCACAAAACCATCCAACAATAAAATCATATCATCGTAGATAATCGTAAAAAAACAGCACCAGTTGTTGTGAACCTGTGGCGTTCCAGACAGATCTGACTCCTCCGTCTCCATGTGGTGCTCTTCATGCACGGGTGTCGGTGTGTGTATGTGTGTGTGTGTGTGTGTGTGGCACGGGTGATTCACATTGGCACATTTATTCTTTCAACTAATAAAACAAAAACATCCTAAATATACAGTACACAGACAAGAAGAAGACGTGTTCATGAATAAATATAATACTGCTAGGCAGGAATGAGACATCATAAGGAGGTGAGAGGATCAGTGGTTTTCTTCAGCCTGTGCAGCTCAATCTTCCTGCTCTGTAGAGACACCGCTCTAATAACAAACCCCCCCTTTTATTTTCCTATTGGAACAGGAAGTTTACTCTTAAAATGCAATCCGGCAGATGCTACTTCATCTAAATTCTTTCGGTTACTCTCTCTTCTATCACTTTGTAAGGCCTACAGATACGACTGAGATAATGAAGTTTCTATGACAGTGATGCCTACATTTATCTGATCCCAGGAGAGCCCACAGGTTGTGTACTTCTATAACTATATAGTACAAGACTATAGACTCTGCTTCATTGCAGGTGAGGCTGGGATGTGTCTGTGACGTGTGTTTGTCAGTCAGGAGCAGTGAAAGTGTAAGGATAGGTGGGGGTCAAGTCTGACTCTATTGAGAGCAGGGTGTTTGAAGCAGTTGGATTTCATCACCACACAGCACGGTTCATCCATTGGAAACAAAAACACTGTTAGAGGGACCCACGATGCAGCAGGAAGCCGAGCACAGCGGGTGATTTAAATCACAAAGAGAATCCACACACATCTTCATATGAGTCTATGGTGTCTACAGTGTACTGCATTTGTGTGTGACAGGGGGGAATAGATACTTCACTGAATCCGGTTCTACTATTTTTAAATAATTCAGTCGACATCACTTCAGTTCAAACCATCAAAAACTGTACTGGTTTTGATCTTTCACAGTTTGTTTAGTTTGTGATTCTTCGCGGGATACGAGCAGTGTGATAATGAGCAAACTTTGTCAATGTTAGTGTGATCAGCTTGAATTTGGAAAAAACGTTTGAATTCATACGTAGCCCTTCACTCATCGTGTAGTTAATCAGGTCAGTCACTCCAATTAAGACACAAATTAGTTCTTGTAAAAGTCACTTTGGCAAATCACTGATCATCAGTTAGGTCGTCACCAATCACAGACACATGCTTTATTAATTTGTTTTCCCTTCTTAACTTTAATCCTGTGTTTGAAAATCAGTGCAGTTTTCCTGGTTGCTCAGAAACATAGAAAACATGGAGGCTCGGAAGGTTGAAGCTCCGGGATGGGAGTTTACCAGATACCACTGGAGCGCCCGCCGGGAGGGGCCAGGATCCGAGCCGAGGACCTCTTCGGGATGTGGTCGTCAACCTGAGATCCTGAGAGAAAAACACAACATACGTTTAGATGTGTTTGAAGTCACAGAAATCACCAAAACTGGGGTTTTTTATCTTTATTCTGCCTACCTGAGAGGCTAAAGGAGGACTCATGGAGGTCTCGGACCCCCTGGTGTGCCCGAGCACAGGGTTTGTTGGGGTTATCTCCATCAATGGGGCCCAAACCGAGCTCCTTCTTCATGGTGTTTGCCACCTTGACCACGTCACCAGAGTAGGGATCCCTGGCAACCTTTTTATAAGCCTGAGTCTGAAACAGAGAGGCGGGAGGTGGTTTATGAAGATTAACATGTAGTTCATATAAATGTTTTGATCTTGTTTTGCCTGTAAAAATGTGTCTCTCTGTTGAGAGCTGTAATTTCCATGAAGAGTGAAATGTGAACACTTAATCATCTAGACTTTCTGGTTGCAGGGGGGTATTAAGTAAGAGACACAATAATAATATTTCTGTCAATAATAATCTCATCATGGTTTTCAAATGGAGATGAAACTTGTGATGGATATTTATCTGAATTGACAGTAATGGTTCTAATCTTGAGGTGTATTTTCGAGAGCAGACTAACTTCATCATTATTTGTGGGCTGTTACAGAGTCTCAAAGAAAAATAACATTGTGTTTTTTTTTGCAAACATCAATTCTAAATATTTTATTTGCATCCACCTTTCCTGCATTTGTTTCTGATTCTCACTCATTTTCATATTTATAACAGATAAATTCACATATTTCTAAAAGATAGAAAGCAAAGGTAACAAGTTCTGAAAGCAAAATGACATGCAGAAAGCATATCAAGTAAATCGCCACAAGTTAGTAGTATAAATCATTTCGTGCACATAAATCAGGGCAGAACTGAACATGCAGAAGCTGAGACGGAGGTTTTGCAGACAGCAGCAGCAGCTGCAGAAAAACAGTGTCAGCGTACAGAGAGAGCATGAGCATTAAATCCTTTATATAGACTGTCAAATCAGTGCAGTTAGACACAGCATGATGGGTGTGTATGCAGTTGGCTAGCTGTCACCTGACACAGCATATCATAGCACTGTATGAGCCTTGGTGTTCTGCCGGAACTAGTTTACTTCCTGGGAAAACACTTTCATCATCTGAGCAAAAGTGAACGCACCTTTTCTCTCTGCACCATCTTCTTGTAGAGGTAGTCAGGGAAGGTGCGCTGTGGGTAGAATTTTCCAGAGCCCTCGGCGCACATGAACACACCGTTCTCACACACCAGACGTCCTCGGCTGATGGTGACCAGAGGGACACCGTGGCAGCGCAGCCCCTCATACAGGTTGAAGTCTCCACCCTGCACCTGAGTGCTCACAGAGATCGTCCTGCACAAAGAGAGAAGGCATCAGTGTGTGATTGTGCGTGTGTGTGTTCTGCACAGCACTTTGTGTTCGTGAACCACACCTGCACGCTGTAAATATAGTTACGTACCTTGTTGCGTCTGGATCCCACACCACCACGTCAGCGTCGGCCCCGGCGATGATGCGACCCTTGCGTGGGTACAGGTTGTAGATCTTTGCGGCGTTAGAGCTCGTCACTGCCACGAAACGATTCTCATCCATCTTTCCTGTAACCTACAGACATTGATGCATTGAAATGAAAGGAAACATTTCAGTACATGTCATACTGTTAAAGTAATCTCTTTTGGCATTAAAGCTGCAGACAAAAGATGAGGAACCTGGTCTCTTCCTGTTACTGTCACTCAAATACTAAAATGCTAACTAGTGAAGACAAGGTTTGTGTGAGTGTGTGTGTGTGTGCGCGAGTGTACGTACCACTCCCCTCTCCCAGATGACACTCATCCTGTCCTGGACTCCAGACACTCCGTGAGGGATCTTGGTGAAGTCCTCCTTGCCCAAAGCTCTCTGCTTGGTGCTAAACGGACGGTGCTCTGATGCCACAACGCTCAGAGTGTCACTGGAAACAGGATATGCATGTTAATGTCTAAGACAGCAGCCAAAACGATCACTGATCATTGACATCTTGCATGATAAAAATCTATCGTTTACAAGCAGCAGCACGGTATGTTGATGTGTGTTCTGTGCACTTACTTTCCCAACAGGCCCATGAGGTAGTTGGGTGTGTTGGGGTCAAGGCGGAGAGGAGGGACGAGGACGTGGGCGGCAGCGTGAGCCCAGTCCTGGTGGTAATACTGCATCCCGTTCAACACAGCGTGAGCCACTGTGGTCTCTGCATGGACCACCTTACCTGGAGAGACAGCAAGAAGAGAGAAGGAGAAGAGGAAGAAGATCATCATCATCACAGTCACCATCTTCCTGCTGGTATTTTTCACTGGGCAGGTAACTCACCCTGCATCTTTGCAGCAGCAATCATGTCTCCAGCAGGCATACTGGATACATTGACCAGGTAGATTGGGCAGTGAGCCTACAGTCACAAAGACATTCATTCATTCATGTATTCATGTATCAATGACACACAGACCCCTGCACACAGACAGGATATTAAAATCTAGTGTTTACCCTGTTGGCGATGGTGACGGCTCTGTGAGTCGCCTCAGACTCCAGCTGTAGACAGGACAAAGATAGAATCACAGGATGAGAAATTTAATATGAACCGAGTATATATTTAAATGTTTGTATCAGAAACTTCTGTCTATAAAATACAGTAATAACTGGTAGTAACATGTAGAATTGAGTTACCGATTTATCTTTATGGGAGTATTCTCTTAAGAGAATGATGCATCTCATAGTAGATCATGTAATCAATAATTATAGCTGGATTTTGTATGTTAGCTTTTGTGCTAACTCATAGTGTATAAACACTCCTTTGAAAATGGTCATATTGTAGCTTCTATTATAACATCTGCATCCAACCTCTCAGTGTTTTTAAATGTCACCAGAACTCATTACCCCTACATGATTTCTCAAAATCTGGCTTCCAGTTTCCATAATTTTCATTGTGATGAAAACATAAATAACGCTAAATTTATGTTATACTATCAACATATTAAGCTGCTAATCAAAAGGAATGGATAAAAAAGCAGCGGTAGGAGAAGTAAATGCAGAAGATAATGCAAACCCTTGCTGTGCATGTTACACCAGCAGGCTAATATACAAACAAATGAGAGAAAATAATCTCACCTCCTCTGGTCGGCTGACCTCAATACCTTCCGGTCCACTGATTCCCAAATCCAGAGCCTCTTTGGCACCCTAAGAACACACACATACAGATGCCTCTAAAATTATTCTACTCATGTGCCCAAAACAGATAACGACAGGCATTGTATCACAATAAAATAATCATACTTAGCGCTTTCATAACAGAAACATATTTTTAAGATTATTGTGCTATTTTGTGCCTATGTGAGTGTTTGTGTGTTGTGTACCTCTGCCACCAGCTCTCCATTCTCGGCATGGACGCGTGCGATGGCCCCAATGTCCTTACAGGTCTGCAGTGTCTGGTACAGCTCAGAGTCCCTCAGCATCATCATGTCCTTGTAGGCCATGAACATCTGGAAGGAGTTGACCCCATGTTCTCTCACCAGGGTCTCCATCTCGTTACGCACCTGATGACAGGGCAAAGGTCTGGGATCAGGGATCTGAACTGACTGCACAAAGTTTGTAAGTTTGGCAAAGATAAACAGTGAAGTGCATTGTTCAGTGTGCGTATGGGCATGGAGGGAAAGTGTGTTAGTGTGTGTGTGTGTGTGTGTGTGTGTGTGTGTGATATGGGGTGTGAAATGAGCTTGGAGAGCAGCCAGAATGAGATCCGACTGATTTCACATTGGTGATGATCACGGTCCCAAAGAGATGTTCACCACACAGAGGAATCTATTTAATTGAATTCATTAAAAAAATGCAGGAAAGACAAACTATTTGGTCTTTACCAGGTAAAATATTCAAGCTGTACTGCAGTAAAATGGTTGTAAATCCAATGATAAAAAAGTGGATAAAAGCACATCATAGTTTTGTTGATAGAAGCAAAATTCAAACAGTGACAGTGACAAACACTCCACTTTGACAGTTTGACAGCATCCCTTAAACATCTTGATATAAACAGGGTGGCAAATGAACACCTGTATATGTATCTGCCTTGATTTAATACCTGAGAAACAACTCAGAGTTGCGCTCATGAACCACAAGGTCATCAGCAAAGATGTAAGTTTTTGTAAATGTAATTTCTTTTGTCAGTGATGCTTGTCAAGCGTTTCCACAGCTGCAGGAACATAATATCAAATTAAGCATCAAAGTGTTGGTCCAGGGTATCATAAAAGATAAATAACATGCTTTTCATATAATAATGTTAAACATTTAATTAATAATGGTGGTTTTGAGGAGAAAATTCTCTGGTTTCAGCTTCTCTGATGTGAAGATTTGCTGCTTTTGTCTGTTTTATATAATTGAAATGAATATCTTTGGGTTTTGAACTGTTGGTCGAACAAAGACATTTAAAAACATCAGCCTGGGATCTGGGAATTTGCTATGGGCATTTTTCAATATTTTCTGAAATTTAAACCAAATGATCAATGAATTATGAGAAAATAACTGTCAGATTGATTGACAATGAAAATAATCCTTAGTTGCAGGCCTTGTTGCCATTATATCATGGTATTAAAGGGTAACGGTTAGATTTTAGACAGTCTGGCCTTAAACTGAACTGTATATGACTTTACTGTATATAATAAGATATGGCACATGCACACAGTGAGCAGATGATATAGTAGAGACATTACAGCCAAAGGCTGAATGAAGCATACTGACTCACAGAATCTGCCTAACGTGCCCAGTGAGCATGTTAACCTAGTTCCTGTAAGGTTTAATCTAGGTCATCACACATTTCACCCATAAATGAAAATGGTTTGACTGCCTGATTATTCATTCAGGAAGGATAAAAGCTTGAAAAGCCGAATGGAGAAGAATGAACATCAGTCTGTAAAGATCTTGGTGGAAGTGTTTCCTGGTACGTCTCACACTCTCACCCCTCTTTCAGTCTTACCTTTGGTCCCCACCAGGTCACCCCGACATGCAGAGCGTAGTCGCAGCACGTCTTGGCGTCGGCCAGAGCTCGGCACTGCTCGTAAGCGTCCAGCAGGGAGCAGTGTTGTTCAGGCAGGACCATTGCCATCACCATGGTGGTACCACCCATCAGAGCAGCCTGAGTGAAGCGAGAGGGTGAGCGGGGGTGAGTTAGAGAGGAAGGAAGGAAGGAAGAGAGAAAAGATTAATTAAACAAGAGAACAATGATTCCACTGTAAAGCACATAGATAGTGTTTGTCCCGGTGACAGTGACCGATAGTCCTTCCTTATTTACTGTTTTCTCATCATGGTCTACTTCATGCACCAACACTGAGGATGCTATTATACAAAACATTTAAGTTAACCAGAGGAAGCCTGAGAAATCAGGAAAAACGCCCTTTATCAGGATGAACTTCTGCTCTGCTATTCAGAGCACAATTTCTTTGATGTTTTGCAGATAAATATATAAGTTATTTGAAAGTATGTATCTTACTTTTTCTAAGACACAGTAACAGTTTTCCACAGTCAAATTAAATTTATCAACATGTCTCTTAAGTGTTTTGTTTTAGCACTGCTGTCACTGATTCGCCCTCTATAGAAACCTCTTGGTTTTGTACTGAAAATCAGACATTGTTTTTGAAAAGCACTTTAGAAGAAGCCTTTGCAAAAACTTTCTGAAACCTCTTCATAAAAAACTCATGAACACTCTCAAATCTGGTTCTACTTTTTCAAAGCAGCTGCAAGGCAGCAGCAACATGAGGGAAAATATGAAATATGAAAAGGAGAAGATTCATATTAAATCATTGATGCAGAAAAGAAGAGAGTGGAAGAAAGTGGAGGTTAGAGGAGAGAACACAAAAGAACGAGAGGAAGAGGATGACAGGATGGAAAACTGAAGAGGTGAAGGGAGTGGTCTGCCGTGACTCGTCTCAGTCGGCTGAACGGTAAATCCACTTTTTTGTAGCCATGACAACAGATACTGCTCTGCCATGCCTGTCGCATGTTCCAACCCTCCTCCTCCTCCTCTTCCTCCCCCTCTCCCCGTCCACAACTGCACTGCCAGTCACCCGTTCAATATCCTCACAGTCTAGCGGGGCTACTGCACTGAGGAGTGATGAAAAACTGGCAATAATCATTTATGAAACAGGGAATAAACAGAGAGAGATAGAAAACATCGCTCTTGTAATATGACTGTTTCCGCAAGACATAGACGGTGAAATGAGCCTCATTCTGTTTTCAATTTTCAGTCCAGATGAGTCAAAATAAACACTAAAACTGAAGTTCACCACTAAAATCTCTCTCCATAATTGATACGACTTGAATGAAGCGTGACTAGGGCCTGATTTCTGTGCACGTCAGCGTGGACTCGTTCTTCCAGACTCCAGACGTGTCACAGACGAGAGGGAAGGAGCTTCTGTTTTGGAGTGACAGCTCCGCCGGCCAACGAGCTATCAGGTTTCCTATTACCATAGAAACCAGTCTGAATCATCTGCAGCGTCAGCATCGAAGGTCTCTGCGTATGTATGTGCACGAGGAGCGTAGTGTCATCCATCACTGTCGATGTGTGAGTGTGTGTGTGTGTGTGGAGGAGATCAGAGGACGTGGACACAGCTGGGGATTGTGGGATTTACACTGTCTGTCTGCATGGCCTTAATTAAAATTTACTGCCAGTCTACTTCTTTAAAGAAGAGGGAATGTAAGAGTAGAAAAAGAGAAGGAAACAGTGAAAGAGAGACTGGGAAAGGAAGGTATATTCATATATTAAACAGTATGAGCGTGCGTGTTTATCAGTGTGAGGGTTTCAGCGGCCAGTAGCAGACGTTTCTCTGCTGGGCTATAAAAGCTGTCTACTGGTTGAAATGGCTTTCATCCTGCCCTGTTTTGTTCTTTTTAGGCTGCGTATGCAAATACAGTCACCAAATAAACTTCCAATTTTAGACTGTGCTAAATTATAAACCTGTGAAGGAGATCCAAGAAAGTTCAATTCCTCTCTGACAAGGCACTTGCTGTGGTTATACATAATAAAAACCACTTCTGTTGTAAAGATTTGATTATGAGCATCTATAATCAGATATTTTACTTTTTTTCTTCTTTCTTTAACCTCTTCATCCTAATCTCATCATCACATCCTTCCAACATGTTTTTGTTTTAGATTCTGGACGAGATATTTCCAAAGAAAATGATTAACAAGACATCAATAATTATGTATTTTAGGTAATACTATGTTATGAAAGACACTTTAGATTAAACATTAAACATTATGCGGTATTGGAATAAGCAAACACAGATTACATACATGTGGATTTTTTCGTCTCATAAAGTAAATCAGGATTTAAGGAGAAACCTGTTATTATTCATAAGACCTGATGCTCCATTACCAGATTCCAACACTGCGATTACCTGACATGCATTTTAATCAGTGAGCTACCAGGGCGCGCCATTTGTTAGATTTTAAGAGAAATGAACCCACTAGATGTTACGATGAATGTCAACAGCCATAATATCTCTCTGAAATGCTATTTTCTTTACTAATAGTTTGCAGCTGCAACACATCAGTGGTGGTTAACTAAGCATGTGGTTTTATTTTGCAATAATCAACGCTGTGTAAATTATGGAGCAAAGAGTAACAAAACACATTTTGGTGTCATTGTGTTTGACATCCAGAAGTAAGGGTAAAATATTCCTATACATATGGTGAAGTTGAGCATGTTATGATGCACTACACCATCATATTACCTTCATGGTTTTAATCTAATAGCTCTCTTATCAAGCTACACTAAACCCAACAAACTGCTGTCCTCCCTTTTGGCTCTTAAAGCATATTACTGATCATTGACAGCACAGCTAAAGTGGATGGTGACACATAAACCCAAACAGTGCTTTAACATGAATCCCCCACTCTATTAAAGACCCTCCAACCCCTACTGTGAAGATAATCCCCTGGAAAGAAAGTATAAAAAGAGAAGCAGAGAGGGGGGAGGAGATGGAGAGAAAGGAAACAACTGGCACAAAAAAACACTCAATATGATGATGATGGTACGGACAGGAAATGAATGAACAGCTATTTTACTTATTACTTATTACAATTGTAATTTATCAAGCAAAAATACCAACCTTTCACTAGTTCGAGCTCCTCAAATCTGAGGATTTGACGCCTTTATATATTTTTTATCATTGTAAATTAAAACATTTGGGGTTTTAGAACATTAAAAGAGCAAGTTGAAGAGGTTATACTATTTCCTGACAATTTATAGATGAATGGATAATGGATATAATCATTAGTTGCAGACCTAGTTTCTAGTATGCAGTGAAAATATATCATAGCTCAATAATTAATTTAGCTACTACCCCAAAATAACTAATAAGCCCTTGGAAAATCAGATCAAAAGAGCAATTAATGTCCTGGTGGATGAGTACATTTACAATATGGAGGAAAGACGGGGGAGCGAGAGACTTTAAGTGTGAGTGAGACATGACTGATCTGAGAGGATGAGAGGATCTCAGTGCGTTAGACTCTGTGAGAGGTTATCGATGTCAGACAGATTACCACCGCAGCTCTCTGATCAGCCTCTATCAGCTCTGCTCATACTTCACGTTACAGCTGAACGCCTCACCTTCTTTCATCCCCTCCTATTCCTCATCCCCCGTCCACCTCTCCTGCCTGCAGAGACATTAAAAGGATCTCTGCAGAGCCTGCTGTGATAGATACTACTCTGCCAATAACTCAGGCCAATACTAGTCCCCACTAGTCCCACTGATCTGGTCCAGTACAGTTGATCTGACATATAACATGATCAATATTGCACTGGACAGACTGTGAATAACAGTGAGATAGGGTCAAACCTGTTATGATGGTTTCGGTTTTGAGTTTGTCATTAAAATGATCTAAATGGTGTTTAAAAAGCTTTTTAAAACTGACTTCTGACTGTAATGCATCAACAACAAAATATTAATGTGATAAAAGGCTTTCAGGTGATGTAATGGATCCTGACATGATGTTCTCATGTTGGGTTCCATTACATAAAGTGTTAGAAGTAGCTAGTGTTCATATATTTGTATTAAAATTGGTTGTTTTGTTCCCTGTGTTATACAGTATGTTCAATATATGCGATTTGATGCATCTCATCTCTCTCTGTCTCTCTCGCTGTGTTTCCTGTCTGTACCTCCACTGTCACTGTCAAATAAAGGCAGAATGCTCCAAAATATCTTAAATAGTTTCAAAGATGAAAACATGCTCTTTGTTCAGCCTTGAATTTTTGCTTTTTAAATTCACAGACAGTTCATCTAATGCGTCTTATACTATTGTTTATTTTAGCTTGGCTTTACTAAAAAGCCCCCAAAAATAATACCCTCTACAATCCTTATGGCAACTTGAATGAAATCTTTTGAAGGTTTCTCTTCTCTCAGCTAGGCAGAAGTTTTGTGACACATCTGCAAAGTCTCTCTGTTGTTCAGTATTCTGGAAAATTCAATTCAAAGATTGACCCATGTTGAGGTTAAAACAAACAAAATTGCACATTTTTAGATTTAAATCGTTTTCATGACTATATTTCAGTGTGCAGCTGGTGCTTGATCAAACTTGTTATAATGTATGTAAAGTCTTTGTCAGTGTGCTTTGTTGATTTTAGGTGTACATACAATCCAGCAAAATATATGGACAAAACACCAAAACAAAATACAAGTATGGATGCAAAAACCGGGTGTTTGTATCTACACTGTATGTTCCTTGTTTCTACTTTCCACCATTTCACCATGTTATATAAATCACCCTCCTACTGCAGGTCATTGTGAGTCTGTATGAAGGAGGGTGGTGAGACAGAAGGGGGTGAAGCAGAGGAAACAGTGTGAAGGGAAGAGAGGGGGAAGGAAGGAAAACAGCAGAGGGAGCAGAATGTTCCAAAACGATGGGAGGGAGAGTAGAGGATGCGGAGCGAAATAGTTTTGGGGTCCATCACAATTGCACACGAGCCGTTGTCATGGTAACGCAGCCACCATAGATACCACACAATACTACCACGACCATGCGTGCATACACACAATCCTGATTTCCACACTAAGAATGGGGGTTAGTTGCCATGGTAGCGGGGTCAGTGGGTAGGGGTTGGTGATTGGGGGGCTTGCTGGGGTAAACTGGCATACGGAGGACTTCCCCCAAATTCCTCTCACCCTTCTTCAGTTGGCATTCAGCCTGTCATTTCACTAAGCTACGGCACTGCAAAGTCTGGGTAAATTGCCATGAAATCTTCCAAGCGCACTGCAGGTATTTGGAAAAGATACCAGAACACTATTTAAGATCTTCTCCAGATAATCACCTGCTGTTGTTGGAGGCCAGCAAACATGCAGGGATGGATGGATGGATGGAAAAACTAAATCTAATAACCAGTAGGCCTTTTTTAACATTGATATATATCTAAGTGGCAACTACAATGGCTTGAGGTTGAAGCCAATGTGGAAGTACCTTAAAGTGCCACTGACGGCCGCTAGGTGCTCCCATTCAAAAAGCGTTAACTTCTCTCTAGAAATACTAAGTCAATAACCAACCATTCAATTGATCAACGAGTCATTATAGTCTCAATCTCTTAATTCAGGCCCTCTAATAAGTGTGCTAGTGGTCAATAGGAAAATTATTGCTCCATTAATAAGATCTGAAGACTTAGAGTAGCTTTGATGTCTGCCGTGTGGGTGTTGATTGACAGCTGTGATTGACAGTTTGCTCACCTGCTGCTCTCCCCAGTCTGACTCGCACTGAGTCAGACTATTGTCGCAGTATTTCATAAAGTTTAATCTTACTTGATTATGATACCTACCATGTTAGCGTAATTTAGCTAAAGTAGCCAACATTAGCCCAAGTATGCACCACTCTGAGTTATCAGTAAGCTAGCATTCACTTCGGTCCAAGGTAGTGAGGCGTGTTTCCAGAGCGTGAAAGGCAACACCCGGCAATCCTTAGAAGGTCCTAGCTCCAAACGGAAAAGATGGTGCCGACCATAAGATAATGAGTGACGCCATACCTCACTACGCCCATCTTTATATATAGTCTATGTATATATCACAATATCTTTCGGTTTGGAAAGTTCTCTGCTAAATGGTCTCAGCAGAATAGATTCCTGCCTTGTTCCCAGCTTGTGTTATTGTATTATGTACAGCAAGCGACTGCCACACCTTCATACACCCAGTTGACACCCATTAGTAAAGCCCCTAGCGACAAAAATATACCAGGCAACAACAACTAAACCAGCCCAAAACATCCTCTGACGCATAATATGCAGGCAAAAGCTACACTCCCTCTTGAATTTTTTAAGTCTTCTTATTATTAAATCATCCTCCCTCCTCTGAGTCTCAGGGGATCAGTGGAAAACATGCAGATCATCCATTGGAAATGAACTAATAAACTCAGTGCAGATGAAGACTGAACAGCTGTGTGTGTGTGTGTGTGTGTGTGTGTGTGTGTGTGTGTGTGTGTGAGTGATAGTGTGAGTGTGTAAAAAGAGAAGTCTTTGCTTTCAACCAGTAACTAGGGACAGCTGTTTGGGTTGTCTTCCTATAGGATCAGAGTGAGAACATATGTGGTCATTAGTCTTGATGAACATATGAATAGGATGGATATTTGACTATAGAAAGAGTGAGAGAGAAAGTCTGTGTATGACAGCTGTCTCTGGACTCTAAATATGTATTATCACAGGCATGCTGACGAGCTTAGTCATAACACAGCGTGTGTGTGAATGTGTCTGCGTGTGTGTGTGTGTGTGTGTGTGTGTGTGTGTGTACCTTGGTCCCGCTGTAGAAGTCATCCTGGATGGTGGCGTTCATGAAAGTCTGCTGCAGATGCACGCTGGTGTCTATTCCGCCTGGCAACACCAGCTTTCCGGAGGCGTCAATCACCTTGGCGCCACCTGGTATCATCAGTTCTTTTCCAACCTTGCCAGAGAGGACACAAACACACACATTACACAACTTCATTAATACATTTAATGTTTTTGTCTCCGTAACATGCATGTGAACCAGAGAACATTTAACAGCTATAAAGGTCATCTATATTTGGATCCATGAGCTTTTAATCTGCAGTAGTCCATGTTAACAGACACTAAAGCCCCATTCGTACAGAATTATCATTACATGGGGACGTGGGGAATAAAATAATTACAGTGCTCCTCTATAATTTCACTGTTCTGGGCAGAGTTTTAACCATCGTGAAATCACAGAATGTGGTCTGTAATAAACATGATCATTAAGCTGGACTAGAGAATACCGGTATCTGCCCTTTAAGGATTTTACAAGGTCTTCCTCTGCTGGTAACTAACATTTTTTTCTGTTGTTGTATTGGTTACCAATTATAATTGATTCATTGTTTCAGTCATGGTTGGTTAATGTCAACCATTTATTGCCTCCAGCTGCTCAAATGTGAGAATTTGCTGCTGTTGTTTGTCATACAAGATACATAACTGAAGATGTTTGAGGTTTGAATTTGAAGACGTCACCATGGGCTCTGAGAAGTTGTGATGGTCATTTTTCACCATTTTCTGACATTTTATAGACAAAACATCTAATCGATTAATTAAGAAAAAAATCGGCATATTAATAGATAATGAAAATAGTCGTTAGTTGCAGGCCTAAATTCTCATATTTCGCCACTTCTTTCACCTGTTTCTTGGCTTTGGCTTCTCCTGCATGCTTGAGTAATAAATGTTCACTGCAAAGCTGACAAACATTGTGCCAACACATACAGTACTTTGCATTTTCAGAGTATCATGGACATGGAGGGGGAATGCCACTTTGCATCAAAGTGTTTTTGGCCTTCATCTAATCTCTATTTTTTTTACTGGGACTCCCTAATCTGCATTATCATTTACATAATGCCTTGAAAAACAGATACTGTGATACTGGCAAATTAGAATAAACAACCTAGTAAGTGTGTGTGTCTTTGTGTTCTTTCAGTTATGCTTTCTTAAATGGTTCTTTTTAGCAGTATGAGGCTCTGTTTAACTGAGCATGGTGATATACAGAACCCTCTTTCAATGATTACTTACAGATTGTTTCAACAGCGGTATGATTTATGATGCTATTGTGTCGATGGAAGCAAGTGCTGACAAAATATATGAGAAAGCTCATGTGCTGCCATGGCAGTAAAGTGTTTCAGTGGGAGTAAAGCTGAGCTTTCCAGGTTTCTGAGTCAAATGCATCATCTTCACACAAACCGATGCTCATTTCCATGACAACATTCTGTGAGATAATTATAGTGTTCATTATCATGGCATAGGGCCACTGAGTTCACTGGGTGGTTCATTCTCTTCATACTGTATTATTGTGAGGTGAGTCACAGTAACAGCCGGGGACATACTGTACTGGACAGTGAATGTGAGTACCTGAAAAAAAAAATACATGTGCATGTGTGTGCAGAATAAGAAAGCCTACTCATGTATGTGTATGTGTGTGTGTGTGTTAATGTGGACTACCTGCTGAATGATGCCGTTCTCAATGTAGACATCTGCTTCCTGGGTGAAGTCGTCGTTGACCACTTTCCCTCCCTTGATGAGGATACGCATGGACCCCATGTTGGTAGCCATTGTCCTACCAGAGGAACAAAAAGGGGCATTTAACACACATGTAGGATGAAGACATTGTTAAAGGATAGGGATGGCTATATTCTATTTTTTTCTTACTGTCAAAAAATCTCATGTGCAGAGCCAAACTAACAAAGAATTGATCCCACTTGCAAGTATTGTGTCTATCAAAAGCCTGGTATATCGTATTCCTTTGTGCTGTAGACCTCTGTTGTTGTTCCAAAATGATTAAAAGCACATTAATGAGCCACGCATGTTCCTTCATATTGAAGACTATGGTCACAATAGTTTGTTTAGAAATGGCTACAAAGACTAATAAAAGCAAATGTTTTTACTCTGTTTGTGTAAGGCAGACAACACTATGCATAGTATCTGCCTTGCATAGTAGTGTTTCCTTTTACAACGGAACAGTGTAGCTCATTGACGTGTTTTGAATAGTTTTTGGAAAACAACAGAGGTCTGCAGCACAGAAAAATAAGATATATGAGGCTTTGGATACACATACAATACTTGTTAGTAGATCAATTCATTGTTGGTTTGGCTCTGCACATGAGATTTTTCGACAATAAGAAAAATATAGTAAATCACCAGCCATATCCTTTAATACATAGCGTGACGTCTGCAAGGGAAACCACTTGTGGGAATAAAACTGGGTTATGCATGCATGACTCATTTGGCATCTTTGTGACTGAGTGGCAGTCCAAATGGAAAAAAAATATATTTTTTTCAACTCTCAACACTCCTTCCATAAGACTGTGTTTCAATATTTTCCTGCACAAATGAATTTGACCACAAAGTAAATTATATTTTGCCTAATGTAAACCATTAGACAACCATAAGCCAAGTTCCTTCCCAGACTTGGCCTTACATACAGAGACATTTGTAAGCCACAAAAACAACAGCATTAAAAGCAAGTATTATCTGAATTACTATTTGGTCAACAAAAAACAGCTCTAGTCTTGACAGAGAGACTGGGAGATTTAATCAGACAAGGAGGTAGATAGGTATGTGGAAGGAACCTGGCCTTTCTAAAGTCATGAAGTCCTTTAACAGTCATTCCTGAACAAATCTAAAGCCAGTGCCAACAAGGATGAATGCAAAGGGGAAACAAACATCCAGAGTGGCATTATGGTGGCTTAGAGGGCAAGTGCAAAGTAAGTGGTGTGTTTCACAGCCTTTGTTACAGAAATTATATTAATACAATCTCGAAAATCTAGAAAAAACATTTTCACACCTTAAAAAACAGATACCATGTTAACTCTTATTTCCAGAGCACAAGAGAATAAATCATCTATAATTACGCAAGTCTGCTCGTCTGTTTATGAGACATGTCTTTGATCTCAGGAGACAGAAAACTTCCTCCAAGCTTTGAGTGTGTCAGCCTATGAAATATTAAGTGGTGAGCAGTGCATAGTACATAATTAACAAATGGATTACAGTATCTGCATACAACTGATATAGTGTTGGTATAACTGATACAATATCTGGATATAACTGATAACAGACTGGTGGAGAACAGGGAAACATGGTTGATGTTCATGACTTTAACATACTTCCTACCCTGGTCTCTTCCTTAATACATCATTATTAATAATAAGGGGATTGATAAAGGACAGTACATACCATCTTACTTACGAGCTCAATGGCAGAAAGCTGGTGTTCAATGACTTATAGTTGCACTATTTTGAGGTTTGTCTCCACAGATTGATGTTAAGGAGGCAGATGTGACTTCACTTCATAGTGGACATGTTGGGCATTCAATAATGGATGCAGCTGGCTACCGATATATAAAACAAGATGAATTTTAATGATCCCACAGAGCTTCTAGTAAAGAAACATGGATCTAATTAACCTCATTTCAGGCATTTCTACTGTATGTGCAACAATGAGCACTTTTCAAGATGAATGCCTGGTGGTTATTGTGTGCATTTTTTGGTCCCTGCCCCCTCTTTTCCTACAGATAACTATACCTTTTGGCTATGGTAATTTTAGATTGTGTTACAGTAGATGTGGTACTCAGTTTATGTGCTTTGGAAATTTTAATAGACTCCTATTCAATGTATGATCCTGTTGTTTCATTTTCCAAAATATTTAAACCTGTTATAATTACAGTAATAAAGGTGAGCAAAGACATATGACTGATGGTTTGGGAATTTTAAGCAAATTTGTTTAAAACACCTTAAGATAATGAGAGGGAGATTTGAATGAAAGAGTAAGAATAATATGATGAATTGAAATTATCAAAATAATTTTTTGAGCATTTCAATTGCCTAAATTTGTACAAATTATTGCCAAAAAATTATTGACACTTCATGTTTATCATTTATAGTTGTATTTGTTATTTTCAATATTTTATTCCAATATTTTGTGATTTTAACTGTTTTTTTAAAATATATTAGCACTGGGACCCAAGAAATTTGTTGGAATGACAATAAAACCTTGAAATGTGTACATGAAAAGTGTATTTTTACCACATGGGTTGAACTTATTGCTCTCATATCTGAAACTACTAGATATTGAAAAGAGCAGCTTGAGTAAGTCTAACGGGATCAACAAACTGAGAGGTCCTTCGACAAACATCCCACTGTGTGTGTGTGTGTGTGTGTGTGTGTGTGTGTGTGTGTTCTGCATGGATGGCTGTATGTAATGTGTTTGATGGCAGGACACAATAGTCCCCTAGTCACACAGAATCAACTCAAAGAGATGGAGGAGAATAGAGAGAGGAAAGAGAGGAGAGAAGAGGGGAACGACAGGGGAAGAAAGAAAACAGCGAACATATTGATGAGTGAAAAGATCTAGATCCTGAAATTTGTATCCCGAATCAGATGAGACTCAAATGGACCAATGATGGACCAAAAATCACCCATGTACGCCTGGTAGATCAAAGCTCTTTCAGTGCTGCGTCCTAACTCATTTGTGTTCACTAGTCTGAACGATAGTACACTCAGTGCTAGCAGTATATTGCTCAAAACACAGAGGTGCGGGTCAAGCTCAAGGTCAGTGTGATTTTAGAGAGCTCAGAGAAGATTGAGATGAGGGGGACAGAAAGATGAGATGAAAAAAAGAGAGCCTGAGGAATAGGGATGGCTGAAGAAAGCCATGAGTCCACTGGTAGAAAGAAGAAGAGTAGAAGGGGATGATTGTGTGGAGATGAAAGACACAGCGATCGTGGTAAACATGGTGGTGGGGGTGTGCAGTATGGAAAGCAGTGCCCTACAGGCCTGGCAGCCAGAATAAAAGATTGGTTTCCCAGGAGATGGGAACTGGAGGGCTTTCAGTGGAAAAATGGCTATACACACACATGCAAACACGCACACACACGCAAACACATGCCAGTATGGTCAGGCATACTAAAACACCAAGACTGATTTTGCCAGTTGAGGTCAAATTGATATAAAATCAACACAAACACAGACAGATATTGTTTTGGTTGCTTTAAATAAAAGCGCAACCTGCCCGACCTTCTGACCTTTACCCGTAGTGCTCCCGTCAGGGCAGTTAGTGGTTTGGAACGATTTTCTATTTTGAGTATTAGAAAGATTTGAGGAAAGCATCACAGTTATGCTGAAGATGTTGCATTCTGTTGCTAAAGGGAAAGTTTGCCAATTTTCAACCAGCATTGTATCATTACAATGTGGGCAGTATATGCAAATGAACAATGTTTAACTTCCCTCCATGTTGGCTACACCCAGAGCCCCCCAATCATTTGCTGATCGTTACTGTTTTCTTTAAAATGACCATCACTGCTTATACCAGCAGAAGTAAAACAGAGGTGATCAGAAAATGGTATATCAACATAAACACCTGTACATTATTCACCCAGGCTTTTAAACCCACACCAGCTCTGTCTTCAGTTCCTGTCAATGATCCTGTGGACAGCTTTAGCTCTGAAGTTATAAATGTTATTGATACCATGAAGACCAAAGTTGTCTCTGGCAAGAAAAAAGAACCATGGAGGAATACCACATTGTTAAAAGCTCAAAAAAGAGAGTGTAGACAGACAGGATGCAGGTGGCGAAAAAACAAACTCCAGATTCATTATAACATCTATAAAGAGAGACTTTGCATCTAAAAGGGCAAGGCAGTCATTGTTCTCCAGGATTATTAATAAAAATAACAATAATGCACACACCTTATTTACTGGCACTGAAAAAATGACAAACCCTTCAGCATCAGTGCCTCTTGAACTGCTATCCACGAAGTCGTGCAATGACTTTGCATCTTTTTTTACAGATAAAATTCTGAGGATAAGGCAAAGAGTCTGTAACTCCACCTCAGGCAAAATGGCTATGTTGCCTGTGCCTCAGCATAAAACCACTTCAGTCAGGACTTTTCTCAAGGGCCCTGAAGACTGCAGTTATTAAATTGCTTTTAAAAAAAGGCTAATCTGGATGCCTCATTAATAAATAACTACAGGCCCATATCAAACCTACTTTTTTTTAGGAAAGATCCTTGAAAAGGTTGTTTTTCAGCAACTCAACGCTTTCTTGGTGCAAAATAATTTCTTCAGTGTTTTTCAGTCTGGATTTCAACCTCACTACAGCACAGAGACTCACTCATGAAAGTCTTAAACGACATTCATCTGAGCATTACCTTGCGAGGCAGCTGGAGATCACGCAATCACGCAATCACATGAGAATCCATCTTGTCAGGGATCAAGTTATGAACTACTACTGAAGTGGTTCAGACCAATCAGTGTCCTATGAGGAACTACTGGCAGCTACGGGCGTGGTTTAGGTGTGATGACAGTGAGACATTAGTCCCTGATAGATGGTGATAGACAAATGGTTCATCCAATTTCTTGCCAAGCATTTTTGAAAGTGAGCTTGTTCGAAAAATATGAAAAGGTAGCACATCTCAAATTTCCAAGTCAAGGGGAACAAAATACTAACATTTCTCTTTGACTCACATCACGATAGAAAACGCTTGCATATTTCGGCACAGAGCCTTCTTCAGAGTGTTTGAAGTATACAGGTTTAATTCAGTCATATGTACAAGGGCAGAGTCACTTTTCTGATCCAATGGTTCTAGATACAGGGACCAATCACAAGTATATAGTTAAATCTGATTTACACCCCATTACATACAATATGAAACTTCACAAAACTGTTTCTGACTATCATTGATTCATTATTAAGGACATACATTAGATGGCAATAAAGGGACATATAGATCACAAACAGTCCTAACTTAAAACCATTTTAAGCTGAAGTCATCATTAAGTCCATTTGATGTCATAGTGTTGTGTGTGTATATCAAAACCATTATCTCTAATTTTAATGAAGAGGGTAAGCTGTGATTTGCTTCAGCAAATGTTTGCAATTGCATAATTCATATTGCCTGTACGGATTGCAGATTTGTGCTCTGATATTCATTTTGGTTTTGGTATTACTGGATCTCAGTGCGGCATTCAACACAGTCGACCAGAAGATACTGCTAGACAGAGTGGAAAAGTGGGTGGGACTCTCTGACGCTGTCCTACATTGGTTCTAATCATACTGACAAGATAGGGACTACTTTGTATCAATTGGCAACTATGCATCTGAATGAACAAAAATCACATGCGGAGGTCCTCAAGGGTCCATTCTCAGGCCTCTTCTATTCACATCAACATGCGCCCCCTTGCTCAGATTATAGAACATTATAACATTTCCCAACATACTTATGCAGATGACACACAACTCTACATAACACATGTCATCACATGACTACAATCCCTTACATTTGCTGTATAAGTGCATTGAACAAATCAATAAGTGGATGTGCCAGAATTATTATACAACTGAAATAATTGTTTTTCGCCCCAGAGAAGAAAGATTAAAAGTCAGTGCTCATTTTGACCCAATGACACTAAATCCTACAAATCAAGCTGGAAATCTTGGTGTAGTTACAGACTCGGACTTAAATTTCAACAGCCACATAATGACAACTACAAAATCGAAACACGATACAGAAAAACTAGTTCATGCATTTATTTTCAGCAGGCTAGACTATTGTAACAGTGTCTTCAAAGGTCTTAAAATCAATCAGAAAGCTGCAGCTCATTCAGAATGCTGCTGCCAGAGTCTTTACTGACACCAAGAAAATGTAGCACATTACAGCGGTGCTTAAATCACTGCACTGGCTTCCTCTGTGTCAAAGGATAGATTTTAAAAACCTATCACTAGCCTATTAAGCACTAAATGGTCTTGGGCCCAAACACATTTCTGATTTGCTTGTACATTACGAAGTCCCCAGACCCCTCAGGTCATCTGGGACAGGTTTACTCAGTGTTCCCAGGATAAAAACCAAGCAGCTTTTATTTCTATGCTCCCCACCTGTAGAACAAGCTTCCTGAATACCTGAGGTCTGCTAAAACTGTCAGCTTATCTAAGACATTATTGTTTACAGCGGCTTTCCAATTAATTAAATACATAACTTCTTTTTCATCTTTAACTATTTATTTGCTTGTTTTTGTTTTTATTGTCTTTTAAATGCAATTTTAATGTCTTTTTGTCTTCTTGCTTTCAATGTCTTAAATGCAATCTTAATGTTTTCTTAATGTCTTATGTTCCAGTTTTGTGTTTGGGGTTCCTCTTCTTCTTTTTACCAAATGAGCCACATATGATTTTTTTAAAATGTAGGTGATACTGATGGCACTAGGTCTCTTTTATGTATAGAAAATATTAAATAAACAGTTGTAACCAACAAATCCAATAGAAACTGACACCTAACCATACTAGAAACAGTGGATTGTTATAGTTCCAGCAGTCCAAATCAAGGGACTACTTTAGTACTGCTGGGGTTTTAGCGTCTAATATTAAAATCTCTACACTCTCACAGGATATTACAGGGAAAATACAGTCTGCTGTTGTTATTCAATCCTGTGCTTTGTTGGCATACCATTCTGATATAGTTATAGTCCAGTAAAACTAGCAAATAACACACAAGACAAAACAATGGGGCATCCTGGTAGCCTAGAGGTCAAGATGCAGACCATTTAACTGCAACGTCCCCAGTTCAAGTGTTTGTTCTGTTCTTTTTGTTAAGTACTTTATGTTGACATGTTAAAAATGTTACTGCAGTACAATTGAATTTCTTAGTTTCTCATTTGAGTGTTTACAGTTAAGGTAACTACACTCTGCAGTGCAGAAGCATTGTCTCCTTCCACCGCAGATTCCCATTGAAGAATGACATCAGAACACAAAAAGGAAAAGATTAATAAATTTCACAAACTCTTCCTTTTACCAGACACATAATTGCATTCAATCTTAAGGGAAAATGGAGAGAAAAGTGGAGAAATATAAATAGTAAAGTTGACAGAGAGAGGTCAGCAGAGAGAGTGATGTCTATATGAAATTCTGCTCTCTATATCTGATACTTTAAAGCTGAAGCTGCTGTTGTCACTATTTTCCAGTCAGCTCCGTCCAAACCCACACAGCTGACTGACTGTGTGTGTAGGACTGGGAGCGCTGACTAAACAGACCTCTGCGCCTGACACTGGAAGCTTTGTGTGTCCGTAAGGACTGTAAAGCCAAAGAAAATTAAAGTCAACTTATATAATTGACATTCTGCACAGTGACACCATTCACCCTCACAAAAACGCACACAATAAAACCTTCAGCTGCTCAGAGGACAGGAGAACAAAAACATCTCTCTTTACTGTCACTTTTAGTTTTCACAATACGTCTGTCATATGTACAGTCATAAAAAACAAAACAGAATTCTCCAGTGGTCATCTTGCATTATGATTATTTAAAAAAATATTCAAATCCATACACTCTAATCTTGCTAAAATATTGTAAATAAAATAATAATGAGGTACTAATACACCACCACACTACATGGTTTCTCTATCTATATTGACAATTTCACAAAAATGAATGAATTCAATAAGAAAATAATTTAAATTATGACATCACCAAATGCTTTATGATTGAAATATGTATAACTATTTATTTACAGACATCTTACATTATGAAAATATCAACTGTAACATGGGTGTTATCAGAGGCCGGCCAATCTAGCGTGAGGAATCGGCGTCACAGGCAGTCGGACTGGCTGTCCAGTCAAGTGTATCAGTGATTTCACCTTTGTAGTTCAGTTTCTGCTTATGTTTCACCGAATGTCTTTGTCTTATTTCTTACAAATAAAGCTTTGTTTTACCTTCAATTACGTTTTTTTTTTTTGGATTAGAAAATAGAGACTTTTTATAGATGTGAGACGTGAGGCAACTTGAAGTGACGTGAGGTGACATCAAGCAACGTGATGCGACCTGATGGAACAGCCTGCACATGAAGTGTTGTGAGGTGCCGTGATGTGACGTGAGGAGGCGCAAACATCTTTGTCACCGCTAGTTATATGAAGCCGGCTTGGTGTGAATAATTTTTATACTAATTTTAACTCATATTTTAATTACTACAGGACAGAAGGTCTCAATCCACCATGAAGCTCCCTCAGAGGATGAGATAGCCTAAACAATAAAAGTAAAAATGACAAAACATGCCTGAAGATCCCCTTCATACATGTTTTAAGATGTATATAAAATAAGTTTATGTATGCTTTATGTATAATAATTTGTGTTTAATATGTTTTTCCACAAAAAAAAGTTTAATTATATAGTTAAAATCCTTAAAATGGCATTTACTCCCTCCCTAATTAAAAATCCAGACTCTATAATATGCAAATATTATATAAATGTTTTCCTTTCAAAAGTTTAACTGCTGGACACTAGATGTCTCCTACTTCACTGTAGAGTCCATTCTCAGTGTCTATCTGCACTTGAGGTTTCAAGTTTTCACATCACACTTGTGTAAGTTAAATACTGGACCAGAACTGGCTCCAAACTAGTTCTGTCACTAATCATGCTCACAGGTTCACGCCTTAAACTTAGATTTTTGGTGAGACACTTTCAACTTTTAGCAGGTGAATGTGAAAACAGCCTTCTGGTGTTAAACTCTGCACATACATCATTCTGCACAGTGAAGCTCAAACATCCAACTGAAGGAGCAAGAAGAAAAAAATGTTTTAGTGGAGGAGGACTTTAACAATAGCCCTTAGATTACTGTAAGGCCACGTTCAGACCAAATCTGGCAACGTGTGACAAACGGCAGCCCTCCCATTCATCTGAATGGAGGCAGTGCGTTTAGACTGCAGGAGAGGGTACTGCATAGGGCTCAGCAAAAAAAAAGGCAGCGCTCATATGGCGAAAGTTGAACCAGAATTAACTTTTGCGGTAACGCAAACCCAACATCACGCAGTGTTGGCCAATCATGTAAGCCGGTGATCAGACTGAAGACGCCCGAGGGAAGAGGAACCTTATTTACCGCTGCTTATCGAGGAACTGTGAGGATGGAAGAGAGACCCATCGCCGCCATGATGACATTTCCAGAGCTGTACAACCCTGCCACGAGGGAGTACGAGGATGTAAATCGCTATGCACTCAGTTGTGCTGCAAGTCGGAATTTCTGGTTAGTATTTCTACTTATGCTATGATCAGATTTGTCACATCACACAAATGGGCCATGTAGTGACACACCCACACATCCGCAGAAACCTGCATGGTAGTGCCGCATTGCTGGATTTGGTCTTAACACGACCGGATACAGCAACTGTGTCTGTGAAGGCACACCATACTAATTTGGAAAGCTACACTTGTTGTTGTTTACACTAAAACATGATACTGCTGTTACCATATTTGGGCACATTGGAAAGGCATTTTCTTAGGAAAAATGCTTTTAACGCTTGAACGGGGGGTCAAATTTGAAAAGGAAAGATTGAATTAGATGGCTTAGCCCAACTCCACCCAAAAATACCAACTCCAAAGAACACCAGGCTTAAAAGCACGGAGCTATTCTAGAGTTCTTCAGTGTAGGTCAGCAGTCGGTGTGCGTGTGTGCTTTCTGCTGTGTCATAGTGGGTATGACAGACAGACAACCAAAGACACAGACATACACCGGGCAGCATTACTTACTCACCCTCAGACCAGCTGCCATAGCATGCATACACACACACACACACACACACACACACACACACACACACACACACACACACACACACACGTAGATACACACAATTAAACACATGCACACGCTGAGACACACCCTGATTTCTCTCCACTCCTCATGCAGACAGTTTTTTAATGGGGGTGTTAATTAATTATGAATGAGGAGCAGGAGGCAGATTTTGCCTCCCAAAGTCACATCTTCACAAACTCAGTCAGACAACATAGCCATCCCAGACACACAGCCATTTTACAGTTCCTGCATGCTGCTATTTTAGGTATAAACTGTCTGTTATCAACATTATTGTATACGAAAAGTGATACTTTCATTGAGGAATCTTGATGTTAATCCTCTTAGTTAAACAAAGCATATACTGTGACTAAAATACAGCACAAGATGACAAAAAAGTAGTATTAAACACAAATGTGAGCTACAAAACTAAAATGAAATAAAATTCAAGAAAAATGTGCTTTCTTTCATGCAAGTTCCATGTTTTCAATCAGTGTTGCTTACTCTTAATTGGTCAGGTTGCATGACAGTCTTTTGAGAAAACACATCTAAAGCTTCAATTTAATGCTTTCTTAAAAATGCTTTTCCTCATGTAACGTAAAAGTAGTCCCTTCCACAAAAAGCACCTAAAAACTCTATAAACAAACAGAAAAAACACTAAACTAATGAAGTAATTTATCATAGACATGTTTAATTCTTATCAACATGTGATCCAGATGCAATCAGAAAAAAAAGGTAGAATAAAGAATGAAACTGTGATGAAAAGAAAGAAAAGCTTGCGTGTTTAGAAACAGTTTAAATCTGACATCGTAGCAGCTGACATCCTCGGATGTCTGTTTCTGGGTAAATGCGGCCTACGTGTGTCATGGAAATGTATGTATGTGTGTGTTGATGCATGCTGTAAGTGAGAAGAACGGACAAGACAGCTGCTGACTCCTGTCTGATCTGGAGGAGGTGCAGGATGTATGTGTGTGTGTGTGTGTGTGTGTGTGTGTGTGTGTGTGTGTGTGTGTGTGTGTGTGTGAGCTATTTAAAAAGCCAGAACAAACGTGCATCAAACAAATTTACAACCGATTGGAGATAAGAATAGACATAAAACACTCTCACCCTCTCTCACACACACACACACACACACACACACTCACACACACACACACACACACACTGTCACAGAATGAGGTTTAAAGGGTCGTGGGTACTACTGGAGGTTCATGGATGAATAAGCCATTAGTGAATCACACACAGATAAACAGACAATAACAACAGCAGTCGCACAACTAACTAGGGCATCACTCTGAGGATTAGGGGCACGTCTCTCTCTCTACATCCGCTCCATCCTGCTGCAATTCTGTACTTTTGTGAAGGATGGACAGGTGTGTCTCCACCTTTCCCTTTGCTCTAATCTACTACTGAAGAAATCAGCTGAATTAAGTTAATAACACTACTTAGTGCATTGTACCAGTTTTTGTTTTATGCATTTATTTCATGTAGTCTGACCTTTGACCTTTAGCTGGACCACCCTTTGACTCCTTCTCTTGTGCCACCATCAGGCCAAAATATCCACTGGGAAAGCTAATCTAATGGGAAAGCTTCTATGAAATGTATTGAACACATTCGTGCTCCTTAGAGGATGAACCCCTTTGATTTTAAAGGATAGATTCACAATTTTTCAAGTTTGTCTAAAACCAACAGTCAGCTGCCCAAATAAATGATAACACGTTTTTCTTGCTATAATCATTCCCCTTGTTTACATTAGCCATTAAGATATCCCTTACAAATGTGCTTTTAGTGATGGGAACAAAATCCACAGCTTGCCCTCTGTGAAAAAATGTAAATAAAAGTTAACTAGAAGCAAATATGAGGTTTTGGTCTTCCAAATTAGGCAAATCAAGATGATGTCTTTTTAGTACCAATTTCCCTCTTTTTGTTACAATCCTTCCACTGCAGGTACTATTGTTTTAAGACAAACTTGAAAAATTGTGAATTTATCCCCAAGGATGTTTCCTATAGTACCATCATCAGGACAAACTTGACATGACCACACAGTACAGTTTGTACTACAGTAGATGTCTGCATTGGTAAATGTCCAGTTGGCATGTATGATCTGCTATAACTTTCGGGCTGCAAGTCCACAGCAGATGATGAAATTAATGCCACCAGCACCACTTCACCCTACATGGACATGGAAAATATAATGTGAGATTCGGGCTCTGAGAAGAGTACAGTACATCCATATTGAGGGATGTAATTAGCATGGCAGCATCTAGGGACCATTCATGGTTTTTTAAGGGGGTCAGAGTGCCTCAAACTATGTTATACAGTGGTTAAACAGCGTGTGAAACCTCCTTCCCCACACCTTTCTGATGTTGGATTTGGGGGTTGTGTACAACAATTTCTGTAATTTTCTGAAACCGACAATCTGACAAGCACACCCACTTTATGCAGTTTTCCTATTTTTCACACAACTTGATTCAACTTCACAACTGTCATTTTTTATGCAGGCGAGCACCAACTGTAAATGCCTTCGAGGACATACTGTCCAAAAGCGTGTACTGTTCAAGAGGGTTATTGTATGATGGCAGCATTTTCACAGTGTGGCCTCTGGGAACAGCCATAAACACTTTGTGCTATAAAGACTTAGACCATGGATGTATTCAATGGTCTAAATCACACAGTGGCCACTTGTGGTAGTGCAACAAAAAAATCCCCTGTAGCCCAAAAGGCATTTCACCTATATACCACTATTATAAAAGAGACATCTGTATAACTGTTGACCAGACACTTAGAACTGCAAACAACATCAATAATTACTCTTTGTATTAGGAATTTTGAATCCATTATGGTTTTATATTTGTAAAACTTTGCCAGAACCCAGAAAAGTGTTTTTTAAATGTGGGAGAAACATTAATGAGCATGTGCAGCGGGCCGCACAATGCAGAAGAAAACCCACTAGGTGAGCGGTTTTCATTTGAGTTAATGGGTGCCACCTTTGAGTCAGGTATCCAGTTCCTACAATACATCTATGCTTTAGACACAGTTGGACGTGTTGTAAGAACTAATTCATTTCAAACATAGCCCTGCCTTTAGACATTTATTCTTCCATCCGTTCATTCATTCATTATCTATATCCACTGACTTCCTAAAAAGGTTTTGTGAATTTGACTCCAGTCTTCGTTTGACGGAGCCACTCTAAAAATATGGTGATTTGATTTACTCTTTGCCATTTTTATCTGATTGATTAAATTATATAATTCATGTCTGTACTGTACATGGTTTGAAAGAAAAAGCCGGAGTAAGAGATATTGTCAAATAGAAACATTTACTAAAACAATTAGCTGACTTCACAGGTAGTCAGTAGATGGAAAATTATTAATTGCGGACAATTAATAACTGATTAGCTCGATTGTTTAAGTCATATATCATGTATCAGCCATCCATCATCCTTGGCAGGAACATGGGTTGCTGTCCTTGCTGACATGGGTGTGAAGCAGGGAACACCCTGGACAGATCATCAGTCTATCACAGGGCTAAAACAGACGAGCATTCACATCCACGGGAAATTTACAGTCACCAGTTAACCTGAGCTGCTTGTCTTTGGACTAAGGGAAGAAACCAAACACCAGGAGGAAACCCATACAGACACAGCGAGAACATTCAAGCTCAACATTGAAACACAGAAACCATCTTGCTCACTGGACCACTGTTCCACCCATTTACCAAGAAACTGTATCAAGTAATTGCTGCCTCTGAAATGTGAGTGATTGCAGACTAAAAGATAATGTAGTTAATAAAAAAAAAATGTTTTCAGCCCTAATGGAATATATTGTGCAGGCCAACAGTTACGTCATCTCATTAGGATCCTTTCTAATATATTCACTTCATTGTGCTGCATGGAGGACCCCCGGACCCCCCTCAAGCACCCTTGAGCATCCACAAAACCCCATGATGCACAAAACAGAGTAAGTCTGCATGCAAAACCCTCTCCACACTGAACCCAACAAAGGATGTAAAACCGGGGCTCAAATCACCTGTTCAGTTCACATTCTGTACTCAACCTGCTCCCTACATACAAACACACACATGATCATGCAGTGCACATACACACCCACACCAAAAGACTCGTTTGTATGCATGACAATCTCAGACCCTCCTCTTCATCATCATCACCGTGACTCAATCTATTAGGGAGAACGGAGAATAACCCATAAACGAATATCAGACTTACATAACGGGCAACACACACACACACACATCGCCTTATTGCACTGATGGCACGCCAAATACACACACACACACACACACACACACATTCACATCTCACCCATATTTCGTCGCCGAAAAGCACGCAATGCTATTTTGTAACACACGAACAAATTATCGATTTATCGCCGAAATTATGTGAAAATCATATAATGCCATTAATTTTTTTTCTCTCATTGGTAAAGAAAATGCTCGCATGAATAAATTCCCATTCAAATTAGATATAGACACGCATCATCAGGTATCTGAACAGAAATCTCTGATTTTAAGCCAACTACTGTTAATGTACCTGTTTGAAAATAAACTGACTTTAAAACCCTAACGGTTATTAATGTTACACGACATAAAATACAAAATTTTAATGGTAAAAATAAAAATATGTATAATAAATTGCATCAATTCTTGTTAACGGCTAATGGACTTTTGAAAAGAAAGCCTGACATCTCAATTTTTCTGCCTTTTTTTTTGGCTTCTTACCCTTTTTTCCAGGTTCCCAGATCCTCCTCCAAAGGAGACTCTCTCCGTTGCCCAGCGCCTGCCGAGTGCTCGAGGACAGCTGCCACAGCGCGAGCCGCAGATGCTTCTTTGCCGACAGTCCGGCAGTAGCCAATCAGAGGCCGTTCGAAACAGAGCAACGGAAAAACTGACCAATAGGAGACGAGATGTGTCTAGCGAAGGGGTCCCCTCTTCTGAGTAGACAGGGGCGTGTCTCCTGCCTCTGGAGACATATGTTGCCTTCAAATGCTGTCGGAAATATAGCGGTTAGTACCTGATGAGCTGCTAATGCAACTGATAATACTAATTATAGAAGTTCTTAACGGTTAAGTATAAACACTGAAGTACATTTACTAAAGTACAATTTGAAGTACTTGTACTTTACTTGAGTATTTCCATTTGATGCTACTTTATACTTCCACTCCACTACATTTCAGAGGGAAATGTTGTACTTTCTACTCCACTACATTTATCTGACAGCTTTAGTTAATTTTCAGATGAAGATTTGACACAATGGATAATATAACAAGCTTTTAAAATACAACACATCGTTAAAGATGAAACCAGTGGTTTCCAACCTGTTTGGCTTTTGACGTCTTGCAAAGTAGTGTTTAGTCTGGGTCACATTTCAGATGTCTATGAGTTGTTAACAGCTCCTCCAAATAGTGATTTTTTTCCTCTAAACTTCTCACATGGTCTCATTTCAATAAATGTTCAAATGATCCAATATTTCACAAAAAATCAAAGATGGAGGAAAAAGTCCAAAAACTGAAAAAAGATTTTTGTATCAGAACTTTGTTTTTTCTTCTTTCCTCTCCCACTAACATCTCACGACCCCTCAGATTTATCTGGTGACCCTTTGGAGGGGCCCAACTCCTAATTTGGGAACCTCTGGACTAAACTAGCTAACTGTATATAAAATAGTTGAAACCAGTTCCGCCTCCAGCAGCTACAACAGTAACATGCTGCTCTAACACTGATGCTTCAGTATTTATCAAATAATCTAATGATGCTATATATAATAATATATCAGTCAGAGGGACCAAACCACTATTTTTACTGCAATACTTTAGCTACATCAAGTTCATAATACTTATGTACTTTTACTTGTAATGGAGTATGTTTACATAGCTGTATTGCTGCTTTTGAATCAATGAATTTTTAATCTCAACCTTCAACCCAAAATGAATGAGAAGTCATTAAAGTGCACAGAGAAATTGGAAAAAAAGATTTTAATAGATTTTTCAACTTTTTACTTTTTAAAAAATCAATTTCTTGGCAATTCCATTTGCTATGGAAGTTTGTGTGCTATGATCAAAGCTCCAGAAAAGCTACTAATGGATCTTGTAATGAGATTATTTTTTACATCAGTAGGACTCTAACACATCATTCTGCAACCTCAAGAAGAATTTCCGAGTTGCACCACTGGACTCATCATTGCTTTATAGTCTAAGGTACCATAATGTATACAGGTTTGTCATTTAATGCCATGTGCCTTATTTATTTATTTAATTTCATTCAAAGACTATATATCTGTTTTCTTACCTCTAAGCCTTTCTCTTGTACTGCTGTAAAGTGAACGTTCTTCAGGGGATCAATTAAGATTTATCTTATGTTATCTTTTTTCACAGAATAGTATTTTGTAAAAAAACAAAAAACAAAAAACATTACTTTACAATGTCACATTGGACTTTACAGGCCCACATTGGTTCACAACCAAACCTAAGCTAGTTAAATAACTCCCTGAAAAAAAGCTAAATCTGATATTTCATTTGCAAAGATCTAAACTGATGAAAACATTTATGGCCCTTCATCCCTGATGGAGTGCAGGCTATGGTTTCTTTATTTAGTTCTGTTGCTGCATCACAAAGACATTCTGTACTGATTGATTGCTGAGATGAAACACTAGATAACAACAACAGCAACGAAAAAAAGCACTTTCTCACAGGCTCAAGTTTTCAGACTCAGAGCACTTGAATGCTGCACTTCCAGTGACAAGAGCTTACAAGGGGCTCTTGAAGGCATCAATATGAGGCTGAAGGGCCACAGGATGGAGAAAGCCTTTTCTCCTTGGCAGCATGGCTGACTGGCGCTGTGGTGGGAATTACAAGAAGTGCGAGCAGAGGTCTGTTACAGGTCTCAAGTGATGAATAATTAAGCAACAAAACTGTCTGCAGATTCACAGCATTTTCAGAGAGACAGTGAAGCTAATGACTTACTGTACAGAATGTTATGTGATAAAGTACTGTATGATAAATAAATATAATCTAGATTTACAAAGTCTCAGCTTGCAGGGAATATACAAAAGCTATTACCTTTGGTATTTAACTGATATATTTGTTAATCAACACTCCTCATTGTTACAAAAACTAAAATACCAACTTGAATCTTGCTTATTCACTCTGACTTTTGGAAATACACACTTGTTCTCCCTTCTGGATATTTTTCCTTTTTTTAAATGAAATAAATTAGTCGTGTGCACATCCACAAAACCTCAGTGGGGTAGTTGAAGGAAGAGTTGTAGTTGGTCGAAACGTGGCAAATAAATAAAAGGGAGCTCTGATTCAATGTGCAGGTACTCCTTGTATCTAGTTTAGTTGTTGTTTGTATCCAGCACCTATCCCACTGAGGTTTTGCAGATGTGCACACGATTATTTTGTTTCATTGGAAAAAGAAAAGAAAAACATTAAGAGGGGAGAGTAAGTGCGTATTTCCAAAAGCTGTATAAAAGCAAGCACACCTGTCACTAAGAAAAAAACAAAAGAAAAACATGTCCCACTCATTTGATGCCCCCCTCCTTATTTGGCGCTCTAGACGACCTATGTGTCCTATGCCATGTGCCGCCCCTGTTCACTGACACTGGGCATGTAACAATTTTGGCTTCAAACTGTAAATCAAATTATTCCTCTTTGTTTACAGTTATTAAAAATAACCAGAGTTTGACACAGAAAGACAACTCCGGCTGTCTTCAACAAACCCTTGCAAGTCAACAAACTGTCACTCACGAGAGTTTGATGTGTTCTCCACACACACATTAACAACAGGCAAGGAAAATGCTGAGTGCTGCTGTGTTCATTTGATGTCAGCAAACTTTGCTGAGCCACAGTAGAGACTGAAGAGGGACCTGACATCAAAGACAGATTAGTAAGCTGCTTGTAAGGGGGAAAAAAATCCCCAAAAAATTCTCTCACATTGAATTTTGACTTCAAAGTGATATCACACAGTGGATTTGAGTAGTTAAACCTTTAACTGTAACATACAGTTAGATAACACTGGGCCTTTAGGCTAAATCACAAGAAACAGTCCTTTTTTTATTCACGGTTCATTTCTTACATTGTTCAAGTACAAAGTTAAAATGCCTTTTTAATTAGTTCATATTCATACAAGAGTAAAATAATAATAGTGCCTTTTCATTACTACGACAAACTTAAATACAGTCATTGTAAAGACAAACTTGATTTATACTCCTAACAATATATTTTTCTTATTTTCAGATACAATTTTAGCACCTTTTGAAACACCACCAGTTCTTCTTTTCCTAAAAGCTCATCTTTCATTTAGTCCATGAGATGAGTGTCTGACTGCGCCACAGCATTGTGTCTGTAGGTGTTGTGCATGTATCTCTGTGTTTTGTGTGTAAAGAACAGTGTTTTGTGTGTATGTGAATGTAAGTGTATCAGTGTTGAAAACAGCGCATCACTCAGCCTAAAAGCTGTCGATAGGCGAACAGAAACATCATCACCGTGACATCCATCACTCAAAGTTGACGGATGTCAATCAAAACATCGACTTCATTCCTCATGCTTTTGTCCGACTGCACTCTCAAACAGATGCATGTTGAAATAACACCGCTTGTGTTGTCCTTGAAAACTAACATGAGCTGAAAATCAGCCAGTGGTTTCCAACCTTTTTGTCTTGTGACCCTTTAAAATAAAGCAATAGCTGGTTGCATAATAGTTTGTATGCTTTTATATACAAGATGCAATTCGAAGAGACAAATATTCCATATTATTTCATGTCTAATTTTCAAACTAATTCACAAATTCACTCCTACTCAACCAACCAGTGTTCAAACATTTATTGTGAGTAGGGGTACATTTTCAACCAGATTTGATTATAATTACATCCTCCTTAAATTCTACAGAGCATATTATCTGTTCCATAATCTTCAATAATCTATTTACGTCATAACGTAAATATTTTTAACAGAGAGGTCATCAATAAGGCCTTTTCTCCCTAACCCTGCACATAAAGTTTTGGTATTTGTGTGTCAGTCTTTGTCAGTTTCAATTTTAACCTGTGCAAATCAAAACAAGCTGCAGATTGTTTTAGTATTTTAGAGGTCTAAAGAGGGGAAAACATTCAATATTTCACAAGAGTCTATGTTTGCAGCTCTGTGAGGCTAACATCAGCAGCTGATGTTAAGTGACTAGAAGGTCGACCATATTCACCCTCTTTGTTTAGTGTGTTAGCATACTAACGAACTAATTACAAAAAGTACAGCTGAGGCTGATGGGAATGTCATTTAGTCAGAAACCAAAGAATTGGGCAAATCAAAAATTCTGATGATGATGATGATGCTAGATGAAAAGTTAAGGGATCACTGATGTCATTATAAATCTTCCTGATGGGGACATGAATGTCTGTACCAAATTTCAAGGTAGTTCATCCAATATTTTTAAAGATATTTCACTCAGAAACATAAATGTTGACTTCATTGGATATCTTTAACAAATTTCATGGCATGTAGATACATTAGTCTGGTCGTCAACTGGACAACCGACGTTGCCATGCCACGAGTTTGGCATAAAATATGAACTAAACTCTGTGTAGTAGACATTTTGTTCTTTTTCTTATCTATCTTGTTGATTATTTTGCCCCAAATTTATCTTACGACTCTTTAGGAGGCGATGAAGCCCAAATTGAAACTTTGGTTTTTGCTTCAGGTATTTCAACATCGCAGCCGGTGTTATTTCAGCTCCTCTCTTATTTGAGAGTGTCCTGTACCTCATCAGTTCAACAATTTCTTCTGGCATCCTTGGGTACAATAGAACAAGTCACTATACTAACTGTAATATATGCTTTCTCTAGCCTCTCTCTCTCCCCTCTAGGCTGAGACTGAACTGAACTGAGCACCAACCTGGAACAGTACACACACACAATAACAGATTATTATTGTAATTATTATTACCATTATTATTATTATCATTACTCCCTAATCTAACATGGAATCAGAGATTACACTGACTGACTGACATGCAGCACCTGGGGGTGGGGGGTGGGGGGTTGGGTGGGGGTTTGGGAGCACCAAGCGGCGGAGGGGTGATGATGTCACACCCAGCGGCGCCGTGGAAAGCCTGATGGCAACAGGCGGCCGGCAAGAAACACAGTGTGTATGCATGTGTGTGTATGAATGATGTGTTTTGTAGCAGAAGGAGTTTAGACAAGCATGAGCCTCGGCACCATGTTCTGCGGTTATGAGTGTGTTTCCAGCAAATGTGTGCGTGTGTGTAACCTGCAAAGAGCACTGTAAAAAAGAGCAGAGTTTAAAAAGCACCTGAAGGTTGGTTGTATAAACAGAGAGTAAACATGATGGAAAAAAACCTGCTGGTTTACTGTTGGTTTTTTGTGACTGTTTGTGCATGTGTGTGTCTGTGTATAGGTGTGTGTGTGTGTCTGTGTATAGGTGTGTGTGTGTGTTCGTGTGTGTGTTTGTGTGTGTGTGTGTGTGTGTGTGTGTGTGTGTGTGTGTGTGTGTGTCAGCATAGACTGCACATGTCCAGTTGTTAGCTGGTATCTGAGGAAGGTCAGAGGATTTGGAAGGCTTCCCGGAAAAGATGGTCGTCTGAAGACCAAAAGCACCAGACTGAAAGATTTTTTTTCCTCAAGAGACAGCCCTGTTTAAATAAATAGTAAATCAGCGTAGAAGGACATTTACACATTATGTCTGTGTTTATAATAGTCTTGGAAACACTTTATTACATATCTGCCACAATTGATGACAATCAAATCTTCTTTACTTGCTTATTTTTTATTCAAGGTCAGGGAGTGGCTGAGTTAATCCCAGAATGCATTGGGCAAAAGGCAGAAAAAATACCCAAGACAGATCCTAGATGTCTTCCTCTTTGATATAAGGAAACATCTGTTATTTATACAGGGCTATCTGTTTCAGTCATAGGAAGTAGAAAACCAGCATAGTGTCAACAGAGTAAAGGTTTTCCTCTGATTCCAGTGGACGTCGCTGTGTAACTGGAGGACATTTTGCATCCCTATTAAGTACAACAGGAGCCAAATCTGCAAGGGCTGGTGGACTGTGACTGATTTACTGGTCACTTTCACTTTTTCACCAGACAAAAAAGGGCAACATTGGGGCCGAGGCACAAGAGAGGCTGTATTGTAATTGGAAGGTTTGAGGTTTAATCCCCCTATTGACTCCCTTTTACATTAAATGCTGCTGAAGTAACATGCTGAACTCCTAAAAAGTTCACTAATGTTTTAGTTTGTTTCTCAGAGGCAGTGCGGCTGTGGAGGCAGAAATAATCTCGCGGGAGGTGTTTAACCTCACAGGTTGGAGGGTTTTTTTTGTTTCACACCTTAAAGGGACAGGAAATCATCACAAATTCCCTTCATAGTGGTTTAATAATACTGCTGCTTTTTTAAAAAAAATCCAGAAATGGACATGAGAAGAGGTGGGCAAGAAGAGTAGCTTTTGAGGAGAAGAAGGATGCTATACTGTTGCACAGCTGAGATTTTCACATAAAATCCAGAGAGCAAGCTTTATGCAGCGTCATGTCAGAAGTATAGATATGAACACTGAACCTCTTACAAAACGTAGCAACAATGATCAATCCCTCAAAATCTACAGTAAATAAAACTGACGACGTTGGCTGACATTCAGGATCTTGGAGGCTGACCACCTACACGACAATGCTTCAGACAATGAAAGAAGCTCTCATGATGTGTAAAAACAAACTGAGCCACGCCGAGGACAGAGATAAACCTTACGTCATCATTTCACAGTAACTGTTTGTGTCGAGGGATTCTTGAACAGACCGTTCCTTACAAAGAGAAACAGGAATCTAGCAAGAACAGTTTTATGACACATAACTTTATTTGATAATTCTGATAAATTCTAATTGATAAGTCTCAAGCTACTGTATGTTTAGATTATGTGGAACAAATTTTACCCCACAATGATCTAATTTAGATGCAGATATTAACTGTAACATCCAATCTCAGTCTTGAAGCCCAAGGCCTGAGTAGTAGTCAGGCAGTAGAAATACTTAAGATGAAACATCACAGTGTAACAGTTAACAGTAACTAATACAACACAACAGCATTATTACAAATGTGGTATTGTACACCACCAAAAAAAACATGAGGAAAATATCCATTTTTAAAAAGTTACAAGACAGAATATATCTCATAATATCCACCCAAGCTAAAGTTAGGCTAACCTTGAAATACAATCGCTGCCAAAAATGCTCCAAAACCATCAAGAACTTATCAAAACAGTACAAAGTCTTTACAGAAGCGCACAAGTAAACCGTGGATGTGGGTTTTGACAACTGAAATGCATGCACCGATATTCTATATTTCTATGAATGTATGAGAGTGGCCTGAGAATGGCCATATGTGTTCAACTGTATTTAATATGTTTACAGTCATTCTAGTCCAGTGACGTGTAACACTGACCCACAATGCTAGTGTCGCCTCGTTATCCACATTCTCTATACTGCTTTATCTGACCACTGGAGGGCACTAAAGAAATAGACAGCTGCAGCACTGAACACTATGATCTTGGCTCTGATTTTACTTAAAAAGTATTTTCAGAAAGGCACATGCACATCCATAGATGGCTTGCAGGTACTGGGTAACAAACATGAACATAGGAAAAAAAAGGGGAAGATAAAGATATTTTTTGCCAGAAAAAAAACTGGTTGTGTGGTTCGGTCCGCCGAAGTTTAACTCAACTACTGAGATTATTTGGACCTCCACAGCGCCTCCCTCAAGAAACAGAAGAAATTACAATCTGCTTTAGTTGCAGTCGAGTCAGTAAAGGTTTCACAATAATCCCATCTGAAAAGAGTTTGCTTGTTCTTTTTCCTTTTACAAGCCCCTCAGCACACTCTGCCCAATACAATAAGTTTAAAAAATTCCTGATCCACTAAAGTGGCTCGTCAAAATGTCAACTTTTGCTGCCTTTCTTGGCTGGTGTTGCCTCCACGTCTGCTTGTAAGCATTTGGTTAAACTCAGTTAGGGACACAAAACTGCAGCGACTGAAACAACCAGAGACGGTTCAGCCTCCAAGAGCACCAAAAACTGTAAAAGTGTTGTATTAAAGTGGCACCATTTGGACTCTATCACTGCCTGACCAGCACCACAAGCTTTAACTGGTGTGTGTGTGTGTGTATGTGTGTGTGTGTGTGTGTGGGTGTGTGTGTGTGTGTGTGTGTGTGTGTGTGTGTGTGTGTATGTGTATGAGTCTGTGTTTGTGTATGTGTGTGTGTATATTTGTGTTCATTGCACTGTAACACACCAGCAGCACTGTCGCTAAGCATGAATACAGAGTTAAGTGTTATGGTTCAGAGGGATTCATTGGTGTGTCGATTAATTCAGAGAGATATTAAAAACAAAAATTCGGGGGCGTCTTTGTCGGTTTTGCACCCCGTGGAGGTTTGAACTGAAGCTACTACAACACAGTAAAGCCAGAAGACATCAGTTTCAAGGTCGGGCAGGAAGTTTGTACGTGAGGATTTACAGTACAGAAATCCTGCACCGATGTATGTGTGTGTGTGGTAATCAGCAAGGTAGCACCAAGGGGACTACGATTAGCCAGTGGTCTACATGGGAACTAGGAAAGCAGTCCTTTACAGTGTGTATGTATGGGTGTGTGTTTATGTCTGACTGTCCGGTCATCTGTGTCATTCTGCATCAGCCAACCTTCATGTACTAGCTGTACACTGTGTGTAATTATGTGTGTTATTAGATACTGTTTATGTGTGAATGTGTGTGTGTGTGTGTGTGTGTGTGTGTGTGTGTGTGCGTGTGAGAGAGAGAGAGTTGGTGTGTGACTAGTTGCAGGCGAAGTACTCCTTGAGTGGGGCGAAGAGGTGCCTGATGACAGGGACGCTCCAGGAACGTCCCAGCAGCCTTTGCCTGGCCAGACGACTCATGTTGGACACGTCGGTGTAGTGGACGGGGAAACCGAACACCCTGGAGACACACATGAGAACATTTTTAGATTGGACTGGAGAAAATCTTATTACATTTCAAATCTTAATAAACTGGTTTGTAGATGTATGATGTAATGGAAATCGTGTCATCTCCAGATTGGCTGAAAATTATCTTCCTTCTGCAGCTGAATAAATCATTTAAAAACCAACTGACAAAGTTGATAACTGGACTGTTTTTATTATCTCATGAAAAGTTGACATCTTGGAGATACATAGTTTTCTTTGGACTCTTTTGGACTTTTAAAGTTATATGTAAAAAAAAAAATCTGTGAATTCATACTATTCAAATATGTACGTACACGAGTGTCATCTTACACGACTCCAAAAAGCTTTCACTCTCCACATATCTTGCCCTGTTCTTCCTAAACACTTTACCACATACACATGCCCTGTTACTGATTTCCTGAACAAAAGGTCACATCTGTGTCAATACAAATTGTTAAAACATTTTTTTAATTCACAACCTATTGCTATGCAGCTCTGGGTTGAAACATGAAAAATGCAAACAAACACACACACACACACCACTGTACCTTTCCATCTCAGTACACCAGAGGATGTCCTCCTTGTTGTCCATGTAGACAGGGAAATGCTCATCTTTCCCCTGCTTCACAGAGTTGGAGCGTGTCGTTATCGTACGCAACTTCTCAAACTGGAATTAGCATCCAGAACCAAACACACGCAAACACACAGACAGACAGACAGACAGACAGACAGGCACACACACACATATCCTTTTTAATTCTACAGCTGTCCCCCTCTTGTGCAGTTATGATACAGTACATGGTTGGTTCAAATTGTGGATTGAAAAAATGACTTTCTCAAATTATTTCGCTCTTGCTGGCAGAGCAAAAGTGCAACAATAGCAGCAGGAAAATGTAGGAAAATTGGCATTAATTATGGATACATTACTGAGAAATATATGTATTAATTCACATTTCCAGACATGTTGGTCCATGGAAGAAAATGATTTTATCTCTATGAAAAACACTCATAGATTGTCAATTACTAAATGTAAACTTATCATTTCATGAGTGTTGGCCAATTTCCAGACTTAAAATGTAACATTAATATATGTTCTACAGTTGCCTAAACTATCCAAATCTCTGTTAGAGACCCGAATCTTTGTTTGGCACTAGGCAGAAAGTTAGATACTGTATGATAATATGCACAGACACACTCACACACACACACAAGTGGATACCTTAGCTGTGCGTCCGTGCTCGAGGCACTCTTGTAGGTCTAGCTTGTCGTTTGTCATGGGCGACAGAGGTCTGCAATCACCAAAATATTGAGAAGAAATGAGAAGACAAAATCATCATCAATATATCATATAAAAACAATATCAGTTTTGGAGTCAAAAATTGTGTGTGTGTGTGTGTGTGTGTGTGTGTGTATGTATCACCTCGACATGCCTGGCAGGTTTCCCCAGAAATATCGGGCACGGTGGGCAGCAGAGACCTCCTTGGCATCGATCATCACTGGGTTACACTGCAGAGGAACAGCAGGGTTTACTTCCTGTTTCACTTAACATGAACATCTGTCTGAAAATGAGACTCTTTTAAACATCATAGGTCTGTTTCTGTGTATATTATTACACTACACTCCTCTCCAGTATAGCCATCTTCCAGTTTGGGTCACCCTCTCTGTGTTTAAGAGTAGGCTTAAAACTTTGCTTTTTGATAAAGCTTATAGTTAGGGCCGGCCGGACTCGGCTTGGACCAGCCCTTAGTTATGCTGCCCTAGACTGCCGGGGGACTTCCCACGATGCACTGAGCTCCTTTCCCCTCCTCCTCCTCTCCATCTGTATGCATTCATGTCCCATTAATGCATGTTACTAACTTGGCTTCTTCTCCGGGGTTTTTTGGATCATGGTCATGGACCGCCTGGTTATGGATCGCAGATTTCTATGGATCGTGGTTGTGGACTGCCTGCTGCCATGGTCCTGCTTGACGCCCACGCCTGCTATTATTATTATTAGTCATATTTCTATTATTATTATTGTTTTTGTTATGATTGTTGTTATTATGCTTCTCCGTGTCTCTCTCCCCCTCCTTCCTTCTTTCTCTCTCAACCCAACCGGTCAAGGCAGATGGCTGGCCAGCTAAAGCCCAGTTTTGCTTGAGGTTTCTTCCTGTTAAGGGGACTTTTTCCTTGCTGCTGTTGCCAAGTGCTTGCTCATGGGAGAATATTGACTCTCTATTAAATAAAGGATATGGTCTAGACCTGCTCTATGTGAAAAGTGCCGTGAGATAACTTCTATTGTGATTTGGCACTATATAAATAAAATTGACTTGACTTGACTTGACAGCCCTGATATAAAATCCCACAAGTTTTCCATCTGAACTTTTCAACAGCAAAAAAGAGCCTTTTCATGAGACAAAAATGTCTTTTTTTATTGCAGTTTACTTATTGTAGTTTTTTGACAGCTGATCTGAAGAGAACACCATCTGAACTAAAATAAGTGAAACAAAAGGTAAAATAAATTGTGATCAATTTTAATATTTGATTTTATATGACGTCCCATGACTCTGTGGCTATAGGTGTCACTTTCTCATGTGTTAACTATGTGTTTTTTGCTTGCAATGTGTACTTTTTTGGTGTCTATGTTAAGAAAAAAAAACATCTTTGAGTATCTAGAAAAGCGCTCTATAATCTAAATGTATTGTAAAGTGACCAGTGTACATTCATTGACGTTCATAGAGATTTCACTAAAGACCTGGGTCATGACAGGTCTCTGACATCTTAGTAATGTACTGTTTGTCTCAATATAGCATATATATCACATATTTACTGTTAAATCACCTGCTGTGCTGTGTCACGTTACCAATTAAAAAAAAACCTAAGGAAGGAAATATGTTCATTTAATAATATTTAAGTGGCCGATGTGCATTCGCTAATCTCCAAAGATTCACCAAAAACCTGGGTCATGGCAGCTGAAATCCAACCACAAGAGGGCAGCAAAGCTGTCTTCTGCTCCAGTTATCACCACTCACGGCTTCATGCGTGTGATTTACTTTTAACACTTTGTCCGAGTGTGTATGGGATTATTGTGTGTCCTGTAATGGGTCAATCTGTGCAGGTGTTTGTGAGTTTGTTTATTTTACCTCTAAAAAGCGTGAGATGTCCCGTTTGTCACTGACTCCCATGGCGACCACATTCTCAAACAGCCAGAAGAACGGCCGCTCGTCGCCCGGTTTTGGTCGAGCCTCGTGTAGCAGACGGTAAAACTCGAAAAACAACCGGCCCGTTCCCTCTGCAGGAGTTCAGCATCCATATTTCATTTCACATGAAGAATTAAAACTAATTAAAGGCAGACAATCGTCAGTGCCTCAACATTCGTTTTTAATTTCATTATTTAAAATTTCTTTGCAAATACTGAGAAAATTGTTTTATTATTTATTATTCATCTTATTTTTCTGAACTTATCCACAGCAGAAAATTGATTCAAAGACCCCTTCTCACCATAAAGGCCTTTCCGTGCAGGATTGACTATGGAGAGGTCGTTGCAGGGGCTTCCTCCTATCACCAGGTCAAATGGTCCCCACTCTTCGATCTAATGGGCAAAACACATCATGAGGTAACATCAGCAGAGAAAAGGGGGTTAAGAAGCAGTTTGGTGGAGTGAATCAATCAAAAAGAATCAACTGGAATTTCAGCTACTTCCTATGTAAACAACTATAAACAACTATGCAATAAACACTTCCTTATTACTGCATGCTGTGTTCAAATGTATCTTCAGTAATCTAAACACAAGTGGTCTGCTGTAAACACAGGTGTGAATGTCCCCAAATCTTACAGAGGAGAATTTCACTTACATGTTTGTGGGTTACGTTGCGCACATCACCCACGTACATGATACGTCCCTGGTGTCGAACCATGCCAACAGTGATGGAGTCTTCACACACCTCAGACGCCACATACTTGTCGACCTGGATGCCCAAATCCTTCAGCACCAGCAGACCTGAGTGCACACATCATTTCATCAGTACAACTGTGGGAGCATTCACTGCCAAACCATCCATGTTGAGAAGTTTTTTTACACAAGCAGCGAGTCCTAAAATGTTACAGTCACACACACACACATGCACACAAGCTTGTTGACACACCTGTTGCAATGCCGTCAAACAGGGATAGGACTCTGATCGGTTGCCTCTTCTCTGCTGCAACTGGAGGATACAACTTGGCTGGCTCCTGAGAGAGAGTTAAGAGAACAAGATTAGATTGTCTGTAAAGACAGAAGAGAGCAGACAGAACGTATCACAAGTCAGCTTTATTCATGATAATGATCTGGGCCTCATTTCCCACAAGCACCTTCAGGCTAAGATGATTGTAAAATCCATCTCACAAACCTTCTAAAGCTTAAGACGTGTTTCCCAAAAGCATAGTAACTGCAGAAGGAACCAAAAACTACATGTTTTATTTAAGTTTTCACTGTTTTTGTACATTTTTAAGTCTACACTTTTTACACGAACGCTGATGTTCTTTGTTAAGTGTTGATGTTTAAAATAAACAAACACAAACAAACATTTATTCAATAACTGATCTGCCAGTTTGTGTCGTCATCATCCTCCTGTCCATTTTCTTGCATCATATTTTCATCTCTTCTGGCTGAAATGCAACTTTCTTGTGTATTTTCCAGTTCTGTATCGTCTCTTTTCTTTTTATTTATTGTGTGTATGTTTATCTCTCACTTACATGCAGTAGCTCTAATATAGAAATGATGACAGAGTGACATACATATTCCTGAAACTTACAGGAACAGCCACCGCTTCATTTTAGTTTTAATATGATCTTCAGAGTAACGTCTGCATCGAGCAGCAGCTAAATCAAAGTTTACTTTCTTCAGTCAGCTTCTATCAAGTAACTCATTTACTTGAATTATAAAAACTGTACATAGACTGTTTATTGTAGATTATGCTTCATCTTCAATCATCTTCAATCTTCATCTTTCAAGTATGAAAAAATGTATTTGTGTATGTGTTTACAACATTTGCATTTTGTGATTTATTTTTCAATATATAGCTCTGCTTACAGACAGTTAAATATACAAAGTGACTTTGAAATGTTTTCTGCATCATCCTCATCACCACAGGCAGCCCAGCTTACGAAGCTTTTAACAGCATGCACGTGCACTTGTTCAATTTCTAACATTCAAAGATAAAATGAGATTATCAGGAAACAAGACCGTGTTCTGCTGGCAAAAGTCTTGCTGAAGAACATCAATAATTGAATGTGAACAATGTTTTGATGTGTATTATCCTTTATGAATAATTTATACGGCCTGCACAATTATTAGGCAAGTGAGTATTCTGACCATATAAATATTTCTATGCACCAACTCTCAACCATATAAACTTGAATTCTTATTGGATTGAATCATTTTCAGGTGATATGTATTTGTGTAATAAGGGACCTTTTATTAACATGTGCATAATTACTAGGCAGCTTCATTACCTCAGGCAAAAATGGGCCTTGAAATAGCTAAACTATTGAGGTGTGACCACTGGACAATCAAACGTTTTATTGCAAATAGTGTGCAAACAGTGTTGCAACAAAACGCATGGAGAAGAAAAGGGGCAAATTAAATGCAAAAGACCTGAGAAGAATTAAATGTGAAGCTACCAGGAAGCCATTATCCTCCAGAACTGCAACCTACCTGGAATGTCCAGAAGTACAAGGTGTCATGTGATCAGAGACATGGTCGAGGTAAAGAAGGCTGAAACATGACTACTACTGAATAAGAGTCACAAGTTGAAGCATCAAGATTGGGCCAAGAAATACCTGAAGACAGATTTTTCAAAGGTTTTATGGACAGATGAAATGAGAGTGACTTTTGATGGACCAGACTGATGGGCCCAGGGATGGATCACTGGTGGACACAGGGCACCACTTCAAGTCAGGCGCCAGCAAGGTGGAGGAGGGGGTACTAGTATGGGCTCCTGTCATTAAGGATGAGCTAGTTGGATCTTTTAAGGTTCAAGACGGACTAAAAATCAACTCCCAAACCTACTGCCAGTTTCTAGAAGATATTTTCCTCAAGCAGTGGTACAGGAATAAGTCCTCAGCATTCAAGAAGGCCATGATCTTTATGCAGGTAAATGCTCCATCATGTGAATCCAAGTACTCCACTGCTTGGCAAGCCAGCAAAGACTTCATAGATGACTGAATAATGACCTGGCCCCCTTCCTCACCTGACTTAAATCCTATTGGGAACTTGTGGGTCCTTGTCAAACATGATATTTATGTTGAGGGAAGACAATACGCCTCCTAGAACAGCATCTGGGAGGCTGTGGTTGCTGCTTCAGCAGAAGTTGATTGTGAACAGATCAAGAAACTGACAGACTCCATGGATTGAAGGTTTATGTCAGTTTTTGAAAAGAAAGGTGGCTTTATTGGTCACTGAATATTTTTGAAAGGCTAAAAATGTTATTTAATTGTCATTTGTAATTTAATTGCTTTAATTCTGCATCCTTTTATACAATATTCTGAAAGACAAAGAGACAAAACTCCCTTTTCCTTTGTTTAACATTCAGGTTTGAGGTTCAGTAACATTTTGGATCGACAGAGAGTATTGTATTTGTTCAATAATACAAATTAATCCTGAGGAATACAATTTGCCTAATAATTGTGTACATAGTGTATAGGTGACAAGCCCTGGCGCATAACCTACACTGATCCCCACATATCACTGTTTCCTGTTTGACTGTGTTGTATTTTACCTAATTTTTCTGTTGACATTATGATAGCATACAGTATTCAATGTGGGACGGCAAATATATCAAATTTACAACATTTACTCTAACTGACTTACAGTATACTGTCGGGCCTGAACTGAAATGTTTGCACTCGTTTTGCTCAGTGAGTAAAATGATGTAGTTCATCATTTATTATGCCTTCAAAACCGTAATGATATAAAGGATTACGTTGCATCTTTTCTAAACTCAGTTTTTAGAATAGTATCATTATTATATCATATTTATATTTATATATTCTATGAGGACAAAACTTCTCTTTCTCTCTCAGACTTACGAATTCCTGTTCGTGGTTGTTGGCAAAGAAGTGCTGTAGTCTGCAGGGCCAGTCGTCCCGTCGCCGCAGTAACCCGTAGGTGTTTCGAGGCCCACACATGTAACAGTTCCAGGGGTCTTCTTTGATGGCTGCTGCCGCTGAGCCGGCTCCTACCATCAGATCCACACACTCCACACAGAAACACCTGCACACACACACACACACACACACACACACACACACACACACACACAGAGGGATTCAACATGTTTTCCTTACATTTCTTTACTAGACTGATGATTATGCAATATACAGATATAGATTTTTTAATACTCACTTTGAGGACAGGTTCACAATTTTTCAAGTCTGTCCTAAAACAATATTCAGGTTGCCAAACGAGCATTGACATGTTTTTCCTTGCTGTAATCATTCCATTCATACTGACCATTAGAAGATCCCTTCATACTGCACTTACAATGTAAGTGATGGAGGACAAAATGCACAGTCCTCCTTCTGTTCAAAAATGTATTTAAAATTCATTTGAAGCCGTTCAAATTTGTCAGATCAAGTGGATACTTTTTAGTGACAAAGTCCCCCTTTTTGTTATGATCCTTCCACTGCAGCTGAACAGGAAACTTTTAAAAACATTTTTGCTCAAAATGAGGACTGTTGATCTTGACCCCCATCACTTACATTGAAAGCACATTTGAAGGGGATCTTTTAATGGTCAGTATGAACAGGAAGAATGATTACAGCGAGGAAAACCTCTTTCAGTGACACCAGACTGTTGTTTTAAGACAGAATTTAAGCTTACACCCATGGCTGATTTTTGTGAGTTCAATGTGTTTATTTTTACATTAACATTAAATAGTTATGACTAAATAACCAACCACCAAATTTAAAGTTAAGAAAAAACTTATTAATTAACTTATTAATCACCAGGACTGTGAGGGTGTGGTTTGATCAGATTTGATTGACAGTGGGCTGGAAACATATGCAAACTACCCCACAACTGTCATCAGATTCTGGTTCAAATGTTGCCAAATCCTTACTAGTGAAGGGGAGTACATGAAATTGTGAGTCTGATCCTCTTCAAACCAGAAAAACAGAAATCTCTCAAGTGAAATAACCACAACTGTTTTAACTTTGGCAGAAATAATATGTTTATGTAGCTGATTGAGAAAATAGGTTTTCAGGGCCTTTAATTTAATAATTATATGTTGCCCAGATCGGATGGCTGGGTTCACATTTATCTTTCTGATTTTCCCCTTAAATAGTTGAAGCTGTTTTTTGGGGGAATGACCACATTATAGTTGGCTTTGGGCTCTGTATGCAGTTTTGTGGTGAAGTTTGCTTTCGTCACTCCTGATCTCTCCTGTGCTGAGTATATGTTTGCAGTGACGAGATCAGAGCCTAGACACCAAAATCAACTGTGTGCTCTGTATTCACATAAATAAACCTGCCAATAGAAGGAACCATAAATGAAGTTTTGACTTTCATGGGTAGATTGTTTCTGTTGCAGTGAAAACCAAACTCTTGTCCCGGGCCACAAAAAGAAGCAACTTGCTGGTTGCCAATCCCAAAATCTTCAACAACAGTGTGTACAGATCTCTACTGACCTACAGCAGTTGTTGTTGCCACACATGAGCACTTCCCTGCCTCCACAGCAGATGGTGCAGTAGGACTGGTAGCCATCGTCGTCATACTGGTAGGCACACTCCAGGAATGAGTTCTGCCAGAGCACAAAACAGAATCAGGAGAAGGCAGATGGAGTGTGTCCTTGTTGTTTTTCCGTAATTAAATCTTACATTTGGGGAGTATGGGTCAGTTTACATCTGTTCATTTCCATGTGTCTGTGTAATATCGCAGAAATTATATTGCGTTGCTTGACCCTGGAGGGCGGAGGGAGCGGCAAGCACAGGGCAAAACAAGGTGAGTGGGCTTCAGCGTCGAGCCCTCAGGGGGACTGTAGCAGTTTCCTGGTTTAACAACAGTGGAGGCTGTGTGCAGCTGTGTTTAGCAGTTGAGCTGTGACTAATGAGTATTTTCATTATCGATTAACTCTCATTTAGTTTATAAAATGTCAGAAAATAGTGAAAAATGTCCTCCACACCGTCCCAGAGCCCAAGACTTTCATTTGCTTGTTCTGCCCCCCAAAAAAGATAGAAGATTAACTAATTTTAATAAAATTAATCATTATCAAAACTGTTGATGATTTTCTCTTGATTTACTAAACAACTAATTGAAATGTGATCATTTTGGCACCATATGTATGTGCATTCAGTCAGTGCCACTGAAGCTGCATCATATGTACAATATTATCAATACTTGTGTTCAAAGATAACAGTGGTCCATAGTCAGCATAACTATAACACCAGGGGTTCATGTAAAGGCCCTCGAGTAAATAATGTAGCCAGAAGTTTCTTTTTTTACACCAATGCTTCACTTCCAGTTGTTAAAAATGAAAGGGGCTTGTACAAGTCAGGTTAGCACTTATTTATTGAATAGGGTCACTGATCTATAATGAAATATTCAATTACATTTTTACTTTAGCTATCAAATTGTCTTTGTTGTGCTTTGGTACTTTGATGTGGGTGTTATTTTGTGATTTCAGGATTTTATTGTTTAGTTTTATTTTGAACGTCTTGTGTTTTTATGTTTCTTTGTCTTTTAACATTGGACTATGCTGGAAATATTTGTTTTCACTTTAACATGTTATCCTTTGGATTTTGTATCTGTAAACCATAAATAAATCATATCATATATCATATCATATCACAATGTATACCATTATGGAAGATGTTATGTTTGAATTCAATATCACAATATAAACAAATATTAATAGTTTTTTTTTTTCAAAATTGTCATAATTATCTCAAAATGATACATGTATGCAAAATCTTTTTTTTTTCATATGAAAAAACTAATTGATGTTGTGCAAAATAACTTTGGTCCGCTCTTAATCACTACATCACAACAAAACTCTTCACACATGTTAACAAAAACTTCAGTAACTGGTTTTGTTAGTTTTAGTTACAAATTGCTTAGAATCATTCATTTGGACAAGAGAATTTTGTAAAATGACGACACAATATGATCCTATCATGATGACAACATCTGACTGAAAGTCAATGAAATACAATATTGACTTCCAGTCTTACTGCTGGGTTTATCTGTGAGTATCTTACTTTGCAACCCTGGCACATTGCTCCTACGAAGAGAGGATGCTCCAGAGAGACGTTGAGGCTTCCGCAGGAGATACAGATATCTGAACAAATAAATAAAGACAAAGACAAAGATCATCCTCATACTGCTGTATTAACACTTTGTTTACGTTTATCTAGGAATTAATATATACAACATGTTAGACATTTACTGCTACTTAACCTCAAATAACAATAATGTGCTCATGATCAATAACAAAGACTCAATCACTCAAGCCCTCATCTTAACCCACCAGTGAATTATTCTGCTGTTGCACTGATTGTAGGTCTTGATGGATGACAGAATAATGTGAACAAGTACAAAAATTTAATTTCAGAGATGCTTCCTCCGAGCTATAGCAACTAACAATTCACATCAGTGTAAAATCCATCCTATTGACCCTGTTAATGCATTGAACAGGAACAAAACAACTGATTACGTAACAACAGCGTAATAACTTTTCATTAAACACAGAAGATTGCCTCATGAAGGGATAATCTGAAATGATAATGTAAGTCATAATGTGACATTTAAACTATTGTCACATTTTCAACCCATTTACAGAATGATTTTGACAAATCATAATGTTATTTAAAATATGACTTGCCAGAAAGGGCAGATGATAAAAAGAAGTTATTGGTCAACTCTGTACCTACGGTTAAGCAAACCTTGGACTAAGAATTATATAAAACAATGCTGTATAAACAATGTTTGTGACTCAGAAGACATGGTACAGTTCCTCTCCTCTGCAGAAGACATAATACTGTTAATACATCACTTCTTAATTTCAAATATTCCTCTAAGAATTGAGCTTTAATTATTTCCAAAAGACTTACCTTCTATGTTCCTGGTCTTCTTTTTAATCTCTTGTATGAGTCTCTCTGGGGAAAAAAACAAAATAAGTAAAATTTATATAAACGTGTAGTTTGTGACATTTGACTTCATCTCAGAGAATATTTTCTCCTGTTGAGATTTTCTATTACAGATATAATAGTCTGGTTGTAGTGTGACTTTCTGCTTTCAGTGTACCAACAGTTTCTATATGAAGAGTCAGTATACCAGCTCTAATTTCAGCACAAATTGACCTTTTTTTATTTCATGAGTTATAATGAACATAATTTTCAGCAAAATTATCATTTTTATTTCACAATATGTGAATAAGTGTATGTTTACCTCTGGTCCCTTCGTCGATCACCTCTCTGATCTTTGCTTTCTCGGCTGAGTTCTTGCGTGGTTTCTTGGCAGGGGGAGGTGTGTACGCTGCCTCAGGTTCTGCCCACATCTCTGAGTACACTTCTTTATATGAATTTTGCTCCTCTGTAGGGATAAGGACATATAATTAACAGAATTAGAATTTTTATGCATAAGAAACATGACGATTTCACCTTTCAAAACAATGACCTGATGAATGAACTGCCTGATGAAGGTCTGAGGACCAAAATGTCATTAATAAAGTGACTAAAAGTGATGGACGGTGACTTTAAAATATGAATACATTAGAACTGGTTTCAAGCTGTTGAGTCATCCATTAAGGTTTTCTGTATACTTGCTGGATTTATTTGAAAAGAATATCACACTTTAAGTTCTGACACCTGTCTTCGTTGGTGATGTAAGAATCACGGTGAATGCTGCAAAAATGAGGGTTCAATGTGACATGCTAAGCTCCCAGATATGGTGTTGTGGCTGAGGTGAGCAGTAGGGTCTCGCATGAAACTCATCTCTTCTGGCTTTCCAATGTAACATGAGTGAGGTATCTACCGTTTACAGAACTGGCCACGGCTTAATTTTCTTGTCTTTATAAACTTGTTCCATGATGAGGTGAAATTTGCTGTATGTAATCACAAAATGTATGTCCAGTGTGTGTTTTATCAAGTAAAATGTTAAACCTGTATGTATACCCTCTCGAGGGTCCAATGACTGCGGGCCATTGGGTAGGAAGCCGGTCATGGCCCACTCTATCATCTGTCTGGTCTGAGGCTCGACCCCCTCCGCGTCATCGCTTGCATCACAGGATGCGGGAGTGGGCCTCCCTGCCCGAACACTTGCCACCTAGACACAAAATAAACACAAACACATGTAATTAGTGTAAAGTCTTGTTGCAATTTCTATAATATTGATCAGAATCAGAAGAACTTTCACAAAGTAATGAAAATCACAAGTAAAAAAACACAGGGATCCGCTCGCATGTTAAACAGCCCAAATCACAACACTGGAGCTGCCGATTCTGTTGCCTTTATTTGGCTGATTTATTCTCACTCTTAACAAGCAAAACAAAAAACATTTCCAGAGTCTAAAATGAAGTCAAAGATTGTACCGATCCCCTATTCTACCCACATTTTCTACATGTTTGCTGAAGAAGCCTAAGCTCAGTCCCGCCCCTTCCTTCTATCACAGCCGATCATCATCACCTGATTTACCGTCACAATAAATCCAAACAAACTCAAAATATTAAGTTGACATCAATTCATAAGGCAAAAGAAACACTTTACATTACCTCAATAAATCAGCAAATTCTGAGAATATAATTTGCCACCAACACAAAAACTGGCTCTAACAGTGCAGTAGAAAAATGCACAGTAACCATAACGACACGTTGAAAAGTCAAGAACACAAGAAGAAGTGAACAATTGTTTCACTGAAAAAATAACTCACAACATATGAGATTGCACTGATACACCCACATGCGATCACTCATAAACTGTGGGCAGAGCTAGTTGAAAACAACCTCCACAAATGCCAAAATACCAGTCGACATCAAAGCAACTCTGTGGATCTGTGTTACATAAGACAAGAATGAGTAAAATGTGGCCTTTAGACCTGAACATATTATACTTGGGTATTTTAGATGTTGATTTTATCCACAGAAATTTCTATTCATATTCATATTTTCTGCTGTAGCTAATCAAAAATTGGAAACTCCACAAACTCTGACGTTGAGAAGCTGAGCAGTTGTGGGCTCCTTACCTGCAGAGCCTCGAAGATGGCTTTCCGGTACATGGACTGTTTGTTGTAGGTGGGCTGGTGGAAGGCAGATGAGAAAGAGCTCAGAGGCATCAGCTTCTCCACACAAACCTGGAAACAGAGATGTGATAACGAATGTCATTAAGATGACAATCAACAGACAAAAACAGGAGAACATTAAATTATCAACAAGCCCTTCAAATCCTTAATTAAGGTGACTTTGGGTGCAGAATTAAGCCTCGTCTAAGCAAAGACAGCAGAAGCTGCTTTCCTGTGTCTGTGCTGCTTAGGTGCGGTATACAGTGTATCTTATCTGATCTTATCTTATCAAGGCTTTTACTAAATTGTAAATTCAAATGAAAAAGTCAAATGAAATAGGTGAAGAATCAAGGTTTTCATCAAATCAAAGTAATATTAAGTGTCCACTAACAAATGTTTCTGCTAAAAGTTTTGAATGAACACTGACAAACTTGTGTGAATAAAATGGTGTGAAATTTGATTTGAAGCTTATGAATGTCATAACTGGAACAGTATTCTGACTGTCTTTGCCAAAAACTAGTGTCTATAAAAGCATAAAATTGGAATAGTAGGGCTTAGGGTGTTAAGTAAGCGACTGCATTAAGGTCAAATTACTCGCTAAAAAGAATTGTAGCTGTAACAAGAACAGATGTTCTCCCACTCTCTCATTCTTTCTGGATGGGTTTTTAAAGTAGAAAAGCATTTCTGAGCCTTTGATGTGTCTCCACTGGAGACTGAACACCCACTGTACCAGTATCTTATCAATTCAGTCAAGCAGTTCCTCAATAAAAACACTCACCACAGAGAACTTGCTGTCTCCAAACCACATGACCCAGCGAGTCCCGTCAGCAGCTCGACTACGGCCGCTCATCCACCAGGATACAATCCTGCCAGGCCACCAGGAGAAACCTCGCAGTTTCCCAAACACCAGTGTACCGATGCCAAAGCCCCTGCCATCCTGTTAGCACACACAGAAAACAAGTCAGTACAGACAAGCGTCAAGACTCAGACAAGAGTCTGTTTCACCCTGTGCTCATGGTATAAGATGATATCTGTAAAACACTTCAATGTTTTATCAACAATAAACAATAAATACAGATGAAATAATGAGTATGGCAATTTCAAATGTATGCAACATAAATTATAATGACCCACGTATTGTCAATTTAACTTTAGTTTGCAACTAATTAGAGACAGCTGCAAAATTCAAAAAAATTAGGAAAATCTTGATGCTTTTCTTTGTCATACATGATAGTAAATTGAATATATTTTGGTTTCGGACTGTTGGTTGGACAAAACAAGAAATTTGAAGACGTCACCTTGGACTGTGGGAAATTATAATGAGCATTTTCACAAGCGACTGATTTATAGACAAAACAGTTAATAAACTAATTGAGAAAATAATCACCATATTAACTTATAATAATAATAATCGTTAGTTGCATCCCTGCACTGAATGTTAGTTTTTAAAAGTGTCTGTAATGAAGGAGAGTGCAACACAAAGCAAAAAAATCTATTCAAAGCAACAGTTTGGTCTAGCGACCTTCATCAAGTTTCATCTTTTATTAGACCCTCATCAAAGTATCTGCTAAAAGTAACAAGACCAAAATGTCATGTCAAGGATAAGGCTGGTGGTTTTCGATCTTTTTCTTATTCTTATTTCTGAAGCATGAATGATCTGATCTAATTATAAGTGTTGTGTGTGTATCCAAAGCCTGATTTATCTTATTCCTCTGTGCCGTAGACCTTCATTGTTGTGCAAAAACTATTAAACGTTTGCACTGACGTTCTTTGAGAAATTTACACTGTAGTATAAAGTCAAGAGGTTGTGACATGTAGCACAACAAGCTAGCAAAGCTCTGTAAATGGAAGCACTTTCCCGTGTGTGCACAGTTGCCTCTGCTTTACACAAAACTACTCTCCGGACTAATAACGTAATTGGTGTTATTAGTCTTTGGAGATACCGTCACCATAATGTTTGTGGTGAAGGAACATGTCACCCAGTGCAACGGGTGACATCACTGATGTGTTTTTAATAGTTCTTAGACAACAATAGAGGTCTCCAGTACAGAGGAAGTAAAGCTATTAGTACAAGATGTTATTTCCTAAGCTAGTGAGGGCTTCCATTATCAACTTAACGCATGAGTCTTATTAACCGCTTGAAATGGAATCATTGGCCGTTTTACCTGGTACTCTATCTCTCTGGGCGTGGCTTGGTCTCCCCTGGCAACCGGCTCTGGCGTTACGGCAACTGTTGGCGAGGCGGGGTCTGTTTGTTGCTGTGAAGGGGGAGGGGCTGGACTGGCTGGTTCCTCCTCTTTTTGAAAGTCTGCCTCTGATAGGTCGTCCATCATGCTCATCTCAGCTTCTCGGTACGCCCGTCTCTCTGCCTGTGAACGAAGAAGGAGGCCAGCGTCAACAGATGAGTGAACTATTTCATTATTTTATTAAAAATGTTGACATATGTCTGTGGTATTCAAATTTGCTTTACTGTGTGCATATACTAGCACAATCGTTTTTTTTGTGAAAAGGCAGTTATTTACAGCACAAAGTCATGATGGATGACACAAGCAGGACAACCATGGGAACAACACAAGTCAAATAAGTGATAACTCCTCATGTATCCACAATGATGTAATTGGTAATTCACATAAAAGGCAAATAAAAAAAGGTTACACGCTTTAAATGGCATTTCTCTTTTATTCAAAAGTGTTTAAAACTCTTGCTGTGCAAACAAGCTTTTGGAATCTTTAACCTTATCTGTGTATATGTACAAGAAAAACAAATTTCCATCTTATTTTACTAACTTCTGCAGTATCTGAGGTTTGCCAATGCCAAGTCAACACGATTCACCATTTATGGTTGACTTTTATGAAATTTTCCTTTGGGGAAAACGCCTTCACATACTCCTCCACCTCTGCCAAAACGATTAGATAATAGATGAGTCATTTAGGTCTTTTATCAAGCAAAAAATACAAGATGAAACTTTTGCTGCAGCTTTTTTTTTTTCTTTTTTGTGGAGATCTGTTCTTTTAATCATTTGATATAATCCTATAAGGAATACCTTTGAATACCTGTCCCATAATTAAAGTGTAAATTTGAAGACTTTGGACTTGATTTGGTGATGAGCATTTCTTGCATTTTATAGACTAAAATAGACAATTTGGTCAAAATAAAAATCACTCTATTAATCAATTATGAAAATATGTTAGCTGCAAGGCTGAGTTACCAATACCACCAAAACAAATACCACCAAAAAAACCACTACTTCTACTAGTAATACTACTCGCACTAATAATAGCAATGATAACAATATTATTTTTCCTGCAAGTGAGTTTAATATCCAATCAGCAAAATAATTCAAGTTTCCCACAGACAGAAAAAACACAAAACTGTATGAAAACAATTAAACTGCATCATAAATGTCATTTTAAAAGCAGATCACGAGCTTCAGGTGTCTGATTTTTAATTGGAGGCCAGTATTAGGTAATTATATCATCAAACCTAAACGCTGAATGAGTCAAACTTCACTTGAAAAGAAGATTTACAGACAAAGTTTTGCAGTTTTGACAACTATCATCAATGACAGTTCTTCCTTGCACTTTGGCACTGCATGTTATTATTATTGATCATGTCTGACTTGCTGGTGAGAGCCGAGGGCAACATCTCATGATGTGTATGTCCTCAAAAGTTGCCCATCAACTTTTCTGTTTTATTTCTCTGGGTCTACAGGCAACCAGTGTCCTTCAAGGACGTCTTATAACTGATGTTTTATGTGGGTCTTTGCAGCTGATGTGGTGACTGCTCTAGATCAAGGCCTTAGTGCCCTGGGCTGTAGGAACAATCCTTTAATTGTTCCTCTAAACAGGAAGTGAGTGGGGAGAAAGGGTGCGGTGGGGAGGCAGTTCAATGGGTTCAGCTCAGGAGGGAGAGAGAGAAAGAGAGGAAGAAGACAAAGAGAGAGAGTAAATAGGATTATATTATAAAACTGAGGATTACAATACAGTGAGAAAGAAACTAGAGCATTTTTAAAGGGAAACAGGAAGACAGAGAGAAGATACAGAAGGTTGGGCTTTCAAGCTAAAAGTCAGTTTTTTCTATTCTATTACCAGTTGGTGCACCACAATATTGATTTAACCTACAGTATCAAACTTTTCTCTTTGTGGCAGAAATTCTTCAGCATACAGGAAATTGTGCATGAGCAGTACAGTGGTGAAAGAAGTGTCCTTAACTTAAAGGTACCCTGTGGAGTTTTTGACCACTAGTAGAGCTATGGAGCAATGTTTTTACAAGTGGATTCCCAGTTTGTTTGTTCTTATACATGTGCTGCAACACACAGTCCTGCCAATGTGTCACACTATTCCTCTGATCTACAGGTGGCAGTAACGCAACAAGAAATGCAGTAAGGCCGTATTCAGACCAAATCAGGCGAAAATGCCAGTCCTCCCATTCATTTGAATGGGGGTAGTGCGTTTAGGCTGCAGTGGTGCCACACTAGGCGGCGAGAAAGTTGATCCAGAGTCAACTTTTAGAGAAACAAAACCCAACATCATGCGGCAGGGGCCACTCACAGCAGGCGATCAGACTGATCAGAGCTGTAAAAATAAGACCAGAAGGAGGGGAGGATGTCTGATAACGTTAAAAGTAAAGTTAGGCTGTCGGCCTCCTGACTCATTTTAAATAAGACGAGAGAAAACGGGAGCAAGAGAGAGAGAGAGAGAGAGAGAGAGAGCAGCTGTGGTCGAGCGAGCTAGAGAGTGAATGAAGAGAGGTGGTAGCGAGAAAGCCCGTGAATCAGATTACTAAAATGTTATTTTCTGATTGTTTCACAGCAGTTATGTTCTAGAGCACAAACACGCCAACACTGCAACACACCTTTGCTCAACCCTGTGGCGGTGCGCCCCACTGCCTGATTTGATCTGAATACGGCCTAATGTAGCGGTAAAGGCAGGGAAGAAGCAAGTAAACATGGACGTAACCAATCCATGTTTTAAACTTTTAAGGAAAATCAGCTTTGCAAATCTTTTATGAGGAAAGAAATGCACTCAACACATTTGTTAGACCTCAAAAATGCACTTTGGGGTTTTTTTGGGGGGCATTTTTGCCTTTATTGGATGGTGGGCAGTTAGGAGTTAGACATGCAACAATGGTCCTTGATGGTAATCAAACCAGGGACACTGCGGTTATGCGGTTATGTGGCATGCGCAGTAACCAGGCAGTAACCATTCAGCTACCGGGTTGCTCTAAGAATGCACTTGTGTATGTGTTTTGGTGTTTAACACTGGATGTAAACAGAAACTTTGTTTGTTTACAAGAAAACACCGCAGGGCACCTTCAAAGTAAAAGATCGGAGTACTTCCTCCACCACTGGCAATACCACACTATAAAATACTCCATAACAAGTAAAAGTCCGGGATTTGTAATTTTACTTTAGTACAAAAGTATTAGCAGCAAAATGTGATTCAAGTATCAAAAGTAAAATTTTCATTATGCAGAATGTCTCCTTTCAGGGTGATATATGATATATTGGGTTATTATTACTGATGTATTACTGTGTATGAAGCATTTTAATGTTTAGCTGGTTTTGGTGGTGCTCATTTTAAGTAGTTTATTACTTTTTACTTATTATCGGATAGTGTGCACATCCAACACCAGCAAACAAAGGAAAAGGAGAGATTATCTTCACACAGAAATTTGCAAGCCGTCAAAAACTTAACTGTAATGTTTTGACACTGAATCACATTCTATGTGAATTATTTTTATGAGAAGAGTTTTACTTTGAATTTCTCATTTATGAATTTGAATTCGACATAAAACTCTTCTTATAAAATACAAAATGTAATTTCCTTTACCCCAATTTGATGACATCATGGTGCCAAAACCTTCACCACGTACTGCTTTCTGCTGTCATTTTTTGTCTGAATATATATCCTGATTTTTGTTCACATAAATATTTGCCTAACAACGGCCTTGTAGGTCCAAATGTTGCAATACATTTTTTGGGGAGCTTCCAAATTTCAGTGTTCTTTGTTGCGTTTAAAATCTTGATCTTTAAAGAAACTAGTGACTATAGCTATCACATAAATGTCAGTATGTGATAGCTATAGTCACCAACCAAAGAGTGTCACCTGCAGGAAATCATCAACAGAGAATCTAAACTAAAACAATGTTTGATTGACAAGTGTTAGAAAGACTGCAGCAATGAGTACACATCTTCACAGAGGAAGACAAATTAAAAATATTCATGACCTCACTGGTTACTACGCTGCGAGAATCTCACTGTGGCCCAGATGTAAAATCCCACGACTCCTCCAGTGTTTCCATGACCTAAAAAACATTCTTCCTCTTTGGTTTTCAACATTGGGGTGAAGAGTTTGCTTTCTACTCCAGCTGGGATGAAAAAGCATCATCCAAAAGAAATGAACGTGTGAAACATGTCAGAGAAAAAAATAAAAATAAACACATCATGCCACATTCCTCCAGAAAAAAAGTAAAAAAAGAAACAGGGGAGGAAGGGGAGGGATGACGGCATAAATTCAAGTGGAGGAGACAGTAAAAGTGAGAGTGTCGGGTCGTGACAGTTCTCTCCTCAGTTTGACCCCAAGGCCAGAGGGTCACTCTTCCCCGCTCCTGTTGACCTCTGACCTCATAAACCCCAGCCTGTTACATGGATTATAGACCAGACCACACACACAAACACACTAACCAACACACACACACACACACACACACACACACACACACACACACACTGTAAGGGAAACTCCATATGTCGTCACTGGTTTCTAAAACATCTGGGATGCTTGAGGGAAAAGTAGCTGAGAAGCTGGAACTAGCAAATGTTTGGCATTTTTACTGAATAAATGACTAAAATGATTATTTGATTATGCCAATTCCTTTTCTGTTGAGCAACAAATCAATTTATTGACAGATCGTTGCAGCTCTAAATTTCACATAGTATTTTTAGCTTATAGCCTTTGAATGTTTTAGCGTTGTGATTAACAATGTTTTTTTCTCTTCTATTATTTGTCCTTTGCAGGAATAAATAAAGTTGTATTAAATTGAACACCCCTTAATATATTCTTATTCATTAATGTATATTGGTAAATATTACTGTATGCTGCTACATGGCAATTATTTGAGTTTCATCTCATCAACTTTGTTGTTCATGTTGTGGAGGAAACTTGATAATTTCTGTGAGCATCTGGACCGGATCATCTCATTAGAAGACTTGGACCTCACTCATGTTGCTAAGAGATATCGGCCAAAATCCTGCTTACTGGATGAAACTGTGTTTGTTGCCTGGCAACATTAGCTGATTGAACACTCCATCAGGAAGCTTTGCTGCTCTCAGAGATGAGGGGGATGAATCAGTGATGATAAACTGAAGGGTCAGCTTCATGCAATCGAAGAGGAATCCTTAAACAAACAAAAGCCTGCTGCTCCGGTTGATTATTGTATCACATCTGTCTGATTACATTTATACTGTTGTAAAACAGTTAATGGCATCGTAAAAGTATAATTCTTCAGTGCAAACAACACAATTTTACATGAGGACAAAGATTGGGTCTACTATGACCTGCGACAATTTTTTCTTGTCTTTTTTAAGATGTTTCTGTTATTACACTAAAAGGAATTTGCGCTCTAGTAAATACTGACAGTCTGAATGAAATAAATTCACTGCAAAGATAATTTTCAAATGTAGAAATTCATCAAGGTCTGTCTACAACTTTAGCACTACATATCCTCATTCTGTTTCATTCATTTTACATTAACAACCTGAATATCAATTACAGGTCTTAAATATTCAGAACCACTTTTCTCTTTGATTATTCTCCACACTCTATATTTAGGAAATGATTCCCAAAAAGCCGTTGTTTTGTTGTTAGCAGTCTATATATAGGATTGAATCACCTACATTCATACATACACGCTCTAGTTTCACTGTAGCATATAGTTGACATCCACTTGAATTTGTCTCCAAATTAAGTTTTCACTGTAAGATGTTTAAATAGCTGCTTTAATATCACCACAATCTGTCATCAGTAATGTTAGCTGATACTTGTATACATAATTATCTGCAAATACTTTTTTTAACAATGAGGTCTTTCACCTGTGGAATATTTCAGAGCTTAATTTTACAATGGAGTCACTCCAGCAGGTGGGCTGGATTCATCACTTGTTTTCTGCTGACACAGCTCTCAACTGACTCAATCAAACACACTGAATCCACTATCTATATATCTGGACATTATTACAGTCACATACTGTATATTGATCACTGCATTGATTAGTATCTACAAATTATAAAAGATGCAATCAGTTAAAGTGTGATTATACTGTCAAGTGAGAAATTTAAATGACCTTCCAGCTTATAAAAAGTACAGTAATTAGGCCAGTTGACGGCGTTAAAACTGGAAGACTTCCACTCATTTTCTGAGTTGAACATAATGTTTGCACCCAAAGGTCAACACACTACCCTTTAATTTAAAACTTTGTTTGCTACTTGTTGAAGCAGAGGAGTCTTATTAGTCTTAACTTGGAACACAAAAAATAAAATTGACCATTTATACACTGGACACTTGGTGAAAAGGTTCTGCTCTTTGAGGAAGCTTTTAAAGAATACATTTAAAGAAGACGTTAAAGGATTCAGCTGAAGAGCTAATTCCCAAATAAGAAACATGCGTTAACATTAAGGTTTAGTTAAATATAAAAAAGACCACATGAGGGGGAGGTTGGGGTTGTGGAGGGAACAGCGGCAGCAGACGGTGTTGTTATGAGCAAATTAGCAGAGTTAACAGTGAAGTGATTGGTTATTATGTCTGCTCTGTACACCTGCATGAATATGATTGGATGTTACTAGACGTACAGCTGTGAAGGAGCCAATGATTTTAAAGCTTCAATGAAACAGCTGGCGCTAATCAGCCAATACAAGCGCAACTCCAGTGTTCTGCCTGAACTAACACTATGCTTCATGAATATATCAGATAAATTCATATATTTTCATTTATTGCTTACAGTAAACCAGCAACATGTATGTGAGTTTCTCTCCTGCATGAGAGAAAAAAACATCTCAGTAGTCATCAATCAATGAGTCATTCAGCTCAGGCTGCTTGCTTGGTTCACTATCTGTCTCTATCGACAATACAAGATGCTCGGTTGGATAAACAGCTGTTGATATGTATGATTGATGTCCAACTGATGCCAAATAGGATGGACACGACTACGGGCGATGCTCCGCAACAGATGCTCAACCACGACCCAACAGTGCACAACGTTCGACTGTCAGCTTGGTCTGGCAGGGCTGTAACATGACACGAGTTGCCTCTGCATATGTATCTGTATGTTCATCTTTTAGCTCAGTGTGCAGTTTGGCTGATTTGTGCACATCAGAGGCTTTAATGAATAACCATGAATATGCTGTTTCTGTCTTTTTTCCACACTGTATTAGACAAAGAATGAGTCCTCAAATTAACTCAATACATTATGATGACATGAGCCATGGCATATTTAAAAAAAACTGAATAAAAACTGCATATCATGGGGCTATTAAAACATATTATAAAGCTGTTATGAAGAGCTCTGAAGTGTAGTAAAACTATGTTTCTATGTTTTTTTAGTGCATTTGGAAAACACCTCAACCAAAAAGTTTAGTGGGTATATTAGAGTTTCTGCTGGTAATGTACCTCAAAATATTTAGTGACATAATGGTTGCCACTGCCATGTTGTTATGCAAGTAGTCTAATGAAATGCAAAGTTCAAGCATGCAGATGCTTTAAAGGATAGGTTCCTATTTTTCAAGTCTGTCTTAAAACAATAGTCAAGTGCCCAAATGAACATTGACATGTTTTGTTTTTCTTGCTTTAATCATTCCTCCTGTTCTTCCATTAGAAGATCCCTTCATGATGCGCTTTCAGTGTATGTGATGAGTTACAAAATCCACAAGCCTTATGTAAAAAAAATATATATTTAAAAGTTTATTTAAAGTTAATATGAAGCTTTGGCTGTCCAAATTAGTCAAATTAATTCAATATCTTTCTAGTTGGTCTTTTTAGGGCTAAATTCCCTCTTTTGGCTATGACTCTTCCACTGCAACTGAACAGGAAAACACAGCAGGGAACAGGGATATTTTTTTTTTACCAAAAAAGTCTAACTGTGGGAGATATCCACTATAATTGACTAACTCAGACTGCTGAATTTTTATATAATCTTCAGATACCCAGCAGCAGACAGCAGTGTGGTACTCAAAAAAAAAAACAAACAAAAAACTGCAGGCATGTGTGATTTCATGTGAGGGACAAATAAATGCAGGACGGGTAGAAAGACAGAGAGAGGTTGTAATGTTGTGAGTTACGACTTTGAACTTTGACAAACCCCGTGGCCTGGTCAGTGTTTTCACTCTTAGTGCCGCCCCCTTGACCTCTGACCCCTCACCCCGCGACCTAGCCAATGAGCCATTTCTTAAACCACGCCCCCTTTATGACCGTGACTGACCCTGACCTCAAAATGAACCCGCCTTTGCTCAACAAACACACACACACACACTCTCACACACACACAATTAAGAGAGCAGTTAAGACCCCCTCTCACATTGTCAATAGACACCAAGTGACTGCCCTTTCATTAGCATCGATTGCAGCCGTGGGACATGTTAAAGAAAAACAATCAGTGGTTTTCCATGAAGCTCTCCTGAAGTCTCTTCTAATGAAATGGACCAAACAATGTCTGTCAGATGGCTGTTTAATGACAATACCAAAGTGTTTGACCTGATTGTAGCCAAACACTTTAGTTGCTTGGTGTTATTTTCCAATTATGAACATATTAAGTGGAAAAGTTAAGTGGAAATGCTTTAAACTGATAATACAACCCATGTGAGCAGAAAAAAAATGACCTCTTGTAATAAAATTGATCAAACAATGTCTGTCTGATGGCTGATTAAGGACAAAACCAAACCTGATGTGAACCCTAGAGTGTAATGCAAGTGTAGTAAAAGTGGGAATGCATTCATCTACCCCCCACCTATGTTTCTTACTTTTCTTACTTTCTTACACATGTGCTTCCCAACGTGGGGGAGGGCTTGAAACATAAATTGGACTCTCAAGATGATTAACATAAGAGGAAAACAGAAAAAAACACATTTATACCACAAAAGGTTATGCTTTTTTTTCTTTCTCTAATCTTTGCCTTTTTTGGCAAATAAGTGAAAATCTCTACTTATTAGGGACCCTAAAATTATTCTAAAAAAACAAGTAAAAAAAACTTTGGTTGAACTGGTCACAACTGGTAGATAAACTAAATACAACTGATGACGAGAGGTTGCAAGTATGGTTTGTTTTGTTTTAAAGGGGTCAGAAGCCAAAAAGGTTGTGAACCATGGTTTTACAATGTGTATTACATCATTACTACATCCAGAGAAAATTCAAATAAAACAACCATGAATGCAGCCCTCATACATCTTGAGCTATAACATTTTACATTTACATTTTGTCATTTGCGACTTACAGGCGAAGCAAAATTATAAGCTTAAAGTAACATGTATTTAGGCAGTTCAACCCCAAAAGAAGGGTGGGTGTTAAAGGGATGACATATTAAGGACACATTTTAAACAGATAATCAAAACTCTGCTCTTCACCCAAACAAATAAACAGAAAATATACAAAAAAAACCTCAGTTCAGTCTCCTCTTTAGATGTTTTACTACTGAGATCTCAAAAAAGCACTTGAGAAGCCACCAGAGAAAATTCAAAGAGGGGAATTAAACACCAACCATACTTCATTTAGCAAAAAGGATCCCTGCTAGAACGCATAAAAACAAACTTGCCATGAAATAACTTCCTGGCAAGAGAAACTGTTTGTATCACTTCCTGTTTTAAAAGAAAACTGAGCATACATTTCTTTATAGAGTTGCAACACACGCACATGTGAAAAAAAAATGAAATCACTTACAGACCGGACATGGCAGTGTTCCTCCCTGGCTCTCTTTCTCTCTGTCATTTTCTTTGTCTGTCTTTCTCTCACCTCCTTCTCCTCCTCTTCCACCTACACTTCCCTCTCTGTGTGTCTCCTCTGCTACATTCAAGCCCTCGAGCCTTCTTTACCCTCTCGCTCTCTGCTGATTGGCCAGCAGTAAAGTGTGTGATTTACTGGCTCCTTCACCTAACAGATGCTTAGGTGAACTTCCACAACACACAGTGAGTGGTGGTGTAGAGTTATGTCTGGTAGCCCCGGGGGTTTAAGGTGGTGATGACGACGACAACACACACACATACATAATCCTTGCTAGTGTTTACATGTGTGTGTGTGTATGAGGTCTGTACGTGCATCGAGGTCAAAGATTACATAAGCCTCAGAGTTGACAAGGCAATAGGATGTGTTAGGGTCAGGACCTCACATGCATACACACACAGATGTACACACACAGGCATACACATTACTGTGAAACACAAGTCACATGAGACAGTCAAGAGTTACAGGGAGGAAAATAAAGTAAAGCTCCATGTCTATACTGAATGTTTCAAGTGGGTGGAGCACTTTTCATTTACTACTCTGATGAGTTGAGTCCAGTAAAATCTCTTATTTAAAGGACCAGTGTGTAAGATTTAGTGGCATCTAGCGGTGAGTTTGCAGATTACAACCAACCGAATACCCCTCTCTGCCCCCTCTCCTTTCAGGTGTGTAGGAGAACCTATATTGGCTGCAAAATTCACAAAAAATGCACAAGACCCTTTCTGGAGCCAGTGTTTGGGCTTCTGTAGAAACATAGCAGTGCAACATGGCGGGCTCCGTGGAAGAGGATGCACTCCCTATGTAGATATAAAAGTCTCATTCTAAGGTAATAAAAACACAATTCTTATTGTCATGGGATTATACAATCCCATACTTATGAATATTATAATCCATTTCTGCCAAATCCGTTCCACTAGAGGCCACTCAATCGTGCACACTGGTCCTTTAAAGCTGCACTGATTTACTCTTTTTTGGCCACTAGGGGGCAGAATACCTCCACACAAAGCCAACAGATACAAAACCCTGACATTTAAAAGTGTTTTTGGGGAATCGCAAACAATTGCCTATTTACTAGGGCTGCAACTAACGATCATTTTAAATATTAATTAATCTGTCGATAATTTTCTCAATTTATCAGTTGGTTATTTGGTCCATAAAGTGTTAGAAAATGGTGAAAAATGTCGATCACTGTTTCCCAAAGCCCAAGGTGACGTCTTCAACCACAACCCAAAGATATTCAGTTTACTATCAAAGAAGACTAAAGAAACCAGAAATGTTTCATATATGAGAAGCTGGAATCAGAGAATTTGACTTTTTTTTCTTAAAAAATGACTCAAAATAATTAATCTCTTATCAAAATAGTTGGCGATTAATTTCATAATTGTCAGCTGATCGATTAATTGACTAATCCTTGCAGCTCTACTATTTACACATCCAGCAGACACAGAGCAACATTAGCATTTATTTAGAGTCCTGTATCTGGCAAATCCAATATTGGGTCTCCACCAACGTCTGAGAGAAACACTCAGCTTTCTCTCACTTTCTTCACCAGCTAGTTGCTAACTTTGTCTGTCTGCTAACTGGTGCTGGGCAGGTAGCATACATTTTGTTTAAGGCGCCTTTTTTGCTGAAAGCAGCTGCCTCCTGTGGCTGGAAACAAGGTTGATGAGTGTAGTGAGACTGAACTATAGAGTAAAACCAAAACAATGAGCTTAAAGAGACTAAAAGGCTCTGTAGAGCTGCAGGAATAGTTGTCTTTTTATGCAGGTTTAAAATATTCCAAATAATTGGCTTTGCAAATGTTTTATCTGGAAGGAAATGCATTCAAAACATTTGTTAGGCCTCAAAAATACATTTAGGTGAGAAAAACTGAATGTAAAAATAATTGTGTTTGCAAACAAGACAACACAACAGGGTACCTTTAATTTTCTGGATCTTTGCTGAAAGTTTTGAAAATGATGAATCTGACCTACACTGTGTTTCATTGAGTGGTTAGAGGTCAAAACGAAATCACAGCTGAGTGCGTGCACAGCGTGTGACTTGCTAAGTTAAATCAGCACAAGTTGAGGTTAAGGCAGTGCATTTTCTACAGCGAGGGGAAAAAAAATGCACGTTCTAATATATACAGCACACTATACCCCCTCTGAGTATTTATTTTCTTGGCTATAACTTTAGACATGAGCTGAGAAGATGCCAGATTTTCTTTATTTTTATCCCAAAATGGAAAAGACTTCCTTCAGAAAGCAGTGAGATGGGATATTGATGGGGGTGTTAACAGCTGGCTGCAGTTCAACTGACTGACAGAGTAAATACACACACACACGCAGAAACCTGGAACTGGTTAACCTCTGTCTCCGTCACTGATTTCAACCCCCCTTCTCCCTTTCTGTCAAACACAAACACACACACATAAATGTACAGATACTTTCTCTCAGTTTGTCTTTCTTTTCTTTCACACGCTCACTTTGTCGATATCTGTCTCCCTTCTTGCTTTACATCTCTGTTTACTCTTTTCACTTTCTCTTTTCTCTCCTACCTTTATTTTCTTGTCTGCTTTCCTTCCTGTTTTTACTCTACATCTACATCTCTATTTCTTCTCACTAGGGCTGCAACTAATAATTACTTTCTTAATTAATCAATTAATTGTTTGATCTTTAAAATGGTAAATGTTTCCCAAAGCCCAAGGTAACGTCCTCAAATGTCCACAACCCAAAGATATTTACTTTACTATCATAAAAGACAAAAGAAACCAGAAAATATTCACATTTGAGAGACTGAATCAAAGACTTTTGATATTTTTGTCTGTAGAAAATTTATCTAGTAACAAAATAGTTGCTGATTAATTTTCTGACAATCAACTAATAGATTCATTGATGAATTGTTGCAGTTCTGTAAGATGCTTCACTATATATAAAGTACTAGCTCCACCATGACCAGCTGCAACAATAAAATGCTGTTTACACTGATGCATCAGTATTAACAATCTAATAATGTAGTATACTTCTGTACTTTCACTTCTGCAGACTTTTGAACACAGGGCTTTTTACTTGTATTGATGCTTTCACTTAAGAAAAGGATCTGAATACTTATTTTCCATTACTGCCCTCATGCTTGTGCACTTCCTTCCTTTCTTTCATTCATAGCATTGTACATGAGCTCATATTTTCCCTTCTGCTCATCTTTATTGTTAAACTTCTGTCCTTCCTTTGAATCTGTGTTTTTTCTTTTTCTTTAAAATTAGGTTAAGAGAAGAAAACCTACCTTTTTGCCTCAATTTCTTTCACTACATTCATGCAAAACACACATTGCTCGTGGCTTGAGAGTGGATGATGAGTCATTAAGTAAGAAGACACTGTTGACAGGAAGTAACACATGCTCTACCTCTCTCTCTCTCCATCTGTCATATGCACATAGAACAATCTGCAGTCTGAAGACACAAGCTGGTCTGAGTTTGACCAACTAGAAAGTGTGTTTAAATATGATTCAATCATGCATGGCCTAATTAATATTGATCTGCTTTTGGTTACAAATCCAAGATTAATTAATACCTAACTAATACTAATCATATTGAGGGTTAATCGCAAAATAAAGCTGCTTTTTTTTAATCTTCTCAGGTGATCTCTTGTCACACATCTCTCTGAAGTTCAAACAAAAGAAAGAGGAAACTGCAGCCACACGAGGTTGCTGCCTGCTCTGTTGGTCTTTCAGTCTCTTTTCTCTCACGCACTCTTTCTTGGCTTTCACACACACTTTCATATCTCAGCCTGCCTGTCAATCAGTCTGTATGGCTTTCTCTCTCCCTTTCATGACCACATGCACATCCTGTCTACACACACACGCAAACACACACTTTCTTGCATCTACATTTACTCACACTCACTCCCTTGCTAGGTTACAGCATAGAACCACAGCATTTTCTCCAGTGACACAGTATGTTTTCAATACACTGGTACCAGATAAAATATTTTACATGTGTATGCATGAAAAACCTCTTATCTTTGACTTTCAAGGATGATAGAAAACTGCAGTGTGTTGTGTTTTGTCTTGCTTCTGTTTTGTTTTCCTAATATGGAGAGAATCTAGTCAAACCTGCACCAGCTATCAGCATTGGGCCCACTTTGGTACACCTTACAGGAGATTCCCAACAAAGGGTACTGGTACCCCAGGAGGTACTTCTGCAGTTACCAGTGGGTAGAATGAAAAGCTTATTTGAAAACATAGAAATTAGGTCTTGGTAAAACACTTTTTATCCACATAGTTATGTTAAGGAGTGAAATTAAGAGTCAAATATGGCTACAAACAGGTGTCGGGCTGATCTTTAGTGTATTTACAGTCACAATAATCAGTAACCTCCCTGCCATGACAGACTGACTGCACAGGATGTGCCTCAGTTTCAGTTGCAACACTATAAATGAATAAGCAACAGGGCCACAGTCAGAGTCCAAACCACTTCAGACATTTTCGACCAGCCACCAACCAAATTTGTTGAAATGATCTTTCATCGCAATTTAAAAAAACATAGAGCTGCAATGGTTAGTCAACTTTTTTGATAACTGATTAATTGTTTTGAGTCATTTCTTAAGAAAAAAAGCCACAATTCTATAGTTCCAGTTCCTTAAATGTCAATATGTTCTGGTTTCTTTAGTCCTCTGTGACAGTTAACTGAATATCTTTTGGTTGTGGATTGTTGGTTGGAACATTTGAGGATGTCATCTTGAGTTTTGGGAAAAAGTGATAAAAGTTTATAAACCAAAATATGAATCCTTAATTGAGAAAATCAACAACAGATTAATTGATAATGAAAATAATTGTTAGTTGCAGCCCTAAGTCCCAAGTTAAAACTAACAACTCTGAAGTCTAGGTTTAGGTCCTAACCAGTCATTACGTGGCCTTCACCAAATGTAATGTCGTTTTAAAATTGTTTTAGATTACTTATTGATTAATCAAGCCCTCACATATCTAAATGATGTTTCAACGCTCTCTCTATAGGTATAACTCCATTTGATGTCATTAATCCCACCAGACTCCCAGAAATTTAACTGAGGACATGACCTCTGTGTCAAAATAGAGCTACAAGTAATGGACTGAAACATGAAGCTCCTGCCAGCCCATGTGGTAGTAGTATGAATGTAAATTTGACCTAATATACTACATATAAATATATATATGCATATACATACCAAACCAACATAACAAAGAGACCAAAACTAAACGTTGACAATCCCAGGATCACTATTTCTTGTACAGATTCACATGCCATGGATTTACCACAGCAACTGTGTTTCCTCTCCAGTGAAATACTATCAAATATTCCCATGAAATCCACCCCATCTATCAACTGTAACTGTTACAATGAAAGGTATTTGAGCCCATCTGATAGGGCTATGAGGGTAGGTTGGACAAAAAAGTACAGTACTGCTACACTTTAGGGCAGTGCATTTTTAAATCAACCAAATTTAGATTGTCCTGAATAGACAGATGATGTATGACAGGAATTTGTAGCCACTGAAAAACAAAACAACATTTTCAGTTTCATTGGCACTTCATTGTGTCAAATGCTAGGTTTAGTGTCACTGCAAAAAGCCAATCAAATTGAAACAATACAGTTCACTTTCCACCAGCCAGTTGTGTGTTTGTATAGAAAGGAAGTCCACTCCCTTCCAGTGTAAACAAATAAACTCTCAAGAGCAGCAACGGGCAGGAAAACGGCAAAACAAAAGTGTGTGATGAAGGCTGCAAAAAATGTCAAACGATAAATACAAGTTCAACAAAGAACTTGATGACAAAATTGACAAAAAAATATAGATGTCAATCTAGATGTCAACAATTTGGTGCTGTTTACAGCTACAGTTTGACCCAAAACAGATGAGTGTCCAGTATAAAATATGCTGAAGATAGGCTCTAAAAAATACAGGTAACCTTGACTAAAGGCAATTAATTGCTCTAAAATAAAGCTCTGTCATTTAAATGTGCAAACCTGTTAAAGTTTATGAAATGTATTGATTCCCTGATAGTTTTTTTTTTTTAAATTGTACAAACAGTCCTCAAAACTCATTTTTTTATGACATGGCATTTGACTGCTGTCTTTTTTATTTGAGAAAAATGCGCATTTAACAGAAATAGCATATATTTAAATAAATCCCTATCACATGAAAATGTTATGCAAGTTTAAGGGGATTTCCCTTTGCCTTGTAATGAGAACTACACAAAGCAAACCACAACTGACTGCTGCACTATTTTGGTTGCTTTACAACACAAAGTTCCCATCTGCAGATTCTTTCTGCAGATATGTCAGCCAATTAAATTTTGTTTTACATTATAAAGAACAAAGATATTCCAAAATTAAAAAGTAGTCAGGAGGAGTGTTTACATGACAAATTATGATCTGTTAAAAGTGTTTAAACCACCCTTTTCACACAACAGCAGAAGGAATTTTCCCTTCCTAATAAGCTAGTTTAGTCTGATTGCAGTGTTTACATGAGGTGTTTTTATTCTGATTGGGTTCTAAAAAGAAATTAAAGCCTCCATTCTGCTGTAGCTACAAATTCACACAGACAGAGTCCTGTCTCTCTCCCACCTCCATCTTCCAGCGGCTGAGCCATTCTTCTTTCTGTCTCCTGCTGATGTAGTACGGATCTCCAGCCTGGAAAGTCACTCTGGGAACTGGCCTCCTCCGCAGCCTCCCAGTCTCACCCTGCACACACACAGCCACAAAACAGCTTTCTATACACTTACTATACTCTTAAATCTGCTTGTACTATGAGAGTGGTTAGTTTCATTTTCGGATGTTAAAAAAAAAAAAAAAAAAGCATCAGAGGTGGTTTAGGTACTGGTTTACTCACCTCTCTGGGGGAGTCGCAGTTTCTGTCATCTGGTTCGTCTGCACGAGAAGAAAAGTTACAGGAAATGGCCCATTTGTACAGATTTAACTAGAGGTTTAATGAGGAGGTAAACTCATGGTTTTCATCACTTTTCTCTGGCATCCATATTTAAAGTTGAAATGCCTTTAAACAATGAAATCTGGAAGTTATTTGGCAATTAAAATTTCAGGTAAACTGACAAGTGCTGTTGAAGACTTGTGGGTGATTCATTTTTTATAAATTAGACACATCATGACCATCAAACATCCAAAATGTTAGCAAGTTAGCTACTCTATACTTAAATCAAAGGCTTCTGTAGATAAATTAGACATTTTACTTATATACTTTGCTCTCAGTTTCAGCAAATTTTCCTTCAAACTTAAATCCCATATGAGAAAATGTTTCCACAAAAGTAAATATGTTAACTGACTAACAACAAGCAAAGTCATACTACTACAATAATATGACTTTGCATTAAATCTATACCCTTATTCTTCTCGGTTTGCTCGAGTTTCCGACGCCCGCGTTTCTTGCGAGGGGAGGGGGAGGGCTCCGGCTCCTCAGGCGGCGTTGGGGGGGCGTTTGCACAGGGGTCAGAGGTCGCCATCTCCTGGGAAACAGACGAAGCACAGTCTATGTCTGAGAAAACTGCTGCTTGCCCTCGTCTAGACTCATCAAAGGACTCCACAGACATAATAATTGTACACACACATGTACAGGCCTTATATTACACACATAAAACACATGCATACACACACAATCAAAGAGCTACCGCAAAACACGCACATACCTATTAGTCTGCCCTTGTTAGTACAATGCAGAGCAGGTACGTCCAGCAGAGAGTGTCTGCATAGGATCAGTGTAATAATCCCATTAACACACACACACACACTTATGAGATGAGAAGGGGAGTATTGATGTTGTTTAATGTGTAATGATTAATGAGCACATGTGGGTGGAAATCTTTGTGTCAAATGATACTAACCATTCGTTAAAATTACATAAAATGTCAAATAACCGCTATGAAAATCAAAAAATACTATTTCATGAAAGTTGTTTTGTTTTAAATTTTAATAAATTTCAAACATAAGTATTGTAATTACACTGCAAAACATTTAGATGACAGCACGCAGTTTGTTTAATTATGCACCCAAACAGTCTCTGTTTATAAGCCAATTTCTAATTCAATGGTTTATCCATTAGCTCACCAGCATTAATGATGCTAAACTCTAATCATGTGTAGGTGTCCTACACATGTGTCCACTCTAAAAGGCCAGCGGGGTTTTTATGTGTGTGTGTTGCTAACAGGCTAACAGATTTTATAGATGAGTAGTTAAAAGGTGGAGAGCAAGGGTGAATGTCAAGCTCAAAGGCTACGCTAACGCTAGCTAGTGTAACAAGCCCACAAAGACTGTAATGAGCAGGTGAGAAGGGCTATAAAAAGGCACAAAAGGTGAGTAAAAGGGCCTCAGGGCAGACTGTTACACCAACACACACTTCTAACACAGAATACTCAATGCAGGGGCAGAACGTTTTCTTCCATAGGTGGATTTTTGGTGGCATTTAAATGCTTTTAGTGCCCAAAAACTTCCCACATATAGACCAAAATATATTTTTTGGTGTGTGTTTATGTGCTCTTGCCCTTTTGTAAAGTTATTCCAAGTAAATATATGCATGTATAGAGACATACATGTGCCATTACATCAACCCCATTCTGAAAGTTTATGCAGGGTCGAGCTCTAAAAGACCAGCAGGGTTTTTCCCTTCCAGTCTGCATGTAAATGGCAGAAATTTTCATTTGTTTCTTACTGACAATACTGCATCACATTACAGAGCTGGCGGTAGATGATGCTTTGATGAAACAAAAAATAAAGTTTATTTTACCTAAAAATAGGAATGCTAGTGATATTAGCTCTCATTACAAGCTTGTTTTAACTATATATTCTACAAATGTTAAAATGTGAAAAGCAACATGTTCACTGGGACAAATAAATCAAGAAATAAACTTTACTGAAAAAATAAAAAAGATATTTCGATTTTAAACATTTCATAGACTCCATGTAAATACGTAAATGGCATAACAAGTAAAAAAGCACATCACATTCAAACTTAATAAATCAAAGTAATCAACTAAATTCAAACACTTTCAAACACTTGCTAAGTAAAATCAAGCATGTGCTTCCAAAAATATGCACATTTTAATTATTGTGGAAACCTAATAACAGCAATAACTTAGCTCACATGAATTTAAAAACTGTGTGCACAAAACAATCAAAACAATGGTACAAATTAACCAAGATCTGAGTAAAATGTGTCATCTTATGCTTTAATATGAAATCAAAATGAGTGCACCAGTCTCTGTCTTGTGCACATGCAATACCATCACGTGTCCTTGATGCGAACACATGGCCTTAACATTTATTGTTTAACCCCAGGATATAAAATTAAAGCTGCATTAAGCAATTTCTGACCATTAGGAGGCAAAAAGACTCAGCAATGAGTCGTGATACTATATCAGCTCATACTGCTAATGTTGTAGCAAACAACTGACTACTTACACATTCAGCAGAGACAGAGGAACATGGACTTTCCATTGCAGTCGTCTTTTTGGCCGCCTGTCCAATGTAAATGCATTTCAGCCCTGGTTTGGTCCCCCAATTCCTGAGAAAAATATCTGGATGTCTTTGGATTGCTATATATGTTCGACGTTCTTCCGCCACTTGTTAACTTTCGCCTCTCCGCCATTTACCACTGTACAGGAAGTGACAGTCGGCTTGTGTGAGCTTGTAGGCTGAGAGCAGGTGCAATGTTTGGGTTGATTTGGGCCGAAGGAAAACCAAAACTATGGCCTGAAAGCTGCCAGAATTTGCACGGAGCCGCAGACTGGAATGTTGAGTCACATTACAGGAAGTTATTTGATTGCTTAATGCAGCTTTAAAGTTGTACTGAGAGCATTTAATTTCATGTAAAGACTTACTGCACAGATATCACCCAACACTCGTCGCCACAAACAAGCCAACCGTGCATCGACTTGGAAGACACTATTAGAATTAGTCATAATGAGGGCTGAATTCACAAACACACACACACATACGTAGTACTTCATACAGTACATAAACTAGTGGTTTATTGTGGGTCTTTTTTTCACACTTTCTTGCTTACTGAACTTCCTCTTCTCTCAGTATCTCCTCTAGATGTGTAACCTTGATCTTGAGTCAAAGACTTTGTGGAAAGTACCTGACTTTACTCCTCAGCTGACAGACTCTAACCTGAACTCATCAATGAAGGACAGTTTTCGGATTGCATGAAACTCTGATGATACCCGAGGGAAGGCTGAGCAGAGAACAGGATGTAGCAAACAATAAAACAATAGTGCCCCAAAAATAATAAAATAAGCATACTAATATGCCGTAAATAAGGAAAATAAAAGCATGATGGCTTTAGATATAACTAAAGTAACCGTTTAAGGTGCATTGCATATTATTTACACTGTAGCAGACACAAACACACAAGAAATGTGTGCAGACAAGCCAATATGTGTAGCTGTTCCTATTTTCAGTCTGACCTTTGGAGGTAATGCATAGTGCATACATAGGCTACATACAGTGCACAAGCTAAACATGTTTCAACTTCAGTTAGAGTATGCCTCATTTTAATGAGTTTCTCATTAATTTTAATATTCTTCATTATTTGTGTTATTTGCTTTGGTTTTGCTAGCTAACAGCTGTTATTACTAGGGTTAGCTACTGTGGCCATGTTGGCCAAAGTAGCTATTCCTAGTTTCTAGTTTGCTATTTTTCACTCAGGCGAATATACTTCTAAATGCAAATAAGACAAAACAGGAACCTTACCTAACCTTACCTACTGAAAAATCACAAAAGTGTTGATTGTTAAAGCATTTACTGAAAGATCTCTTATGATTATGTTCACTATTTGCTTGTGTAGTCTACAGAGGTCTCATTCTTCAAAGAGTAAAAGATGTAGCAAATGTCTACATTTATCTCTGATCAAATCAACTCAACTATATTTGTATAGCACCTTAAACTGGGCAGATGCTGTGTGTTTTTAGTCGTGCATGTTGTGTAAACTCACACTACGCGTTTTAATCTGCCTTTCTGCACAGTGATTTTTATTCTCACGCTGTACGGATCAATTGAGCAGTAAAAAAAAGAAAAATATGGATCGAGCTGGAAGACATTGACAGGATGATCTGCCTGTTCTGTTGAGAAGTTCAGTTTTAATATCACAGCGGTCTCAGTCAGACTACAGTTTTAACCACAACATGTATAATACTATTGGAATAATATTAAAACAAGATCATTATACTTTAAAATGCATGTTTTGACAGCAGTCGTGGGATTTTGGACTGTGGAACTGCTCAAACTGCAAGGCCATGGAGCTAACTTTCTGCCAAAACTTAACAAACAGCAAAACATGTTTTACAAATGCCCTATGATTCACTAACAAACACAGTGTGGTTTGCAAATACAAAACATACCTATCAAACAAATACACAACATATTTCTGATAGAACAACAGGCGGCACTATGAGTCAGTTTAAACGTGCAACTAACAGTGTTCAAACCATACTACGTTTGTTAGTGAATCGTAGGGCATTTGTAAAACACGTTTTGTTTGTTTGTTAAGTTTTGGCAGGAAATTAGCTCCATACAGGACAGCCAACTGAAGTTTCTGACATGCCAGAAATCGCGAGGCCAATTATTTAGAAACTTAATCAGGCTATGTGAACCCCCTCAAACTGCACATTGGTTGATACCCGATCAGGCAGAAACATACATATACAGAATTTTAGCATTTCAGGTGTAAGCGTAAATTAATTAATAAATACAAATTTAAAATATGTTTGATTTATTATCCTGAAAATGGTCTTAATCACTGTAATTAGTCAGCTGCAGCATACAACACATTGTATTGTTTCTCTCGCCAGCACTGTTGACAGCTATTCAGCACACCTGTCTTAAATTAAATCACTAATTAAGTGTCCCATTTGGGTCTGGAAGCTTTCCCATAAATAGAACCTGAAATGCAAAGATATTAATCTCTGCTGACATACTAAGACACTCAACTAACAAAAGCCAGTTTATGAAAAAGAGAAAAGGACAGAAACCAAAAAGATTTAGCACTTTCTACTATTTAGTACTTTCTTTAGCATCTTCTTTGTGTTTTTTTTTACTGCGAGATTTTTTAAGTAATAGTTCAGTAGTTAAGTAACCGTGAATACCTAGATTAAGGTAAACATTTGATTAAGGTTTTCACATGGGGTTGCAGTAATCCAACTTCCCCAGTAACCTGGGTTTTAATGATTTGTTAGAAAACTAGTTTAATCTGTGTAGTTTGCAACACTGTAGAGGATTTTAAGGTAATTTTTTCAGGACCTCAACAAAGCTCTATTATTTGCAGCGTTAGTTGTAATATGAAAGCAATTTCACTTTTAGCCCCCAAAAAGTTATTTTTTTATCTACCAGCCACAAGGCATGACACTTTTTTGTCAAACACTCCTAACACAACCACAGTTTTTCCACAATCTCTCTGTGACCTTTGTGGTTTTGGCGCAGAACGTAAACCCCAGACTAAGCTGCATACAAGAGAAAATAGAAACTCTGGTTATCAAGTCATGCTTAGTCCAAGTTCAAGTTTCAATAATTATAGTTCAGCCTCACTGAAGTGCATTAGAAGTTTAACAACAGTCTGTGGATGTATGTTTTTTTCTGTTAGCATTGATACATGTGGCTGTGAGATGATGTTCATATAGAGAGCTGAAGTCATGAATTCACATCCGGTTAGCTTTCGTTCCACTAGCTTCTGTCACTCAGTGCAATCTCTAATCTAGCATTTCTTTCATCTGTCTTTCTGAAAAAATTAAGTGTGTTCCTGTAGTTGACTTTCCATATTCTTAGAAATCTCCACATTAACCACAGCAGTTGCTATCAGAAATTTAAATCTTTGTTATTTTAACCAAGTCAAACATTTTCATTGTTTGCTTTCTTCAAAAGTTATTTTTCAACTTTCTAGATGTAATCTCTGCCGTCTACAAACTTGTACAGTGTTTGCTCCTCTCTGTCCTGCTGTTATTACAGACATGTCTGAACTAGCCGCGACCCCCCCCCCCCATTCACTCATGGACTTGTATCCTCTGTTGAGCAAATATGTTTAGCCTGCAAACATCTGGGAAACAATGTCATTAAAGGCCACTAAAAAAAATGTAATACTGTATAAACAATAATATTAGATCATCACACATCTCTGTGCCAGAAAATCTCTGTACCAAGGATGAATTTTTAGTTATAAGCATAGTTACAAATGTTAATGGGATTTTTTATGAGTCTATTCCTGGAGCGGAATCTGGAAGCTCTGATTTGATTTCGGCTCTCTATAAAGATAATACATAAATGTTTGGAAATATCTCTTAAGTCCTTCTGTTCTTCAAACTACTCTGAAGTGTTTAAGCAGAAGCCACAAGCGCAACACACACATGCATAAAAAACCCACCACCTGCTCCACACATGGCTCCCGTGGCAAAAAAAAAAAAAGAGAGAAAATCGGGGGAGAGAGGAGGGAGGGAAGAGGAAGAGACCAACACCTCAGAAGCCAGCAGCCAGAAAAAATAAGAAGCAATGAGTGTGAAAGGAAAGAGAAAAAATGGAGGTTTGACATAGTTAAGGACCATGAAGCTAATCTACTTATCCATGAAACAATCACCATTAATAATATGTGTACAGGCAAGAAGTATGTGTGTGTGTGTGTGTGTGTGTGTGTGTGTGTGTGTGTGTGTGTGTGATAGAGGTGAAGAGTGAGTGGAGGAGAGAAAGTGAAGGAGGCCCTCCCTCCCTCTCTGCTCTCTGTAGTTAGTGTCACTGACAGCTCCACCCTGAGCCCCACACAATAGCTCTGTTCCTGGATACACTGTGTGTGTGTATATGTGTGTGTGTGTGTGTGGGTGTGTACCAGGTATTCCTCATGTTGTGGGGACGTAAATCTGTTTATACAGTCATGTTGTGGGGACTTGCCTCCCTTACGGTGACAAAAAGCGAGTCCCCTTTACTTAAACCATTAATTTTAGGGTGAAGACTTGGTTTAAAGTTAAGGTAAATTTAGGGTTATGTTAAGGGTTAGGCATGTGGTAGTTATGGTTAAGGTTAGGATAAGTCTCCAGGAAATGAATGTAAGTCGATGTAATGTCCTCTGAAGTGATGGAAACATGACTGTGAGTGTGTGCGTGTGTGTGTGTGTGTGTGTGTGAGAGAGAGAGACAAACAGAGACAAGGAGAGTTAATAGGTAACACACTGTTCGCTGGGAAAGAGGCCTGTGTTGTAAGTATGTTCCTCAACAACTACATGTGATAATACTGCTACACTGTTGTTACTACAAGCAAAATGTCTAAATCGTAAAATTGAGCTATTTTAAAATGCATGAAAAGGTAGTTTTCAGTCAAAAAGTAACAAAGCTGCTAGTTGCTACATCGGTCGTTTTGAGTCACAACAGTCCCGTAACCATTTAACGTGATTAGTTACACTACATGCTATCTGGCTATGTCATAGTGGATTTAACGGTCGCATCTACGAGAAGGACAGACTGAAAATTACTCTGCACGCTGATCTGAGCTCTCAGTTTGTGTTAGTTGACGAGGTATCATCTCTGGTTACGAGAGTTGAAGCGCTAGGAGTCGACTGAACAGTTTCCAGATGTTCAGTTTGTTGAGGTAGCAGCAGTCTACAGATATCAGGCTGATGTCTTGTAAAGAAACATGAACCACAGTAGATCAATTAGTGAACTGACCTTTGTGATTTGTTCGTGTTCAAATTGATTATTAAAGTTGCCCTTGATCTACGTGGTTAAAGCATGTGGTACTGACAGTTTATAGCTGTGTGGGATAACCTGCATTTTATGTATTACAGCCTTGCAGCAATATCATGCATTGTGTAGGTCTTTTATTATTCTTGCTCAACTGTCTTAAAAAATATGTTTCAAGCCTGCACTTTTGCAAACAAAAATCACTGTTCTACTATTACTAGTTTTACAATAACATACATACATATTTAAATTTATATTAAATATATATGAAATATATATGTAGTATATATTTAAAACTATATACTACTACCATTACTGCTACTACTGCTAAAACTATTATATGACTACTACTGCTACTTTTGTTTCTGCTGCTACTGCAACTATTACTACTATTATACACTAAAACCAATGTCTATTACTACTTGCTACTACTAGTGCTGCTACTACAACTATTGTACTATTACCAGCACTAATCCTACTACCACTACTACACATAGTATTACTACTTTTACTATCAATTTTATTGCTTTAACTTTACTAGTTATATTGCTAGTACTACTGTCATTATTTTATTTTTTATTACTACTACTCCTGCAACTACTGCTACTCAAACCACTGCCACTACTACCTGCAACTTACTACTGCCAATATTCTCATTACCTGGCTACTTCCACTAATACTGCTACTACTGCACTACTGTAGAACAAACTGCAAACATGCAGACGTTTTGTTGTGTGTTTTATCTGCAGTCCTGTGTGTGTAACATCTGCATGTGTTTGTGTGTGTGTTATATGTGCATGTGTGTGTGCATGTGTCAAGGCCCACATTAATCCTGCCCACCTTGTCAGAGCTCAGACATCAAAGCATGATCAGACCTGCTCTCCTGCACACATGAATGCACACACTCACAGGTACACACTCTCACAGTAGCTCACTCGGTATTCCTCTCTGTCTGGGATTGTTTGATCAGCTATATTGACTTGCTGATTCTACCAGAGTTCAGACAGCAAAAAGGAACACACACGCACACACACACACACACGATAAGAAGATGAATGTAGAGAGAAATATGGAGGAGAGGAGCTGCCAAAGAACTGAAGTCAGTGAGAGTGAAGACATATACTGTGTGGGGTCATTACAGTAATAATGCAGCTCTGTAACACCACTCATAGCTTATTACCACTGGCCTAAAGGTGATTGGAAGGTTTCCAGTTCAAAGCCCCAGTCAACCATACGTCTGAGAAAAACAAGTTCATCTTGTGTAAAAGTACTCTCCAACTCTCTCAGCAGAGCTGCTCCCTAAAACTACAAAACCACAGCAGAAATGGGAACAATGAGCAACTTTTACTCACATTTTCTCATGCATATTTGAAAAAGCAGAAACATCCAGCATGAGCATCTGTGTGAGAACAGATTTCACCTTCCACCCATTACTGCCAATATGTCGTTTTTTATAATGTATATACTAAATTCGGTGGTGACCAGTTAACTAAAGCTCTCACTAGAGTAGATAATGAGCAACAAAAGCTACATTAGATACGTTCAATATGTCGTTGACCACTGAGTTAGATCAAGCTGGGTTTTGTTCTCTTGTTCTGTTGTTTTTTGTGTTAATGTAAAAGACTTTGAGATTTGCTTGTGAAAAATATACATAAATAATAGCCTGACTGACTTTCGTCAGGCGTGATCTTGTTTATATGTAATTTGTTCTCAGATCTCTCTTGCAAAAGAGATCTTCATCACAAAGAAACTATCTTAACAGACAATTTTAATTATTATTATTATTTATTTGTGACTCAAAAAATGTAGTAAAACCAATTAAAGAAAAACTACAGTTTTTTACGTTTTTATTTTCATTGCACTGTACTTACCAAAGAAATTGTCGAGATCTGGAGCGCGGCCACATCACTAAAAATCGTAGGCAGCGACAATGAGGGGGCAACAAACATGGGGGCAATCAGACAATCATACAGGTTGAAAACAAGCAGTTTGGCCAGATTTTGACTTTATTTTGAGGTAAAACTGAGTGCGCCTGTAATGTCGCTAATAATCCCTCAAAACACAGGAAAACCATGCATGTCCAGTAGGTCAAAGTTGAACCAGGAAGTACCAAGAACAATGGCCAGTTTGGGTTCTAATTTTACCGTTCACTTGGGCATCCTGGTGACATGGTGATTAAGACTCATACCATTAAGAATTTTGGTGTTCACCTTTGTTTTCTGTTCCAAATAAATTTACTAACTATTTACTAACATGGGTGTTTGTTTTGAACCTGCCTGATTGTCTGAATGTGCTTGTTGTCGTTGGTCAGAGGTTTTTTTTACATTTCTTGTAATTAACCATAGTTTTTCTTTAATTTCAACTTTAAGCAAAGTGGTAACAGCGAGTAGGTGGTGGAAAATGTGGGGGGTGGAGCCTTACAGACAGGTGTAGATGATGACAGTTAAAATTGATGAGGAAATGGAGCTAACATCAAATGTTAGGGGAGAGTATGGACTGGTTAGACCAGCAACCAGTCAATGTGAAGAGGAATCTCCATTTTTAGGCACACTGGTAGAAAAAAGGATCTCAAGGTATAACATACAAGCAGAGGAAAAGCAATCAACAAAAGCTGTTGTGAGAAAGCAAGTGCTTTGTCTCATTATACACTAACATGTGACACTTAAAGGGGACCTATTATGCTTTTCCTTATTTTCAGTCATATATATAATGTTACAATGTCTGATGTTCATATTAAATGTGGCCAAAGTGTCAAATAATGAGATAAACGTATGTAGAAGTAACCTCTGTGAGCAAAAAGCACTGGCTTCAGACTGCTCTGAACACTCAGTTTCCAACAGTTTTTTCTACTTTCAGCCCGAGTCGACATCGGCTCGTGACAGATTTCTTTATATGGTCATCTGCTCCACGCACAGCGTGCGCGTTCACTGCTCCGCTCTGCTAAAATTATGGCATTTTTCCATTGTTTTGGGGATAGTCATGAAGAGCCATGAAGCGAGTCGAGCTGATACACTGTGAGTGTTTTTCCATTCCACAGCACAGCAAAGTAAAATAAACTGTTTACCTGTTGGAGGTGTGCTAGTCGTCTGCAGCTCTTCATCAAACATCATCATCACTGTGGCTGTTCCTGCTTGTACTGTTCCTCCCTGCATTATTTCTAACCTATCCGCTGAACAAAGAGCACCAAATATCTCCATATGTTGTTGTGTCGACTGGTTTTTAGCGCCACTAACGAAGCTCCGCTAATTCGGTGAGGAACACATTTCATGTACTATAAATTCTTCACAATAAAAGTCTACCATTATTTAGTCATTTAAAAGTTTTTAATATGAAGCAGTAAAGCAGGAAATGTTGGGTTTTCATTGGCGGTAACTTAACACGACTCTGATGGAGTTGGCTGCCCCTTGCTAGCCTTCCTGAAGCTGGCCAATCAGAAAGGAGTGGGCTCATTGGGAGGGGGGCCTTAAAGAGACAGGAGCTAAGACTGACTGTAAGAGACAGAGGTTGAATTGAGGGGCTGCATAAAGGGTCAGTATAAGATAAATAAGGATTTTTTTGAACTGTGAATCATGCAAAGCTACTCTAGTGGCGTCCCTGAATAAAAATATAGAGCTGGAAATGAGCATAATAGGTCCCCTTCAATGAAAACAGTAAGTGTGCCTCCAGATTTCTGCGTGTTGCTGTGTTCCTTAGAAAATACTGAGCTGACTGTGGTTGACACTCAGCAGCTCTGCAGGTGTGAATGCATAAATGTGAAGCAAAGTGCATGCGTGTTCAACAGTGCTTTTCAGGTTAGACAGGGGTAAAATGTACTGCATAGGTGAGCAGATAATCAATCACTCTACTGCAGTGTAGACTATAAAAGGCTGATGACAGCCTATAATTATTGTACTCACAGGAAGCAGCTGTTTGCGTTTCCTGCCAGGACGGCCCACTCTGCGCTTGGTGCGGGGGCTCGCTGGCGTCCCCTCCTCTGGACTGTCCTGGTCTGCGCCGTCTTCACTCTGGCCAATTATAGAGAGGCCACATCAAACACTGAGCCTATCAAATGACTGTATGAAGTTATAATTGATGTCAGCAGTGATTGAGGTTGCATTAAAGCAACAACGATTTAAAGCAATGTGGTTAAGAAACACTCTGGGATAAAATGAATACAGAGTAGCACACTATTAATTGTTGAAAAAAAACCCAAAACATGGTATGTGCAGTTTTAGAAAGCCAAATTTCACACTTTTTATGACCTTTTTACTGGAAAGAAGAAGAATTAAAAGCCAGCTTGTTTAAAAAACAAACTACTTTGAAAACAAAGACGTCAAAACCCATCCAAGTTGTGATTGAACAAAGCCGTTTTCAAACTTTAAATGGGGAAAATATGAAAGAGAAAACTAGTAAATTATATGTTTGCAGACATGAGATCCAGCTGTGTTTAGTAGAGCAGAGAGGATGCATGTTGTACGACTAAACCTGCTCTGGATTGATCTTAGCGTCGATATGCAACACAAAGAAAACCCTGAAATGATTAAGAAATAACGTCTTTTCAAAAAAACATTACATTAGATAATTCATTTCAGGTCTTTTGAGACCTGCAGAAACCCTGGTAACATAAAGCCTTTTCTGCATTGCTTTATATTGATGCCGTAAGTGAAGCTTTGTACCTAAATGAATACATCTCAGCAGTTTGAAATAGCTTCCTCTGCTCAGCTCACAGTAGACACAAAGTGGTAGAATACAGCTGAGTTGTAGAGTAGCATTGTTGTAATTTTTCAGTGGCGTATGGAATAAAAGTATCATGCTGCACCTGTGTATCGACTAGATAGTGAGTGTGGTGAGTCTTTTTCTTAGGCAGGAAGAAAGGAATAAATTAGACCGCAACCACAGTCTTAAAAAATGTAAAGAAAGTTTTTGCCAACTGACATCTAAAAACACACCTCTGACCCATGATATCATTCTGCTAGTGCCACTATGACCCCCAAGTCAAATGTGGTTTTATATGATTGGTGGGTTTAGCTGGTTGCACCAAATCACATTTGACTGGATAAGTGTATGTATATACCCATGAGTTCAAGATGAGCTATCAAAAATACTTTAATGTTTTAAAGGAAGAGAAAAAGAGAAGGATTTAGATTTTTCTACATATACGTATATAACCAGAGTTAACTGAACTATTAACACAGGGACGCAGGATTAGAACTTGAAGACATTATTCATTTCAGAGTCAGTGTTGTTGGCCTTTTTGTAGTGGTGTGGACTAAGGCCACATGACTTGGGTTCAAATATGACTTGAGTCAAAGATATAATGAAAAGACTCGAAAGCAAAAGACTTGCAACTTGACTTTGATTTCACTCAAATGACTCATAACTTGACTTGGATTTTAGCCCTGACTTGAAATGAAACTTCAAATGTTTCCTTTTGGCCTGACCAACAGCCCACAACCCAAAGATATTCAGTTTATTGTCATAAAGAAACCACTAAATATTCACATTTGAGAAGCTGGAATCAGAAAATTAGGGAATTTCTTCTTAAAAATGACCACAAATGATTAATTGATTATAAAAATAGTTGGTGATTAATTTAATAGTTGGCAACTAATCAATCAATCAATTAATTGACTATTCGTTGCAGCTCTAGACTTAACTTGTGACTTGCATAACAATTACTTTGTCACGCTTCTGCCTTTTTGCCTGTTGGTGGTTGGTGTTTTCTTCAGATAATTACATAATAAGCAGTAAATGCAGGCAAAAGTAGTTGTTATAGAGCTAGTAGCTGAAGAGAAGGAGACCCCACACACACCAGTTTATTCCCCTTACACTCTATCTGTTGTCAAGATTAAAATATCCACTCACACACAGACTGGGTAATGCCTTTTTTTTCCAGATCTGTCAAGCTGCTTTCTCCCACATATTAGAAATCTCTGGGTAGATAATTGAGGGCCTGTTCAAACTCAATCCAGGTCCACACTTTCTATTTCTTGGTAATTTACTGAGTCTTAGGTCTGTGAAAATCTTTGATTGGACCCAAGAGCCTTATAAAATAAGCAACACCTGCTGCATCTTTAGCTAAGCAATCAAAACTTTAATGTAGCTTCATCATGTAAGAAATTGTGCCTGTTACTTTAAGAGTATTGTATTTTAGCTGGGAGGCAGAATTTGCCAGCCGCAGTGAATTTCATTATGGGCCTTTTTATTCAAATTTGAGCATACTTCATACGCATCACTGCTTGAGGACAAAATTAAATGAATGTCACTGTTACAAGGGTTAAACATTAGACTCTTGTATTGCTGAAGTCAACCAGGCAGATTTAAATGTACAAGTTAGGAAAAAAATGTATTTTAATCAGCAGTTTGAGGCTTGGTTAAGATGACAGAGACTATGAACTATGTAGGATCATTGGTCAAGGCAGATGGCCGCCCACCTAGAGCCTGGTTCTGCTTGAAGTTTCTTCCTGTTAAAAGGCAGTTTTTCCTTGCCACTGTCGCCAAGTTCTTGCTCATGGGGGAATGTTGGGTCTCTGTAAAATAAAGAGTACGGTCTTGACCTGCTCTATGTGAGAAGTGCCCTGAGATAACTTCTGTTATGATTTGGCACTATATAAATAAAAACTGAATTTAATTGAATAGGATTAAAACAAATGGGAGGCACCATATCAGCAAACGGTGTGTGTATGTTGGGGTCCCATTACCTCGGGGTCTGTGTGGTTTGGTATGTTTGAGTTCAGTTTTTTAAGGGACATCTCAGGTTCAGATGTGTCTTTTCTGTTTCAGGTACAGATTTTCACTAAATGTTCTCTAACTCACATTGAACACTGAACTATAACACCTCAGACTAGAGGCAGGCAATATGGCTGAAAACTGACATCATGACACTGATAATATATCAAATACATATAAAATGAGATATGTAAGATTATCAAATTTATGTAAAAGCTATGAACTGTGTTCCCCTGTTTTGTATAACATGAAACCAAACTTGTGTGTGTACTAATTATCTAATTTAGTTTTTGATTACATCTTGTTGAAAATGACTGAATTGGACTAGGTCTGCAACTAACAAATATTCTCATTATTTACAAGTCTTACAGTCCAAAAAGAACCACAAAAGAGTAAGTTGAAATTATTAATTTATTATGAAAATGACTAATTGATTTATCGACTGATTGTTTCAGCTCTAAATTGGACAACATACATTTTTAGGAAATGATGAGATCACATCATTACAATATGGTTCCGCTGAAAGTCAATAAACTAATAAAGATAATATATTACTGAATTATTGTCCATCCCTACTTCAGACTGTCATCATTAAAACTGACTACTGCTTGCGCTTGTTCTAAATAAACTACAACTTTCTTATTGCTATTTTATTATTGTTGATCATAAATATGTAACTACATATGTGCTGCATTATATTTGGTTCTCTTTAAGATAATTAATACATTGTCTTGCATTGTTGTACTGTAGGTTACTGGACTCCGCTGAAGTGGAGTCCAACTGGGTTTGTTGTACCTTCTCAGTTATTTTAATAATCATATCTGCTTTGTTTCTTGACTCTCCTCTCGGCTATAGTCAGTGCTACCTGACTTCCTCCCTTTCTGTCCCTTCTCTGCTGGACCCTGTGTTGCGGTGGCAGTGGAGTGGTTGCTAAGGTGCAGAAACTGCTTAGCAACTGTCTCTGACAGGGCCACAGTGCTGACTAAACATTCTGATGTCACTTCCCTGACGATCAGCATAGCAACCAACTAGTATGGGTAATGGACCCGCACCTGTGCGCCTGGTGTGTTATCCATATGCCTTTGTCACGACGCACAATTGGAGACACACAACTGCAATATAAGTGTACTTGATCACATACTGAAAGACAAGTGAGACAAGTAAAAATAAAATAGTTCAACTAAGTCAAATGTAAACCAACAGAGCTGGAAAACCAGTCAACAAAATCCCTTCAAGCATGTGTCAACACACACAAACACACACACTGGCCAATCTGTCCATATATCTTTGGTCTATTTCTGTCTCCCAGCAGGTTATTTTAGGCCGCTGCAGTTGCTAAGCAACCAGACTGCAAACCAGGAGGGCAGAGGAGGATCCCATCAGCAGCAGACAGCTTGTCCTCTTTCTTTCTTTTCCATCCCCTCGTCCTCCTCTCTTAGTCTCTCTCCCTTTTCTTTCTTAGGCTCCATGTTTCTGTATCTCCCTCCTCTCCTGGTTTATTTCTGTACTTCACTTTGAATCTGTTACTCACTTCTTCATTTGTTGAAAGAAATGGCTCCTGGAACCAACACTAGACTTTCATTTATCTAGATTAAACCCACATATAGACAACTACATTTAAAAACAATAGTATTACAGCTGATGCCACTTTTACACAGTGTTATCATGGAGATAATCCTCATTTTCCACATTTACATGCATTTACATGCTGATATTTAAAGATTCACACTACAAATGACTGAAAATGACAAAACATTTTACCTATCCTAAATCTTTAGTTACTGTTGCCATGCGGTTGTTAGCTACTTTTGATGAACAATATGGCAATGTTGACACCTTTTAGGGCTTTAAAGATGGAAAATGAACAACACTGTCCACTTGGTCAAAATAGCAAGAGTCACTTAAACATATCCTGTACCACATTTTTTGACCATCTTCAAAGTGTTTCTGTAGTTTGTACCATGTAATGCAAACACAGGCACTTGGCAGTCAAGGCATTAAGGCTTTATGCTTGTCGGATCAGATAACAACATCTAAATCCTTTTCTGACGTCAGAATGGAATCTGTAACTTTCCAAAACAGACTAACCCAACAATCACAAAATAACGGGCCAGGTGTGCAAAAGTGAGAAAATAAAGCAGGGTTTGAATGTCTCTCTGAAGCTCACAGAACTGTATCCATCATGTTTCCCGTGTTCAAATGCATGCAACACCATGAATGCCTTTAAGGAAATCCTGTCCAAAAGTGTTTGGCATTATCCCCATTTGAAAAAATCCATTGCATCAACAGTACAAAGATTCACAAAATCCAGATTTCTTGGACAGAGATGAGGGAGGTAGGGTGATACTGCCAGGAGGAGTCTATCATGACATGTGTTGGCCATTCGGAAAAGGTATACTTGTACAACCTAGTTTGTTTCAAGCATACTTAAAGTCCCCCTCCACTCAAAAATATACTTTTCTTGTTCCTACAATTGGATGTTTGAGCTTCACTGAGCATTTGAGTTTGACACTAGAAGGCTGTTTTCACATTCATATGAATCTTTGGCATAAGTTCAATAAAGAAGATTTCTATCCTTATACTCCGCCTTTAAATATCATGGGGGAATGTTGCTATTTCCTTCTGTTGAATTTCCCTGTCACTTCCACCTTCCCACACTGTCAAAAGCCCTTCTTTCTCAATTCCACACTGTCTTTCAGACCCACTATTGTGCAACCCATCTCCTCCCCTTCACCATCTTGACCTCCATGTTGTCCAGAGAGACCCAGCCAAAGGTCCATCAACTATCTGCTGGCTCCATTCCTCCACCACCAGCGTCTAGACTCTGGGGGATCATGTCCTATCTCCTATCTTCATAAGGGCTGATATGAAAATGCCACATATCAACAGTCGCCAAAATGTGTTGCTTATCACAATAAACATTGTTATTCACTTTCAACTGATCTCTCCTCATTGAACTGCTGAAAGTGGAAATCTTCTCTGTGCTCACTGAAAATCAGATTTTTAAGGCCTATGAACAGGATTTGTGACATCACAACTTGTTTGGAAATCAATCCTGGTCCAATATGCAACTTACACAAGTGTGATGTGAAAACTTGAAGCCTTCAGTACACATATATACTATACTATATATACTATATATACATATACTGAGAATGGACTTTACAGGAGACATCTTGTTTCCAGCAGTTAAACTTCTGAAATTAAAAATATTTACATATTCATAGATTCTGGATTTTTAATGAGGGAGAAGGAGTAGATGCCATTTTAAGGATTTTAATGTGGTAATTACTTTTTTATAGAAAAACCATATCAGACACAAATTATTGTTCAAAGCAGAGTATTTTTTATGTCCTAAACCTGTCTTGAGGGGATCTTTAAGCCTTTAAAGCAGAAAAGATGACTGAGGCTGCCTGTGAAGTTGAGTAGTATGCTCTTTAGTAATCATTAGCAGTTCCTTCTTTCTTTTTAACTGGCTGGTAGAGGGCGGGGCTTATCAATTAACCCAGTGGCACAGGTGTGATAAGGCTTCTGGGTAACAGCTTCCAGAAGTGATTTTGACACTGAACAGCCATGAGAATGAAACAATAGACACCGCATTAACTTTTGTCTTTAGCTGTGAAACCTGCAAGCCATCTACCTCCAGCTTTGTTTTTCGTTCTGGGACAAACCACCAACCACAAAAAAACTTTAACAAGAACTGTCTACTGACGCCGTCTGTGCTGGCTGCTCATGGGGAGCTCCTGGCTAAAGCTAGCCACTGTTGCTGACTGGAGGTAAGCCCTACACACAGCTCACTGCCAGCCAGCCTTGTTTCCAACCACACACTTCATGTTAGAGAATGAACTTTCCCTAGACACGCCAGAAACCTAACTACTAGTCATTCTCGTAACACTGTCCAAGTTAAGGCGTCAGTATGCTTCAAACAAATTGCCTGTCAGATCATCAAAAGAAGCGTCTTAATCCACTTTCCCCTGCACCTATCTGATGGCTACATAATTTTTGTAGGTTTCCAAAACAGAAAATCGAACAATCACGCACATTTAATGCAGGCCAGGTACTGGCCAGGTATGTGGAGGTTTGAACTTCTCTCTCAAGTTCTCTCTTTTCATTCTTTATACAGCTACATCCAACACTTTTTGTGTGTACAATCAAGGGGAACACCATGAATGCCTTCAAGAAGAAGGCATCCATTTGCACATTTAATCGTGTCTTGTCCCCCTCTATGATGACAGGCTTTATGCAACGCCTTCGTATGTTACCATTTGGAAAAGCTTATGAACACTTTTGCATTTAGTTGTGGTTAAACGACACTTTGTATGAACTATTTTGTTCAAGCCTACCTTTAGTGTTGTGCTGTGATCAGTGCATTGACTGAAATAGGTTTTTATAACAATGAGTCCATTTTCAAGCTATAAAAAATGTCTAAATATAAAAGTTAAAATTTGAACAGTGGCTTCTGTCATGTAAAATGGATTATAACTGGGATTTGTGAAACCTTGTACACCTTTATTCTCCTATCTCCAACATGTCTTCATCTCTGTCTCCAAACTATGACTTACTCCGATTCTCTCCGAGCTTTTCTTTACTCTGAGAGTGAGTTAAGTCTCAGGAAGTTAAAGAGCACAACAAACTCTATAAGGGAAACTTTGTCCGGGTTGGCTCATTGCCAGTGTGTGAATGTGGAAGTAAGAGAGACGGGCCTTTATATAGCAGCACTATAGAATGAACTTCTTGCAGATTTACGAGGGCTGCCCTGGGATCTGGGGGGCACAAATGAAAGGAGCCATTTTTCACCTTGTGTATGTCTGACTGTGTGTTAATGTGTGTGTTTGTGCGTGTGTGTGTGTGTGTGTGTGTGTGTGTGTGTGTGTGTGTGTGTGTGTGTGTGTGTGTGTGTGCATGCTCATTTGTGTAGAAAAAAAAAAAGACTGTTTGAGACTTGCCTCACCTGCATGTGGTCGGGTGAGTGTTTGGAATGCACAAAGGCCTGAAGTGAATGTAAATAAATAACCTTAAGTTTAATAATTACTGACACACACACACACAGTCAAATTGTATGTGTGTTAGCTAAAAAAAGCTCTCAACTGTTGGCTTAGAAGTCAGAGTAGTAGTGATAATGATAGCTGTAGTAAAAGTGGTGGTGGTTGTAATAATAGCTGTGACTGCAAAAATAACTGAACTAGTAATATAATATGTATAAAATAAGCAGCAATAGTAACTGTAATAGAAGCAATGTATTAAAAGCTGAGGTAGCAATAGTAGTAGTGGTCATGGTGTTATGAGTCAAACGTGGACTGAGTGTATTTATTGAAGTGCTTGACGTCAAAACAATTTTATAATACTAGTACTTTACTTGAGTATTTCCATTTTGTGAGTTTTACTACATTACAGTAAAAAATGTAATTTTTATTCCAAACCATTGATCGGATGACTGTACTGTTACAGGTTATGTTGCAGATTAAGCTACTGCATGCAGACAATTTGGCTCCACACTATAATGACTTCCACTGGATGGAGTACCATAATTTATATTACACAACAATATATACATTACTACTGTCACCTGTAGACTCAAATACTGCTCACAGTTTAATGCATCAATACTATAAAAGAAAAGCCATAAATACTAGAAATACCACCTTGTGGGTGTATGCCTCCACCAACCAGTTAAATTGCAGTTTACATCCATGTCTCTCCAGACTCATTTAATGTTTGTAGTGAAGATACTGAAGGAGTTTAATAAAAAGTATTAATTAAGTGTATTTTCCTTGTATGTGTTCACATTTGGCCAATAAAGCTGATTCTGATAGAACACAAAGTTGTAGCCATGACAGTAGACAATGTTTCAGATATGGATGTTGTTGTAAAGAAGCTACAAATTCTAAAATGTGGATGCTTCACACACATCGTAGCACAGAAGATCTAAGCAATCACCACAGTTTCAAGGTGGGAACCAAGATTAGTGTCACCAATTCAGTATCTGAACAAATGTGAAATATGGTCATAATCTATCCTTCTGTTCTTGAGTTATGGCGTTGAATAATGTCCAGAAAAGTGTTTTTGCAGAACATTATGATGTTACAGTGAAGTTGACCTTTGACCTTTTTGGATGTAAAATGTTATCATTTCATCCTTTTATCCTATTAAACATTTGTGTGAAACGTTATCATAATTAGCATATGAATTCTTGAGTTATGGCCGAAAACATATTTTGTGAGGTCACAGTGACCTTTGAACTTCACCACCAAATTCTAATCAGTTCATCCTTGAGTCAAAGTGGACGTTTGTGCCAAATTTGAAGGAATTACCAGATATCATGCTCAACGAGAACGCGACGGACAGACAGACGATACCCCAAAAACATAATGCCTCCGGCCACGGCTGTCGCCAGTGCCGAGGCATAAAAAGGTAATTTTATGGAGGCTGGAGTGTGTCACTGTAATGATAATACACTTTTAATTAAAACTAATCATTAAATCGATAAAGGTTCAAGGATTCAGGGTAGAATTTCTTGTCATTCTCCCCATATACAATTGCAAGAGAACAAAACTGCATCCCTTCAGTGCAAAGGCGAATACATTAATACATTAATAAAATAATAAACAGGCAAGAAGTAAAAAGAAAATAAAGTGCAAGTAGTTCTGAATACAACTCATGTAAGAGAGAAATTAGAAACTGGTTAATTCAATGTGCATTTATAGGATGCATTAAAAAAGTACAAATAAATACATTTGCATTTCCTTGTTTTTTAAAAATGGTTAATTACAGTATTGTAGCGATAATAACAGTAGTCATAGCTATAATGCTAAACAGTAGCTGTGATACACAACTACTCACTCAAATTGTTTAAGCGTTTTCAAAAACGATATAATAACATTAATCCATGTTTCTCACCACATCATTGGAGGTTTCGTTCTCTGGCGTCTGAGCCGGTTCGGCGGCAGCAGGACTGTTGGACGGCATGGCAAGGAGCGGCTCGGTAAAACCAAGTTTAGAAAGTAAAAAATGGAGCAAATCAAAACATGGGAAAGGCCCTCAGAAGCACCAGGTGCAGCGTCATTCAATCTGTCTGTCTGTCAGTCGCTCAGTTGGTCGGATGATCACTCGTTCAGTCGGTCCTCACCCTCTCCTGGGAGTAGACAGAGAATAAACACACACACCATGACATGAGTGAATATGAGAGGACATTTGTGAATTCTGAGTAAGATAGCATTCTCGGTATCGGGCTGACATTTTGCTACCCTGTGTTTCTTCCTTCCTCTCTTTGCTCTATGTACCTTTTGTTCACCCTTTCACACACACACACACACACACACACACACACACACACACACACACACACAGAGCATTGAGGTCAAAGCTGTACTACAGGTGTGTATGTGTGTGTGTGTCTCCATTGACTGTACTATATGATGGATGGGACTCCTGCACATGCAGAGCAGAAAATATTTCAGTTCTGAGCTGAAACAGGTTAACGCACACACACACACAAACATGCAGGTGTTCCTCAAAGGAATCTGCACGAATCAGGGCAGCTTTCAACATGGCTGTCACAGTGTGATTGATGTGGCCGGATAAAACTGTCCTATTTCATTAGACAAAATGGCTGCATTCATACCGCAGGTGAACGTGGCAAAAATAAGATTTTTTCCCTCAAATGTGACACAGATTTGTTTTTAATGATAAGGAAAACAGAAAAAAAATCACACTGAAGCTGAATTTTCAATATTGATTTTGGCCACTTTCGTTTATGGTCCTAAATCTGTTAAACATATCAGATTTTTGGCAAAACTTTTTTTAGGTTTTTGATTAATCACTGAATCATTTAATCTTGAAAACATAAAACCATAGTTAAAAATTTCCATCACAAGATCTCAGAACCTGAGGTAGGTTTGTTTTCTCAAAGTTAAGGGACACACACACACAGATGGTGGTGTATCACCCACTGCCAGTTATTATTTAAAGTGATATTTTAAAAACAGATAAAAGCTGCAAATCAGCACCTTTGAGAAAGTGTGACCAGCAGATGTTTTGCTTATTTGTTTGATAAATGATTAATCAAAATTCATTTTCTGCCAATAGACTAATCCAAGAACTATCAGAATATGCAATGCAACTGACTTGATTAATCAATGAGTCGTTTGTTCTATAAAATGTCAGAGATCACCAGTCAGAAACCCAAATAATTCCAGTTTATGATCACATGAGGAAGGATGAAAAGAGCAAATCATTAAAGATCCCCTCCAGACAAGTTTTAAGATGTGTATAAAATATATAACAACATATTTCATGTCAGAAGTTAAACTGCTGGACACAAGATGTCTCTGTAAAGTCGATTCTCAGTATTTGTGCAGTGGAGGCTTCAAGTTTCAACATCACACTTGTGTAAGTTGAATATTGAACCAAAATTGGCTCAAAACTAGCCATAATGTCACAAATCATGCTTGTAGTCCCACCCCTAAAAATCAGATTTCAAATGAGCACAGAGACACTTTCCACTTATAGCAGATAAATGTGAAAACAGTCTACTGGTGTTAAACTCTGAACATACATCATTCTGCACAGTGAAGCTCAAACATCCAACTGCAGGAACAAGAAGAAAAACACATTTTTGAATGAAGAAGGACTTAAAACAATCATTCAAATATCAAAATAAGTTAATTAATCGACCAATTGCTTCTTTAGATCAGAATTACGACACTCCAATTTGACTTTTCACATAACCCCATGCTGCTGACCTCGTGCTGTTGGTGGATCCACTAAGACTAAGTGGAGGAGCTTTGAGGGGGGTGTTCAATGGAGAGCCAATGATGTGTGACTCATCTTGGCTCTCATTCGTCTCATCACCCTCATTAACATTTATCTGTTATATTTAACTTAATTAATGACAAAACTATTGAGCGGGCACAAAGGAAACTCAAGCTATAATCAATCTTCACAAGGGCACAGGGACATATTCTTATGCCCAGAACAAGTTTTGAGAGTAAAATACTGATTTGGTGAACATTCAGTTGGAAATCTGCTCTCACAGTTGTTGAGAGATGTTTTTGGATGATTCTGTACACTCCAGAGAGTTAGTGGGCGTCTACCAACAACTTTTGGCAAACAAGCTTCACCAGATAATGCTCATTTCTAGCTGTTAAGCTCATATCAGTTCACAGTTAAAGTCTTTGTGATGAAAGAATAAGCTGATGGAAATCACTGGGAAGTAGCCTGCTGTTACTTAAGAGGTGGAGTCTGCAGCATGATGCTTCCTTTCTTGATCAATACAGTTTGCTCTGCTTTGAATTTGCATGGAAGGCAAAAAAAGAAAAGGGTGAGTGGATTTTAAGATTGTGAGCAAAAGAAGCACTACTGTCACTCAACACCTCCTGAGAGCTTTCTGTTCTTGCTACACCAGGTTCTGTGACCTGATTGGTGTTTCCCTAACCTTTGCCCTAACACCGACCAGCTGCCTCTCTGCGATGGTTTACCATCACCTAAACCTCATGGGAATCTTGTCAAGATCAAAATTCACAAACTGGTCACACAACATGACAGGTCACAGAATACGGTGTAACACCTGCTTGGTCTCAATACATATTCTCTGTGTATCTGTTCTTGTTTTGTGCTCACTGAATAGTTTTAACATGAAAAACTAGTATCGGACATTATACAATGAGGTGTCCTAATATTAGAGAACAATTAGTTGATTAATCAATTAGTCGATCGAAAGAAAATTAATCGCCATCTATTTTGACAATTGATTTATCGTTTTGAGTCATTTTTTTGTGAATATTTTCTGGTTTCTTTAGTCTTCTATGATAGTAAACTGAATATCTTTGGGTTGTGAACTGTTAGTCGGGACAAAACAGGTTGAGACATCTTAGGTTGTTTTGTGGGCTTTGGGACACAATGACTGACACTTATCATCATTTTCTGACAATTTATAGACCAAACGACTGATTGGGAATAATCAAGCAGAATAATCAATCATGAAAATAATCATTAGTTGCAGCCCTCCCAAATAAATGAACATAATACACAAGGTTAATGCCGTAACCCTTGTCTCTTATTTTACATCAGGACACCTTAAAGTGTATTATCGACTCAACTCATCAATACTATATTAACTCATAGTTAGGTGAATTTCAGTGAGCTTTATTATCAAGTAATATATTATCAAGCATACATATTGTTGCTATGTTTAATCTCAGTTTACACAAATGGACACAAATTAGATGATTTCTTGGGAAACTGTTGCCCATTTGGTGAGCCATGTTACCCTTTTCATGCACCCCATCAGTATGCACATCTGAAAGGTGCACAGGGTTGTACATTACAAAACAACTGTTCACCACTATTTGGTTCAGGCTTATTCTTTCTTTCTCTGTCTATCCAATCAAAACACTGAATAGCCTCACTACCTAGTTGGAAACTGAGTGAGCGAAAAAAAAAAAACAGAGAGTGGAACAAAAAAAGTGAAAGTTAACAGACACTGAAACTTAAAGTCTCCCTCCAGTCAAAAAAATGTTTTTCTTGTTTTTTTCTTGTTCCTACAGTTGGATGTTTGAGCTTCTCTGTGCAGAGTGATGTATGTGCAGAGTTCAATACTAGAGGACTGTTTTCACATTCATCCGCTGAAAGTGGAAAGTTTCTCTGAGCTCATCAAAGATCTCAGTTTAAGCATGAGCATGATTTGTGACATCACAACTAGTTTGGATCCGATCCTGGTCCAGTATTAAACTTACACAAGTGTGATGTGGAAACTTGAAACTTTAACATCTTATGTCCAGAGGTTAAACTTTTGAAATGAGCAATATTTAAATTTTCATAGATTCTGGCATTTTTAATGAGGGAGAAGAGGAGATGTCATCTTAAGGATTTTAACAAGATAACTGAACTTTTTTGTGGAAAAAACATACCAGACACAAAATATTACCCCGAGTAGAGTTTTATATACATCTTAAAACATGTCTGGAGCTGATCTTTAACTTTATTTGGTCCATATTTTATCATAGTTGCTTTCTAAACTCAAAAAATGCAGATACAACTCTCAGCCACTTTCATGTAGTGTACTGCTGAATGTCGACGTGTCGTTGCTCATGACACACAAAGCTGCACAAAATGTACAACAGTGATTTAACTGTTGGCCTGATCTTTGTCTGAGGTGTCCTGTTTCTATTTAACTGGCAGACACCTGCCAGTTAGATAGAAACAAATATTTTCCTTTGCCATGGCACAGCGTTAACATGATGTCATTAGTCAAAGGAGCCTCATGTAATTTTTTTACTTCTGCATGAGCATGTCAAGTGTATTGTTTTTGTAAGTGTCTGTTAAGAGTGTGATCTGTTCAGACTGGTGTCAGATATTGATATCAATCTGACCACAAAATGAGCAGAAAATTTTGGGCTTGCATGTACCCAACAAAAAAAAAAAAAAAATTGGATCTCAGAAGTGATTTGTATTTAAGCACAGTGTGTCTGCAGCCAATGTGTCTGGCTTTCCTCGAGATGTATTGTACAGTATGTCACTCCTCACGCTGTGTCCTTACATCATCTACTGTAAAGACAACAGGCAGCAGGCCAGCGGAAAGACAGGGGTGGAAAACTGCAGAAATGGGTGCACAGTATCCACCCCACACCCCTCAGGACTCCCAGCACGAGCTCCAGGCTGCAGGCCAACTAACTCCTCCAAGTTTGTCGTATTTAGGTCACACACACACACCTCATGCTCCTATACTAAGTCTATATACACTGATTTACATTGTTCCAGTCCTCATGCCAGCAGTGTTTTAAATTAGACCAATAGTCAAAGGCCCAAGCAGAGGCCTGAACTGGTGGGAGGAGAAATGGTTGCGCAGAGAAAAAGCTTCAGAGGTGAGTCAAGGTAGTGAGAGTCAGACGGTGAATGACAGGAAAGTAGGTGATTTGTCTTCACAATAAAAGCATTTAATATAAAATCTCCATTCGTTTCTTATTTTATGCATTTCATTTAAATCGGTCTTTATCCGTTTCTTTAACTCTTACACTGCCTTCTGTGCCACTGCAGGATGTGGATTTCCCTCCTGATGATCAATAAAGTCTTATTTACAGATCAAGTCTTATTGACAGATACCTAGGTGATTGGTGACTTATCTTTAATTTCAAAGAAACTAATTCTTAAAGGCAGTTAACATTATTTTCTAATTGAAGCTCCCAACTTTGAACACTTTTCAAGTTGTCCATGTTCATAGAAACCCAAGTAAGTGTGCATTTCCACAAAACACCCATTTATAAAATCTTTAATGATCACAAAACTAGCAATCACAACATATTCATAAAATACAATTTAACAGGATATTAATTCAAGTCAACTGCTCCCTAAATAAATGTACTTAAATCAATAAAATACATTTAAGGTCATTTCGAAATAGTGCTGTTTCTCTAAAATGTCCTGCTAACTATTTATGTATCTATGAGCTCTACACAGCTTGGTCAAATATCTTAAAAAAGAACATAGAACAGGAATAATCATCAAAAATGTTTATTTCATGTGTTTATTGTGCAATAATGTCATTATCTGATTTTTTAAACTTAAATATCAATATAGTGTTGCAGATGGAAATTAGCTGATTGCTAAATCTGGCATAAATCATCTCTTCTCATTTTGAGATTAATGTTGTTGTGCATGGTCCTTGTTTAACAAAAACTGAAAAAAGTATTGGAAAATGAGGGAAAAGCTAGAAATGTTGAATAATGGTCAAACTACAACTTCCAAGGTCAAGAATCAATTTTTATGCTCCAATGTATTGATCAGTTCTACAATAGCTATGTACTCAAAGTAACTGATACCATTTTATAGGAGAACAGTGCTGGCAAACAAATGTGTGTCTACCTCAGCTCGTCAGTGAGTTTTTTATTTTCAAAGTGCACGCCGGAAATGTCGTGGTTGCTCGTGCTCACTTGACGTGGCCCAGCTTTATGACAATTAATATTGGGAGCGACCTCACGCGGCCTTTACCGGACGGCCTCTCAAAAACGGCGTAAAATCCCGGCGGGGGTGTGCGCGGGGCGGGCAGCCGGTGAGAGACACGTGTCTGAGTGTGTAGCGGCGATAAGCTTTACTGGGTCAGGTAAAAAACACACACGGGGGCGCGTTTCAGACCGAATGCACTCGTTAACCCCGACAGGCGCGTGCCCGTCGGCCCGCTCGCTCCGCTCGCTCTCGGCGGAGGCGACGGTTCCGCGCGCTGATGTGTCCGTATGCATCTGGTGGGTGAGAGGACGGAGCGCTCCGGTTTAACGTTACCTGCTCGGTACGCTGGGAGTGGGTGCACGCTCTACCGGACAACGTTAACATACAGTCGTTATATAGGCTGCCCGGTTGCCGTGATTTTCCTCCCACCGTACAAAAAGAACTGAAGTTCACTCGCACCGACCCACTCCGTTTCACGCGCACATCATCTGCTAAAACGGAACCAACGGTTTAGGCTGCGGAGCGCGCGAGCGATGACTTCAGGAGATGACTACTGACGCTAACTTAACGGCTGTAACGGGTGCCGGTGTGCGTTCACGAGCCAAAATGTAATGTTTATATTTACCGTGTCGTCCGTCCCTCAGGCACCCGGACCCTGACGGTCGTCGCTCTCTCTCCTCTCGTTCACTCTCTCTCTCTCTCACTCTCTCTCTCACTCTCTCTCTCTCTCTCTCCCTCTCCCTCCTCGCGCTCTACCGGGTCTTCTCTCTCCGTTGCTGGGTCGCGCTCCCCCGCCTGTTTCTCTCTCTCTCTCTCTCTCTCTCTCTCTCTCTCTCTCTCTCTCGCTCTCTCTCTTTCTCTCCCTCAAACCGGCCTGCTCTCTCTGTCACGAGCCGCAGAGGCTGCTGCACCGGAGAGAAAGTTTCCGCGCGGTCCTAGAGACTAGAGACTATCTGCAAGCTGAAACGCGCGTGCGTGCACGTGCACACACACAGAAGACAGGTGTACTCAAACTGTACAGACTAGCAGCTACAGCAGCGTCCATACAGTCAACAGAGCGACTAAGTTCAGGTGTGATTTCCAAAAATTAAGAGTATTTGACAGCAGGTGTAATGACATCATTAAGACTGTTTTATATTTCCTTCCTTTACAGGTTGTTGATTCTGCACCAACCAATGTGACACCACATTTACTGAGAAAGCTGAACCCTCATTTAGTCTTATATATTTTTAATCTGATTTCTGAGCATTTTTCTTTTTATAAAATAGTAGACCAGTGGTGGAAAGTAACTAAGCACTTTTACTCAGGTACATCTTTTAAGTACTTGTACTTTACTTGAGTATTTCCATTTGATGCTACTTCATACTTCCACTCCACCATATTTCAGAGGGAAATATTGTAGTTTCTACTCCACTACATTTATTTTGACAGCTTTAGTTACTTTTCAGATGAAGTTTTGACACAATGGATAATATAACAAGCTTTTAAAATACAACACATTGTTAAAGACGAAACCAGTGGTTTCCAAACTTTTTGGCTTTTGACGTCTTACATAAAGCAGTGTGTAGTCGGGGTCACATTTCAGATGTCTATGAGTTGTTAACAGCTCCACCAAATAGTGATTTTTTTCCTCTAAACTTCTCACATGGTTTCATTTCAATAAATGTTCAAATGATCCAATATTTCACCACAAATCAAAAATTAGAGAAAAAGTCCAAAAACTGAAAAGAGTTATGTATCAGAACTTTGTTTTTTCTTCTTTTCTCTCCCATTAATCATCTCACGACCCCTCAGATTTATGTGGTGACCCTTTGGAGGGACCCGACCCCTAGGTTAGGAACCACTGGACTAAAGTAGCTAACTGTATATAAAGTAGCTGAAACACTGATGCTTCAGTACTAATAATCTAATGATGTCATATATAATAATATATCAGTCAGAGGGGCCAAATCACTACTTTTACTGCAATACTTGAACTACATCAAGCTGATAATACTTTTGTACTTCTACTGTAGTAGGATTTTTCATGCAGGACTTTTTTACACATTACTGTAGTGCTGTATTGGTACTTTTACCTGAGTAAAGGATCTGAACACTTTTCCACCACTGGCAATAACATGCAACAGAGGACCCAGGCTGGACTTGAACTGGGGACATTGTGGTCACATGTTTTTTTTGTTGTTGTTTTTTAACCTTTATTTATTCAGGGGAGTTTCTCTGAGAGCAATGCTCTCTTTTTCAGGAACGCCCTGATCACATAAGCACATTCACACATTCATACCTCGAAGCTGCCCAGTATAACCACAGTCTGATCTGCTGGCCACTGGAGCAGTTGAGGTTAAGGGCCTTGCTCAAGGGCTCCTCAGTGGTGGTAATGAGGGAGGGGCAAGCGCTGCACACCTGCCGCTTTCCCCACCCAGATTCATTCTGCTGGTCTGGGGGATTGAACTGGCAACCCTCTGGTTACAGGCTCATGTCTCTAACCTTTAGGCCACCACTGCCCACTTTGCCACCTTAAACCTCTCGGGCTCTGAGGCAACTGCCCTGAGCTCCCAGGCCCTGATCTTACCTAATCTTACAACCACATCTTGTAGAAGGGCCCAAAGTTGAAATGGGTACAGTACATTTTTTGCACCAGAGCCCCATTGAGGGTTAATTCAGCTCTGACTAGGATGTCCCCCAAGAGCTCATAATTTTAAAGGATAGTTTCACAAATTTTCTGTCTGTCTTCAAACAATAGTAAGCTGTCCATCTAAACACTGAAAAAGGGTTTTGCTTATTGTGAATCCACAACCCTCATTTACTGCAAAAATGTATTTTCAAACTGTACCTGAAGTTAATATGAGACTTCAGCAATCAGAGTTAATCAAATCAACTGGATATCTTCCAAAGTTATAGTCTTTTTGGTACAAAATTCCCTCTTTGTGTTTTACTGGACAGTGTTTCCTATTGAGTTGCAGAAGGAGGAATTTGGTAATAAAAAAGGGTGTAACTTTGGAAGATATCCAGTTGATTTGGTCTAGTTTTAAAGGGGACATATCATGTACACTCCCAGGTCTATAATATATATTCTGGGGCTCTACTGGGGTATTTTTGCATGATTTACAGTTTTAAAATAAACTGCTTATTTATCTTATATTGGCTCTTCATGCAGCCCCTCAGTTCAGCCTCTGTCTGAAACAGGCTGCTCCTGTCTCTTTAAGGCCCCCCTCCTGATGAGCCCTCTCCATTCTGATTGGCCAGCTCCACCAGAGGCTACATAAACAAACTATAGCAGTAGGATTTCACATCTTTTTCTTGTTCTTTATTGAAATAGAAACTTCTCAAATATATCCGAACATGTTCAAGCCCAAATCTGATTTGAAATTTGCAATTCAATTCAGTTCAATTTTATTTATATAGCGCCAAATCACAACAAAAGTCATCTCAGGGCACTTTTCACATGGAGCAGGTCTAGACTGTACTCTTTAATTTACAGAGAGAGAGACCCAACAATTCCCCCATGAGCAAGCACTTGGTGACAGCGGTAAGGAAAGACTCCCCTTTAACGGGAAGAAACCTCAAGCAGAACCCGGCTCTAGGTGGGCGGCCATCTGCTTTGACCAGTTGGGTTGAGAGAGCAATTGGGCAACTGGACAACGTGAACAACCTTAGCAACAAAGTCTACGAAACAGACGGCTGTGGGCATGTGTGAACAGTCTGACATTAGTTCGATGAGGAAGTAGAGATAACATTGCAAACGAAGCATTCAGAGCAGGCTGAAGCCCTGGCTTTTGACTTGCAGGGAGCATTTTTATACAGATTCACCTCAAGTTTTTGACTCTTAACCATGTTTAACACGGACATAAGTCGTGTTTCCATTAACCTATTTTCATGCGCATTTTGAAGTATCGCATTGAAAAAGCTTAATGGAAATGCCAAATTCGTAAAAAACCCCCTCAATTTCGGAAACACATTTGTCGAACAAATAATGACGTTGAAAACTTTTAATTCACATGACTGATCAGCTGTTTCCAGCTACAGCTAACCTGGTGTCGTGTAAAGGTACACCTATTGTTTTAAATGGCCAAACGTGCACTAAAAGTGTTATGAGGTCCGTCAAACTGCCTCAACATCCCTACTCCGACCTTGTTTCGATTTTGGAGTGTCAAATGAGGACCCAACGACCAAAGCTGAAAAAGAGAGAGATAGCACCAGCGAGCGAGAGAGAGAGAGACAGCACGGCAGTGGTCAAGCGAGGAGAGCGAGCAGTAGAACATAGCAGTGAATGAGAGAAATAAAACATTATTTTCTGATTATTTCACGGCGGTTACATTCTAAAACACAAATAACCATCAAACATTCAACAGATGATTTACTGTGGAAACAGATGCTCTTAGTTCAATTTTCCTCTGCATTTCTCCTTTTCATTCATTCATTACATACAACTAAAATAGCCGTAAATACAAGGAACAACAGGACAAATTTGTATTGGTTCTGTGGTGTTGGCATTTTAAATCTGATGCCTGCAGTGCACCATAGGAGCATCAAATGACGCACATCAAATGAGGCGCGTCAATTATCGCTTTCAGTGCATTTGGGCCTTAATAATCCATCATACTGTAGCAGTATTATATAAAACACACATTGCTCATGCTCATTTTTGACCCAGGTGTATGTCTGGGCATGCTCATAATGATTGGAAAGGGTAATATGACTTCATTGTAACAATATACAGTATGTTTTATGTCAGTGTGTAACTGCCTAAAGGCAAACTGTATCTATCTGCTAGAGGTCCAAATCTAAGCTTAACATTACTGTCACCGAGCAAACATCTTTAAATACTATTTAAATTTTGACTGTCCACCAATAATTAGAATTTGAACCCAACTTTTATGGTTGTACAGCTCATTGGCTTCGCTTTAGAGGATTAAAATGAAACAGGATGATTTGGTTTCTTCTGTGCAATTCTGTTTAGTTTTCTTTTAGGTTGTGTCTCTCCATCTACAACGCACAGGTGAATGAAACATGTTTACCTGTTTGGTGGAGTCATTTCTTCTCTCTTACATTTCTCCACACGTTCTTCAACAGGTGAAGTTGAAGCCTGCTGCGGCATGTTGAAGCCTGCTCTCTTAACTTCCGTGAGAAAGGTGTTTTAAGAACCATGGGAAAAGCAGTAAATGTTGAATGAGCAGATGACGCAGACTGAGGGAGAAGTGTGGAAATCATAACGAGTGATTTACAGCAGTATAAGTGGACACACAAGAAGTTTTCCGACTTAAAAGGAACCAAATAAAATGGATAATGTGTTAAAAATCTGGGAATCAAGAGGACTACAAATATATCAACAAATTGGAAGCTTTATGAACCAAATTTGATTTTGCACAATGGAATTTTTATAAATATTTACAACTCCAATACTATATCAAAATTTTTCAAAAAAGAGAAGGCAACCAATAAAAAGTTTTATGATCTTTCTGATTTTTAACAGCAGGCGATGGATGAAAATAGTAGTGTGAGTTCATTTTTACTCCAACTGTCGATCAAGACTTCAAACTGAATTTTCATCAGATTATAACTGCTTGATTTTTTACAATTGGTGCTCTAGAAGAAAAGGTTAAACTCAGTTTGACCTCTGAGAAGAAAAAAACATTACTATACAGGGTCATAACTGCACTGGGTGGTGTGTATGTGGTGGGTGGGGGGTTATTTATAGCACTCAGTGAGGTCACGAACAACAGACAACCTCAATAACCTTTATTCAGTCTATAGTCTGCACCCCCACCTTGCATACACAGTCATGACCTCTGAACGAAGCTCATGGGAAAAGTGAGAACTACTCATCCATACTAATGAGGACACTAAATCAGGGAGAAAGTTGAAAAGTCTTAACATGGAAGAAAATTTGGGTGTATTTTTGAAGTCAATGCTGCTGGTGTTTATTTTTAGAAAATGGGTTATTATGACCCAAACTCTGGATCACGGGAAGATGGGGAAAAAAAGTATCTCCCCAGATTATTCTGATAATTTTTTTCTTTGTCAGGCTTCTGCCCTTGTAATACCCATTCATTCCTAACAATCCTAACATGTTTGGATTTTGTAGGCTGGTAGGTTATAGCTTAAAAATAGGTGACAAGTTGTTTAGATGAGGCACTTTTTCACAACTATCCTAAAACCTTACACTCATTGTTTAGTCTAGTGGTGGAAGAAGTGTTTCAACACTTTACTTAAATAAAAGTAGCAATATCACAATGTAAAATAATCTGTTAGAAATTCAAGTCCAGTATTTAAAATCGTATGAGTGAAAGTATTACCAGAAAAAGTAATGTCAAGTTTCAAAAGTAAGTATGTTTCATTGATTTGTTACAAGTGGTGCATTAAAAGCAGTTCTAATGTTGTAGCTGGTCAAAGTTGAGCAAATTCTAACTATTTATTAGTCTGGTAGTTTAAAGCAAGACAGTAATGTAACTTTTTAAAGAATAAATAAAACAATCCTCCTAGAAATGAAACGTTGAATTCATGAGCAATAAAACAATCCATTGCTGAGCTCAATACATTCCTTATTTGGTCTGGTATGACCAGCATCTTATGTTATATAAGGTCACAGATTAAAGATTCTACGGAAAATTACAGAAAGTTCAGTGTTTGATTATCCTTTAACTACCACTTGAGACCACATTGTTCAGCAAAGGTTACATAGTCACACTGAAGTCAATAATAATCCTTCATATTTTATAAAGTGTTCATATACAGTACCAGGCAAAGGTTTGGAAACACACTTCCCATTCCCTTGAATGAGAAAGTGTGTCTAAACTTTTGATTGGTGCTGTATTTTGTGCGTAAAAGCCTCCATGGTTCACCTACACAGGTGTTTTCATTTACTATGCCTAATTAGACCTCTTCTCAGGACTATGTGGGCATGTTCAAACATTAGCATCTCCCTCACCCTTCTCTTGGTTTTGTTTTGCCTGTTAAACATGAACAGAGATGCACAACTGGGACTTTTAGTCCCTAGCTTAGTTCCCTCTGGTTCCTGAAACTGGGCTTTAGAGTGGGACAACTTTCCCTGCTATCATTCCTGACATCATCAAACTATGTACCCTGGGGTACATAGTTTGGTACAACTTACACCTGACTAGGTCTTATCAGCCAGAGTAATTGAAAACACCTGTGTGGGTGTGCAAAGCCTGCAAAGTAACTAGTGACAATAGCTGTCAAATAAATGTAGTGGAGTCAAATAATTCCTTCTGAAATGTAGAGAAGTATAAAGCATAAAGTGCATAACATGAGCATACTTACATGTGCATTAACCTTTTTTTTGCCACTTAGGGGCACAGGAAACTTGTGGTATCATCAACTTCTAAGTTAATATGTTTAACTTGTTAGAAAGCAGTTGCTTATTTACACATTCAGCAGTTACAGAGCAACATAATCACTCATTTGGAGTCATGTTTCTGTCCATCGGGTGAATGTAAGTCCAATATTCACTCTCTTAGCTCTGTTTTTGCTCTCTACCAACTCCTGAGGGAAATATCTGGCTCTTTAGCTGCTAAATGCTCCACTATGTTCACCAGCTAGTCTCTAACTGTGTCTGTTAGCTGTTCTGAGCTGAGCAGGTAGTGTACACTAGGTTTTTAGAGCTTTTTCTCTGAAAACAGCTGCCTGCTGCAGCCAAAAAAATGCTCTGTAAGAGCACTGAGAGTGAACCAAAAGAGTAAAGTTGCAGCCGAACAGCTAAACAATGAGCTGGAACTCGCTATAAAGCTCCATAAAGCCGAGGGGAGCTGCAGTCAAAATTATACTGAAGTTCGGTACTTGAGTAAAATTACATTTCATCACTGGTTTAGTCATGCCCTCATTTTCCATGTGCTGCACATCTCAGATTTTTAAGCCCCTAGTTTATCTTTCTGCTGGGATTCTGGTGTTGAAATTTCTGCAATATTGTGGAATTTAGAAAAGCTGTACTCCAGACAAGCAAAGTCAAGGACATTTACAAATGGGTCACTTTCCAGGAATATAGCAGAGTGTAGTTTTCCAACTTGTTTCACATTATTTATTGCATCAGAATGCTTGTGGCCAGACTGTACAGCAAAACAAACTTTGAAGGAACCAGAAAAACCAAGAGGGAATAAAATGTTGAAGTCATGGAAGAGTTATGACATACTGTAGTAGAGGAAAGACATGGAAAAACTATTGAGTTATACATTACATACCCCTGTGATTATGTTGCTGCCCAGTTTTTTGTGTCCTGGCGGTTAAGACCAACAGTCACAGAGACAGATTAAACTCTTGAGTTTGACGTTAAATATTATTTATTGCAGATGTAACACAAATCAACACTTTTCACTCACACCGTCAGCTCCGGCAGGTTCAGAGCTGAAGGTGCTTTACATATTCATGTCAGGACATGTCTGTCCTGTCAGTCTTGATTTCTGAAAATGTGGGCTCATTTATTTATTAAATCATTCATACTGCCAGTCAGTCATTCAGTGGACTGAAAATGTGTTAATCAGTCACAAGCAGTCAGTCAAACATTGAGGAGAGCTGTCGATATCTGAAGGGAAAAAAAAAAAAACTGATCTAGAAATGTACAACACAGTAAAGTACAGCTTCCTATGAGCACATACCAAAACCCTGACAATGTTGAAATACATATTATTGATAAAAAATATCTCAGAGCTGTTACATTAAAAAGATCAATCTAATCTATCACAAGCTCAGTAAGTCACTTTGGTTTATGCTTGATTTGCACACAGATGTCAGTCTGAAGATTTTTGGGGTGCAGGGTGCAGTTTGGGTGGCTAAAATTTGACCACAATAGCCACATCAAATTCCACAATCCCATGCATTTTACAGTTTGAGTACAGTAAAATTCATTCAGTTTTTGCATAGACAATTTTCAGTGACTGGCAGTTGGAGGACTTTCAAGGCTTGAATGGAGGATAAACTCTCCTGGTTGAATCATCATCAGTTTAAAAAAAAAAAAGGGATAGAAATATCTGGTTCTTGAGGCCAAAGGTACAAGGCTGTATGTAAAAAATGTGAGGAGAGATGTCAACTACAACTCCCAGGGAACATTGTAGTGACAGACATCCAATCACAGAGCTGAAAATTTCAGTTTAATTCTTTCTAATGGCAGGAGTCAAATTTAGATGTTTGGATGTGTAGTGATTTGTTTCTGATTATAACAGGGAGGCATATTGAATGACTCTGATTAACACCTCTGGCTGGGTTCATCTCAACTGCTGAGGCTCATGGGTAATGTAGTATCAAAACTGAGATATTCTCCATACCAAGCAGACTATAAAGAATGTAATTTCTCTGACACAACAATAAAATGTTTACAACTGATTGTTCTATAATTCGTCCAATAAAAACCAATGAAGTTGTTGAGGTTGTTATTAAAGGATCATTTCACCCAAATTAGGAAACAAACAGATTTTTAGGCACTATTTCTTCAATAAAAAGTAGTTCCAGTACAAACTGTTCACTGTGTGATCGGTGGATTATCCAGAGTGGAAGGGACAGTGTTTCTGGAAACAGATGTTTCTGTTATTGTTCTTTTGAAAAGTTTTATTTCTGTGAATGCCACAAACAAATAATTTGCCTTGTGACTCCTCAAAGTGAAGCACTTGAGACCTTTCATCACAGGTGACAGCTTGAATGTAGACATGAGTTGTAAGCAATTTAATATCAAGATTTTTTTTAACTCCTGAAGAGGTGAAAGTATCCCATATTTCACAAGAAAAAGAAAAAATAGAGAAACAAACATTATTTTTATAACTGATTTTATCATATCTGTTCAATCATCTTGTGACCCCTCAGATTTAAAGACAGGTTGGGAACCACTGCTCTAGAGGAAAGTGAGAGAAGTTTTTGTAATTTAGGTGAACTGACCCTTTAAAAGAAAATGTTTAAATGTGAGTATTATTGAGGGATAAATACTTCCAAAACACACTTTACTGTTGAAGAAAATAGTTTCATATTCTCACTTTTTTTACACACACATACACACACACACACAGCGCAGTAATCAGATATGTCCTCTTTGACTGTAGTCCCACTGCAGTACCAGGAAACACAGAGACCGGGACAACCTGAGCTGCTATCATACTGGCGCTAATCTCATCCAGGTTTTAGACACCAGGGGCCTCATTTAGAACCACTATGTATGCACAAAACAGGACTTGAAAGATACATGCATCACTTCCCATGAAACAGTTGGGATTTATAAAAACAAACTTGATGGGAGAATTTGCACACCTGTATCAAAACTCTGACCCATGTGTAAGAACACTTTGGAGACAGGGAATACTGGCCACCCAGATGGTGAGGTGGTGAATTGAAGCCAGACTGTATAATGATTCCTCTCCCACATTTAATTTCACTTGATATCAAACTTTAATTATAGATCCACTTTATCATAAACATTCAAGCTAGCGGTGTCACTTGCACTTGTAGTGAACCATAACTATTCCATAAGCACCTTTCAATTTTAAAAGATATAAGCCAACTCAAATCTTAACCCATTACATCTGTGATTTATTATTGAACTATTCATGAAATATTGAGCGTAATGCACTGTCTCACCATCACATTCCCAACCGCTATAGCACAGAGGAGAGGGCTGGACTGTATGGTGCTCACATCCGTGGTCAGTTGTGGAGCAGCACAGCTGCTGAAATGCCAGGATGATGCCAGAATGTCGCAGGAGACAAGATTCAGGAAAATCTGGCTTGCCTTTCCCCAATATTAAGCGTGAATATAGTGATTCCTTTTCACCTCAACCACAATAACTAACTGATGAAATTATTATCATCAGTTGTAGAAATACAAGATGACATCAAAATAACTTTAAAGAATTGCAGAACAGAGCGCTAATAGATTTTTAATAATATCTTTTAATACTGTGCATATATCACCAAATATGATTTCATTTTTCATGTAGTTTTTGTGTGTAAAATTGCTGCAGTGAACAAGACTGTGCTGTCAGACTGGAGACATGGCGGTGGCTGTCACACACACTCTGCCTTCTCCAGTCACCTCTAGCACATCTTCACCACCTGCACTCATATATGGGCTGTATAAATTAGAGAAATATCTGTATGCTGGATTTTGGAGTAAATATAAATGAATACAGTGTTTATTGTATGTTGGATATCGAGTGTGTGGTCTCATCAGTCATGTATTTGTCTATATACAGTAGATGCTAAACAAACACCAAGCAGTGAGCTTCGGTGTCCCCGTGCCTCCACTAGTCCACACACTGACATTGTGCAGCAATGCGCTTCTTGGCATCTACCTCCATGTCTGACCACTTTGTTTAATTTCGGGAATTGTTTAGTTTATTGCACGGACTGCATTAACAGCCGCTGCAGCCATCAGCCTCTCAGACTTTCTTCTGTTACTGCTGCCGTTCTCCACAGGAACGATGCGTTGCCTACATCAATATTCATGAAGGCTTTTGCATTGACCATTTATGGTTTACTGTGGGAGTGAAAGGGGTGGGATATGAGGTTCGTCCACGTGCGCACATTTTCAAGATGATTGTGATTTATAAATGGAAACATGCTTGCGTTGATGCGTGCACGGTTTTATAAATCTGATTATTTTTTGGCGCACGTCATTTTCATTTTTTTGTGTACACGTCCACTTTTGGTATGGATCCTACACACTCTTTTATAAATGAGGCCCCTGGACTGGGATTAGGACTTCAACTTTCCACTCTGCATCCCGAAGGAGTCCCGAAGCGGGGAGGGAGGGGGGCAGGGCTTGATACAGCAGGAAATGTCCCATTAAAGCTTATCGTCTCAGCAGGGCCTGACCACACTCACGTACACATAAATGCTCAAACCAAATGAATAAATGGCAAAAATCAAATCAAAGCAAAACAATAAATACTAAGCACACAGTGCCGAAACTTAAAACGTTGCAACTCTCTTCTTGTCTTTTTAACATCTGACCCTCTTGTTTTTCCTTCACTTTTTCTCTCCACTCCGATAACATCCAGTATCTCCATCTTGAAACTTTCCTGCACTTTTATGTTTCACAAAATTCCTTAAAAAAAAAAAAACATCTTTCTGTCTCTTCACAATGTCCCTCTCACTTGCTCGACCCTCTCGCACCTCGAAACGCAGAGCACACACACGCTACAGTACAAATCAGTAGGCTTCAGATTCCTTGTTTAGCTATGCACGATCAAATCAAAACAAAAGTAAAACCACAGTGACAAGACAAACACAGAATCACAGCTATACATCAGTAGGGACCCAGCGGTCATTTGGTGTCCAGCATCGTGATTGGTTGATTGACAGTGGAGCTCCTAATCCCCACTGGTTAACGATGAATATAAGAAGTTACACTTTAATCCCAGCAGGGTCAGTCTTCTTTGGCCGTGATGAAACATCACTCTGCCTGAGGAGAGAGAGACAGCTCAGTAAGACTACTAACCCTTCAGAAGATTTTATATTCATGTCGTATGGAATTAAAGGAATAGTCTGAACTAACTGAAAAAAACTAAAAAATGTACTTGACACATCAGGTAACAAGTGCAATCTCATTCATTAATGTGAAATGATATTATTCTAAGTCCTTCACTAAGATTTTATTATTATCACGTGGTTAAAAAGGGGGGATTACATGATATCACTTACTGTTTTTGTTTGTCCTGCCATCATTTTAACCTGCTAAAGAGAGAAACAAAGTTTTGTTAACAGTTAGCAGAGGTGCTACAGCTTTCTGCCAGGAACTGTAATAAGAACCAGACCAGTTTTTAGCATAGAAACATGAAACAAGACTGTATTTGGCAGGTGCTACACAACTTGACTGACTCCGGAGAGGAGATTCAATTGTTGAAAAGCCTGAACATGAGTATTTTTTTCTATAAGTTTAAAGACTTAACTATATTGAACATGCGGGGCTGAACCTTGGCCTCCTGTCTGGCTGTTCAGGGGTCGGCGGGTTAGTAGTGCAGGTTAGTATTCTAATGAGGTTTTAGTCTGAGCCTGGGGAGCAGACCAGGAAGTAGTTTCATCACTTCTTCTCTGCAGGCGGTCCTCTCGTAAAGAGGAGGGGCTCCATAAAGCACGGCTAATGAGATGGCATGTTAATGAAGCTTGCTACAATAACGACGAGAGCACCTGGAGAATAAGTAGAGTTGTATAGAGGCTGTGCACGCGGTCAGACATTAACAGTAAGACAAGCAGGAAAAGCCGCAAGTACAAGTGCATTAAGTCTTGGCAGAATAGCAGATGATGTTATCCAGAGCGACTTTTAATGTGTGCTGAAGTAAAATAAGATTCAGTTTCCTGCACTTTCTTGTTCCCTTATCAAATGTGATTTTGTGTTTTCAAAATCGGAAGTTGATTTCAGCTATTAAAAGCTTACCGGTTCTCACCAGCATTTGAAGCACATAAAAAAGTTCTTGTGGGGCAAAAGTTCTTTGTTTTTGCAGTTTTATTTTTTTTTTATTACTTGTTATAAAAAAAAAATGTTATCTTCTTGTTATTTTACTGTTTGCTGTTAGTCTTACTTTTGCATTTGTGGCTCCAACCCTGTGAAATCTCTCCCTGTACAAATACGGTCAGCAGTCTCTGTAGAAGCTATCTTTTTAAATTGGCTTTTGTGTCTTCTTGAGTTGTTTGTTTGATTGTATTTTTTATTCTTATTTTTATTTATTTATATATTATTTTATTTCATTCTAACTTGTGGCACATGTTTTTACACTATGTATGTTTTTATGGTCTTATTTTCAACTCTTGTTCCTGTGAAGCACTTTGTGAATTTAATTTTTTGTGAAAGGTGCTATACTAATTATTATTATTATTATTATTATTATTATTATTATTATTATTATTATTATTATTATTATTACATGATAAGGTAACAATTAAACATACTCATAAGAACAAGCACTAGTTATAGATGTCTTAATTCAGTTATACTGATATCAATCTTCAAAAATCCATATCAGTGAACCCCAAAGGCTTTAAAATGATTGTGTTAATGTGAGGTGTCAGCAAAATAAATGGAGAAAGGCAAGAGCAAGTGCATGGAGTAGGGAGAAGATCATAACTCTCTCCTTAAAAGAGATTAATTTACCTCTGTCCTTCCCGTTCAGCAATCTCTCCTCCTCCTCCCGACCATCATCTAGTCCCAAAGGAAGGTAAAAAGTCAACATATGAATGCAGGCCAGACTTAATTTCACTTTTTCTTAAGACATATTATTTGGTTTTATAAAATAAAGACGAAAAAACAACTTTTGACCCGTTTCATTTATACGGTATGTGTGTGTGTGTGTGTGTGTTTTTGTGTATACCAGAGTGAAGCTCTTTGACCAGTGAGGACACAGTGTTGGTGATGGAGTCAGCTGCTACCAGAAGGTCGTTCCTCAGGTTTCTTCTTGGGCCTAGAGTAGAGAGATGAAAAAACCAAAAACAAACAAATTTTCTAAAAAAGATATTATCCAGTGTTACACATTGTGGTATGAAGATTCAACCGACATTAACTAACTGTTCTGTGGTAACCATTGACTCCATATATTGATTTTTGAGTTCTTGTGAGGCATTATCATTTACTTTATCTCAATTCTCTCATCTCATGTCCAGTGACGTAATGTGAATTGGAAAAACAATACAATTCAAGTGATCAAGTAAAATACCTTTAAAACACTTTTGAGGTAATATCCTCTCTTTCTTACACATATTTTTTTTTCAAAAGCAAATCTAAAATAAACAGAACTCATTAAAAACCCATACAATTATTTTAAAAAGCTGGGGGAAAGCTGTTATAGGATTTGGGGGGCTCATTACATTCCTCTTGACAAATAGACCACTTCCTAACTGTTGCCTCTTGTGAAGTGGTTTACATTTTAAACCCAACACAGGTCTTTATAATCCACCAGAGACTGAATAAATGTATGCAGTAAACACTGCTGGGACTGCAAAGCAATAATCATATAAAAAACAATAATAAGTAATTATACAGAACATTTTTAGCATGCTGAAATGCAGTGGATTAACATATAAACCTTTTGTGGACCAAGACTAAATCCTACCGGAAAATCTCTCGTGTGTCTTTGAAATGGATGAAAAAAGACTAGATCTCTGTGTGTAAAACCTGTAATTACAGTAAACGAAAGTTTATCATGCTATATCCCTATCTTACCTTGAGCAAAGGCCTCTTGTACATCACCACCCACCCCGGCGAGGGAGTCTTGAGGGGGGTACATGTGCATCTGGGGAGATGCGGCGCCTACTGAGCGGACGGTTGATGGGCTGGGTCGAGAAGGAGAGGCATGAGAAGAGCCAGCCGCCTGTGCCTAAGAGATGGATTTGTGAATGTTATATATTGCTTATGACCTACAATAACCTCTTATTTTATTCTACAATAATTAACAGCTGACATCATCTCCACAATGTTGAAAAGGTTCTGGTGACTGCTGGAAAAAGGTAACTCCAATTATTGATCCAAAATATTTTGGTTTCACTTAAAAAAACAAAGCAGTTTCTACATTGCTTGAAAAAATGACTTATTCTGAGATTGCACATTTCTGCATGACATTAGGGCTGAACGTAATTGGGGGATAAACTTACTGCCTGTCGCTGTTCCTCATCCTACAGGGCCACAACATGGGCAGTCGGAAAGAAACAGGGAGGAAAAGGATGGAAAAGAAGAGGTCAGATACAGTCGGAGCTAGAAAAGGTGAAATTATAAAAGGAGGAAACAGCAGAGGGGAAAGTGAAGTGTGTTACTGCGAGGACTGATAGTGTGCAGAAGGAGAGAGGAGGTGTCGAGAAAGAAGGGAAACCTGCCCTCTACACCATGCTGAGGACTATCGTTGTCGGTTTGTGTGTGTGTGTGTGTGTGTGTGTGTGTGTGTGTGTGTGTGTGTCACCTTGAGCAGCTTCATCAGCCCTTCCAGCTGTACCATCAGTTCCCTCCTGCTCTCTTGCAGAGACGACATCCTCTGCTCCAGCTCATCTTTCCTCTGTCTGCAACGCACACCAAACCTCCATTACTGTCACATTAGAAATTATCAGACGGCAAGAATAAAGGAACAGAGGATTCACAAAGGACAGAAAGTCTAATTAAAGTAATATGAAATAATATGAACTCAAAAATGTACTAGAATACAGAAAGAGAACTGGACAACAAGGCCCAGTTACACATCTCATACACATGTCACATCATATGTCTAGGTATAGACAGTATGCATCTATTATTGGCAGATCAGAAATCTGTAAAGTGGTTTTCCTGTGCTAAATGTGAATGTAGGTATGCCCTTCAGTCTAGGCTGTATGGTCTGAGGCTAATGAATGGATTGGACAAAGCTGGGAAACTGCCAAAACTCCTCTCTTCCTCCTACACTTATGGCCTGATTAGCGAAATAAGAGAATGATGTTACTCAAGCAGGTTTTGAAGCACAGTATCATCCTTAAAAGACTCCAAAGGGAGCAAGTAGCAGAGGCCTAGTTGAGAGCTTTGCCAGCAAAAAATGAAACCCTAGAGCAGTCAGATGTAAACCTGGATTGCTGCGGATCAAAGAATGAGGGAACACTAGGTCAGACATTCTTGACTCTTTCCTGGGTTATCGTTTGTTTCAGTGTTGGAAAAGGAGACTCGGTGGAGAGCCAGCTGACCGAAACATGAGAGCACCAGGCTGAGACAGACCAAAAAACCTTGAAACTTTGAAACCTTGAAAACATAATCAATACTGACACATACTGGTTCTCCGATGACAGAAGCACTATGCACTGAATACTGTGTAAATGCTCCAGACCTATAAGGCTTTCCAAGTATTTCAGAGATACAAACTAGATCCAAACTGCAACCGAAAACCACCACCGCAGCAAAAGAGACAAACAAAAATATGAGATAGGTGTTTACAATCTGTTTCCCAAGCAGTATGCGGTCTGGATGGGAGTTTAAAGTGGGGATACAACTCCTCTCTTTCCTGCTTGGCTTCCTTTCACATGGTAGGACAAATGAGCAAATAAACAAATAGAACAAGAGTCTGAGTCATAGAATCATACACGACAATTTCAGATTTGAGTCATTACAATATGAAGTAAAGCTTCAACAATGGTGAGAGCAAAAATTTAGGTGTTGCCTTGTTTCTGTACCAAAAAACACTTAACTCTATAAAGAGGATCCAAACTGGCCGAGACATCCTGTGCGTAGACGTACCTACGAAATCACTTGCTGGTAATTTCTCTTACGCACATACACACAAATACAGGGTGGAAATGTCATATGAGGGTGTGGTGGTGATGAGAGAGATTCCTATGATTACCAGTTGCAAGATGTTGCCAACTCCACATAACAATATTACTGATAATAACTAAATTATGCAGCAGATGAAAGTATCTGCTAATGAGATGTAAAGAAGGAAGGAAGAGTTGTTTCAAGTTAAGTGTTAATGTGCATTTATCAAATTAACATAAAAAAAAGAGTGTAGTGTCCCTAAATTATGGGCATTAAGTGATGTGGGTCATTAATATTATTGTACATATTATTTAACCCACCCCAAGTCAGGTAATATGAGAGAATTCAGAAAAACGCAAGAGTCTAGAGATGATCTAAAATTTATAATTAAGTAAATATATAAAATTTCAAATATTCTCACCAGACCATTTACCAAAAACTAAGCTGTAAATACTGTCATTTGCAAAAACTTAAAGCCACTATGTGTAGAATTTGAACATTTTTGACTTGGGGGCGCCCCCAAGTGGTTGTATCCAAGAAGACACTGTAGCAGACAGCCATGTATCCTGCTACCACCAGTATGGCTGCAACAGTTTTCATCAAGATTTCCATCACAACATCTGAATGCAGCTATAACTACATAGAATATACACAGAATGGCTTTAAAGCTGTTAAGTGTGGCACTTTAAAACATCATCATTACTGCAACTGCCCTAACCTTCTATAATTACAGTGTTCAAATGAGATCATGGTGGATAATTTGGTAGCAGAATTGTTACTGCTCTATATCAATACCACATAAACAGCATTGCTTCCAAATGCCCCTCCTCTTACTTGGGAGTTTTTGTTTTTACTGAAAAGCATAAACATGTTGGAACTGATTTTTACGTTGGCTTTTCACAAAATCCACCATCTGTCACTGCCATCTGCCATAAAGCACTCTCCCTCCGTACTGAAAAGCAACACAGCAGGTTTCCCGCCAAATCTGACGCTGTGGCGCATAATGCTGAAATGTCATGAAGAGGCTGACAAACTTAAAACTATGTTGCTGCATCATTTCTGTGGGTGTGACTCATGAGGGCTTGGTCCAAACCTCTAGTGAAAACAAAGAAACAACTAACAGTCTTTATGTGCTTTTAGACTGTATGTGGGTTTCAGAGCAGCTCCTGGGCAGCCTGAACTCTGGCTGAGTCTGTGTTTACCTGAGCAGACGAAGCTCAGCCAGCAGAGTTGGGTTGGTGCTGCCCTTCTCCGGGCTGGGCTGGCACGCTGCGTCATGTTCTACACGGAGACGTTTGATCTCTGCCAAGATCTCTCTGAGAAATGAAAAACATACTGGTCAGCTAAGGCTGGGGAAGCATAACATGACTGAACACATAACAGTTCTGCAGGGGTTTGCAGATTTTTTGAGGAAAAAAAAAAAAAACACTTGGAAAGTTTAATTTAGAGAATATAAACCTTACAAGCTGTCGCATTTGAAAAGCAGATTCTCAAACACATGCATACAACTATAACGTAGACGCATAGATAAGCAGAAAAATTCAACATATGGACAAGGCACTTTTAGTGAGAAGGGAAATACTTTCCTGTCAGCAAAAGTTACTGGGGTGTAGAATTTAGAGGCTTCCAAGTTGTTTACCTCAACATTTTTACTTTTCCGCATTGTACGAGTATCAAGTAATATAGTATAACTTTGTAAACACTAAAACATTAACTCTTTGCATAATTACTAAAAGGGCAGATAATTAAAATAAATATCTCATAAATAACTCATCCACTGTTCACAAATTTCTACCTGTTTTTACACTCCAGCTGAGCAATGAGCTCCCTCTTCTGTTTGTTCACATCAAAGTTGATGCTCCGGTTAGGTATCACCTGAAACACACACACACACACACACACACACACACACATTAGGCTAGGTCACTGATTGTTTTATTATTTAATGCCCAAAAGAAGAAAAGCTCCTCTTAAGATCTGAGAGAGAACACTAACCAATTGTCTATCATTATATTTGCGGTTTACAGTGTGTGAGAAAATGAGGTGTTTTCAACTCACTCCTGTGCCGTCAGTCTCTGCCAGTCGGTTGGCGTAACGTGCGATCAGTTTGTGCTCCTCGTCTTGCCTGCTGGGAGTGTCCATGCTATTAATAGAGGGAGTAGGAAAATCAGAAACTGACAGCAAGCAATATGGACTAATTATGATTTATATGGCTATTTTAGAAATGTTCCAATCTTTCCATTATTTATAACCTGTTAGAAGTTTTCTGGTGTTGTACAAATATTCACATTTAAATGTATCAAATGTTCCCTTGTAACTACTGGAGGAGACAAATAGGAGCCTATACTATAACTGGGAACAGGTTCCTGCATGTGCTGGAAAAACGAAACAAAACAAAAAAACATGAACGCAGCCAGCAGCGATAGAAAATGTTGCCACTATTTCATCAGAGGTAGAGGAACAACCTCACATAAACAAAAAATGAAACACTTATTATTTGAGGGGTAGAAATGATTTCAGCAGTGATATGAAAAGTGAAATCTAATGGAATGTAAATGTGCAATTAAAGGTGCAAAAATGACACAGAGCCTCACTGGATGTCAGCAAACAACTATTTGCTGTGTAAAGATACAGTGGAGTAATGGCGACCTGAGCAGTGAACAAAGTCACACTCCCTCTGTGTGTGTTGTTATCTGAGCTTGTCTGTTCTTTGTTTTGGTAGCCACACCGGCCGCGCGTGCATGTTGGTGCATGTGCGCATGCATGTTAGTGCATGTGAGCATGCATGTTAGTGCATGTGAGTCCCTCCGTGTCCTCCACGTCCGTTTCCAAGATGGCAGCCACGTTACAAACTTTCTCAAATTACAGCTAAACAGTCCACTAAAATATATTTCTAACAGAATCTTGATCCATATTTGATCAGTACTGCTGAATCTGACAGTTTGATCTGAATCTTGTGAGTTGTTGGCTTTCTTTTTTTTCCCTCCAACTTTATTGTGCAAGCAACACACGTTAGTTTTGGTGTGAGATGTTGGTGCTATAGTGCGAAATCTAGTGGCTGAATGTTGTGTATTGCAACTTTAAATGTAATTTTTCCATATGATTACCTTCAGCAAGGACTAAAGTGACCCAATAATCTCGATTTAGAGAACAAATGTTTCCTTTAATTTGTGGTTTGGTGTTTAAAAATGTACTAGACTGCCGACATACAGATGTCACTTCAGTCGTCAATCATTATACCAGCTGACCCCTTAGCTACTCTTATAGGCTTTGAGAGGTTTTCCATGAATGATATTGATAGAGTTAGGGAATGGAATATTTCCACCATTTTTGGTGGGGGAAGTTTTTCCTCATCCAAATTGAAGGTCTAAGGATGGCGGATGTTTTATTGCTGTATGGATTGTAAAGCCCCCTGAGGCCAATTTGTGACTTCTGATATTTGGTTATACAAATAAAATTATTCATCAAAAATGCATAAAAAAATTACATTACTTGACTTAATTAAACTAAAAGAATACTGGACACAGCAATTAAATTAAAGTAACAGTTGGAATGCATCCTAACTGTAACACTTGCTACTGAGTGTAAATGAGTGTAAATGTTGCCCAAGGAGCTGATTGTGAACAGAAATGGAGATAGAGAAGACAACCCAACCTGCTACCACACGGCCTGGAAAGTTTAGTTTATCATATTATAAAATATATTTCTGTGTAAGATTTTGCTCTTCATTGTAAGAGATTAAATTGGCCCTTACTCTGACTCAGCTAAAGCCTTACTGTACTGCACCTTACATCCTCCCTCTGATTCCCTTATGTAACCACCCCCCTGCTGCTTCCCTCCACCTCTCTCACCGTGGGCTGCTCTGGAGGCGATTCACATAAGCAGCGATCAGAGCGTGTTCCTCGTTCATACGCTGAGCCGCTGCCAAACTGGATGACCGAAAAACACACACACACATACAAAAAAAAAAAACAACGACAGACAGACAGGAAATAAACAAACAGCATCACACACAATAATAATGACGCCAGCAATCACGCCAACAGCTTTACTTCACACACTGATAAGCCATGCATTTTTGATGATTATGTGTAATTGAGTATGATGTAAATTTGTCAATACAGCACCGTTTCTGCATATCTACCTTGTGATTTTACATTTTTCAGATCATCATATATTCTCATTTGCTATACAGTTTACTGTATCATGTATATCTTAACATATTTAATTTCATTTTTCAGTCATTGTTTTCATACAATACAAAGTCATTTCTCTCATGTTTCCATGACTTTTTGCATGTCTCAGCACATTGTATTGCTGGTATTTTGCACACCCTGCATGCTGCCTATTTTTTGGTTTATTATGTTATGTAATACATTGGTAAATATCACTTATCAGACTTTGTCAGGGATAGACTGATAAGGTCTTGGACTTATTTGCATTATTGCCCCTGGTGTTTTCACAGACCACTTAACTTTTATCAAGATCAAGATGGCATTCAATGTCTGACTTATGTAGAAATATTAGAGGATAGGAACTAAAAACTGGAAAATGTAATCATATAAGCAAACAATAACTTTTTTTTAAGGAGCACACAAGGTTTTTAAATGTGCATATTTTCTGCTGAAGCTATACATAGTTTGTTTTCAAATGTCTTTTGTTTAATACGACCTCCTTTTCTCGGTTCACAATTTTCTTTACCTCATCTTGTTACTCTTTGCTACCACAGACACCAACATTTTATTTTTATCAAATCTAATCAGAGAGAGGAAGTTGGTAATTGGTTTAAAGTAAAGTTAATGCAGAAGCAACAAAGACATTAAGCAAGCTATTACAAAGCCCATCTACGTTGACTCACTGCCCATGTAACCGGTGGCGCTGAGCTACAGAAAACTTGTAATCAGACAGAAAACAACAACAAACACAAAACTGGCATTTTTCAACACTTATTGTCAGTCTTTACCTCTTGGATGACTCTGGCACTGATGCAGACAGCAACATGGCCTCACTGGTGTTTCCAATAGGTTGAGAGGGGCTGCACACACACACACGCACACACACACACACACACACAAATAATGATTCAGACACCATATGATCAACTGTGCAAACACCTAGTAAGGGTAACAACATAAAATCATTAAAACACAAAGGCCTGGCTATCAGAAAACACACATTTTCACACTCACGTACTCACACAGTCTCACATGCTTTTGAGTGCATTCATGCAATAGTGAATTGAACGGGTCTGAGCAAACACAGACAGGGCAAAGATCACAAGAGGGAGAAAAAGAAAGAGAGAAAGAAAGAGAGAGAGAAAAAGACTGAATGAAGTGGGGAAACTAAAAAAAGACAGAAATTCAGAAAAATACAAGCTCGGAGGAAAAACAATCTGATGTAGCCTCACTGTAAGCATACTCACATCTGTGCTAAGTGCAGTTCCTGTGTGCTAATACAAGCCTAATGCTTGGAGGTCTGTAATGACTCAGTATGCCAATGTTTGGAAAATCAAACACTGAGGGGGTGGAGCCACCAAAATGGTTGGCTGTAGAGCTGGAACTTTTTTTTTTTTTCATCTGCACTTTCTGTGTACATGTAATTCTGCAGGTTAGAACCAAAGAGGCATAAAATAGGGCAAGAGTCTGCTACTGGGTAGTTTCATGGTGTGTAATATTTCACCTTCTGTAATGAACACCAACCTTTTCCCTGTTAGATATTGACAGCTACTACAAAGCCAGCGCCAGTTCCTGACTGAACACTAACTAGTATCTTATGCAGCATTAACATTGTATATGCACTTACATTAATTAAGCAAAAATGCTTCTCAAATGTGATGATTTAATGCTTTTCATTGTCATACATGATAGCAAACTGAATATGTTTGAGTTTTGGACTGTTGGTTGAACAAAACCAAACATCTGAAGACATTATCTTTCACTCTAGCAAATGGCAAAAATGATGTGTCATGTTACACTGTTCTTACAGTGGAATTGTATTGTGATTATAATATCAAAAATAACTAAATACTGTTGTCTAAATTAATGATTTTTCATTTTGCATAAATCTACCATGTTGTAATATGTATCCAAATGTGCGAACAAATATTGTTATTAATATAATGTTATTAATATAATCCTTATTAATTCTACTTTTCATTTACATGAGAGAAAATGTGCCATTTCATTATTCAAAGGTTACACAGGCTTGATTTAACTGTACCAATCCTAAGCGACTCTTGCATCAATTATCTGAGATTTATTATCATGTGTGTGTGAGTGTTGTGAGGTCTTACACTATGTTGGCGAGGTTAAGGGTCCTCTCAGGTTCTTCTGGGTAGATTGGGTGGGAGGGTTCCCTGGACGATACGCAGCCCAGAGTCCTGCTCAGGGCTCGGCCCAGCTTAGTCGCCGGCGACTTCTAAACACAGACGAACAGATGTCAGGTCAGTGTTCAGAAAACTGAGTGACTTTTTTACTTTTTAATCCAGAAATGTTCCTAAGCGATGTTTACTGCATTGAAATGTGTACCACTGAACTCCACAGATGAAATTGCTCATCTTTCCGAATAAATATCTATAAACTCCTATTCAGGTGTTATCACTGTGTCTCTGAGGTTTAGGTCTTAGTTACATTTGTAGAACACTTGCTGTGTCACTCTACGTCATGTCCTCTACAGTATTAAACCATTTTAACTGACTTAAAATTGATTTTGGTAGGGTTTTTTTGTCTTTCTGTGAAGTCCTTTCAAACACACTTGTGATGAACTATTTTAATAAAATACAAATTTAAACTCAACTCAACAGTTGGCTGAGTCAAGTCAAGTTCATGCCTGACTTCAGACGGAAATTTTCCTGTACATTTTATCTCAGGTGAATAAATTACTTTGTCACATTTACATTAAGTTAAAACTATTTATGTTTACACAACTATGATCACATTCTAGCTTCAGTTTCTGATTTTGCAGAGAACTCAGGTGCCTGTAGCACACCTCATCAAAGCAAATCATTTAGATAAGCAGGTGTTAACAGTGAAAATTAGCACTAGTATACTGAAGTGAGGGAGGTAAACAGAGAATGAAATGTAGCCTAAAACTGAATCCTGTAGGAAACGATATGTTAATTCTGCTGAGGATTACTATGGTGGGTTTCCCGACATGAGAAGATTATGTTGGATAGGCAGGAGCTGAACTTCTAAAGAGTTTTATCCCTGAAACTGAAACATTAATAAGACAAATTATGCCAAGGCTTTGCAATGAATAATTCAACAACTCTGTTTCCATGTATTAATACATAATTTCTTCATTGAAAACATTTTCCCCTTCAGGCTAGTGCAACTTTTTTTGGAATATTGTCAGTTCATGGGATCGTGACACTTCCATTCAGATTTTGAAAGTCTGTGTATCATAATTACCAAAACATCATATTTGAATAATCTACAATCTACAGAAGCCCTGTCTGAGTGTATCAAGTGAAACTTGTAAGTTTGGGACACGCTGTGGTGATCTGTGATGACTTAACACACAAATACACACACACACACTCGGTTGTGTGTCCATCGCTTCAGAGGACATTACACTGACTTATGTTTATTTCCTGGAGACTTACCTTAACTTAGTCTAAAAGTCTTTACCCAGAAATATAATGATTTATGTTATGGGGACTTGAGTAAGTACAAGTACACACACACACACACACACACACACACACAGTGCCCCCTGGTGTGATGATGAGTAGTCACACACTTGTGACTCACCCACGACGAGTGCTCCTTCATCTGATGCTGATTGCTGTGAGAGCCGCTGACGTTGCCACGCCAGAAGCAATTTTGGCAGAGCTGGTAACCACGGCAACGGAGGCAGCGATAGCGGAAGCCCGTCATACCGTTGCCACGACAGTATGAGCATGTTACGGGATGATAGACTGAGAGAGAAAGAAGAAAGACAGAATCTGTCATTGATAGTTGAGTTGATCAAGAGAAGATCATAGATGTGTAAAACATAAACTTTATTTTAGAAAAATGAATGCCAAATATATGTAAAAAGGCAGAGTTTATGTGGATGTATGTTCTGTCAGGGTGTGTGTATGTGTGTGTGTATGTGTTTACCATGCTCTACATTGGCCATGCGGTGCATGAGGGGCAGCCAGACAAGACATGGAGGAGGGTCGGCCATGATGTCCAGGAACATGTTGAGCATCACCCTCTTCTACACAACAACAATTATAACAGACTCTTCAGAAACACAGAAAAAGTCACAATAAAAGCTCCAAAATGAAAATGAACCATAAGATTAATTTCTTATAATCCAGAGAATTTATGTTGTTGCAGAATCACTGTAGATAAAATAATACAGCTACTACAAATAGGCAAATGGAAAAAAAATCCAGTGTACTAAAGGTCAGATGGATGAGGTGTGTGCGTACCTGTTGTGGGAAGCATGAGCGTGCTAAGGTGTGTGTGTAACCGAAGGACGGTCCTTCATGTACAGCTGTGGGCAGCTTGAGAGCCTCCCTCAGAAAACTGTCAAATTTTGACTGTACCAACACACCAATGGAGTCAGATACCTGAGAAAACACATCTACACACAAACACACAACATCATTTTTGTCAATAAAGATGAACATGACATTGCATTGAGTTATTCATTGCCTTTTTGGAGACCTCAACCATAACCACTATGTACAAACCCGACCCCAACATAAACCAGTTGGGGTCAGGTCCTCACAACATCATAGATAAAAGTACAGGTAAGTAAACATGAGCAAACAGCAGCAGTGACACGTGTTTTCCACAAGGTGGCATATGTCACATGTATACATCTCCATACATCTCTCTGGGCTAAAATGCATAGATTTCATCTGACAAATCACTGCTTTAATGCCACAAACATTTTAAAAAACTAAATATATTATGCACAACGCTTTGCTGGACTTTCACTATTTATGTTCTATGTTAGCTTGATACTGCACGTCACTGTTCAAAGGAAGTCTGGATAAAATTAATCATTTCAATCTGTAACCAGATTGGCTGATAACACTTAGAAATTTTGCAGTTGGAATCAGCTCTGATTGGTGCATCGCTGGTTGGCATATTTTAAGTGCAGCTAATCTAAAGTATCATAGCTGCACATCTGGTTTTGGTGACAGAAATAAGAAAGAAATGTGTGATTTTTCATAGATACTCAATGGGGAGAGTCACAAAAGAGGCACAAAGACCTTTTTCTCCACTTTCAGTAGCCTCAATAGCCCAATATGTAGAGCGGTCACTGAGGAGCACAATCACATCTTTACTCACCTGGAATAAAGTAGGTTTTCTTACTTTGGCCTTTTTTTTGTTTTTTTTTCCCTTTATTTTGTTTGATTGTGAGACTTCCAATAAACAGCATGAAGTTTCTTGTTTTTAGCAGTTTAATTATGTAACTTTTGTAATGTGTAATACATAATTGTAATTAATCTGAGATTTTTTTGCACACACTGTAGATCAATTTAACATTCTGCCAAGGCACTGCAGGACTTTGCTCATGCATACTTACATTTTAATTTGCTTAAAGTGCACTTCCTTTAACATATAAATGAAATATAAAAAGCACATATTCAAAAAAAGTATTCCTGCTGCTGTTATGCTATCGCTATCACTAATTCTATCTCTCTGTTTACTCAAGGCCTGCATGTGAAGTCAACAAGCTCGTACCAGTTTTCTGGAGACTGTTTAATTCTGGGGAAATGCAGAATAACTGATCTATATCAGTCCGATGTCAGTCGTGATGGTGTCTGCTGGTACTTACAGCGGAGTTTATCCACCAGTTTCCCTCCACACAGTGTGGCCAGCATCGCCTTCACAGAGAGCACTGTCAGTCTGCTGTCAGGTTCACTGGAACACACAAACACACACATTATGGTCTGTCTCTTTCATTTCTATATAAAACAACAGGATGTAGAAGTGAACCAACTAGGCAGCCAAAAACACAATCTTCCTTCTAAAAGATCCACAGAGCACCACAGTGACTTCTCTAAAGTTACCCTTCGATGGCAGCCAGTATGAATTCGACCAGCAGCACGGTGCTTTCTCGCGGGTTGATGGTGTGTGTGGTGGGCAGACGCTTGCTGAGTTGGTTGAACAAGGAGGACACCAGGTTCTCCAGCCTGGTCACAGAAATGCCAGCATTCAGCTCGACAGCGTTCAGACCAGCATCCCGCACCGCCTCGATCACGTTGTAAATGTCGATCAGATGCACTTGAATGAAAATGAACAGCGGGTGGGTGGGTTGAAAGCATATCTATATTAAAAGAAATATTTATTCGCTTAATAACTGTTAATTCTAAAAGGAGAGCAGTGGGGACTCACGGTTGCATCTCTTTTGTATAAATCTCAGTTTGCAGGCTGTTCGATATGTAGAGAGACAAATGGCATCAAGGTCCTGCTCCGCTGAGACAAAGAAGAAGAAGAAACTCAGAATGTCTGCTGTCATTATGCATCAAATCTTATCAATGTCAGACCATAACCAATCAGAATAAACTGTCTTTCTTCAGCATGCTGCAGACAGAGTTACACATTTATAAAGATTTTCCATTAAAGAGACAGAATGTGAAAACAAAATCTCAAAAACTGAAAGCTAATAACGTGTTTACTTGCATTTTGAGGCACACAACAAACACGCAAGAAATGCAACATAGTTGAAAAGAAAAATCTATCCAGGGCGCCATGCAGAGGCAAGATGTAAGTTCACTCACCAAGCTCCGTCAGGATCTGCCTTCCCCCTGCCCCTGCCGTCGCTGGATGCCCCCTCCCTCTGTCTCTCTGGTCCCCCTCCTCCATCACCATCCTGCATGAAAATACAACACAGCATGAAAACTCCTGGACTTTCATCCTCTGTTTTAAAACTCACTTTAGGTGAAAAAGATTTTTGCCTATAAAGAAATAAAGCAAAAAAAATAAACAAATAAATGATGATGCAATGATCAAACTGATGAATGGTTAAATATCTTGCAGTTCAAAAAGGTATGTGTGGATATCTTGACTCCTAAAAATATCACAATGACCACCCATGCACTGAATTAGACTATTATAGATGTTATTATATATATTATTTGATTTGATTTATTTGTAATATGACGTCCCTCTCTCTGCCTTTTTGCTTAAGAGGTTGCTTTGGCTTCTTGGCTCAGGAGCCAGTGGGCGGGCTTGGAGAGGACATCGGAAAACTACCTGCACCTGGGTAGTTTAGGCCTCCATACAACTCTCATCCATGGTCTCTCTCTCTATCTCTCCTAGGATCCACATCTCTCCTGGTTTTGGTTTGTTTTGGTATTTCTCTTTTGCATTCAACAGAAGCATATACACATCTTTGTCACATTCACTGAGCCAGTTTGTGACAAATGGGGGCTCATCAAAACTTTTTGGGTTAAAGTCTAGCTTGAGGGTGACAAATGAGGGCTTTTTCTTTGGTAAACCTAATCCTTTGTAAATTTGAGTCAATTTGGCTTTTTGTAGGATTGTTGTTGGCCTGTCATGTTTAAAATCTTGAGTATGTTGTATCCACATGGCATGTGTGTAGGCCTTGGTAGCAGGCCTGTTGTTGAAACATGCAAAATATTAAATATAACTGTTACTATTTGGTGTGATCTACCACAGTTAGCTTAAACCCCATTTTTATCTGCGGTCCCTAACATAAACACTGTTTCTCTCATGTAAGTCATGACTGTATGTGCATTGTTTGTTGTGCACATTTCCGTTTTGCTCTTTAACAGGAAATACATCAAAGACCAAGAGTAATTCATTCTTTGAACGTTCTTCTTGTTTCTGGTGGATGTGACTTGTTCAACATTTTGAATACTGAATTAAAATTCAGCCGACAGTTAGATGAGAACCTCACAAGTCACTAAATCTACAGAAAATACAACCACATTCATGCAACAGAAAGACACCGATAAACTACTGTAAGCATACTGTAACTAACTTATTTTTACACACAGATGTACTGTACTTGTCTCTCACACACACACACACACATACGGGGCAGGCTCAGAGTCAAATCCATGGCCACCAGAGGATGAGTTGAGTGCTTGGTAAATAAACACATTAATGAGAGCAGCTGATGAAATCTGAGCTGTAAGCTGGCATTTAGAAAAACTTAACAAGGGTAAAGAGAAAGAGAGAGAGGGGGGAGGGGGAAGTTTAAAAGAAATAGAAAGAAAGAAAGAAAGAAAGAAAGACAGAAAGAAAGAAAGAAAGACAGAAAATGAAAGTAAGAAAGAAAAAAGAAAAAGAGAGAGAGAGAGAAAGAAAAGGGTCATGCCAGCTAGTTTGACCGTCAAACACTGATGTCAGGTGACACAGAAAACACCAGAGGATATCAGTCGCCATGGTAACAGTTATACTACCCCACCAAAGTGAAACACACACACACACAAATATTTGCATTCCTTCTATAAATGTGGTGACATACCAACCCCCTAACACACACACACACACACATTCTAAGAAATCGGTGACGTCCTTGCACGCGCGCACACACACACACACACACACCCACACACCCACACACACATTCCAGAGAGGATTTGAAAGCTTCCCAGGAGACTTCATGCTTCATCCAGACAAAAGAAGGATTCCTCCTTTCAGTCACACTCTTACACTCTCACAAACACACACTCTCTCTCTCACAGTCCCATGCATCTTTATACAGCCGTTTCATTGCTATTTCTTTCTCTCTCATCTCTCTCACTCACTCAATTACTCACTCACACACTCCAGAGACTGTTAATCCCAGCTAATCAACTGCAAGTGTAACTTTGTGTTTTCTAGATGACATTCAGTACAGTAACAGTCTTCTCCTTCAATGTGCCCTTGAGTATGGACACCGCATGCACGCTAGGCAACCTTTGTCAAAGGACTTCTCATATTACTCGACTATGATTTACATCTTGACCACTCATGCTGCAAGTATCAACTATGTTTAATAAGAAATGCCCCAGGAAAGAGCAATTACCAGCAATATGGCAATAGGATAGCAACTACAGTAATGGTGCATTCAGATATGAGGATAAAGAGGCAGCACTGACACATGCGGTTCTGATTGGGCGGTCATTTTCTGATGTTGGTGTTTGACAAATAAGTTTATTTATGGCCACTTTTTTGTTTTATTTTGAAGGCAGTACCTTTTTGAAATATCTTTGCCTTGTAAAACCTTAAATGTGCATTAGAGTCTGTGTAAAGGAAAATGAAAAAAGTGAAAATGACAATTTAAACACATTATACATGTTAGAAAATAATTGCTGAAAACGTGAAAAAACTGAACTATGTAGTGCTGAATTGTGGAGTTGGAGTGTTTAACTGCTTTTCACCATTTCTGTGTCCAGGATCTTTTGGGCGGGCCTGAAATGGTGGCTCTATGACATAGAGGGGTGACTAGCATGAAACCCCCCCTCAACACTATATAAACACTAGAGTACACATACTCTTAGTTACTATTTTTACAAAAACTCATCGGAGACAACTGGGATTCACTTCGGATAATCCGCTGTTACTGGTGAACGAGGCCATTTTCGGTCAACGTTAGCGTTCAAGGAGTTATTTTAAACCCAACTGAAGTGTCTCTTGACGGGTGGAGCCACCAGTGGTTTCGGCTTAAGCACTGGCTATGTGGCTGGGAGGTCTCTGGCTAGAGGGAGAGCATTTACCGGGCAGCACTTAACCAAAAAGCACGGTGTGAGAGGCTTTTGCTCCGAGGGTGACGGCCACAATGAAGCAACTAAAGACGTGTCAGCAGAGGAGTGAATAACGTTAAGTGCACCGAACTAAAATTGGTGATGGTTCGCTTGTTAACTAGTCATTTAAGTTACATTTGTACTGAAACAAGTCCACATTTACCTACAAATATGTGCTGAATTAAACAGTGGCTCCTAACGTTACTTTTTAAGAAAAAATATCATCCATGTCACTTGCCACACATCTACAAAAAAAGGCCTATTTTAAATTGTGTATTTTTATAAGGGAGTTTGGTTTGAGCATTGTTAAATTAGAGGCTGTTCAGTTGGGCAGTGTTTTCAGCGCCTTCAGTGGACATGCCTCCACTGTTTCAGAGCAGAGAATACGGCTTATATTTCCACAATTTTGAAATCTAATTTTATATACTTGGCGACTTCGTATACTTGCAAACTTGGCTGGGTGGTTAATTACACATTTTTCTGTGGTGCGACAAACTCTCTTTTTTAAGTGACAAGTTGTGAATACAACACTGACATATCTACTCCTCCATGCTCACAAAATTAGGTGCAAAGCGAATTTACTGTAATCTTCACCTAGACTGGTAACCTGCCTTTTTGTATCCGTATGTCTAAATGTAACATAACCCAGGAATTGCTGACCCTGCAACAAGGATATATAATGACCCTCTGGGCCAATCCTAAAAAGTCCTCCAAATAGGCCATCCCATCTAGTAATCTAATATATGCCAGGACTTAACTTGTACCTACTCTATGTAAGTAAGTAAGTAAGTAAATCTTTATTTATGTAACACAAAACCAGGATCACAAAGTCCTGGTCTGAAATTAACACCCACCAAGCACCAAATGAGGGTAGATTTTATGTTTAAAAGTAAATTTGAGGAGGCTATACACCACACTGGCAGGTAAATGTTTGTAACAAAATAGTCATGTAATAAAATATCTGGAATGATATCTCGCAGGAAATTACTCATGTTTGTCCCTATACAGTGTTGAGACACGTTTTTCATGTGCGTTTAAACAGTGCTGCGAAACTGTAGGAGCGCTGGAGGTGGTCTGACACTGCGTCTACACAGAAAGCTTAGCGTGATCAGCACATTTACCAGAGCAGCAGCAGCAAGTGCTCTGTCTGTGTCTACATAGGAAGTGTTCAAGTACAGCGTTGAGCGTAGGTCACCCACATTTCTGAAGTGCTCAGGGCCCAATCCCAATCACTGTAGTTACGTAAAACTCTGTACAGCACTTTGGTCAATTATAGTTGTTTTAAATGTGCTCTATAAGTAAATTTGATTTGATTAACTGTTGATCAACATAATACCTTATTATCTCAATGATAATTCTGAGTGTCCAACAGTCGTATAACTGAATAGGTGGTGAATTAGATATCTTTTTCAATCTGGGAGTAATTAGTCCTTGACAAAAATAACGGAAAAGCAATCAAACCTTTCTACTTCCTGGTAAAACCGCAAGCTGACCTCACTATCTGCAGTAGTGGATCTGCTACACTATGCTCTTTGGTGCAACAGCCACATAGATTTCAAGAAGAGTATTTTCTGTGTTTATTAATGGTCACACTCAAAGAGAAGTATTTGCAATTATTTCTTTTACATTCAAGTCTTCTGGAAAGCTGCATGAGGCTCCTGCTTCTTGTTGATTGACAATGTTCTGTATTCCACAAATATCTACAACTAAGGTGGTGAGTAAAATGTTATCATGACCAATAGTCATAATGGACAAAACTTCCCTTTAAGAGCTTAAGAAAAGCTGTTTGAAACTATCAAAAATAGATATGACACCACCAAAATAGATATGACTGCTTCTAAAAGTCTCATTTGCTCACCAGTTACCACACTAGACTCCCATGGTGAGTAAATTGTTATTTCCAGCTTGGCCTTGGTGATAACTACACCCTGTCTGTCTGTCTATCTGTGACTGTCTGTCTGTGCAGAGCTGACATGCAGGAACATTTGGTCTGTGAGGTTTGCTTCCTATTTTAACTCTGAAAGCTTTAAACCATCTTAGATATAATTACCCTTCCCGCAATTACCCCCAACTATGTCAGAGGGCCAGGAACAGCTTGGTTGCTATTTTCCCAATCACTGGGTTGAAGTACAAAGGTTGGTAACAGGAAATGGATCCAAAAACCTTCATAGAATCTAACTTCCAATCATAACTGACTGGTGTACTTGCAGCTACCTGACCAAACATCACTTGAAACAGTAAAATCCAGGCTGAATCAAACATGGTAAGCTGGTGGTAGGTAAACACATATATACAGTATTTCATTAAACATACAATATCCTGCTGAATAAGTAAACAGTTTGCACAAACATTATAATGCATTCCGAAGTTATTGTGTTTTGAAAGTGTAACAACCTTGACACATATCTTACACACACACACACGCACAATAAAAAGCCCCATAAAATGTGTTACTCATTCAAGACAGAGACAACATTATTACAGTAGTTGTTACTGGCTGGGAGAAGAAATTGTCTTTTCTCTTATCCACGGACATTAGGATCACTTTAATGCGAGTGAACGATGAGGAAACCAAACAGTGAGTCAGAAAGTCAGCTTTGCGCCATTTCTCATAAATCTCAGCGTAAGAGGGTAATGAAAAATCATAACACAAAACCAAAAAAGTGTGGTGGGATTTCATTTTTCTTGGATTTTTGTTTGTTTTATGTTGCAATTTCAATCTGATATTTCAAGAGGGCTATAAAAAAACAATTTCTTTGGGCAACTGTCAAATTGTCAAGGCTATTAACACCATGTATGGGTAGGAAAGTGATGATATAACCACACACTGCTTAGAAAATGATTGCTGTGTTGGATATAAACTCACAATGGATTGTTGTTAGAGTGATAAAGACATTAAATTGACCACAAAATAAACGTTTATATCCCTGAATCATGAGCAGTGAACACGTATGTGTGTTTCCAGTGAAAATTAAAGCTCCCACATATTCAGTGGAAAGTCTAAAGCTAATGTGACTGGTGCCTGATAGAGAGGTTTCATTGTGCTCTGTTGGTTAAAGACCTCAGCTACAGAAAGTAAAGTATAGAGGGTGAGAAAAAAAGGAAAGAGGCAGAGAGGGGAACGGAAGTGGAGAGATGTATACGGTACAGCTGACTGTATGTGATTTGATTTTCTGTGTTTGTGTGGGTGGGGATGCATGCAGTACTGTTGCACCATGGTGTTTTATTATGGCTGACATTTGCTGAGCTTTACGGAAACAAACACACAAACAACACACACTGTTCTGAATACACACACACACACACACACCCTGAACCAGCGGACACACTCTGGGTCTCCAGTTAGCCCCTGGTTTGAGAAAGCATTTAGAAAATAGAGTTGAATGCGCAGAGCTGCTGCATTCCCATCTAAGACTGTGTGTGCGTGTGTGTGTGTGTGTGGTCATACCTCTCTGTGTCAGGGGGTCACACAGGACAGAGGAGCCTCAGTAAAGGACGTCTGGCAGAGAGACACAGAGAGAAGAAAAAGGCTATTTCAAAAGTCTTTTCAATCTGTAGACAATAATGTCAAAGGATCTCTGGGGTCAGTAGAGTCACATACTCAACACAACCAGTGGGGGACACACCCCTACATCTCTATCGACCGGTAAGACTGGTAAAAAAGCCTCCTGATCTATGACGCAAAACTGGCTTTTAGTTATGTAATAATCAAATTGTAGTCAGTTATGTAGATGCGCAGGGTTTGACACTAGAGGGCTGTTTTCACATTCATCTGTTGAAGAGGGGAAGTTTCTCTGTGCTCACCCAAAACCTGAGTTTAAAGCATCAGCAGGATATATGACATCACAACAAGTTTGGAAGCCATTCGTGGTCCAGTATTCAACTCACACAAGTGTGAAGTGGAAACTTGAAGCCCCCAGTGCACATAGACTTTTCAGTGGAGAAGGAGACAACTTGTGTCCAGCAGTTAAACTTGAATATGAAAAATATTTGCTTATTCATGGATTCTGTTTTTTTTTCAACGAGGGACAAGGAGAAAACTAGTGTGGAAAACCCATATCACATGCTAATTATTAGCACATGTAGAGTGTTTTTATGTTTGTTTGTTTATGTTGTTTATGTTGTTTTATGTCTGAAGGGGATCTTCAACACCTACCAGTTTGAGTTTGACCATACAGGTATGACAGGTTGCCCTGCTTTAAAGAGCCTAATTGGAGGTATTTTATATCACAAAGACGACTTGTTCCTATGAATAGATCTGTCGCTGCTCTACACACAAAATTTGTGGCTCACTTAATGTTACTGACATTGAAAAGTAAATGTTTCCTCTGCCACTGCAGAATTATGAACGCTGCTGCTAAAATTTCACACGATCATTAATATCAATGGGCTACTAATGATTTTCTCTCACACGCTGTGTGAGCATAATAACACCCTACGTTGCTGTGGAATTGTTTTGAGTCATCCACTCTCTCCTCATTCTTCATATCTACATGAAAGATACTGTTATAAGAGTAGCGTAGCTCCATTAAGACAGCCCGTAATGTGTGTGTGTGTAGCGAGTGTGTGGTTGAGTGAGTGGAGATAGCAAGTGGCAGAAAAGTGAGGGTGGGTGTGAGCCGCCCCAAAGCAGTCAACCTAAGGGAAACGCTGACCATATTATACTTAACATGCAGTATGTATTCTATAAAAACTGGAAACAAGTCATAGCCATTTACAAATAATACCATCCATTCATCCAGCTATCTGCTGAGTGCTTCTGTACCAGCAGTCACTGTTAAGTTGACAGATATTTAATACGACAAGCAAATGCTAACGGCTGCCAAGTGCCAACAAAGTTCAACCAAAACAAAATGTAATATAATGATTTCACACAATGACATGTCATTAGGCTCTGTTCAAGCTCTCGCAGCAGCAGAGTGAGCAATCCTCCAACAACAAAGAACCAAAATATTGACCCACAAACACAGTCTAATCAAAGCATTATGGATTTTATAACCACAAAACATGAGATATTTCTGCACATGCAATTATATTTCTGTTCACATTCTGCATATTAAGAGAGAGAGAGAGAGACGGATGTCATAGACAGATACCACACAGATAACTGATACATCAACGTCCTATAGATGGAAATTCAAATGCTACTGTGGCAACAAACTTGTAAAACAAAAACAGTGAGTAACAAAAGCCAACAGAAAAATAAAAATGTGCTGTTTGCTATCTTGTTGAATCACCACACATGTTGACATTTCAGTTATAAGATGTTCCTATTAGCATCTGACTTCAACTGATCTTAATCAGTGCATTGACTATTGTCTGCCTGTTCCTATAGTTTCAGCTGTATTTTTAAAGTTTTCCCCCAGTATCAGTCTTGTTAAGTTAGTGTGGCTTTAGACTATTGTAATTGGACAGATTCTGTTATTTAACACTGATGCATTGAGCATCAGCAAAAGGTTAAAACATGTTTATACATGTATATATTCCCTAACCTCTGGTATTGGAAGAATTATTGTTTTGTTATCTATATGGAAACTAAAGTTTTTCAAATGATACCGAGCCATGCTGATGATAAATTAAACGGTAAGGTACAGTGCTGTCGTATGTAAGTACTGCACATGTTAAGTAATCACGCATGACTGCATAATACAAATACACTGATGTTCAGTCTCGTCAATATTTACTTTTCTTTCTCTTTTCACTGCAGGGTGTTTGTATGTGTGTGGTATCACATGTGTAAGTGGGGTGTCGAATCAGTGCAGACCACCCAACCAGTGCACCTGTGCATTAATAGCCACCACACACACACACACACACACACACTCTACAGTATTTCATTAGAACAGTGATTGTGCTTAAAACAGGCCCAGCACCTGAGCAGGGCAAACAGTCCTGAAAACAAACACACACTGTCTTCCCGCCCACAAACATCACTCTTTCTTTTGCACGCACACACATACACACCTGTTCGCAGGGGTCAGTTGCTCTCAGTCTAAATCAGGCTACACACTACAGGCCTGGATTTGCAGCCAAAAATTGTTTCTGTATCCACACTGGACTCTCCGCTGTGTTCTGTAGGTGAATCCACAAACTAAACGCTGATAAATAGGACAGTTGAGGCGACACGACGATGACACCGATACAGAAACAGGCGTCAGGCAGACGAACGGGTACTAAAGAGGGGTAAGAGGGTGTTTACCACCCTCTGTACACCACACACACCATGCATGACACCATATTACCACTTGCAGCTGCTCTCTATCCTCAATGTCTGCCCTGACAGGAACTGACCACAGTGTGTGTGTTATCCATGATATATATACACAGTATGCTGCAACTTTAGACACTGACGTTGCTGAAATACCTATGAGCTCCATTTATTTTCTAACCCACCTTTTACTGTAACACACGAAACAAATGAGGCTTGCTTGTCGGCGCCACAAATCCCTCCAAAAGCTCTGCAGCAACTTTCTAAATTAATTTTAAGGTTTCAGGGAATTGAGGAACTTGGACGTTTATGCATTTTGTAGAGTTGACTGCATTAGTGGTGGTTTGGCTCAGTCTCATGTGTCCTGAAACATTTTAGACATTAACTGATAAACTGTCATTTGGCATAAAACAAAAAACTGGAAAATTTGAGCTGAGGTTTCTCCAGAAGGAGGAATGCAGTTTGTCTCTTCACTGAATCGGATCTGGTCCAGCAGTGTAATCCAGCCATTGTATGATACTGCAAAGACATGATGCAGTAGGTCTAAATGTTTATTTATTGATTCTTCTGGGTTTGACTATTAGAAGGCTTCAACCTAAATTGCAGCAGTATTTGTAATAGTTGTAATTTTACTCCTCGTATCAACTATATCAGCAACTGACATTTTTTGAAATCTGTTGGTATTTAAAACCTGCATTGGTTCAACCCTGTAAAAAAAAAAAAAAACACTGGTTTAAAAACACAAAAAATCTAGATCAACACCAACCTTTCTTTGAGCCTTTTTCACACAGAAAAACACTTTCAACTGCACAGACGAGAAGCAGGTTGAATCGAAAGCAAAACTCTCTCCCTGCCTCTCCAATCTCTCACTCCTGACCTCTGATCCCTGCGCTGCCATCGAGACAGCTCGGCTGACCCAGCATGACCCCGGGGTTGTCACCAGGCAGGTAAAAACAGAAGCAATACATCTCTGGTTACACATTTTAAGATGGACAGCTAGCATGCTAGGCCTGTTTAAAGGACTTAACCAGAAGTTATAGTGTGTTCTGAGTTGTAAGCATGGTGGAGTCTGTTACAGAAGTCCAAAAAGTTGTATCAAGCCCAAAACAACCTGTGCCTATGCTTTCCCAAACCCAAGATGGACTCTTCTATTTAAAATAAAAACCAAGTATTAATTGATCAATTCCACACAAACTGGGCTCATGATGGTGTTTTTGAGTGATTCTGATGAACCCCAATTGGGAAAACTTGCCTTGTTCAGACAGACACAAGCACCGCATGAAAAAACACAGACCACTCATTCATTTCAATAGTAAATGAATGAGTTTTGGCACAGTGGGGGTCTGTGCCAACACAGAGGGCTTTGGCAAATGGTTGCAGGGTCATTTGGAGAAAAAGTTTAGCCTGGTCCAACTTTTACTGCAACATTATGTAACGGCACATCAAGACTACACTCATTCCTGGTAAATTACTAGTATTTCTACCAGCAAAAAACGTTTGCTGCTATGATAACTTTCCAGAGTTGTACAATCCTGTCTCACAGTATTATGAACCACTCTACAGTGTTTTGGCATCAAAATTAGCAGCAGCCACCAGCCAAATTCTGGTAAAATATGCATGTGGCTGGTAGATTTGCTTCATTCATCAGCCAAAAAAAACAAGTGTTGTCTATTGAGTGGCTGGTAAAATGTGAACATCCATTAGCCATTTGTCCAGTGGACAAAAAAGTTAATTTTGCACCCCGCTCATGGATCTGTTACTCAAACTGGATCGTATTTCATCTCCTCACCGGTACCTGAAACAAAACGCCCACACCAAGGTAGCCCTTTTCGTTTTAACAGTGTGTTTTCAGTCTGAACACCCAATGACACTGTTTGCATCAAAGCCACATGTAGAAGTAACTTTTGTGACCATAATGTGTTCTCCTGATTATGACCAAGGACCCCAAAGTAGACTAAACTGAACTCATGCCAGTACCAAAGAAAGAGAGGAAGAAATGAAGAGAGACAAAGCAAAGCAAATGTGTAGACAGAGAAAGAGAAACACAGTGAGAAAGTAAGATAAACATCTATGATAAAGGGAAACGCAAAGAGAAATCAAGATGTTGTAAGAAGCCAGATGAGAGGAAAGAGTAAGAGAGATTCAAGAGGAAAGCGAAAGAGAAAAACAAAGAAAAAAAGACATAGGAAGTGAAAGTTGTGTGTAGTCTGTACTGAAGAAAAAAAAGAGTGCATGACACAGTAGAAATGCTCCTGCAGCTCTGACAGTCTGCTCTCAGGCTGAAATACTCTATGTGTTAATATAAGAAAGTACAGATCCCCAAATTCAATTCAACTCTTCATCACAACTAGGGCTGCAACTAACAATTATTATCGTTTTGTCTATAAAATGTCAGAAAATAGTGAAAAAAAGCCTGTTATAATATCCCAGAGTCAAAGTTGACGTCGTAATATGTCCAAAACCCAAAGATAACCTTCTGTATGACAAAGACAATTATAAAATCATCACAACTGAGAAGGTGAAACTAGCTAATATTTAGCATTTTTGCTTAAAAATGACTAAAACGATGATTTGATTATCAACATCGATGTCAATTAATTTTCTGTCAATCAACTAAACAATTAATCAACTAATCAAAACAATCCTCTCAATCAGGGTCTCAGCCATAGACCTAAATAAGTGTTTGTTTTGTCTTTTTCATTTCCCTGGAGCAGGAAATTTTTAGAACAGTCACATTATTCTTCTGGCGTAGCAATCCAGCTGCAATAAACCACTGATTTTGTACTGATTCCGATAGATTTTATCACCCAGTGGATCAATAAACAACACAGTATCAGCCTAGAAAACAATGTTACACAAACGTACTGTTGAGCAATGACTTAGTTCTTAGTAGCCTACTGTTACACTGTAATTTTACTGTAAAGCTCCAAGCTATCTGGGCATTAACTCAGCAGCATCAAACATGCCAAACAGTGAACAAGTGAACAGCTCTATGGTCCCCAAGAGTGTAGGAGGCCCATCCAACTGCTCCTACATGCAACATGAGGAATACTTACATTTCACTATAATTTAATTCTCAAGAAATTATATAAACTAGAGGCTGGAACGGCATGACTGTTCTTCTAATCATAGGTTTCACCCCCACCGCTATTATCTCCCCACCCACAGTGGAGACAGTGACATAATTTAGCAGTAAATCAACAACAACTAAAATCTTTCCATACACAGTAAAATGAAATGTTAGGGGGTAGGAATCATGAAGGAGCCTCTGCAGGTATTCAGGTGAAATTTTAAGCTCGTCAAAAAGTTTGTTTGAGAAAAACTCGTATACTGTTTAGACTACAGATGTGAGGGAGGGGAAAGCGGTATGGCTGATTCTCGTTTCCCCTCTCATTTTGCCCGGTTAAAGATGTAAACAAATCGCCCACTGCTGAATTAAAGTACACAATCTTTTTTATACTGCTAGGGGAAACGTTTTGGTCTTCAGGCTAAAGTTGGGACAAAGCCCATCAGCACAGTGATCTCTCTCTCTCATTCTGTCATCCCTTTCTTTTTAGCTTCCTCCACAGGGAGCAACACTTTGGAAAAATACACAACCTGCCTGTTCACACTTAAAAATACAGTAATAGTGTTTGTGCTCTCGGAGTTGTTTATTTTAGATTCCACAATGTTTCTGTCGCAGCCTAAACTTGCCCTGTTTGTTAATGAACTTGACCATTATCTGAATGTTTGATCTGCAGCCGCAGGCGTAACAAAGAAATGAATAAAGAGCTGGTATGTTGAATGAATGACAATAGCAGAAATACGAAAAGCAAGTCTGTATTCAATAGGGATACAGAAACATGGATTCAATTTTAAATCTCCTTGTTGGATTACCAGTCATAAAACCAAAATATCACTTGACCTTTGACGCTGACAGAAAATTACAGTAATCATCAACTACTTTGATGCTCAATTCAATCATTTTTCAAGCAGAAATGACAAACACTCTGGTTCCAGCTTGTCAGATGTGAAGATCATATTCTTTTCTTTGTCATGTATGATAGTAAATTGCATATCTGTGGGTTCTGGACTTCGGTCAGATAAAACAAGCAATTTGAATATTCCCCTTTGTGCTATGGGAAATTTGAAAGGGCGTTTTTTTGAGTATACTCTGAATAATTAATCAAAAACGTAAATAATCTTTAGTTACAGTCTGACGTTGCTGATCAAATATTCAATTAGGTGATGCAGGATGCAAAAAAAGTATGTATTAAAACATTTTTAAACTAATTTTACGAAAAAAGATTTCAAATCATGTTATTTTTCAGCATCTTAATGGAGTCAAGAATAAATAATTAACGTCTTTTCTTCTACTGACACTTGTTGACTGTGATTTGTCATATTGTGTACAATATATTGCACAATATATCTACACCTCCGGATATTGCTTGTTTTATCAGTAATTCAAACTTCCTAGAGATTACCTTGTTTGTACTCTTTTAACATGAGCCCTAATATAAGCCCTTTATGTGTGAGGTTAGGTGTGGGGTTGGGAGGGTGAGGGCTGTCAAATTCTGCTAGGGCCAAAAAAGTGCTCAGGACAGCTCTGATAACAACTTTTGGCAGGCTGTAGTAATAAATCATTTCATCTGACCACACAGGTCTCGATTTATGAGCTTTAACATTGGCATCCTTACTCTGTAACACGCCGTTTCCCTTCAGTTTGTTGCATTATAACAGTACATAAATGCTGCTTAATTTTTTTTATCAAAGCTATTCAACATAATATTGTGTATGCCGTATTTAGCATTAGACACTAACGATTCAAAAAAGGCTTAAGTGATGTTTCACTATGCCTGCACGTTTGGCGATAGGCCAGGTAACGTAAAAGATTTTTGAATGGTGACTGTCGATCCTCCCATACGAGAGAACAACAGTAACGTTACTACTGATACGTACTGAAGTCAAACACCAATAGTAGTTTGGATTTGAAAAGTGGGCATGACTACCACAACACACAAGGCACGGAGGGTTTGGACAAAGTTGTACAAGTTTACAGTATTAAAACATATTAAAATCTGGACTCCCATAAATTTCAAAAAGACTTGAGTCAAATCTGCTTAGTTCTGCTTACTTCTGGGAAGCTGTGTGACATCTAAGCGGCCATATTGCAAAAAAAGTTTAACTCCCTGTTCACCTTGTTCCCCCGAATGAATGTGGTCTTGAAATAGCTCAGTCTTAGATGAAACTTTACATTAAAACTCAGGTTTGAGTCGACTAAAACTTAGACTTACATTTGATTTACACAGTTATATTCCCTGACAGGCTGTGCGAAACAGACTCTACTCACCGGGACTATTTTCGGCAGGTATTCGTGGCCAAATACCAACATCAACACTGAAACGTGCGGCACTGACTGTAGCTGTAACCCAGTTTCTTCACTGTTGAAATATTCGCTTCCTCTTTTTACCGTATTCCGTGGCTTAAATAATATCGTCCCAGTTCCGTTATTTATTTCCGTGACGAGCCATGTTTCACACCCTCCATACCCGCCTGCCGCTACTGCCGCCGCCGCCGCCGCCGAAAGTCACTCCTCTCTCCGTCCGTCCTGCCCCCTCCCCGGCTGCATGCTCACACTGAACCCATTCATAACTCAATTGACCTAATCATAATACATAGGATATGTGTACTATGAATAATGCGGTGTGAGCCTGGTTATACAGTAACTAGTCTGTTTTAATAGCCAAAATAAAAACGTTCATCTCACATCGAAGGGATGAATCTCTGAAGACCCCGTTGAAAGCTGTTCAAGTTCGAAAGTAACACCATTAAAGGACAGGTTCACATTTTTTTCAAGTCTGTCTTAAAACACCAGTCAGGTGCCCATATGAACACCGAGAGAGGTTTTCCTCGCTGAAATTATTCCTTCTGTTCATACTGGCCATTAAAAGATCCCCTTCAAATGCGCTTTCAGTGTAAGTGATGGGGGCCAAAATTCACAGTGTGTCCACACAGTCATTTTGTGCAAAATGCATTTAAAAGTTTATCTGAAGCTTATATGAGGCTTCAGCAGTCTGAGTTAGTCATGTCAAGTGGATATCTGCCACATTTGCAGTCTTTTTAGAATCAAATTCCCTCTTTGTGTTTCCTCTAAGTGTTTCCCTGTTGAGCTGCGGTAGAAGTATAGTAACAAAAAGAGGGACTTTGGCACTAAAAAGACTGAAACATTGAAAGATGTCTATTTGATTTGACTAATTTGGACGACTGAAGCTTCATATTAGTTTTAGATAAACTTTTAAATACATTTTTGCACAGAAGCAGGACTGTGGATTTTGGCCCCATTTCTTACATTGTAAGTGCATTATGAAGAGATCTTCTAACGGTCAGTATGATCAGGAGGAATGATTACAGCAAGAAAAACCTGTTTCAGTGTTCATTTGGGCACCTGACTGTTGCTTTAAGACAAACTTGAAAAATTGTGAACCCATCCTTTAAAGCTACTTAAATACAATTTTGAGGTACTTAACTAAGGTAGGCTAGTTCCTGTATTTACTCACGTATACTGCAGTGGTGGAAGAAATATTCAGATCCTTTACTTAAAGGACCAGTGTGTAGGATTTAGTGGCATCTAGTGGTGAGGTTGCAGATTGCAACCAACCAACTGAATACCCCAGCCTCCCCACCTCCAAACTTGTAGGAGAACCTACGGTGGCCGCAAAACTTACGAAAAGCATATAAGCCCTCTCTAGAGTCGATTTTAGTTTTGTCTGTGCTGGGCTACTGTAGAAACATGGCAGGCTTTGTGTAAGAGGACCTGCTCCCTAAGTAGATATAAAGGGCTCATACTAAGGTAACAAAACCACAACAATTCTTATTTTCATATTATTTTGTATTATACACTAATAAAAACATACTTATGAATATTATATTCTATTTCTGCCAATAGGTCCCCCTAAATCCTACACACTGGTCCTTTAAGGATTAAACTACCCAAATGGATATTGCTGCGTACATGCTAATGATAATCTGATAATTACAGAGTAGTAATATATAACGATGACAGGAGAAAGCCTACTTTTACTCCTGAAACTTCAAATCACTTGTACTTTGTTGTTAATACTGTATTTATATTCAAGTAAAGTTAAGAAAAGTAGAGTACAAGACTTGTTATTGTAATTTCAGATACTTAGTGTGTGCTCCTAGTTGACTATTTTCAACTATACATGCAGGACTGCAACTGCTGTTTACAGTACCAGTGGTGGATGAAGTATCCAGATCTACAGTATATTGTATTGAGAGTATTTGACTTAAGTGAAAGTAACAGTACCAAAGTGTAAAAATACTCCATTACAAGTAAAAATACTTTAATTCACTTACAATTACAGATACCACAAAATTATACTTTTGTACTTGATTAAATGTATTTAGTTATATTCCACTACAGCACATTATAATAGTTATTATTCCTGAAATGTAAGTAATGTAATGATTAGTTGTGGTCCTTACTTGGAGAGGGCGTAACCTTCCTGCCACAGTGCCAGTTAATCTCTTTCACCCGGTATTGTATTTGACAAACCTTCATTCTCCAGAGGTTGTGAAATTCACCAGCCCCATGTGATTAAACTGCACACACGCACCACAACACCCCTGTACTTTCCAGTGTTTTAGGAAGATTAGAGTGAGTCCCCAACTGAGAACATTTGTAAAAAGGTAATTGTTTTATTTATCCCAAGTATTGCAAATTATTATTTGACTGTATGGATTGTAGATCATATTGGGTTGGATTCTTTTTTTTTTTTTTTAATTTCACTTTTTATTGGCAGACATGGGAATTACGAAAGGCAATTACAAATGTTTCACAACTGGTTTGACAATTATATATCAAAAAACAAAAATAAATGCTTAAAAAAAAACAATCAAAGAAAATAAAACAAACAATGGCAAAAAACAAAAACAACAACAACATCCAACTGAGTTTCAGCAAACCAGTGTGCTAGCCTAACCTCAATACACAATAACAAACATATATACATAGCAACAGAGGACTGCAAACATGCTAACAAACTTTCCTTCCTCTTGTTAATCTGGATTCTGCCAAAAAAGGGAAATCCCATCCACCGTCATGTGCTGCAGGGTCAATGTAATGCAGAGCACAAGTGACGCAATCACTAGCAGATAAAAAGACTGCCAAATCTCTGCAGTGTGGAGCTCAGATTTTTAAACTGCAGAGACTGAATCATTATTTCATCAAGGACGATTTAGAGTTGGATTTCTTCTGGAAAGCAGTGTGAAGATGGGGACGTTTGTTCTTCAGGTAGTTGTCATCTGTGTTTTACTACAGGTATGTAAAAATGTCATATTTTTGTAAAATAACATGATGCTATGTTTATAGTGCATCCTTGTTAAATGAAAATGAAAATTGAAATTGTACTTTTTTTTATAGCAGCTGTCAAATACAGGCAATTTACAGTGCTTTACAAAAGACAAAGATATGCATCAGAGCAACCTTAAAGACAACAAAGAAAGAAAATAAAATCAATTATAGTAAAATGAAGTAAAATACAATGAAAATAAACAAAAAATAATACATATGAAATACAGTTTCAGTGTAGTTACAGTGCAATCAAAGGCCGCCCCAAAATTTAAAAAGGTAACTTGCAAACTTAATGTCTTACAACATGAGAAGAAGAGTGCAATTCAAATGCTGATTTGACGCAATAGCATTCTTCTAGTGCAATTTCCTGGTATTTTTTTTATATTTTGAGAGTATTTTCATTAAAAAACAACAAGATTGGACGGAGAATACACAACCGGTAAAGCCTCCCAAGCAATTTGACTGTAAGGATTAAGTGGTAACTGAAGTGAACAAATCCACGTTAATAAAACATTTTTGCCTCATAATGGGCCCTGTGGCCGACTGTGCCTTCCAAAACCTCCACTGGGTTTCTGCTCTCCCTCCCCACATCACCCATTTGTACCTAGAGATGAACCACATCAGGGAGATCAATGCTACCTCTCTGTCAGGCCTTGAGGAGCTACAAGAGCTGGACCTCGGGCGGCAGTATTCACCACTCAGAATCACGAACAATGCCTGACACCTGAAGAGGCTAGTGCTTGGCTTCAACGTCTGCCTTCAGCTGGAGCCACAAGCCTTTGCAGGACTGTCCAGTTTGCAGAGTCTCTACTTGGATTACTGCTCACTTCAAGAGTCCATCCTGAAGGAGAACTATTTGGAACCACTGTCCTCCTTAGAGACCCTTGACCTCTTTGGTAACCAGATAAAGAGAATCCAGCCTTCAATGTTCTTTTCAACATGACTCATTTGAAAGATTTGAATCTCAAACTGAACAAAATTGACAAAATATGTGAGTCTGATCTGGTTGGTTTCCAGGGGAAGCACTTCCAGGTTCTGAATTTGGACTCTGTCCAACTTAAGGACATGAGTAGTGAAAGCTTTGACTTGCAGAAATGTGGGAACCCTTTCAGAGGAATGTCCTTTCAGACACTTGACTTGTCCTACAACGGGTTCAGCGTGGGTAAATCAAAGCAGTTTTTCAGAGCAATCAAGGGTACTAAGATCTCCCATCTCAGACTGTCAGGGCCCATGGGTAAAGGATTTTCGTTTAACAACCTCCCTGATCCAGACAGCAGCACGTTTGAGTCCCTGAAGAACAGTTCAGTCCGCACTTTGGATCTGTCTAAAAACAGGATATATGCATTGCAACAGGGGTTTTTTAGTCCACTTAAAGATGTTGCAATCATTGACGTTTCCCAAAACAGAGTGAATCAGATACACAGAAATGCCTTTGAAGGTCTTCAGGGACATTTAAAAATGCTAAACCTGTCACATAACCTGCTCAGGGAAATCTATTCCTACACTTTTGCTTCTCTAACAAACCTGCGAGTATTAGATTTGTCTTACAATCACATTGGTGCACTGGGTTATGGCTCATTTAGTGGACTTCCCAACCTGAAAGCATTATATCGAACAGGAAACTCTCTGCAAGAACTTGGCTTCCCTGCATCTCTACCATCATCAGTGAGCAGCATCACACGTTTTGCCACTAATATCATTCATCTGAACATTCAGGACAACAGATTAACAAACTTGGGGGATGTTTACACCTTTCTGGCTCGGCTGAAATGCCTCCAGAATCTCTTCTATGGAGGAAACACAATAAGGTGGTGCACACTCAGTAGACGAGTTTCAGAAGTTGGTTTGAATAATTTGCAAGCCCTGGATCTTCACGGCAGCAATCTGCAGTCCATTTGGTCAAAAGGGAAATGCCTGTTTGACAATCTTGGGCATTTGATCGGTCTCAACTTGAGCTTCAACGCCTTACAATCTCTTCCTCAAGGCATTTTCAAAGGTCTCACCTCAGTCATACAGATAGACCTTTCATCCAACACCTTGATGTATCTCCAGCCTGATGTGTTCCCCAAAAGTCTGAAAGTACTCAACCTCTCCAACAACTTCATAGCCTCCCCTGACCCCATAACTTTCCACTCTCTCAGCTTCCTCGACCTGAAAATGAACCGATTCCACTGTGACCCAAACCTAAAGAGCTTCCTGACTTGGCTGAATGACACAAACATAACATTTACGAATCCTGTTGCAGGGCTCAGATGTGAATTTCTTGCTGGTTTCTCTAATGTTCCTCTGTTAGATTACTCTGCTCAGTTCACACAGCAGTGAAAGCACTTGAAAGTGAGTAAATGTGTATTTTATTTCAGGGTAATTACCAGAAAATCAAAAAGAATTAATTAAAGGAATGGTGTGCTAGTGCCACATATTGTTGATTTAAGTTGTACACTTTATGGTCAGTTTGTCACATGGTGTGTCCAGTGTGATCTGAATTGGTAACAGATACCAGACAATGTAACAGTTTGTCACAATCTAATAAAAAAAAGTTCCTTGAAATGGGTTGAAATTGTAATAAAATTTGTAAATATTTTACTGTATATTGCCAGAAAATGTGATAGAATCATTGAGTGTAAAAGTTTGTTCTTGAATTTGAGAATAGTAGTTTGACAAAAAAAGAAATGTCAACTTATTGACTTTTGCCTGAGCTTTCAACTGCATGTCTTTATAGATCTCTAGATGCTAGTAAGTGGATCTTCTTACTACTTATGTTGTCAGACTGATAAAATCATATGTGGAAATTTGTTATTTTCAGTGAGTGTAGAGAAATTAATGTACCACTTTATCTAAAGCAATTGTATATTTTTAATACATATAAAGTATTCATGCAGTTCTATGTGAGCATCAACAGCATTTGAATCAGGAACATAGGTAACAAATAAATTAATGAACAATTGGATGGATGGATAATATAGTAAGCCTAGGTTGGCTGAAGGCTATGAGACAGTATGACAAAAGTAGACAATGCTTCATTTCACGGGGCCATGAGCCAAAAAGGTTGTGAAATACAGATAAAAAATCACTAATGCTCTCCCTCCCTTAGTGTACCAAGACTTTAGGAGGACACATGTCTTTTACATACTGTGTGACCTGTCATCTATTGCACCAGCTAGGCATGTGTTCACCAATATTTTAGAGAAATCTACATTAAATTTACAGAGAATCTTGTTAATCTGAAGTTAAAACTGTGTCTGAAGGCACATCACAGACAATGTTTTCATTCTCTGTGGCCTAAATCAATTTCTTCTCCCCAGTTTATGTCAGCCTGAGTTAATAGTTAACTTGTGCAATAGAGGAGAAAAAAGGGGGCAAACTTGACCAGTTTAACATCACCAGATATAAACAAAATACATACTGCAACTATAGACATAAATCTGCTCAACTAGAAGCAAAAACTAGTGACTAATATGAAAGATAAAGTCATTTTCAGCACATTGTGATCCCCATGTTTTTATCCTGTTGCAAGTACTGCACTCCTTTGGAAGATTCTGTATTTTACCTGTTAAAATAATGTTACCTTTGAACTGCTACAGAAGCTGCATAATGAGGATTTTGTCTCCTCTTCCAGCAGAGGGCAGCATCAGCTCAGTTAGCAACTCCTGACTATTGGTCTCCACCCTGCTTTGCAGTTGTAAGACAATACCAACCAATCTTTTTCCCAGCTGGGATGCTCTTCTGTGTGCAGCAGTGCAGCATTCAGTTGCATAATCTGATGAATTAGAGAGGAACAAGGAGAAAGAGTAAATAAAAGTTTCTAAAAAGGGATAGAAAATGATGGATATTTAGATAAATTACAGTAAATAGGGAACAAAATCACCAATAAAAATGCTCTGTTCAGTGTCAATGAGATGTTTTTGGCCAATAAAAATACACAGACACAACTTATTGGTTATTTTAAAAAAGGGCCATATTATGAAAAACTCAATTTTTCGTTGCTTCTGAGTATGTATTTGGGTCTCTGATGTGCCGACTAACACACAAACTGGGAAATAAGACCACCCAGTCAGTTTGGTGTGGGCTGGCTTGCTCTGTACTCATGTGATTAAACAAACCATTCAGATTTGCTGCCCCTTCTTACATCACATGGGGCGAAGCTAGGCTAGGCTAAGCTATATGCGAAAAATGTGTGCATATTGTGGGGCTGGACTGGTGGATGGCTGCTTGCCGACAGATGGCTGCTGAGCCCCGCGGAGCTCTGCAGGAGAGAGGCAGCCGGGGAGCAGAGCCAAAGAGTCCTGTGTTGCTGTTGTCTTCTGAAGGAATAAACAAGAGATTCTGCTCTGATCTGGAGCAGTTTACTAGGGTGAGGAGTTTGTTTTTTAAACTTTTATGATTAAGTGGATTTATCTTCATTCTTGCTTCTCAACCTAGCCGCAACTTACACTGGAGTCACACATCACCTAAGCTGCTGTCATCAATAATAAACATCTTAAATGCCAGCAAGTTTATATAATTTTAAAGTTATACAGTATGTAGATATCTAAACTTAGAACAAAAAGTAAGGAAATTTGTGTTTGGTAGATTATTTCTTTGTTGTAACAATGCTTCTTGGCAATAAATCCTATACCGTTGGAAAGCCTGTTTATTTTCCTTTTCAATGGTGCCACATTTGTAAGGAACATGCATTTGTGGGATGAGCAGCAGAGCTGAGTATGTTGGTGGCGCCCATGAAAAATTTGCCAAATCTTCTCTGCCAATGCCAAATAGCTTATTCTGCCATTGACTCTTGTTTGGTGGATTGGATGATTGAAGTTTGAAGACACAAGACATATTGGCAATTTAACAATTTATTCATTTAACAAACAGGAGCCTCAGTAGCGTGTGGAAGAACCATACACAGCCACAACAGCCTGGCACCTCCTCCTCATGCTGGTCACACACTGCTGTGGGATGGCATCCCATTCTTCAACCAGCATTTATCGCAAGTCTGCCAACGTGGTTGTGTTGGTCACTCTGGCATGAACAGCATGCCCAAGCTGATCCCACAAGTGTTCAATGGGGTTGAGGTCAGGACTGCTGGCAGGCCATTCCATCCTCTCCACTCCCAAATTCTGGAGGTAGTCTCTGATAAACCCCTCTCTGTGGGGGCGAGCGTTGCCATCTTGGAGGATAGAGTTCAGTGTTTGGAAGACAGCCTACGGTACCTAAGTGCTGACTGGGTGAGGAAACACTCTTCTTGGGGTGTCGTCTTCTTGGGATGCCCACTAAGTGGTCTGTCTCTGACACGCCCCGTTATATGGAACTTGGCCTTCACTTTGGAGATGGTACTAGGGCTCACTCCAAATAATGCTGCAACTTGGTTTTGTCGAACACCAGGTTGAAGTTGCCCTATTGCCCTATCCAGATCAGTCAAACATGGCATGCCGATTCTTGGAGTAGACACCTACTGACCACTGTAGCAGGGCCCATGCTCACAGGTGCTTCTAATCAGGTGCCAATCAGGCACCTGATTGGCAGTACCTGGGGTTCCCAGAATCAGGTCAATAGCAAAAGCAAAATAAGCTGTTTGGCGTTGGCAGAGAAGATTTGGCAAATTTTTCATGGGTGCAACCCACATACTCAGCTCTGCTGCTCATCCCACAAATGCATGTTCCTTACAAATGTGGCACCATTTAAAAGGGAAATAAACAGGCTTTCCAACGGTGTAAGATTTATTTATAGTAGCATTATTACAACAAAGAAATAATCTACCAAACACAAATTTCCTTATTTTTGTGCTAAGTTTATGTGTATAAACTGTCACATCTTGCCAGGACTTTCTGTTGTGTTAGGACTCTTTGTGTTTTTGTTCTTTTGGGTTCCTTAGTTGCTATTCTCCTACGTTCCACCAGAGAGCTCATCCTTTCTCCCTATTATGTTAAGACTGGACTGTGTTGGAGAAGGCTGAGCTGAGTTGTATCTCTGAGGGAAAGTCTTGCATTGTTAGTTAGCTTGTAGTGTTGTGTATTTAAGTTTATGTAATTCTGGGACGGTTTGATTTATGCTGGGTTGTGATTTAGAGTATTGTGTTTTCTGGGTTTTGGTTTTCTGTTACTCTGTGTTTCCCTTGCGTGTTCCTTCACTCCTCCTGTGTTCATGTACTCCTTCTTACACCTGCCCTGCATTTATCTCAGTTTTCTTCCCCAGTCCGCTGTCACCTTCACACCTGCCCTATATCAGTCTCGTCAGCCCTGCCCTGCTCCCAGTGTCTTCCCAGTCTATCAGCTCCCAGCCTGCCCCTGTGTCTTGTCACCTGTTCCTCGTTGTCTGATTAGTTTAGTTTGTATTTAAGGTCTGGTTTTCAGTTGAGTCTTGTTGAATCATTGGTTCTGTTTTGTTCTGGTCTGTTCTGTTTCAGTCTGTTCAGCTCAGCCAGCTTTTGTTTTTGCTGCACACTCCTAATAAAGAAGTTTTCTTCAGACCTGCTTTGCTTACAGTCTCTGCATTTGGGTCCATTCCTGCTACAATTGTGACATAAAGAATAACATTACTTTAGATGATTTTGAGTGTAGATGGAGTAGCTACAATTTTAGCATCGATCTGAACTCTATTCAAAAAACAAGCATTTTAAAAGTTGTTTGCTTGGCGTCTCGCAGACAAACCTGACAAAGGACAAAATCAGGGTTTTACATCATGTAGTTATTTTGGGATCCTTTTGATCAGTTTAATGCAATTAAATCGCAAAATCTAAGTCTATTTACGCTCAAGCCAGCCGTTCTGAACAGGGCTGTTAAACAGGATGAGAAGGCTGCAGTGGCGTTTGATCCTTGTGGTATTTTGACCAAAGCATGTCAGCACGACACCAAGTTTTTTTAAAGCAGGATTCTATATTGTGGTTATTTTCAAATTAAATTTGTAAATATTAACAGAGCTCACTCTATATCTTCTATATTATGTATCATGTATCATTCTGTTTTTCACCCTCGTTCAATGCGTGTTGAATGAAGATGTTCTTTGTACGCGCTGCCCACTCTAACCACTGGATGCTGGCGTTTGAAAAGGATTTTAATTGCCTTCAATAATTGTCAGGTGATGGAACGGCCAGGTTATTAAGAAGTAGGAAATTTGTGCAAAACACTTTCATGCAGGCCGAAGCGACGGTGCGCAGCTGAATGGGTCTACACCTGTTTCATCAATGTAGCCTTTTCTGAAAACACAGCAAGCCTCTGAGAGAATATCCACATTGTTTTGACAGTAATGGACAGCTTCTTTTTCAAAATTGAACGTACCGTGATGCACCGTCTCATACCATGTGTCAAATTCTCTCTCTTTAGTCATTTGCCCGATGCCGTAAGCCTCAGGCAGGGGGTAGGGGCCTATGTAGTTCAAATGATTCTCTAAGCTAAACCCATGGGGAAAAAACCCTTGGTTTTATCAGCAAAACCTTAAGCTTTAGGCATGGCCGATAAATGCATGGTGAGAAAGCTGAGAGAATCAATGTACTTGTGTTCCTGTGTCTGTGAAACAAATGACTTTGCTGCCTTGCATGATGAGACTGGGCTGCATTTTCAGAGCGACCATGGCGTTGATCACAATGTAGCTGTCAAACCTTTTAGCATTGTGAGTGATAAAGACAGATTTTTTTGTACAAAGGTTGCCTGAAATACATGATAAAGCGCTCAGCGCAATCCACACCCTGAGCGTTCCATCTTATGCGGTAGTGCGTTTTTGTGCATACCAAAAAAGGGACGTGTACGCCCGATGAGTCTACATACATCTCAAAATCATAGAATATCAATTTCTCTGTATGTTCTGTTGACGTCGACAAAGATTGTATGTAACAATGGTGCACCTCGTTCTCTTTTTCAGACCCCACAGATTTTATATTTCAACATGACATTTGTGTGGTTTACCTTTACCATTCATAGCGATGTAGTAACATTTAGCATTTTTTACGCAACTTGCAGTTACTGACATTTTTGAGCCCTGACTTTCTCTGTAGGCTCCTTGTGTTTGGTAAAACATGAAGGTGAACGACATGTCCTGTTACAGTCAGCGCAGATTATGGCTTGGAGCTCTTGTTCAGTACAGGAAGGGTCTAAGTAAACATTACAATGACCTCTGCATCGGTGAGTCAATAAGTTGTTATAAACCATGTGCCTAGAAAGGCTTTCACGGTTATTACACCATAGTAGTGGTTTTCAAACAAACATGCACAGCGTTTCGTCTTCTCGGTATCGGTCACAAATTTAGAGAGCGTACATTTATCATCGGTCCCAAAAAGAACTACAATTTTACAGTTCAAAATTCTTTCAAATTTTGGTATATCGTTAAACGTTACCGCTGTCTGATCAGTTAATCCGGCTGTATTCTGAAAGTCTCTGCCGTGCAATAACGCTTCACTATCAGTGATATCGGGATAAAGCAGATGAGCCAGATTGATAGCAAAACACAGTTGGTTGTCAGGGCCGTTGTCTACGACATGCAGAAACTGTTTCTTCTTCTGGATTTTGCTGTCTAATGTTTTTGCTAACATTCTTTTACCGCCACCTCTTGGATTTCTGATGACCTGAGCTACCAATATCAGATTACTATTGGCACTAACATCCGTGTTGGATTGTACAATGTGGTCTATGAGAGACTGGAGTTGGTTTAGATCATGAGGTTCACCACTCAAGATGACAGAGGCACTATTAGACAGACTATCGCCTCTCAGCTCAAGTTGCACCAGAGGTCCATTTTACAAAGCAGGTTTAGTGAAAACTTAGTGAGTTTTCTGTTTCAAAAAGGGAGGTAACTCAAACCAGAGAAAGAGGGGTAACTCTAGCCTGTTTCAGAGAGAGAGGTAACTTAAGCTCTCGGTCAGTTACCGTAGCAACAGACTCTATGAACCTCGAGTTTCTCTCTGTCTCCGCCCTCTTTCAGAGCCACACACTCCATTTTGATTTCCTCATTCATTCAGTCAGCAGGCAAGTTTTGGCGTAGTTCTGCCGTCTGTCATTTAAAAAAAATCATTAAAACAATCAGTCAGTAGGCGGCAACTTTTTTCACCATCATGGCATGTCCATTTGATAATAATCCCGTGGATGAAGGTGCAGCATTACTGCACAGAGAATTAAATAGGCCTATTCGTCGGGAGATAGTTATCAAACTGCGCATAGATGTTCTGGCATTTCCAGACCATTATCTTTTTGAGCGCTACCGTTTCACGCCACAGTCAATCATCTACATACACAACCTAATCCGTCCTTACATTTGCAATATAACAAATCGTGGTCATGCCCTCACATCCCAGCAGATATTGTGCATCGTGCTGCGTTTCTTTGCAAACGGAAGTTTTTTGTATAATGTCAGAGATGCTGAGCACTTGAGTAAGGCAACTGTATGCAGGGCGGTCAGAAAAGTGTGCCTCGCCCTGAAACGGCTTTTACCCATCTTTGTCATTTTCCCTGGACACAAACCTGTCAGAGCCATCAAGGAGGAGTTCCACAGGATTGCAGGTGAATGATGTAGAGATCTGTTAAATTCATTTTAAATTATACTGTTAATGACATTGTGCTGCAACCTCAGACTGGGATTAGTAATTTTAATTTCTTTTAGGATTTCCCTGTGTGATTGGCTGCATAGATGGCACACACATTCCCATCACGGCTCCCTCACATAATGAAGCCAATTATGTGAATAGGAAGTCCATTCACAGCATAAATGTGCAGGTACATGTAGATTGACTACTGTTTCAAAATGTTAAAGACTGCATCATAGTTCAACTAACATCTGTCATTCTCTGCACTGTCAAGATCATATGTGATGCTACATGTAACGGGTATAGAACGGACCCAATTGCAGCACAAATGACACCGGTATAAATTTTACAGTCTTTATTCCACACATCATTTCTAATGTGGAGGCCAAGTGGCCCGGGTCTATATCGTGAGTCTAACCTGAGCAACAGACTGCAACGTGGTAAGCATAGCCTAAAGATTTGCACAATATAATTCACTTGTCTCCCTCCTTTAATACACTAATGTATCCACTATACATTACAGGAGAGTTTGATGGCCTTCTGCTGGGTGACAGGGATTACCCATGCCAACCTAGGCTGCTGACCCCTTACCCTGACCCTGAACCAGGCCCCCAACAGAACTTCAACCAGGCCCACTGCAGGACGAGAGCCCGGGTGGAGATGACTATAGGCCTGCTGAAAGCCCGTTTCCAGTGCCTACGTCACCTCAGGGTGACCCCTGAGAGGGCCTGTGATATTATTGTGGCATATGTTGTTCTTCATAATATTGCCACTATTAGAGGAGAGCAACACCCTGCCCTACAAATTGAAGACCCTGATGATGACGACCCCATCCACCTGCCAGCTATCCAGGATAGCAGAGCAGTCAGAGACACCATATGCCATAATCACTTTAGAGTTTAAGTCACCATCATCACCACCACCACAGCAGTCAAATAAAGCCATAATACACATTTCATTTGGTCTTCTTTATTTCCTACAAATACAAAAGCTAGTTTAGTTAATGTTCCAATAGTTAACATAATTCACCTGTGACCATGCACCCACCTCTAACTTGTGCTCCAGTATTTTAATTTCCAGATCTGCCTTCCTAATCTGGCGGTCCAAGTACAGCATTTCTTTGTTTTCTGTATTTTTTTCTGCAGGTGTATTCTGTAAACTTCTTTTACTGGTAACTGTAACGGGTATAGGTTGGACCCAATAGCAGCACAAATGACACGGGTATAAACTTTGCAGTCTTTATTTCACACGATGTCAGGGCAATATTAGCACGGTCAGAGAAACACAGTTTTTGAACCCCGATCTTCCACTCCCACAGCAGACAAAGACCAGGGAACAGGCAGGCAGAACTCAGAGTCAGGGACAGAAGGCTGGTGGGTTTACCGGGGCAGAGACGAGGGGCGATGGTCGAAGACAAGCTGATCAGAAACCGGGAAGGCAGTCCAGTGAAGATAGCAAGATGACTGAGCATAGTAGCGTAGACAATCTGACAAGGAGGGAGTGGGCCGAGGCAGCTTATATACTGGCTGATTGCAGATGATGAGCAGGTGGGAGCGCCAGGTGAAGGTGGTTGAACTAATGAGGGGTGTGGCAGAGCAGAGAGTGAGACTGAATGATTGGATGATTCCCACAGCAACAGGTGAGGGGGAGAGCAGACTCTGACAGGTAACTAGGAATACATAAGGAGGACATTAAATTATACAGTTGCACATGAATTCCACAGAATGAACCTCTGGTGTTTACTGAACATCTATCTCACTGTGTCAATCTGTGCAGTGGAAGTTGAGGGACCCTGCTGCTGCTGCCCAGCCGTGCTCTGTTAAAAAGGATGAGAATGTGTTAATACTTCATTGTAGGCTAAATGTCACTATTTTCCACCAGAATGGTAAGAAATGTGAATGGGAAGAGAACTATCAGTAACATATCAAGATGTTACCTCTATAGGCCTTTCTGTATCCCCCTCTGTAAAGGCAGCAGACACAGTTTCCTCGTCCTTACTTACAGTTACAAGGTCTGTTGTGGCGTGAGGGGGATCCACCAGGCATATAGCACCATCAGAATCTGTTGGGGAAAAAAAGAAAAAGACATGAAAGGGAAATAAATATTTGTGTGAATAGGCTAAAAAAGATGTATAGGCCTAGGCATATTACATTTTATAAAGGCACTTGTGTCTTGGGGGGTGGGCTCAGAGGATGAGCTCCCCCCAGGGATTCCCTCAGCCACTGGCCTTCCTAAATTCTGGCTTAGGGCCAGCTCCTCTGCTTCCGTTAGAGGTGGCGGTGCTGGGCCACCACCCGTTTTACGGGCATCTGCCTTCTTTCTGTTGGCTGAGTAGAAGTCTGTGTTAGTGAAACCAGCATTATGTTGGGGATAAAACTGCACAGTCAAACAGCCACTTAATATTTACTTTACAATGTAAAACATGATGAAAATGAGGTACCTCCATGAGATTATGCCGAGGTTTTACCTGTTTGAACAATGTTTTTATATTTCATCTTGAGCTACTGCCAAGTACGCTTCTCCCCAGCCGGATTGCACCTAAATTAAATAAATTAATAGGCTATACCATACCATGCAGTTTCCCCCTGTAATATTGTGATTGCAAAGGACTACATTTAAACTTATGCATTGACACTCTCTCTTTCGCAGCTGCAGCAGTGTTGCACTTCTTTTTGAAAATGTGTTGAAACTTGCCGTATGAGCACATTAAGATTTCCAATTCCAGCGGGGTAAAAAACGCCGCCCTCCTCTTCCCCGTTGCCATGGTGACTCGTCGAATCGGGGCTCCATTGATGCTGGCTTTTTATAGTTGTGGTGCATGCACTTAACTCAAGGTGAAACTACTCCAAGTTGATTGAACTGACTCAAATCAGCTGTTCTGGAACCAGAAACTCAGAGTTTCTTGAACCTGCTTTGTGAAACGGACCCCTGATCTTGTCACCTGGTGTGTTGGAAGGACCTTCGAGTAACATCCTCTAAGATATCCATCACACTGCAATAATATGTAGCATAATTAGCAATATCTTGATCCCTGAGGATGTTGCAAGGCTGAGTAATTTCAATGTTGTTAAATCTATCAGGCGTCACCACCCTCGGCGGGGATGAATTTTCCTGTTGTGTTGTATTTTGATCATTTTGAGTAATGTTGTCCCCATCTTGTTTTTTGTTGTAAGGGTTGACTCAATGTGTTGCAGGGAATCTGCCTGATTTTCTAAAAGCATTCAGCAGTTTCTGATTCATTTTGTGTTTCAATTTGTACATTGTTTATCATTGAGGGTTCAGATCTGGGAGGTATTTGATTTATTAGGTCTTGAAATTAGTTTAAGACATTAAGCTCTGCAATAGCATTATCGATAGCAGCGAAGGGGTAAACGACATTAGAACTGGTGGAGATTTCGTTTAATGGAGACAGTGTGTCTTCTGATTCATTATCTTTGCAAAATTAATTTTGGTTTAACTCTTGAATTACAGCCTGTAACTCTTAACAAACGTTGGTGGTTTTCATCCATGATAAAAAAAAAAAAAAAAAAAAAAAAGTCACACCCGGTTACATACAGAAATTATCTATCTTGTACATTGCACCTGAATTACACTCACCCCTGTTATTCAAAGACAGCATTTGATTCATGATCTGCTGTACTTCACCCATTAAAATTAATCATCTGTTGATCTCATGATGACGACACCTAGAGAGAGAGAGAGAGAGAGAAAATACTGCAACAGTGTTAGCTTACAGCTCATTTTCATCAGCTCACCTTTTCTTCTCCAGAGAGGCTTTTAACTTTATTATCCCTAATAGTATACATTTGTAAACTTTAAAGAAAAGAGTTGGGCTACAGCCGGTCATCTGACCTGAATTCACCTACCAACAAACCGTATGGTTCACTCATTTACTCCTCTATGTGCACGGATGATGATGATGAAGCTACAAACCTGTGTTTATTCTGACATAGCATCTTATTTTCTGTTTGTTGTTACAACAAAAATAGGTAGAAAACAAAACCAACAAAATTTGCACCACTAATTACAATGGGAAAAGATGTAGTTTACAAGCCTTGGAGTCAAAGAGAGCTAAAAGCCATAATGGGAGATTTTCCTAAAGATGTCAGGAAAAATAAACAAAAATGGCTAGAAGAATGGGAATTAGTATGCACAATATACAGTCCCCATATGCCTGACATGATGCAACTGTTAAAACTAACTTTGCCATCTGATTTGGGAGACAAGGTAATTGATGTCTGTGAAATTCCCTGCAAACCCACAGAGTTTGCCAGAATCACACCAGAGAAAGCACAAACATGTTACAACATCATAGCTTTAGCAGTTCAACAGGAGGTATTACAGCAGATTGATTTTACTTCTCACTAAAATTAGACAAGGAAAGGATGATAACCCTCAACAACTTCACGGAAAAATGATGATGACAACAGAAAAAGAAAATTGTGGTCTGTTACAAAATCAGATTGATGGACTTCCACCTGGTTACATGCAAACTCTGTTTGTGAATAGTCTTCAACCAAAGAGCAACTGACAGTTGGATGGTCAGGAAAACCAATGACTGAACTGGTAGAGATAGCTAAGCACCATTGCATGAAACACTAATGCTTGCTCAAGTGTCTCACTATACAGGTGGAGCAACCAGAGCAGGATGCAGTGGCAGAGGAACCTCCAAAAGAGAGAAGTGGTAACAAAGCCACATGTCACCCTTCTCAAACAAAGACCATGGGAACTGCTTCTATTGTGGAGAGCCAAATCACTGGGTGATAAACTGCCCATACAAAACATCCCAACCTAAACATACCCTGCCTATGGCACCTCCTTTAAGTAGCCAAATGGAAGGCCAACAAACCCCACAGTACCGCCAATAGAGCTGTCAGGACATTGACCAAATTGAAACAGAAGAAAATGTAACCCAGGCTCCACTAATTAAATTGGCAAAAACAAATGTAGAACCTCATTTAATGGTAGATGTAAACGGAAAATCAACATCATTCCTGGTAGACACAGGAGCTTCTCTTTCAACTTTAAAACCAACAAAATCAGCAAATTTGAAAGCATCTAAAGAGAGTCAGAGCTGTGGGGGTTGGAGGCTTTCCCATATGTATACCTGTATCTGAGCCTGCTATCTATAGGTCTTTTTACTGAAATCATGTCTAGTTTCACAACTTCACACTCCTTTCACCTGTCAGACACCACACCCATAAATCTATTAGGGCGAGATTTGTTATGTAAACTAAACTGTACCATCTATTGCACATCAGATGGCATCTTTTTAGAGACAAAAATCAACCCATGAGTGAGGAGAAAGGGAAGGTCCATGATAGAATAGTGTCTAGTTTGCCCCCATCAGTATGGGCCTATAACTACTGAGCCAGTACAGATATTGCTTAAACAGAATGCCTCCCTGCCAAGGATTTCACAGTATCCTCTTTCTCAGGAAAATAAAGAGGCCATTTGTCCTGTAACTCAATCTTTGCTTAACCAAGGAATAATAGTACCATGGAACAGTCCATGTAACACTCCTATACTTCCTGTTAAAAAGCCAGGCAGACCAGAATATAGATTTGTACAAGACCTACGAGCTATCAATGCAGTGGTGCTTCCCTTTAGTTCAAAAGCCAACGACTGTAATGTCTCAAATACCTTTCCTTTTTCATAAAGCTTATAGTTAGGGCTGGACAGGCTTGCCTTGGACCATCCCCTAGTTATGCTGCTATAGGCCTAGACTGCCGGGAGACTTCCCATGATACACTGAGCTCCTTTCTATCTATATGCATTCATGTACCATTAATGCATGTTACTAACTTGGCTTCTTCCCCAGAGTTTTCGTGCTTTCTCGTCTCAAATACAGGTTCCTTTGGATTTGGGTCATGGACCCCCTAGTTACGGACAGTGGGCTTCCGTGGACTGTGGCTGCGGGGAGCCCGTGCTGGCGTAGTCTGCTTGACACCCATCATTAGTATTAGTCATATAATAATAATAATAATAATAATAATAATAATAATAATAATAATAATAATATTTCATTATTATTATGCTTCTGTGTGTCTCTTTCCCCTCTCTGTCTCCCTCCTCTTTTCTCTCTCAACCCAACTGGTCAGACGGATGGCTGCCCACCTGGAGCCCAGTTCTGCTTGAGGTTTCTTCCTATTAAAAAAGGGTTTTTTTCCTTGCTGCTGTTGCCAAGTGCTTGCTCAAGGGGGATTGTTGGGTCTCTGTAAAATAAAGAGTATGGTCTACACCTGCCCTATGTGAAAAGTGCCCTGAGATAACTTTTGTTATGATTTGGCGCTATATAAATACAAATTGAATTGAAGAAGTAGAGTGACCCCTTTCAGTGGATTGCAGCTACTGGACATGGATGAGTGTAAAATAAACTTAGCACAAAAAGGAAATTTGTGTTTCGTAGATTTTCTTTGTTGTAACAATGCTTTTTGGCAATAAATCTTATACCATTGGAAAGCCTGTTTATTTCCCTTTTCAATGGTGCTACATTTGTAAGGAACATGCGTATGTGGGTTGCGCCCATGGAAAATTTGCCAAATCTTCTCTGCCAATGCCAAACAGCTTATTTTGCTGTTGCTATTGACTCTTGTTTTGAGCTTTTGGTACCCCAAGGGGCTGCCAATCAGGCGCCTGATTGGCAGCACCTGTAGGCATGGGCCCTGCTACAGTGGTCAGTAGGTGTCTGCTCCATGAATCAGCATGCCATGTTTGACTGATCTGGATAGGGCAACTTCAAGCTGGTGTTCCACAAAACCAAGTTGCGGCATTATTTGGAGTGAGCCCTAATACTATCTCCAAAGTGAAGGCCAAGTTCCATATAACGCGGGATGTCAGAGACAGGCTGCGATGTGGGCATCCCAAGAACACGACACTCCAAGAAGACCGTTTCCTCACCCTGTCCTCACTTAGGTACTGTAGGCTGTCTTCTACAGATTTGCAGTCAAGGTTTGCAGGACGATATGGTCGATGGCTCTCAGACAATCCAGAACAGACTGCACGCAGCCAATCTCCGGTCTCATAGGGCTGCCATGACTGCCCGTTAGCGCTGGTGTCGGCAACACATGCACTGGAACCTGAACGTGTGGAGAAGACGCAGAGAACGCTATGCTGATTGCTGCACTGATAGAGTAACATCTTTTGGTGGAGGCAGTGTGATGGTGTGGCGGCATCTCCCTCACTGGAAAAACGAGGCTTGTCATCATTGGAGGCAATCTCAATGCAGAGAGATATCGAGATGAGATTCTGCAACCAGTGGCAATCCCGTATCTCCACAGCCTAGGACCGAACTCTATCCTCCAAGATGACAATGCTCGCCCCTACAGAGTGGGGTTTATCAGAGACTACCTCCAGAATTTGGGAGTGGAGAGGATGGAATGGCCTGCCAGCAGTCCTGACCTCAACCCCATTGAACACTTGTGGGATCAGCTTGGGTGTGCTGTTCGTGCCAGAGTGACCAACACAACCACGTTGGCAGACTTGCGACAAATGCTGGTTGAAGAATGGGATGCCATCCCACAGCAGTGTGTGACCAGGCTGGTGACCAGCATGAGGAGGACGTGCCAGGCGGTTGTGGCTGTGTATGGTTCTTCCACACGCTACTGAGGCTCCTGTTTGTTAAATGAATAAATTGTTAAATTGCCAATATGTCTTGTGTCTTCAAACTTCAATCATCCAATCCACCAAACAAGAGTCAATGGCAGAATAAGCTATTTGGCAGAGAAGATTTGGCAAATTTTTCATGGGTGCAACCCACATACTTAGCTCTACTGCTCATCCCCCAAATGCATGTTCCTTACAAATGTAGCACCATTTAAAAAGGGAAATAAACAGGCTTTCCAACGGTATAAGATTTATTGCCAAGAAGCATTATTACAACAAAGAAATAAACAAAAACAGATTTCCTTACATTTTGTGCTAAGTCTATGTGAACCCAGCAATCACTGCAGCATTAGAGATGATGAGACAAGTCAACTTGGATGACATGATGTCTCTTCTTCATACCAAACAAATATTGAGCAGACATGACACTCTCATGTGAATGACATCAGAGCCATTATGAACTGTGTCTTGCAGATGTTTTGTGTCTCTCAGAAACTCACCTACCTTTGTTGCAGGGGGTCTCCATTTAGAGGGCTAGAATATGTTCAAACACAACAGACACTGTCCTACTCAAATTTTCCACAAATGGCCACAAGAGGTAGTGATGGAGTTGCTGTTTATGTGAAAAACCACTCTCAAATGGGTGAAAAGCAGTACGTACATAACGGAACTGACTGAGTTTTTGGCTTTGAAGGTTGAAGCCCCAGTAAGTGCACAGACCTCCAGACTACAGTGTGAGATCATTCCTGTCAAACCTGGGAAGCCTTTACGACTCACTGGAAATCATGGATTGTCACCCCATCATTGTCTGTGACAATTTCAACAAGAATCTCAAAACAAAAGTAAGCCAGTACTGGGGCTGTTTCAGTCTAGGGGATCTGCACATCTCATCAGTGCTAAAACCATGGAGAACACCACACTGCTGGACCTCATTTTCATTTCCCAACCACAGCATTGCCTCCTTTCTGGTGTCATGAAAACGTACTACAGTTATCACAATCCTGTATACACCATTGTACACAGCTGCTAACATGTACTGTAGCAGAAATACTTCAGAAAATGTGTTCTAAATGTCACACATACTTTCTGATGTACTTATACCTACCAGCTGAAACCCCACATTCCCACTCCTATGCTCTATTGAAGGGTGGGTGGCCTTGCCAGAGACTATAACTTATGTAAGTTTACTTTCCCCTGGACAGGAGACACAGTTCTCCTGTGTCCTCTGTGATGACATGTGCTGCCTTGGTCTCACCTCCTTCAGCAGTGTGAGGATTGGCTCATAACCACCAAGACACTGTGCTGCCACAGACCAGTTGCTGCAGCACTAGCTTAACTGTCAATCTACACCAGACCCACCACTACTTGTCCACACATGCACGTTCTACTTCCTGTTAGCCCCAGTCATTCAATGCAGTGGATGAGATAACACCTGCCAGCCTTTGCCTCACCTTCTCTACGTCCATGAGATGCTGGATCAGCACATAACAACCAAATCATCATGATGCCACAGACCATATCCTACAGCACCAGTTTAACTGTGAATCAATAGTGGACCATCACTGCTGGACCACACAGAGACATGTGTTAACTCTGCCAGTGCCAAGTTTTCTCCACAGACCTTTAAAAAAAAAAAAGGTGGTTTCTAATGCTTTGTTTTGTGTGTTCATTCATTCAACAGTTTTGGTCATACAGTTGTCACTCTTGATTTTAATGTTATAGCTAGGAGTATAACATTGTCATTATGTCAACTTTCTTCTTCAGGTCTTCCTCCACTTCACAGTGGATACACAGAGAGCTAAACATTATACGGCCTTCCAAAACTTATGTTTGAAATGGCACTGGACAGAAAACCGTTAACTGTCCTACAGCAGTACTGGAGGTACTTCATTATTGTGTATTATGTAACTCTTGAAAATGTTTTGTTTCATATTCTTTAGTTTATCAGCTTTCTGTTGTCTTATGTCAGGACCAGCTCCATCCTACTACCTCCACATCACCATCTGTGCATCCATTACTGGACACAGTTCAGTAGAGCCGAACTACTGTTCATCATTTGGCAAGTGATCTGAGGGGTGTTCCATCAAGCTGGCTAATGGGATAGCCTGGCTTATTTTGATAAGCCTCACTAATTTAAGTGAGTTCTGTTCCATCACTGTGGCTTATATGAGGCCCATCTCAGTAACCATGGTAACTTAGTCAGCAGAACTAGCCTGCTCCGTGGCAGGCTAACGGTCAAGCTTAATTCAGCTGCATTTGAAAGAATGTCCGACGGACGGAAACAGACTCTCAAAAGACGGTTCTATCAAGTGTCTTTTCACACTCGCATCCCCTTTTATTTAAAAGCTTAGCATTTATAATTTAATAAAAGTGTGCCAGGGTTATTTAAGTTATTTATTCATTCACTCATTTTGTTCAAGCTGTGAAGAGAAAAAGAAAATTAAATAAAGTCCAAACCATGTGGTAACTGCTTATAGTGATCAGTTACAGTGATCAGCTGTTTATATGGATCAAAAAGCTCTGAGACAGAATCATTCCTATACAACATTTATGCTGTTTAAATAAGTCGCCTATAGAAATCAAGTAGTCCGCCTACAGTGTTAATTTCGGGTCTCTTCATACATGACAACATGTGGAAAAACATTTTAAACCACGTAAATCTATTTTTGTACTTTACTCCCGTGATAAGCAGCTGCTGCTGCGTGAACACTGAAATCATGACAGAGACAGAAAGTCATTTTCTCTCAATGACAAACGTCGTCTCCCCAAAACTTATAACAATAAAAGGGAGGGGGAGAAGAAATTTCAGTAAATTTCACCACTATCTTCGCCTATAATAAGGAACTTGTCATTGGCAAAAGTCAGAACCCACTGCTTTAAAAATGTGCACACTGCGTTTGAAACAACTGTACTGTGTTTTGAAACGGTCATTAAAATTCAGTAACTATATTCATGTAGGCTAATAAATATACAAATGTCAATTAGATGGTATTCTGTATGAAAAATAAAGAAAAAGAAATGGTTATAATAATCATCTGCTTATAGTGATGTGACTCAGACAGACGTGATCACTATAAGTGGCTTCCAATGTACTTCCATCTCTAGGTATATTTGTCATGAGAGTAGCAGGAGATGGACCCAAATGCACAACAAAGCAGGCAGTATGAACTTAATATCTCTTTAATCAGGATACAGACATGCAGGAACAGCAAAACCAAACAGAGGATCCAACAAAACTGAGCTGAAAACCAGGACTTAAATAAAAATTAAACTGACGAGGGGATGAGGTGCAGGTGGAACAAGAGAACAGGAAAAGAGCTGACTGGCTGGGGAAGACACATGGAGCAGGGCTAATGAGGATGATGCAGGGCAGGTGTGGAGGGAAAAGCAGAACAGAGACAGGAGGGAAAACCCAGAGCAGCAGAAAATCAAGTTACCAGAAAACACAATCCTCATCATAATCAACCAAATTACATAAACCTGTACACAAACACACATGAATACAACCTAAACACACAGGCACACCACAACCTGCAAACTCTCTTATCTACAATCTCATGATGATGCAGCTCCTCAAACATGGCACATAGAGGCTGCAAATGCAAATCAATCAAATCTACAGAATCAAATTCCAAATTCCTTAGTCACATTTCAAAACCAGTGCAAAAGCAAACTTCAATGTCCTGTTCAAGGGCCCTCTCCTACTCAGTCCAGTATAACAAACAGGGGAAAAGTCTGAGGGCATTTGGTAGACTGATGAATAATGACAACTAAGGAACATAGAGCCAGACTGTGACAGGATAATGACAACATTAAAGGTTTTTCACATTTGTATACTTAGCCTTAGGCTAATTTAAACCCTACTGAAAAGCATTTATATAAGCCCAGTGTTCTGGGGTGACTGTCAAATTGAAGCTGAGGGTATTGTCTTCAGAATGCCCACAACACATGACTTGGCTAAATGAGCCTTGTCACATGATTTGATTGGGAAACAAATGTTCCCATGCTAGTCCTCTAATCTGAAGTCACCCAAGTGACATTAACCTCATGTTTTTTTGGGAAGAATCCTCAAAAGTCAAGGATAACCCAGCTTTTGAGTGAGGCCTCGTAAACTGAGATAAATGTTGGGATAACACACAATTGAAATGAATGTCAGTCCATGGCTATTAGAGCTTGAAGCCAAGAACCAATGGGGGTTTTAGCCTAGGTTTAAATACTATGTGAAAAGCCTTTGATGATAGGGCTGAACAGTATTGTAAACCATTGAAACTGTAATATCTTTGTTCACCGATCTCCATCAAAGGATACAATTTGTACGAATTTCTAAAGTCAAAAGATGCCAAAGAGCACCTTTGACTTACTACTTGCACTCATTTAACTATGGTAGCGTTCTCAATACAGTGACTTTTTCTTAGTATCAAAACTTTAAACAATCGTTGGGTCTCACCAGCTAACCACTGTTACGCCCCACCCCCTATGGGACGAACAACAATCCACCATCTACCCAATTCAAGACTCTTAACAAACACCTTTTAAAACAGCCAAGCCTAAACTTACTGAATAAGTGCGATAAACAATCAAAATACAACAGAAAAACTAAAATAACAAAATCCCAGGCACATGAAGAGATCACAACCAAGTTGTGCAAAGTGCAAAAACTAGGGGAGCAAGCTGTAAAGAGGCACCCCAACCCCTGCCTGCCTACTGAGATGGCTAACTAACCTAGCTAGTCTTCAATGGCTTCCCGAGCTCGAGGCGACTTTAAACGCTGAACTCAGTGCATCACCAAAGACCACAGATGTAGCCAACTGCAACACTCTGAAGCGTGCCCCCACTCAGGATTACCACCAAAAATAAGAAAGGCAAAACAACAAAGTGGCAAGCTCTTCCAACCTGCCCGGTGGCTACCTTGTCAGGGTGCTCAAAACTGAAGCTCTAAGCTATTGAAACAGTTACCCAGTCAAAGCACAACTAAAAAACACAACAAAAGAGATGGTCACTACACACAAACAGAGTTACTTCACCTCATGGATGTTCAGATCCCAGACGAGCCCCCATTTGTCACAAACTGGCTCAGAGTCAGTGACAGAGGAGGGAATCACACATGAATAAAGCTTTTAAAATGAGATTTATTGTTAACTTAATATAAAATATAATGATGTTAGTCAGCTAAATCAGTCATGAATGCAATGTATGGATGAGTGAAGTATGTGATGTGTGCAAGCAAAACAAAACAAAACCAAAGTCTAACAAATCTCGGGGCTGTTGCACAAAACCTAGATAGGGGATTAAGCCAGGATTTTTCAGTTATCCTGGCTGAATTTAGCCATGACTTGGTTACACGAAAGCAGAGGCACATAAGTTACCATGCAGATTTATTCTGTGCAGCTAGCCTGCTCCAGACCAGGCTAACGGCCAGACTTGATCAATCCTGGTGCTATCTGACCAGCCAGCTGTCACTCCGATCAGAAATAAATGTGTTTTACAGTTACTCCATGTTCTTCTGTATATATTTTGCCTCATTTTTATTAGCCTGCTTTATAATACCACAGATACATTGACCTTCAGTTAAGTAGGTCCACTGTTATTTTAATTGTAACCATTATGATTTTTATAAATATTCATGTGATAGTCATTATTATTGTTAGGCCTACTGTTCATATTGCTGTCAGAGGTTTGATGAATACGTGTATTATTACACATCTTGAGATGATTAGAAATGGCTGATGAAGCCTATCCCTCACTAATAGAGGATAGTGTATGTCTCTTCCCTGTGTACATGTATTTTATTTGGAATTGGTAGCACACAGTTTGTGGTTGTTAGGTTTCATAATTGTATAATCTTCCCAAATTATAGTCTCACTTCACTGGACCGATAACTACATAGTGTACTGTACATTCATGAAACTGGGAGGACACCACAATGTGTTTTGACCTTTTTATTTTGCAGTCATCACTTGTCAGCTTGGAGCTTGGGAGAGAGAACAACAATGATTAATACATTATGTTACAGTCATGCTTATAGTGTGCATTGGAATCACTTCCCTCTCTTTGTAGTTTCAGGATTTCCAGGTCCAGTTTCCTCAGTGTCTTTTGTTTGATTTCCAGGTCAATACCCTGCAGTTTTTTCTTGTGGACTTTAATCTTCACATCTGCCAGCTCTATTTGTCTCTCTGGGTGTTTGGTGTATAGACATCTGACAGTTTGTGAATTCTGTACAACACCTATCAATTAGGACAGCAGGAATTGTGCATAATGTGGATCTCCTTTAGGCAATACTCACTATGTTGCCAGGCTGGCTATCGGGCTGTACAGCATCTGGGTCCTGTTACAAATGTGATATTTTCTGTGAGCACCACATCACTTATCCATTATGGACTAAGTATTTCCACAAGATTGAGATGATACCTCAAGCCCTCTGGAGTCCAGTCACACAGTCTCCCCGTCATCTGCTGCAGAAGTGCCTTCCCCCTGTCACATCCAATAGAACTTGTATTGACCTAGCGTTGACAGGATGTGCCAACCCTACGCCTTTAATGAATAATACTCACCAGATTATCGTCTGGTGGCTCGAGAAGAGTGAGTGTGTTGCCAGATGCTGCAAGGCAAGCCAAAGTCAGACAGTCCACATAACACCATATACATGGTTGATTGAATTCCATGTGCAGTACTGGAATAATGTACCTTGTATGAAAAGGGCATTTTCTGTAGGTGGGACAGAGTCAGTGGCGTCCCCCCTGGATCCCTTCCATCACAGGTCTCCCTTGGTTCAGGTCAAGGGCCAGCTTCTCTGCTGGGGTGAAGTCTGGGGTTGGTGGGCCACCTTCATGTCAGACACATGTGCCTTTTTTTAACTGTTAAAATAAGTACAGACAATAAAATATGTGAACAGGCACCTTCTAAGTAATTTATACACCTCATTTGTACATCATTATTAGCAATCAAAGCACTTACCAGCCTGCAAAATGTTTTTATATTTAATCTTTACTTGTTGCCAAGTCCTCTTTTGTCCAGTCATGTTTGTTCGGTATGAACACTGATAGAGAGATATAGAGAGAGAGAGAGAGATTTGCACATATGGTTGTAGTACATATTCTTGCATTGTGGTTTGTAATTAGTCTTCATGGTAAATTTCCTGAGTAACATTAACTTCCACTGATCACTTTTATGGCAAAGTGATCCATGTTTTTTCCTCTGATGTTGTCCACTCCGCTGGCTTTGGGCTGGAGGGTGCGATTGCGCTTTAACGTCACTTTAACGGGTGCTCTGACGTCACAGCGTGTCGGTGGGTTTTACATGGTGACGTCACCAGAAGGCTGATGTTGACGGAGCGGTGTGTACAACAGGCTGACATGAGGTTATGGAAAAGTTTTGCCGTATTGTCCGAACGGTGGAATGGAATTCCTCTCTCTTTTAATGTTTTTTGGTCCAATCTGAAATTTTTGAAGTGGGCAGACAGGCGGGGGACCTCCCTGGAGCATGGTGACGCAGCAACCTACTATGAGTTGTGAGGTTGGTGTCAGGACGATGCCGGGGGGCTGTAGCTATCCTTGTGGGTGAAGGAGTTGGGGAATTGTGGCGACGGTGATGGATGGTCTTTTAACTGCTCGTCCCCTCTTTGCAGATGAAGGAGATAGGCTGGGAGACACCGAGGATTCGTTCGGTTAACTATAGTTTTGGATGTTAAGGAAAAATGAAACGGGTGGAATATGGACCGTGGAGCAGATGGAGCTTGCCAGAGTCGCCTGCTTCCTGGATGGCTTGTGGGCCACGGAAAGCAGGATCTTGGGCACAGAGGCAGCGGGGAAGTTTTCAACTGGATCCATTGGTGTGGGCTGGCAGAGACCTTGGACTTGGTTGTCCTGATGCCGTCTGAAAAGATCGTTGTCTGACGGGGATAAGAAGATGAAATCCATGGCTGAGATAAGGTGAGTAAGGTGATGGCTCGGAAGATAAGTAGTATCTTCATAGTTTTTTAGATGTGCTCTAAGCAACGTGTTTGATCCCGGCTCTGACATAGAATGCAAAAGTGAAAGAGGAGGAGAGGGTTTGGGTAGTATTTATGGGACAGACAAAAGATTACCCATCAGATGAAAAGAGCTGGCTTACCAGCTTTGTAGGTGACTGATGTATTATAGTTCAGAGGGGGGATTAAAGTGGGTGAGTGGAGGCCCAGTCCAGAGATGCCCGTTCTGGCCTCCGACAATCCCCTTAGATGCCTGGACACAACACCCGGTGAAGCAGCTGATTCTGTTTCCTTTAGGAATTCAAGTTCCCCTTTGAGGACGCCAAGTGTTGATGGAACCTCTAGAAGCACCCAAGCACAACTGGATGTACGGAAAGCGAAATAGTCCAAAACAGTCATTTTTGTCACTTTAGAGTAAGATGAAAAAGGGCTATATAATAGACTATGTTTTTGCTACACAGGGATACTCAATTAGTGAATAAATTAATGAATGAACGTTTAAAATAAGGGGGAAAGGAAGTAAGGATATGTATAAGGATAAATATACAACAGCTTTACACATGTACCAACAACACCCACTTAAAGCACTATCTGAGTAAGTTATTTTCTAATTGTTTCATGGCAGTTACAAACAAACACGCCCACCCCACATCTCCACACAAACCTGCGGAGGTGCGCTGCAATGCCTGATAATGGTGCTGCAGCCACCAAGTTAATATCAGACGTGTATCATGGAGGTAAGATAAAAAAACATCATAGAATTACCATAGTTTTAAAATGTTTTCCCATAGGTTTTCATCTACAAAAAGACCCAAAATGAACACTGTAAACGGACTACTTGATTATTATAAATGAATTATTTAAAAAGCATTTGATTCTGTCCCAACCTTTTTCATCCATATAAGGGGTTGATCACTGTAATCCTGATCACTATAAGCGGTTTCCACTGTAGTTGCCCCCACTCCCACCTTCATGATACTGTGTACACATTTACTTGTTTTTACATTGTTATTGAGTCACTTGTCATTGTTTGTCACTGATAGGGTACCTGCCCATTGACTGCAATGACTGAATTGTCCTTAACCTTGCCCTGCTATGCCATTCACTCTGTCACTGTAATCAGCAGTGTCATTTAATCCAATCACTGTTATCAGCAATTCAGCTGCTGAATGTAATTAGATGTTTTCACAAACTATCAGCTGTGATGCCAGCTGAATCTTGTTACTAACTTTCCCTCCATCTGCATCATCTTAATGATTTCCCTGTGGAGTGCAAACCACATCACCTTATTGCAACCCTGGTATGGTACCACACACAACATTTATGTTCAATACTAGTAAAGGGGTATCTTATTACAGTAAAGTGTGACTCATGAGGTCTTGCATGCAAAGTGAAGAACCTAAGTGTGATCACTTACAATAAGCAAGGTACACAATATTTACAGCAAACACTATATTTAGTGGGTACGTGGACAATGGTGATAGTGTGATGTTGCATTGATTGTCACACCATGCAGGTGCTTGTTTTCTACATGTTATGTGAGTGAAATAATGTGTGTCATTGCTTGTAAAGTAGGTTGCCCTGCACTGACAGGTCTGGAATATGTCTCATTTAACAGGGGAAGACAAAGTGACACAAAAGCTGATCAGATTAAGGTCACAAAATGACCACCTCTTCACTGGAAAGAGGCACACTGCCAAGAAGGCCTGGTTGTGAGTTTACTGTTTTGCATCTGTTTTCTTCATGCTATTTTGCTCACCAGCACCTGCATGGTGTGACAATCAATGCAACATCACACTATCACCATTGTGATAGGGAACTAATGAAAAATGGTGCAAGAAATAAAATGTAAACCTGTATGAAAGTAGAAATCACCTATATGCAGAGAACAAGTAACATATTTACACACCCCTTTTCTTGGAATTACATGTGTGAAAGTGCAGGATAAATAAATATATAATTTTGGGATGTCATCAATTGATTAAGAATGACTATTTGTATGAAGAAAGAAAAAAATTCAAGTTTACTATGAATTCTTGAAAAATTGTAGTAGATTTATAATTTGTTTTTGGCTTTAATATCCTGTTGAAAAACAACAATTTAGTTTCTCTTCTGTGTGTACTTCATTTTTAAGTCAATGATATGAGCTGGTGTGCTTGTTGTGTTCACGTGGCTATAGTATGTTGACTGTATGTGTGCTGGACGCCAGGAAGAATTGCCAGTGATTGTGCCGGTGCTACTGGGGAAGGAAGGAAAGAAAGAAAGAAAGAAAAGGTAAGCTGAAGAATTATTGAGCTGCACAGAGAAGCAGATAATAAAGCAGTTTAGTGCAGCTGTGAGACATCTACAACATGACCAACATCTGTCATTAACACACTGTACTGAGAAGCAGAGACAAGATCATAAAACACTGAAAAATATCTGGACAGTAAAGACAACTAGCGAAAAGCTTGCATTGGAGACTACAGTAAGCAGACGACAGCTGGTATGAAATGATTAAGGAAAACAGCCACTTGATGAATCCAGTGTTGGTTTGAGCCATCGCAGGCTAACAACAACTGAGCTAACGGAGACGTGGAGAACAGCTCAGCCACAGAAACACAACCAACACAGTCCTGAAGAACAAGAAAATCTCCCAGCTTACTTCAACTGTTCATGTTGTATCCTTACTTTAGCCTGACTGTGTTTTTTACAGAGCTTGTTAAGTCTAATTGAGGCAACAAAAATCCGTATGCTCCATTTAATATTTTCTTGCTTACTGTTATGTGATTTATTTTCTCCATTTAATATTTTGTGCTTATTTTTTAGCAATTTGTTCTCTATTCAACATTTCATGCTCTGAGTTTTACAACTTGTTCACTCCATTTAATATTTCATACTCTCCATTTTACAATCATTCTCTTCGTTTAATATTTTGTGCTCTCAGGTTAAGAGTTCTCACTCTGTTTAATATTTCATGCTTACTGCTTAACAATTCGTACTCTCCATTTAACATTTTATTGTCAGAGTCTGCTCTCCCCCTCACCTGTTGCTGTGGGAATCATCCAATCATTCAGTCTCACTCTCTGCTCTGCCACACCCCTCATTAGTTCAACCACCTTCACCTGGCGCTCCCACCTGCTCATCATCTGCAATCAAGCCTGTATATAAGCTACCTCGGCCCACTCCCTCCTTGTCAGATTGTCTACGCTACTATGCTCAGTCATCTTGCTTTCTTCACTGGACTGCCTTCCTGGTTTCTGATCAGCTTGTCTTCGACCATCGCTCCTCGTCTCTGCCCCGGTAAACCCACCAGCCTTCTGTCCCTGACTCTGAGTTCTGCCTGCCTGTTCCCTGGTCTTGGTCCGCTGTGGGAGTGGAAGATCGGGGTTCAAAAACTGTGTTTCTCCGACCGTGCTAATATTGCCTTGACATCGTGTGAAATAAAGACTGCTGAGTTTATACCAGTGTCATTTGTGCTGCTATTGGGTCCATCCTATACCCGTTACATTTTATGCTATGTTTTGGGTCCACTTTCTCTTAGAGGGAAGGGTCACTGCAAATCAATACAAAGTTGTTCTGAGTGATCACCTTTATCCTATGATGAAACATTTCTGTCCTGATGGGAGTGGTCTCTTCCAGGATGACACTGCCCCAATTCACAGGGCACGAGGGGTCACTGAATGGTTTGAGTATGAAAATGATGTGAATCATATGCTATGGCCTTCACAGTCACCAGATTTCAACCCAACTGAAAACCTATGGGAGATTTTGGACCGATGTGTAAGACAGCGCTCTCCACCACCATCATCAAAACACCAAATGAGGGAATATCTTTTTGGTGGTAGGATAAAAATCAGTGAGAGGTATGAGATAATTATCATACTTGATCTCAAACGTACAAAGTTTATACTTATGTATATATATTTAATATGTCATAGGATGAAGAGATACTACCCAGATAGCAAAATTGCTGTGGCCCAGATCTGGCCCACACCCAACACTTTTGGCACTTTCATCCGGCCCACATACCGCCATGGAATGACGGCACTTGAGCAGTCTGCTCCTGTTTGCCAGATCTGGGCCACAAGCAAGCCATATGTCAACCAAGAACAAACCAGATAAACCAGAACTGGCCCACACCCAGAATACACATAACACATAAGAGCATTGTATCTTTACCAAAAAAGGCCCACATTTCATTTGAGATATTTGGGCCATATTTGCTATTTTACATGTGGGCCATTTCAGGCTCACATCCATTTTTGTCCGGGCCAGAAGGCGGCCAGCAGTGCCACATCATTGCCTGAAGTGGCCCACTTCCTTATGCTATCTGGGTGTTATGGTCAATTATACAAATACATTATACAAAAATACAAATATACACATTTCAAATATAGAGAAATAGATCAGGTAGGTACTTAAAATCAATTTGAGATGTTACATTAATTTGCATCAAAAGACAATTAACTGTTAATTAGTGGAAAGTTAATATGTCATTTAACAATTCAATTATATTCATTATATCATACATTATATATATTATATATATTTTTTCTCCGCAGATACGTGGTTGTTGAAGTGTTTCAGGAAATGATCAGTGTGGTCACTGAACTGAAAGTATAACAGTCCTCATGTAGCAGTGGCGGTATACACTACCTTCAAATTAAACTTGTGGCAAGGTTTGTGTGAGTGGTCACGTACACAATAGTCAAAGGGTTTTTGTGGTTTAAGTGAGAATGCTGTTGCAAGATTTTGTTACTACACAGCAACATCATTGGGAACGAAAAAAAGTTCATGTGAAAATTGACTTTCACAGGGTCCACCATTTTAAAAATATCATGCACACTTCACAACCCTTGAACTTGGAACAATCATAGAAATTCCACCCACAAGTTGTGCTTTTAAAACGTCAACGCCGGACATATGAAAGCTTTCCTTGTAAAGAGTTTGACACAGCAGAGTGAGGTGACTTTAACCTGCCAGGGTGTGATACAACAGTTTTACAATTGACTGCAGTCTTGCTATAAATTTTCTTTTATAGATCTTTAAAAGCAATGTAGTTAGAGATTTGTGATGTAGTATCAAATTTACAAGCAGACAACATGACTTAGGTAAGACATCACCAATAAGGCAATGCTTTTATGTCAGTATAATACTGTTTTTGGATAATAGTGGTAATATAAAGGGGGTTTTACGTTGTAGTTTTATTGTACAACCTAACAAGTATAATAACTTGTGTAGGAAGCAGGAGCACTTTAGAATGATAGATACGCAGTGCAGACATTATTCCATACAGTGTAACATCTGCAACATTCAGTATATCCTTCATCTTAAAGTGCTTCTGCTTCCTGTCCAAGTCATACTCATGTTGTCCCTTATTAGAAAGTCCTGTGCAGTAGTACATGCCTCCCTACAGGTTTGAACCTGTAAGCTACACAGAGTATCTTTGCAATAATGAAGATAAAATATCAAGACAGAGAGCACAGAGTTGCACATAAACCAGTAGTAACAGATTTTTTTTTACTACTTGCAGCAGAAACAGTAAAGTTGCAGCCAGAAAATCAAAACAGTGAGCTAAAAGATGCTATCAGGCTCTGCATCAACCCTTTTCACACACAAGTAGTTGTGTCCAATCCATTGTTAATATAAAAATACTGATTATAGCTGCTTTAAGAAGTGAAAAAACTCCATTGTGATGTACATTTATGATACATTCATGTATCAATGTGAAAGTAAAATTGAGAAATAAAGGTTGATGTATGTGACATGCTTTATGGCTGTCTCCCCACAAAGTTTCAGCTTCCTTTAAATACAGTTTAATACCGGAAGTATAATCAAGTTATTTCAGCATCTCAGGAGTATAAACATCCTCATCATATCTGCTCCATCACAGTCGAGTGTTTCTCTTCAAACCTTAAATCTACTTCTGTCTTCCCCTTTTTTGTAGTCATCCCTTTCTACTCTCTACTTGCTGATACTTCAACTGTGGCTGTCTTGTCTCTATCTTGTGTAGTAATTGTTTGAGAGCATCATGTGGGATTGTAGTGGTTTGACTTTATGTCAGCAGCTGTGAAGAGTCTCTTCTGAAGCTCGTCCTCTGACCCTCCTGGATTGATCTGTGGAATGTGTCTGAAACTCTTCACCCACTGGATAGATTCAAAATCAAGACACACCTCAAACCAAAAACAACAGGTGAGGTCATTAATGATTACATTTCTGGTTGTAAGATTTCTGGAAAGTATACTAGACTTAAGAAAAAATGCCTCAAAAAAGTAACAATGAAAAGGTTAAAAATGTGTGGTATGTTTGCATGTTTTTCAAGCAGGTAGTTAAGAGTATTCATTTATTTTGAAACCTCACTTCGCTAGTTTTTTTTTGTCTCCAGTGGACTGCTGACAGGGAAAGACGGCATGCTTGAGGCTGTGTGAGTCAGCATTGCAAGAATAATTAGGCTAGAAATGTTGAATCTCTGCAGGGCTGAATGTTTTTCTGCGGCTCTCCCAGCAGTGGTCACTACTACAGGCTAGAGAGTACAACAGAGAACTGCTTAACATGAAGAAAGAGGGAAAATTCACAGGAATGTACTGGTGGACTATGAGATCTCTGAAGCATAGCTTTGCTATTAGGAAGGCAAGCTATGACAGATGGATTTTGGACGTTTGGAAAAAAGGACATTTAGGATGAGATAAAATGAGATAAACTTTAATGTCCCAAAGGAAATTTGTCTTGGGCAAAAGTACTACACAAGTTGCAATCAAGTGATACATGACAAAACAGTACATGGACAAAAATATACCTCATTACAAGACAATACATGACAAAATATTTCCTGCACAGAAACATACCTCAATGACAAGAAGATGCAGTGGTGCACTAGTTTAAAAAAGTGCCGAACTGAACTACGATCACACAATGCAATAAAAGATCACTAAATATTAGATTCACTAGACAGTTCTGTGGTGCATACATGCAAAAGGTAGTGCACACAGCTGCGATCAAACAGTAAGCAATACATGACCAACATGATCAATGTAATTCAAAAGCGACCACTCAGACACCAGTTGATTACATTCAACTAGAACAGATAAGATATTGCAACATAACCATAAGACCGTAACCATCAGATGTTGCACGTAACCCAAGATAACGTAAGTGAAACATAGATCACATTTTAAACAATGGATGAAATCTTAAAAATTCATACAACATACTACCTAGACTAGAAACTACAGAGCCTTCCACCTTATAGCACCTCCTTCACTGTACTTGAGGCACCACTAAGGATAAGTTATTGCACATAACCCATGGCAAAAAGTGAGACATAATTCATTTTGTAATAGATAAAATCTCAATAATCATAGAACATACTACCTAGACTAAAAAACAACTGAGCCTACTTCCTTATTACACCTCCTGCACTGAGCTTGATGCACTACAATCGTGGGGGTTCAGCTGGTTGTTTATTGAGTAGTACAATAGAAGTTGGGACGAAGGAAAGCTTGAAACGGTTACATTTACATCTGCTAGCTCTATAACGTCTGCCTGAGGGTAATAATTTATAGTCAGGGAATAAGATATGTGAGCCTATGTGCCTGTCTGACCATCGTTCTCTCATAGGATGCAGCACATTCCCTTTCTTGACAGAAATGCTGATGTTTTGCTCTTTTAAAGCCTCAATGTTGTGTAATAACAACCTGGCTTAGTTCAGTTTCTAATATTAGCAAACACATAGTTTGCTCCGATGAACAAAATGAGTAAGTGAAGGTTGGATCAGCTGTGTAAAGCAGGCCTGCATTGGGATTATGTGATAAAATAAATTTAAATATTGTTTAACATGAAAAATAGACAATGATTACTAGGGATGTGCAGATGGTCCAGTACTTGTATTTGTATCTATATTTGTTGAGGCAGCAAAATTATTTATATTTTTATTTGAATAAAAGTGGAAAGAGTCTTAGAAATCCTGTTTTTGTTTTTATTATGCTTTTAATTTTAGAAAATTAAAGTGTTACAATAAGTGTTCATGAATAAACTACCTTTATAAGAGAGGTCACCACACCGGGTCTTGACCTGGAGTCTCCCAGATCATAGATAACTGCGCTGACTACTGAGCTAAAACTTTACTCATTGCAGACAGACCTCTACCTATTTATACACCCATAACACAGAGACGGTGTGTAATGTGTCGGGAAGAACATCAAAGGTGATTACTGTTTTGCACTTTTCATTTATTGCCTATTTTTTACAACCTAACGTTGCGGAAAGGGAGCAACAGGTTATGGAGAGTACCTTGAAAGCACTTTGCTTGTGTCAGTAGCTCAGCTTTATCTCTGGGGAACACTCTCAATGCCGGGAGTGATGCTCAAATAAGGAAATGTGCATCATGCAGCAGGTGGATGCGACTCCCCTCGTTTAGAACAGCGGAGCAGAAGACAGAGACTGAGAAAGCAATGTTACTGATCTGTGCGCTGGTATTTGACAGGGTTTTTTTTTCTTCCCGAAAACAAGTAATTTTTAAAAATATTTGTATGAAACAAATATTCATAGAAAAAAACACTATTTTTTACTAGTGCTGAATAATGTATTTGTATTTGTAATCACCCCTAATGATTACCTTTAGGCTAAAGGAAAGAGGAAATCCCACACTAATTGTAAAAAGCAGCGATAAAAGCATATGACATGAATAGAACAGTCTTCACAGTTATAGGCCCATTGTTAGTAAGAGGAGAAGAACACTTAGTAGCCAGACTAATGACTGAGTCTAGCTTACTCAGACTAATGACTGAGTAAGCTCATGTCACCTGTGTCACTTTAACTCAAACTGACAAACTGTTCCTATGAAACTATGTGTTTTCTTTACACTTGCAGGTGAATTTCCAATCAGAAAAGTGACAGAAAACCGAAGCAACAATGAATGCCACAAACACATCAAACTCAATTCAACAGTGTGTTGATATTGGTGCAAGTGCCATTAGTGACCTCCTGATGGCTGTTTACATCCTGGTTTTTATCTTTGGTTTGATCTTCAATGTGCTGATGCTGGGTCCCATTTTTCAACAAGTGCGGAGGCAAAACATTAAGGGCATCTTCCTGCTAAACCTGTCCCTCTCAGACATGCTTTACCTCTTCACCATACCTCTTTGGATCAATTATTACCGACAGGACCATCACTGGAACCTAGGTGTTACGAGCTGCAGTGTAGCCGGCTTCTTCTACTACTCCAACATGTATATCAGCATCTACCTGCTCTGCTGTATCTCTGTGGACCACTGTCTGGTGGTCATGTACCCGCTCCGCTCCAAAACCCACCGTACATCATGCTATGCCTGGGCACAGTGCATCATTGTTCATGTTGTAGTGGTTGTGCTGCACATCGTGGTGCTGATCTATGACAATCTCAAAGATGCCCATGATGACAAAAACAACAATGACCGTTGTTATGAGACCTATCCCATGCAGAAGCCTGTTGCCTTGTTCAACCTGCTCCGAGTGGGCTTTGGCTTCCTGCTGCCCCTGCTGGTGTTGACTGTCAGCTACTGGAGAATGCTAGCCACTGTAGGCCAAAGTCCCGGCCTGAATGCCCAGGCTAAGAGGAAGGTCCGCATGCTGTCTTTTGGGGTAATTGGCATCTTCTCAATTTGCTACGCTCCATATCACATTATCCTGCTCGCACGCTCATTAGTCTTCTACCAGAGTGACAACATCCAACCTGATGGAAGTTACTGCCAGTTTGAACAGAAGATGCATTTCTTCTTCTCATGCACACTGGCACTGTCCAGTCTGAACTGTGTGGTGGACCCTGTGTTGTATGTATTTGTCAGTAACGGAGTCCAAGAGGAGGTGAATCGCTGCTGGAGGAGGAATACAAGGACACAGAGAGAGGACTATGCTCTATCTACATATAGCAGAGGACAGCCTAATAGCAATTTAATATGAAAAGTAAGCTGTATACGTGACATGTGGGTAGAAAAATCCACCTGTGCACTTGTATGCGTGTGTGTGTGTGTGTGTGTGTGTGGATGTGCATACATATGATTATGCATAATACTGTCGCTGTACTCATGTCTTCACTTTTGTCTTTTTAAAAATAAACTCATTATCATACGGTCCCTGCAATCAGATGATTATATTTCAGCAGCCTATATCAATGATCATTTTTTTCTATTTTCAGCAACTGATAAATACAAGTAATAAAAAAATCTGATGTTTTCGGACCACCCTTTGAGTTGGAGAGAGAGACAGACAGAGCAGAGCTTTTCCTCACAGCGCCAAAGTGTCTGAATTAACAGTTAAATGTTCAGCAGTGGAAAGTAACTTGTTTAGACTTCTGCAAAATACTCTGCTTTAGTTTCAGTTTTAGTCAGCCTTTGGTTGGAGTTATTTTTAAATATGATGACACATCACTCCGTGTAATGGTCTCTCATCCAGTTTCTCTGCACTATGCTTTCATTATTATGATTCTCTTATTTTCTCATACAGGGTAAATGAGAGCTGCAAGTTTACTCTAAGGGGAAGTAAAGTCTAGTCCTCAACTACAATGGCCCTTTTAAGTCTTGAGGAGTAAAAAACACCTTCTGAGTTGTGCATTAAAATAGTCCTTGATTTAAGATAATGTAGGTTAAAATGATCTGTTTCTGGAGTTATGATTATTCATTCCTGTTTAATATTACAACTACATCAGCTAGTGGTGCTAATAGCTACCACTAGAACCTGTGTGTGGGATTGGAATTGGATAGTTGTTGTGAGTCCATATTATTTGTGCTTTGTTGCAATAGTTAGACTTTGAAGATGCCTTGTTAGTATTGAGAACAGCAATAGCATCAAAATTGCACAAAAACATGCTTTTCTCTAATGTAAATATTAAAACTGTTATTTCACTCACCTTGTTACATCCTTGTACTTATTTATTTGTTCTTGGGTGGTGTCATGATCCTGTCACAGTCTGGCTTTATGTCCCTTGGTTGTCATTCTCCACCAGTCCACCAGTTGCCCTCTGACTTTTTCCCTGTTTGATCAGACTGGACCAAGTGGGAGAAGGACAGATATGTTGCAGATTATATTAAAGAACCACTTGAGATATTATTGCATGTTGCATTGAACCTTTGTCCTGACATTTTACTGCCTACTGCTTGATTTGAAGAGCATACAGGACTGAAGTGAAATCTGAAATACTTTTGCCTTCACCTGGGACCTGTACTACGAAGCAAGTTCAACATACACAGGATATATTTTTGTTATAACCCTTTTTGTTACTAACCGCAATAATGCTAAGCAGTCACATGATGGTGGTTATCAACTTGGTGGTGGTTGTCAACCCTGGTTTTCCCAATCTAGCCCCGAGCACGTTCACATAAAAGGGGCGGTGTTTGCAGCATATATATAAGTCTACTGGCAGCAGAGCAGCATACTTCACAAAGGAAGAACAAACTATATTATTAAACAAATATGAAGAATTAAAACACATCATCCAGGCAAAGAGCAACACAGTTGTAGCTACCAAATGCAGGAAGGACAGCTGATAAAAAAATCTCTGACTGCATGAATGTGCAAGTTAGTAGGCTTATAATATCACTGCACCATCATTAGGGCACCAGTAGATCTGACTATAATTACATTTGTTTATTCCATTACATTAATGTGTTGCTTAGATGTAGTCTTATGGCGTGTATGCAGTTTTTCTTTAAGCTGCAACCCTGGTGGTGTAAAACTGATGTGGGAGCAAATAAAAAAAAAATATAAAAACATAATTAAAATCAGTAAGTAGCCTTGCTTTCATATCTTATAAGCAAAACAAGTAGGTGTGTAAATCAATCTCTGTTTTAGAATATCGGTATACAACAGCACGATGACATGGCTTTGACATTACTTGCAGCCAACAGGAAAAAGAATGAGATGAAAAAGACAGGAGGGGGCCCTCGTACACAGGAGTACACTCCTGCTGAGGAGCTGGTTCTCTCCAATAATGACGAATGGAAGGAGTGGAAGGGGGTGTTTCTTCAGACCCTGGTGGACGTGTCAGCTGTTCCCAACAGGCCACATTTGTACAGGGTATGTGTCAATGAGTCAATGTGAAACTACTGGGTTGCTAATGAAAGACAATTATACAATATACGAATTATTGTGGGAGTAAGTAACTTGTATTTATTTTCTCTACAGTTGATGGGGAGACATTGGTGTTATTGGAGCAGACAATGTGAGGTCTCTCTATAAGAGGACTTTAGAGCTTGATATTGACTACAAAAAATATATGATCAAAAAAGTGATACTCGAGGTGGAGAAACTGGAGTACGAAAAGAAGGTACTTCAGTAAAGGAATTGATTTCCAGGCATGGGATTACAACTAAAATGTATTTTTCCTTTTTTCTCGGAACGAGAGAACAAAAGATTAACCTAATTAAAGAAGAATGAATAAAGACTAAATGAAAACACAAAAAAGGCCTGTTTGTGTGTGTTTATGCAAAAAATTGCTGTGTGATGGCCTCTCTCACAGCCCTGCCTGTATGGTGGACTATTATGATGGGGTCCACTACATCAGAGTGTTGTAGGCTGACAGGAGGGATCCTCTCCTTCTGTATGGTGGCTATATGGTGGAGTACAACACAGGCCGAGATGATCCTGCAAGCCTGGTCTGGTGCCACCCTGAGCCCATGTAGGCAAGTGAAGCTGGCCTTCAGTATCCCAAGTGTCATCTCAATCCTGACCCTGGTCTGTTACGGTAACAAAATTACAAGCATTCACATGGCTGCCACATTGTATTTGCAGCTGTTCTCTTCAAGGACCAAACGGGCCTGATAAACCATAGACATATGCCTATCATGCTTTGTTCTACATGTTATGTGAGTGAAATAATGTGTGTCATTGCTTGTAAAGTAGGTTACCCTGCACTGACAGGTCTGGAATATGTCTCATTTAACAGAGGAAGACAAAGTGACACAAAAGTTGATCAGATTAAGGTCACAAAATGACCACCTCTTCACTGGAAAGAGGCACACTGCGAAGAAGGCCTGGTTATGAGTTTACTGTTTTATATCTGTTTTCTTCATGCTATTTTGCTCACCAGCACAAGCACCCGCATGGTGTGACAATCAATGCAACATCACACTATCACCATTGTCCACAGACCCACTAAATTTGGGGACATTAAAGGCCCAGGACACCACACTGTATGATAAGCTGTGTGCCAACCAGCTGTGCAAATCCCTGACCAACCTTGTCCAGTGCTCTGGCAGTGGGCAGCCTGATGACCTTCTGGCGAAGGGCTGCAATTTTCTCTACTCCAGTGTGCACCAGTCTGCAGACTGTGGACTTGGGGACATGATAAGCCGTGTGCCAACCAGTAAGCAGTGAGGAGTATGTGTACCTCATGTGACCAGCCTTGAGTGTCCTTTGATGGCAGGATCCTCATCAGGGCCTCCATTGATGGACGGCCCAGCCTGTAATCAGGCATGAGGTCTTGGCCATCAGAGTACACATCAAGGACTGGCACATGGGGATTTAGTTGCGCATGTATCTGTGCCGTGTCAACCTACAAAAGAAAAGAAACTGTGTTACTTCCCACAATTTATCTTCATGGTATAACAACATTTGTCTGAACTACCTGGAACATGAAATGTGTATGACATAGACAACATAAAAGCTATTATATATTGAGGCTATTATATGTGCTTTCTTTTGTCTACATGGCTGAGATATACTCCACCTTTTGTGTAGGCTTGTGCATGCTATGTTTGGCAAAATGCTGTGATGTCTGATTAGACAACCTACAGCTATCAGTGTGTTTGATGTATTTGTGATGTGTTACTTCAAATACTATTAAAGCAATATATTTGTGTGATTATTACCTCTAGTAAAAGTAACGCTGTACACCTCAGGCGTGCTCTCCTGTGTCCCATGCGCTCCTGCTCCTGCTGGAGCATGTCCCATACTGAAATCACTGTGCTAATGACTGTGGTTGTATTTGACATACTTCTTGTAGATCACACGAATTTGGTCGATCATTATCTGACACTTATAAAGGCCTGGTATCTGAAATTCTAAATGAGTTGACAGGATTCAGCTGGCATCACAGCTGATAGTTTGTGAAAACATCTAATTACATTCAGCAGCTGAATTGCTGATAACAGTGATTGGATTAAATGATGCTGCTCATCACAGTGACAGAGTGAATGGCACAGCAAGGCAAGGTTAAGGACAATTCAGTCATTGCAGTCAATGGGCAGGTAGCCGATCATTGTGGCAAACAATGACAAGTGACTCAATAACAATGTAAAAACAAGTACATGTGTACACAGTATCATGAAGGTGGGGGTGGGGGCAACTACAGTGGAAACCGCTTCTAGTGATCAGGATTACAGTGATCAACCCCTTATATGGATGAAAAAGCTTGGGACAGAAATATTCCTATACAAATGCTTTTTAAAATAATTTACTTATAGTAATAAAGTAGTCTGCTGCCGTGTTCATTTTGGGTCTTTTAGATGAATAATAACATAACATTCCGTTAACATTTTTATTATAGCTTGTGTTTTTATTTATGAAATAGCCTATCCTGTTTTTATGACACTTGTGTGGCATTAGCTATATTTTTCTCTGTATGTGGGCTATAGCCGTTTTTGTGCCTAAAGACAATTCCTCGTAGAATAGGCTATATGAAAGCCTTTTAACATTATATTACTCTGGAAAAAAAACTCAGCACAACATATAGGCTAACTAACTTCACACAATAAGGCTGTTTAATAACTGTTCATTTTGCCAAAATGGTCGATAACTGTATAGTAGCTAAACACTGTCAACTACGCAGGAACCCACCTGTTAACATACTGCATCCTTACCGTTCCAAATATAGTAGTGATTTTCGTAAGTTTGGCAGAAAATTCAGACTTTTGTTTGTTGTGCCATTTTTGGGCACTGCTTTGATATTTTCCTTTCATTTTCTAAGTGTCTCTGACAGCGGTGCTGATGCTGTCACTGAGCTGTATTGATTTGAATTTCCCACCAATGTATGAATTGGACCAAAACTCCCTGACGTTTGCTTTATTTTTATGTTCAAAATACAGACAATATCATGACCTGAACCCTACGTTGCAGTAAAAAAAAAGATCCACAGTCAAGTAGAATTTATTACCAGAGCATATTGTTCAAGAAAATACCAAAGATCAGTTCAAAGTTTTGTTAAAACAATATCTCCAAACATTTCAGGAAACTAATGAAAAATGGTGCAAGAAATAAAATGTAAACTTGTATGAAAGTAGAAATCACCTATATGCAGAGAACAAGTAACATATTTACACACCCTTTTTCTTGGAATTACATGTGTGAAAGTGCAGGATAAATAAATATATAATTTTGGGATGTCATCAGAGAAGTATTTATGTTGATTAAGAATGACTATTTGTATGAAGAAAGAAAAAAAATCAAGTTTACTATGAATTCTTGAAAAATTGTAGTAGATTTATAATTTGTTTTTGGTTTTAATATCCTGTTGAAAAACAACATTTTTAAGTCAATGATATGAGCTGGTGTGCTTGTTGTGTTCACGTGGTTATAGTATGTTGACTGTATGTGTGCTGGACGCCAGGAAGAATTGCCAGTGATTGTGCCGGTGCTACTGGGGAAGGAAAGAAAGAAAGAAAGAAAAGGCAAGCTGAAGAATTATTGAGCTGCACAGAGAAGCAGATAATAAAGCAGTTTAGTGCAGCTGTGAGACATCTACAACATGACTAACATCGGTCACTAACACACTGTACTGAGAAGCAGAGACAAGATCATAAAACACTGAAAAATATCTGGACAGTAAAGACAACTAGCGAAAAGCTTGCATTGGAGACTACAGTAAGCAGACGACAGCTGGTATGAAATGACTAAGGAAAACAGCCACTCGATGAATCCAGTGTTGGTTTGAGCCGTCGGAGGCTAACAACAACTGAGCTAACGGAGACGTGGAGGACAGCTCAGCCACAGAAACACAACCAACACTGTCCTGAAGAACAAGAAAATCTCCCAGCTTACTTCAACTGTTCATGTTGTATCATTACTTTAGCCTCACTGTGTTTTTTACAGAGCTTGTTAAGTCTAATTGAGGAAACAAAAATCTATTTATCTAATCTATTTAATGTTTCATGCTCTGAGTTTTACAACTTGTTCTCTTCATTTAATATTTCATACTCTCAATTTTACAATCATTCTCTTCATTTAATATTTTGTGCTCTCAGGTTAAGAGTTCTCACTCTGTTTAATATTTCATGCTTACTGCTTAACAATTCGTACTCTCCATTTAACATTTTATGCTATGGTTTGGGTCCACTTTCCCTTAGAGGGAAGGGTCACTGCAAATCAATACAAAGTTGTTCTGAGTGATCACCTTTATCCTATGATGAAACATTTCTATCCTGATGTGAGTGGTCTCTTCCAGGATGACACTGTCCCAATTCACAGGGCACGAGGGGTCACTGAATGGTTTGAGTATGAAAATGATGTGAATCACATGCTATGGCCTTCACAGTCACCAGATTTCAACCCAACTGAAAACCTATGGGAGATTTTGGACCGATGTGTAAGACAGCGCTCTCCACCACCATCATCAAAACACCAAATGAGGGAATATCTTGTTGGTGGTAGGCGTAAAAATCAGTGGGAAGTATGAGATACTTATCATCATACTTGATCTCAAACGTACAAAGTTTATACTTATGTATATATATTTAATATGTCATAGGATGAAGAGATACTACCCAGATAGCAAAATTGCTGTGGCCCAGATCTGGCCCACACCCGACACTTTCGGCACTTTCATCCGGCCCACATACCGCATGGAATGACGGCACTTGAGCAGTCTGCTCCTGTTTGCCAGATCTGGGCCACAAGCAAGCCATATGTCAACCAAGAACAAACCAGATAAACCAGAACTGGCCCACACCCAGAATACACATAACACATAAGAGCATTGTATCTTTACCAAAAAAGGCCCACATTTCATTTGAGATATTTGGGCCATATTTGCTATTTTACATGTGGGCTATTTCAGGCTCACATCCATTTTTGTCCGGGCCAGAAGGCGGCCAGCAGTGCCACATCATTGCCTGAAGTGGCCCACTTCCTTATGCTATCTGGGTGTTATGGTCAATTATACAAATACATTATACAAAAATACAAATATACACATTTCAAATATAAAGGAATAGATCAGGTAGGTACTTAAAATCAATTTGAGATGTTACATTAATTTGCATCAAAAGACAATTAACTGTTAATTAGTGAAAAGTTAATATGTCATTTAACAATTCAATTATATTCATTATATGTGTCTTTTCTCTGTAGATACGTGGTTGTTTCAGGAAATGATCAGTGTGGTCACTGAACTGAAATTATAACAGTCCTCATGTAGCAGTGGCGGTATACACTACCTTCAAATTAAACTTGTGACAAGGTTTGTGTGAGTGGTTTTTCTGGTTTAAGTGAGAATGCTGTTGCACAAAAATCACATGAGCTTGTTATCTTTTCAAAAAAGCATAAGATTTTGTTACTACACATCAACATCATTGGGAACGAAAAAGAGTTCATGTGAAAAGTAACTTTCACAGGGTCCACCATTTTAAAAATGTCATGCACACTTCACAACCCTTGAACTTGGAACAATCATAGAAATTCCACCCACAAGTTGAGCTTTTAAAACGTCAACTCCGGACATATGAAAGCTTTCCTTGTAAAGAGTTTGACACAGCAGAGTGAGGTGAATTTAACCTGCCAGGGTGTGATACAACAGTTTTACAATTGACTGCAGTCTTGCTATAAATTTGTGTCTTTAAAAGCAATGTAGTTCAACATTTGTGATGTAGTATCAAATTTACAAGCAGACAACATGACTTAGGTAAGACATCACCAGTAAGGCAATGCTTTTATGTCAGTATAATACTGTTTTTGGATAATAGTGGTAATATAAAGGGGGTTTTACGTTGTAGTTTTATTGTACAACCTAACAAGTATAATAACTTGTGTAGGAAGCAGGAGCACTTTAGAATGATAGATACGCAGTGCAGACATTATTCCATACAGTGTAACATCTGCAACATTCAGTATATCCTTCATCTTAAAGTGCTTCTGCTTCCTGTCCAAGTCATACTCATGTTGTCCTTTATTAGAAAGTCCTGTGCAGTAGTACATGCCTCCCTACAGGTTTGAACCTGTAAGCTACACAGAGTATCTTTGCAATAATGAAGATAAAATATCAAGACAGAGAGCACAGAGTTGCACATAAACCTGTAGTAACAGATTTTTTTTACTACTTGCAGCAGAAACAGTAAAGTTGCAGCCAGAAAATCAAAACAGTGAGCTAAAAGATGCTAACAGGCTCTGCATCAACCCTTTTCACACACAAGTAGTTGTGTCCAATCCATTGTTAATATAAAAATACTGATTATAGCTGCTTTAAGAGGTGAAAAAGCTCCATTGTGATGTACATTTACACTATGAAAAGACATGTATCAATGTGAAAGTAAAATTGGGAAATAAAGGTTGATGTATGTGACGTGCTTTATGGCTGTCTCCCCACAAAGTCTCAGCTTCCTTTAAATACAGTGTAATACCGAAAGAATATTCAAGTTATTTCAGCATCTCAGGAGTATAAAATCCTCATTATATCTGCTCCATCACAGTCGAGTGTTTCTCTTCAAACCTTAAATCTACTTCTGTCTTCCCCTTTTTTGTAGTCATCCCTTTCTACTCTCTACTTGCTGATACTTCAACTGTGGCTGTCTTGTCTCTATCTTGTGTAGTAATTGTTTGAGAGCATCATGTGGGATTGTAGTGGTTTGACTTTATGTCAGCAGCTGTGAAGAGTCTCTTCTGAAGCTCGTCCTCTGACCCTCCTGGATTGATCTGTGGAATGTGTCTGAAACTCTTCACCCACTGGATAGATTCAAAATCAAGACACACCTCAAACCAAAAACAACAGGTGAGGTCATTAATGATTACATTTCTGGTTGTAAGATTTCTGGAAAGTATACTAGACTTAAGAAAAAATGCCTCAAAAGAGTAACAATGAAAAGGTTAAAAATGTGTGGTATGTTTGCATGTTTTTCAAGCAGGTTGTTAAGAGTATTCATTTATTTTGAAACCTCACTTCACTAGTTTTCTTTTTGTCTCCAGTGGACTGCTGACAGGGAAAGACGGCATGCTTGAGGCTGTGTGAGTCAGCATTGCAAGAATAATTAGGCTAGAAATGTTGAATCTCTGCAGGGCTGAATGTTTTTCTGCGGCTCTCCCAGCAGTGGTCACTACTACAGGCTGGAGAGTACAAGTTTGGAAAAAAGGACATTTAGGATGAGATAAGATGAGACAAACTTTAATGTCCCAAAGGAAATTTGTTTTGGGCAAAAGTACTACACAAGTTACAATCAAGTGATACATGACAGAACAGTACATGGACAAAAATATACCTCATTACAAGACAATACATGACAAAATATTTCCTGCACAGAAACATACCTCAATGACAAGAAGATGCAGTGGTGCACTAGTTTAAAAAAGTGCCGAACTGAACTACGATCACACAATGCAATAAAAGATCACTAAATATTAGATTCACTAGACAGTTCTGTGGTGCATACATGCAAAAGGTAGTACACACAGCTGCGATCCAACAGTAAGCAATACATGACCAACATGATCAATGTAATTCAAAAGGGACCACTCAGACACCAGTTGATTACATTCAACTAGAACAGATAAGATATTGCAACATAACCATAAGATGTTGCACGTAACCCAAGATAACGTAAGTGAAACATAGATCACATTGTAAACAATGGATGAAATCTTAAAAATTCATACAACATACTACCTAGACTAAAAACTACAGTGCCTTCCACCTTATAGCACCTCCTTCACTGTACTTGAGGCACCACTAAGGATAAGTTATTGCACATAACCCATGGCAAAAAGTGAGACATAATTCACTTTGTAATTGATAAAACCTCAATAATCATAGAACATACTACCTAGACTAAAAAACAACTGAGCCTACTTCCTTATTACACCTCCTGCACTGAGCTTGATGCACTACAATCGTGGGGGTTCAGCTGGTTGTTTATTGAGTAGTGCAATAGAAGTTGGGACGAAGGAAAGCTTGAAACGGTTACTTTTACATCTGCTAGCTCTATAATGTCTGCCTGAGGGTAACAATTTATAGTCAGGGAATAAGATATGTGAGCCTATGTGCCTGTCTGACCATCGTTCTCTCATAGGATGCAGCACATTCCCTTTCTTGACAGAAATGCTGATGTTTTGCTCTTTTAAAGCCTCAAGGTTGTATAATAACAACCTGGCTTAGTTCAGTTTCTAATATTAACAAACACATAGTTTGCTCAGATGAACAAAATGAGTAAGTGAAGGTTGGATCAGCTGTGTAAAGCAGGCCTGCATTGGGATTATGTGATAAAATAATTTTAAATATTGTTTAATGTGAAAAATAAACAATGATTACTAGGGATGTGCAGATGGTCCAGTACTTGTATTTGTATCTATATTTGTTGAGGCAGCAAAATTATTTATATTTTTATTTGAATAAAAGTGGAAAGAGTCTTAGAAATCCTGTTTTTGTTTTTATTATGCTTTTAATTTTAGAAAATTAAAGTGTTACAATAAGTGTTCATGAATAAACTACCGTATAAGGGAGGTTCCCACACCGGGTCTTGACCTGGAGTCTCCCAGATCATAGATAACTGCGCTGACTACTGAGCTAAAACTTTACTCATTGCAGACAGACCTCTACCTATTTATACACCCATAACACAGAGACAGTGTGTAATGTGTTGGGAAGAACATCAAAGGTGATTACTGTTCTGCACTTTTCATTTATTGCCTATTCTTTACAACCTAACTTTGCGGAAAGGGAGCAACAGGTTATGGAGAGTACCTTGAAAGCACTTTGCTTGTGTCAGTAGCTCAGCTTTATCTCTGGGGAACACTCTCAATGCCGGGAGTGATGCTCAAATAAGGAAATGTGCATCATGCAGCAGGTGGATGCGACTCCCCTTGTTTAGAACAGCGGAGCAGAAGACAGAGACTGAGAAAGCAATGTAACTGATCTGCGCGCTGGTATTTGACAGGGTTTTTTTTTCTTCCCGAAAATAAGTAATTTTTAAAAATATTTGTATGAAACAAATATTCATAAAAAAACACTATTTGTGCTTTGCTGAATAATGTATTTGTAATCACCCCTAATGATTACCTTTAGGCTAAAGGAAAGAGGAAATCCCACACTAATTGTAAAAAGCAGCAATAAAAGCATATGACATGAATAGAACAGTCTTCACAGTTATAGGCCCATTGTTAGTAAGAGGAGAAGAACACTTAGTAGCCAGACTAATGACTGAGTCTAGCTTACTCAGACTAATGACTGAGTAAGCTCATGTCACCTGTGTCACTTTAACTCAAACTGACAAACTGTTCCTATGAAACTATGTGTTTTCTTTACACTTGCAGGTGAATTTCCAATCAGAAAAGTGACAGAAAACTGAAGCAACAATGAATTCCACAAACACATCAAACTCAACTCAACAGTGTGTTGATATTGGTGCAAGTGCCATTAGTGACCTCCAGACGGCTGTTTACATCCTGGTTTTTCTCTTTGGTTTGATCTTCAATGTGCTGATGCTGGGTCCCATTTTTCAACAAGTGCAGAGGCAAAATGTTATGGGCATCTTCCTGCTAAACCTGTCCCTCTCAGACATGCTTTACCTCTTCACCATACCTCTTTGGATCAATTATTACCGACAGGACCATCACTGGAACCTAGGTGTTACGAGCTGCAGTGTAGCCGGCTTCTTCTACTACTCCAACATGTACATCAGTATCTGCCTGCTCTGCTGTATCTCTGTGCACCGCTGTCTGTTGGTCATGTACCCCCACCGCTCCAAAACCCACCGTACATCATATTACACCTGGGCACAGTGCGCCATTGTTCATGTTGTAGTGGTGGTGCTGCACATCCTGGGGCTGATCTACAATCTCACAGACGCCTATGATGAGAAAAACAACAATGACCATTGTTATGAGACCTATCCCATGCAGAGGCCTGTTGCCTTGTTCAACCTGCTCCGAGTGGGCTTTGGCTTCCTGCTGCCCCTGCTGGTGTTGACTGTCAGCTACTGGAAAGTGCTAGCCACTGTAGGCCAAAGTCCCGGCCTGAATGCCCAGGCTAAGAGGAAGGTCCGCATGCTGTCTTTTGGGGTAATTGGCATCTTCTCAATTTGCTACGCTCCATATCACATTATCCTGCTCGCACGCTCACTAGTCTTCTACCAGAGTGACAACACCCAACCTGATGGAAGTTACTGCCAGTTTGAACGGAGGATGCATGTCTTCTTCTCATGCACACTGGCACTGTCCAGTCTGAACTGTGTGATGGACCCTGTGTTGTATGTATTTGTCAGTAACGGAGTCCAAGAGGAGGTGACTCTCTGCTGGAGGAGGAATAATAGGACGCAGAGAGAGGACTATGGTCTATCTACATATAACAGAGGACAGCCTAATAGCAATTAAATATGAAAAGTAAGCTGTATATGTGATATGTGGGTAGAAAAATCCACCTGTGCACTTGTATGCATGTGTGTGTGTAGATGTGCATACATGTGATTATGCATAATACTGTCGCTGTACTCATGTCTTCATCTTCAGTGTTAGCGAGTGAGTAGCTGGATTATATATATCCCATCAACCCTTCGTATACAGACAATCAGAAACCACATTGCCTCATTTGTCTGTTTTTATCTTCCCTCATATCCTGCACATAGAAGAGGGGGTCAAATGCATCCCAATTATTCAGTTAGGGGGAGCAAAGTTATGGTTTTGCTACCTCACTTTTTGTCTTTTTAAAAATAAACTTATCATCATACAGTCCCCACAATCAGGTCATTATATTTCAGCAGCCTATATCAATGATCATTTTTCTATTTTCAGCAACTGACAAACACAAGAATAAAAAAATCTGATGTTTTCCGACCACCCCTTGAGTGGTTTCAGTCCAACCCATCGTGAGAGACAAACAACTTGTTCAGACTTCTGCAAAATACTCTGTTTTAGTTTCAGCTTTAGTCAGATTTTGGTTGGAATTATTTTTAAATATGATGACGCATCACATGTAATGATCCCTCATCCGGTCTCTCTGCGCTGTGCTTTCATTATTATGATTATTCTCTCATTTTCTCATACAGGGTAAATGAGAGCTGCAAGTTTACTCTAAGGGGAAGTAAAGTCTAGTCCTCAACTACAATGGCCCCTTTTAAGTCTTGAGGAGTAAAAAACACCTTCTGAGTTGTGCATTAAAATAGTCCTTGATTTGAGATAATGTAGGTTAAAATGATCTGCTTCTGAAGTTATGATTATTCATTCCTGTTTAATGTTACAACTACATCAGCTAGTAGTGCTAATAGCTACCACTAGAACCTGTGTGTGGGACTGGAATTAGATAGTCGTTGTGAGTCCATATTATTTGTGCTTTGTTGCAATAGTTAGACTTTGAAGATGCCTTGTTAGTATTGAGAACAGCAATAGCATCAAAATTGCACAAAAACATGCTTTTCTCTAATGCAAATATTAAAACTGTTATTTCACTCACCTTGTTACATCCTTGTACTTATTTATTTGTTCTTGGGTGATGTCATGATCCTGTCACAGTCTGGCTTTATGTCCCTTGGTTGTCATTCTCCACCAGTCCACCAGTTGCCCTCTGACTTTTTCCCTGTTTGTTTAGACTGGACCAAGTGGGAGAAGGACAGATATGTTGCAGATTATATTAAAGGACCACTTGAGATATTATTGCATGTTGCATTGAACCTTTGTCCAGACATTTTACTGCTTACTGCTTGATTTGAAGAGCATACAGGACTGAAGTGAAATCTGAAATACTTTTGCCTTCACCCGGGACCTGTACTACGAAGCAAGTTCAACATACACAGGATATCTTTTTGTTATAACCCTTTTTGTTACTAACCCTGATAACCGCAATAACGCTAAGCAGTCACATGGTGGTGGTTATCAACTCGGTAAGTCAACCCTGGTTTTCCCAATCTAGCCCTGAGCACGTTCACATAAAAGGGGCGGTGTTTGCAGCATATAACCACTCGCAAACATGGACAAGTCTACTGGCAGCTGAGCAGCATACTTCACAAACGAAGAACAAACTATAATATTAAACAAATGTGAAGAATTAAAACACATCATCCAGGCAAAGAGCAACACAGTTGTAGCTACCAAATGCAGGAAGGACAGCTGGTAAAAAATCACCGACTGCATGAATGTGCAAGTTAGTAGGCTTATAATATCACTGCACCATCATTAGGGCACCAGTAGATCTGACTATAATTACATTTGTTTATTCCATTACATTAATGGGTTGCTTAGATGTAGTCTTATGGCGTGTATGCAATTTTTCTTTAAGCTGCAACCCTGGTGGTGTAAAACTGATGTGGGAGCAAATAAAAAATAAATATAAAAACATAATTAATCAGTAAGTAGCCTTACTTTCATATCTTATAAGAAAAACAAGTAGGTGTGTAAATCAGCCTCTGTTTTAGGATATCAGTATACAAAAGCACGATGACATGGCTTTGACATTACTTGCAGCCAACAGGAAAAAGAATGAGATGAAAAAGACAGGAGGGGGCCCTCGTACACAGGAGTATACTCCTGCTGAGGAGCTGGTTCTCTCCAATAATGACGGATGGAAGGAGTGGAAGGGGGTGTTTCTTCAGACCCTGGTGGAAGTGTCAGCTGTTCCTAATGGGCCACATTTGTACAGGGTATGTGTCAATGAGTCAATGTGAAACTACTGGGTTGCTAATGAAAGACAATTATACAATATACGAATTATTGTGGGAGTAAGTAACTTGTATTTACTTTCTCTACAGTTGATGGGGAGACATTGGTGTTGTTTCAGGTTGGAGCAGACAATGTGAGGTCTCTCTATAAGAGGACTTTAGAGCTTGATATTGACTACAAGAAATATATGATCAAAAAAGTGATACTTGAGGTGGAGAAACTGGAGTACGAAAAGAAGGTACTTCAGTAAAGTAATTTATTTCCAGGCATGGGAAACAAACCAAAATGTATTTTTCCTTTTTTCCCGGAACAAGAGAACAAAAGATTAACCTAATTAAAGAAGAATGAATAAAGACTAAATGAAAACACAAAAAAGGCCTGTTTGTGTGTGTTTATGCAAAAAATTGCTGTGTGATGGCCTCTCTCACAGCCCTGCCTGTATGGTGGACTATTATGATGGGGTCCACTACATCAGAGTGTTGTAGGCTGACAGGAGGGATCCTCTCCTTCTGTATGGTGGCTATATGGTGGAGTACAACACAGGCTGAGATGATCCTGCAAGCCTGGTCTGGTGCCACCCTGAGCCCATGTAGGCAAGTGAAGCTGGCCTTCAGTATCCCAAGTGTCATCTCAATCCTGACCCTGGTCTGTTACGGTAACAAAATTACAAGCATTCACATGGCTGCCACATTGTATTTGCAGCTGTTCTCTTCAAGGACCAAACGGGCCTGATAAACCATAGACATATGCCTATCATGCTTTGTTCTACATGTTATGTGAGTGAAATCATGTGTGTCATTGCTTGTAAAGTAGGTTGCCCTGCACTGACAGCTCTGGAATATGTCTCATTTAACAGGGGAAGACAAAGTGACACAAAAGTTGATCAGATTAAGGTCACAAAATGACCACCTCTTCACTGGAAAGAGGCACACTGCCAAGAAGGCCTGGTTGTGAGTTTACTGTTTTGCATCTATTTTCTTCATGCTATTTTGCTCACCAGCACAAGTACCTGCATGGTGTGACAATCAATGCAACATCACACTATCACCATTGTCCACAGACCCACTAAATTTGGGGACATGATAAGCCGTGTGCCAACCAGTAAGCAGTGAGGAGTATGTGTACCTCATGAGACCAGCCTTGAGTGTACTTTGATGGCAGGATCCTCATCAGGGCCTCCATTGATGGTTCTGGCCATCAGAGTACACATCAAGGACTGGCACATGGAGATTTAGTTGTGCATGTATCGGTGCCTTGTCAACCTACAAAAGAAAGGAAACTGTGTTACTTCCCACAATTTATCTTCATGGTATAACAACATTTGTCTGAACTACCTGGAACATGAAATGTGTATGACATAGACAACATAAAAGCTATTATATGTTGAGGCTATTATGTGTGCTTTCTTTTGTCGACATGGCTGAGATATACTCCACCTTTTGTGTAGGCTTGTGCATGCTATGTTTGGCAAAATGCTGTGATGTCTGATTAGACAACCTACAGCTATCAGTGTGTTTGATGTATTTGTGATGTTAGTTCAAATACTATTAAAGCAATATATTTGTGTGATTATTACCTCTAGTAAAAGTAGAATGTACGCCTCAGGCGTGCTCTCCTGTGTTTCATGCGCTCCTGCTCCTGCTGGAGCATGTCCCATACTGAAATCACTGTGCTAATGACTGTGGTTGTATTTGACATACTTCTTGTAGATCACACAAATTTGGTCGGGCATTAAATCGCCTGATTTTGCTCACCTGGTTCACTATCACTGATTAAACACATGATCCAACATACAAAACAAACTACTCAAATTGAACTTATGTTGTTTTTTGCATACCCTGACTCCTCATTAGCCAAGAAGTTCTATAACGGACAAAAAGTTTCCATTGTTTATTCCTCACAGTTTCTCACAACCTGCACGGAAAGCGGAGTTACTGGATGCAAGTGTCAAGGTAACGTCAACAATTCTTGTCAACACCTCTGACCAAAAGGTGACTTCATTTTTATATTCAGAGGAAATTTGCTCATCGACTGTAAGATTTTGCTGCCACATTGCATACGTTATACAAGCTGCCATGTGAGAACGGGCATGTTTGTGTTCCTTGATCTTTCGGGATAGTCCTTGCCAGTCATTAATTCCAGTTGTCCAGGCCAAATTATGACACTGATTTCCTCTCACCAAAAAGCCAACAGGGCTCACAATAGACACGATACATTTTTGAGGAGTAACACAACCATTTGCGACCTTCAAATCTGCATGGTCCCTGCCTCAAAATAAACTTTTTCACATTTGCATCTGTAATATCTACTGGGAAATTAGCCCTGTCACTGGGGTAAGATATACCAGTTTTAAGAGCTGATTCCAGGCTAATTTGAGATGCAGAGCTATCTGAGGCTATGTCACTGCTGCTGTCCAGTTTTGCTGGCTGGTTGGTTGTAGATATGGGCGCTCTGGGCTCTCCCCCTGACTGGATGGTGAAGCTGCGGGCCTGCGCTCTCCCTGTCCTGGCGCTGAGGCTGAATTTTTAACATTCCGTTAACGTTTTTATTATAGCTTGTGTTTTTATTTATGAAATAGCCTATCCTGTTTTTATGACACTTGTGTGGCAGTAGCTATATTTTTCCCTGTATGTGGGCTATAGCCGTTTTTGTGCCCAAAGACAAATTCCCTGTAGGATAGGCTATATGAAAGCCTTTTAACATTACATTACTCTGAAAAAAATCTCAGCACAACATATAGGCTAACTAACTTCACACAATAAGGCTGTTTAATAACTGTTCATCTTGCCAAAATGGTCGATAACTGTATAGTAGCTAAACACTGTCAACTATGCAGGAACCCACCTGTTAACATACTGCATCCTTACCGTTCCAAATATAGTAGTGATTTTCGTAAATTTTGCAGAAAATTCAGCAGATTTTTCTTTGTTGTGCCATTTTTGGGCACTGCTTTGATATTTTCCTTTCATTTTCTAAGTGTCTCTGACAGCGGTGCCGATGCTGTCACTGAGCTGTATTGATTTGAATTTCCCACCAATGTATGAATTGGACCAAAAATTTATGTTCAAAATGCAGACAATATCATGACCTGAACCCTACGTTGCAGTAAAAAAAAAGATCCACAGTCAGGTAGAATTTATTACCAGAGCATGTTGTTCAAGAAAATACCAAAGATCGGTTCAAAGTTTTGTTAAAACAATATCTCCAAACATTTCAGGAAACTAATGAAAAATGGTGCAAGAAATAAAATGTAAACCTGTATGAAAGTAGAAATCACCTATATGCAGAGAACAAGTAACATATTTACACACCCTTTTTCTTGGAATTACATGTGTGAAAGTGCAGGATAAATAAAAATATAATTTTGGAATGTCATCAGAGAAGTATTTATGTTGATTAAGAATGACTATTTGTATGAAAGAAAAAAAATCAAGTTTACTATGAATTCTTGAAAAATTGTAGTAGATTTATAATTTGTTTTTGGCTTTAATATCCTGTTGAAATACAACAATTTAGTTTCTCTTCTGTGCGTACTTCATTTTTAAGTCAATGATATGAGCTGGTGTGCTTGTTGTGTTCACGTGGTTATAGTATGTTGACTGTATGTGTGCTGGACGCCAGGAAGAATTGCCAGTGATTGTGCCGGTGCTACTGGGGAAGGAAAGAATGAGAGAAAAGGTAAGCTGCAGAACTTCAGAAGAAAATGTCTGTAAATTGATGCAGTGCAGATTATTGAGCTGCACAGAGAAGCAGATAAAGCAGTTTAGTGCAGCTGTGAGACATCTACAACATGACCAACATCTGTCATTAACACACTGTACTGAGAAGCAGAGACAAGATCATAAAACACTGAAAAATATCTGGACAGTAAAGACAACTAGCGAAAAGCTTGCATTGGACACTCAGTAAGCAGACGACAGCTAGTATGAAATGATTAAGGAAAACAGCCACTTGATGAATCCAGTGTTGGTTTGAGCTGTCGGAGGCTAACGACAACTGAGCTGACGGAGACGTGGAGGACAGCTCAGCCACAGAAACACAACAAACACTGTCCTGAAGAACAAGAAAATCTCCCAGCTTACTTCCACTGTTCATGTTGTATCATTACTTTAGCCTCACTGTGTTTTTACAGAGCTTGTTAAGTCTAATTGAGGCAACAAAAATCTATTTATCTAATCTATTTAATATTTCATGCTCTGAGTTTTACAATTTGTTCTCTTCATTTAATATTTTGTGCTCTCAGGTTAACAATTCTCACTCTGTTTAATATTTCATGCTTACTGCTTAACAATTCGTACTCTCCATTTAACATTTTATGCTATGTTTTGGGTCCACTTTCCCTTAGAGGGAAGGGTCACTGCAAATCAATACAAAGTTGTTCTGAGTGATCACCTTTATCCTATGATGAAACATTTCTATCCTGATGTGAGTGGTCTCTTCCAGGATGACACTGCCCCAATTCACAGGGCATGAGGGGTCACTGAATGGTTTGAGTATGAAAATGATGTGAATCATATGCTATGGCCTTCACAGTCACCAGATTTCAACCCAACTGAAAACCTATGGGAGATTTTGGACCGATGTGTAAGACAGCGCTCTCCACCACCATCATCAAAACACCAAATGAGGGAATATCTTGTTGGTGGTAGGTGTAAAAATCAGTGAGAGGTATGAGATAATTATCATACTTGATCTCAAACGTACAAAGTTTATACTTATGTATATATATTTAATATGTCATAGGATGAAGAGATACTACCCAGATAGCAAAATTGCTGTGGCCCAGATCTGGCCCACACCCGACACTTTCGGCACTTTCATCCAGCCCACATACCGCATGGAATGACGGCACTTGAGCAGTCTGCTCCTGTTTGCCAGATCTGGGCCACAAGCAAGCCATATGTCAACCAAGAACAAACCAGATAAACCAGAACTGGCCCACACCCAGAATACACATAACACATAAGAGCATTGTATCTTTACCAAAAAAGGCCCACATTTCATTTGAGATATTTGGGCCATATTTGCTATTTTACATGTGGGCCATTTCAGGCTCACATCCATTTTTGTCCGGACCAGAAGGCGGCCAGCAGTGCCACATCATTGCCTGAAGTGGCCCACTTCCTTATGCTATCTGGGTGTTATGGTCAATTATACAAATACATTATACAAAAATACAAATATACACATTTCAAATATAAAGGAATAGATCAGGTAGGTACTTAAAATCAATTTGAGATGTTACATTAATTTGCATCAAAAGACAATTAACTGTTAATTAGTGAAAAGTTAATATGTCATTTAACAATTCAATTATATTCATTATATGTGTCTTTTCTCTGTAGATACGTGGTTGTTTCAGGAAATGATCAGTGTGGTCACTGAACTGAAATTATAACAGTCCTCATGTAGCAGTGGCGGTATACACTACCTTCAAATTAAACTTGTGGCAAGGTTTGTGTGAGTGGTCACGTACACAATAGTCAAAGGTTTTTCTGGTTTAAGTGAGAATGCTGTTGCTAGAAAATAAATCACGTGAGCTTGTTATCTTTTCAAAAAAGCATAAGATTTTGTTACTACACATCAACATCATTGGGAATTAAAAAAAGTTCATGTGAAAAGTAACTTTCACAGGGTCCACCATTTTAAAAATGTCATGCACACTTCACAACCCTTGAACTTGGAACAATCATAGAAATTCCACCCACAAGTTGTGCTTTTAAAACGTCAACTCCGGACATATGAAAGCTTTCCTTGTAAAGAGTTTGACACAGCAGAGTGAGGTGAATTTAACCTGCCAGGGTGTGATACAACAGTTTTACAATTGACTGCAGTCTTCACAGACAACATGACTTAGGTAAGACATCACCAGTAAGGCAATGCTTTTATGTCAGTATAATACTGTTTTTGGATAACAGTGGTAATATAAAGGGGGTTTTACGTTGTAGTTTTATTGTACAACCTAACAAGTATAATAACTTGTGTAGGAAGCAGGAGCACTTTAGAATGATAGATACGCAGTGCAGACATTATTCCATACAGTGTAACATCTGCAACATTCAGTATATCCTTCATCTTAAAGTGCTTCTGCTTCCTGTCCAAGTCATACTCATGTTGTCCTTTATTAGAAAGTCCTGTGCAGTAGTACATACCTCCCTTCAGGTTTGAACCTGTAAGCTACACAGAGTATCTTTGCAATAATGAAGATAAAATATCAAGACAGAGAGCACAGAGTTGCACATAAACCAGTAGTAACAGATTTTTTTTTACTACTTGCAGCAGAAACAGTAAAGTTGCAGCCAGAAAATCAAAACAGTGAGCTAAAAGATGCTAACAGGCTCTGCATCAACCCTTTTCACACACAAGTAGTTGTGTCCAATCCATTGTTAATATAAAAATACTGATTATAGCTGCTTTACGAGGTGAAAAAGCTCCATTGTGATGTACATTTACACTATGAAAAGACATGTATCAATGTGAAAGTAAAATTGGGAAATAAAGGTTGAGGTATGTGACGTGTTTTATGGCTGTCTCCCCACAAAGTTTCAGCTTTCTTTAAATACAGTTTAATACCGGAAGTATATTCAAGTTATTTCAGCATCTCAGGAGTATAAACATCCTCATTATATCTGCTCCATCACAGTCGAGTGTCTCTCTTCAAACCTTAAATCTACTTCTGTCTTCCCCTTTTTTGTAGTCATCCCTTTCTACTCTCTACTTGCTGATACTTCAACTGTGGCTGTCTTGTCTCTATCTTGTGTAGTAATTGTTTGAGAGCATCATGTGGGATTGTAGTGGTTTGACTTTATGTCAGCAGCGGTGAAGAGTCTCTTCTGAAGCTCGTCCTCTGACCCTCCTGGATTGATCTGTGGAATGTGTCTGAAACTCTTCACCCACTGGATAGATTCAAAATCAAGACACACCTCAAACCAAAAACAACAGGTGAGGTCATTAATGATTACATTTCTGGTTGTAAGATTTCTGGAAAGTATACTAGACTTAAGAAAAAATGCCTCAAAAGAGTAACAATGAAAAGGTTAAAAATGTGTGGTATGTTTGCATGTTTTTCAAGCAGGTTGTTAAGAGTATTCATTTATTTTGAAACCTCACTTCACTAGTTTTCTTTTTGTCTCCAGTGGACTGCTGACAGGGAAAGACGGCATGCTTGAGGCTGTGTGAGTCAGCATTGCAAGAATAATTAGGCTAGAAATGTTGAATCTCTGCAGGGCTGAATGTTTTTCTGCGGCTCTCCCAGCAGTGGTCACTACTACAGGCTGGAGAGTACAACAGAGAACTGCTTAACATGAAGAAAGAGGGAAAATTCACAGGAATGGACTGGTGGACTATGAGATCTCTGAAGCATAGCTTTGCTATTAGGAAGGCAAGCTATGACAGATGGATTTTGGACGTTTGGAAAAAAGGACATTTAGGATGAGATAAGATGAGACAAACTTTAATGTCCCAAAGGAAATTTGTCTTGGGCAAAAGTACTACACAAGTTGCAATCAAGTGATACATGACAAAACAGTACATGGACAAAAATATACCTCATTACAAGACAATACATGACAAAATATTTCCTGTACAGAAACATACCTCAATGACAAGAAGACGCAGTGGTGCACTAGTTTAAAAAAGTGCCGAACTGAACTACGATCACACAATGCAATAAAAGATCACTAAATATATGATTCACTAGACAGTTCTGTGGTGCATACATGCAAAAGGTAGCACACACAGCTGCGATCAAACAGTAAGCAATACATGACCAACATGATCAATGTAATTCAAAAGCGACCACTCAGACACCAGTTGATTACATTCAACTAGAACAGATAAGATATTGCAACATAACCATAAGATGTTGCACGTAACCCAAGATAACGTAAGTGAAACATAGATCACATTGTAAACAATGGATGAAATCTTAAAAATTCATACGACATACTACATAGACTAAGAACTACAGTGCCTTCCACCTTATAGCACCTCCTTCACTGTACTTGGGGCACTACTAAGGATAAGTTGTTGCACATAACCCATGGCAAAAAGTGAGACATAATTCACTTTGTGAAAGATAAAATCTCAATAATCATAGAACATACTACCTAGACTAAAAAACAACTGAGCCTACTTCCTTATTACACCTCCTGCACTGAGCTTGATGCACTACAATCGTGGGGGTTCAGCTGGTTGTTTATTGAGTAGTGCAATAGAAGTTGGGACGAAGGAAAGCTTGAAACGGTTACTTTTACATCTGCTAGCTCTACAACGTCTGCCTGAGGGTAACAATTTATAGTCAGGGAATAAGATATGTGAGCCTATGTGCCTGTCTGACCATCGTTCTCTCATAGGATGCAGCACATTCCCTTTCTTGACAGAAATGCTGATGTTTTGCTCTTTTAAAGCCTCAAGGTTGTATAATAACAACCTGGCTTAGTTCAATTTCTAATATTAGCAAACACATAGTTTGCTCAGATAAACAAAATGAGTAAGTGAAGGTTGGATCAGCTGTGTAAAGCAGGCCTGCATTGGGATTATGTGATAAAATAAATTTAAATATTGTTTAATGTGAAAAATAGACAATGATTACTAGGGATGTGCAGATGGTCCAGTACTTGTATTTGTATCTATATTTGTTGAGGCAGCAAAATTATTTATATTTTTATTTGAATAAAAGTGGAAAGAGTCTTAGAAATCCTGTTTTTGTTTTTATTATGCTTTTAATTTTAGAAAATTAAAGTGTTACAATAAGTGTTCATGAATAAACTACCTTAGAAGGGAGGTCACCACACCGGGTCTTGACCTGGAGTCTCCCAGATCATAGATGACTGCGCTGACTACTAAAACTTTACTTATTGCAGACAGACCTCTACCTATTTATACACCCATAACACAGAGACAGTGTGTAATGTGTTGGGAAGAACATCAAAGGTGATTACTGTTTTGCACTTTTCATTTATTGCCTATTTTTTACAACCTAACTTTGCTGAAAGGGAGCAACAGGTTATGGAGAGTACCTTGAAAGCACTTTGCTTGTGTCAGTAGCTCAGCTTTATCTCTGGGGAACACTCTCAATGCCGGGAGTGATGCTCAAATAAGGAAATGTGCGTCATGCAGCAGGTGGATGCGACTCCCCTCATTTAGAACAGCGGAGCAGAAGACAGAGACTGAGAAAGCAATGTTACTGATCTGTGTGCTGGTATTTGACAGGGTTTTTTTTTCTTCCCGAAAATAAGTAATTTTTAAAAATATTTGTATGAAACAAATATTCATAGAAAAAAACACTATTTTTTACTAGTGCTGAATAATGTATTTGTATTTTTAATCACCCCTAATGATTACCTTTAGGCTAGTCTTCACAGTTATAGGCCCATTGTTAGTAAGAGGAGAAGAACACTTAGTAGCCAGACTAATGACTGAGTAAGCTCATGTCACCTGTGTCACTTTAACTCAAACTGACAAACTGTTCCTATGAAACTATGTGTTTTCTTTACACTTGCAGGTGAATTTCCAATCAGAAAAGTGACAGAAAACCGAAGCAACAATGAATTCCACAAACACATCAAACTCAACTCAGTGTGTTGATATTGGTGCAAGTGCCATTAGTGACCTCAAGATGGCTGTTTACATCCTGGCTTTTATCTTTGGTTTGATCTTCAATGTGCTGATGCTGGGTCCCATTTTTCAACAAGTGCAGAGGCAAAATGTTATAGGCATCTTCCTGCTAAACCTGTCCCTCTCAGACATGCTTTACCTCTTCACCATACCTCTTTGGATCAGTTATTATCGACAGGACCATCACTGGAACCTAGGTGTTATGAGCTGCAGAGTAGCCGGCTTCTTCTACTACTCCAACATGTACATCAGCATCTACCTGCTCTGCTGTATCTCTGTGCACCGCTGTCTGGTGGTCATGTACCCCCACCGCTCCAAAACCCACCGTACATCATATTACGCCTGGGCACAGTGCGCCATTGTTCATGTTGTAGTGGTGGTGCTGCACATCCTGGGGCTGATCTATGACAATCTCAACAATGCCCATGATGAGAAAAACAACAATGACCGTTGTTATGAGACCTATCCCATGCAGAGGCCTGTTGCCTTGTTCAACCTGCTCCGAGTGGGCTTTGGCTTCCTGCTGCCCCTGCTGGTGTTGACTGTCAGCTACTGGAGGATACTAGTCACTGTAGGCCAACGTCCCCACTTGAATGCCCAGGCTAAGAGGAAAGTCCGCATGCTGTCTTTTGGGGTAATTGGCATCTTCTCAATTTGCTACGCTCCATATCACATTATCCTGCTCGCACGCTCACTAGTCTTCTACCAGAGTGACAACACCCAACCTGATGGAAGTTACTGCCAGTTTGAACAGAAGATGCATTTCTTCTTCTCATGCACACTGGCACTGTCCAGTCTGAACTGTGTGGTGGACCCTGTGTTGTATGTATTAGTCAGTAACGGAGTCCAAAAGGAGGTGAATCTCTGCTGGAGGAGGAATACAAGGACACAGACAGAGGACTTTGCTCTATCTACACATCACAGAGGACAGCCTAATAGCAATTAAATATGAAAATTAAGCTGTATATGTGATATGTGGGTAGAAAAATCCACCTGTGCACTTGTATGCATGTGTGTGTGTAGATGTGCATACATGTGATTATGCATAATACTGTCGCTGTACTCATGTCTTCATCTTCAGTGTTAGTGAGTGAGTAGCTGGATTATTCATATCCCATCAACCCTTCGTATACAGACAATCAGAAACCACATTGCCTCATTTGTCTGTTTTTATCTTCCCTCATATCCTGCACATAGAAGAGGGGGTCAAATGCATCCCAATTATTCAGTTAGGGGGAGCAAAGTTATGGTTTTGCTACGTCACTTTTTGTCTTTTTAAAAATAAACTTATCATCATACAGTCCCCACAATCAGATGATTATATTTGAGCAGCCTATATCAATGATCATTTTTCTATTTTCAGCAACTGACAAACACAAGAATAAAAAAATCTGATGTTTTCCGACCACCCCTTGAGTGGTTTCAGTCCAACCCATCGTGAGAGACAAACAACTTGTTCAGACTTCTGCAAAATACTCTGTTTTAGTTTCAGCTTTAGTCAGATTTTGGATGGAATTATTTTTAAATATGATGACGCATCACATGTAATGGTCTCTCATCCGGTTTCTCTGCGCTGTGCTTTCATTATTATGATTATTCTCTCATTTTCTCATGCAGGGTAAATGAGAGCTGCAAGTTTACTCTAAGGGGAAGTAAAGTCTAGTCCTCAACTACAATGGCCCTTTTAAGTCTTGAGGAGTAAAAAACACCTTCTGAGTTGTGCATTAAAATAGTCCTTGATTTGAGATAATGTAGGTTAAAATGATCTGTTTCTGAAGTTATGATTATTCATTCCTATTTAATGTTACAACTACATCAGCTAGTAGTGCTAATAGCTACCACTAGAACCTGTGTGTGGGACTGGAATTAGATAGTCGTTGTGAGTCCATATTATTTGTGCTTTGTTGCAATAGTTAGACTTTGAAGATGCCTTGTTAGTATTGAGAACAGCAATAGCATCAAAATTGCACAAAAACATGCTTTTCTCTAATGCAAATATTAAAACTGTTATTTCACTCACCTTGTTACATCCTTGTACTTATTTATTTGTTCTTGGGTGATGTCATGATCCTGTCACAGTCTGGCTTTATGTCCCTTGGTTGTCATTCTCCACCAGTCCACCAGTTGCCCTCTGACTTTTTCCCTGTTTGTTTAGACTGGACCAAGTGGGAGAAGGACAGATATGTTGCAGATTATATTAAAGGACCACTTGAGATATTATTGCATGTTGCATTGAACCTTTGTCCAGACATTTTACTGCTTACTGCTTGATTTGAAGAGCATACAGGACTGAAGTGAAATCTGAAATACTTTTGCCTTCACCCGGGACCTGTACTACGAAGCAAGTTCAACATACACATATATTTTTGTTATAACCCTTTTTGTTATTAACCCTGACAACCACAATAACGCTAAACAGTCACATGGTGGTGGTTATCAACTTGGTAAGTCAACCCTGGTTTTCCCAATCTAGCCCTGAGCATGTTCACATAGAAGGGGCGGTGTTTGCAGCATATAACCACTCGCAAACAAGTCTTCTGGCAGCAGAGCAGCATACCTCACAAACGAAGAACAAACTATAATATTAAACAAATATGAAGAATTAAAACACATCATCCAGGCAAAGAGCAACACAGTTATAGCTACCAAATGCAGGAAGAACAGCTGGTAAAAAATCACCGACTGCATGAATGTGCAAGTTAGTAGGCTTATAATATCACTGCACCATCATTAGGGCACCAGTAGATCTGACTATAATTACATTTGTTTATTCCATTTGTAACCTGGGTCACAAAGGGTTAACAACACAGAAGTGCTTCAGCCACCACAGGCAAGCTACACAGCGTACGCTAGTCAGACGCTGGGTGACACTGTTGAGGGAGGACCTGCTGCTGAACGCTCGTAGAGGTGTGTGTGTGAGAGGCTGCTCACTGAAACCTGCCGAGTGACACAGAGGAACTCCCGAATTGGTCAGGTTTTTTGAGTTGATTTGAAGTTGATGGCGAGCCAAACCAGACGAGACCATTAGATCTTTGGATTGAAGATCCCTGAACTGAGAGCCCAGAGCCGAGAACTGTCAACCTTACCTCTCTCCTGCCACGGCGGTAGGGTAAACATCTTAACTGCACAAGGCCAGCACCACTTTCATGCTCAACCCCCAGCCCCACTTGCACAATCCAAAGTCCCAGACTCTGACTTTACTCTTCATTTTTTGACTTGATTTGGAAAAGACACTTACCTTCTTCATTCTTCTTCAAACGCATTCCCTGTGCCTGTGGAAGGACCAAGCCATAACCAGCACTGGTTTAAATGAGTGGACTGAGTATTCATACTATTGATATGGTGTATTATTGTGCCTTGGTTAAAGTGATTCTGTTATTGCTAGAGCAGTGAATGGTGAACTGTTGCAAGGTTGAAGAGTGTTGTGAAGTGACAATATTAAACAGGATATGGTTCTGATATTGTTACCTAACTAACCTTGGATCCAGATTTAGTTAACCTATAGAAGGGTGCACCCAGTAAACAGGAAAATAGTTGAAAAGAACTCAGTGGTTCAAAACCAAAAGAAAAAGTGACAGAAGAAATAACTTGTTGCTAAATTGAAACTGAGAAACTGTGGAATTGAACTATTAACTGCACTTAAAGTATTTTTATTTATTTTGTTTATTTTAAAAAAAAGATAATACAAGGTACCAGTTTGCAGCTTCTTGTCTCGTGTGGTCATTTAATGTTGCAAATAGCCATTTCTGCCTCCTGTCCGAATCTGGTATCCTCTGATTCTGGTCCAACATTATTAAAATCCTTACTAAATAGTAGTGTTAGAAGCCGAGTGCTACACATTACATTAATGGGTTGCTTAGATGTAGTCTTATGGTGTGTATGCAATTTTTCTTTAAGCTGCAACCCTGGTAGGGTAAAACTGATGTGGGAGCAAATAAAAAATAAATATAAAAACATAATTAATCAGTAAGTAGCCTTACTTTCATATCTTATAAGCACAACAAGCAGGTGCGTAAATCAGTCTCTGTTTTAGGATATCGGTATACAAAAGCACGATGACATGGCTTTGACATTACTTGCAGCCAACAGGAAAAAGAATGAGATGAAAAAGACAGGAGGGGGCCCTCCTACACAGGAGTATACTCCTGCTGAGGAGCTGGTTCTCTCCAATAATGACGGATGGAAGGAGTGGAAGGGGGTGTTTCTTCAGACTCTGGTGGAAGTGTCAGCTGTTCCCAACAGGCCACATTTGTACAGGGTATGTGTCAATGAGTCAATGTGAAACTACTGGGTTGCTAATGAAAGACAATTATACAATATACGAATTATTGTGGGAGTAAGTAACTTGTATTTACTTTCTCTACAGTTGATGGGGAGACACTGGTGTTGTTTCAGGTTGGAGCAGACAATGTGAGGTCTCTCTATAAGAGGACTTTAGAGCTTGATATTGACTACAAAAAATATATGACCCTGGTCTTGGTAAGGGCCGTGTCACGGTAACAAAATTACAAGCATTCACATGGCTGCCACATTGTATTTGCAGCTGTTCGCTTCAAGGACCAAACGGGCCTGATAAACCATAGACATATGCCTATCATGCTTTGTTCTGCATGTTATGTGAGTGAAATAATGTGTGTCATTGCTTGTAAAGTAGGTTGCCCTGCACTGACAGGTCTGGAATATGTCTCATTTAACAGGGGAAGACAAAGTGACACAAAAGTTGATCAGATTAAGGTCACAAAATGACCACCTCTTCACCGGAAAGAGGCACACTGCCAAGAAGGCCTGGTTATGAGTTTACTGTTTTATATCTGTTTTCTTCATGCTATTTTGCTCACCAGCACAAGCACCTGCATGGTGTGACAATCAATGCAACATCACACTATCACCATTGTCCACAGACCCACTAAATTTGGGGACATGATAAGCCATGTGCCAACCAGTAAGCAGTGAGGAGTATGTGTACCTCATGTGACCAGCCTTGAGTGTACTTTGATGGCAGGATCCTCATCAGGGCCTCCATTGATGGACGGCCCAGCCTGTAATCAGGCATGAGGTTCTGGCCATCAGAGTACACATCAAGGACTGGCACATGGAGATTTAGTTGTGCATGTATCGGTGCCTTGTCAACCTACAAAAGAAAGGAAACTGTGTTACTTCCCACAATTTATCTTCATGGTATAACAACATTTGTCTGAACTACCTGGAACATGAAATGTGTATGACATAGACAACATAAAAGCTATTATATGTTGAGGCTATTATGTGTGCTTTCTTTTGTCTACATGGCTGAGATATACTCCACCTTTTGTGTAGGCTTGTGCATGCTATGTTTGGCAAAATGCTGTGATGTCTGATTAGACAACCTACAGCTATCAGTGTGTTTGATGTATTTGTGATGTGTTACTTCAAATACTATTAAAGCAATATATTTGTGTGATTATTACCTCTAGTAAAAGTAGTGCTGTATGCCTCAGGCGTGCTCTCCTGTGTCCCATGCGCTCCTGCTCCTGCTGGAGCATGTCCCATACTGAAATCACTGTGCTAATGACTGTGGTTGTATTTGACATACTTCTTGTAGATCACACAAATTTGGTCGGGCATTATCTGACACTTATAAAGGCCTGGTATCTGAAATTCTAAATGAGTTGACAGGATTCAGCTGGCATCACAGCTGATAGTTTGTGAAAACATCTAATTACATTCAGCAGCTGAATTGCTGATAACAGTGATTGGATTAAATGATGCTGCTCATCACAGTGACAGAGTGAATGGCACAGCAAGGCAGGGTTAAGGACAAGTCATTGCAGTCAATGGGCAGGTAGCCGATCATTGTGGCAAACAAGTGACAAGTGACTCAATAACAATGTAAAAACAAGTACATGTGTACACAGTATCATGAAGGTGGGGGTGGGGGCAACTACAGTGGAAACCGCTTCTAGTGATCAGGATTACAGTGATCAACCCCTTATATGGATGAAAAAGCTTGGGACAGAAATATTCCTATACAAATGCTTTTTAAAATAATTTACTTATATTAATAAAGTCTGCTGCCGTGTTCATTTTGGGTCTTTTAGATGAAAACATATGGAAGAACATTTTAAAACTATGGTAATTCTGTGATATTTCTTTTATTATCTTACTCCCATGATACACATATGATGTGTATCTAGCGGCTGCAGCACCATTATCAGGCATTGCAGCGCACCTCCGCAGGTTTGTGTGGAGGTGTGAGGTTGCCTGTTTATTTGTAGCTGCTGTGAAGCAGTTAGAAAATATTTTTTATTCCTCTCATTCACCGGCTTTCTCGCTACCACTGCTCCCCTCTTCTCATCCACTCTCTAGCTCGCTCAACCACTGCCTCGCTCTTTCTCTCCCTCTCTCTCTTGTCTTTTTTAAAAGGAGTCAGGGAGCCGACAGCAAAGCCTCACTTTACTTTTAACGTTATCAAACAAAGAGAAATGTCCTCCCCTCTTTCTAGTAATGTGTTTGTCCTCCCCCATGGCAGGGTTACAGCTCTAATCAGTCTGATCGCTGTAATATACAAATGTCAATTAATCTGCACGAGTAATAAAGAAAAAGAAGAAATCGACGTAATCATTATAAGCGTTTTCCACTGTATTTTATTGCATTAATGCAGAAGATCGAGCTGTGACGTTGTCATTAGAAACGGACGTCGCTTCACATGACGCTTCAGAGGAGAGGACGTCTCATGTCTCTTAAAACAACTTTCCTTGTTTCCTCTCTCTTCGCTTGGTTTCCTTGCGTCTCTCTTTGCATTCAAGGTGGGAGGGACTAAGACACAAGGAAAAGACGCAAGTGCGGGAAACGTGGATGCAATTGAAGAGACTTGGGATGCGCCCTGTGTCCTGCATTTTGGGTCCTAAATTAAGTAATTGCAACAGGCAGAGCTGAGTCCCTCACTGTTGAGAACGCCTGATTTTGCTCACCTGGTTCACCATCACTGATTAAACACATGATCCAACATACAAAACAAACTACTAAAATTGAACTTATGTTGTTTTTTGCATACCCTGACTTCTCATTGGCCAAGAAGTTCTATAACGGACAAAAAGTTTCCATTGTTTATTCCTCACAGTTTCTCACAACCTGCACGGAAAGCGGAGTTACTGGATGCAAGTGTCAAGGTAACGTCAACAATTCTTGTCAACACCTCTGACCAAAAGGTGACTTCATTTTTATATTCAGAGGAAATTTGCTCATCGACTGTAAGATTTTGCTGCCACATATCATACGTTATACAAGCTGCCATGTGAGAACGGGCATGTTTGTGTTCTTTGATCTTTCGGGATAGTCCTTGCCAGTCATTAATTCCAGTTGTCCAGGCCAAATTATGACACTGATTTCCTCTCACCAAAAAGCCAACAGGGCTCACAATAGACACAATACATTTTTGAGGAGTAACACAACCATTTGCGACCTTCAAATCTGCATGGTCCCTGCCTCAAAATAAACTTTTTCATATTTCCATCTGTAATATCTACTGGGAAATTAGCCCTGTCACTGGGGTAAGATATACCAGTTTTAAGAGCTGATTCCAGGCTAATTTGAGATGCAGAGCTATCTGAGGCTATGTCACTGCTGCTGTCCGGTTTTGCAGGCTGGTTGGTTGTAGATAGGGGCGCTCTGGGCTCTCCCCCTGACTGGATGGTGAAGCTGTGGGCCTGCGCTCTCCCTGTCCTGGTGCTGAAGCTGAATTTTTAACATTCCGTTAACGTTTTTATTATAGCTTGTGTTTTTATTTATGAAATAGCCTATCCTATTTTTATGACACTTGTGTGGCAGTAGCTATATTTTTCTCTGTATGTGGGCTATAGCCGTTTTTGTGCCTAAAGACAAATTCCCTGTAGGATAGGCTATATGAAAGCCTTTTAACATTACATTACTCTGAAAAAAATCTCAGCACAACATATAGGCTAACTAACTTCACACAATAAGGCTGTTTAATAACTGTTCATCTTGCCAAAATGGTCGATAACTGTATAGTAGCTAAACACTGTCAACTATGCAGGAACCCACCTGTTAACATACTGCATCCTTCTTCATATCTGACAGGATTTACCGTTCCAAATATAGTAGTGATTTTTGTAAGTTTGGCAGAAAATTCAGCAGACTTTTCTTTGTTGTGCCATTTTTGGGCACCGCTTTGATATTTTCCTTTCATTTTCTAAGTGTCTCTGACAGCGGTGCCGATGCTGTCACTGAGCTGTATTGATTTGAATTTCCCACCAATGTATGAATTGGACCAAAAATCCCTGACGTTTGTGTTATGTTTGTTCAAAATACAGACAATATCATGACCTGAACCTTACGTTGTGGTAAAAAAAAAAAAGATCCACAGTCAGGTAGAATTTATTACCAGAGCATATTGTTCAAGAAAATACCAAAGATCGGTTCAAAGTTTTGTTAAAACAATATCTCCAAACATTTCAGGAAACTAATGAAAAATGGTGCAAGAAATAAAATGTAAACATGTATGAAAGTAGAAATCACCTATATGCAGAGAACAAGTAACATATTTACACACCCTTTTTCTTGGAATTACATGTGTGAAAGTGCAGGATAAATAAATATATAATTTTGGGATGTCATCAGAGAAGTATTTATGTTGATTAAGAATGACTATTTGTATGAAAGAAAAAAAATCAAGTTTACTATGAATTCTTGAAAAATTGTAGTAGATTTATAATTTGTCTTTGGCTTTAATATCCTGTTGAAAAACAACAATTTAGTTTCTCTTCTGTGTGTACTTCATTTTTAAGTCAATGATATGAGCTGGTGTGCTTGTTGTGTTCACGTGGTTATAGTATGTTGACTATGTGGGCCATTTCAGGCTCACATCCATTTTTGTCCGGGCCAGAAGGCGGCCAGCAGTGCCACATCATTGCCTGAAGTGGCCCACTTCCTTATGCTATCTGGGTGTTATGGTCAATTATACAAATACATTATACAAAAATACAAATATACACATTTCAAATATAAAGGAATAGATCAGGTAGGTACTTAAAATCAATTTGAGATGTTACATTAATTTGCATCAAAAGACAATTAACTGTTAATTAGTGGAAAGTTAATATGTCATTTAACAATTCAATTATATTCATTATATCTGTCTTTTCTCCGTAGATACGTGGTTGTCGAAGTGTTTCAGGAAATGATCAGTGTGGTCACTGAACTGAAAGTATAACAGTCCTCATGTAGCAGTGGCGGTATACACTACCTTCAAATTAAACTTGTGGCAAGGTTTGTGTGAGTGGTCACGTACACAATAGTCAAAGGGTTCTTGTGGTTTAAGTGAGAATGCTGTTGCTAGAAAAAAAAATCACATGAGCTTGTTATCTTTTCAAAAAAGCATAAGATTTTGTTACTACACATCAACATCATTGGGAACGAAAAAGAGTTCATGTGAAAAGTAACTTTCACAGGGTCCACCATTTTAAAAATATCATGCACACTTCACAACCCTTGAACTTGGAACGATCACAGAAATTCCACCCACAAGTTGTGCTTTTAAAACGTCAACTCCGGACATATGAAAGCTTTCCTTGTGAAGAGTTTGACACAGCAGAATGAGGTGACTTTAACCTGCCAGGGTGTGATACAACAGTTTTACAATTGACTGCAGTCTTGCTATAAATTTGTGTCTTTAAAAGCAATGTAGTTCAACATTTGTGATGTAGTATCAAATTTACAAGCAGACAACATGACGTAGGTAAGTAGCAGCAGTAGAACATGCCTCCCTTCAGGTTTGAACCTGTAAGCTACACAGAGAGAGAGAGCACAGAGTTGCACATAAACCAGTAGTAACAGATTTTTTTTACTACTTGCAGCAGAAACAGTAAAGTTGCAGCCAGAAAATCAAAACAGTGAGCTAAAAGATGCTAACAGGCTCTGCATCAACCCTTTTCACACACAAGTAGTTGTGTCCAATCCATTGTTAATATAAAAATACTGATTATAGCTGCTTTAAGAGGTGAAAAAGCTCCATTGTGATGTACATTTACACTATGAAAAGACATGTATCAATGTGAAAGTAAAATTGGGAAATAAAGGTTGAGGTATGTGACGTGCTTTATGGCTGTCTCCCCACAAAGTTTCAGCTTCCTTTAAATACAGTGTAATACCGGAAGAATATTCAAGTTATTTCAGCATTTCAGGAGTATAAACATCCTCATCATATCTGCTCCATCACAGTCGAGTGTTTCTCTTCAAACCTTAAATCTACTTCTGTCTTCCCCTTTTTTGTAGTCATCCCTTTCTACTCTCTACTTGCTGATACTTCAACTGTGGCTGCCTTGTCTCTATCTTGTGTAGTAATTGTTTGAGAGCATCATGTGGGATTGTAGTGGTTTGACTTTATGTCAGCAGCTGTGAAGAGTCTCTTCTGAAGCTCGTCCTCTGACCCTCCTGGATTGATCTGTGGAATATATCTGAAACTCTTCACCCACTGGATAGATTCAAAATCAAGACACACCTCAAACCAAAAACAACAGGTGAGGTCATTAATGATTACATTTCTGGTTGTAAGATTTCTGGAAAGTATACTAGACTTAAGAAAAAATGCCTCAAAAAAGTAACAATGAAAAGGTTAAAAATGTGTGGTATGTTTGCATGTTTTTCAAGCAGGTTGTTAAGAGTATTCATTTATTTTGAAACCTCACTTCGCTAGTTTTCTTTTTGTCTCCAGTGGACTGCTGACAGGGAAAGACGGCATGCTTGAGGCTGTGTGAGTCAGTATTGCAAGAATAATTAGGCTAGAAATGTTGAATCTCTGCAGGGCTGAATGTTTTTCTGCGGCTCTCCCAGCAGTGGTCACTACTACAGGCTGGAGAGTACAACAGAGAAGTGCTTAACATGAAGAAAGAGGGAAAATTCACAGGAATGTACTGGTGGACTATGAGATCTCTGGAGCATAGCTTTGCTATTAGGAAGGCAAGCTATGACAGATGGATTTTGGACGTTTGGAAAAAAGGACATTTAGGATGAGAAAAGATGAGACAAACTTTAATGTCCCAAAGGAAATTTGTCTTGGGCAAAAGTACTACACAAGTTACAATCAAGTGATACATGACAAAACAGTACATGGACAAAAATATACCTCATTACAAGACAATACATGACAAAATATTTCCTGTACAGAAACATACCTCAATGACAAGAAGATGCAGTGGTGCACTAGTTTAAAAAAGTGCCGAACTGAACTACGATCACACAATGCAATAAAAGATCACTAAATATGAGATTCACTAGACAGTTCTGTGGTGCATACATGCAAAAGGTAGTACACACAGCTGCGATCAAACAGTAAGCAATACATGACCAACATGATCAATGTAATTCAAAAGCGACCACTCAGACACCAGTTGATTACATTCAACTAGAACAGATAAGATATTGCAACATAACCAAAGACCATAACCATCAGATGTTGCACATAACCCAAGATAACGTAGTGAAATATAGATCACATTGTAAACAATGGATGAAATCTTAAAAATTCATACGACATACTACCTAGACTAAGAACTACAGTGCCTTCCACCTTATAGCACCTCCTTCACTGTACTTGAGGTACTACTAAGGATAAGTTATTGCACATAACCCATGGCAAAAAGTGAGACATAATTCACTTTGTGAAAGATAAAATCTCAATAATCATAGAACATACTACCTAGACTAAAAAACAACTGAGCCTACTTCCTTATTACACCTCCTGCACTGAGCTTGATGCACTACAATCGTGGGGGTTCAGCTGGTTGTTTATTGAGTAGTACAATAGAAGTTGGTACGAAGGAAAGCTTGAAACGGTTACTTTTACATCTGCTAGCTCTATAACGTCTGCCTGAGGGTAACAATTTATAGTCAGGGAATAAGATATGTGAGCCTATGTGCCTGTCTGACCATCGTTCTCTCATAGGATGCAGCACATTCCCTTTCTTGACAGAAATGCTGATGTTTTGCTCTTTTAAAGCCTCAAGTTTGTATAATAACAACCTGGCTTAGTTCAGTTTCTAATATTAACAAACACATAGTTTGCTCAGATGAACAAAATGAGTAAGTGAAGGTTGGATCAGCTGTGTAAAGCAGGCCTGCATTGGGATTATGTGATAAAATAAATTTAAATATTGTTTAACATGAAAAATAGACAATGATTACTAGGGATGTGCAGATGGTCCAGTATTTGTATTTGTATCTATATTTGTTGAGGCAGCAAAATTATTTATATTTTTAATTGAATAAAAGTGGAAAGAGTCTTAGAAATCCTGTTTTTGTTTTTATTATGCTTTTAATTTTAGAAAATTAAAGTGTTACAATAAGTGTTCATGAATAAACTAATTTTAAAAATATTTGTATGAAACAAATATTCATAAAAAAAGACTATTTGTGCTTTGCTGAATAATGTATTTGTAATCACCCCTAATGATTACCTTTAGGCTAAAGGAAAGAGGAAATCCCACACTAATTGTAAAAAGCAGCGATAAAAGCATATGACATGAATAGAACAGTCTTCACAGTTATAGGCCCATTGTTAGTAAGAGGAGAAGAACACTTAGTAGCCAGACTAATGACTGAGTCTAGCTTACTCAGACTAATGACTGAGTCTAGCTTACTCAGACTAATGACTGAGTAAGCTCATGTCACCTGTGTCACTTTAACTCAAACTGTTCCTATGAAACTATGTGTTTTCTTTACACTTGCAGGTGAATTTCCAATCAGAAAAGTGACAGAAAACTGAAGCAACAATGAATGCCACAAACACATCAACCTCAACTCAGTGTGTTGATATTGGTGCAAGTGCCATTAGTGACCTCCTGATGGCTATTTACATCCTGGCTTTTATCCTTGGTTTGATCTTCAATGTGCTGATGCTGGGTCCCATTTTTCAACAAGTGCGGAGGCAAAACGTTAAGGGCATCTTCCTGCTAAACCTGTCCCTCTCAGACATGCTTTACCTCTTCACCATACCTCTTTGGATCAATTATTACGGACAGGACCATCACTGGAACCTAGGTGTTACGAGCTGCAGTGTAGCCGGCTTCTTGTACTACTCCAACATGTACATCAGCATCTACCTGCTCTGCTGTATCTCTGTGGACCACTGTCTGGTGGTCACGTACCCGCTCCGCTCCGAAACCCACCGTACATCATGCTATGCCTGGGCACAGTGCGCCATTGTTCATGTTGTAGTGGTTGTGCTCCACATCCTGGTGCTGATCTATGACAATCTCAAAGATGCCCATGATGAGAAAAACGACAATGACCGTTGTTATGAGACCTATCCCATGCAGAGGCCTGTTGCCTTGTTCAACCTGCTCCGAGTGGGCTTTGGCTTCCTGCTGCCCCTGCTGGTGTTGACTGTCAGCTACTGGAAGATACTAACCACTGTAGGCCAAAGTCCCGGCCTGAATGCCCAGGCTAAGAGGAAGGTCCGCATGCTGTCTTTTGGGGTAATTGGCATCTTCTCAATTTGCTACGCTCCATATCACATTATCCTGCTCGCACGCTCACTAGTCTTCTACCAGAGTGACAACACCCAATCTGATGGAAGTTACTGCCAGTTTGAACAGAAGATGCATTTCTTCTTCTCATGCACACTGGCACTGTCCAGTCTGAACTGTGTGGTGGACCCTGTGTTGTATGTATTAGTCAGTAACGGAGTCCAAGAGGAGGTGAATCTCTGCTGGAGGAGGAATACAAGGACACAGACAGAGGACCATGCTCTATCTACATATAGCAGAGGACAGCCTAATAGCAATAAATATGAAAATTAAGCTGTATATGTGATATGTGGGTAGAAAAATCCACCTGTGCACTTGTATGCATGTGTGTGTGTAGATGTGCATACATGTGATTATGCATAATACTGTCGCTGTACTCATGTCTTCATCTTCAGTGTTAGCGAGTGAGTAGCTGGAATATTCATATCCCATCAACCCTTCGTATACAGACAATCAGAAACTACATTGCCTCATTTGTCTGTTTTTATCTTCCCTCATATCCTGCACATAGAAGAGGGGGTCAAATGCATCCCAATTATTCAATTAGGGGGAGCAAAGTTATGGTTTTGCTACCTCACTTTTTGTCTTTTTAAAAATAAACTTATCATCATACAGTCCCCACAATCAGGTGATTATATTTGAGCAGCTGATATCAATGATCATTTTTCTATTTTCAGCAACTGATCAATACAAGTAATAAAAAAATCTGATGTCTTCGGACCACCCTTTGAGTTGGAGAGACAAACAGACAGAGCAGAGCTTTTCCTCACAGCGCCAAAGTGTCTGAATTAACAGTTAAATGTTCAGCAGTGGAAAGTAACTTGTTTAGACTTCTGCAAAATACTCTGCTTTAGTTTCAGTTTTAGTCAGCCTTTGGTTGGAATTATTTTTAAATATGATGACACATCACTCCCTGTAATGGTCTCTCATCCAGTTTCTCTGCACTATGCTTTCATTATTATGATTCTCTCATTTTCTCATGCAGGGTAAATGAGAGCTGCAAGTTTACTCTAAGGGGAACTAAAGTCTTGTCCTCAACTACAATGGCCCCTTTAAGTCTTGAGGAGCAAAAATCACCGCCTGAGTTGTGCATTAAAATAGTCCTTGATTTGAGATAATGTAGGTTAAAATGATCTGTTTCTGAAGTTATGATTATTCATTCCTGTTTAATGTTACAACTACATCAGCTAGTGGTGCTAATAGCTACCACTAGAACCTGTGTGTGGGATTGGAATTAGATAGTTGTTGTGAGTCCATATTATTTGTGCTTTGTTGCAATAGTTAGACTTTGAAGATGCCTTGTTAGTATTGAGAACAGCAATAGCATCAAAATTGCACAAAAACATGCTTTTCTCTAATGCAAATATTAAAACTGTTATTTCACTCACCTTGTTACATCCTTGTACTTATTTATTTGTTCTTGGGTGATGTCATGATCCTGTCACAGTCTGGCTTTATGTCCCTTGGTTGTCATTCTCCACCAGTTCACCAGTTGCCCTCTGACTTTTTCCCTGTTTGATCAGACTGGACGAAGTGGGAGAAGGACAGATATGTTGCAGATTATATTAAAGGACCACTTGAGATATTATTGCATGTTGCATTGAACCTTTGTCCAGACATTTTACTGCCTACTGCTTGATTTGAAGAGCGTACAGGACTGAAGTGAAACTGCCTTCACCTGGGGCCTGTACTACGAAGCAAGTTCAACATACACGGGATATATTTTTGTTATAACCCTTTTTGTTATTAACCCTGATAACCGCAATAACGCTAAGCAGTCACATGATGGTGGTTATCAACTTGGTAAGTCAACCCTGACTTACAGGAGGGATCCTCTCCTTCTGTATGGTGGCTATATGGTGGAGTACAACACAGGCCGAGATGATCCTGCAAGCCTGGTCTGGTGCCACCCTGAGCCTATGTAGGCAAGTGAAGCTGGCCTTCAGTATCCCAAGTGTCATCTCAATCCTGACCCTGGTCTTGGTAAGGGCCGTGTTACGGTAACAAAATTACAAGCATTCACATGGCTGCCACATCGTATTTGCAGCTGTTCTCTTCAAGGACCAAACAGGCCTGATAAACCATAGACATATGCCTATCATGCTTTGTTCTGCATGTTATGTGAGTGAAATAATGTGTGTCATTGCTTGTAAAGTAGGTTGCCCTGCACTGACAGGTCTGGAATATGTCTCATTTAACAGGGGAAGACAAAGTGACACAAAAGTTGATCAGATTAAGGTCACAAAATGACCACCTCTTCATTGGAAAGAGGCACACTGCCAAGAAGGCCTGGTTGTGAGTTCACTGTTTTATATCTGTTTTCTTCATGCTATTTTGCTCACCAGCACAAGCACCCGCATGGTGTGAAAATCAATGCAACATCACACTATCACCATTGTCCACAGACCCACTAAATTTGGGGACATTAAAGGCCCAGGACACCACACTGTATGATAAGCTGTGTGCCAACCAGCTGTGCAAATCCCTGACCAACCTTGTCCAGTGCTCTGGCAGTGGGCAGCCTGATGACCTTCTGGCGAAGGGCTGCAATTTTCTCTACTCCAGTGTGCACCAGTCTGCAGACTGTGGACTTGGGGACATGAAAGGCCCCGGACAACACACCGTATGATAAGCCATGTGCCTCATGTGACCAGCCTTGTGTGTACTTTGATGGCAGGATCCTCATCAGGGCCTCCATTGATGGACGGCCCAGCCTGTAATCAGGCATGAGGTCTTGGCCATCAGAGTACACATCAAGGACTGGCACATGGGGATTTAGTTGCGCATGTATCGGTGCCCTGTCAACCTACAAAAGAAAGGAAACTGTGTTACTTCCCACAATTTATCTTCATGGTATAACAACATTTGTCTGAACTACCTGGAACATGAAATGTGTATGACATAGACAACATAAAAACTATTATATGTTGAGGCTATTATGTGTGCTTTCTTTTGTCTACATGGCTGAGATATACTCCACCTTTTGTGTAGGCTTGTGCATGCTATGTTTGGCAAAATGCTGTGATGTCTGATTAGACAACCTACAGCTATCAGTGTGTTTGATGTATTTGTGATGTTAGTTCAAATACTATTAAAGCAATATATTTGTGTGATTATTACCTCTAGTAAAAGTAACGCGTACACCTCAGGCGTGCTCTCCTGTGTCCCATGCGCTCCTGCTCCTGCTGGAGCATGTCCCATACTGAAATCACTGTGCTAATGACTGTGGTTGTATTTGACATACTTCTTGTAGATCACACGAATTTGGTCGATCATTATCTGACACTTATAAAGGCCTGGTATCTGAAATTCTAAATGAGTTGACAGGATTCAGCTGGCATCACAGCTGATAGTTTGTGAAAACATCTAATTACATTCAGCAGCTGAATTGCTGATAACAGTGATTGGATTAAATGATGCTGCTCATCACAGTGACAGAGTGAATGCCATAGCAAGGCAAGGTTAAGGACAACTCAGTCATTGCAGTCAATGGGCAGGTAGCTGATCATTATGGCAAACAATGACAAGTGACTCAATAACAATGTAAAAACAAGTAAATGTGTACACAGTATCATGAAGGTGGGGGTGGGGGCAACTACAGTGGAAACCGCTTCTAGTGATCAGGATTACAGTGATTAACCACTTATATGGATGAAAAAGCTTGGGACAGAAATATTCCTATACAAATGCTTTTTAAAATAATTTACTTATAGTAATAAAGTAGTTTGCTGCCGTGTTCATTTTGGGTCTTTTAGATGAAAACATATGGAAGAACATTTTAAAACAAAGAGAAATGTCCTCCCCTCTTTCTAGTAATGTGTTTGTCCTCCCCCATGGCAGGGTTACAGCTCTAATCAGTCTGATCGCTGTAATATACAAATGTCAATTAATCTGCACGAGTAATAAAGAAAAAGAAGAAATCGTCGTAATCATTATAAGCGTTTTCCACTGTATTTTATTGCATTAATACAGAAGATCGTGCTGTGACGTTGTCATTAGAAACGGACGTCGCTTCACATGACGCTTCAGAGGAGAGGACGTCTCATGTCTCTTAAAACAACTTACCTTGTTTCCTCTCTCCTCGCTTGGTTTCCTTGCGTCTCTCCTTGCATTCACGGTGGGAGGGACTAAGACACAAGGAAAAGACGCAAGTGAGGGAAACGTGGATGCAATTGAAGAGACTTGGGATGCGCCCTGTGTCCTGCATTTTGGGTCCTAAATTAAGTAATTGCAACAGGCAGAGCTGAGTCCCTCACTGTTGAGAACGCCTGATTTTGCTCACCTGGTTCACCATCACTGATTAAACACATGATCCAACATACAAAACAAACTACTCAAATTGAACTTATGTTGTTTTTTGCATACCCTGACTTCTCATTGGCCAAGAAGTTCTATAATGGACAAAAAGTTTCCATTGTTTATTCCTCACAGTTTCTCACAACCTGCACGGAAAGCGGAGTTACTGGATGCAAGTGTCAAGGTAACGTCAACAATTCTTGTCAACACCTCTGACCAAAAGGTGACTTCATTTTTATATTCGCAAGAAATTTGCTCATCGACTGTAAGATTTTGCTGCCACATATCATACGTTATACAAGCTGCCATGTGAGAACGGGCATGTTTGTGTTCTTTGATCTTTCGGGATAGTCCTTGCCAGTCATTAATTCCAGTTGTCCAGGCCAAATTACGACACTGATTTCCTCTCACCAAAAAGCCAACAGGGCTCACAATAGACATGATCCATTTTTGAGGAGTAACACAACCATTTGTGACCTTCAAATCTGCATGGTCCCTGCCTCAAAATAAACTTTTTCACATTTGCATCTGTAATATCTACTGGGAAATTAGCCCTGTCACTGGGGTAAGATATACCAGTTTTAAGAGCTGATTCCAGGCTAATTTGAGATGCAGAGCTATCTGAGGCTATGTCACTGCTGCTGTCCAGTTTTGCTGGCTGGTTGGTTGTAGATAGGGGCGCTCTGGGCTCTCCCTCAACCAACACTGAAGAAACAGAATGCTCCCCCTGACTGGATGGTGAAGCTGCGGGCCTGCGCTCTCCCTGTCCTGGTGCTGAAGCTGAATTTTTAACATTTCGTTAACATTTTTATTATAGCTTGTGTTTTTATTTATGAAATAGCCTATCCTGTTTTTATGACACTTGTGTGGCAGTAGCTATATTTTTCTCTGTATGTGGGTTATAGCCGTTTTTGTGCCTAAAGACAAATTCCCCATAGGATAGGCTATTATATTTAACATTTAGCATTATATTACTCTGAAAAAAAACTCAGCATAACATATAGGCTAACTAACTTCACACAATAAGGCTGTTTAATAACTGTTCATCTTGCCAAAATGGTCGATAACTGTATAGTAGCTAAACACTGTCAACTATGCAAGAACCCACCTGTTAACATACTGCATCCTTCTTCATATCTGACAGGATTTACCGTTCCAAATGTAGTAGTGATTTTCGTAAATTTTGCAGAAAATTCAGCAGATTTTTCTTTGTTGTGCCGTTTTTGGGCACCGCTTTGATATTTTCCTTTCATTTTCTAAGTGTCTCGGACAGCGGTGCCGATGCTGTCACTGAGCTGTATTGATTTGAATTTCCCACCAATGTATGAATTGGACCAAAAATCCCTGATGTTTGTGTTATTTTTATGTTCAAAATACAGACAATATCATGACCTGAATCCTACGTTGTAGTAAAAAAAAAGATCCACAGTCAGGTAGAATTTATTACCAGAGCATATTGTTCAAGAAAATACCAAAGATCGGTTCAAAGTTTTGTTAAAACAATATCTCCAAACATTTCAGGAAACTAGTGAAAAATGGTGCAAGAAATAAAATGTAAACATGTATGAAAGTAGAAATCACCTATATGCAGAGAACAAGTAACATATTTACACACCCTTTTTCTTGGAATTACATGTGTGAAAGTGCAGGATAAATAAATATATAATTTTGGGATGTCATCAATTGATTAAGAATGACTATTTGTATGAAGAAAGAAAAAAATTCAAGTTTACTATGAATTCTTGAAAAATTGTAGTAGATTTATAATTTGTTTTTGGTTTTAATATCCTGTTGAAAAACAACATTTTTAAGTCAATGATATGAGCTGGTGTGCTTGTTGTGTTCACGTGGTTATAGTATGTTGACTGTATGTGTGCTGGACGCCAGGAAGAATTGCCAGTGATTGTGCCGGTGCTGCTGGGGAAGGAAGGAAAGAATGAGAGAAAAGGTAAGCTGCAGAACTTCAGAAGAAAATGTCTGTAAATTGATGCAGTGCAGATTATTGAGCTGCACAGAGAAGCAGATAATAAAGCAGTTTAGTGCAGCTGTGAGACATCTACAACATGACCAACATCTGTCATTAACACACTGTACTGAGAAGCAGAGACAAGATCATAAAACACTGAAAAATATCTGGACAGTAGAGACAACTAGCGAAAAGCTTGCATTGGAGACTACAGTAAGCAGACGACAGCTGGTATGAAATGATTAAGGAAAACAGCCACTCGATGAATCCAGTGTTGGTTTGAGCCGTCGGAGGCTAACGACAACTGAGCTAACAGAGACGTGGAGGACAGCTCAGCCACAGAAACACAACCAACACAGTCCTGAAGAACAAGAAAATCTCCCAGCTCACTTCAACTGTTCATGTTGTATCATTACTTTAGCCTCACTGTGTTTTTACAGAGCTTGTTAAGTCTAATTGAGGCAACAAAAATCTATTTATCTATTCTATTTAATATTTCATACTCTGAGTTTTACAATTTGTTCACTCCATTTAATATTTCATACTCTCCATTTTACAATTCATTCTGTCCGTTTAATATTTTGTGCTCTCAGGTTAACAGTTCTCACTCTGTTTAATATTTCATGCTTACTGCTTAACAATTTGTTCTCTCCATTTAACATTTTATGCTATGGTTTGGGTCCACTTTCCCTTAGAGGGAAGGGTCACTGCAAATCAATACAAAATTGTTCTGAGTCATCACCTTTATCCTATGATGAAACATTTCTATCCTGATGGGAGTGGTCTCTTCCAGGATGACACTGCCCCAATTCACAGGGCACGAGGGGTCACTGAATGGTTTGATGAGTATGAAAATGATGTGAATCATATGCTATGGCCTTCACAGTCACCAGATTTCAACCCAACTGAAAACCTATGGGAGATTTTGGACCGATGTGTAAGACAGCGCTCTCCACCACCATCATCAAAACACCAAATGAGGGAATATCTTGTTGGTGGTAGGTGTAAAAATCAGTGGGAGGTATGAGATACTTATCATCATACTTGATCTCAAACGTACAAAGTTTATACTTATGTATATATATTTAATATGTCATAGGATGAAGAGATACTACCCAGATAGCAAAATTGCTGTGGCCCAGATCTGGCCCACACCCGACACTTTCGGCACTTTCATCCGGCCCACATACCGCCATGGAATGACGACACTTGAGCAGTCTGCTCCTGTTTGCCAGATCTGGGCCACAAGCAAGCCATATGTCAACCAAGAACAAACCAGATAAACCAGAACTGGCCCACACCCAGAATACACATAACACATAAGAGCATTGTATCTTCACCAAAAAAGGCCCACATTTCATTTGAGATATTTGGGCCATATTTGCTATTTTACATGTGGGCCATTTCAGGCTCACATCCATTTTTGTCCGGGCCAGAAGGCGGCCAGCAGTGCCACATCATTGCCTGAAGTGGCCCACTTCCTTATGCTATCTGGGTGTTATGGTCAATTATACAAATACATTATACAAAAATACAAATATTCACATTTCAAATATAAAGAAATAGATCAGGTAGGTACTTAAAATCAATTTGAGATGTTACATTAATTTGCATCGAAAGACAATTAACTGTTAATTAGTGGAAAGTTAATGTTCAATTATATTCATTATATCATACATTATATATATTATATATATTTTTTCTCCGCAGATACGTGGTTGTTGAAGTGTTTCAGGAAATGATCAGTGTGGTCACTGAACTGAAAGTATAACAGTCCTCATGTAGCAGTGGCGGTATACACTACCTTCAAATTAAACTTGTGGCAAGGTTTGTGTGAGTGGTCACGTACACAATAGTCAAAGGGTTCTTGTGGTTTAAGTGAGAATGCTGTTGCTAGAAAAAAAAATCACATGAGCTTGTTATCTTTTCAAAAAAGCATAAGATTTTGTTACTACACATCAACATCATTGGGAACGAAAAAGAGTTCATGTGAAAAGTAACTTTCACAGGGTCCACCATTTTAAAAATGTCATGCACACTTCACAACCCTTGAACTTGGAACGATCGCAGAAATTCCACCCACAAGTTGTGCTTTTAAAATGTCAACTCCGGACATATGAAAGCTTTCCTTGTAAAGAGTTTGACACAGCAGAGTGAGGTGACTTTAACCTGCCAGGGTGTGATACAACAGTTTTACAATTGACTGCAGTCTTGCTATAAATTTGTGTCTTTAAAAGCAATGTAGTTCAACATTTGTGATGTAGTATCAAATTTACAAACAGACAACATGACGTAGGTAAGTAGCAGCAGTAGAACATACCTCCCTTCAGGTTTGAACCTGTAAGCTACACAGAGTATCTTTGCAATAATGAAGATAAAATATCAAGACAGAGAGCACAGAGTTGCACATAAACCAGTAGTAACAGATTTTTTTTTACTACTTGCAGCAGAAACAGTAAAGTTGCAGCCAGAAAATCAAAACAGTGAGCTAAAAGATGCTAACAGGCTCTGCATCAACCCTTTTCACACACAAGTAGTTGCGTCCAATCCATTGTTAATATAAAAATACTGATTATAGCTGCTTTACGAGGTGAAAAAGCTCCATTGTGATGTACATTTACACTATGAAAAGACATGTATCAATGTGAAAGTAAAATTGAGAAATAAAGGTTGAGGTATGTGACGTGCTTTATGGCTGTCTCCCCACAAAGTTTCAACTTCCTTTAAATACAGTGTTATACCGCTATAGCTATTATATCTGCTCCGTCACAGTCGAGTGTTTCTCTTCAAACCTTAAATCTACTTCTGTCTTCCCCTTTTTTGTAGTCATCCCTTTCTACTCTCTACTTGCTGATACTTCAACTGTGGCTGTCTTGTCTCTATCTTGTGTAGTAATTGTTTGAGAGCATCATGTGGGATTGTAGTGGTTTGACTTTATGTCAGCAGCTGTGAAGAGTCTCTTCTGAAGCTCGTCCTCTGACCCTCCTGGACTGATCTGTGGAATGTGTCTGAAACTCTTCACCCACTGGATAGATTCAAAATCAAGACACACCTCAAACCAAAAACAACAGGTGAGGTCATTAATGATTACATTTCTGGTTGTAAGATTTCTGGAAAGTATACTAGACTTAAGAAAAAATGCCTCAAAAAAGTAAGTAATAAAAAGGTTAAAAATGTGTGGTATGTTTGCATGTTTTTCAAGCAGGTTGTTAAGAGTATTCATTTATTTTGAAACCTCACTTTGCTAGTTTTCTTTTTGTCTCCAGTGGACTGCTGACAGGGAAAGACGGCATGCTTGAGGCTGTGTGAGTCAGCATTGCAAGAATAATTAGGCTAGAAATGTTGAATCTCTGCAGGGCTGAATGTTTTTCTGCGGCTCTCCCAGCAGTGGTCACTACTACAGGCTGGAGAGTACAACAGAGAAGTGCTTAACATGAAGAAAGAGGGAAAATTCACAGGAATGTACTGGTGGACTATGAGATCTCTGAAGCATAGCTTTGCTATTAGGGAGGCAAGCTATGACAGATGGATTTTGGACGTTTGGAAAAAAGGACATTTAGGATGAGATAAACTTTAATGTCCCAAAGGAAATTTGTCTTGGGCAAAAGTACTACACAAGTTGCAATCAAGTGATACATGACAAAACAGTACATGGACAAAAATATACCTCATTACAAGACAATACATGACAAAATATTTCCTGCACAGAAACATACCTAAATGACAAGAAGATGCAGTGGTGCACTAGTTTAAAAAAGTGCCGAACTGAACTACGATCACACAATGCAATAAAAGATCACTAAATATTAGATTCACTAGACAGTGCTGTGGTGCATACATGCAAAAGGTAGCACACACAGCTGCGATCCAACAGTAAGCAATACATGACCAACATGATCAATGTAATTCAAAAGCCACCACTCAGACACCAGTTGATTACATTCAACTAGAACAGATAAGATATTGCAACATAACCATAAAACCATAACCATAAGATGTTGCACATAACCCAAGATAACGTAAGTGAAATATAGATCACATTGTAAACAATGGATGAAATCTTAAAAATTCATACAACATACTACCTAGACTAGAAACTACAGTGCCTTCCACCTTATAGCACCTCCTTCACTGTACTTGAGGCACCACTAAGGATAAGTTATTGCACATAACCCATGGCAAAAAGTGAGACATAATTCACTTTGTAATTGATAAAATCTCAATAATCATAGAACATACTACCTAGACTAAAAAACAACTGAGCCTACTTCCTTATTACACCTCCTGCACTGAGCTTGATGCACTACAATCGTGGGGGTTCAGCTGGTTGTTTATTGAGTAGTGCAATAGAAGTTGGGACGAAGGAAAGCTTGAAACGGTTACTTTTACATCTGCTAGCTCTATAACGTCTGCCTGAGGGTAACAATTTATAGTCAGGGAATAAGATATGTGAGCCTATGTGCCTGTCTGACCATCGTTCTCTCATAGGATGCAGCACATTCCCTTTCTTGACAGAAATGCTGATGTTTTGCTCTTTTAAAGCCTCAAGGTTGTATAATAACAACCTGGCTTAGTTCAGTTTCTAATATTAGCAAACACATAGTTTGCTCAGATGAACAAAATGAGTAACTGAAGGTTGGATCAGCTGTGTAAAGCAGGCCTGCATTGGGATTATGCGATAAAATAAATTTAAATATTGTTTAACGTGAAAAATAGACAATGATTACTAGGGATGTGCAGATGGTCCAGTATTTGTATTTGTATCTATATTTGTTGAGGCAGCAAAATTATTTATATTTTTATTTGAATAAAAGTGGAAAGAGTCTTAGAAATCCTGTTTTTGTTTTTATTATGCTTTTAATTTTAGAAAATTAAAGTGTTACAATAAGTGTTCATGAATAAACTACCTTATAAGGGAGGTTCCCACACCGGGTCTTGACCTGGAGTCTCCCAGATCATAGATAACTACGCTGACTACTGAGCTAAAACTTTACTCATTGCAGACAGACCTCTACCTATTTATACACCCATAACACAGAGACAGTGTGTAATGTGTCGGGAAGAACATCAAAGGTGATTACTGTTTTGCACTTTTCATTTATTGCCTATTTTTTACAACCTAACTTTGCTGAAAGGGAGCAACAGGTTATGGAGAGTACCTTGAAAGCACTTTGCTTGTGTCAGTAGCTCAGCTTTATCTCTGGGGAACACTCTCAATGCCGGGAGTGATGCTCAAATAAGGAAATGTGCGTCATGCAGCAGGTGGATGCGACTCCCCTCGTTTAGAACAGCGGAGCAGAAGACAGAGACTGAGAAAGCAATGTTACTGATCTGCACGCTGGTATTTGACAGGTTTTTTTTTTCTTCCCGAAAACAAGTAATTTTTAAAAATATTTTTACAAAACAAATATTCATAAAAAAAACACTATTTTTTACTAGTGCTGAATAATGTATTTGTATTTGTAATCGCCCCTAATGATTACCTTTAGGCTAAAGGAAAGAGGAAATAACCCACACTAATTGTAAAAAGCAGCGATAAAAGCATATGACATGAATAGAACAGTCTTCACAGTTATAGGCCCATTGTTAGTAACAGAAGAACACTTAGTAGCCAGACTAATGACTGAGTCTAGCTTACTCAGACTAATGACTGAGTAAGCTCATGTCACCTGTGTCACTTTAACTCAAACTGACAAACTGTTCCTATGAAACTATGTGTTTTCTTTACACTTGCAGGTGAATTTCCAATCAGAAAAGTGACAGAAAACTGAAGCAACAATGAATGCCACAAACACATCAAACTCAACTCAGTGTGTTGATATTGGTGCAAGTGCCATTAGTGACCTCCTGATGGCTATTTACATCCTGGCTTTTATCCTTGGTTTGATCTTCAATGTGCTGATGCTGGGTCCCATTTTTCGAGAAGTGCAGAGGCAAAATGTTATGGGCATCTTCCTGCTAAACCTGTCCCTCTCAGACATGCTTTACCTCTTCACCATACCTCTTTGGATCAATTATTACCGACAGGACCATCACTGGAAACTAGGTGTTACGAGTTGCGGTTTTGCCGGCTTCTTCTACTACTCCAACATGTACATCAGCATCTACCTGCTCTGCTGTATCTCTGTGCACCGCTGTCTGTTGGTCATGTACCCCCACCGCTCCAAAGCCCATCGTACATCATATTACACCTGGACACAGTGCGCCATTGTTCATGTTGTAGTGGTGGTGCTGCACATCGTGTGGCTGATCTATGACAATCTCACAGACGCCCATGATGAGAAAAACGACAATGACCGTTGTTATGAGACCTATCCCATGCAGAGGCCTGTTGCCTTGTTCAACCTGCTCCGAGTGGGCTTTGGCTTCCTGCTGCCCCTGCTGGTGTTGACTGTCAGCTACTGGAAGATACTAGCCACTGTAGGCCAAAGTCCCGGCCTGAATGCCCAGGCTAAGAGGAAGGTCCGCATGCTGTCTTTTGGGGTAATTGGCATCTTCTCAATTTGTTACGCTCCATATCACATTATCCTGCTCGCACGCTCACTAGTCTTCTACCAGAGTGACAACACCCAACCTGATGGAAGTTACTGCCAGTTTGAACAGAAGATGCATTTGTTCTTCTCATGCACACTGGCACTGTCCAGTCTGAACTGTGTGATGGACCCTCTGTTGTATGTATTTGTCAGTAACGGAGTCCAAGAGGAGGTGACTCTCTGCTGGAGGAGGAATACAAGGACACAGACAGAGGACCATGCTCTATCTACATATAGCAGAGGACAGCCTAATAGCAATAAAATATGAAAAGTAAGCTGTATACGTGATATATGGGTAGAAAAATCCACCTGTGCACTTGTATGCATGTGTGTGTGGAGATGTACATACATATGATTATGCGTAATACTGTCGCTGTACTCATGTCTTCATCTTCAGTGTTAGCGAGTGAGTAGCTGGATTATTCATATCCCATCAACCCTTCGTATACAGACAATCAGAAACCACATTGCCTCATTTGTCTGTTTTTATCTTCCCTCATATCCTGCACATAGAAGAGGGGGTCAAATGCTTCCCAATTATTCAGTTAGGGGGAGCAAAGTTACGGTTTTGATACCTCACTTTTTGTCTTTTTAAAAATAAACTTATCATCATACAGTCCCCACAATCAGGTGATTATATTTGAGCAGCCTATATCAATGATCATTTTTCTATTTTCAGAAACTGACAAACACAAGAATAAAAAAATCTGATGTTTTCCGACCACCCCTTGAGTGGTTTCAGTCCAACCCATCGTGAGAGACAGACAACTTGTTCAGACTTCTGCAAAATACTCTGCTTTAGTTTCAGCTTTAGTCAGATTTTGGTTGGAATTATTTTTAAATATGATGACGCATCACATGTAATGATCCCTCATCTGGCTTCTCTGTGCTGTGCTTTCATTATTATGATTATTCTCTCATTTTCTCATGCAGGGTAAATGAGAGCTGCAAGTTTACTCTAAGGGGAACTAAAGTCTAGTCCTCAACTAAAATGGCCCCTTTAAGTCTTGAGGAGTAAAAATCACCTTCTGAGTTGTGCATTAAAATAGTCCTTGATTTGAGATAATGTAGGTTAAAATTATCTGCTTCTGAAGTTATGATTATTCATTCCTGTTTAATGTTACAACTACATCAGCTAGTGGTGCTAATAGCTACCACTAGAACCTGTGTGTGGGATTGGAATTAGATAGTTGTTGTGAGTCCATATTATTTGTGCTTTGTTACAATAGTTAGACTTTCAATCAATCAATCAATCAATTTTTATTTATATAGCGCCATATCACAACAGAAGTCATCTCAAGGCACTTTTCACATAGAGCAGGTCAAGACCGTACTCTTTAATATACAGAGACCCAACAATTCCCCCATGAGCAAGCACTTGGCGACAGAGGTAAGGAAAAACTCCCCTTTAACGGGTAGAAACCTCAAGCAGACCCCGGCTCTTGGTGGGCGGCCATCTGCTTTGACTGGTTGGGTTGAGAGAGAGAAAGAGAGAGGGAAAGGGGGAGGAGGGGCAGAAGAAAAACAATCACAACAACAACAATAAGCACAAGCAGCAATAGCCAGGGAAGGATGCCATCAGGACTGTGAAGGACCGCGAAGGTTCGGCCCGGGACTCAGGTTTTCCTGTGAGATGAGAAAGCACCAAAAACTCCGGGGAAGAAGCAAAGTTAGTGACATGCATTGATGTTACATGAATGCATACAGATGGAGAGGAGGAGGAGGAGGAGAGAGGAGCTCAGTGCATCATGGGAAGTCCCCCAGCAGTCTAGGCCTATAGCAGCATAACTAAGGGCTGATCCAAGGCGAGCCTGGTCGGCCCTAACTATAAGCTTTATCAAAAAGGAAAGTTTTAAGCCTACTCTTAAACATAGAGAGGGTGTCTGCACCCCGGACTGAATCCGGTAGATGGTTCCATAGAAGAGGAGCCTGATAGCTGAAGGCTCTGCCTCCCATTCTACTTTTAAAGACTGTAGGGACCACCAGTAAGCCTGCATACTGGGAGCGCGGTGTTCTAGTGGGATAATACGATATTATGAGCTCTTCAAGATATGATGGTGCCTGACCATTAAGGGCATTGTAAGTTAGGAGAAGGATTTTAAATTCTATTCTGGATTTTACAGGAAGCCAATGTAGCGAAGCTAAAATGGGAGAAATGTGATCTCTTTTTCTAGTTTTAGTCAGTACACGTGCAGCTGCATTCTGGACCAGCTGGAGAGTCTTTAGAGACTTGTTAGGGCAGCCTGATAGATGAAGATGCCTTGTGAGTATTGAGAACAGCAATAGCATCAAAATTGCACAAAAACATGCTTTTCTCCAATGCAAATATTAAAACTGTTATTTCACTCACCTTGTTACATCCTTGTACTTATTTATTTGTTCTTGGGTGATGTCATGATCCTGTCACAGTCTGGCTTTATGTCCCTTGGTTGTCATTCCCCACCAGTTCACCAGTTGCCCTCTGACTTTTTCCCTGTTTGTTTAGACTGGACTAAGTGGGAGAAGGACAGATATGTTGCAGATTATATTAAAGGACCACTTGAGATATTATTGCATGTTGCATTGAACCTTTGTCCAGACATTTTACTGCCTACTGCTTGATTTGAAGAGCGTACAGGACTGAAGTGAAATCTGAAATACTTTTGCCTTCACCCGGGACCTGTACTACGAAGCAAGTTCAACATACATGGGATATCTTTTTATTATAACCCTTTTTGTTACTAACCCTGATAACCGCAATAACGCTAAACAGTCACATGATGGTGGTTATCAACTTGGTAAGTCAACCCTGGTTTTCCCAATCTAGCCCTGAGCACGTTCACATAAAAGGGGCGGTGTTTGCAGCATATGACCACTCGCAAACATGGACAAGTCTACTGGCAGCAGAGCAGCATACTTCACAAAGGAAGAACAAACTATAATATTAAACAAATATGAAGAATTAAAATACATCATCCAGGCAAAGAGCAACACAGTTGTAGCTACCAAATGCAGGAAGAACAGCTGATAAAAAATCGCCGACTGCATGAATGTGCAAGTTAGTAGGCTTATAATATCACTGCACCATCATTAGGGCACCAGTAGATCTGACTATAATTACATTTGTTTATTCCATTACATCAATGTGTTGCTTAGATGTAGTCTCATGGCGTGTATGCAATTTTTCTTTAAGCTGCAACCCTGGTGGTGTAAAACTGATGTGGGAGCAAATAAAAAATAAATATAAAAACATAATTAAAATCAGTAAGTAGTGTTACTTTCTTATCTCATAAGCACAACAAGTAGGTGTGTAAATCAGTCTCTGTTTTAGGATATTGGTATACAAAAGCACGATGACATGGCTTTGACATTACTTGCAGCCAACAGGATAAAAAGACAGGAGGGGGCCCTCCTACACAGGAGTACACTCCTGCTGAGGAGCTGGTTCTCTCCAATAATGACGGATGGAAGGAGTGGAAGGGGGTGTTTCTTCAGACCCTGGTGGAAGTGTCAGCTGTTCCCAACAGGCCACATTTGTACAGGGTATGTGTCAATGAGTCAATGTGAAACTACTGGGTTGCTAATGAAAGACAATTATACAATATACTAATTATTGTGGGAGTAAGTAACTTGTATTTACTTTCTCTACAGTTGATGGGGAGACATTGGTGTTATTGGAGCAGACAATGTGAGGTCTCTCTATAAGAGGACTTTAGAGCTTGATATTGACTACAAAAAATATATGATCAAAAAAGTGATACTCGAGGTGGAGAAACTAGAGTACGAAAAGAAAGCGATTCAGTAAAGGAATTTATTTCCAGGCATGGGAAACAAACTCAAATGTATTTTTCCTTTTCTCTTTTTCTCGGAACGAGAGAACAAAAGATTAACCTAATTAAAGAAGAATGAATAAAGACTAAATGAAAACACAAAAAAGGCCTGTTTGTGTGTGTTTATGCAAAAAATTGCTGTGTGATGGCCTCTCTCACAGCCCTGCCTGTATGGTGGACTATTATGATGGGGTCCACTACATCAGAGGGTTGTAGGCTGACAGGAGGGATCCTCTCCTTCTGTATGGTGGCTATATGGTGGAGTACAACACAGGCTGAGATGATCCTGCAAGCCTGGTCTGGTGCCACCCTGAGCCCATGTAGGCAAGTGAAGCTGGCCTTCAGTATCCCAAGTGTCATCTCAATCCTGACCCTGGTCTTGGTAAGGGCCGTGTTCAATTTTGTGGCCCTGCATCAGAGTAAGGCAGGAGTACCCCCTGTCACCTAGCAGCACTCCACTGAACTGAAGATAAAAAGGAATACTGCCATGATCAGTATCATAAAATGCAGTTTAAAGAACATAACCAAAAATAATATTCAATGTACAGTTGCCATACCCTGCTCAAACCTGTGGCACAGTGCAGACTCCCTGAAGATGCGGGAGTCATGGACTGACCCAGGTCACATTGCCTCCACACTGGTGACCATGCAGTGATGGTCACAAGTCATCTGCAAAAGCATTTGAGGTTAAAAAACTTCCAACAGATAACAGCATAAAAGTAGCATCCATGTGCATTTGAAAGGACAACATAGTGGAGAGAAAGGTAGTCCAACTGTGACAGTCCAACTGTGGTATGTGAGTATTTCCATATGTGCTAAAGGGAATGATGTTTCGTTATCCAGGCTGCTGCATTTTCTGCAAACCCTTAGTGTCCTTATTGGAACACATTTAGCTACTTTTCACTACCTGTAAAGCTAAGTTTGTAGTCTGTGTTAGCGTTATCACTGCTACTAGCTGCCGTTTCTTACTGGAATATGTGTCATATTTTTTTTGTTTAAATATTGCTTTGTGGGATTGACGTTCAGGTGGGTGTCTGAGGGCAGTGTTAGAACAGTAATTGAATGGCAAAGACAGCACAGAAGACTGGTGGTAGTTACAGAAGAAAAAAAACTTGCGGGAAGGAGAGAAAAACAAGCACGGGACGGAATAACAAGGTTTCACTTCCGGAAAGTTTCTTAACTGGTTAATTAGGCCTAATCTAATTGATATGTCAACATTATTATCTGTCTTTTGGAGGCTGTAGTGGCTCGGTTTTAAAGGTGAAGTGAAGATGCTGATATCACATAAAACTGCACAGACTGGAATCCGTACCAACCATGTTATGATAGTGTGGCCCGGGAAGAGGTTTGTTGAATGACAACGCCACCTAGGACTCTTATAAGTACGTTTTAACGGGGTGAACAGTAGAAATTACCGAAGACTGAAGTTGAATAATTTATTCACAAATTACTCAGTCAATATGGATGCACAATGTAAGGTTATTTAAACTACTAATCTAAAATCAAGGCCTTGTATAAAATGATAAAAAAAAAAAATACAAAAGATAAAAAGTCTAATAAACATAGGGTGAAGGAATTAAGTCTCTTTTGATACAGAGCTTGCCAGTTTGTTGCTGCGTCCAATTATCCGACCACTCCGCCGACAAGCCACCCTCTCCAGTCCAATAGCTCTGTAGATGTGCATCCCTTTCCGCTGCTGCTCCACACTCATGCACCGCTGCTGCTGCCTGAAAAGTAGAGAGAAGAAACTGCCAGTGGGGAACCAACACCTGTCCTTACTCCAGTCCTCGCCCACCCGTTTCACTGTACTTGCACCTTATCTGGACAGCTTGGCCCAGCTGTGGCCAAGTGAAAATCACAAATTACACACACACTAGAATTCAACACAATACGCAATGGACCAGTGAATTTCACCTGAAAAGGTGACGTAACAATAGGGAGCAAAGCAAGCACTTGGTCTCCAGGACTAAAAATACGGCACTCAGCTTGACGTTCATACAAGTGCTTCATTTTACCCTGAGCTGACACCAGCTTCTCCTTAGCCAGCTCCACAGCTGTTTTGTTTAACGCCCCCTGACTCTGAGCATGATAAGCCAAGCTTTGATTGTGCTGGACACCTGAGTTGCTTCAATACCTGTGCAAACATATGAGAAGAAAAGTTTGACCCCTGGTCCGACTGAATGACTTTTGGAATGCCAAATATGGATATAAACTGGGAGAGAGCTCGCACTACAGAACTCGTAGTTTTTTATTGTGCGCAGAGGATACGCGACAGGATAGCAAGTTCTCTGGCACATAACAGTGAAAAGATCATTTGCACCGGACTTTGAGCGAGGCAGTGGACCATCGCAGTCAACTATCAAATTCAAATGGCTGGCTGACTGCAGGTATGGGACACAGTGGCACAGGTTTTAGTGTCTGGTTAGGTTTGTCAGTCAGCTGGCATGTATGGCAGGTCTTAATAACTGCTGCGATATCTCTCTTCATACAAGGCAAAAAAAAATGTCTCAATGTAAGAGTTTGTCACAATCTAATAAAAAAGTTCCTTGAAATGGGTTGAGGGTCTAATAAAATTTGAATATGTATTACCTTATATTTCCAGAAAAGGTGATAGAATCATTGAGTGGAAAAGTTCATTCTTGAATTTGAGAATAGTAGTTTGATAAAAAAAAAAAAAAAAAGAAAGAAATGTCAACTTACTGACTTTTGCCTGAGCTTTCAACTGCATCTCTTTATAGATCTCATATGTTGTCAGGCTGATAAAATCATATGTGGAAATTTGTTATTTTCAGTGAGTGTAAAGAAATGAATGTACTACTTTATCTAAAGCAATTGTATATTTTTAACAGATGATGAGAGGTTTTGTTAAAATTTTTAGCATGGTCGGTTTGTGCTGAGGTCCACTGACCTAATAAAGGCCCTTATAAACATATTAGTACAAAATTGTTTGTGTGTGTGTGTCCTTTATAACACCAGCAGGTGGAGCTCCAAACTAATCTGTTGGTGTAAAGAGCTTTCGGTTTAATAAAATCTGGCAGCCTTTCCAGAGTCGGGGTGAACCCTGCTTCCCCTATAGGTAACAAATAAATGAATGAAAAATTTGATGGATGGATAATATAGAGGGCTTAGGTTGGCTGAAGGCTATGAGACAGCAGGACAGGCTGGTAAGATGTCTGATGTTTCTCAAGAACAATCTGAGGGTTCTTCAGATGATGAAAGAATTTGAAAAGAAAGAAAAAAAATAAAACAGTTTCACAGTGTTTATTTTTTCTGCCTTTCTGCTCAGATTTGTGGTTTTTCTTGTGATGAACTGGATAGTTTTACCTCTTCGGGCCCCTAAAAATCCTTCAAATTGAATAATCCAATGAGAAAAATCCCCCTTTGGACAAACTGATCACAGCTCTTGTACTGAGGGGTCACAAGTAGACAACGCTTCATTTCACGGGGCCATGAGCCAAAAAAGTTGGGAAATACAGATATAAAAATCATTAATGCTCTCCCTCCTTTAGTGTACCAAGACTTTTAGGAGGACACATCTCTTTTACACACTGTGTGACCTGTCATCTATTGCACCAGCTAGGCATGTGTTCACCAATATTTTAGAGAAATCTACATTAAATTTACAGAGAATCTTGTTAATCTGAAGCTCAAACTGTGTCTGAAGGCACATCACAGACAATGTTTTCATTCTCTGTGGCCTAAATCAATTTCTTCTCCCCAGTTTATGTCAGCCTGAGTTAATAATGAACAATAGAGGAGAAAAAAGGGGGCAAACTTGACCAGTTTAACATCGCCAGATATAAACAAAATACATACTGCAACTATAGACATAAATCTGCTCAACTAGAGGCAAAAACTAGTGACTAATATGAAAGATAAAGTCATTTTCAGCACATTGTGATCCCCATTTTTTTATCCTGTTGCAAGTACTGCACTCCTTTGGAAGATTCTGGATTTTACCTGTTAAAATAATGTTACCTTTGAACTGCTACAGAAGCTGCATAATGAGGATTTTGTCTCCTCTTCCAGCAGAGGGCAGCATCAGCTCAGTTAGCAACTCCTGACTATTGGTCTCCGTGCTGCTTTGCCACAGTATGGCTAGTTGTAAGACAATACCAACCAATCTTTTTCCCAGCTGGGATGCTCTTCTGTGCACAGCAGTGCAGCATTCAGTTGCATAATCTGACGAATTAGAGAGGAACAAGGATCCTGCTAGCAGCTGGTGATGAAGATGGGTAATCCAAGAGTAAATAAAAGTTACTAAAAAGGGATAGAAAATGATGGATGTCTAGATAAATTACAGTAAAGGGGGAACAAGGTCTTCAATAAAATGCTCTGTTCAGTGTCAGTGAGATGTTTTTGGCCAATAAAAACACACAAACAACTCATTTTAAAGCAAGATTCTACATTGTGGTTATTCTAACAGAACTCACTTTATTTTCTATATTATGTAGTAATTTGTTATCATCTGATGGAAACTTCGAGAATGGAAATGGGTGTGTGTGTGTGTGTGTGTGTGTGTGTCACCTATGACTCACCACTAGACCTCATTATATGTTGCACATAAATCACAGACTTCAGTGTAGTGCATCTAAAACATATAAGGTGACTAATCCTGTCTGTGTGTGTATCAGGTCTGCAGGTAAAACGTCTGACAACTTTCTGACTCACAGCTTGAATTTTTTTTTTAATTAAAGCAACTATGTGTAATATTTAGGAACACTCTGCCTATTTAGATCAGACATCTTAAATCTCTTCTTAAAACACTCTTACAGGAAAGTTTATGAATATTTGTTGCTCTTGCCATTTAATATTTTTATTTAACTTAATTTTATCTCCTGGTGTTTTATGATATCTGTGTTTGTTTTAATTTGCTTCTTTCCTCCTGTAAAGCACTTTGTAAATATAATTAAAAATATTTTATATAAATTAAGTTTATTACTATAAGTTTATTGTTATAGAATATGACATTTTGGACATTGGTACCCCTCCCTCCAACTTATCCAAAACTGAGATAAATGGGCTGGAAAGCAACATAAACTGCAATAAGTGTTTCATTCTATAACCAAAATCTTCAGACTTCAGATTAAGCTGAAAGATATTATAGTTACAAAAAATACACAAATAATAGCTTTATACCTCAACATGACTTCCCCATATTTTAATTTTTAATCTTTTTAATAAAGAGAGTTTAATGTACAGAATGCCAGATACTAACCAGTTACATCTTATTAAATGTAAAGATTTAATGCTTTTCTGTGTAACATTTTGACTGTTGGACAAATGAAACAAGAAAAGAATTTGGGTTCTGGGACACTGTTAAAAGCATTTTTCACTTTTTTTTTTGATATTTTGTAGTTTAAAAAATGCAATTAATCTATAATGAAAATAACCCTTCCTTGCAGCGCCAGTCTCATTGTGAAGGAATTTTGTGATTATCAAATAGACTTCTTTGTTTCTCACTCTTTTAATTTACCTTCAAATTGTAACATCAATTGATGTGTGTTTTTTATTTCTTGTTTGTATGTATATATAGATTTGATCTCTTTTTTTTTTGGTTATTTGATAGCTATTTTTGATCGTTTTTTAAAGTCAAACTTTTGTAATAACAGTGGGTGCATATATGGAAATCCTTGAGTTGGTACTCACATTATCCTTTCTGTAAAGCCTTACTTGAGATACTGTATTTTGGAGCTAGTCGTACTGTATTTTTGTTTATGTGGAGCATTTTCTGATTTGTGTGCAGCTGGTCTGTGCTGTATCCTAATAAATGAAATATTATTGCTCTTGAGAACAGCTTCACACATGCCTAGACTAAGTGTACAGTGTATTGATCAGAGGGAATTAAACGTGATTGATCAACCAGCAGGCGCCTGTGACTGTGTCTTTATTGGATTTTTTTAAAATTCAGCCAGACATGAGCTCAGCCCGACTGGCCCACCATGTTACATACATACATATACATACACCCCGCCCTCCCCTCCCATCCCATCCTTTTACTGGCAGGTTACCATGGAAACAGGCTCAGTTATCCACCTCCTCCACAGTCGTTCCTCACTTCCTGATTGTCTTTGGATCCCTGCATCCATCCATCCCCCCTCTCTCCATCAGCATCCGAGTTCCTCCCTCCTCCCCGCCCCCACAGCCCTCTCATACACACACGCACACACACACACGCGCGCGTTTATACAATATTTTACAGACCCTGACACAGAACAGAGATGTACATGGGTGATTTTACTGACTAATATAACAAATATGTCTATACATGAACAATCACATTTTCATCATAATTTGTTCCTAAATTATTCAACCCAATCACGTTCATCCTTTCCTTGCAGCAATGGTCATGAACATTTTGAGGCCATAGAGATTACTGATGCTGCATTACACAGACTGAATGAACAGCAAATTGAGACTCACATTTAAAGGAACAATCTGTCATTATGTAGACAACAATGAAAATCTTTACTGCCTCACGTTTTTGCTTGAACATCGATATTTAAAAATATTTCCAGATCAATGTCCAATATGTTCTTGCATTGCACGTTGTTCCAGAAACACTGAAAATCGTTATACTCTTTCATGTGCATGAATCTTTACTTCATTAAAGGTATAGTTGCATGTATTTTAACCTCTATAGAGGTTTTTACAGTACAGACATGAACATTTGGATGAAGCCTCAGAGCATTTCAAGTCACAAATTTCTTCTATAATAAACTGGGTCAATTATGTAGCCAGATACTGCTGACTAAACACACACAGCTTCAGTGTACATCTGCAAATGGCTGATACAGCGGGGGAAGTAGGTTAGTACTGATTTACATTTGTTCAAAACAATGTGTACCACAGGAAGCGTTTGTTTAGCTATTTGTAACCCTTTAAATTAGTTTAAATTACTGTTAGATCATTTTAGTTGGCTACTGTATTTGCTGAGAATAACTGTCAACAGAATATTTTCTGACACAATCTTTAAAGTCTAATATTTTCTTGTTTTAGCTTCTCAAATGTAGGGATTTGCTGCTTTTTTTGGTTTTATATTATTATAATCTTTTGGACTGTTTGGACAAAACAAACAATTTGAAGACATTACCTTAAGATGCCAGAATTTCAACCTTTTCAACCCAACTATCTATATATTTGACATTTTCTAGATCAAAGGATTGATTGAAAAGAGCAAGTTGCAAGTTTTAGTCAGTAAACCTTAAAATAACCCATAACTGACAGTAAAGTGTCTCAAGTCACCTTCTCAGCAACATGTTTCTAATGAGTTATCAAATACCATCAATGCTATGTTTGGGGTCATGAAACATTTTCTACACAGGGGGACATTATCATCGGTCAGGTATTTTAAGAAGAAATGTAAATCCACCTAAAATATGTTCTTGTTCTTTCACGCTGGTAAATGTGCTTTGGGCTCTGCTACACCCAGCAGGGGGTTCAGCTGCAACTGGATCTCTGGCATCAATAATACAGTGATAAATTAGTCAGGCTGACCCCCTGTCTGCTCCTCTTAACCTCTGTGAAGTAAAGAAACATGTGACACTAAACTGTACACTGCTGTCTAATCCACAGGTGCACTTCAACCAGTCTGCCTCTGAAAAGATAGATTCAGTTTTTACAGAATTTCTTACCACAACAGCCATTTTGAATTTATGTCATGTCCACATTGATAATATCACAGATGCCACATTTCAACATGTAGTACAAAAACGGTTATTTCTTTGAAGGTATATGGCTTCACATGTTGAGGTAACACACCTGCACTGGCTCACTATAGACACTTGGAAGCAAATGCATACTTATGTATTGAATAATGTTAGTTTTACTGTGTATTTAATACCTACTGTACTGTATGCCCAACCTGAATGTTCAAAAGTAGCTGCTGTGGGAATGAAGTCATCGTCCTGACTTCATCATCATCATTCATACTGATAGCTACGGTGGCCCTGAAAGCTCAACGCAGTGCAGTGTAAGAAAACACACGCAAAAGCACAAGCAAATAAACATCTTCATCAACTTGACAACAATAAAAATGCAGAAAAGTGAGAAAACACAACTACATACAGAAACACTGCAAGTCGCACAAAGACAACAGAGATGAGCCCCTTGAGGCAAATTTGTGATATTGGGCTATACAAATAAAATTGACTTGATTTGAGTTATAAGTTAAGTTCAGGGCTCTGCCTTTATCCAATGCATATTGATACAAATAACTAGAGCTGCATCTAATGATTATTTTCATTACTGATTAATCTGACGATTATTTTCTCGATTATTCAAATGAATCATTTGGTCTATAAAATGTCAGAAAATGGTGAAAAATGTTGATCACTGTTTCCCAAAGCCCAAGATGACGTCCTCAAATGTCTTGTTTTGTCCCCACCAACAGTCCACAACCCAAAGGTATTCAGTTTACTGTCATAGAGGACTAAATATTCACATTTGACACATTTTGTTGTCGTTTCCAAGGTCCAGAATGAACTTTCACGCTCAATTAGTATCACTGTAACTAAAATCATTTTGAAAATGGTACATGCCTAAGTATCTTTGTTTAAATAAGGTTATTTTAAGGCAGTTCTTTTAAATTAGACATTGTGAAGGGACAGATGATTGATGGGAGATAACAGGTATGATAAAGGTCTTCATTCAGGTTTCAAACTACCTCATCTGACCAACAACAGAACACTTCATATGTTATATTGTTATTTTCCACTGTTCTCAAACCCAAAAGCCCACACAGACATAAACTCTTTGAAGGAATGTACTATGAATTCATTTCTAAGCCATCTATCCCCCTTCTTTTACACAGAAAACAGACCAAACCTGGTCTGCAAAACTCCAAATACATGAAATATGTACACTGATATCTTACAGGGGATTCAAGCAGCTTTCAGCTCCACACTGGTCACAATTAGAAACACAAACAGGCAATCATACAGCCCTGTATGTACAGTACACACACACACACACACACACACACACACACACACACACACACACACACACACACACACACACACACACTGGGCAGTACTGCTCTGCAGCCAGTTGTTTGAATGTTAAAAGGATGATCCGAAGCTCTTGGTCTCATACATGCAGATAAAGTAGGGCGGTCCAATGGGTCTCATCAATATTTGTTCTACAGAGTTTATGAGGTTTGTAAAGTCCTTTAGTTTCCTGTCACGAGATCATGTTCTTGTCGTAATTTCTCAGGAGATGGTCTTGTGTGTTTCGTGTCCCAGCACCAAAAGCGGAAGAAGAAAAGACAAAGAAGAAATCTGGTAAATAAATAACAATAGAAAAAGTATTTGCTGAAGCTTCCACGTTTCACTGTGCCGCTGCAGGTGTGGCAGTGTGGCATGCTGCCAAGGAAACATTGGAAGAGGAGGAAGTGATGGATTTTGGAGTCTGGCACCTGCAAAAGAAAAGAGAAAATTAACATTAAAACATGGATAATGTAAAATCTCTGCCTTTTATATACAACTTAGACGCAGGTTAATAAGATTACCCAGCAGCACTGAGATTACAACCTGCTGAGCAATGAGAGATAAAACTAGGATCAGATTAGGACAGCCGTGAGAGGGTGTGGCTAATCCTGAATAATCCCATTTAGAAATGCACTGACTCTAAACCATTTACACCAGTCAGATACAGGATGAAGAGGAAAAGCAGCTCTTCTCTGTAGATCGACACCCCCAAACCATGACGGCTGAATTTCATTCATAATTACATGTTTTCTAAAGGGTAAAAACTAACAAAAACACTGAAACTGTTCTCATTGACTGATTTGGGAATTTTGAGGCTCATACCAATATCAATATTTGAGAGTTTAAAAAAGAATCTGAAAGCAATAAATCAGCTGACACTGCTTTTTTACACATAACATTTTCTGGCAATGATCTCTCAGATATGGTTATTAAAGAGCTAGAGATATGTAATGAGGCAGGATGTTTGACAGTCTAACAATAAAAGTCACCATTAGAAATTACAGTAACAGTAAATATAAGATGACAAATCATTTTTAAGAGTAAATTTATAAATTATAATGAGAGACATGTCATCCAGCAGCACCTCTCTCATGTTTTAAAATGTATCAAAACACTATCATTCAATCAGTCAATCACATTTTATGAGTACAGCACTTTTCATACAGGGTAGTGCAATTCAAAGTGCTTCACAGATGACTGACAAGCTGATAATAAGACAGAAATGAGGACAGAAATGGAAATTGAAATAATCTGAAAGTAATGCACACAATAAATTAAAATAATCTATTAAAAAAACAGAAAACAAAAATAGATTTAAAAATTATAATAATAATAATAATAAAATAATGACAAATAAAATAGAATGAGATGGGAACAATGTTTTTAAAACACAAATACAATAAAATAAGTGATTCAAATAAAATAAATAATGTCATTAAGAATTCTAATCAAAGCCAAGCTTAAAGTTTACATTGAAAAATATCAACATTTTCAGCTCCTCTCAGATCTTCTTTTGCCATAGCGATGGTACTTCTATGTATCAAAAAACCTCAAAAGAGGAGGAGGAGAGTATAAACCCAGTCATGACCAGAGAAAGGAGTGTGAGGTACATGTTTTTTAGCAGTGGCGTGACTCTAACTCACCAGTGTGTTCTGTGTTTCGTCTACATCAGCTGTATCATCGTTTCAAATTGGTCTTAGTCGTTTTATTTCACTTATTTTTCACAGGATTTTTGAGCTGTCTTCAGGATGTCAAATTTTATATGACTGTATGAGAAATTTCATTCATGATTTACACAACAAAGTTGTTTCCTATCTTGGCCCAAGACACTCTTGAAAAAAGAGATTTTTAATCTCAGTGAAGTTTTTCTAGTTAAATAAAGGTTAAACAAAAATGTGGGACAGCCCAAAACACTCACCAGGAGCGAGACTTGCGGACACCTCTGTCCTTGGTGGGGGAGCTGTCCAGAGAGGGACTTTGGTTCGACTCGGCCTCCGTTGATCGATCCAGAGAGGCAGTGTTTGGAGGAGTCATGTCCAGCTCCAGAAACATGATGTTCTCAGCCTACACAAACACACATACACAAAGTGAGCTGTGGTAAATAAAAGTGTATTATCTGGATCGGAATTAATGAATGCTACCTTGCTCTCTAGTGAAGGTTAATTCCATTCAATTCATTACATGGTTCATTAAAATAAAGGTGTTGCACTCACTACGTTTTGTAAAGTAAAACAAATGCGTTAGTCCCATTTTTGTTGTCAACAGTGTAAGCCCTGTTAGCCCAGCACCAGCAATTAGTTGATGAACACAGCTGAGCATTTAGCAACCATAGAGCGAAGTATTTACCTCATTTATTTACCTTTGTTAAAAGAAGAGTGAATACTGGACTTACAATCATCAGGTGGCCAGATACACAAATCAGAATGAATGCTAATGCTGCTCACTCCTTGTAGTCTTGGAAGATGGTTCTGTACATTTTTAGCATATCAAGTCTTCAGCGGAAGATCTTTTGACCCTTGAAAGACAGATGTTCAGTGGAGTATAAACACCTCAACACCCCTTTAACTTTTAAGGACTTTGTAAATTGTCACATTACTTTCTTCTATTTATTTATGGTCTTACTATAATTTAAAATACAACTCCTGCGTAGCGCTCTTTCTCACTGCACTTGTACCTGGTCAGCTACTTGAGAATATGTATTATGGCTCTTTTGAGTCACTGTCCTCTAGTGCTTGATTGTCATGCCTTGCTTGCAAGTTGCTTTGGGTAAAAGTGTTTGCCAAATGACAAAATAAATCAAGTAATATCGTTGGGACTAAGAGTGTTGAGCTTTTGCCTTGTGGTCAGAATCTCAGAGGACAGTCAGTTTCATCCTGAGATGTCAGAGCCACAAAATTGCTCAAAATTGTTACTTATTACAGCACTGGACATGAATGTTCAGCCTTTAAAGTGATGACTTGTCAACTTCCCATTCACACACACTCATGCACACACACACACACACACACACATCCCTACCCTGTATCTGGAATGAGCCCCCATCGCTATGGCAACCCTGGCGTACTGGCTGATGGGTCGTTTGTATCCAACTGCAGATGTCGGCCTTTTCTTCATCTGCAAGGATTTACTGGATAGAGGATGGGGGAGGGAAAACAAAACACCAATCAGAAATCAATGTTGAAAATGCCAAAAAGCATCGTCATGAAGCTTTAACAAAGATCTCAGCTTCTACAAAAGAAACAAGATCAGGCTTTGTGTTTCCATTTGAACACTATAAAAGTCTACTTTAAGGCTTCATTGCTTTATGAGCTGGAGGATAACAAGTAAAACAAGAGCAGCAGTGTTCCAATTGTATCTTAACATCTAAAACCCACACTGACCTTTCAGCGGGGACAAGAGGCTGGAACTTCCACTGATCCTCCTCTGGGTCGAACGTCAGTCTGTTCATGATCTTATTCTTCTCTTCTGGAGGGATGAAGTTCTCTATGATCAGATACCTGCGCGCACATAACACACATCAATGAGTACGTTTACATGCATTAGTATCCTGGTTTTAGTCTTGATCATTGGGGATATACTAAATCTGGTTATTTATATCTCTGTTCTGGTTTCTGATCGTCTGCCTTCAGGTGTGTCTTAATTCCTCAACATCTCCGTCACTCATTTCTGTATCGACTGAGTTAAACATGTTTCAAAACTTGAGGTGAAGGTATGCAAAAATGCCACCTCTAAGTCAGAAGCCAGGGCTTCAACCTGCTCTGAACGCTTCATTCGCAATGCTACCTCTACCTTTCCTCCTGATGATCAGATTGTTCACACATGCCCACAAACAACCGTCCATTCTGTAGTCTGTGTTGCTAAGGTTGTTGCAAAGGTTGTTCCACGGGTTGTTTGCGTTGCTCTATTGCATATTTCAGATCAGATTCAGGCTAGAACATATACGGATGTATTTGAGAAGTTTCAATTCCAACTAAAGAACGAGAAAAAGAACTGAGATCCGACTACTACTGCAGAAAGAGTCAGTATAAGATAATTAAGGAGTTTTTTTAAAACTGTAAATCATGCAAATATATTCCAGGAGAACCCAAGAATATAAATAAACCTGGAAATGTGTATGTTACATCCCCTTTAACTAAGTTTCTGGAGTTATGTGGTGTCTAAGCTGTGTCACTGATTGTCACTAATGTTATTTCTAATAAAGGAGACATTGCTGAATTGTTAAATTTCCTGATTAAATAAATATTTCTATATTAAAAATGAATCAAAAGACTACATGTAATGTGAAAGACGTTGCTCATAATGATGAACTATTAGAATCTTTCAGCTCATTGGTTTGGCTTTATGGACTGCAACTTTACTCTTTGTTTACACTCACATTGTTGTTTTCAGCAAAAAAAAGCCCTGAGACTCCCGCTGTACGCTACCTGCTCAAAACCAAACGACAGAATTAATGAGCTAAAGAGCCAGATAACTTACTCAGGAGTTAGTGGAGACCAAAACAGAGCTAAAAGGAGAGTGAATATACGTTGAGGGCCAGAAACACCACGCAAAATGAATGTGAATGTCACTCTGTGACTGCTGGATGTGTAAAAAAAACTACTGTTTGCTAACATGTTCAACATATAAACCTTATCAGGTGATAATATGCCAGTGCTGTGTTAACAGCTTGTTCTACTGCCCTGCAAGTGGTCAAAAAAACAGTTATCATTTAATATCTTAAATAAATAAGATTCATATTGATGTTTTGTATTTGCCATTCAACTTTACAGATTTTATATATTTTTTCAGCTTCTCTCAGTATTTGTAAAAATTAATTTCCTGTGAAGCATGTGCATATCTGATGCGAGTGTGCACCATGTTTGCTGAAGCATCAGGGCATATTTGCTTATTTTGCTAATTTTTCGGTGATTTGTTTGTTTGTTGGACTCACTTAAACTTGAGCTCTCTGGTGAGCTCGTTCTGAGTCTGCTCCAGCTCCTGTCGGCTCCTCACATGCTCATCGTTAACGTCCTGGATCTCCGCTTTGATGCACTGGAGCTTGGCATACAACTAGGAAGAGAGAGAGAGAGACAAACAGAGAGGGTGAGAAGGAGAGATGTCGCCCAGTGCAGTGCAGTCGCTCATGAACTGGTCTCCAACTAGCTGCAGCTTGGTTGCCCATAGCAACAGCAATGGAGGCACTGGTGTCTGGAGAAATGGGCAGCCAATAGGAGCACGGCAACACGGCAGCCCTCCCTCCTCTTCCCTCCTGCACTCCTGAGCTTTCACACCGTTCATTCTTTCACGCTGAGCCCAGGGCTGACTGTGCAAGCTTCACACTGTCTTTAAAGTAGGCTAATCCTGACTTTATCCCTGGTCTAGTTACCCTGAAAGATGACACTGCAGTTCAAAAGTTCATTTTCTTGCAACTTGAACTTGAACGAGCCCAGACTAAATCAAGACAAGAAAATTATGTTCTTCTATCAGCATACCAAAAATCCTCAAAATTGGATTTGTTGTTAAAAAAATAAATCTGATATTAAAGGAAATTCTATATAAACTTCTGTGCACAAACGCATTTCAAGACACAAATGTGCCCCATGACTCTTTCCTTGCATTCAGACTCTGAGCAAATTTCAGAGTCTACTATCAACATGGATGTAACTGTTCACCAAGAAATGCCTCTGAAAAGGTTAAAGCTTGATTTATAGTTGACAAAAGGGGTCAACAGCAGTCACGTCGTAGATAACTAACTTTGATTCTTAGTCCAGCCTTTGATTTCACCCTTTAATAGCACCTCCTAAACACATGTCCTTATACTGTTGGATGTCTGTGTTAAACATGGACAAAGGTCTAAAACGTGAGGTGAACATATGTAAAAAAGCTCCCTGCATGTCAGAAGCCAGAGCTTCAACCTGCTCTGTATGCTCCGTTTGCAATGTTACCTCTACTTCCTGATCACGATGATGTAAGATTGTTCATAAAGGCCCACAAACACCCATCTGTTCTCTGGTCTTGCTAAGGTTGTTCTATGTTGTTGTTCATGTTGTCTACTCGCAGGACCAGATTTTTGTGCTCAAACATGGAAAAATGTATTTGAGAAGTTTTCATTTTGAAAGAATGAGAAAAAGAAGTGAAATCCAACTACTGCCGTTACTACTACTACGTAGCCGAGGGGCAGCTTCCAGCAGCTGGCCAATCAGAACAGAGTGGGCTCATTGGGAGGGAGGCCTTAAAGAGACAGGAGTTAAACTGCCTGTTTCATTCAGAGGCTGAACTGAAGGGCTGCATAAAGAGCCGGTATAAGATAAATAGGGAGTTTTTTCAACTTTAAATCATGCAGAGATATTTCAGTAGAGCCCCAGAATAAAAATACAGACCTGTTAATGTGCATGATACGTCCCCTTTAAGACAGTGCCTCTTCCCAGGCAACATAAGTAGCCTATAAAACAGCACCAAGCTTGGCCAGAAGGTCTGTCTTAATGACAAACTCAGGGAACAACCTTTCTGACTACTGCACCACTGGCTATAACCCCTTAACGCACAACTATAAATCCAGCTTAATAAGTACTCAATGACTATTATTAATTTGACCTTCATTTTGAACATGACAGAACTGCTCATGAAATGCAATGAAATTGGAAGGGAAATCTGACTAATCTCAACACTTAACCACAAAAAATTCAGCAGAAACAAGTTTTTTTCTCAGCCAACAAGCTTGTTGACTGCCAACAAACTGACTAGGTTTCACTGTGTGAAAAGCTCCAATCTTTATTCTCTTTCTTTCAGAGTGGTGGCACCATGCAGTGGGAGAGGGGTGGATGGCACACTTGCCGATTCAGGGCATGAGGGGAGCAGAGATCAACACAGGATCATTAGTCACATTGTCATCCACACTCACACAAAGGGTTGTTTGGGGTTAGTCCTGCTGGCCGGGAAGTGCAACAAACTGGGAGGAGAGAAGTGCTGTGAGAGGCTTTTTTTTAGGGGTTTGCACGGAGGGATTTAGCAGCGAGTTACTGGGAGATCCTGAGCGGTTTGACCAGGAGGGGACAACAGATTGAGAAGGTTAGCATAGAGAGCATGAACAGGCCCAAGACAGAAAGTGATATAGAGGGACAGCAAAGAGAGGGGGAACGGCAGGACAAACCTTCAGGTACTGAGATTTAAGTGTGTGTCCGGACGGAGCATGTGTCCGAGGCAGGGGGTCATTAGGATCCAGGTCAGGGGTTCAGGGGTCAAAGGGGTAAAGAGGGATATACTCACATTAGGAACAGAAAAGGAAAGTGTATTTGTGTTTGTGCATTTAAAAGTATCTTTCCTTGTACATACGAGCATGCTTACTGTATGTGCATTTGTATGATGTTTTTCTGTATATTTGTACGTAGACGTGTGTATAGTATCTGTAAATATTTTACCTTCTTAAGTTTCTTGGTCTTGGCTTCGACTTCCTGTTGCAGAGAAGTAAAAGTCTCCCTCAGCTCCAGCGTCTCATCGTCCTGGACCATCATCTGCTGCTGAATCTCCCTCTCCCTGCGTGACTGAGAACACAAATAAAGATCTCGTTTCAGTTCAACAAACTACTTTTCAGTAGAAACCAACAGTAAAACACAACTTACTGTGCAAGTAAGAATTTACATCTGATTAGAACATTGCATTGCATTGATGAATATTTACACTCAAACATATTTACCTGCTCAGCAATCTCCTGCCTTTTCATCTCAAGCATTTTCTGCTGTTCATTGGTGTGATCTATGATGTTCTTTCCTCCGACCAGCAGCTTGCTCTCCATTGCCTAAAAAACACAAACAATACTTAGATTAATATTTATAAAGACTCTGTATCCTGTCCTTGTAAGAGTTACTGTGTCAGATATAAGCCTCGTGCTGCTGAAGAGTTGATGACCAACACCACAAACCTTTACCTGCATCAAAAAGTAATTTACATACAATTTATTTAAACCCTACAAGGTACAGATGTTACAAAAGTAATACCAACAGAATCTGACTTTTGAAGAATATAGAATATTTTGAGAAAAAAAGTTGTAATTTTATGAGACAGAAGCACTTATTTTGTGAAAAAGGTCAATCTATAATTTAATAAATAATTTAAGCACAAAATACAACATTGGTTATTACAAGATAAGAACTGTCGTGTCCATATGAGCTTTAAATGATACTGTATTGACATCAACATGGATTAACAAAAAAATATATGTTTTAAGACTGTAGCTAGCATTAATAATTGACACAATTAAGACCTTAAAATGTGAAGAGAGAACCCTTCAAGGGCACAGAATGACTTGACTTTCTGGCCACTGAAGCTCCTCGAGGTCAAACTGAGTTCATCTGGACGTTTAAGTCTTTGTGAGTGTTTGTGTGTGTTGGGCTGCTGCAGTCAGAGCAGACATTGTGCTGATGAGGCAGATGGAACTGGAAGTGGGCAGCTTAACATCGCCATGATGACACGAGGACACAACAAGCTGAGCTCGGCTGAAACTTAGCAGAGCGTCACTTCAGATGTGAATCACAGTCAATCTTAGACTGGATGCATTGTTACAAACAGCATTTCAGAAGATGAAACGATATTAATCCTTATTGTTCATGTATAAATGTGTAAGTTAGCTGAGGTCTAATAACCTATTAACAATAATTAATGGATTTTGGCTGTGTGAAATCATAAAATAACTAGAAAACTAATTATAATGAATTGTTATCAAGTGACCAGTTGAACATTTTTAAAATCCAACTGGAATAAACTGGGTTTTTGTGCATTTTTTGAGTTGAAATACCTAAAAACATACATTAAATACAAATCTTTAATGGTTTTATCAGATAAACATAGTATAAAGTATATTCTGTAGGCTGTTTGAAAATATTTCCAGTCACAGGAGCTGATTTTTACAATTTCCTCATGTTTGTTTTGTTACAGTAATGTTTGCCAGACTATTACACAGAAACAAAACAGTGACAGGATCCCAGCTGTCAATCATCTCCAGCTGCTGCCGAGCGCTGCTATCTGTAAACAACAACAAACAAGCTACAACAGTGCATGGCCACCCAACCTGCCCCTCCTTGTCCCTAAGAGCATGTCTATCTTTATGGGGGTTTAACAACAACAAAGTTTTAAACCTGCTCTCAAACTGTTCTCCTGCTGTTCTGAGAGAATGTGAGCATTTGAGGGTGTGTGAAGGCCTTTACCAGTTTTGACAGGCTCAACGGGACACGCTTCCTTTGTCACGGTTAAAGTCTTTTAGAGGAATGATAAAGCTGACGGACCGCAATGGGAAGAAGCCTGAACAAAATTCAGTGGATTTTGCTCAGTTGGAGTTTCCGAGCAAGCAGTACAGTGTCAAAACTAAAAGCATGTGACCTTGATCATACAGCAAAGAGCAAAGGAAGCACTGCTGCTCGCTCAAATCTCTTCGTCAAAAAACGATTACACTCACAAATCTGTCCCTGTTGTGCATGCACACACATAACCTTTACCTGCAGACTAATCAAATTTACTTTGCTTTTTTCTAATACTAATGATAAAATGTCCTTATTCACACATTTTCTGCATTAAAAGCAGCAACCATGACTGTACGTGGGTCACTGAAGAACAAGACTAATCAAAACCTAGTATGTGGCTGGACTGTGAATGGTCAATGTGTGAAATTGTGACCAATTTATAACAAGGATAGTCAGTGGTTGTGTCTATAATGTGAATATCCTGGATATTAAATGTTAATCTGCAATTTTGTAGTGGTCCCAGTAATATTCGCTGGTAAACTGTACTGAAGTAGCACATCACATGACATGATTAAGTTAAAAAAAAAAAAAAAAGGGTATAAATGCAGTTGCAAGAACAATACTTGCCACTAATATCTTGGGATGATGATTTGAAAAAGAACTTATTTTAATTGTAATTATAATTATTCTTATTATCTGTAAACTCGCCCTGTTCTTTCATCTGTTTCACTCTGTAGATGTCTCTTGTTTTTCACTCTGCGTTGAGTGATTTGTCAGAGTGATGGTTATTTGTGGTGCTTTAACTGTGCGCGCTCCCTCATGCCTCTATGTGCCTTTTTTCTGCCTGTTTCCTGGTTGATGATCATGGAGGCTGTGGTGGAAATTGTGAATGAAAGTTTTGACCTAACACTAAACTGATATAACAGCTACATGAGTCACATGTTTTACCTGCAAGACTCATGTTTTAATGCTGTTGTTCATCGTTTGCGATGTGAAAATGTCAGAGAAATAAAAAGCTTGCATCCTGGTATTAGTTCAGTTATAAAATCCAAACGCACTGCAGAGCATCTTGCAGGCTGCTGACAGCGCTGCCAGCCAAAGAGTCAATAGAGCCAACACTGGACGGTAGAGAGGAGACGCAGAGATGCTGGTATTTAACACCACAGCTGAGAGCATCAGAGCTCAGAGCAGGAAACACAGTCACTCTGCGTTGCTGCTGTCCTCCATCATCTCGCGCTGATTCATTTTGAAAGCAACAGCCAATGGGGAAACTCCAACTCTCAGCCAGCCAACAAATGGTGTAACTTCATCACTCACTCAGGCACTCACTCACTCATGGACAACCGCGATTATAGGGCCGGTCCAGCCAAAAAGTGACTGCACAGAACAAGATATATGATCCTGCAGTGATGCTGTACATTTCAAAACATCCACACACGTATCTCCATTGCAGAAACACAATTCATTTCTATTATTATATTACTTATTTTACAGATTACGAATATTGAGACATTTTCTATAATGAAAAAAAAAACTCAGCATAACTGAATATGTGACAGGTGTGGCAGAGAAAAGTGCAACTCGAAAACAGAGAAAATCTCTCGCACACTGTCTCGCTTACTGCTGGAATATTTATTAGTTCACAACATTTCAGTCTGTTCGACCTTCGTCAGATATACAGGCAGCATCACAATCTTCTATATATATATATATATATATACACACAGGAGCTGCCTCAGTCATCCACAGAGGACCACAGAAATTAGCCTGACTAGTGAGCACTATGAACTCATCATCAGGTTAGTCAGTGAAAAAAGCATTGAAAAGACCAGAACATAGAGAACGACACAAGGACAAAAATACCAGTAAATCTCACAATACTGTCATACATGAAATATTATACTGTGGCAACATCCATATCACCCCAAACTCTCCAGAGGGCAAAAATAGAAAATGACAAGTAAATATAAAAAGGGCAAAATTACTGATACTGATCATAAATCCTACAATGTTATGAAACATATTGCAGCAAAAAACGTATTAAACCCAATCTATCAAAAAGTCAAAAAGGAGAAAGTAAACTAAGGATGATGTGCCAATTTATGAAAAATCTTGCAATATTGTCATACAAACATTATAGCTACATCTAAGTAGCACCAAACTGTCAAAAAGTCAAAGATGTACAATGGCAAAGTATAAATAAGGACACAAATGCCATTAAAATAATGAGTATGAAGAATAATGCGGACTTTGTGGTTGTTTTTATTTCTATCTTTTAAAATGAAAATATAAAGTGCAGATTTGATTACATGTGCGTGTTAACTCTGTGAATGACTTAATAGAGAATCATTATCATTTCATGCCTCTGGTTACAGCATCTCTGGTTACCGTGGCGATTTAAGGCCACAGGAATCACTGTGATGCAATCTGTCATTATCTAGTTAATGACCGATCCGTGTCCTGAGGGCAAACGTCTAAAGTGAACATGGAGAAGCAGGAATGAGGAACGAGAGATGAGAAACAAGATAGGGAGGGAGAAAAAAAGAAAAACAGAGGAAGAAAATGTGAGAAGAAGGAGAAAAAAAGGGGCCCAAAGAAGGGCAGTCGGGGGCCATGACCATTTTGTGTTGGCCACATTCCAGTCTCAGGACTCCACACAGAAAGACAATCAGGGTTTAAACTGTGAGCAGCCTATATATTCTCTATCACTGTTCACTTGATTATATGAGTGAACACACAAACACACACAAACTCATGCAGAGAGTACAGTGGAGTCCTTCAGAGGGGATGCAGCAGGTCTTTACAGAAAGCCTCTTTGTTTTCAAGCTGTCTTTGTGTTCTGTGTGTGTCTTTGTATCCTGTCATATTCTGTCAGCTTCATTAAAGGGGTGATTCATGTCAGGGATTTTCTCTCTCATGCATCCCATGTCTCCTCCTGATAGCTAGTAGTTAGAGTCACATACAGGCTTTACACTGTAGGCTATGAATGGTCCGTGGCTTAAATGGACAACTTGACATTTTACATTTCAGATTTTTTTCTGTTTTTGGGACCATTGTGAAAAAATCCTGTAAAAATGCAGTCAATCAAGAAAATAATTGACAGATTAATGGATAATGAAAATAATCCTTAGTTGCAGCCTTAATAAAGGTTAACAAGATCCACAGTGGGTGTCACAGGGTTCATGAAACTGTGCCAAAACCCCCAATTACATCCACTACACAAATGCACCGACATCCAATTAAAATGGAACAATGTTTAAGTTTAGATGTTCAAGTTCCAAGTTGTTCACATGACAGTCGCTGTCCAATTATACTGCATGTGTCCCTCAGATATCCTAAAATCAGTTTGCTACCTTTGTGTGCAAACATTCCTGTCATATAAGGCAACATATATAATGTCTGAGTATTACGACAGCTATGTACTGCTTTATAGCTGAGAGGATAGATTCACAAATGACTGATGAAGAGTCAAATAAACAATGTTGTTCAAGTTACAAGCCTTCATCATGACTTCACAATTCCTTATTGAAATCCCGTGGTGCTATTAGCTGTAAGCTATGGCCTTGTTTGTGGCTAACTGGGTGCTAACAATTTTGAGTTACCTTTAAAGGGGACATATCGTGCACATTTTCAGGTTTATATTTATATTCTGGGGCTCTACTGGAATATCTTTGCATGATTTTCAGTTGAAATAATTCCTTATTTATCTTAAACTGGCTCTTTATGCAACCCCTCAGATCAGCCTCCATCTCAAACAGGCTGTTTTACCTCCCGTCTCTTTAAGGCACTCCTCCTGATGAGTCCCCTCTATTCTGATTGGCCCAGAGGCTACGTCAAGAAACAACAGCAATAGGATTTCACTTCTTTTTTTTCTTCTTGTTCTTGTTCTTGTTTGAAATGGAAACTACTACTGTTTACCTCATGTTATTGAACTTTGACCATGTTTAACATAGACATCTATATAAATGACAGAAAATCACAAAAAGCCTGACGTCCCTTTTAAGTTTACGGGTTTTTTTTAGCTCCAAGTTGTTCATATGACAGTCATTGTCCAATTACACTGCACATGTCCCTCAGCTATCCTAAAAACAGTTTGCTACCACTGTGTTGTCCTTGATGACTGTAACTACTGCTGTGCAGACTTTTAATCATCAAATAAATTCAGTTCAGTTAATCAATCAGAGCCAAATTTCCTCCAAGATCAGTTGAAGCTGCTATTACATGGTTATTTATATCATGTACAATAATACTGTAATTACATTATATATATTTCTGTATATATTTCCCAAGCGGCAGAGTCTGTAGCATGATGGCAAAAAAGAGAAACACCCTGGAGCTTGTAGTGTGCCAGCCTGCATATTTGTGTGTGTATGTATAATGTGCCCATAAGTGTGTGCTAAAATTCTTTTGGCTGTGACTGATCCATTTCCTGACGGGAAAGTGAGGAGAGTGGGACGAGTTGCATATTGAGCTAGCTCATCCGCACGGGCCAGCCAATCACAGTGAGGCCAGGGCCTGCTGGGAGCGACCGCGCTATAAATACGATGTGACGACAACAGGTCTCGTGTGTGCAACAGAGAGACAGAAAGCTCGCTGGGAAGAGACAGAGAAAAAGAAGAGGAAGAAAGGGGGAAACAAAAAGACAGAGACAGCAGACACTGAGCATGAACGACAAGAAAAGAGAACAAAGGTCAAGCCTTCTCTGGGAATCTGCTTCACGTCCTGGTCGATGCAAGAAGCACTTAAGGAGCCACGACTCAAAGCTTAAAATCTCATTACCATTCATTCACTGTCAGTTATCTCCTACATCTACCAAACACATGAGGGAGATACAGTGAGTGACTCGTAATCAGCAGATCACAAGAGACCAGAAACCACACATCAACCCGGAAAACATCCCTTTATCCTGCCACAACACAATTGGATATTGACATTAAGGCTTTTACTATTATGACTTGTTTTGTTGTGTATCTATTCAAATCAGGTAATACTTCCTAAAAAAAAATGTACAGATTTGCATGTGAGGGTGCTCATTTTTTAAATATACTATTTTATTCTCAGGTATTTGTAAAAAATGTATCTGCTAATGAATTTCTTTACATCATCAGTATTTGGCAGAAAGGTCACATTTGTTGAAATGTATTGATGTAAAGAAAGAAAACACCCCTACACATTTACTGAGCTTTGAAATCAGATCATCTTTATTGGGAACAAAGAGGATGCTGAGTTTGAATTTGAGGTTTTCTTTACATTTGAACATGTCAACCTACTTGTTTTCTTATCTTAACAACTTTCACCTTTTATTCAGGTATATAAAACATCTATTTTTATATTTGCTCAGGTGGAATACACATAAAACACACTGCTTAGTGTAAGTAGAATACTATTTTTGTTTGGCAGATTTAGGATTTTGTGACTAATTCTACAAGTAAAGATGAATAAAAGGTTTCTGTTTGAGAGGTCAAAACTTTGGCAACAAAAACTAATCTTTATACAAGCTATTTAAAGACCTACAAGAAAAAAAGGAATATAAAAACAGGGAACAACGTGATTCAGTTTGTGGCCTTCAGGCTGGACGTGCGTGACCTGTGCTGACATGAGTTTTTCCTTTCTCCACGCACTGTGAAAGTAGTTGAAATTGTGTCAGAAATCCCGACTCTGAGGTTTGTTTTTAACTTAATTTGTTCTTGCTGATCTTTAGCAGCTGGTATAAAAATTGTTTAATTAATTATTCATATGTTTTCATAATCATTTTGTATAATTTATGAAGTTGGAGTAGTTACATTAGCAAAATATTACGTCTCCACTCCATCCAAAATTGCTAATTCATTTCCTTGTACATATCAGAGACAGAGCAGGGTGTATTGTTTAAGAAAAGGTTACACTGATCCCATGACTGGATGTGGAGTTTGTGAACACACATATAGACATCCTGTACATACATACACACACACACACACACACACACACACACACACACACACACACTAAAACACACACAGAGTTGATTCATCAATATTTCAGTGATGCAGTCTTCCATGCTGAAAGATGGAGAGCAGTGATGAGCTCTCTTTGTTCATGAGCCTACAAACACACATATGCACGCACGTACACACACACACACACACACAGACACACGCACACACACACACACACAAAGACCTCTCTCCCCTTGTCCAGACTTTTTCCTCCTCTAATTAGACAGGAAGGCAGATACATAAACAGGAAACAGTCATTCTATCCATAAAGCTGTGCATGTATATGTGTGTACGTGTGTGTGTGTGTGTGTGTGTGTGTGTGTGTGTGTGCGTGCGTGTGCGTGTGTAAAATACATTCTGCATGCTTAAATGCATGTGTGCAGTATATTGTGGAAAGCCGATATGTACGTCTGTGTGTGTTGTGCTGATGATATCTCCCATGAGGCAATGGGCATTGTTTTTGATGCAGCATCCTCATTGGCTGAACTTCAGCTGGCAGGATGTAGGAAAAAATAACCCTTTAGGACTTTAATGCACGGGCAACATTTTGAGTCAGTGTCGGTTTCCACAAATAAAAACAGACAGAGAAGTGAAATGAGTTCAGGTTATGTGAACATTCATAATGAACATGGTCTGTGCTGATCTAGAAACTGTACATACATACTGTAATGCTTATTAGTTTTTCATCTGAAGGATTCAGTTATCATCCTGCTGCAGGAGCAAGTTTCCCTCATCTGTTTACTAGAGAGGCTGACAATGCAACATCTATGTTAGGCTTCTTACAAAAAGAATCGAAAGAATTGTAACTCAGTGTTTCCCCAAATGCAAACACTATCTGGGCAGTGTGCCGTGAAAGAGTGTTTCATTTTCAGTCTTATTTTATTAGATTCACACTCTAGAGAGCTAGTTATGATAATATCTTTTTCCTGTCCCCACAAATTAAACTTAAAATCCAACAATTTGATCCGCATTTGCATGCACTTCTGCACTGGTGATATTTTTTAAGCAGCAGCTTCACACATATAATTAAAGATGCATAAAATTGCCCTATTTACCCCACTGCTTCTCTGGGAAGTTGTGAAAAAGTATTTTTGGAAACCCAGAAAATGACTAACTGAAGTAGTAAACAAGGCAGACTGAGGGAAAGTAGAATCACAGAAATTTAACAAAGTTTTTATTGGTAAGTAATTAGTTGATACAACTCTCTAATTACTTACGAATACAAACTGCTATAAATGGGATCACCTCAGATTGCTGATACTTGCAGTAAAAGTAGAAAGACAGAGAGATATACTGAAGGAAGTCAGGATTGAGAAACAAAAAGCTTTATTTCTGCAGATTTTAACAAGATATTTAATGGTGTTCAAGTGCACTCTCGACTTGGAAATATCAGATGAGAAATCTAACCACAAGTAGGGCTGCAACTAATAATTATTCTCATTACCGGTTAATTGGTTGATTATGTTCTTGATTAATCAATTAGTTGCTTGGTCTATAAAATGTCAGAAAACAGTGAAAAATGTCAATCACTGTTTCTCAAAGCCTTGTTTAGGAATTTCAAATGTCTTGAAACCAGAAAATATTCACATTTAAGAAGCTGGAATGAGAGAATTTTAGCAATGACTCAGAACGATTAATCGATTGTTAAAATAGTTGGCGATTCGAGTAATCGACTAATCCTTTCACAAGGTCCATTTAGCTTTTGGTTATATTATATAATATTCATCTACTTCTAGAGTTTGTCCAGTTATCTATTTTCAAGGTCATGAAAGAACTCTGAACTGCAGCTTTTAAGCCAAGATGGACGTGAAGTGTTGTTTTGTTAACATCAGCATGCTAACATGCATCTTAGTTTAGTGTGTTAGCATGCTAACATTTGCTAATTGGCAATAAACAAGTACCAGGGCTGCAACGATTTAAAATTAATCACCAACCATTCAAGTCATTTTTTAAGAAAAAATGTCCATAAAAAGGGAAAGGGAGCCTTTCAATGTGAAATGGATGCTTTCTGAGGAAAAGCGCCAAGCTTGAAACATGTTGCAATCCAGAGCAGCTGCTGATAAAAGCCTTTTCTGTATTCTTCATGCCATTTAGTGCCTGAGTATTTCACTGACATACTTGGGCATTTTTTCTTAAAACCACTGGAAAATAGTGGAAACAGACTTCCCAAATTCTTGGTGTTCCAGCTTCTTAAATGTGAACGTTTTATAGTTTCTTTAGTCCTCTGTGATAGTAAACTGAGTATCTTTCGGTTGTGGACTGTTGATCAGAACTAAATAAGACCATTTTATTTGCAGACACCCTGAAAAAAGAAGTGAGGCAAAAAGAAAGACAGATCTCTAAAGTTAGGAAGAGAGACACTAAGAAGAAGGGAGACAGTTCAGTTTTGACCCAGAAATTGGAACTAAGAATAGTCCACTGGAGGGACGGACACAGCAGCCTCCTTATGAGAAGCTGCTGCTCAGCATGAAGCTCACAACAGCAGCTGCACTGATACCTGACTGTTTCATAACAGCATAAACTGGACTGAGGTCAGAGTCACTGTGTAATCTGTGATCTTTTCTAAGCATGCCTTCAGTTACGATGCTCTCGGGAAACACCTCTGAAGCTTAAGAAGGTTCGTTAGACGGATTTTACGATGATCTTAGCCTTAAGATGCTTTCAGGAAGACGATGCCCTGGGGTGTAATGGTGACAAATTATGTGACTCTGTAGACAAACTGTCCTTCAGAAACAAACGATGCAGAAAGGTTGACAGGATACACTAAATTTCCAAACTGCAACGATTGTATTGAGTCAGATGACAGTAAATCCTTGGTAAATTCATAAAAAAAAGAAAAATATCCATCCTCTTTATCACTAACCATTTGCCACTAGCTTCATGTGAACTAACAAGGCCTTTATGGTTACACAAATACGAATCAATGATACTGTAACAGCTGGATGATACATCTGAATTTTTACAGGAAACCTTATAAGCTCACATTCTTCTACTGTAAATCAATTTTCATGGTATTAAAAATGAGAAAATTTGGCTTATTATTGTCTGAAAGCAGCTGAGAGACTCTTGAATGAACAGTTTCATTTTGGCTTTTTGAGAAATCTTGGCAGACAGCCTGCATACTACATTTCCCCCACTCTTCCACAGTTATTAATGAATTAATTCTGATCATGACGTAGACAGTCAGTACTGATAAAAACCACTCAAGTGTTTCCCAGCTTTGTAAAGAGCAAAGAATCAGCACATCAGTTTGACGCAGCTGCTGCTGGCACGTCCCAGTCATCAGCTTTGCCATTTAACGGTCTGTTGTTCACAGCCAAATATGTCAATGTGGAGAAATCTTCACAGTGCATGACACGGAAGCTCAATTATACGAGCTGAGCAGAACATTTTCACACGAAACACTGACTTTGTAGAAAATTAGGGGCAGGCGGCCTCAAGGCTTGAGGCTTGAGCATGGCAGCGGTCATGATTGTGGTTGTGCTGTGCAGTTTCAACAGACAGTTTTTAAAATAACTGGTTTTCTAACTGAGTTATTGCACTCTTAATTTTCCCTTAAAATTTTGTCACACACCAAAGATAAATGATTTAAATAAAACACCACTCAGCCCTAAAACACACATTTAATATAATCTAATCTAACAGTGTGTGTTTTAGCTGGATTTATGTGCTTGTTTTTCCTGCAGCTTCTCTGTGTGAACCCGTCTCTGCTTTTTGACACATTACAGCAAAAGAGAAACGGTGAAAACAATAACATGACATGGCTACAAAGGTCACACACTTGATCTGACCCTGTGATGTTGTGAATATTTGTGCTGGTATGTTGACCTGCAGAGTCATGGAGATGTCCCACATCTACATTTACTCATGTGGTACTTCCAGCAGTGCAGACAACAGTTGCACCAACATGGAAACACAAGAATCCACAGATGGAGAGCTGTACCTTGGAGGCCAGTTAGCCAACAGCACCCTGCAGGAACACCAGCTGACCCAACGCAGCTTCACAAGGCTGGTTCCTGACCTACTTGCATTTGTATGTGTGTGTGTGTGTGTGTGAGTCAGAGGACTCAGTTTAAGTCTGATATTATCTGTAATTGGTTATTTCTGAGCTTGTTTCCACCTCCCTCTATATCCCGAGCATCTCTCTCTCTCTCTCTCAGTCTGTCTCTCTGCCTGGCAACCTCTCTGTTATTTGTCAGGAGAGGAGAGAGAAAAATGGAGGCTGCAGGTCGCTGGTAGTGATTGGTGGGCTAATATCAGTCTCAGCCTATCAGAAGAAAGCTGGGCTGGCTGATTGATCTGAGTGGAAATGCTGAAAGATCACATCAGTGATGTCATGGGAACTAATAAGACGGTTAATAATAAATGTGTTTTTGTTTACTGTAAGGCAAGACTGTCATTATAGAATACTAACACTGAAATTTGGCTGTAAACAATGTTTAATATGAAAAATATGCATCAGACTTGAGCTTTTTTTTTCACCATTTCACCCCCATCATATTCTTATGTTTGGTTAGATAACACAGCAATCCAATCCTGTACGTTTTCTAATGACAATGTTGAAGAAGTCTGCTTATAAATCTATTTAAAAACCTGCCAATTATTGGTTTGCAGAGACTCGAAATGATCTTCAACACCACTGTTTTTAAAAGAAAAGGATGGTGTTTGTGGGACTGACTCAAAATAGATAACAAGCATATCAGACTTGGTTTTGGTCTTTTCATGGAATCTGTTGAGAACTTAAACTTTAAGCTTTTGCATCTTTTAATAAACTAATGAACCAGTGTCTTGCATGGCAATCATTGTTTTGAGGGGTATGCAGGTTTCCTTCTAAAAAGACTGACGCATCAAAGGCAGGAAATTCTTCTTCTTCTTAATCATCTTCCTTCTCGGGGGAAGAGGAGAGGGGGGATTTGCTGATTCTCTGGGCTGACACCACTCAGCAGCCACCCAGTCAGCATCAAACACACAACGCCAAAGACCCTCTGAGACTGTGCTTTTTGATCACAGAAGATTTTTATACGGGTTTAGCACAAAACAGCATTAGGCCCACAGTGCTTTAGAGGACAACGTGACGGGAAGAAATATGAGAAGCCTCACACAGAAATGTCACTCAGTCTGAAGGACACGGGATCAGGGTATACTACATTAGCTCTGTCTCAGGGACTTTCCTAAACCTCATACTTGCACTGAGAAAAAAAAAAAAAGCCACATCCTAGAGATGAGCCAACATTTAGAGAACACTTACACTGCTCTTAAAACTGTAAAGTAGGTAGGTACAAATGCAGCATAAGTGCTCTATCATTTTTTTGTGTTGAGTGTATACTGCTGTGTATATTTATTCCATGAAATAAGCTGCAAATACACGACTACTGACAGTCATTTTGGTTCATGCTCTCATCAACTCCATACTTCATACAGGAGATATACATGTAAATATATATGAAACGCCCCCCGCAAACACCAGCAGTGTTGAAAAAAAATTCTTGGTGATTGATGTTTTTTCCTCATTAGGGATAGAAGATAGTGTCTTTTTAATCATTTTCAGTGACGACTGGCCAAATTATGACTATTTAATGTCACCTTGAAAGCATTGGATGAGCAACTGGTACTTTAACTAAATCTTTCAGTATTTTAGAGACACACATTTGCACTGATGTACAGGAAAAGACTACATGAAAGTTGGGTTATAAGCGATGATTCAATATTATTATTTATCGACTTTTAGTAGAATGGTATTGTGATGATATGATTGTATATCTTATTTTACAAGATTCTGTCGTGCTGTAATTAAGATTTTAGCTTGCTTTTTTATTGTTCTTAAATATCATTCTAATGCAGAGTTTTATCTGAAGTAATGCATAACTTGTGACATACAGTATATCAATATCAGAAAAATACTATTATTAACCATATCATAATATTGATCTTAATTATTTTTCCCAGCCCTACATTGTAGAAATCCATTGTAGAAAAGGGAAACATATCAATTTGTCCACTGACATCTTCAACAGACCAGCAACCAAACATCTATAACCTTTTCTCAGTTGGAAAAACTCTGTCTCTCCCTGTTATTACAATACTTTTGTTGCTATCGCCCTCTCCACCTACACAGACTGTTTATTATCACAGCCGGATGCATCAACTTCACATTTGTCCTCTGGGAGTTGTTAAACCACGCTGGTGGTTTTAGGGAAAGTGGAAACACCAAAAATCTAAAGTACAACACTTTGTTGCTTCTAAAATACACAAAAAATAATAACAGAAAAAGAGGCTAAAAGCAGGGATTTTGACCTTCATTTGTTTCTATGGGAGTGACACTGAATACATCTTTTCTCTCCTCTCATATCCTCACCTTAGGGCCTCGGGTTGTTTGCAGGGCTGCAGCTCAGTAAGCTGATCCAGTTGTGTCTCATGTTGGATGGTGCAGGCTGTATCTACAGTATTATAGACTGCAACCCCTCAGTCACTCTGCGCGGATGACTTATTGACTGGATATGCCCGTGAATCAGAGCAAGTAATTAATGCAGCTCTGACTCTGACTGTCTTTGATTGATGACTGTGTGTTGGTGTGTGTGTGAGCGGGGTGAAGAGAGAATTGACATTTTAAGCTACAGTGACCACAGTTCCCGTCTGGACATTTGAGACACCCAACCAGACTGTGCATAAAGGGCGGCAGTCACAAAAACAAACATAGTATGAAACACACTGGCTCTGGATATCTGGATGTTACAAGTCTAACATGAAGATTTAAAGGTGAACTCGACCAATTTCATCCATTCAGATTGGCTGTTGGTCATGTTGAGTAGTCGTCAGCCTGTGAAAATGGTGGTAAATGTCTTCTGAGGCTCTGGAGAAGCTTTCTAAAGCCTCAGGAAATAACTCCGATAATGTCATTAGGGTTATCTCGGCTACGGCCGTAACAGACAGTCTGTGTTACAAACTGGCTGCATGGAATTTAAAAGACACGTGCATGGATGGAATATTGAAAATATGCTGTCATGATGCATTATAGGAAATGCAGGACGCAGTCGGAGCTTCACCCATTCTCGGAAAAAAGGTCTCAGCCTCTATTGTTTCCATTTTGACCATCCTATGTCTCTTTTGAGTTCCCAAACTTCATGGAAGTGCAAAAATAAATCGCTGGAGTTTCTCTTTAAGCTACAATAATCACTGTTCCTGTCTGGAAATGGAAAACATCAAACCAGACTGTAGATAAGGGGGCACAGACAGAAAACACACATAGTACTAAACACACTGGTACTGGTTGTGGATATCAGGATGTTATCAGTCTAATCTTAAAGATCAGCAAAATCATCATTTCTATCTGTTGTGATAACATAACTAACCTGGCAACATTTTTATGACAAAGTCGAATAGGGCAGCCTGGTTGTCTAAACCACTATATTTGGAGTAAAGCCAAAAGTGAAGGCAGCTGAAATGTCAGTAATAATCCGTCACTGTACAGAAAAAGCAACAACGCACAACTGCAAGTCACAGTTGAACCGTAAAAGTCGGCCTGTGGGCTGTGATGGATGTTTACAAAAGACAATTTGGGTAGTAACTGATAGTTGTTGTAGTCGTTTCTTTTTTCTCTCTTCCAGGCAAGTTTGTTTAAAACCTGAATGTCATCAAAATTGTTCAGGGCCAATATATCAACCGGTACAGACACATCTACACTATACTAGAAAATATGTTGACTGGTAAGTAACAAGAAATCGCAGTGTAGAAAAGCCGAAGATTAGTTTTGATGTCATCCAGAAACTGTGTCTCAGGAGTCCACACTGAACCTCAAAAGTCAAGTATTAGTCAGGCTGTAACACACACACACACACATATTAAGGTGTAATTAGCCAGCCAGTGTCAGTGTCCATGATATCCTTTAATAACAGGCTCATCAGATTATCACACATGATAATCTCATGGACCTCTAAATCTGACTTACTGGACTGTGTGAATTGTATGTGTGTGTGTGTGTGTGTGTGTGTGTGTGTGTGTGTGTGTGTGTGAAAGAGAGAGAGAGAAGATAGACTGAGAGTCTGGTTCACTGACAACATAAAGCTGATTTTTTCTGCTAATAGTGAAATGCAGATTATCACCATTATTCGATGTTGTGTTGGCTCTTGATTGGCCCCAATGTAAAGTCAAAGCAGAGCATTGCTATGGTAGATTAAAAGTTCACTCTTGACTTTATAAACAATCTGACATTACAGATTGTGAAACATATTTTATGTTTATGGCTTTTATGTGTTGTAAAAACATGTTATAAGTAGTAAACAAAACAAACTCACCACAATGTCCATTAAAGGTCCAAATCTAAATGGACTTTGTGATGAGTTTGTTTTACAAAATGCTATTACCAAGGTCAAGAATGAACTTTTAATCTCAATTTCTAAATCAACATGGACCAGAAGTCCTTAAAATACTCAGAAAAAATGGAAATGTGAAAGTCTACAATTCCATGTTATACTGGGAAAAGTCCATCTGCTGAAGAAGATCATGTGATACAATCAAAAGCTCCAGAACAGCTACTAGGGCCTTGTAGTGAGATTGTTTAGACAATTACTCATTAATCTTTGTAGAGCTGCGATGATTAGTTGCTTAGATGATTCATCATTTTGAGTCATTTTTTGTGAATATTTCCTGCTTTCTTTTGTCTTCTGTGGTTATAAACTGAGTATCTTTGGGTTGTGGACTGTTGGTCAGAACAAAAGAAGATATTTGAGGATGTCATCTTGGGCTTTGGGAAACAGTCATTTCACCATTTCTGGACATTTTATAGACCAGACGACTTATCAAGAAAGTAATTGTTAGTTGCGCCCCCACATTTTTTTTTCCATGTCCTAACCTCTGATGACCTGTATGATCTCTTAATGTGAACAATGTTGTATTTTGTCTGAATAAATGAAAGACGGAAGGAAGGAAGGAACAAAGAAAAAAAGACAAATTCATGACACCAGCTCACTTAGCTCCAGGCTACTGACTGGACTCACAGGTTTGATTGCTCACCTTGTATCTGGCGGTCAGCTGCTCAGTGGCTTCCTGCTCCTTCCTCAGATCCCCCATCATCCTCTCTTTCTCCCCCAGAAGCCTCTGCTTCTCATCAGCCAACAGGGAACGATCTCCTCTGATGGCCTCCTTCTCCCTTTCCAGCCGCTGCTCTTCCTGCTTCACATACTCCTCTGCCTCCTTCTCCACCTCCTCCTCACCCTCTGTATCTTCATCCCCATCTCTCTCCCAGCCCTCGCCGTCCACCTGCTCCTTCTTCTGTTGGCTCCTCCACTTCCTGTGGTTGAGCTGGGCCCTGAGGCGAGCGATTTCCCTCTGGAATTCGCGCAGCAGGGCGTCTTTGGGGTCCTCATTGACTTTGGGCTGGTTCTGGATGTTCTTGGCTCGGTTGGCGTAGCGGAGGGTGGTGAGGGTCTCGTCGTAGTGCTGGGGCGCTGGGCCTAGAGTGGCCACCATGACAGTCTTGGCATTCCCGCCCAATGAGTCCTGCAAAAGGCGGGTAAGCTTGGAATCCCGGTATGGAACGTGGCTGCTGCGCCCGTCCGCCAACGCTGAGATCACATTCCCCAGAGCTGACAGGGAAAGGTTGATCTTAGCAGCCTCCTTCAGGCGCTCTCCCTGGACGCCTGTCTTGGCCTGACGCTCACTGCCAGCCAAGTCCACCAGGTTGAGGCGACCAACCCTGATGTGTTTCCTCCCATCTGGTCCCGGCTGGCTGCACTCCACCGTGATCAGGAACAAAGCATGGGACCTGGACGAATGTTCATTCATGTCTGTCGCACCAACTGCCCTTGCCTGGTTGCCGACGTTCATCACCTCCTCAATTTCCTTGATGCTCTTGCAGACACATGACGTGAGGTCTTGTACGTACACCCCGGTGTCGGGACTCTCCCTGAGCTCCAGGGCCCGGGCATTGCCATGGTTGGGATCCAGGAGATCCCGAACCTCCTCCCGATAGATCTCAAGGTAGGAAGCCCGCACCAGGTACTGCTTGTCAGACTGTGAGCGGGAAATGTGTGTGAAGATGTGGTCAAAGGCGTTGGGTATCACTCCTCGTTTCTCTGGGTCCATCCACGCTCCCTGCATGGTGTACGTCTTCCCTGTCCCGGTCTGCCCATATGCAAATATGGTACCATTGAACCCTGCGAGCACCGAATCTATCAGCGGCCGAACGCTCTCATCGTACAAGTCTCGCTGTTTGGAGTTTGCATCGTAAACTGCGTCGAATGTGAATGTTTTCTGGGGCTCGCTGGGTGGTGCGCGAGGGTTTCTGAGGATCACCTGTCCCAGCCGCAGGTCCATCTGTATGATGCCCCCTGCAGGCCCGTTGGACTCCTCTTTCCGGTTCAAAGGGCGGCATCGAACTACCACCTTCACTGACTCGCTGCTCTTATTCTTTGACATGACTGGCTTCTGTTTCTTGTTGTAAACCACAAAATGACAATTTAAAGATCACCAACAAAAAAAGACTGAAAACCTTTATGATGCCTTTAATCACCCTTGAATACTCGGTCAGTTTCTATGTGTCACCACTGCTTTTCTATTCATTAATAAAAAATCGGTAAGGCTTCTTGATCATATCATAAAGGAAAATAACTACAATTCCTGATAGCATAGGTTCTAACATTTAACAGTGCAAATGTTGAGATACCACTATTCCTAATGGCTAATTGCCTTTTCTTATTGTCTGTTATCTCAGCCTTCAAACAGACAGACGGTCAGCAGCTCTCACGCGTTGCATCGACGCTCCATTGCAGTCCCGCTACACGTCCAGATTCATCCGGTGAAAAAAAATTCCACAGTGCCGATGAAAGAGCCATTAAATTCAGATATTTCACTCATGTCCTCTTGGTTTTACACTCCCTGTGGATCCGCTACACACCGCTGTCCGCATCTTTCTGTCCTCCGCTCATAGATGCTCCGATGTGGATTTGCGGCTCTCGGTTCTGTGCGGAGAGAGCTCCCCTCCAGCACACACACATACTGAGATACACACTCACATACACACACAGTCATTCAACCACCACACCCCACATCACTGCGGAGTGGAACAAAGGATCATGGGAAATGGAGTTTCGTCTCACCGGTGAGTTGATCCTTGTCCAAGGCTGCCACCATCTCGTCAACTACACACAATGTTTGTTCAATTAACCAACTTTAATCTGAAAATTTGTGTGTTTATGGTGAGAGTTTATCATTTATAATTTAAGATATTAATTTAAAGATAGTTAAACCCCATAACATAGCTTAAGAAGCTTTTTGTAGGCCTATTTTTATATTTATTTATGTTTATTTATATTTCCATTTATTTTGCCTTTTTTTATTAAGACACGAATGACAGTATCATAGGACAATAAGGGTGTGTGTGTGTGTGTGTGTGTGTGTGTGTGTGTGTGTGTACACTGTATGTGTTTTCCCCCCAGAGCCCTACCATGTTCATCTCTTACCTATTTATTTATATTTTTATTTATTTTGTCTATATATTCCTTATTGTCCTATGATACTGTCATTCATGTCATATTCTATAAAAAATAATAATAAAAAATAAAAAAAGAGTTACAAAATCAGCACACCTTCCACTACTTATACCTGTATATATCCATTGTATGTTGTTGTCCATTTGTTGTTTCTATATGCATGTACCTATTTTTTTCACCTACTTGCTTGTACATAATAGTGATATGTTTATGCTTAATTATCTTTGTTTGGCTTTGTTGTCTTGTTTTGTCTGTATCTCAATGTGTATCGTCGTCGTAAATAACCAAAGATAAAAAAGAACAAAAAATTAAACACAGTTACATCATATATTCACTTTGAAAAGAAATAAAATTACATAAAATTATATAAATCAACAGACTGCTACATGATATATAATAAGTGATACATTTCACAAATCTTTATGCAACTGTACTTATTCAAATTCATCTAGATATGTTAACTTAATCCTTCATGGCTCTCCAGTCAAATCCAGACAGGCCTTTAACTATTGACTCGAATTTCTTTGATCCAAGGTTGTTCAGAAAAGGTTCCCATATTTGATAGAACCCAAACAGTTTGTTTCTCAAAGCTTTGCAAACAGCTTCATTCACTCACACATATTACATTTTGAATCCACTGTACAATAGAAGGCCTTTTATGAGTAACCCACATTTGTAAATACAAGAATATTTCTGTAATATTTGACAACTGCATATTTTTTTGCATTTGAAATAGACTGATGAACCATAACAAGAAACAGCAACAATGATGTCATCTATGGCTGAAACTGAGAATAATGAAACAAAGTCTATTGGTCACTCTGACAGAACATATGGTGCTTTCACTTTAACATGTTATGATTTATTAGCTCTAAAGTCAAATAAATCACAGGTGTTTCTGTGTGCTTGTGTGTGTGTGTGTGTGTGTGTGTGTGTGTGTGTGTGTGTGTGTGTGTGTGTGTGTGTGTGTGCGTGCGCACGTGTGTGGTTTCTAAAAAGGGACATGAAAAACAAAGTGAGAAATCCTTGAAACACTTAATCTAAAAATAGCCTAATTATCATGACAGTAACAGCCAACAAAAACAGCAATAATTATTCTTGCAAAGAAGTAATATACATGTCACTATATTAAGTGGAGTACTTACAATTCACTGGACACACTACAGCCAAAAACTGCACAACAGTCTTCATGAGATACACTGTGGAGATGGGACATACCACTCTGGGGAGGGTGGAATAGTCCAAGTGGTGCTGGCCTTTCTTAACAGGTGTAAAAGACTAACCTAGACATAACATGTTTGATCTGAATATACAGTACCAGTCAAAAGTTTCAACACTTTCTCATTTAAATGAACGGGAAGATGTGTCCAAACTTTTGACTGGTACTATATGTCAAAGATCAAAGTCTTAAATATTGACAAACCTATATTAAAAAGGGAAATCAATGCATTGAAGATGAGTTTACGGTTCACTAGATTCCTGTGTGTCATTGCATGAGCCCATTAATCAATATTAACCCTCTTACAAAGATGTAGAGGAGGAGTATGATTTAGAGCCAGACATGTCACAGTCACATATTTTAAACTAACAAATGGTTTTCCCCTTATCATCAGTCAGACATCAAAGCTCATTTCCCACCAGTTCTTACACTATTGTGCTCCCGCAGTGGCACAAATTGAGGACAAGGGGGTCAAACACAGAATTAATCATTACTAAACTTATTCAACCATTTTGTCCAAATATGACACAACAGCGCCACCTGGAGAAATAACTTTGGAAAACACTATGACCTGCAGTTGGTCAATGTCACCAAAGGAGGTCGGGAGATTCATGTGAGCAAAGATGACTAATTGCAGGCATTACATGGGAGATCACACTATGGGGTTTTCTGGGTGATTCCCTGTAAAAAATATAAAAATTTCCATATTAACCCTCCCCTCCCATGATGCCTTTCATGTTGTGCATTAATTCTGATTTAGACTTGACTGAACACAAAAAGGAAAGGCTCAGCCACAAGGGGAATTCAGCACAGCACATTATTCTTGTGACGTGAGAGGCCAGGAAAAGACAAACAATATGCCACCTCACCAAGAAGTGTTTAATCTGGCTGCACAAGCAACAGTGTATATGTCTTCTACCATGTTTGTTAAAGTTTTATGGACCAGAACCAGAAAATTATCCCTATGTGTCCTACTGAAAATCCCTTTGGCTCAAATGCTCATGCTGTCAATTTTTATGAGCCATTCTCAGGGAAGTGCATAGCACCAGTGTGTTACAGTTTAAGGAAGACTTTCCAAGTGTGTGGGTCATGTGGGTTTAAGATAGGATGCTAGGAATATTTCCCTGTCAAAAGAGTAGAATTAGAAAATAATCTTTTGTTTAATAAATCCATTGTTTGGCCCATAAAATTAGAGAAAATAGTACCAAAAAAATGCCCATTAAAGTTTTAAAAAGCCAAAAGTGACGTCTTGTTGTTTTTGACCAACAGTCCAAAACTTAAAGATATTTAGTTCACCATCACATGACACCAAACAAGCTGAGAATCCTCACAACTTAGAAGCTGGAACTTGGCATTTTTGTTTAAAAAAAACGATTAATGTGATCAAAGTAGATGTATGTTTTTCTGTTGATTGACTGATAGACTAATCATTTTAGATTTACTAAGGAATAAAATGTGTTGTTGTTAATTGTGAAAAGCTGCATTTTTTCCAAGCCAAGCATACCTTTGGGGCATCCTGGTGGCCTAGTGGTTAAGATCCATGATTGCAATGTTCCTAGTTTGATTCTGTACAGGGACCTTTGTTACATTTCATTCACCGTCTCTTTCCCCTCTTGTTTCCTGTCACCTCTCAACTCTAAAAAGACGGCAAAATGCCTCCTAAAATACTTAAAAAACACAAGGTCATCTGGTTTACTTGTCAAACAGGTATGTATGTGTGAAGACTTCCCCCCTTAAATGTGCATCACTGCCAGAACAGTGTAGAAATTTGAGTAGTTGCTGGCTGTTTGCAAGAGTTGTGAGATGAACCCTGGGGCCCCATGCAGCAAAATCCAGGAATGCACCCTGATCTGGGAAGATTTCTGTGTTAAGACATGATTTATTAGCATAAGAAAGACTGCTTAACTGTGGAGAAGATGGTGCAGTGATACAGTTAGAATATAAAAACTAAGGTTGTCTTCTTCATTTAGTCAGTGACACCTTAAAGTGCTACGTAAAGAACATTTGAGAGCTTCACAAAAACTATGGCTCTGAATCAGCTTTGTACCATCTGTTTTAGTCTATGCATGGGCTGGTTTATGTTTAGATGGGTGTGCCTTCTATGGTCAGTCCATCACTTTGGTCCAGACTGAAAGCATTTTGAAATGAACAATATTTGCATATTCATAGATTTCTGGGTTTTTCAATGGAAGGAGAAGGAAGAGATGTCATTTTAAGGATTTTTAATGAACTTTTTAATGGAAAAAACTCTGCTTTGATTATTCAAAGCAGAGTATTTTTATATGTCTTAAAACCTGTCAGGAGGGGGATCTTTTAAGTCCCCCTCCACTCAAAAATATGTTTTTCATCTTGTTCCTACAGCTGGATGTTTCACTGCTTCACTGTGCAGAATGATCTATGTGCAGAGTTTGACACTAGAGGGCTGTTTTCACATTAATCTGCTGAAAGTGGAAAGTTTCTCTGTGCTCATTAAAAATCTGATTTTAAGTGGTGGAAGAAGTATTCAGATCCTTTACTGAATTAAAAGTATCAATGCAGCAATGTAAAAACACTCCATTACAAATAAAAGTCCAGCATGAAAAATCCTACTACAGTAAAAGCTTGATGTAGTATTGCAGTAAAAGTAGTGGTTTGGTGCCTCTGACTGATATATTATTATATATGACATCATTAGATTATTAATACTGAAGCATCAGTGTTAAAGCAGCATGTTACTGTTGTAGCTGCTGGAGGTGGAGCTAGTTTCAACTACTTTATATACAGTTAGCTGGTTTAGTCAAGTGGTTCCCAACCTAGGGGTCGGGCCCCTCCAAAGGGTTAACTGTTAATTTTTGATTTTTGGTGAAATATTGGATAATTTTAACAGTTATGAATGAAACACTGAGAAGTTTAGAGGGAAAAATCACTATTTGGTGGAGCTGTTAACAACTCATAGACATCTGAAATGTGACACCGACTACGCACTGCTTTTTGTAAGACGTCAAAAGCCAAAAAGGTTGGAAACCACTGGTTTCATCTTTAACTTTTTTTAATGAGGGAGAAGGAGTAGATTTTTAAGGTGATAATTAAGCTTTTTGTGGAAAAACCATATCAGACACAAATAATTATTTCAAGCAGAGTATATTTTACATGTCTTAAAGGATGGGTTCACAATTTTTCAAGTCTGTCTTATAAAAACAGTCAGGTGTCCAGATGAACATTGAAACAGGTTTTTCTTACTGTAATCATTTCTCCTGATCATACTGACCATTAGAAGATCCCTTCATAATACACTTACAATGTAAGTGATGGGGATGAAATCCACAGTCCTAGGTTTGAACAAAAATGTGTTTAGAAGTTTATCTGAAGATAATATGAAGCTTCAGGTGTAACAAATGAGTCAAATCAAGTAGATTTCTTTCAACGTCACAGTCTTTTTATTGCCAAAGTTCCTCTTTTTGTTACTATACTTCCACCGCAGCTCAACAGGGAAACACTGTCTGAGAAAACACAAAGAATCAGATTCTGTTTATTAGTCAAGCATGCAAGCATACAAAGAATGTGTCTTGGTGTTTGTTCCCACAAACGCAACATAGGAGAGTAAAAATAGAACAAAATAATATTACAACTAAATTGAATAATTAAAATCTATTTACAGAATGGAATAGTAATAGTTTTGGAATGGGATATAAAACTTGAAATATTAACTGTACAAAGTAAATATGGACTGTGCTACAGACAAAGAAATTAAGTGTATAAAATATATGAAGGGGAAAAGAGCAACAATTAAATGTGATGTTATGTTATGTAACAGTGGAGGTTGAACGCA